>NC_136658.1:25439240-26873131 GCF_903797595.1 Erithacus rubecula
AAAAGCTACAGAAATACAAGTTATAATGTAGTTATATAAAATTAGAGCAGCAGTAAAAATGGGAGTGGGCTATAACCAGGAGAGGATACAGTGAGAAAACAGTCCTGAAGCGAAACATGGATTGAAGGTTCATTTAAACAGGTTGCTGTGTAACTCTGGACAGACCACAAGCATGTTAAGGCAGCATTCAGCTCCTCTGTAAAACATTTGATGGTCCACAGGAAGAGTTTGTTGCATTAAGTAATTTATGGGGTGCTAAGAAGTTCCTTAAGCTATTATTAAAAACATACAAAATCTTCCCTGGTTAGGACTCTAGTAACTCAGACTTCTAACTAAGCAGAACTGATAGGGCAGGCCTTTTGATGTTTAATGAGTTCTGAAGCAGATGTGAGATGTGATAGACAGGGGAGCTGGGGTGATTTAGTGTTCATAGAACAAAATGATGAGATCCCCTCCTGAAAAAGAAAATGTAGCTAAAAAGGACAGGTTTTCTGTTTTTTTATTTTTTTTTTCTTCTTCCCCACTTCTTCCTTCTTGGTGCATGTGTTTTTGATTTCCTCACCCCGTGCCTCTCAGTGCTGGCTTGTTTCCATTCAAACACACACAGAACACTGAAAACTAATTAGCCCTGGATGCAGCCACAGGAAGTTAGCCTGCCAAATCCCCTTTCCCCCACAATTCCTCAACTTTCTCAGCTCGCCTCAGGCCAAGGGCCTTGCACTGGGCCTCTCTGTGTAGGTTGCCAGGTCTAATTTTACAATTTCCCTTCACCTTATCAAGTGTGCCCCAGGCCCGACAAGGGGGAAAGGATCAGAGCCAATGTTGTGTTGTGGGCCTTTCTCCCCCACACCCCATCCCCACCCACCTCTTTTCTTTTCTGCATCACTTTTGGGAGTCTTGGTCATATCTAGTTTCGGTGTTGACTTGTTAATCTGACCTTTGCTAATGCTTTTTAAAGGAACTAAAGAGAACTTCACCATCTTGTAAAACTTGAAAGTCCCTCCTCTCCAAGAACTTTTCTTTAAGGTTAACAAATTTTCCTGAGAGCCAGAAGAGTACAGGTGTCAACCATTTTCAGGCATCTCATTTCAAAGCAGAGCCCACCACAATCCCAATGCGAAAAGCCAGAGTCTGATTAAAGGAAGGCAACGGGCTGGATGCCAGCCTACAGTGGGCAGAGTCATGACATGTGTAACTCAACTAGAAATTACCAGCAGGGCTGCAAAGTTATCTTGAGCTGGAAGCATATTGGGGTTCTGTCTAGGTTCTTATGCTTGGTTGCTGTGGGACATTTAGCAAAAGTCACTTCAGCACTTTTGACATCCCTTTCTAAGCTGGTTATACCAGGACGTAACCCCTACAGAGCTTTGTGGATGAAAGGCACTGAAATAGGACACCTGTTATCAAACCACAGTGGAAGGAGTTGGAGAAGAAAAGACATGGGGCAGCTGAAGCCTTCCCTTCCTTCTTCTGCAGTATAGAGGAGTGGAAACTCCCAGCCCTGTTGGACTGTTGCCCATCCAGTCCAGTGTACAGAACACAAAAGTCTTCAGATGATCCTGTGGTATGACTGCTGAGGAAAGAGAAGTGGATAGTTTGACCGTGTGTCCCAGTGCCATTCAGATCTCCAGGAGTTAGGAAGTGGCAGAAGCCCTCAGGTACAAAACGTTTGCTGTTGTTGCCTGTGGCACCTGTGGATGTTCTTGGTTCTTTTTAATTGTTGTTAGGTTTTGAGCTGTGCCCATTTCCTGAAGCAATGAGTTCCACAGTGTATTTGTGTGTTGTGTGAACATCCTCTTTCCATCGATGGGCTCAGTGAATATCTGGAGAAACTCATGCAGGCTCTGCTGGTGCTGCACCTGCTCTGTAGACAGAGAACTCCAGCAGGCATGGCTGAGAGAGGAGGAACCAGCTCTAAATCAACTCAGAGTTTGAAAAGAACTGAAGAAAAGTACAGTGCTAGGAACAGCTGCTGTAAGAAAGGAAGAATATCCTATTCTTATTTCATTCTCCCCTGATGCAAGACTTGAGAAGAGTTTTGTAGTTAAGTTACATTTTAAATGCATTTACCATCCTGCCTTTGATTTCCATGGATGTTCTTCCTGTAGAGCAGGTGGTGGCATTTGGCATGGAAAAATGTGTGGGGAGCTGTGCCTGCTGCCAGCCTCTTCTCTCAGCCTGCAAAATGCCTGTTATCCAGCTTTATTTAACATTTCATACATTTTGTAAGTGTTAGAGACAACCCATTTACAGAGAACTGACTTCGCTGCACAGGCACACTGTTCTGGGGTGGAGACCAAGCAGGAGCACAAAAATATGATGTTCTAGAGTCCAGTTTGGAGCATTCTTAAATGTGTGGCGTGTAACAGTAGTCCATTTAAATGGAAAGGACAGGTCTAGTGACTGCTGTATTACTAACTTCAAAGAGCTTGCTGAACTCAGGCAACCTAGATGATTTTTAGGGAAAAAACCAACTGTCTTCTTTGGGTACAGACAGTCCTGCTCATCCGATGTCAGAGATATCAACTTAGCAAAAGCTCTGTTGTGCAGTCTGTTTCTTCTTCTGCATCTGGACCTGGCACAAGTGACTCCCAGTGTGCTTGGCCTGTCCCTGTTACAGCATTGGCAAATGTAAATTTGGCAGGGCAGTAGAGCTAGCTGACACTAGCTCACTAGCTGACCTATATGCTCTCCCTCAGGCTCCAAGTTTTAACACTTCTTGCGAGAAAACAGCCTCTTAGCTTTTTCATCTCTTCCTGAATGTCAGGACTCTTGGCCAAGTTTATCACACCACTACTGGTTGCTCTAAAGGAATCTCTAAACCCCAGTGAGAACTAAATAGCAGGACCACATGTGTCTTAAAAGAACAAAACAAAGACCAAAGCACTTTTTGTGCAAACATCCGTATTTCTTTTAGTAGGAGCAGTGCAGAGCAGAGCAGAAATGGACCACTTGATAAAGACTATTTCTGATTCTTGCTTTGAAGTTTTCTGAGAGGTATTGCTAGTTATCATGACCTAGAATCCTGGAACCACAGCACACCTGTGTTGTGTCTATTTTCTGAGATTGGATGCCTCTTATTCAGTTAATTTTTCAGAATTCTTCACTTTTCCTGAAGAGCAAAAGGAGGAAAAGAAAAGTCCAATGTAAGACATTTTCTTCCTTTCATATCTGTGACTTCAAAGAAGAGCATATATTTTGCTAGAGTCCTAGTAAAATGCACCCATGTGGCTGGTTCTAGAGTTATGACATTTATCTGATTGCAAGTAGAACAAGCTAAAAGCATTTTTATCCTATTCTTCATTTTATAAAACTAAAAAAAAAAAAAAAGAGTTTTTAACTGAAAATTGAAGATTACTCAAAATAATCCTCATTTCTTTAAGTTGTTCACTTATTCTTCTTAAAATCTAAGCAAAAAATTTCAGAGGACCATTTCTGAGTTCTTTGTAGCTATTTACAGGATTTATAACTTTTTGTCAGTTGTTAAAAAATGTGTGCCTTGCTTTGCCTTGCCTTGCCTAGCCTAGCCTCTCCAGTTTGTCTTTCTTCTCAAGTGATAGACTTTTAAAAATTAAATGTTTAACATTCTCCTGTCAAGCTTCTCTGTCAGAAATCTTCACATTCCTGAAGGTATTATTGCAAAAATTGCAATCTGTCCACTTCTGATAATTCTGTAAAGGGGAAATACAGGTGTAGCCATTGGTGATGCCTGAGCATGGTGAACAGCTTCAACTGAGTGCACATGGTTGGGTTTGAAGAGATGAAATTGTCATATTTGAATGTCTTAACACAAATTTTAAAACGTGTGAGAAGCTGATCTCTCACCTCTGAATTTGTGATCAACAGTAGTCTCTCTCCATGTAATTTGACCTGAATATACAAGATCTTAATTATCTTTCTGTGTGGTCTTGGGAAAATAGTCCAGGTTCCTTCAAGATTCTTCTTATCTAATACAGAAGATAGTGACCTCTGAAGCCCCTTCTCTGGAAACTGCATTTGTGAATGTGTTTACAGAGACTCAGCAGAATAAAATTTCTGCTACATTTTGCCATTAAAATCAGTGTGTAGGAATGGTCTAGGTCAGGACTCCAAGCGTGATGAATACCCTCCTCTGTTGCTACCATGTCTTGGAAAATAAAAGGAACAGGAAGAAAGACAGACAAGTTTGATTTCTGTCCTGCATGCTGTTCTCATCACCACTGGTGGTGTTTTCAGACTGGATGCTCAGAGTTTAGTTTCTGGGTTGCTTGGGCATTAGAAACTAGCAGCCTTCTCAATTTCACTACATGCTTTATCCCGTTCCTTTCCCTCACTGCATTTCTGTGCCATATTTCCTTCATGTGTCCTCAGGCTTTGCTGCCCATGTCCCATATACACCCTGCCATTTAACGCAGGGAAGGAAAAAATGCATATTCCCCAAACTTATCAAGCCCCTCCCTGCAAAATCAAGAAAATTAGATAATAATGAGCATAAACCACTTTCAAATTGCTATAGTTGGATGTATTTTCTTTTTTCTCACCCTCTCATTTTGGTTGTATACTAGAGCTGACCGAGTGTTGAATTTTATTTGACTTGGGCACTTTCCCAAGGAACTTGGATTCTTTCAGTTAAAAATCAACATGTGCACAGAAAATTAGACTTGCAATGCAGAAGTACTGGTTTATGTAGTTTGCTTGAGGCCTCTCTTCTTCCTAATTTTCAAATTTTTGTCTTTAACAGCATCTGTCTTACCACCAGCCTTTTCTTGGTGCATGATTGTGCCAGAGTTTAAAGAAGTTATCTAGGACTCCACACTAGAGAGGCAGAGGGGCCTGAGTGACCCAGCAAAAGTGAAACCCAACATTGGTCAATAGAACTGTTATTAATTATGATTCTGATGTCTAATATCCCCTGGATATTTTCCACAGATGAATTTATTATATTTGTAGTCCTTAATCATTCAAAAAAGAACAATTGCATGGTGTACAATGTGGCAGACAAGAACTAGTGAGAGAAAAATATTTCAGCTGTTATATGAAAATCAAATAAATAAAAACAATATCTCTCAAGAAAGTTAAATAAAAATATTAAACACTACTTTGATATAACTGTCATCTTGGGTTCCCATTTCTGAGAACGTATCTGTCTCACTCTCAAATATATCCATGCATATAAACATGGCTTTTTATTTTTGAATCACATGAAATAATTTAGTATAAACTAGAAAATAACTTCCAAATGCCTGTCTTTTTTTTTTTTTTTTTTTTGGTCTGCACTCTTCTGAGAACATGTGGGGAAGATAGTACATATTTTTCTTGCAAAGAAAATGAAAATGTCATTGTTTTCCCCAAATGAATTTAAAAAATTGATCTTGAAAACATGCATCTTTGAGATCAACCCCTCCCATATCAATACATCAGAGGAGTAATGTCACCTCTGCAGAAACATTTATTAGTTTCCATCATGTTGCATTGTTTAAAGATGAGATAGCACACTCTGCAGATGGCAGAACTCTCCTCTCCTCTCCTCTCCTCTCCTCTCCTCCTCCTCTCCTCTCCTCTCCTCCCTCCTCTCCTCTCTCCTCTCCTCTCCTCCTCTCCTCTCCTCCTCTCCTCTCCTCTCCTCTCCTCTCCTCTCCTCTCTCTCCTCTCCTCTCCTCTCCTCTCCCTCTCCTCTCCTCTCCTCTCCTCTCCTCTCCTCTCCTCTCCTCTCCTCTCCTCTCCTCTCCTCTCCTCTCTCTCCTCTCCTCTCCTCTCCTCTCCTCTCCTCTCCTCTCCTCTCCTCCTCTCCTCTCCTCTCCTCTCCTCTCCTCTCCTCTCCTCTCCTCTCCTCTCCTCTCCTCTCCTCTCCTCTCCTCTCCTCTCCTCTCCTCTCCTCTCCTCTCCTCTCCTCTCCTCTCCTCTCCTCTCCTCTCCTCTCCTCTCCTCTCCTCCTCTCCTCTCCTCTCCTCTCCTCTCCTCTCCTCTCCTTTCCCTTTAATTGCATTTCTGTTCTCAGTATTACATAACTTTAAATGCAGGTTATAAATATTGTTCTGCATCATAGATCATGTCTATAATCTGAACAGCTGTTTCCTGCAGACAAAGTCTCCTAAAGAACACATTAAACATGGGAAATTAAAATAAGAGAGGCCAATGGGCCCATTTGAAATACATTTGGTGGTTTTTTCCCCCCCCCAGAAGCTTATTTGATGTATTTTGCATGGCATGGTGATTCTTCAAAGTCAGATTAGACAGGTTTGATAATTTTGTTTGGGTCAGAAAAAGATTTTGAATAGAATTTCCCCTCATGTCCATAATTTCACCTAATTATTTTTATTGTATTATTTTAAATCCAAGATGAAATCATGTCTGATTCCCACCCACAGTGAAGTAACCAGATTAACGATAGTGGGGAATGCTGCATTAAAAAGATGTGTGGGAACAACCAGTTTCATTCCCTGAGTTTTACATAGCAGAGCAGGAAAGAGGGATAATGCAGGTACAGACATTTGCTCTTTTCACAAATGCTCTTTTCATTTGCTCATTGGCAACCTTGCAATCCAGCTTACCTTTTCCCATTTGTTTATGAAATTATTGCTATGCACACTGTCATGTTTATCATTCAGTGCATAAATATATTTCCATTTGTCTTCTAGGTGAATCTTTTTAAATCTACTGTGGATGATTCACCACAACTTTGAACTTTAGTAAAGAATGGAAATATATATTTAAGGAACTTTTTTTTCCTAAATATAGCCTTTCTATTTGCATATCAAATGCTCAGATCATCCACTTTCCTGCAGAATGGAAATTCTGAAAAGCTTTATCCAGGAAGATAATTTTTTTGACATCTTGATTTCTAGAACGCACTTCAATATGTTTTCTTGTTCTGCTGTTTTGTTGTTTTTTTGGTTGGTTTTTTTTGTTTTTTTGTTTTGTTTTGTTTTTTTAAACATGTTTCATTATTAAAATAAGCTTGTGTACTGCATTACAAGCTATGTAGTTCAAGATCCTTTTCTCTCTTAGAGGTTAAGTTCCCTGGCTGGACAACATCTTTCCATGATGTGCTCAAAATCTAGTGACTCCCCAGACAAATTTTCTCAGGGAAGGAGAAGACTGGAAGGTGCATATGGAGAAGGGATGAATCTCATCTAATGGTTTCAGTAATGTAAAAAGCATAAGAAAGCAATGATGGCTTTGTTGATGGCACAGACCTGGCAACATCATGAACACAAAGTCATGTTTTACACAGGAAAAAGCAGATGGCTGTAAATATTGGTGCATGGGAAGGAGAGGGCAAGGTTGTTTCAGAGCAGGATAAAAACTGAGGGTTAACTTGATTGCAGGATGGCTGTGAGTTGCCAGTGGGATATAAACGTGGAGAAAACATGTCATCCTACAGTGTACTGAAGCATTTCTACCAGATGTGGACTTTTAATATCATGATACAGGAATTCAGTAAGAACACAGTTCATGCCTGGCAAAGCCTGAACTGGAAGTAAAATTGCAGAGGACGCTTTGCTGGCATGGCTGCGAGTAAAGCCTGTCTTATGTGTGAACATCAAGATAATATGTCTTTTTAAACTGAGTTTTCAGAAGACCAGGAAGAAAACACTGATATTCTCTCTGCATAATCCAGGACTGAGCAGTCAGGGTACAGAAGAGCCATATAAGAAGAGTTACCATCCTGGCACAAGAACAAATGTCTCTGAGCAAACGTGTGGTATATTGGAACAGTGAGGAAAAGCATCAGTACAAATTATGGAAACTGGAAGCTGAACAAACTCTAAGATGGAGCTGGTAGATATTTTTAAAGGATTACATAATGTGATTGCCTGCTTTGGTGACTGGGGATGTTCAATATGATTCTGCTTTATGCTTCCTTTCAGCCAGTGTAGCCCCTTCCGGACACCAGTCCTTGGAAGCAAAGGCTGAGAGAGAGTTCATGGGACAAGATATCTGCCCACACATCAATCACATGGGCTGTGCCAGAGGTCCCTTTACACATCTGAAAGGATGGAGATCATCCCACTGTGTCTCAGTGGACTGCTTCAGGCAGTCCTGCAGCATCTGCCACAGGTTTGCCAGGAGCTGGGTAGAAAACTTCCATTTCATGCTCTCCATATGGCTGTTGTCTGCCAGATGACATCACCCAAATGCCCGTACTCCTGGCTCTCCCCTCAAAAGGCAGAGTGATTAGGGAAAAAATAAACCAAACCTCCTCCCTAATCCCACTCATCCCTAAAAAAAGTGCAAAAGTCTTAATGAATTTTGTCAACCAAGGAGCAGCAACCCATCCTCAGGCCTCATAATTTGCTATGGATACTTAATTGCAGGCTTGGTTTTCTGTGTTTTTGTTTGGGTGGGAAGCCTGCAATTCCTCTTAAGGCTCTGTAACATACTTTGTGACATGTGGTAACGCTGGGGAGAATAAAGACCAGGAAACATATGTGGCTAGACAGGCAGAGCCAGTCGTCCTCCTCCTGCCAAAGTAGGCTGCCTGCATGTGTGTTTCTGGCAGGGAGCTGCATGACACCTCTGGTTCCCTCCCATGTCTTTCCAAGAGTAACAGAGATTTTCTTCTTTGCAAAGGAAAAATGAAATCATGACAAAAAGTTATAAAAGCCATAGTCCCAAGGCACTCAAAGGAGTTTAAGACAAGAGTTGGTGGGTTTCTAGCACAGAATTATTTCTTTGCATATTACCAGTTATTGTATTTTATCATTTTGCATTTTATTTTGAAGTGTTTAATTTCTTTAAGGTGGTGACCTTCAGCATGCTGAAAGCATAAGTGGATGATCTTACCCTGTTTTGTATGGTCCTTTATAGTTCCAAACACTATAAGCTGCTCCTACGGTATTTTGAGACCATAGTTTACTAATTAAATTTTTGACTAATTAGAAGTTGACTTTTCCCTTTGGCAATGCTTGCCTGGGTGCACTCAGGGGAGTTTCCCTGCAGACCGAGCTGGCAGTCAGGTGGGTGGTGGTGTACCTGCAGTAAAATCCTGGGAAGATGGGCATCCCAAGCCCTCAAAAGTGATTAGCCCATTCACTTTTAAATATTTATGGATGTATGATTCTTGCAATGGCATAAACTGTCTTTCCCTTTCCTCTGTTTTGTGATGTCTCTAGTCATTAAATCCTCTCTGAGAAAATTACTTTTTATTTCTTTCTCTTTCCTCAGGAGGGTCTTCACCTC
Organism: Erithacus rubecula; assembly: GCF_903797595.1. Lineage (NCBI taxonomy): Eukaryota > Metazoa > Chordata > Aves > Passeriformes > Muscicapidae > Erithacus > Erithacus rubecula. The sequence goes on from NC_136658.1 coordinate 25,448,403, forward strand.
CCTAGCCTCGCAATATCTCTTTGTTCTTTCTTTTCTGACCTTTTCAGACCCTATGGTCCTTAAAGTCCTACTACACCACAAAGTCCCCTGGGATCCCTGTCAGCTCTTCCCTGCACACAGCATGCACACAAGTTTTTGTAACTACTTCCTCTTTACTCTCTGCGGTCTCCCCGCACATCCCTATTTTCCTTATATCTCATCCTCCTACTACTTGTTTTATGATCTCTTTGCCAGTGCAAAGTAGTCCCCAGTAACATATTTACTACTCTTTTAATAATTTCTAATGATTAAAGTGTCATGAGAGGCAGGACTTGCCTAAATAAGTGATAATTCAAAGATGAGACCCTAATTCTCCCTTTAAAAGTACAATCCAATTTGTCTTCCTCCCCAGCTTTGCCAAAACTACAAACCAGTCTGTCTTGTGTTTCATGTATATGATCTCATGTCAGAGCAGAAGTTTTCTGGAAAATTTGAGACAAATTGGATGAGGTGTTTTTGGACTTGTACACAAACTGAAGCATTCTTTTAAATGGATTTTTTTTTTTTTTTCAAACATAATATTTTTGGCATGTCATGACTCAAAAGCACATGGGCTGGAAAATTCCTGATCTGCCAAAATCATGGGTTTTCTCCCCACAGTCTAGGTTTTCAGGTTGGGGCCCAGAGAGTAAAATCAATCAAAGGGACAGCTCTTTTTGCTTGGTTGTCTTTCCCCCTTCCCTGACTGAGCTGTGGTGTGTACCAAGGGACAGCTTTCCATGTAATTACCTATCACTTGTCAATTCCAGGTTAGGAAAAGACCTGGGCCCAAACTGAGCCAAGCCCATGGGTGTTCAATGTCAGCCTTTTTAAAGGTTACTGAATGCTGGTCTTTGAATGATTTATCAATAGGTGGTTTTTCAGCTTGAATTCTGAGTCAATAGCACTGAAATAATTTATATTTTTACTAATACAAATTTATTTTTTTCTCCAAGAAAAAGAAAACATTTTTTCAAGATGCCTATTTTTTTTCTTCAATACTATAGCAGAGTGATAATTTAAATTTTGTGAATTGATTTTTAGTCTTAAGACTATTACCTGCAGGCAAATTTCAAAACAAAAGTATTTTGTGGAAAAATAAAAATGTTTATCATAAAAATATAAAAATTATTTTTTTCTATCCCCCTCTCACTCCCCCTTGCAAAATTTCTGCAGAGTTGCTAAACTGAGTGTGGATTTATGAATAGTATTGGTTAACGCCAAATACTTTTCTGGGCAAATAAATTAATTATTTGCATCAATGTATTTTGTGGCTCCATTTTACAATCTTTTTTTCTGGTGATCTCATCACTGACTGTTGCCTATGACTAGTTTGGTTAAAGTCTGAAGTTGAAATAAACCTATGGATGCCTTTAGGAACTTTGCTTGCTGATTTTTATGATCCTGAAGAAGCCCACCCCAGCCAGCTATGACATATTTAAATTTTTTTGTAGCTTCTCTTTTTGGATACAGCATAAGGTGAATTCTCAGTGGGTATGGGGGAACTTACCCAAGCAGTTTTAAACACAGAGAAGGTGACTGAGAGCTCTGTATTTCCTCCATGATAGTGCCATCAACCCAAAGATTCAGAGGATTTTGTCTGCTGTAGTTGAGGATCTCAGGTGCTCTCTCCCTGTGCAAGCAGCAAGCTATTGGTATGGTTTTAATTCTTGCCAGGATCAGTTCCTATCAGAGATAGAGGAAATGTTGCATAGAATGTTAAATAAAAAACAAACCCAAAAATACAATAAAATGTACATTGTTTTATCTTGGGAGCGAGAACAGTGGAGGGGGAACTCTCCATCTTTTCTTTCTCCCTTTTCCCTCCTCCTCTCTTGCAGGAGCCCCTGGGATAACTCAGGAATGGCAAGGGTGTGGTCTGCCATGAGGGTCAGAGCTTTGAGAGGAGTAGAGCTGGAAGCAAGGTTCACCTGAATTTTTTATTACGCACAAGTTGACAATGATGGGCAGTGTGGTGCAGTGCTGCCAGGAGAAGAGTGTGACTGTCAGGGCAGAACATGATCATAGCTGCCAACACAGATTTCATGTCCTACCCTGATATATAAATCAGATCTTGCACTGGCCTTTTGCATAAGGTTAATCTTATTCTAGAAAGAAGTGGCATTTCTTCCACAGAAAAATGAGCACTCCAACAGTCTAAATTAAATTAAAATTAAGAAAATACCATTCATGTCTGAAGAATGAAAAATAATGGTGAAAGACTAGTTTAAAATAAGTAGGCTTAATGGAAATTCAGTGAGGTAACGTACAAATCTAAAACCTCTGCAAGTTCAAGGTCTCAACAATCTGTAGCTTGTTTTCCTCTTGTTGCAAATCTTCCATTTGCAGTAATGAAAACAACCCACACAGATCTCCAATCCCTGTGTACATTGACAAGATGAGCCATCAATGTGCATTGAATGTGATTTAAAAACATCTCAGGCTGCCACTTAGGACACGTGGACATCTACACAACCAGAAACTCTCTTTCAATTCTTGTATCTATGGTAAAATCTCGACTTTTACAGCTCATAAAAGGAACGAAGATTCCCAGATTCCTATTCAAATTCCCCCTTACAATGTATGAAAATATTAAAACAATTTAATCTCCTTACAATTCCCAGTAGTGCCCTTTAAAACAGCTTTTCATTGGGAATTGAATACATACTTTCTGTAACATAAACTGAAATCTGGGAATTGTAAAGAGTCAGCAAAATATGAAGGTATGCTACATTTGCTCAGATATATAAGATATGACAATATTTAATAGGTATTAAATTTAACAGGTGCTGTGATCTCCTGGGTAGATACACAATATTCAAAGGTGTACTCCAGAGAACTCTACATTCCCTGCTGGTTCTGCAATTCTGTCCTTTCCATCATATTCTTATCTATAATCTTACCTCCCATTTTTTACAATCCAGATTAATTTTATTTAAGCAACATTATCCATATTTTTATCAAGTTCCTAAATTACAGGCAACATATGCAACCTTAGCTCTGGCTTCCCAGAGGTGTTAGTTGGGGTAATTGCAGACTGTTTAGCTAAGCTCTGAGAGAAACAGAACAAAATTTGGATGTCACATTTCTCACCCGGTCAGAAAAGCTGTTTCTCTCACATGCTTACTATTTGAAACTTATGTGGAGAAATTATTAGGGAAAAGGTGGATGGGAAGAAAGGATATTTTTATTTTTGTGAAAGCTCCTTAGAGAGTGAGTAGTCATTCATTGCGACCTTGATCAGAGATGTAAATCATGTCAATGTCTCTGCATTCTAAAATTTATACAGTCTAAAAATTGCAGGTCTTTCTGTGAAGACATGGTTCTTGATTGCCAGTTACAGCACCCACATGTTAATTTCACTGGTGCTGCAGGCTGTGTCCCAAGCAGTGACCTTTAGTTTGTTTAATGTCTCACCCACTCAGGCATTAATAGAGACATTGTCCCTGTCCCCCCCCCCCCCCCCCCCCCCCACATACACAATTGTGATCCATGTTTTCTGAATCTGCCATGCACACCCTCATTCACTCAGCTCTCCCACATCCACCAGTCCTTCTGCAGCTCAAGAAAGTCACAGTGAGCTCCCCAGGCCAGTTTTCAGTGGGGAAATGCCAGCTGGTGAGAAGCAGGTTGTCTGAAAGTTTGTTTTCCCTTTTCTGTCAAAGGAGGATATGGTAACATCACTTACTGGGAAAGCTATGTGAGAGGAAAATGTCATCATCTCAGTAAACCAGAAAGAAATATATTTTGCTCTTTGCCTGGTTCAGTATTTTTAAAAAGGAGTAAAATTTTCCATTGATGATGTACTGTACACACAAGGAAGGAAGCTGGTCAACACAAAAAGAAAGACACTTTTAGACATAAAGATGCTGTATGAGGTTAAAAGCTGAAAATCATCCTATTAAAAACAGAAGTAAAATAAAAACAAAACCCCTAAAAACACAGGACACTGGTGATATTCTTAGAGATCTTAAAGCCCAGAGTAACAGCTACAATATTTGTAGTGTAGGCTTTTCCATAAGGTAGGCCAAGGAATTGCACTTGGTGTTTCCATCAATGGAATGGTATCTTCTGCTTTCTCCCTAAATTAGCTGTAAGAAATAAATTCCATTTTTTATTTGAAAGTTTCAACTGGTGAAGTGTTGCTTTGGTATGTGTCTTCAATGGCTATTTTCATGGACAAGAATCCAATATAATATAATCTAATTTATACTCTGACATGATCTTCCTTCAGTGTCCAGCCACTCGATTTCCTTTTGCTTTTATCTTTCACTAGTTATCTTTAACCTATCAACATACTTCCAAGAATTGCATTACACTTAATTTCCACTTATACAAATTAATTAGGATGATGTTTTGCTTCAGAGAAGACCATGTCACTGAAGTTTGTATGAAATATGGTGGAAATCGTTGAGTTCCTTTTCAAACCTATTTTCCTACAATTCTGTGGTGAATAGTAGTTCAGCTGAAATATCTCTATCAAGATGCAGTCTCATTCTAAAACATTGAATTGTCTTTCTAAGAGGTATCTTGAACACCAGCCAGAACCTGTTTTTAACCTTAGAAGCAAACAGGAATTAAGCACTTTTGAAATGTGTTAGATCATGCTCCATGATCAGAATGGTACCTCAAAAAGATCTACTCACATCCCACGTGGTTGTCCAGCAGAGGGCCTGGGCACAGATATCACTAGTTGCCTTGAGAGGAGAAATATGTTGATCTGAGAACGCACATTATATGAGAAGTGTGGAGGCATATAAATTCTCTATGTTGGATGCATAAATTGCATGCTATGTGTGGGAATCTGGTGCTTTTATGGATTTCATTGATTTATGGATAATGTGAACTGGTGAGTCCATTTACAACAGACCTCTGCAATCCTGCTGGGAAAGGTGTCACCAAAAAAGAAAAACCAAAAAAAGTTCAAGATTCCTTAATGCTGAATCCAGCCATGATAATTTCAGAATCAGCAACTATATTGCCAGCCATCTATGGAACAGGCCCACCTCTGCCAGCCAGAGGTGCACTGGTCCAATCACATTCCAAATTTATGAAGCTTTCCTCTAGAAATAAGAGTGTTCCATAAAAATTTCTGTTAGCATTTTGTATTAAGGCATCAATTGCCATTTATACAGCAGAGGTGCTAAACCTTCCAAGTGATTATCTCAAATTGAGCCACAGTAATACCATTTAGATTTTAAAAATCAATAGGGCATGTATTTTAAGGAATGTGTGTTGTATGATAGTTTGATAGTTGTATGATAGTTTGATAGAGGCCTTCTATTTGAAAGCCAAATCTGGTCTAATTGAGATTGGCTATGAAGCATGTGCATGGCTGTGGAGTCAGTTAACTACTGAAGCAACTTATTTAGGCACATGGTGGAATTTCCAGTAGTTGGCGACTTGCAATCAAGCCTTTGAGCACATGGAAAGGTTAAGTATCAGGACTGGTGTGGAGAGAAATGTTTAAGACAATTTGTTTTGTCTTTACATTCTAGTAAAACTTGCAAGAGAAAAGGATGACAAGGAATCAAACTAGTCTCATTTGTTGGGAAAACTGTTCACACAGAATGAGTAAATATCCTTGAGTTATGAAGTGGAAGAAGAAGAGAGAATGAGGATAAAACATGGAGCAAAATCTTGGGGTTTTTTATTATTTTGGTGGGGTATGCCTAGGCAGCATAGAGTGCCTACTGTATAAAACAAAAAAAATTAAAGAAAGCATGGTTATAAACAGCTGTGTCCAGTGTGGTGGATATGCATTTGCTGCAATGTGGAGAAATGAAATTTATATTCTGTGATATAACTGGCTTGTGTCAGATGGTTGCACTGGTTTTGGAGCTTGAGAAAATGGAGACAGCACCCACAGCCCTGATGCCTGACAATTCCCTACAGGTTCTCACAGACCTCCCATCTGGACATTATTTTGTGGCAGGATTTCAAGCCATTGTAAATACACCTCTGCATGGGTATCTCCTAGCCCATCACTCACACGCTGCAGATGCATGATGGCTCCATTATGGACAACCAGAAGACAAAATGGGAACACAGCAGAATGTAATCATCTCTAATACCCTCAATGCCATTTTCTGTTGCAAACCACTGAAAATCAAAAGAGCAAAACAGAGATAACCACAGACCAAACCAAAAGGAATATTCAGGGTATATATGGTTAGCCCTGAAATCTGATTCTCACTGTCATAGCACATTCACATTGTGATGTCACCCTGTCAAATATCTTGTCTCTAAATTCTACACACATTTTTCCAAAGTGAATATTTTATGCTACAAACTATGTATCTTTCCATACCAGAACTTGTTAGTTAATTGAAAAACAATTAGAATACCATGGAGCTACACAGAAAATGGTAGCAAAATTGAATTTGACAAGCTGAGATTACTAGAAAAATGCATATATATGTACGGAAAGCCTTCCTGAGACCCACAGTGAATATACTACTTGAATGTCACCTTGAATGACATTTGGCACTTCAAGACCTACCAGTAATTGCCTGAACAAAGAATGGGAATGCTGCATGCAGGGAACTCAAGAACATGACCAGAATGCTGTGGGAAGGACAGGTATTATGTTAAAGTGAGTACTTCAGGAAAACCTTCCTAAGGCAGAAGAAAATGTTACATGAGAGGCTTATTAATTAAACAATTGGATGTCTCCTGAACAGGAAATGCAATGGAAATGACTACACCATTTCTTAATTAAAAGTAAGCAAACAAATACATCTACAAGAAACTCATATGAGGAGAAAGTTTTGTGGTTGGTATTCTGTTAAACCTATCAGGACCCATAGAAGGCAAGTCACAATGTAAATCTAGAGACAAATTCCCCATCTGAGGAGTGCAGGCATCCAGTTAAGAAACTTTACTGTGCTGCCAATAATTATGAAAGACTTGATGGCTTTTTTCTGGATTCACTTTCAGAAGGGATATGCAGAAGAAATGTTTGTTAGCCAGTATTTTCAGTGTTTCCATTGTCTATCTGACAACATATATTAAAGTAGGAGTAAAAATTACAGCAACATCTTTAGATGATCTTGAGTATTACCTAGCACAGAGACTGCCAACAAGCTAAGAGGTTATTGGCAAAGTTACAAAAAACTGTAGGCCTCTACAGGATTTAAGATTAAAGCTGTAAACCTAAAGGGTTTAGAATTTTTTTTCAGTGACTTTAGTAGCCCGTGGTTGAGTTATAGTATATTCTTTGCAAATCTTTTCAGTTTTGATAAAAGATATTTTTGTAATGGAAAATCCCTCATGTCTCCCAGTAGATGATTTCATTGTTTAATTAGAAATCCTTTCCAATCCAAATTTGTAACTCTCATGGTCTTTTCCTGCTAAACTAACGAGCTCTTTCTTATCAGATACCTCTTCCCCACATACATATTTGTAGTTAAGGATCGTATCTCATCTCAAAATATCTATTGGATAAGGTAGGTTTGCATTTCCTCCTTTCTCACTGTGCAGTAGATATTACTGACCTCAAATTAGTAATTAAATCATTTTCTGAAATTTTTTTTTAAAAGCCATTTAGATTTTGACCATTCTGTCGTGAGTGTGGACACCAGAACTTGAACCATTGCTCCAATCACAAGACTTCAGCTGTGGGTATAAACTGTTCAGCTGCCCATTTCTGTGCAGAAATTAGAAGATGGGAGACACACAGCTGTGTAGGCAGCTCCAGGAAGCAATGCAGATGTGAATAATCTCCAGTCCTCCAAGGTTGCTCTGGGAAAAGCTATCCTCTTGTCAAAGATGGTAGAGGGAGCCTAGAGAGACCAGCTTCCCTAAACTGGGGTTAGCCTTAGCAAGAAGCCTCAGAGCTAAAAATTGCTTCACCCATATTGTCACTACATGATTAGCTAGCAGTGTGTAGACAGATTTTTCTCAGGCAGCTGATTCAGACAGAACCAGATTTACTCTTTGGCCATGAATCAGGTTTCTGGTTCAAGAACTTTCCTGACAGTTTTCCATGTGGGATGTTATTCTGATTCATGTTTGGTCTGCAGCAATAATTCAGTCCCTCCATACAGTAATTTTATGCTTTTCTAGCTTGTTTTTTCTTGGAAGATCTCAAAAATGCTATAAATCTTCATGGACTAGCATTCAGGATGATCCAAAGAAGAAAGCAAACATAACTATCTTAGTAAGATTCTTCTAAGCCTTGTTTTAATGTCACGTGAGGGCAGTTTCCGAGAGGGAAATAGAGCCAATGTTCTCATGCAAACTACTGAGTCCATCATATCCCTCTACTTGGTATTAGAATTATTGTGCTCTGCACTGAAAATTATCTTCTCCTTTGTCTAAGTAGCCAGCCCTATTGCTACAGTACACAAATACTTGCTGATATGCTGGAAAGGAGCCTCTGAGTATGTGTTGAATGTGGCTCCTTTTTTCAATAGCAGGGGTTTTTTCCTCTCTGCGTTCAAAAGAGGAAGGAAATGTGGAAATAACTTCCACAAAAGCATGATGGAATATTCCTGGTTCATACATTTCTCCTTTTGGACCACATCTCCTTGGCTAGCAGAGGAAAAACTTCAAAAGGAGAGGGTAGGGAGTTCTTTTTCACTATGGTTGTCTAAGCTGTGATCCTTCGTGCTATGAGAAACCTCTCAAGCAGCTTCAGCAAGAATCTTCTTTCTACTCCCTTCCACATCCTCCTTTATTCCTAGTCCTCCTCCCCCTCCTCACTTTCTTTCATGTGGATCAAGGCCTGGAAAATGACAAGCCTCTTGATTAATAGATATAGAAAGTCTTCTTATGTAATTTATTTGCTTTCTGCACCTGACTAGAATCACTAGGTTTATCTGGAAAGGAAAATATATTGTCCTTCCTGACTCCGAGTGGCAGCAGAGAGAGCTGAGCATGTGATATCAAGCTGCGCATGGAAAGCAAACAAAACGCCATTTCTGTATTTTGTAAGCATCTCAGGTCATAAAAGTGTCAGCACGCTGTATTTCTTGCTGGGATCCTCTCTGTTTTATTATCTGAGCCCTTTCCATTGTGTTGAATGTGCAAGGAGAGTCTCCAAAGCAGGCAACATCTGTTTCCCTGCCATGTTTTTGATTATCAGCTCCATATTCCTTGCAAGTCTCTCGCTCACATATTGCAATCAAACTCAATGGGGGCTTCAACAGCGAGGACACTTTCTTATCTCCCTTCCCCTAGACTCTCCATCCATCATTCTTACTTGCTGGCTCACTAAATGCTGATGCAAGAGGCCTGTTCTTACACTTGGGTAACACACTCATGACCTCTCCAATTTGTTTTGTTTGCTTAAGTCTAATTGCTGTAAGGATGCCTGCCTCTTGGTCCTTGATGGGGGAGAGGTCAGAGGAAGGAGGCAGGTGGGACATCTGGCTGATTTTTGCTTTGGTACCTGTGGAGAACAGTTTTCTAATGCGGTTTTAGATGTGTTTCCCAGTTTTCTTCCCTCAAGAGGAAGTTTCTTCCTCTCTTTCTCAGTTCCCAATTGCTAAATCAATCTCTCTGTCCTTTGACAAGGGATCTGTTTTACCATTCATGCAGGAATTTCAATCTGTGGATGGGGATTCTGCCAATAAGAATCAATTAAATCAATTGTCTTTTGCCAATGGTATTGCACTTGCAGGATATCCGCCACATTGAGATTTGGGAATGCAGGAATGTAAGTTACATTGAATGATGAGTTGCTTCTCCAGTGATGTTTTGTACTCATTTTCACAGAATCTGTCTGTGTTCCTATGCAGAACAGCATTGAACCGTCATAGGGTGATGCAACAATTGCTGCAGTTGAGAGACAGAAGTGGCATTCTGTACAAGGGAGTTGTATTTATTTATGTATTCATTTAAACTGTAGATTTCTACCACCACAGGTAACTCACTCACTCATCCATCCATCCATCCATCCATCCATCCATCCATCCATCCATCCATCCATCCATCCATCCATCCACAACAAAGCCATGTTGTGAGTCCACATGGCAAAACATGTCCTAGATCTGAGGGAGACTGGACTTCATACTTTCCTTGATTCTTGACAGTTCCTTTTGCAGCTTGATTAATAGGTGTGTGAAAGAGGTCAAGGCTTCAACAGGTCAATAACAGCACCAAACTGACTCCATGATGAAAGGCAATGAGGACTGAATAAAGAACAAAAACAAAAGAAAGTGGCTCCTTGCAGAGTACCTGTCACTAAAGATGACTGCAGGAAACAAAAGATAATGGTGAGGAAAAGTGAGGAGAAGAGATGGATGGACACAGCTCAGGTAGAAACCAGACATGGAAGACCCCAGTCTTTGTTGGTGGGCCCACAGAGCAAACTGTGAGTGCAAAGTCAGACTGATGTGAGAAATTGCAGTGCTCAGGCAGCTTCAAAACAGGACTGTCCTAGAAAGGGGGTAGGAATTTCTCAGGAAATAAAAGGTGGGGGAGAACACAGGGTGCTGCAGTTAGGTGGGTTGCTGGGAGAGTCAGATCAGAAAGAGAAGGGGGCAATAGACAATTGTAGTGGAGGAGATTCACAGAGTGCTGTGTGGGAAAAAGAGATAGCACAGGTGAGGAAGGAAGATAACATGGGGTGCCCATATAAGGCAGAAAGAGGAGGGAGAGCAGAGATCACAAACAACAGAAACTTCCTGTCAGGGATCCAGGAACAGAACACACAATACCACAGCTGAGGTTACTCATCCACCGTAATCCTTTGCTTATGTTTCATACAATGTTTATTTATCTTTATTTTATCTTTATTTATTTTTCTTTTTTTCTTTTTTTTTTTTAATATGAATGCTGCTTTCCCTAATTTCATGATCAGAAATGTATTTACATAATACATTATTTTCTGTTTTTCTAAACACTGTATAGATTTTTTGGTGTTATTTAGTATTTACTGCATACTTATTCATGATTTGAGCTAGCTAAAATTATTTCCTAGGCTGGCTTCTTAATTTCACTACATAAAAGTGTGAATAGCCTCATTAGTTTTATTGCTATAATGTGCCATAATGTCTTTAATAAATTAATTCTGAAATTTCTAGTATTAGACTATTCTATTTAATACTGTATTTTTAAAAAGTCATAATAATTAACTTTAATAAAATGCACAGCAGCAAGTTTGCATTGATGAAATAAAATATTTCAGTTTGAAAGTGAATCATTGCCTAGCGAAAGTGCCTAAAGAAAGCATTTCAGTTATCTTGAATTAAAATTGGGGGGTGGGGGAGAATGTTCCTGCCCTGTTCCTTTAAAACCACTGGATAGGAAAAACAGCATGAAAAAATCTCAGATTAGATATCTGGGCACAAAATTTCTTGCTGAAATCAGAGATGGGAGAGAAGGTGTCTGTGTGTGACCCTTTCAGAAGGCTGCTCAGCTGAACACTGAACAAGAGGCTCTTGAGCATGAATTAGTTAAACTTGGGAAGGCACTCACTCTCATTGTAGAAGAAACCACATATCTAGGCAGTATCAGGAACTGAATGAGGTTATGTGGGAAATGTGGATCCTGTTACTGTGGATTAGTGACTTCAGTTTTCGTTTGTGGATATTTCAGATGTGCTCGCCAGGAAACACAATCTAATAAAAGGCAATGTACTGTGCAGTGGTACAAGGAGAGTTGGTTGCAAGACAGATTGACTCAGGGCTTAGCTCTGCAGTGGGTGTAAAAGCAAGAGCCAAGGAACATTGAAATTCCAGGCACAGTTTGGCCCCAACTTGCTATGTGACTCCTCACACAATATAAAGATGTTACAAGGCTTTGCCTTGTCTGGATCTCATGTGATTGACCTTCCCAGTTTTCTTCCCCATGCTTTGACAACTATTCTGTCTTTTCTGCTGGACTGGGGAACCTCTATCTTGCCCCTGCCTTCCACAAAGCTCTCTTGCAATGCTCCTCCCCACCTAGGATGTTTACGACCTTCCTATTCACTTTGTTGTTCCTTTATCTTTTCATCCTTTTTGGGTTTCTACATCAAGTTTGCACCAAGGGGCAATTGCAGTGCTGTAACTGGGAGATGTCAGATCACTGGTTCTACTGGCTGGGCCTGGCTGTTGGTTAATATTCAGGGTAGATGCTGGCTATGATTTTTTGCAGGCAAGTTCCTATTCCATTTAAAAATGCTGTTTCTATTGAGTATACATAAATGATAACAGCAGAAACAAATCTGGAAAAACCTGACAATAGTGATCATAATGTTATTAAAAACATAAAAAGTGTTCTTTGTGTCTAATTTCTATTCTGTTTAAAAATATTTGCTCATAAGTCCTACGTGTAGTCATTTGTGGTGCAGCATCACAATATCTGCAATTTTATAGCCCAGACAAACTAATTCAGACTGGGAGATAAGCTCTGGCCATGTTTTGCAGTTGAGAGTGTGCCACCTTATGACCTGTGCCACTTTATGAAGGGCTCCTGGCAAGCTTCCTGTGCTTCTGATCTTGCCTTCTGCTGCAGCTGCTTCTCCACAGCATATACATCATTTGACTGCCTAAATTCAGTGTATCCACCATTTGACTGCCTTTGAGCCTTGATGCTGCACATCTGATCTCACCTGTCAGAGGATAAGCAGCAAGATCTACAGTATGGAAGCATGAAGAGAAAGTAGACTTTGTCAGACAGAAGCTTTTAAATTAGATTTCAGTAGTATGTGAGATGAATGGGAAGATGCAGAGTAGTAGGTGGAGCAAGTATGACATGAGAACTTTAACACAGAGCCAGCTCCAAATGTGCCTTACATGGCCCCCTGAGAGCCCCTTGTTCCTGTCCTGCAATGCAGGAAGCCAGTCACACTGCCTCCTGTTTTGTCCCTCCTCCAGGTCACCAATGCAAGCATGTCACATTCACATTCTTCCTGTCCTCACGTCATCTGGCGGCCACCTGCCTGAGATCAGTGAGATGAATCAGAGCAGCCTTCAAACAGTTTTAACTTTCAGGAGGCACTTGCAGGCAGCCAGACTGGGAAGAGCACAGAGAGCTTTGATGCTAAGATTCCACAGTGCTAAGCTGCTTTGTCCTGTCTCTTTTTTAGGATTTTGTCAATCATATTATAACTCTAGACTTGGGCCTTTGGTTTTAGTAGGACAATTTAAAGTGCTTTGTCAATAACAGGCAATTTGAAAACTGCCTGAAAACTGCCTTACAATCTGTAGCTCTCCAGAATTTTTCACAACACATTACACAGTGAATAATAGTGCTGATACTTTCTAGATCTTTCAGGCAAGAGGGTGAGGCTCAGCTTTCTCATGTCTGCAGGCATGTCTGAGGGTACTACCTCAGGGTGATGGGAATAGAGAAAAACACAAGAATAACAGAGTAGGTCCCTGGGTGACAAAATGAAATTGTACTTTGGAAAAGATAAAAACCAATACATATGGGGAAAATTATCTAAAACACATTATTCACCAAAGGAGCCATGGAAATGTGTAGACTAAGAAGAAGACCTGAGTTTCAGAGAAGTCAGTAAATTAGACATGAGTTTCCAATGTGTCAGCAACAGAGTTTGGGATGCATATAAAAAGGCACCACATGAGAGAACATGATAGTAAACCCCCCTCTCTACATGCCTGGTGTGACCACACCTGAAATTCTGGGGACTTTGAAGTCAGTGGAGTTGTGGCAATGAGCACCAAGTGTCTGCCTGTTTGGTTTGGCTACAGTGGCATCATTAGTAATTGTTATCGACAAATTGGGTTAATCCAGTAAAAGGAACAAAAGTTATGACTCAGATGGCAAGGCCCACACCTGTAAATGTCTGTGTGTATATATATATATATATATATAAATATATATGAAATATATATGATATACATTTGAGATATATATGATATATATACGAGATATAGAGATATGTATGTGTATAAATGATTCAATAAACTCTATATGATAAATGTTCAAATGTTAAGGAAGTGTCATTTATTCAAATTCCAAACAGCTGGCTGGTTTGGCTGCAGCTATAATGCACTATAGGATACATTCCCTAAGGATGTTTGTGGAATGGTTGGTCTTTGAACAGATTTACATAAGAACAAAGGTCTGTGAACAGACATGAGTATGGGGCAGTGCTATGCTCCCCTGGCATTTCTTTTGTTGCAGTGTCCCTGGTGCTCTGGGCTTTGTAGGTTTTTCCAAGCCTAACCCTAAACAGAGCAGTAAAAGCAGCCTTTTGCTGAAGTGCCCAGCACGTGTGTTGTGCCAAGCAGACAGGTGTAGAGGGAGCAGGCTTTGGGCAATGGGTGTTGTTTTCTTGGAGTGAAATGGACCAAATCTTGCCAAAATAATACTCTTTGAAATGGGGGAATGAAGTGTAACAAAGTGGCTGGAGAAGAAATTGATGAAATGAAATGGTAAAAAAAAAAAATTCCAAAGTGAAAACAATAAAAAGGAATGGGATGACATGAAGTGCAGGGAAATGGGCCAAACCGTGTTGAACTGCTCCTCATTGAAATCACAAGATTTCATTTCCTTTCACAAAATGAAATTCTTTATTTTGTGAAAGGAAATGAAATCTCAAAGTCAGAGAAAAGAAAATGAAACAAGCTGACTGGGATGAACTCACAATGAATGGAAATTCGATGGAGAGAAATACAAAAAAATTCTGAAGACAAGTGATTGTAATCATATGTAAGGAGATGACATGAACTGCTCCCATTTTGAGCACTTCTGTAATTGCCATGTCTATGGAGCTCTAGGCTTTGTGCTTTTCTGTAGCCTAAGCCTGAGTTTAAGCTTAACCCTAAGAAGAGCAGTAAAAGCAGTCTTTGGTAAGGGCGAGGAGTCAAGCACATGAGTGGTGGTGAATAGAAGTGTGTGAAGGAGTGATGATGGGGCAGTGCCCTGCTCCCCTTGCATGCCTATTCTAGTTGCAGTGTCCCTGGAACTCTCAGTATTTTAGTTTTCTAAATCCTAACACTAAGCATTATCCTAACCCTAGGTGGAGCACTGAAACCAGGCTTTTGTTGAGGATGAGGTGCCAAGAACACGGGTGGTGCCAAATAGAAAGTTATAGAAGGAGGGAGATAGCTTGGGGCAGTGCCATGCTCCCCTTGGCATGCCTTTTCCACTGTCAGTGTCCCTGGAGCTCGGGCTTTGCAGTTTTCAGAGCCCTAACCCTAAGTGTAAGTGTAAGCCTGCATGCATCATTAAATGACACCTTTTGTTGAGGTGCCAAGGATATGTGTGATGCTGAGCAAAAAGATGTGGAAGGAGCAATACTGGGGCAGTGCCATTCTCCCCTTGGCACATCTTCTGTAACTGCAGTGTCTTTGAATCTCTAAGGTTTTTGCATTTCTCAAGCCTAAACCTATAAGCCTGTTTTCTCTTCATATCTCTCTTAGTTATATAGAACTTCAGTTTAGATGTATGCATCTCAGTATAGGTGTCTAGATTTTTGTTGCTTAGTATATCTAGATTTTTGTTGTTTAGTATACGGCAGGTGAAGTTGCCATGAAGTTCCAAACATTTTCTATTTAATTTTTAAAGATACACTGGCCTTTACAGCTAGTCAAGGCCTTTTAATGCCATGTCCCTTGATATAAAATCCTGAAGATGAAAGTTTCCTGTCATTCTGTATAAGACTATCCAGGACTTGATTCAGAGCTCTGGAATTCAGTGAAAATCTTTCCATTGACTTCAAAGTATTTTTAACCATTCCTAGATAATAGCACAAATGTCACTTCCTTCTTTCTTTGCAATTGGGTTGCCTGAAAATGCACAGTGTATGATTGAATCCCTATGTCCCTTGAATATCTTGCATGCCAGCTCCCTTTAACACATTCTGTGAAGCCCATGATATTAAATGACACGCTCAGTTGCTGTAGGCATCTTCTTTCCAATCTGGACCCCAGCTGCTTGAGGTCTAACAGATTGTTCTCAAAGGACCATGTGAAAGCAACATTTGATGTATCTACTCAGTTTAGCTAAACACCTCTAAACAGATGACTATGAAAGTTGGAGAGTTAATCTAGTTTCAGGCACAGAAGCCTCAGCAGCAGACAAGTGATTAAAAACTTACTTATTCATTAAGCTTGATAAAGGTAGATATTTTTCTTGTTTCTAATGATTTTAATGCAGAAGAGCCATAATGCTGAAGTGCCTACAGGAAATCTAGCAACTTAACTGTCAGAGATTCAGATGACCCACATCAGATACACAGATGAATGTGAATACATGGCCATTTCTGCAGGGAAGCTTTTACTCACAGAAAAATGACAAAACTTATGAAGTCTGCACTCAAAACAACCCATGCAAAAGATAGATAAGCTTCATAAAGTGAAAACTCTTTAAGTTTCTTTAAATCATGTTTTGTTGCTACCAGATGATGCCAGAGGTCAATATAGGGTTATTCATCTTTGTATGTGAGATTGGAAATAAAAATCCTGGAGCTACCTCTCTGATGTCCCTGAAGATGTTCAGTCTCTCTACCACCTGACTGATGCCAACCTCCTCCAGATAGTATTTAGCTACTATTTAGATCCTATTGTTAGTTCTGGAAAAACAAAGTCTGCTAGTTTTGTTAATATTTGGTATCCTTACAAGAAAAACTTGAAGGTAGTGGAATTATCTATCACATATAAATTTTGTTTTTCAAGGGATTCAGGCCCATCCCTGCATCTGATCTAACCTGTGGATAGTTCTCCTAAATTCACAGACATGGAGTGAGTCTCACTAGAGTGAAACTAGAGTTTCTCTCTAGCAGTGCACAATCCACTTGTGCTGTCAGCCTCCCCACTTGGGCATTTCTATAACTTGTGACAGTGGAAAAAGACATCACTAACTAATAATTTTGTCTAATGAATGCAAAGAGCTGAAATTGAAAAAATGCATAGAAGATGAGGCAAGACTATTCATGTCAGCTGGCTGGGGATTGAAAAAAGAACAAAGTTGGGTGAGGCAGATGAGAGGTGCATATATTCTCCATCATAGGGATAAAATAGCAGTATGCCTTACTAATAAAACCTGCAAATAAACAAATAAGAAAGCACTCACATGTGGAAACACACTCCAAATACCACAAGCACTGATGGGGTGGAAACGAGATGATGGGCAGGTGGAATGTGGGACAGCACCTCTGGCGAATCAAACAATAACTCTCCCTATCACCCAGACATGGATTTCAGACTCCAGCCTGCAGTTTGGACACTCTCAGAAGCTTCTCTGACCATGGCAGACAGGCTTTTGTGCTTCCATATCAATCCCAGACACATGTAATCAGGTGGAGTATTTACTCTGTCACAGCTTCACACTCTCTTTCTTGAATTAATCCACATCTCCTAGAGAAGTGCTTGATCACTGCTGTACCATTTTCACTGAATTTGTGAAACTGAGTGCCCAGTCTTCCAATATGAAATCCTCTCTCAAAGGCAATAGGAATTTTTAAATAATTATGGATTAGGGCTGGTGGTGAGCCAGGACAACTGAGGGCTTGGAGGTGGACATGGGACAAAATCATGTATAATCTTTTGCAGACCAGAGCAGAGGAGAAGAGAACAGACAGCAGTGGAATGCACTTAAGAGAAATAGATACACACATGAAAGAAAAAGGCCTTGATATTTAAAATATTTATTGTCTTAAAAGGCATGAAAACTGATACTAGCCATTAACTAATAGACGTTCTGCCTTTGTAATGCAGCTTACATCCCTAACTAAAACCACATCTCTCTTCTGACTTTGTCTGAAGCCAGGTGCACAGATGATTAAATTTTGGTCCAGCTGTAAGGAAAGTGTCTCCATCCTGTCCTCTCCTCTGAGCACAAACCATCTGTATGATACTTATTAATCTCCTTTTGCTGGGCTGACATACTGAGCCCATATCCTTCCAGCTTCAGTTGTCCTAGTACTGTCAAGCTGTGCAAATGGAAGGGATCTAAGTGTAAGGGAGTAACAGGCTCTGGGAGTAGGCTACTGCTGTATTAAAGCAGTATTGACTGCCCTGCTTTAACCTTGATGTTGTACATATGTGTTTGCACAAAAGAGATTTGGGGCTCTCTCAATCCACGGTTGCCAGCATGACTTGTACATCTGCATTCACTGTACTGAAATGCTGTGTTGCTGTGAATGTCCTCTGGGTGAATCAGAAAAGAGAAGAGGGTGGCTTTGGATCTCCAAGCATATGGAATCCTTGTAATGAGAGGAGGGTAGATTGATAAAAGCATTTTTAGTTTATTTTCCGAACAAGATTGTTGAGCCCCTGTTCCTGTGTCATAGGCCAGCTTGTGGCAGGCAATGATAAACCCTAACCCTAACCCTAATCCCTAACCATAACCCTAATCCCTAATCCAAACCCTAACCCTAACCCTAACCCTAACCCTAACCCTAACCCTAACCCTAACCCTAACCCCTAACACTAACACTAAAACTAACCCTAACCCTAACCCTAACCCTAACCCTAACCCTAACCCTAACCCTAACCCTAACCCTCTCTAACCCTAACCCTAACCCTAACCCTAATGCTAACCCTAACCCTAACCCTAACCCCTAAACCAAACCCTAACCCCTAACCCTAAACCTAATGCTAACCCAAAATCTAAGCCTTACCCTAACCCTAATGCTTACCCTAACCCTAACACTAACCCTAACCCCTAACCCAAACCCTAACCGTAACCCTAACCCTAACAATAACCCCTAACCCTAACCCTAACCCTAACCCTAACACTAACCCTAACCCTAACCCTAACACTAACCCCTAACCCTAACCCTAACCCTAACCCTAAACCTAACACTAACCCCTAACCCTAACCCTAACCCTAACCCTAACCCTAACCCTAAACCTAACACTACCCCTAACCCTAACCCTAACCCCTACCCCTAACCCTTACCCTTACCCTAACCCTGCCTCTTTGAGAAAAGGATAGGTGGAGAAAAGGACTTCAAATACATATATGTTTTTCATAAAAAGATAAGACAGCTACTTTAAGTGTGCTGAACATCCCAGAGAATAGAAACAGACTCCATATATATATATATATATATTTTTTTTTTTTTTTTTAACTTTTATTTGGTTCTTCCTCTGGGCTAAGCCATGGAGTCTAACCAGATCAAATTTATGCAATATGTTTGACTCACATGCAAATGTTATTCAAACCTGGCTCAAATTCTATCACCCAGGTTTTCCATTCTAGCAGATGTTAAGCCACACAAGATGCATTCAAACATCCATTTCAAGAAGTTCTTCTAAAGCATGTCACTATTGACTGATCTGACCCTTTATTCTCTCTTCATTTCCCCTAAAGTGCAAATTAATTAAGAATGAGATGATATATTAACTTC
Organism: Erithacus rubecula; assembly: GCF_903797595.1. Classification (NCBI taxonomy): domain Eukaryota; kingdom Metazoa; phylum Chordata; class Aves; order Passeriformes; family Muscicapidae; genus Erithacus; species Erithacus rubecula. The sequence continues at coordinate 25,467,676 of NC_136658.1, forward strand.
ATGGTGACATTATTAGTGAGATGATTTGCTATACTTGAGATTATAATGTTTTCACAAAGGAAAGAATTGGCCTTGCTGGAGAAAAAGTAAGCAGGAGAGCAATGCAGTAGCCAACAAGCAAGCAACATTTCCCACCAGCATCCAAAATAACAGGGCAGTGGCCAAACTTCAGGCTTCAACAACAACAGGGAAGGAAATGATAAACCCAGAACCTGCCTTAGCAACAACAACTCAGATGGAAAAATCTATTGAGCATTTATAAAGCCCTTGGGACAGAGAAAGGGAGAGAAGTACAGGGCACTCAGTGGGTTCTCTTACCAAGCAGACATGTTGTTCTGCTAGGTTAGAACCTGCTTACTCTGTAAGTTTAGTTACTTTCAAGAAATAAGCCTTTTCCTCAGGACAGACACTTGATTGGAGGATAGGATTGCCCTTGCTTCTGGAAGGAGCAGAGCAGGAAGTGCTACAGGGAATCAAGGCACAGCAAAGAAGTTCTTGGCAAGGCTCTGGACCTCCATGAAAAGGCATTGAAAGGGGCTGCTTCTAAAGCTTCTGCCAATGACCCTTCTGGCTGACAGGAGCCAGCAGAAATGACATGCATGAAATCTGTGTAAATGGATGCCACATTTGAAAAATAATGATTCAACTTCATTGTAAGTATTCTATCTGAAGGAGATTTTTTTTTCAACACACTGAGAAGACTGATAAGAAATTGATTCCTAAAACAACTACATATATTATTTTCTGCCTATACTTGTCTTTGTTTCAGAAATTCAATACCAGAGAAAACAAGTGGAATACAAAGCTTATTCCCTCCACTATACCTCAGTTAGCTTAGTACTGCATCTTCCCCAGCTGCAGTAAAATGAAAGATAAGACCAGCACTAAAGAGCTGGAAAAAGAGCTGGAAATTTAATTCACAGACAAATTAGCTGTGTTGCATTTAATATTCCCAGTGAGGAAATGAAGAGAAATTTATTCTGTTCCTGCTCTCCACAAATTCACCAGAGGGAATGATAACCCTTAATTAAAGAAGACTGATTGCTTTTTCCCCCCCAAGCTTTCATTTGCCCTAAAATAAAATGATGAGAAATAAATGGTTCATATGAGAAAATAAAAACCTCACTGGAAATGCTGCAGTCATTCAAATTTCTCATTGTAGTAGATACTACATTCTTAATAATTTAGCAGGAGAGGAGCTTAAATTGAACAAATTCACGCCCAGTTTCAGTGGAGCAAATCCATTCAAGAAAACAAACAAAACCCAAGGAATTCTTTCTGTTCCTTCAGGGCTCATAATTTTGGATAGTTTGCAAGTATACAGCATTTTTTGTTTTGTTTTTCATAAAGGCTATGTTTAATATGAAGAAAACAGGAAGATCTGGATGAAGAAGGAGATGAATGGTAAAGTAGAAACAAGGCTAGGACTAGATCTATATTGATGACACCCTGGCATGGTCAGATGAAATTGAATAGGAAATACAGGCAGAAATGATCCTAATGCAAGCTTAACAAAGAAGTGTGGTTGTGCCTAGAGAGCTGCAAACTGTTATAATATTTGTCAATATTTATGGAATGAGATGAGAACTAAAACATTTATTTGTAGGTTGTGTTTATAAAGAATATTCATCTTCGCATTTATTTAAAAATGCAAAATAGAACAGTTGGAAAGTCTAGCTAGAGAGAAGACATCTGAGTATCTTCTGCACACTTAGACCAAGAAGGAATTCTGAAGAATCTGATGGCAAGGGGGCCTTTGATAATGGGTAGGTAAGGGAGAGGATGAATCTTGCATGACTTGCTTCTCCTGGCCTGAATGTAGCTATGGTGCTACCTTAGACTGGTCATTCAAAGGGCTGATGACACCATGTTGGCAATCTTTGGCACATTTCCCACAACATTCTACTGGAAGAACTGTTACAGACCTTTTCCAACCAAAACTGTTCTAGGATTCTGTGTAAGAAGGAGGTATATGAAAACTGTTCTCCTGTTTTGATCAAGGATACTTTTAGCTCTGGCACAGATCCTCATGCAGGTTCTCTGGAGACATCTTCTCTGAAAAATATTTATTGCTATTCTCTATTTCCTTTCTTTCTTTTCTTTCCTTCTTATACATTGGCTATTTAGTGTACTTAGCAGGCTTTGGTGAGGGACATATCAAGGCAGATTCTGTCTACAGGGCCGTGTTTGACACTCTGCTGCTGATCCTTTCAGAGATATCCAAGGAAAGCTCCCAGAGAAGACTTCTCTTTACACAAAGATTTTGACTCACTTGAAATATATTCTGTTTCCTCACATATGAAGAATGAATTCTCTTCTAGATTCTAATGATTTTTCCTCTGACACAAGCACACCCTGGTCTTCTGGATCTGTCCTGTTCACATTTCTAGGCTTAAAAAGTACTATGAAGCATAAGAGCTATGTTTCCCTGGATGACCCCCAGGACCTGTTTTAAAGATTGGCTTCATAAATGTCACCTTTCAGTCTTCAAGTCCCAAGGAGGTTCCAAATGGAAGGCTGCACACCATGAATATAGTAATTCAGGATTTCTATCCTTGATTTCTGCTTGGTATCATCTGACTGCAGCAGCTTGTAATATTTCACTTTGTCTATTTGAAACAAAATGTCTTCCACAATTACTTTGATTTCAGACATATCTTCTGCATTTTCCCCGATATGAAAATTTTCCTCTTTTCTTCTCAGAGAAAAGCACTGAAAAATGGCTTAATTGTCTCTGATTTTTGCCTATTCACTAGTTGGCCATGCAGAGCCCCTAGCAAGATTTTTCTCCAGACATTTTTGATGAAGTATTAGTTTTGATTTCTTTAGCTAGTTCTCCTCAAACTCTTTTAGGATTTTTGCTTTTAATCTGCCTGACAACACCATTCTTTTAATTTTATTTGTTTGGATACAATAGACATCTTTTTGGAAATTGCCTTTTACTGCTAATAAACTTGCTTACTTGGCTGTTCATATGTGCTGGCCTCCTTTAATCCATTCTCCGGCCTTTCTCAATAGGTCATACGCAGCGGTGTTATGCTTCCAGTCTGGTGTTCTTCAGAAGTTTCCATGCTGTTTGCTAGGATTTCATCTTGCTGACCTTTCTAGATTCTTTTTAACAAGCTCCCTCGTTCCTGCATAGCTTTTCTTGCAGCGGAGGACAATGGCACTGGCGTATTTGGCCTGCAGTGCTCCTCTAGAGCTGGTGAAGCTGAACCCTCTGTGGTCACTGTCACAGAGTGGAGCTTCCAGTAAAAGGACTAGAGCCACACAGCTGAGGACTGCCTCTGCTCCTGTGGGCTCAGACCAGATGCTCCGTGGAATAATTGCTGACAGATCCCAAAAACGTCATCTCTATTTCATCTGCTGGTATGACATTTGTCAGTCTACAGGAGGGCTGTTGATGTCTCCCATTGCTACTGTTTTTCCTGCTTCTCTGATTTCTTACAGTGCATTAAATTCAAGGCATTTTGCTATCCTGGATCAGTAACATTATCTATCATAACAATTATCTTCCATTTTAGGCCTGGAATTTTAGCCAGTACAGACTGCATGTAGCTTGAAATGGTGAACTTATAAATTTGTTTTGATGATGAGCCTTCAATGAGGTGGAGCAATGCTCTGCCTCCTGCACAGTTTATCTCTGTATTTTATGTACTGTGTTTAGTGTCCTTTTGATAGTCTTTGATCCAGGTTTCCAATATATGTGATTGATCAGTGTCTGCACTTTGTATCAAACATTCTGCTTCCCTACTTTTTGAGATTTCAAATGTTATGTAGAAGTGAGTGTAACACTGCTTTAGTTCTTTTATTGGCATCTTGTATGAAATTCATTACGTTTGTTTTCCTTTGCTGCTGGATTACTTGCATCTTCTGGATTGTGATTTTCTTGAGGATTCAGAACTTTCCCATTCTTTATCTCATAAGGATACTCATGCTGAGCCTGGCCTTTTCCACACCTATCAGCTTACCCCAACTACCTGGGTTTTCCAGTCTGTTGGGGAATATTTTAATTTCAAAATTACTGTCTGAGGCCTTCATTTTGCTAAGAATGCCTGAGAATGTTTTCAATTTGCTGCAAGACCAAGCAATATCATGAAAGAGACTTAGATGTGTTGGATGTTTTCAAATCAGCTGGACTTGATGAAATTCCTGCTAGGATACTGGGAAGATTGTCTGAAGCAATGCCAGCACTATTAGCTGCTATCTTTGAGAAACCATGAGGTACAGAGATAAATGTGATGCCTTTTATATTTTTTTCCAATAATAAGGGGGCAGGGAAAGCAATAGTTGAGCCTCCAGAAGTCAACTACAAGGTGAGTGGCAATCAGGGTGCATTTATTAAGAACAAATTATACCAAACCCATCTAATATGTTCCTGTGATGGGACTTGTGGCTAGGGAAGAGCAGCAGAAAGACTATTTTAAATTAGTGAGGCTTGGAACATTGTCTCATATGAGCTTCTAAGAAGCATGTTAAGGAACTACTTACAGTTTTCAGCAGCTGAGTGACATGACTGACTGAAAAATATAATCAGAGAGTAGTCCGTGGAATTCAGACTTAACTCAGTGATTGAGATCTCTATTAATAACTTTTTAATTAATCAAATAACACAGAAAAAAACCATAACATAGAATATATTTGAAGGGTTTGAAATTACTTTAAATAATCTTGATGACCTGGAGAAATAATCAGGAAAAACTAGCATGCAGTTTGGTGAGGAAAACATCTTCTGCCTTTAGCTTTCAATCACCAGCTGTTCATGAGCTGGACAGCAGCATTGCAGGGAGGAATGCAGAGGTCACAGTGTGTCCCATGCAAAGCTGCTGCAAAACAGAGAAACCTCTCAGTGGGACATTGCCACAGATCAGTAGGCAAACAGAGCCACACTGCCTCAACTCACTGCTTCCTCACTCTCAGAGTCAGTGTCAGCCAGAAGAATGCCTCTGTAGTGGGCTGGTGGGGGTTAGGGCAGCCTCTGATCCCATATTGTGGCCTCTTGAGAGAAAATTCTCTACTTTCAAGAGACACTGAAGCTCTTCTGGGAGTCTAAACATTAGCAATAGTATACAAGTCAACTTCCAATATACCAGTGGAAGTTTGCTTTCCTGAAGGCATCAATTCTGGCGTTCCAGAGTCCTAGCCTCAGCTTGAGCACTAATTCAGTCTCAAAGGTAAAAGTAGTCTCTCATTTGTACTTTTGAATCCAGAGTTTCATTAACACTGAGATTCATGAAAATCTCCTTTATTTTCTACCCTTCTGCCATGAAGAAATCTCAAGGCTGAGGTGGATCTTTCACGATAGAGATTGTTCTTGACACTGTTGCTCAAAGGCCTCCTTTATACCATATCAATTTTCTCTGACTCTTTTTCTCTGAGGTGACTTCCTGGACATATTAGAGTGTCTCTGCCATGTTTTCGGGATGGAGTCTTTTTATGTCATCTGCCCCCTCTCAACATTTTTAGCAAAAATTGAGAGTTCTTTGCTAGGTGGTTGGTCTCTGAGATTTGATACTTCTATTGCCCTTAGCCTGACTCTTAACTGAGCTGAAGAAGAGATGAGACTACTTCTTTGTTTGGAAGAGATGAACAAAAGTGTTTGTCTCCTTTTTTCTTCTCAGGATGGAATGGCCCATCTGAAGAAATAAGTGAGGAACATACTGCTGAGTAATGAACACAAAAATACTGTGTATCATCACAGCTGAATAAACAGCAGTATTGGCAAAATCTGTCTCCTTTGTTCCATATTAGGGCCAGGAGAGAACTCAGCTGAAAGATCATGTCCAGTTCCTGGTGCTTTAATTAAGGGAGGATGTTGAACAGCTGGAGAGTCAGAGGACAGAACTTGGGAAGACCAGAAGTCTAGAAAGCATGACTCATGGTGAAAAGCCAAAGGAATTTGCATAACTTGGTTTAGAAAAGAGAAAATAGAGGGGGTGGCCCATTGATGAACTTTAAATATTTTACAAATAGATATAAAAAGAAAGGGAATGATGTGCCCATTATGGGTGGAAAATAACTGGAATTACAGGAAGGAAGATCCAGACGAAACATCTGTAAATTTTCCTTATGTAGTCAATTGATGAAACTGGTTTTCTTTGCAGGAAGTGGCATCTCCATGAGTGGAGACAGGCATGGGTGTAGCTAATTCTGAATTCAGGAACTGGAGTGGACTAGATGGCTTCTCCTGTCCAGCCTACTTTTCTATTCTTCTGTGAATGCTTTCCGGTGGCTATGAAGATTTAGCCCTCACTGATTCCCAAACAGCGCTGCTGATAGCAGGATCACTGCCACTGCAAGTAGAAGCTTCTAGGACTTTTTCCAGCTGATAAAATGGAAGTGGGCCATCCAGAGCAGAGAGCTCTTTGACTCAGATAGAGACAGGTCTAAGATATCTCTTGTTTCTTTTTTTACTGTTCTCTGTAGATTTGAGTGAGCTACTGCCAGCACTGCCAGCACAGTACTTTAAAACCAAGGCAAAGAAGGAAACCCACAGCTACACAGCCTAGCTGGCCCAGCAGGCCAGGTAAGGCTATGGAGAAAATAATCCATAGCTAAACCTACATTAGGGTATGTCATGGTTAATGTCATATCCAGCTGCCCCTGACTCCCTGGCTTCAAGAGGGACAGCTGCCCATGGAAATCAAGGTGAAAACCCCAAGCTGAGTCATGTCTGAGCTCCTCTGTCCTCCACCCTGTGTGAGCTCAGTGTCTTCGGAGACAACTTTGGCAGCAGCTGGTGACAACAAAAAGGTGTTCTGGGAAACAACTTCTGTAGTTCTACCTCCCCAGCTCTGTTCTTGCTCACCTCACACTTTACCCCTATTTTTCATTAATGCTATAAGCTGTACTTGCTTGTGCAGTTCTTTGCCTGACAGTAACCTTAGATATGTACCTGAGGGGTGCTGTGTGTTTTCATACTGAGAATACACAGTCATTGTCCTCCCTCCTTCAGCATTTCCCAGCAATAGTTCAATGACTCTGCATCAGCTCTCTGAGACCCATTTTTAAGGTGTTTTGTTATGGTCTGCTCAGCTTGTGACTCCACTTGCACACACCCTCCCTGCTACCTGCAGGTCATCACTCCTCATGTGACCCAACTAGGTCTCCTACAGCAAATACTGGTGGGATCCTTCCTCCAGCCTGTTGGACTTACCCAAGCATTGCTGTTGTCAGAGTTTACAGCTCCAGGTCTTTTATGAAGGGGGGTAACCAGGGGAAAAGACTGTATTTTCTCTCTTCAATGCCACAAAGCACTCCAGATCTTCCTTATCTGAAGAAATACAATGGAACAGACTTCCACAGTAGGACATAGAAGCATGCTCTTGAATTCTTCTGTGTTTTTTGGGGGGAAGGGAAAAGAGGAATGAAAAAGGAAATTGTAAGGATGAGATGAAAGGAAGGATACCACAAAAAAAATCAGATGAATGCTGGGCATAAATCAAGTTCTCTTTGGTTTTTGGACGCAGAGGTTTTTGCAGAAACAACAGCCAAATGCTTGTTAGTCTCCTGGAATACTAGAAAAGCGTGTCACAGGCTGCCTGTGTCACACTGCCTCTTTCCCAAATTTATCCCCTTCTCTAGATACTTCTACCCTCCTGAAACCCTGCCATCCCAGGATATCCCTGCCTGTTTTGCTCCCACCTGCTCTGTCTCTGACCTTGTTGCCTCTGCATATTCCTTCCTAGGTGTCACTGGGTGCTGCCCTGTAGGTGCTTTTCCGAGCCATTATTTTTCTCTTCCTCGTCCCCTTCAGCTGTTTAAGGCTGCATCCAGCTCTGGTGGCACAGGGTGAGGGAGAGTGGGGCACAGGCACCTCTCTGCCCTCTGCTCATACTTGGGGCTGAGCTCCTATGGCAGAAGCATGCTCTGCACCAGGCAAGTCTTCAGCAAAGATAACATCTGGATTTCAGACAAGCTCTGCAGACCATGTGCAAGTGGAAAGCAGTGATTTACAGCTAGGTCAGATCTGACAGGATTTTCATATGGCCACCAAGTACAGGCTGATGTCTCCAGGGATCAACCCCTGCTGATTTCAGGCCCCTGCATGAAACACTGAACTGCAGTGAAACCACTGCAAGATATTTTCAGCACTGGCCAACCATATTTTTCACTAACCTCATTCTTGGAAGTTGCTGACCAACTTTCAGTGAAATGTTCCCAAAATAAAATTCAGCCCAACACAGAGAAAAAGGATGGAAAATTTCAGCCTAGAATGATCAAAATATGAAAAACTTAAAAGCTACCAAAAAACAGATCTTATAATTAAAACTGTTAGGCAATGTTAAATATAAGATTTGTTGCCCTCTCCACCTGTAACAGAGGGATGGCTGTATAAATATTCAGTTCTGGAAAAACTTTCTTGCATGACTGACATACAAGGAGAAAGCATTTTCTTTCCAAACATGAGGCATATACCCAAGAAAGACATCTGATAAGGAGAAACAGTGGTGACTGTATGCAAACTGTTATGTGATCTAAATTATTTACAGTGCTTGGAGTTCACCAAATTCTTCACCAAAGTGTTTTAAAGCCCCAGACTGAACTGAGCACTAGTGGATGAATCAGGGAGAGATGTCAGCTTGACCCATGGTGATTTGCCAACTGTGAAAAGCAAACAAATACAAACCAACTGGAGGAAGGAGCATTGTGACTGTAATAGGAACTGGAGCACAGATTTACAGAGGATCTTTGTGTTTGGACTCATGAGCCTTTGACTGTATTAGCATTGAAAAGTAACCAGCTGCAAAAGCCCAGCTACACAAATCTGTGCAAAAATCAAGCTTTGAGTGTTGACTGCTTGACATTCTACCTGCAAGGGTGGAGACCAGATGTGTAATTATTTCCCACGCTATTTTCTTTAGTTTTCAAAAGAAGACAGCTAGGTTTCCATTAAAGTTTTTAGAGAGTCTTTTTAAGATTTATGCTCTACTCCAATGAAAAGGCTCCAGGATTTTAAAACTTGTCCACTTGTTTTTTCAAGTATATACTAGGGTGACGATAAAATATATTATGCCTGTGGCAAATTTTGATTTTCTCAGATTACAGCTTCACAGCTAAATCAGGAGTATTACTGGTATCAGAGAAAATAGCACTTTTGGAACAAGAAGTCACTGCTACTTTGATTTGAGTCCATTGCTGAAAGAAGAAAATAAATGTAGATGCAAAGTACAGCCTCTTAAAAGCCACAGCATAAACACAGAGATTTTTCCCCTCTCCTGATCCAAAATACAGTAGTCACAGACTATTTTTAATTCATGTAAAATTATGATAATCATGAAAGCATAAACTTTATGGTTTGCTGAATTGGCTGCAATGTGCATCCCTAAAGTAGGGAAGTACTGAGATCAGCATAATGAGAAATATAACAGAGAACCCTGCAGACAACTTGTAGGCTGAAACAAAGATCAGGCCAGACCAGATGTAGCTACATTTATTGCTGTGCTGTGCCTGTGCACCAGAAAATGTTAAAAATAAGGCACAGGGAGTGAAGATTTCCAAACATATTAGCAGTACTCTGGTGATGTGAACCTAGTGGTTTTAAGGCCATCGTGCCTTGAAGGCCAGCAAGCACTGGGTGCTTTTCATTGCTTTTACCAGCATAGATTGCTATGTATGACCCAAACCTGACATCTAGTGGAAGCAAACGAGGGCAGGATTTTCCTTGCTTTCCCAAGGATGCACTGGGCTGAGCACACAGAGAGAGCACTTTGCTGTTCTCTTCATAAGTGACCTGAAATACTGCATGGCTTGTCCTGGGCAGGGAAGCAAAACAAGGAGCTTAAGGGCACTCCAGCTAATTGTGCACACCTTGTCTAGTTCATGACACCTGTATCCACAGCCATCCATGCCAGAAGCTGGTTCCACAGTGCTGTCAGCAGAAAATGAGCTCCCAAGGCTGAATTGAAAGGAGTTTCAAAGGACAGTAGTAGGGATGACCAAGTCTGTTGAATTGGACCAGGGTCTTGTCAATGCAACAGAAACAATAGATGCTCACTACAGCTGCACAGATGGCATCAGTGACCTGCAATTTCTGATGTCATGAATGTCAGGTCTGCACTCCTGGACCAGACCAGCCAGTTCAACACTAGGTCATGAGGCTGCAGGCCTGTTTAGCTTCCAGCTTTTTCCCAGCACAGAAGTTCATTCACTGCCCCATCTGGACTGCTTGAGCTGGGAGGCCATTGGTACTTGGGGAAAGTTTTAACAAGTTTCTGCCTTGTCCTCAGCACCTGCCACTTTCATCTCATTTCTCAGTTAGGAAAAATCAAAACTTCAGGCTCTTGTATTTGCATGGAAATGCTGCAGGCATGAACCCTAAAGGCTAGAAGAAGCCAAAAGCCAAATCAAACAGTGCAGTTTATTTTTCATATATTGTAAGTCAATTTAAATCAATATCATAAATTTTTTGGTACCTCAGTCCTGACGAAAGCACTTACAGGCCATTAAAAATGGCAGAAGACCATAAGGGTATTTTAGTTGTTTTCACACTGCAGGAAGCAAAAAACATCTCCCATGTGCTAGTAAAGAGTCCAGGCTTTCTAGCTGGGAGTTTTAACTACTCATACTGTCTGTGAATCATCATTTTGGGAGGATGAAGCAGCAAGTTACCAACAGTTTAGAGATTCATTAAAACCCCTGAAATACTGTTGCTTCCCTAAATGAATGCACAGCCATCAGCCACTGTCAAAGGCTACAGGGCTCTGTCCCGGGCAATCACCATGCTGATGAAGCGATGCATGTTTTTAGGAGGGATTTTCAATCTCCTGATAGCAAAACAAAGTTCGTGTTACATAAACAGTACAAAGTTTACCACGGGTTTGAGCTTTAATCTCTGATAGTTGCTTATTGACTGCAGAAGAAACAGAAGCTTCTCACTGAAAATATTTCCTCAAAATCCTTTTTGCAGACAAAATTGAAGGGGAGGCTCTCACCCTCTGCACCTTTCCCTGAAACCCAAGAGTAAGTCTGAATTAGGAGACAAGAGTGGGCCTGGGTTGTTTAAAATTCCAGTTTATTCTGCCATGAGAGGACTTAATTATCTTATTGTGCTTGATGATTTTGACCTTTCCAGAAGTTAGAAAAGCAGAAGTTGTGATAGATGGTTTAAAGAATGTCACAATGTATATATGAAGACTTGTGCTATCAGCACAGTTCTTGAAGTCAGAGAAAGCAGCCTTGGGATTCTTGCACCCCCTGCTACCTAATGCCTGTCAGAGCAGACAGAACAACACTGAAGGAATCAGCTCTTCCTTTTCCAATGAGTTCCTCATCTTGGGCTCTTTTCTAGCAGAGAATTATGACTCCTAATTTTCAAATGCAAACACAGGTATTTCAGTCAGTGAGAAGCAGGTTGCCTGCAGTTTGACAGCTTGCTTCTGTGTACACAACCTGTGTGTTTATCTCTGCCAAAAGTGACCAACATGGGACACATGGGGCTGATTTTGTTGAAGTTTCTAACCCTTGCTAATTTGCGGTGGGAGGTTAATCCCGAAAATGAGGATATTTACTTTATCCTGAATATTTTTTAGCAAAGTCAGACTGAGCCACAGCTGTTTTAAAATTTCTTGTTTCCACATACCTTGCTAAATAATTTTTAAATCAGGACTGCAGAAGTAATTGCAATGAACAATTTAGAAAATTGACTTTGTCTGTGTTTTGTACATGTTTCTGCACACACAGGCATGGTTTGCTAAAACATTAATTTGCATAGCTTTCAGTTCTTGCTACTTCAAAAGTAGCAAGTAAGTGCAGGCATTTTCTGGGCAGCATTTATGTTGGTTTGATTAGACATCTGGGTCACACAACTTCACTTCCATTCCCTGAAAGGCAGAGGTTAGTTCTCAGAAATGTGTTTCATATTGAGGAATTTGTTTTTTGCCAGTGTTTTCTCATCGTTTGTCCAAATTCTGTATATTCCTTTTATAGTATGTATCAGTGCTCCAGCATGTAATGCAAACATCCAGAAGATACTTATTACAGAAGACAAAGTAAGATCTGTAGAAAATGTTTGGGTTTTTTCCACAGCACTGGCCTTGACAGTGACTTGTTCTCAGGGTCTGGACTTAGTTTTACAGTGTGCTTATGCTGGAGCAGGTTAGCTGTAGACTCTGTATTTACTTGTTTCCAGATTTCATGATCTTGAATTCCATCACTATGCTCCATAACTAATTGCTCAGTCACGGAGCCTTCCTTCGGGGTGATCTAACAAATGATGTTCTGGGACAACCTTTAAGCAGAATTAGTGGAACAAATAATGCAGCTTGTTTTAAGATGGAACTTATGACAGAATTACACAACTGAAATATCAGAGGACCTAAAATGTCCTCTTCAGGCTGCTGTTTAAAACAGAATGAAGAGAGGCACAGAGATGCAAACTTCCTTCTACTCTCATGGCTGCATCTGCAAGTTTTCCTCATACTGGCATAGAGGATTCACAAACCAATGAGCAAGATAGACTGAGACAACTCTCAGCAGCCCTTTTATAAAACAGATGGCTCCAGGTTTTGCATTCAGTGACATTAGAGCCCCCAGAAGAGGGAATGACAGTTCAGGGGTCTGATTTCTGCTCCATGTTTTTCATTTCTTCAAGGCTCCCTCCACCTCTCTCAGCAATGGCTATGGTGTGCCTTTCTGACTTCGAAGCTTATGCTAAGAAGTATTTACCCAAGATTGCTTGGGATTATTTTGCTGCTGGGGCAGATGACTGTACCACACGAGATGAAAACATCCTGGCATATAAAAGGTAATGTGAGAAAGAAATGAAAGGGGGTTGTATTGGGAGCTTTTAAACTGTTTTTGTGCAAGTGTTTGGACTTGACAAGCAAAGACACCTAAAAACCTTGTCCTTTCCAGGAGATCCCCAAGCTAAATGCAAAATCTGAATGACATACACCGTATGCTCTGATGCAGTCTGAGTATGACACAGGTTGTATGAGGCTAAAGCCTCATGCTGAGGGTGCAGGCAGGTGCTAGGGCAGGGTAGGGTACAGTGTGCTGTGGTGTGTGTGACATTACAGGAGAGGCCATGAGCAGCTCAAATAGAATGAGATGCAATAGGGAGCTCTTGGTGAACAGCAGGAAGCCTATGTGCAAGTAGGGTGAGATTTGGGGAACATGCTGCAAAGCCTGAGGGCAGGCACACTATGCAGTGAGGACAGACACAAATGGTGAAGTAGAAGGACCCAGCCTGGCTGCAAGTGGAAGGAACTTGGGGGAGGATAGTGGCAGTGAACAGGACATGGTGAGCTGAGGTGGGAGATGCAGAAATTATGTACTGTGGCCAATAAAGCAGAATTAATTATAAGTGGAAGTGACTGAACTGCTGGTTGAATTGATCTCTAAAAGCAAACAGAAAGAAAAAAGAGCCTTTGTTTTATTTTCTTATTTTTATAATGTTATTGTTTGCTGTTTTCTTCATTGGCTCAGATACCTGTTTTGCAGCTGGTGAATGAAGGCCTGGTTTCCAGAAACTTCAGAAAACTCACTGAACACCTACTATCCTGAAGGGTTTTTTGCCTTACAGGATTCGTTTCCGGCCACGTGTGCTGCGGGACGTATCCGTGATGGACATTAGGACCAAAATCTTGGGTTCTGAAATCAGCTTTCCTGTAGGAATTGCCCCTACAGGCTTCCACCAGTTAGCATGGCCTGATGGAGAGAAAAGCACAGCCAGAGGTACTCTTCTGCTCTGGCGCCATGTTGCAAAAAGGGGGTTGTAGAAGAGCCTCAAGAAGCTGTTAATATGACTTGGAGTGTGACTGAGAAAAATTTTCAGGCTTGAGGGGGCCGACTCCATTCCCACCTTTTGACATACTGCATAGGAATCTGTATAGAGGCTGCTTTTCCTCTCCAGCTACCACCATACAAAATCAGCCCCATGGAGTCTGCTGCAAACTAAAGACAAGGGCAGTGGACACATTTCTGGCTCACACCAAAAACCACATAAGTTTTCCATCTGGGAATTCTAGATGGGTTGTAAAAGTGGTGGATGGGACTCAGCCTGTGAATTCCTTGTTGCTGATTAAAAAATATCTCCCTTGGAGAAAAAGAGATCCCCTTTTCACAAACTCTGTGGTGAGTTCGTAGACTTGGCCCCTACAAAATTATTTTTCTTTTGTGTACAATGAGTAGATCTAACAGTACATTCCTGAGAGGACTCAGTCATAAAGATAAAATTCATGCTTTTTCTAAATATGTAGCTGAAAAATGAAAGCACAGCTTTGTTAATTACCTTTCCCTTTCCTGCTTTCTTAACCATGGACTAAGAAGAGTGCATAGTAAATTCAGCCATTGTTTATCCCAGGGCATAACTGCCCTGTGCTCTGTAGGATACGCATGAAATCAGGAGTTGGGGTGGTCTCTGAAAACAGTGCGTGGTTTTGTATCTGATGTCTGGCAAGATCCTTCAAATGTCTTCATTCCTGATTCCTTTCCAATGCCTCCCCAGCGGCCAGAGCAATGAACACCTGCTACATCGCCAGCACCTACTCTACCTGCACGCTGGAGGAGATCGCCGCCGCCGCACCCGGCGGCCTCCGCTGGTTCCAGCTCTACATCCACCGCAACAGAGCAGCTTCCCAGCAGCTGGTCCGGCGGGCGGAGGCCTTGGGCTTCCAGGGCCTCGTCCTCACCGCGGATCTGCCCTACACAGGCAAGAGACGCGACGACGTCCGCAATGGTTTCCGCCTTCCTCCCCACATGAAAGTGAAGAACTTGGAACGAGCCTTTGAGGTTTGTAAAATGAGCCTGTCCTTTCATTCACTGTGCTGGCATGCACCACATGAGACAAAAACCACAGGGTAACTGCTGCCTCGGCATTTGTTGTACTGGGGCGTATCTTCTCCCCTGCTGGTTCTGCAGCATCCTGGCTTGACCTCCTGCCAGACTGGGTTCTGTCTTCAAAATCCCCATCCAGCTGCCTTAGAGACACTGATCTCCACCCTCATTGTAATTATTCTCCTCCAGAGACATGTGACATTTCTGGAACATGTCTGTTGGCAAGTTTGATTAATCTGTTCTAGGGCAAGGAAAGACACCAAGGGACCTGTGTATTGTTGCAGCTTGGATGAGTTTTCCTTTTGCTGTTTCATTTTGGCTTTAGGGAGATGACAGGTCTGAGTATGGACTGCCACCCAACAGCTTGGATCCTTCGGTCACCTGGAATGACATCTACTGGCTGCGGAGCCTGACACGCCTGCCCATAATCATCAAAGGCATCTTGACAAGAGAAGATGCAGAGCTGGCAGTGAGACATGGAGTTCAGGCAATTATTGTGTCCAATCACGGTGGAAGGCAACTGGATGAAGGACCTGCCACTGTAAGTGAGGAAATGGATGTCCCACATTTTCCATGTTTACAGTCTGCATGTTTGCATTAACCTTAGTATCTCTATGCCCAGGTTTGTGTGTACACTTCTGGTGGACTTGAGTTTGTCCAGTGGCCAGGATGTGTGCAGATATACTTTAGCTTTAAACTGGTGAGATCCATGCCTTGGTATGATCCATACCAACTGAAGTATTTACTCAGCTTCTAGGGAGGGCTCTGTAAGTACCACAGAACCCACATAAGTGCAGATAAACTACTGGCCTAAGACAGGAAGAATTTCTGCCTGTGCCTCCATTAGCTGTTGCAGCACATCAAACTCTTTGCGCACTGCAGCAAAAAGAAAACAAAGCTCTGGAACCAAAATTGTACAAATGAGAGCATAATGTATTCTCATTGTTCACATCTGTCAAAACATGCAAAACAATGCAGCTAGATTTAGTGAGAGGTCTGCTTGCGTATTTACAGGCTCAAGTCTAAACGGGAATTTATTGACTTACATGAGCCAGAAAAAGAATAACTTATCTGCAGAAAAATTCCCCTGCTTTTAAATTTGCACAAAGAAATCATGCATTGTTTGGACATGTGTGTATTTCACTGGCTTAATTTGGCTCCTGTCAGTTTTTCCAATTACTCTTATTTTACAGCTCTGCATTGCACAGTATCTTATGAACTTTCTTTTCTCGGTTCTATTTTGTTAAATAAAAATAGGTACCAGGGAATTCTTTACTATTCTACGTCAAGGCTGACAATAATGAATAAAAAAAGTTAATAAACTAAATGCTAAGAAATGGCATCCACCTTTAACTCTTCTTCTACCTTAAAAATTGTTTTACATACACAGACAGGGCAGTAGATACCTAGTTGGGCTCTACTATTCTTCTGGTGCCAAACCTGGCTCTTGCTGACCTAGTCCTAGAAAGGTTTTCAGGTTTTTTTCAGTTTGAAATTCAGGAAAAAAAAAAAAAAATTAAAGGCAGAAAGTTATAAGACACTGCAGAAAAGTGCCTTTGGGTTTTGTTCTGAAGGAGAGTTAATTATGTCCAGTGCAATGTCCTGGCCCTGGTTGTACTGCCTTAGGGCCAGAGCCAGCATCTCTGTGTGGTGCTGCCCTGCAATGACATCTGAGGCTCTACTCCATGCTGAGTAAGACCTTAGGGAATCAGAAGGCTTAACATGGAGGAAGTGATGGACTGTACTGCAGAGCAAATTAAACCCTTCACAGATGCTGTAGAGAGAGGCCCTCAACAAATGGTCACCAGGATTAAGTTGAAATGCAAGGTTAGGTAGTTTAAGAAGTAGAAGTTTGACATCAGCCTTTTTAGCAAACAGCTGTATGATTCATCACTGTCCCAAATGAAAGTAAAATATTGATGACAGTTATTCCCATTTAAGTTTATATCTGAAATCTTTCCTAAATCTAGTGAAAATGTTAGTTTTTCACTGATAAAAAGTGATAGTAAAGAATACCAGTATAAGCAAACCACTGGAACATGGCATTAAGTATCTGGAAAACAGAACAGGGAGTTGCACATAATTCTGCAGCTCCTGGTGCTGAGCTATTTCTGATGCATTGTCACGTTTAGTTTCGAGGTGTCCTACTAAAGCACTGCATCCCTGCCTGTCTCTTTGGAATAAATCCTCCTTCTCTTGGAATCAAAAGCTGCCCCCAAGGTGAGACTGGCTTCTTCTTCTTTGCAGATTGATGCTCTGGCTGAGGTTGTGGAGGCAGTACGAGGCAGAGTCGAAGTTTATGTAGATGGTGGAATACGAAAAGGAAGCGACGTGTTAAAAGCTCTGGCATTGGGGGCAAAATGTGTCTTTATTGGAAGACCAGCTTTATGGGGCCTGGCTTACAGGGTGAGTAAGGAGCTCTGCACTCATGTGGCTGCTTCTGACACTCTCCAGCAGTCCTGCCACTGAAGTGACAGAGTTTTCACGGGTGGAGATTATATTTTTAAATTCTATTTTGCTGAATTTGAAGTGGAATCACCCCAGATTGAATGAAACCCTGACATTTCATCTGATTTAAAAATACAGCTGGATTTTACAATTTCTTGTGATTTTGAACAATGGGATTTTGAAGGTAACAGGATTGTTTTGTGGGACCTGATTTCTTGTTGTTGCAGTTTGGTGCTAAAATATTTTAGGACTCAGTACCATCAGTGCTTTTGAAAACTGGAGCTGGACTTATTTACCAGGAAGATGAGTCTTAAAATTACATTTGCTTTCAGCAAATACTTGGGAACAATACATGGTTTTGGTAGAACACTTCCACAGCTGTGCTGTGAGTTCTTCAGAAATACATATAGAATTCCATTTCACAGATGGCTGAAACATTTTGGACAAGACTGGGCAAAACTGTGTCCTGGAGGTGCCTGGGCTTTCCACTGCTATTTCAGTTCCAGCTTTGGTGCTTCTGAACTCTGGGCATATTTCTATGATCCAGAGCCATGAATTAGGCCTCTGATGCAGGACATAAACAGAATATAATTAAAATTAAAATATTATTATGCCAGTTTGAGATTTTTTGTTAATTTTTTTTGCTTTTTACGGATGGAATATTTCAAAACTTTTCTCTAGCAGAAAAGATGCAATTTTTAATGGTCCAGACATATTTCCTATCTCTTAAATAGCATTCTTGTCCAGTGGTGTGATTGTTGTGGATTCCAGTAGCAAGGCTCTCAGCAAGAAATCACCTGAATCTCCTGAAAAAACCTGTCAGAGTTGGCAGTATTGTTTCTTTTGCCAGTAAACTTCAAAAAAGAACCTAAGATGACAAAGGTGTTCCTGTGATTTGCCTACAATTTTTCCACGATGGAAACAGAAAGGAGATGGGATTTTGGGGGGTTCGATTGTGCTTTGGTATTATATTCCAGAGAGTATTCCTAAGGATGTATCTCAGTGGCATTACCAAAGCATACAATAGAGGAAGGGCATAAACAAGTGCTAATATTGTTTGCACCCAAAGCATTCATTATTGCAAGACATAAAAAGAAAATTTAGGAGAAAAAAATATTTAAATCCTCCTCTTCCTATTTTATAGGAAGATCAAAATCTTCTATACATTTTATTGGTTTTTGGGCTGCTCAGTGTCAATAACACAGAGAAAAACACATAGTCTATTATTTGTAAAGATTCAGTCCTGTATTTGAGTCAACTACAGTTTGTGGAGTAGTAACATATATAAAACTCTTGTTACTTCATTAAAACCTGTCAGCATTGAAAGGCTTGACATTTTAAATAGCAAGCCCATTGGTGGGGAAAAACTGAAAGCTAAAAAAAAAAAAAAAAGCTACAAAATGTCAGAAGTGAAAAACAGCTTTGTTTTCTTTCCCTGTTCTGATGTATCCCAAAAGGAAAAGCATCTAAATTAATCTGTGATGAACTGAGCACATCCATCATATCATTTAATCGTTCATCTGTATGAGAGATGGAATTGGCACAGCTCTCAGGGTACAGGCATACTGCAGCTCTGCTCTGTGCCAGTGCTCCTTTTACCCTTTCTCTGTTGGTGCAGGGTGAAGAAGGTCTTCAAGATGTCCTGAGAATTCTGCAAGATGAGTTTCGCTTGTCTATGGCCTTAGCTGGTGAGTATTTTGTTTGCAATGGGTGTTACAGATGTTTCTGCATGCAAGCCCTATAAAATCAAGAGTGTGATGGATGGGTCACAAAAAGGGAGTCCACAGGAGCTGTGATAGTTCTAGTTGCTGTAGTTGAGATTCTCTGCTTCCTGTGAAACCACCTGGCATTCCAGGCATCACAGCGATGAAGTTTGCATGCAGGGAGTAGGTTAGAGCAGCTTTGTGACCCAAGTAAAGAGATGCAAAACTGCTAAGTACAGCCAAGCAAAACTTGGAATGTCTATTCTCCTGGGAATGGCAGAATGTTTTTTCAGTATTTAATTAGAGTTTATCAAGGTAAAATGCAACTGATTTTTTTTCTGCATGAAGAGTTCATTAAAAGTGGATGTAGATTTTTTTTTTCTCTGTGTGTTAGAGAATACAGTCTGTAGGTGACGGCAAGCTCCAGTTTTACTCTTGAACAAGAGATTTATGGGCACTGAAACAGGGTCTCTAGGGCAGTGGTCAAAGCACCAAGCCTGATAGAGTTCCAGAAGTATTTGGACAATGATTTCAGGCACAGAGTGTGATTCTTGGGGTGTCCTGTGCAGGGCCAGGAGTTGGACTTGATGATCCTTGTGGGTTCCTTCCAATGCAGGATATTCTATACATTATGACATGTAGAACTCAAGTGGATAGCAGCACTGCCTGGGAGACTGGAGGTGAAATCCTGACTATGAACTGGCCATAGTTAGATTTTCATGGGTTATTTTTTCAACCAGAAAAGATTCCTGGGTCTTTTCCCAATCAGATTTACAGTTCTTTACATGCAGAAGGGCCCAGGATTTAGCAACACTAGAAAATTTGGATCCTTTTGCTGAGGCTGTGAAATTCATTGAATCATACAATCTTTTAGGTTGGAAGAGACCTTTAAGATCATCAAATCCAACTGTTAACCCAGCACTGCCAATTCCACCATGAAACCACGGTGCCATATCTACACTTCTTTTAAACACATTCAGAGCTGGTGACTCAATCACTTCCTTGGCTGCCTATTCTAATGTTTGGTAACAATTTCTGTGAAGGAATTTCTCCTAATATCCAATCGGAACATTGCCTGAACAGAGGATTCAAGGTGCAGCCCCACCAGTGCCCAGTACAGGGGACAATCACTGGCCTGGTCCTGCTGCCCACACCATTGTTGACACAGGCCAGGATGCTCTATCACACCTGGGTACACATCTGGCTCATGTTCAGCCAGCTGTCAAGCAGCAGCTCCATTCTACCCATATTTGTCCAAACGAAATGGCAATGCAAATATTCTTCTCTGGCCATTTGGCACAGAGCAACCCCTGTCTTTTTTCTGTGTTCTTTTGCTGACTTGACTGGATCTGGTTGCACCCTGTTCAGCTTGCTATTTTTTTTTTTTTTTTTTCACATTTCTTACTATTTTTGTGGGGGGACTCTGGTGCTGAACCTGGAAGCTGAAGATGCCACTGGGGAGTGGAGATACTGAAGTACCAAGCTATCCCAGCCTGGCTCGTACAAGACTGTGGTCCTGAGCAGGGGAGCTTCCAAGCTTCATCCACAGACCTTTCTCTCTCACCAATCTTTCATTTATTGCAGGCTGTGCCAGTGTCTCAGAGATTGGCCAACACCTGGTTCAGTTCTCAAAGCTGTGATCAGCCTGTGATGTGCCGTGCCCCCCAAACAGAGGCAGGTGAAGCTCAGGTCCCAGCTAGACTGAAGATGGAAAAGGAAGTGAAATAAGTATCTCATAAGGCCTTCTGGAAACTTCTGAAGAGATTAGGAAAGTCTCTGTATTAGCAGGGGCTGCACTGTGCTTTTATTGAGACCAATTAATTCCTTAACATTTTGGTTAATTGTTACTTGCCTAAATACATTTGCTTTAAGCTGGCTGTTCCACAGCATTACCTGTGTTGGGTCTTCCTCCAAAGTTCTGCTACAGTGGACAGCCAGCACATGCCTTGCTTTTCCACCTGTCCTTCCAAGTCCCACTGCAACCCAATCCACACACCTCTCCTGCTCTGGGACAATAAGGGTTGTGGCTGCTGTCTTCCACAGATTTGGCTTTTCCTGGATGTATTCATTATACATATAGAAACAAGATGAATCAGCTACCCTTTGAAGGTGGGGGAAGTTCTTGCCCACTGCTTTTAAATGTAAAGCAGTGAAGGAGCGGGGCAAAGAGCCACCTCTCAGTGGTGCACAGCCCCTGCCTCACTCTGCTTTGGAGCAGACAGCAGGATACCATTTCCCTGGCAGGTTCAGGTACATGCTACCAAAAGGTGACCTTTTGTATAAAGCCTACTTTAAATCAGCGCAAAGGAGGCAGAAGGAAGAAACTAACCCAGTTTAGAAGCTCAGTCTGTTTAGACTTTAATTTCTCTCAGAGATAACAGTGTCTGCAGTGATCTTCCAGAGGCCTTCACACCGAGACCTTCCTCTCTGTTCCAGCAACAATAAACCTTGTCAGCAGACTGATAGCCTGGCAGATAAGATTTGGGAATGACACCACATCACCCATCTTGAAGCATTTCAAGGATGCACAAGAAGCAAATAAGGCAACTGGGAGAGCTCTGTCCCACAAAGGCTAAAGGCAGGGGGAGGGGAGATAGCATTGCTGCCTTTTACTACTCATTTGGAGGAGATCCAGGCCAGCTTCTTGGAAGTGTGCTGTAAAAGGGTGAAAGTCAACAGGCACAAGTTGCAATGAGGAAAATTGTGAGTAGAAATCAGTGGGGGGAAAAAAATCACTGTGAGGGCAGTCAGACAATGCAACACAGGATTTGTGAAACCTCCATTGTTAGAGATATTCAGAGCTTGCCTGGGTAAGGTCCAGAGCAACCTCTCTGGCACTGCTGTAGGAAGAGGTTGGCACAGAGCTCTCCAGAGGCTGCCTTTAATTTGAATTGTAGGAGGATATCACAGAATCATAAAATAAGAACCGTACAAGAGATCTCTACCCCGCCATACCACTGTGCTGCCATGGCCAACTGCATGGAGCTGCAGAGGCAGAACGTGCATATCTGTGAAAGCTGCAAGAAAGCATTATCTGAGTGAAGAACAAAAATATTTGGTCAGTGAACCTAAACTGAGAGGTCATAGGGTTCAATCAGGATGAGAGTCTATCAAGCCCAGTTTTCCAAGACATTGAAAGTTTTCTATGATCTAGATTAGGCCTAAGCCAGGGCATACCAAAGTTTCATGCCCCATTGTCTGCACCCAGTTCTGTGCTATGTACTTGCTTGTTATATCTCTGATACACATTCAGGCAAGGTTAAATCTTACAAAAAAACTGTCCTCGAAGATTGTAAGCATGTAGGTTAAGGACTAACCAAACCCTCCTGCTTCCCAGCATCCCTGGAGGATGGGACAGAAAATCAGTCTACTTACAAGGGTAGCTTATCCACAAAATGGATCCAAACATAAACATTTTATTTGGCATATGATGCAAATTTCTCCAGCCTTTAAATGTATGAGTTGGTCATCAATTTCATCTAAGGAAATAGAGTTCTTCCTAAAACTAAAGGGAAAAGGAGACTAAATGTTTCTATTATGTTACTAGTTAATTGCCAAAATCATGTGCTGTCTAACATAGCAAAGACTGCTACAAACAGGCCTTTTTGATCTTGGAGGTAATTTCAGAAATGTTTACAATCACTTTCTCTGTTCTACTGGAAGAATTTTGGTATTACTGAAACAGGAGATATTTTCTTTGTCAGGTTTGAAGACACAGAAACACTGAGGCCTCTTAAAGTGGTTTTCTTCAAGTTGCATTTATGCAGAGTCCAATACAGGATAGTTGTCCAGAAGTTAATTATTTAAATTTTTTTTTCACTCTTGTCAATGTGTAACTAGGAGAAAGGTGAATGTTTCCAGGAGGGAACAGTGCCTCCCACTCTGAAGGGAAGAAGTGTTTCTTGAGTAAATTTACATCTCAACGTCCAGCCTCTTTCCCAGAGCTGCCAGCATGTAGGCATTTTGAGAAAACCCACTAATTTTTTACATGGGAAGAAACATGGAATGTTTGTGTGTGTGTGTGTGTGTGTGTGTGTGTATGTGTGTGTGATTTTTGCCACAATTGCTCTATATTTAGAAATCAAAAGGTCCAGCTAAATAATGAGTATGCTTTTTCTTTTCCTTGCTTCAGTTCTCATAGGTCTGGGCAAGAGGCCAGACTTCAGAAACCCTTTTCCTGAATTAAAATTCTTTCTGAAAAGATCTGTTCTTCCTTTCTTAATTTTGGATACCCTGATTGATAACAAAATCAGTTTATCTGATTCCGTAGTTAAACAGTATTGCCTACCGCAAAAGTACATTTTAACCTATAAAACTTCTATGCCCTGCAATGTTATTGTGCATAATCATTCCAGTACCATGACACAGTTTTTTCCTAATGCTGCTGGGAATTTCCCTTTCACTGCTTTTCTTTCTGTATTCTCATCTCCACTACATTCCCTCCCAATCCATTTTTCCTCTTGTGACAAGGCTAAGAAAATACATTCTCTAATACATGCCAGTCATTGCCTCAAAGTATCTGTCACAGTAAACACCAGTAAAATCTGAGGAGCAGCTATTCCTGGGCCAGCAAATCAGGGACATGGCTGGAATGGGACATGGTGCATTGCACATATATTAAGCTATCCACTTAGCCCATGTATAGCATTTCTCCAACACTCACCGAAATGTACAAGCTCTGATTTTCTGAAAGGATGCTCTTAGTCATGCAGTCCATTCTACAGCAAAATATCAGATATTGGTCACTTCATTTTACAATGATGTTGAAGAGAAGGAAGATATCAACATAGTTAAAAATGTCTGTGCTTTAACACAGAATGCACACTTGGTAAACTTTTCAAATGCTGCTCAATTATGTTTTAGTCTGCAAATCCCCTGTCTGTGCAATGACTGAATTTCATTGAGCTGTTCCTGGTGGTCAGGGGTCTGGTTGACTTTGGCACCGTTCTGGGGTGTACAGCCCATTCCAGCTTCTGCCTCCATGACCTTTGGGGAACACCAGAGCTGGTCTTGTCTGCACAGGGGGATCTGTCATGCCACTCAGCACCCCCAGCAGCAATGTCAACAAGAAACAAGAGGTGAAAATGTTGTTTCTAGGAGAGACTGCAGGAAGCCCCAGTAGGTACAAGCTGGAATTGAGACAATTGCTGCTGTCTTATGACTGACA
Organism: Erithacus rubecula; assembly: GCF_903797595.1. Classification (NCBI taxonomy): domain Eukaryota; kingdom Metazoa; phylum Chordata; class Aves; order Passeriformes; family Muscicapidae; genus Erithacus; species Erithacus rubecula. The sequence goes on from NC_136658.1 coordinate 25,491,772, forward strand.
TTCACACAGAGCAGTTCAGATGAAGGCTGATATGCAGTCATGTATAAAATTCCCTCAAACTAAGCCAAACATTTGTCTGAGCAATGCCTAAGAGGACAAAGCTCAGAAGCAGTAAATGTCCCTGCAGTCCCCTGTGAAGCATTCATATTATCATATAAGCACTACCCCTGCTAAGCCTGGTCATTCTGATAGACAAGCTTGTTGTACAAGAGTTTTTTATCCTAAGAGGCAATGTGATGGTATGGCATATATAGAACCATATATATCTGGTTCTATAATGCCTCTTTAAAGCATTTTATTTCCTTTTTGAATGCAAAAAGAAAGCCCTGTTATGGAGAATGCCACTTGGAGCAGCAGGATTTGGCCAGTTATTTTTTCTTGCAAAGTGTACAAAATTAATTTGCATCAACTTCTGATAAGAATATACAATGTCAAGGTCCTGACTGTGAAAAGCCAAGGAAAGAAGCACTGATAACAATTTTTTTAAAGCTTTGTTGGGGTGAGGAACAAATTTTCAAGGATGCTGGGTTTGAAACAGTTGCCAAAGCTTTGTCATCTGTGTCAGCTAGTAACCTTTCTCCTCCAAGAGAAATGGTTTTGCTTTCCTCCTGTCTCATGCAAGCCCAGTTTTGCTCAAAAAAAAAAAAAAAAACCCGACAAAAAAACAGTGTGGGGATGCCTCTTCTGCAACTTTTCTCCAGGGCTCTCTTTAATGAGTGAACAAAACCCATGATAAAATAAATTTTAAAAGAGAGAGCTTAGCAGTTAGTTGCATGAATGAAAACAAAGCATTTTTAAAGATCCATTCCAGCTGTGCCCCAAATCAGGGATCCCTTTTCCAGTGATTTCATCCTAATTAATTGTGTTGCTGGACTTCTTTGTAACCTCCTTTTTTCTCAAAGCAGCTCCCTATTTATGATCCTGCTTCATAGAAATGTCAGCCTATCCCTGTATGAGAGAGAGAAAATACAGCTTCATGCAGCATGTCCTACCAGATCCAGGAGGGCAGTGCTGGCATCAGGAGGTTCAGGCTAATGCCCTGCCCTGGTCTCACACTACAAAACAGTTTTGCTAGAACTGGAGTGAAATTCTGGGGAGAAACAGCTGGGTATTTTCCCTGCATGTTGGAGATGGAAGCAGTAACGACACAGGTCACTGCAGAGGCACAAACACATTTATTACTTTAAATAGGTACTCTTGAACAAGACATTTCCAGGGATGAGTCTTTCCCTCCTGCAGCTTGAATTTAACTTTGATGGTACATTAAACAATTTCGTCACTTCAAATGCCTGTAGCATACTGAACAAACACAAAATCCGTGGGGTTAGTTTCTGATCTTGCACAGGGAGAGTGAGAAAGGCACATCATAATGGGGGAGCCCAGTATCCAGAAAATATACAGCAGTGGAGTCCACTCCTCAAACCACTCTAAATAGCTTGTCCTGCTATTTATATTTAATTTAAATGCTCCCTACCTTCAATACTGGCACAATATTGACACTGTATTACACAAGCAAGTACAGCTAGAAAGAATTATGAATATGAGGGCTTCTTCTCTGAGGATTTAGGGATGCAGGATGACATCTAGGCTCATACCTCACTGCATCCAGAGCCTTCCTCTTTGGTGGGAGTGGTGTAGAAACATTACATTCCTTTACAGCAGAGGAGGCAGTCAAGAGGGAGGGGAGCAAAATGACCGAGGTGGTGCCCTGCAGGATATAAATATAGGCAAATCTCCCCCACAGTCTGCTGAGAGAGGTGGAACCGAGGCTCGAGGCAAACTTCTGTGGGGTTTGTTTGGCATTGAACTTGATTTTGAGCATTTTCAGATTTGCTAATTGAATTGATTTGTAATGATTTATAAGAATGTTTTCTTTGCATGAAAAAAAAATGTAGACTACTTCTGAATAGGAATAGCTAGCAAAAGTAAGACATGCTTAAAAAATTATTTGATGTAGGGATTAAAGTTTGTTTTCCAGAAGTCTCTCCTTTTGGTAACACCCTTTGATTTGTAAAGCCTCCAGAGGTTGATGTCATATGTTCATTCCCTCAGGCAGAAGGAGAACCAAGCTCGAGAGACAGCGAGGAGCAGCCCAGAGCAATGTCTCTGGCTGGGGTAAGCTGCCTGGTGACCGGAGCAGGAGGGTTCCTTGGCCAGAGGATCGTGCGCTTGCTGCTGGAGGAGGAGGAGGCGCTGGCAGAGCTGCGGCTGCTGGACAAAGCCTTCAGCCAGGACGCGCTCCAGAGATGGGAACGTGAGTGCCATGAGCAATGGGTCTTGCAGCTATAGGTGCTCTTGTCCCACATGGGTAGCTTGGAAGCCTTTACCTCTCATCCCATCCAGCTTTGCAGATAGAGGTTTTATCTCAAGGAAGCCTTGCTTTATCCCTCCCTCTCCCTCCAGCACAGAAATCCGATGTGAAATGTGAAAAAAGGAATTTTTTGTTGGTCCCTGAGGCTCCTGTATACTGTTCATGCAGTAAATAGACTGACTTCAAGCCAACTCGAAGACAAACAAAATGCATAGAGCAAAATTTGTGCAAAAATCTCACACTTCTTCTTGGGGAAAAGAAAACTCAGGCATTGCTCTACTGGTGGGAGGGCAGAGATATAAGAGCATGCTGTGCTGGGCTTCTAGTATGCAAGACAGTGAAGGCAGTGACAAAGTGACTGCAAATTCTAGTGGTTTTCTTCAACCTGTGATTAATTTGATTAATAGTGATCATCTGGCTTAAAGCTGTGGTGAGGTACTTTTAAAACTCCTTTTGTTAATAACATTATTGCAGTTTCCTGTTTAAGCAAATGCTAATCAGAAAACACAGAACCATTTGCAAAGTGCAAGGCAGAACTCTGGCTTCTTGAATGGATTGGAGACAGTGCAAGTGAGTGATGTGCCCAGTGTCAGAAACAGTCTGTGGCAGGGAAAGCAGCTCAGAGTGTTTTATTTTAAATGTCCTATTTATTGAGATATTGAGCACATCTATAAAAAGGCACATTGGGTTCCTAAATTCAGTCAGATTTATAAGTCCTTACATTACATTTACTTAACAATAACTTCCTCCATCACATCTTCACTGCAAGACTCCCCTTCCTCTATGCAGAAACTATGTGGGAACCCTTAAGGAATACCTCCATGTGATTTGCTGAAGAGCCTCAATCACTCCACAGAGCATTAAAGTGACATCAACCAATAGCAACAGTTCACAATAAACCTAGTACAAATTGCAGAACCCTTTATCATGGTTTTACACTACTCAAACTTCTCCATTAAATCTGACTCAGCATTTCACTGAGGATTTCTAAATGCCCCTGAGCTTTGCAGCAGCCCTTCCTGCTCTGGTTTCCAGAGAATTTCCACAGAAACAAGCTCAAAACCTGCAGCTGCAGTAGAGGCTGAAGCAGCAAGAGTGTGTGTGGTTTAGCACTCATGCAGCAGTGCAGAGGCATCTATACTGCTTTGGGCCAGGGGAGCTTTGTGGGGATAATGGGGCATCCTGGGGAGTGAAAACAATTGTTTGTGTGGGCACAGTCTTGGCTGAGCTGCATAAAACGTTTTGATGTTTGGTTTTTTTTTTTTGTTAATAGGCAAGCTCTATGCCCTCTTTGCTTATCCTCCCTGGAGCACTGCCTACACACCCTTTCTCCTATTCTTTTAACATTCCTTCTGCCTATCTGGGCAGCACAGGAGGGAGGGAAAAATCAGCTACCAAAGCCTTTTCTTCCCCATAAACAGGTAGTAGGGACCATAGGCTGACATTCCAGATGTGTTTAAACAGATTTGAACCCCTGCACTTTGACTGGCAGCTCCTCTGGCTGTATCAGCCCTTGTGTCTACATCTCTTCTATTGTCCTTCCAGTCCCTGTGCTCAGGACTACCCAAAATATTTCCCCACTGATCTCTTTCAGGCCCTTCTCTACCACAGCGACTCCTATTCCAAGTGTGGGGCTGCTACAAAACCTGTGGGTGGGGCTGGAGTCTTCTGCATTATTTTTGCTACAGGAATTTTTACTTGCTAGCAGATATTATCTGGATTTCTGGAACAGTCAGGAGCAGAGCTGAGTGAGTTTTTTCCTCACTAGCAAAGTGAGCATCTTGCACTTGCAATATCTTTGCAGAGTCAGGGCTGTGGGTAGTAAGACAGAAAAATTTGTGCACGCCACAGGTCTTTGTGGCAGAAGACACTCAGGGGAGCCCCTCTTTCATCCAAGGAACTTTCCTTCTGAGAGCTTGACCATCTCACTCAGTCTGCATAGGACAGTGGCATTTGTGGTCTTCCACAGCCCCAGGGAGTCCAGGATGATCCAATCAATGTTGCATGCTGTGAAGTGGAGTTTACCCAGTTGCATTGTGTGGTCAAGAATGGATGTCATGTTGAACATGGTACTTTAGTGCCCTGGGTTTTTTACCTCCCATATCCATGTCAAATTTATCTTTCTGCCTTTCCTGTGCTTCCACTTACATAATTCTTCTTTTGTCATTCACTATTGCATTGGCACTTCAGGAGAAATCAAAACTCCTGTGTTGTTCTCAAGTTTAGGGCAAATAGTCTGACTGTACTGCTGAGTCAAAAACTGCTCACAACAGGACACTGGAATTTATTGAGAAATCATTGTATTTTCAATCAAAAACTACCCCATAGCAAGTGGGGAGTTTCCTTACAACTCAGAGGACACAGAAACCACTGGTGAAGAAGAACAAGCTTTCCCAGTGAGTAGGTACTTTGTCAAAATCACTTTGTGCAAAGATGGAGAGCTGACTTGAATTCATTGTTTCTTCCCCTCTGACCTACCCATATATGTGTTCTTTTGATGCTTGAGCAATGGTTTGTAGATGGAAATCAAGTTTCTGCTGGCCATCTCAGACTGAAAACAGTCTGTCAGTCATTTCTTTCCTCTCTTTTTTCCCAAGATGACCTGTAGTTTTCCTCTTCACCCAGAGCAAAACAAGATCAATTTGCTGATTCCTGACATGCAGCTGATGCTACTAAAGAGAGCAAGGCCCATATTGTACTTACCATGGCAACTTCTGCTGAATAAAATGGGATAGAGGAGCACATTTCCTGACTCATATCACACATGCACAAACTGCAAGGCCAAACAAGGCACAAAGCACCTAGACAGCAGATTTCTTGTGATCAGCTTTAAAAGGGACAGGCTTCTTCTGCACTTTTCCCAAAAGCTTTGATTTGCATGTGTGAAACTTCCATTTTCCTAACCCTCTCCAGGGCACTGTGATGACTTTGAAGGGGTCATATATCAAAATTTATGTTATGAGATCTATTTCTATCTGTTCTTGGGATTATTACAAACCCACAAAGCCTTATTCATGGAGAACATCAACCTAAGGGCAGTACAAAGACTAGTGTTTATTAGGGCAAATCTAACTACCAGGTGCTTAACAAAAAGCCCAGCTCCAGCCTGATGCTTTTGCAACTGTGCAATAGAGGTCAGAGTGAAGCTTCTGCAGATGGAGTCTGAGGAAATGAATGCAGTCTGTAAAATAAAGGAGCAGAAGAGAGCAATGACTGTGCTGGGAGAGAAGCAGCTCTAGGTTTAGTGACAGTTTTGCAAATGTTTCATGAATCTTAAATCTCAGACCAACTGTCTGTAGTGGAAATAAAAAACCCTTAAGGCTGTTGCATCAGAGTAATTGTTAAAATGATACAGGGTTACATTCTTAGTGTACTGTAGAGAAAATGAGATAAAACCATTTTAAAATATATTCCCATTCATTTCCAGATCCACTGAGAGAGCTGTCTCTCTCAGTGTTTTATATTAAAGTCATGGGATGAAATACTCTGTGCCTTGAAGCTGGTGACAGAGCATGAGGATACACAAGATTTCAGTCATGGCTGAAGATAAGTGCTGTATAAATTAATCAGGTTCTTCTCTTATCTAAAAGGGGCATTTGATTATGCTGGAAGAAGACAGAGGCTCTGCCTGTGCTGCAGAGTCCCTGCCCAGTAGCTGTGCCTGGGGAGCCATCTAGTGCAGCCACAGCAGAGGCTCCCAGAGGACTTGAGCACAGCACCACTTCATTACAGGCTGTGGGTGATGCTGAGAAAGTGCCCTCCTCTCCTGTGACATGGCTGCAGCCAGGACAGCTCATTTCCCTGAAGAGCAGCATTGCCTTGGACTGCACATTTTCCCAAGTGATCATCTGGGGCTGGCTCATGCTGGTGTAGATTTGGGCTGCAGAAAGAATCCTTCTGGCCAGCACATCTTAGGGAAGGATGGCTCTGAGACCTAGAGCTCCTCTGGGGTCACACACTGCAGCTGTTGTGGAGGGAGGGGGCTTAAAAAGCAGGATTTAATCAAGCTGGGCTGAGGTAGCTCAGGAGAACAGTCTTGAGAGGTCAGATATGAACCAGAAAGATGTGCAGGCTAAAAACGACCCCACAGCACTGACACTGAAATGGAGCCAGAGCAGGAGTTGGAAGAGGCACTGTAAATCCTGGCCAAGGTACAAGGAAAAGATGTCAGAATGGTATGTAATTTATTAGAAGAGCTGCAGTACAGGCAAGGTAAAGGAGCAGAAGGTAGGTATGAACACATCCTATGCTCACATGCACTGGGTGGAGAGAGATCATTTATCAGCTTGGAGACAGGAGCATTCAGTGCCTGTTCAGTACACTTGGGTTAACACATCTACAGCCAGCCAGGCACCAGAACATGCATGGCTAAAGCTACTCCTCTCTGAACTTTAACACAGCCACAACTCAAGGAAGCTTGCTAGCAGTGGAAAAGATTTCTCTTTAAAAAATAAAATAGAAACATATTGGATAATGGCTCCAGGTCTATGGTAGGTAATGCAAAAGAAACCTCTACAGCACTGTAGTTAGCATTTGACAATGGAGTCCTGGAGAAATGCCTTCTGTTTCACAGCCTTAACATATCCCTGCTGCTCCTGGACAGTCAGCACCTGCCAGGAAGGGTCAGCCCTTCACCACTCCTTCCAGTGCTCTTCTTAGGGTGCCTGAAACATCTTGTGCTCTTTTTTTCTGCTGCCCCTGCAGATTTCAAGGGTAAGACTGAGGTGAAAATCCTGGAAGGGGACATCCGAGATGTGACATTCCTGCACCGTGCCTGCCAGGGGGTCTCCCTCGTCATCCACACGGCTTCCCTCATTGACACCCTGGGCCTCATCCAGAAGAAGCTGCTCTGGGAAGTCAATGTAACAGGTGAGTAGGTGAAGCACCTCTCTCAAACCCACATTTCTGCCCTGATCACAGTCTGCTCAGGAAGGGGAGCACCTGAGCTGTGTTTTTTTGAGCCAGGTTAACTGAGTTGTTCTGCACCTTGCACAGACGTACCTGGGTGCAAATCCCATGTCTGTGCAGCCCCAAGAAGTTCTGAGCCTCTCCACACCCAGTCTTTCACTTCAGGGCAGTGCAGGATCACTCATTCTTGTCAACACTTGTGTATGCTCATGCTGAGATCTGCACAGACTCTGCCTTCAGTCTTGAGTCATAAACCCATGCTCAGTGGAACTTTCTGAAAGCAATTCCCCTCTGAAATCCCAATTCCAGAAACTGATTCTGAATCTCCCACCCTACATGGCATCCCTGTCTTGTACATTTTTCAATTTTTACAAATACTGCAGACTTTGGATGGACTCAGTGATGGGATTTCCCCTTCCACTAAGGAACCCCCACTCTTCATGAAAGATCAGATGAAGGGAGAAGGTTTGGACTTAGGAATGGTCCATGTAGCATCACCTACCACTAAGTTTAAATGTATTTCCTGAAAGAACAACTTCACCCCCTGTCTGTGATGCCAAACCCCTCAGTGCCATTCAGAGAACTGGTGCTGCCTAGCCTGCATGCACACTGGCCTCCCTGGCTGTGTTGTTTCAACAAACTGGAGGAGATTTGGGGAAGATGTTCTTATTTACATGAACAGCTCACCCAGTTCTTTGTTCCTTTCTGCCACAGAAAGGCTTCTTCACAGAAAAATAAGGAATATACCTGTACAGGCATGACTTTCACAAATATTGGCTGCTCACCAGTGTTCAGAGAAAAAGAGAATTCTTGGCAGCTGAGTTGTTTTCACATGTACCTTAAAACACAGTGGGATGGCATTTTAATTGTTTTAGCGTGGCTCATTGCCTGTAGCATTAGCTACCAGACCCTTCCATTTCTGCTCAATCAAAGCCACAAACTGCCAGTGATCAAAACATGATCCTCAGTGGGCAACCTCTTGGGCCACTGTCAGGAGGAAAGAGCATAAAGGCAAGTTCCTGGCAACCTGTGCATTGGGTAACATCAAAACATACATGGCTGGTAGTTCAGAAAGAAGATTTCCAAAGCTCTGTCTATGACTGTACTCCCACTACAATCTGGTTTTTCACAGCAGAATGTGCTGCTTAAACACATTTTTTCCATGTGGAAAAATAATAATTTGAAAAATATCCCACAAAACAAAAAAACAAAACAAAAAACCCCAAAGCAAACCAAACTAAAAAAACCCAAACTATTAAAATGTCCCAAACTCAGAAAGCTCTTTATCTCTGACTCGCCAGTACTCACTCCCCTGCCAGCAATGTCTGCCTAAAAAAGCCCACTGGCTGGTGAGGATTAGCTGATAACATTTGCTAGAATGAAATAGCATCCATAGTCCTGCCCCCAGAGCCAACTGGGCCATAAGGTCAGTCAGTGAATACTGCTGTTCTCTCTTCCCTGCTTCCTTCCATTTCCATTCTCATGCTCTTCTGGTTTTCTGACCATCAGGGCACTGCTATCACTTCATAGGCTTGCAGGATGAAAGGTTTGTTTCTCCTAGAGAACAGAACTTGTGCAATATAAAGGTTTCCAGAATCAGATGTGGTTGTTCATGAACCAGGACAGAAGCAAACAGGTTAAACTTGCCCTGATGCAGAGCTTTCCTCCGTTGCCACACAATATCTCAGAGCAAAACTATCCTGTTAGGAAGGAAGGGAAGCAAAGTTTTAAAAGTATGGGAATTGAGAAAATAACTACTTATAATTTAAATAAAACACCTTCTGTGAACCACATCCTCAGACAGAAGGGCAAGCAAATCACAGGAACCCATTCACTAAATAAAGCATGTAATACAGTAATATTTTACTTTATTACATGCTATATGAAGGAGATTCAGATTCTCATTACTGCAGGAATCTTTAAACTTTTGCACACAATTCTAATTTGCAAATAGACCACATTTTATTTGGGTTAAATTCATCTTGAAGAGATACCAACTGTCAAGATAATTTTGTTTGCTTTTTTCTAAAACTTGCTATCTAATTTGGTTTCATCAAGACCTTCTGCATTTGATTACTTTCTCTTATTTTCTAAACAGTACTGACAGCAGAAATTAAGCTTTATTTTAAAAAATAATATAATAAATTATTTTTTTCCAGATGACCGTGGTTTTTATGTCATCTAAACAGGGTGACTTGCATGAAATAATTTTTCTCATTAATTTATTTCTGTCTGCATAACCTTTTTCAGTGCAGTTCCTTAATGTTTCTGAAAGTTTCATCCAGATTTACTTTCCATTTGTTTCAATTTATTTCTTTTTCTTGTTTAAGCTTGAAAAGAGGAATGTTGGTGCCCTAACAATATTCAGTTCAATAATTCTTCCTATTTTTCACTCATTAACGAGTTCATATTTTGCTGCCAATATTCCTGGCTCTTCTGAACCTCTTTAATGCATTATATTAGCTTCAGTCACACTAGTCTGGTCTGCATTGTGCTGCCTTTAGTTATTGCTGTAATAGACTGAGCAGGCTTGGAAGATCTTTAATGTGCCCCACTGCTGGTGTTTGATTGTATCCCTGGGTTTTAGGCTACCCTCTTCTGATATCGTATCAGTCGTTTTAGTTTAATGTTCCTTTGCCAAAGGTGTTTCTAAATGTCTTTGAGCTGTGCCTTCTCTTCTGAAGTCACTGGCCTTTTTACACTTAATTTCTCTCATTACACCATTACAACAAATAAGGCAATATCTGCCTCAAAGCTGGGAAGAAGAAGAAAATTCTAATTGCAACCATAACAACATAACTTATTAAAGTATTTCCCCCTTCAGTGTGCTTTTCTCATTAAACTTTCTTGGCTATTTAAAAGACTTTGAACAGCTGACCTCTGCTGCCCCCGATGAAAGCATTAAAGGATTTGAAATGTAAGAAATCCTCTACTGCAAGGAAAAGCCAGAATATGCCAGAAAAGGATGCATACATACACAAGCCTCTCTTTTCTCGTTGCACTCTATGATCTTTGAGTGTGTGTTATCGTGCTTTGCTTCACCATGTTTCTCTTCAAGTCCTTCTCCTTAATCAATCAAATACTGGATAGATTTGCACTGGGTGTGTTTGCACAGATTTTGGAGCAAACTTTCAGGTCCCATACTAATTATGTCCATCCTTAGCAAGCCACCCAAGAGCACCCTCAAGTCTGAAAAACATGGATGATACCTAAGGAGAGGGGCAGGTCCTCAAGGTTCTCTGCCTTAAGCCAACTAAATCCAACCAAGAGGCATAAGTACCTGACTCTGTTGTTAGGACCCATGCTAAGTTAAGGAAGGCAAAAATTTGATTATTGGCATAAGAAACAACCCACAACATACACTTAGGACCAAATATTCACCCTTGTTCAACTCTGGAAGGTGCACTGATACTATTAAATACAGATTCAGAGCAGGTTCAGTGTAATTGAATACACTTCCCTGTTCAGGACAGCATTCTTCCAGCTGCAGGGAGGGAGATAAGGCTAAGCTCAGGCTAGAGATGCTGTTTCTGATCTGAAACCACCCCTTTTTCCTGGCTAGGGGGGCCTAGACTGCCTTTCATGTTCTCTTTTCTGAAGGTACTCAGTTGCTGCTGGAGGCATGTGTCCGCTGCAACGTCCAGCACTTCATATACACCAGCACCATAGAAGTGACAGGCCCAAACTGCAAGGGTGACCCCATTTTCAACGGTGATGAAGATACAGCTTATGAGAGCACAGCCAAATTTCCTTATGCCCAAAGCAAGAGACAGGCAGAGGATTCTGTGCTGAAAGCGGATGGTCAGGTGCTGAAGGATGGTGGCACGCTGATGACCTGTGCCCTGAGATCCATGTACATTTTTGGGGAAGGCTGCCCTTTTCTCCAAGGCCATCTGGATAAGTGCCTGTTGAACAAGAATGTGTACCTGCGCTTCTCCAGGAAGGAGGCTCTGGTGAACCCTGTGTACGTGGGTAACATCGCCTGGGCTCATGTGCAAGCAGCCAAAGCCCTGCGAGCCCCCCAGAGAGCCAAGCACGTAAGGGGCAAGTTCTACTACATCTCGGATGACACTCCTCACATGAGCTATGCCGACCTGAATTACGAGCTGACCAAGGACCTGGGGTTTGGGATTGAGCCCCAGCTCCCCATGCCTCTGACAGTGCTCTACTACTTCTCACTGCTGCTGGAGATCGTGAGCTTCTTGCTGCGGCCCTTTGTCAGGTACATCCCCTCCACCAACCGACACCTGGTCACGCTGCTGAACACCCCCTTCACCTTCTCTTACAGAAAAGCTCAGCAGGATTTTGGCTACGTGCCCCGCTACTCGTGGGAAGAGGCCAAGCAGGGCACTGGTGAGTGGATTGCCTCTGTGATCCCCCAGAGAAGGCTGTACTTGCAGAGCAGCACTGCCTAAGCCCGAAGAGGAGCCGAAAGCCAGCTAAGAAAAGGGCCTTGAGGCAGAGCAGAGCTGGGTGAGCAGCAGCAGCAGCAAACGACAAAGCACTTAAATGAATTCTTTGTGTAAGAGCCAACTGAAACCCCTCACCCCCGACCTCAGAATAAATAAAAGTGAAATGCTCATTTGTTTGTTGAGTACAGGCTAATGAAGGTAACTGTACTGCATAGTCCACGCCCACTCCTACAACCCTGTAGCACAAAGACTTATTTTAGTAAGACTCCACACAATCCCTGCTATGAACACTTCAGCCCTTACTTCACTCCATGCCACCTCCAAGGCTTTTGTAAAACACTACTTGTCCTAGAAGTATGATTACACTTTTACAAATGTATGTCACTCAGCTACACCCTACTCACTCAGTGTTTGCCAGCCTCACCAAACTGGCAGCAGGCAGAAGCCACCTGATGGCAAAAGCTGTACCAAATCTTCTTCATTTTTTCAAGGGTGCTGTGCATTTCATACTCACATGACAGTCAAACTTTGAGCACTGCAAGCATCATGAAATCAGAAATACATAGATACACAGGTGCTGCCCCTGTGCTTCTCTGATGGCCACATGAGCTTCTGCAGAATGTGCAACTGGACTTGTGGGCAAAAATACAGATCTTGTCTGAACAAACTGATGTGATCCAGTCTCTGTTTCTTAAGCATACATCTCACATGCTGGAAATAACTCTAAAAGATGGGGATTTTTCTGTTCTGTTATGGATGGTGTGAACAGAAACATTTTATGTGACACTGTACTAATGTAAGTGAATCACATTTTCAGGGATGTTTACAGCTTGAAGTCTGTGCTGAGTTTAATTATTCAGTGCCCTAGACATTAGATAGCTTTCTTCTTCTCCATCCCCCTCCATGGACACTGCTCCTCTTGCCTCCCCTGCACACACAGTCTTATTTTATTTATTCCACTCTCTGCACACCCTTAGAAAAGCAAAAATGTGTTTAACACAGTAACACCCGTAGTTTTTCTAGGCTAATGGTATTTCATCCTAATGCTCAGTGAGTGCCAAGCAATGAGTACAGCCACAGCTGCTCTGTCACTGAAGTAGGAGTAGGAAGGGCAATCCAGGCACAGGGAAATTAGAGCAGGAAAGGAAGACAGAGAACAGCAGCAGAGACGCTGTTTAATAGGGGGAGACACTTCACACGTCAAAGGGCTGAGGTACTAAAACATATTCCAGAAAACTGGGACATCTTTCCACAGCTTTAACAGCAGTCCTAAAATATCCACAGATGCTGCCAGAGAGAATAAAGGACACCTTTTCTTCCACAGTTCAGTGACTTGTTTCCCAAGTGCAAGCTCCCATTGCCAGAGCTTTCTTTGCCATTTTTGCCTTCACAGGAAGACAGTGGGATATTTTCATTTCTCCAAGAGCCTTGCTCCCCAGCAGTCAGATTTCCAAGTGCCAAACTCCTCCTTTGTTTAAATCCTCCCTATGTCCACATTTCTTCCTTCAATTCCCATGACAAGCCATTCCTGCTTACAGGAAGCTTATTCCTCGCTTCTGCCCCTCTCTGAGCACCCTTGGGTTGGACTCTGTGATGTCTTTTGCTTCAGCTGGCTGCAATAAAACACACTGGAAGTCCAAGGGAGTGGCCATCTGAGATACTTATCCTGCAGCTGAGAGGCAGCAGAGGTATGGTGTGCTGCTACCCAGGAACAAACACAAGCCAATAAGGATATTCCAAGGCTACCAAGAGGGAGAAGTGAGTCTACCAAGGGCAGACTTACTGCAGAGGGTTGGTTTTCTGCAAGTTTGTACTCCAGTCTATTTTGCAGTAGCTTGTTTCTGTACTCTTGGCAGGTCAGCATAATGGCTACAAAATGTACTTGATCAGGACAAGCCTTATTGTTTTTACATCAGCTGACCAGGACCATTCTTCTGATTTAATTAGCTTGTCTGGCAATCAATAAAGCAAACTATTGGTTATCAATGAAGCTTCACTGTCAACAGGATCATAGTCAGAAAGAAGAACTTTACCTCTGTATAAACAATGGATAAGAAAAAAACCCAAAACATTAAGGCTGCTTTGCTGGTAAGGTGTAAATTTACCCTTCAAACATACAGAAAAGGAAGAAATAGCAAATATATACCAGTGATACTTACATGCTACAGGCAAATAAATTACTTCTGGTTCCAGCAGGTACAAAACCTGTGTTTATAAAAACCACTGTTTGCTGACAAATATTTTGTCACTAGAGAGGAGCAGAATTTTGCATGTTTAAAGGGACCAAGAACTACAATAATGCACATTTTGAATAGATTTAGGAATAAGGAAGAAACTCCAAAGGAACAGAAGCAAAAGTGGCTATCATGTCAATACCAAAAATGCATGCCTGGAAATGGTATCATTAATATAGGATACAATCAGTGAAGGACAGATGGATAGTTGATGCCAATGAGCACATTTTTGTGAAAAATCCATTTATCAGACAAGCATGACACAGACTTCAAATAACAGCAATTTTTTTTTCATTATAAAGTTAAATGAATTAATACAGACTAAATGAAAAAATCACAAAATTAATGTTAACTTTCTTAATTATCATCTTTAAAATTGTATTTTTTTAAGCTTTGGCTCAATTCACAGGCTTTGTGCAGAATAACAATGTGAAAAGTTATGTAGGAAACCAAAAGTAACAATTGCTTTTTGACTTGAAAAATCCCTCACTTATACATGTAGATATAATAGATTATAGTGGCTGTGGAGCTAACTTGGGAAGTGGGAGTACAGTCATGTATATTACAGAAGAACAATTTCTCCACTCCTTGCCATGACCCCTGGAGTCCTCTGTAGTCCTTCTCCCTCCTGCAAGCTCTCTATCTACATCTCCATCTCAGTTCAAAAATCACTGGATAACTGGAATTCATGTATGGCTGTGCAATGGATTTCTTACTCAGACCAGTGATTTCTGTTTCTAGACATTCCTCATTCACATAACTAAACCTGTCTCATTTCTTAAATAAGACATCTCTCTCCAGCACTGGCAGCAGGCACTGAATATCAAGTAGTTAAGGACTAATCTGCAAAAGGGAAAAGAACATTAATAAAAATTTAAAAAAGATTTATTAAATCTCCACCTTGATCCTATAACAGGTGCCACTCAAAATGCTTAACATGCATTGTGGAAGACCATTGAGATGGAAAAAAGACTAAGGTTTTTTGCTGCCTAAAATGTGGAAATACAACCTAGAAAGTTAAAGAAAAAACAAAATACATATGGATAAAAACTGCTTTGAAGGAACTGATATACTAGGTAATTATCTTTTTTTTTTTTTTTAAGAAAATAAATTACAGGAATGAAGCATCTTCAGCTTCTCTATTTTCTTTTTCAAATATTCTTGCACCTCAAAATTTTCAGTGTGGTGATTTCATCAGAAGCCAGAGATATATTTGTCTGATAATCCCATGTAATTTAAGTTATATATTTAGGTTTAATTTACCTAGACCAAAAGCACACTGGATTTTTATATGCACTTGGGCTTTCTACATGCTTTATTTGCAAGTGCTGATGACATAAGGAATGCTGCACTCCCCATCAAGCCAAGAATGTTCACTTTCAGTGGTGGTGGTGGGGGGGGGGGTTTCTTTTGGTCCGTCTTGGAATTGATATCTCTTGTTTATAGGGCTCTTGAAATAAACTCTAGCACACAGAAATGGTGTCTCTGACCAGCCTCGAGGAATAATCCGCAGATGGAAACTGTGTGATCCCGACCATGGCACGGCAGGTTCTGCCTGTACAAAGTGGCTGAGGTGGTCGTTCTGCAGCGTTCAACTTTTCCTGCTGCTCAAGGAACTTTGCCTCAGCCCCCTTAAACGCACTGGCAATGTATTTACAGAGTAGTTACTTATACAATGGTCTCATTTAATCTGACCTCTCTGTTCCCGATATTGCAATAAACGAGGGAAAGGAACCAGGACAACTTCACACCAGGAGCTGGATCACCTCTCGCAACAAGCTCTGTGATTAACTGCAAACTGACCGGGTCCCCTGCAGGATACAGATCCCAGCTGGAATCTCCTGCCCGTCTGTGCCTCCTCTTGGGCTGTGGGAGCCCCCGGGAGCTCTGGAAGCTAAACTGGACATCGGGGTGCTGGTGCCAGAGGGCAAAGCCCCTGATTCACTGGAAAGGTAGGTGGGAAGTTGCCACGGACACGTCTGGGAGAGATCCTAGAGTAAGGACCAGACCCGCACTCGGATCTCGCCATCCGTTCCCAGGGAAAGGGGTTTCGGGCGAGGGATGTCCTGGAGCGGCCGCTGGGTGGGGTGAGCGCAGAGCAAACCTGGGACTTCCCTGCGTGTCCCCTCCCCGCAGCTCCGGGGCAAGGACACCGCGGGCGGAGCGGGATCGGAGCCCGGAGCCAGGACTTGGTCCTCGATGGCACCTTTTTCTTGGGAAGGGAGGAGTGGATGATCAGCTGTTCGGTAGGACTGACGCTTTGCTTCTCACAGGTTAGATCTGCTGGCTCTGTTGGTCTGTGCCTCTTACTGCCACAAGATGGTATCTTCAGCGATTGTTTCCCCTCGCTCTGCAAAGCCCAGCTTAATATTCCGACTGCAGAGATTTTGTCTTCACAAAGTCTGCACTTCTATCATAAAAAACACAGTGCAAAGTTCTGGTGCAGGCTACCCGCTGCTGGATACGGGGGATCCAAACAGAGACAAATGATCAACCCCAATACATCACAGAAGTTAAATATCAACCCCACCTCCTCTTCTGCTAACATTTTTGGGTGCTTTGCAACACAAGAAAACTTCTATTACAAGTCAAAATTTCAAAATGTCACTTTAAGGGAATGACTTGATACGTGTATTTCAAGAAAAGGTCTCAGGTTCATCCTCTGAACACTGCCCCAGTGGGAGTGATGCCACGCTTGGCTGTGACAATACAAGAACTACAGCACAGCTGAGATAGTGTCTGGAAGAAGCTTCCAAAACAAAGTGTCACTGTCTACCTTTTTATTCCTGTCTGAGGACAAATTGGTTAATACACTGGAAGTCTGCTGAGTCTCTGTACAAGCAGATAAATAGCACAGGATTAAAAAATCCCTCGAGTTTCTCCCTTGCTTCCTCCCTCCAGCACTCCTGCATGAAGTGATGGAAGAACCACAGATGATAGAGTCAAGGTCAAGTGTATGAACCCCATTCATTATTCACTTTGGCGTAGAAAAATTATTCTGTCCCTCTAAAGATCAGTGCAAGAATCCAAAAGTAATTGTGGGGCTCACTTTTATATCACAGGGACATTTTACTTGGATGTCCTGGTTTTGAGTGTTATGATTTGTACTTGGTTACTGTGAACTATCACACTAAAACCAGGATGTCACCAACTGTTTGAACCAGAGCAGTCAACAGGTAAATTGTGTGGTATGTCTACAGAATGAAGATCTATGTCTGCTTCACATTTAAGTTGCAAAAATTTTTTAAAACGGTGTTTTCTGAAAAGCAAGTTGTCCTTAAGTATTTTTAGCAATGCTCAGGGTGAGCTTAATGCAGCAGTGCCCACTCTTGATAATTTCATGATGCTAGAACTTCTGCCAGATTGGAAGAAAAGCCAAGTTTTACTTTTCCTTTTTTTTTTTTTTTCTTTCTTTTTTTTTTTTTTTTTTTTTTTTTTTTTAAAGGTGGTTGTCACCATTCTGGGGAAAAAAAAAAAAAAAAAAAAAAAAAAAAAAAAAAAAAAAAAAAAAGGGCCAGAACTTGGAAATAATAAACTATGAGTGACACAAAAGCTTGAGATTAAAAAAAAAATCCCACAACTTCAGACATGGGAAAAGATCCTCAAACTCATTATTTAGAAGCAATCTCATAATTCTTGCAGCTGGACTCATCAGACTTGTCAAGCAGCTGAAGTACAGCCTTTTCTCAACAGGAGCCAGTTAAAATCTTTCGGAGCCCACAGAGGCTACAGACCCTCCACATCAGGCGATTTTTTTCCCTCCACAGGGAAGGCTCCTCACAGTCACAGTTCATGCCCCACATCACAAATGCACTTTCATCCTTTGTATTGATTTTCTGATTTGTTCAGGGCAGACTGCTGTGCCCCCTGTGCCTGGCTGGCTCTGCTCAGCCCCACGGACTCATCAGAGCGGGAACTTCGCACATCCTGGCAAGTCACACACAGAGGTGGGCAAGGGCTGCTCAGCATTTGGGAGACACTGTGAGTGTCTGACATTTGAATCTTAGAGTTCAATGTCACCATTCTGGAAGTCAGTCTGATACTATTATTGAAAACAAATGGCTTATGGATTCTGAGCTGACCACAACCAGAGCACACCCAGCCACACCCTTGCCCGTACCCAACAGCTCGAGCTGGCGAGATGTTTCTACTGCTGGGCTAAAAAAAGGACAAGGTGTGGGCAGAGCATCTTCCTGATGCAGCTAACCAGCGTCTGGCACTGAACATGACCTGTTCAGAGAGAACAACTCCAGGGCTACACACTGTGTTCTGTGAAGGGATGGATGTGCTCTACCCACAGACTTCTATTAAGAAATAACATGAGCAGAATCCAGAGGAAATTTAAGGCACTGTACTGAAAGGTTTTCTTAGGGGATACACTGGAAAAAGCAGCATTTGTGTATTATTTAAGCTAATAAAAAATCAATGTAACAATGTCACCTGGATGTGGCAGTGAATTTTTCACTGTTGTCACTGAACTCATCAAAGCCTGCTTCGCAGTGAAGCAATTAATTCCACAAGTTGATGGCTGGTGGGTATTCAAAGACTTGATGTGAACATTAATTAGTGTATAAATAGCCCACAGGCATAAAGACCTCACGGAATAATGGGATGTGTACCCAAATAAAGGACAAAATGAGCCATCTAGAACTGGGGGCAAAAGAAATTTAAATGCATGCAACAGAGGGTATCTTCAGCGATTCTTTCTTGAGGGTACTGATGATCTTCACTTATTTTGCTGTGTAAGAATCACTGCACAAAGAACTCTATTTGCAGACTGTACGACTACTTTGTTTTAAAGTAATATTCTTAGTTACCTGGGTTTTGTTCAGTAACAGTCTTTAGATCAAAAGAGATTGGTGTCCCTGTGTTAACACTGTGCTCCAGCACGCTGCAATCGGTTTCTGATTTCTCCACAGCAAATCCAGTGGTGAAAGGTGAGAGGAATGTTACATTTGTCTTTACAAACAAATTGTAGATCTGTTGGTAGGTAAAGTTAGCACCTAGAGATAAAAGAAACAATGGGAGGGATTACACTGATTGATGAATGGAAAAAGAGATTTGCCTTTACAAACAAACTGTAGGTTTGCTGGTAAATAAAATTGGGTAACAGAAGATGAAAGAAGCAACGGGGAGGGGGAAAACTGAATTCTACAAGAATTAAAAATTAAAAGGGAGGGTTATACATTAGAGGGGAATGTCAGGTGTCAGGCGTTCCGGGAAGTCTGTGCCTCTCGAGTACCTCAGCCAATGGGGAAAGAGAGAGGGAAAAGCGGCCGGGAAGTTAGAATAAAAAGGGAGGCTGCGTCCTCCAAAATTTGAGAGATCCCAGGGGAGTGCCCCATGGCCTCTCCCTTTATTCGAATAAAGCAAAAAGTACTCCTCTGTCTCCTTTTTGGACATAAACCTCTGGTGTTTGTGGATTAATTTCCCTTACAAAGGTCATTGGATAACCGTGTTAGAAAACTTAATAGGAAGTGTTTTGGTGAATTTCTATCCATCATTACTCAAACAGCATAGCAAATGTGAATGAATAGCTCCCATCCATAAAGTTATGAAAGGCTTTTTACTTCCTGATTTAATGACATTTTACACTTGTCCTGCCCTAGAAACAGATAACAGAGAAAAGGAAAGAGTTTTTGTAAATTCAACCCTAGACTTAGAGATCCCACAGGAGCTCTGGAATGCATCACAAGAAAGGACCTCCTACATCCCTGATTCAGGTACATGAAACTGCAGGCAAGCACAAAACATCATCCATTTATTCAGCAGATAAACACCTTTTCTACTCCTAGGACCTCATGGTCTGAAATGGTTCAGGCATTGCAGGTACCACTTTGTGTGGGGCTTTAGTGCAAGGTTTGTCCTCCAGGTAAAAATTGCTTTTTTCTCTCCCAGGCTGACCAAGCACTTGATGGGTTGTGGACAGCAGTTATCACCTCTTTCAACCTTCCACTTTGCCAGGCTGAACTCCTCTTACCTCTCCCGAGGTCAGCTCTCCATTGCCTGGTAAGTCTCAACACTCCTGTCTCCCCTGAGATAAGCCCTCCTGAATACAGGTGACCAAAACCACACACCAGATCTCAGAGCTGGTCACCCATCTCTGCAGGGCACTGACATGCTTTTTGTTCCATCAGAAACACCCTCTCAGTGCATGGATGCCTTGCCAGCACCATGAGGCTCTCTGGCAGAGCTTGCTCTGCTCCCTGACAGCTGCTGTTGATTCAATGAGTGACTGGATCAATTCCAAAGAATGCCCCCCACCCTGCCATGGATGTCAAGGCCTATTAAATACCAAGATAACCACCTATGACTCAGGAAGCTGCAGATCACTTCAGGGTACACTTGTGAAGTATCAAAATTCTCTTTCTTGCTCTTCTGTTGGAATTTGCTCTTGATCAGAGTTGAGTCAAGATATGAGGTCAGAGAGACCTTAGACTCAGCACAATATTTTTATTTTCACTTGCTTTTTCACCCTGCATTGGTGATTTATGTATTATGGCTGACTGCATGCTCCATTTTCTCTGTTACTGATTTCATCCCAGATTATAGTGAAAGGTTTTGCTCCTCATCCCAGGAGGAACAACTTTGCATTTTGACTTTTTAAATTTTGTCTTCTGCTGTTCCAGGCTTCAGCATTATCTGATTCTTTATGCTCTGTACTGACAATTCTTTCTAGATTTTTCTACAAATTCTTCTTACTACAGACAGATGTCATACCCGTCACCTGTGCCTACTCCTATATTGGAAACAATCTAAGAAAGAAAACAGTAACACTGTTGGTACACAAGAACACACATTATTTTCCCTTCCTCCCCAAATTCTTCCCAGAATTTTTACATGCAAGTAAGTTTGGCTATATGAGTGACTTCTCTTTCTCAAACCATTTCTCATGGGACTTGGCTCAGCCTGAAATATTGTCAAAAAGACTCTTGCTCTTCATATTAAAAACCAAAAAAGCACGCTACCACCAGCCTTCACACATCCCACACGTGAACCAGCACAGAGAGCTATGCTTCCTTTCCACAGCCCACAGAAAGCCTATGACTTTGCACTGAGAGAAGCCAGCTCCCAGAGCTACAAGACAAAGGCTAAAAATAACCCATTAAAGTATTAATTTCAGGATTTTTAAATACAGCTAATTAATATGCATAGGAAAGGCACATGGTCTCCAGGAAGGAGCGCACACAATCACTGTCTGCAAGGGAAGGGGGGGCGGGTGACATGTAGGCAGAGAGCCAACAGGGATAAAAGAGGATATTCCCTAAATATATCCCTTGGGCAGAGAACATGAAAAAGAATGTCTGTTTCAGACGAGGTGGAAGCAGAGGGGTGAAGCACTTCACTGTTGAAGAGGCAGAGACAATGCAGTGCAACCACAAAGGACAGGACACACCTTGCTACACCGAGTGAATTCCAGTGAGGTGGCTCAGGGACTGAGGACACCACAGGGACATCAATGGATGCAAAAGCTGCTGCTTTGGAAGAGATGCTGCACTTGGAAGCTGGGTGCAGTGTGATGTGTGTGGGAGCCCAGGGCGTACCCCTGGCCTCCTTGGGGGTCTCAAAACCCCCCTGACAAAGGTCTCAAAGACCTCTGAGTGAGACCCTGGTGTCACAGGTGCTGAGTTCTGACCCCTGGGGGAAGTTGTCAGCACAAAAAGAATGGAAACAAGCCACCAAAATTAGTGAAGTGTAAATTAGATTGTTAGAACGTAAATAAATAGACTTTTAGGAATGTTTATGATAAGGAACACGTGGCTAAGATGGAGAATTTGGGGGGTGGACACCTTTTCCTCCTTCTTCTCCATGTCATCCATGTTGGGTGACACGTTGGCACTCTTGGATTGGATGGGGTCAGGGCTGGACCATTTAATAAAATTGTATTGTATTGGGAAAATTTTGTAAACATGTAATATGTAATACAAACTATATAAGATAAGCCCTGCCTTCACCAGGCAGATTCCACCATGGATGCCAGGCTGAGCAGACTGCTGCTGGCCAGGCAAAAAGTCCCTGAGAAAAGAAATAATAAACAATTCTTAAAAAAAGAAAAAAACTGTCTCCAGCAATCTCTCTTCGGCTGCCTCAGAGAAAAACAAAGTTTGAACCACCTTCGTGTCCCTCTGGAGTGATCTCAAGGCAAAGAAGAAACCCCAGACTGGGACAAATGTGTCCATGCAAAAAGCTGTGGAGCAACAGCTGGATGAAAACCTGGATCTCAAGGTGGATAGCATGGCAGTACAGCACCCTTGTGTTGCACTCAGTTATGGCACTTTGGAGGCAATTTCCTCTTAATGGTAGTTACATCTTAAGGTTGAAGCACCCTGGGAAGGTTGGGCATTGGATATAAAGCAGGACACAAGGGCTGGCAGTCATGGCACATCACAAAAACAAGATAACCGCATATGAGCAACATGAGTGACGTCAGACAGAAAGAATTATCTACAGTAATGTGAATCAGAAAGCAAATCTGATTATTCAAAAGCTGTACTGCAAAAAACAGAGCTGTAGCAGCAATTCCAGGGAATTTCAAGGTGCAGGGGGGAAACAAGCTCAGTTGAAGGCATTTCCTCATACCAGCTTCCCTGTGAATAACACTTAAACAATTGGGAACTTTTTCAATTTCCCAGACAGCAGAGGAATGGACAGACAGACTTTATTGCCCAACTCACTGGCTACTTAAGTCTCAAGAAAAGCTGGAGGTTTAACCTGCTGGCTTAATTATTTAGTACTATTGCTACCCTGCCTGTCTCTTTACCCTCATCTGAAAGGATCTTTGAACCTTTTAGCCACTTTCACACAATTTGACAAATGGGGAGAAATCTCAAACTTCTGTGAGGTTTGGTGGCTTTCACAATGGTCACCCATTTCACCCAGGAACAGCTTCAAAGTGTTGTGCATGAACTGAGCACCTACAGGGACCTTTTAGAAGCAAGTACGGGGTATAGGGGTTTAATTTTGCAACAGGGGGGTCTTGATAAATGCTTAGGTTGACAAAATCCTTAGTAGGGCTGCAGGGGAAAGAAAAGTTGCAGCACCACCAAGCCTTTGGAATAGGGTCAGCTTCACAGTCCAGTGCTACACAATGCTGCTTTTGGAGGAAAATCACTAAAACAACACCCTTTTCACTTAAAGACATTCTTTATTCAATCTTTTTTTTATATACAATATTATTTTTTAATCTGTAAAAAGTACATATGCAGGATTCCAGGTCAGAGGCAGAAGGTTTCCACATCAGAAGATAGACTTTTGCCCTTTTATTATTTTGGAGGAAAAAAATAATCTCTCAGTTTTAGACAAAGCAAGAATAAAGGCAGAATGCAAATCCAACTTCCACCAAGCGATTAGGATTAAAGGCAACAATTCACTGTAACAGGTCAGGCTGTCTCCTCCGACTTTGGTGGTTCCCAACTTTCCTGGGCAATTACAGAGCAGTTTGTTAGAAGGCGCTGACAGCTGAAGCAGCTCGAGCTTATCATCTCTGCTACAGATTTATGCACACAACTTGCAAAAGAGCCTGGGTTTCCTCTTTGTATGGCAACTCAAACTCTTGAGTCAGAAGACTGTTATCTCAAAATTCAAGGAGTGAAAGAGGGATGTCTTACTCAGGGTGAACTACAGTATGGGTCAAGAGCTTGCTTTCATTTTTCTCTGGTATCAAGAAGCCTGTTTCTTGTTTGTCCTTCCCTTATAAACATGGGCTGGGCTTTGTAGTGTAAATACCAACAGGGCTTGCCTAGGGGATGCACCTCTAACCTTGAAGGATGGCATTACATTTAATTATTGTTACCTTTCAGAACCCAGGGAACATTCAAATCTTGTAAAATCCTGTGGGGGGATATGTCATTGTCTAGCAGCCAGAACACAGTGATTCACAAATTTGGAGCAGGAAGCTGAAGGAACAGCAAAGGAGTGACTGGCACATGGAACTACTTGGTCTTCCTTCTACTCTAGGACACTTGCTATTTTTCACACTTTCCTTGAACTTTCAGTTTGAAGGACTAGATTGTGCAGAAAAATTAACATTCATTATAGCATTCAAGGGTTTTGTTTTATTTAGAGGACAAAACTAAGAAGTTGACTTCTTGACTGCAGGACATGCACAGCTCCAGGGTTGTTAATGGAAGCTGCAGAAATCTGGCCCCTTTGAAAAGTCAAGCTCTAATTGTTAGAAAAAAAAATTACTGCTGGCACATCCTGATCAACAGGCAAGTTAGAGGCTTGGACTAGGAAAAGTTTTGACTGCATGCAAACAGGAAATAGACAATTCTGGGATTTCCAGGCTATTGCCCAAACCCAGTATGCCAAAAATATGATTTTTTGTTTTTTATTTCATTCTGTAAGGGGAGAGGGTATTGTAGAAATTGTAAAATGGGACAGCTACCTAGAGAAAATGAGGATTTTTTTTGTTAGAGAATACAGTGCAAGACTCAGAAACAGCTAGGACTAAAAAGTCATTTTTGTGCTTAAACTTACACTCCTATCTTCAAGAAAGACAGACAGCAGCAACAGAATGAAAATGGCAGCATTCTACTGTACCTTATATACCCAGAGGGAAAACAGTCTGAACTTTGGGTTGCAGGTAATGCCATTTTGCAGATCAGAACCTACTTCTCTGTGAAGGACTCAGAACCAGGGTACATGACTTCAGTCAGAAGTTCCAGTATCTGTGGTGCTTGGTAATTAAAGCATGTACCTTGGACAGAACCCATTGCCTTCAAACTCTGCTTGATCTAGGAAATCTCAGGACAAAATTTATGAAAGACACAGCAATTAGTCCTTAAAATGCCCTATTTTGGATAGACTCTGCATACCATTAGCTTCTGGAGGAAAAGAACAGTTGGTATTTTTAAGAGTGATGGAGAATAAACCGACTGTTGTTGGGGTAACTGGAAAACAAGAAACAAGTATCCTTAATTTGGTACCTGCCGCTTATCTACACAAAGAAACAGCAGCACTGTACATCTGCTTTAAGAAGAACACCATCCCATAATGTGAAATGGCTTAGTCCTCAATTCAGGCATTCTTGTGCCAGTAAGTTAACACACTGGGATGCACAGAGAAATTAAATTTCAAGGGTTCCTCTTTAATTCACAAGAAGGGGATGGAGGAGGAGAAGCAATGATAAGAAGTTTGCTGTTTCTGGGACTCCAGAATTCTGTCCTTGACCTTTCTCTGAACAGACTGGCAGCCATTCTACACCTGCATTTATCAGGAGGAGTACAGGGATGGGTCTAGGGGGCAGAAAGTGCTTTTATTATTTTTTCTTCTTTCTTTTTTTTTTTAACAGAAGGGTCTGCCTTTCCTCTTTCTCCTATATACCCAGAGACATGTAGGAGAACAAGGCAATTGAGTGCAGCTTTAAACTAATAACAGTTCTCATAGGATCAGAAAAACAATTTGAAAACACAACATATGTGAACTTGGGAAAATGAAAAATTGCTAGTTCTTCAGTAAGTCACTGAATAATAATTAGAAAAATAAATTAATGTTGGGCCAGTAAGAATAATCCATTTATTAGGATACTTCTAATTTTAAATAAACAATTACTGAAATCAGTATTATTTACTATATCAATTACTTTATAAGTTCTCAAATTATTTTCAGGATACTGCTGCAAATTACAGCAACAAAGTAACTGGTATTAACGTACAAACATCGAGACTGAAACTTTTCCCAAGCTCTGTGTTTTCTTCCTCTTAAACTGAAGTACCTGTCTGGAAAAAAAGCATCTGATAGCATTTTTACTTAGATCATATGATGATATCTATGTCTAAGTTGGTAACACAGACTAAGGAAGAATAATTTTGGGGGGAAATTTTACAGTCAGATATATTATAATGTGATAAAGAGAAAAGATTTTTTATATAAAACATCATATAAAAACTTTTTTGAGGACGGAAAATAGCATTCCCTTTAAATCTGATGCTGTACCACTGTAGTTCATGGAAGAGTTCTTCCACTAGCTTCAGTACAAAAACATCATCAAGATTTTTTAAAGACTCAATCTGTGTGCTAATTAGGAGGGAAAGCAGCACCTAAAGTCTGCTTTTCAGCAAAGGGGCCAGTCACCATGGCAAAAAGATTTGAGAGCTATATATATAGTGGAATAAAAAAAATAATTTGAGCTGTAAGGGTTCTGAAGAACAGTAAAAAGAGATTGAGAAAGACAAAATTGAAAAGATGAAAAATCTGGAAAGATGAAATTTTTTCTAGCAAATAAATGAAGACTGAAAAAGACTCCATAAGTGATACTATCCAGCCCAGCCATGAAGTACTTGAAAAAATCCCATGCAGGTAGCAGCATCATAAATTAATGAAAGAAGAGACTCTTCAGTTTCTTTTCCCAGTCACATGTAAGAGATGTTAAGCTGTTTCCAAAGATCATGTTGGATTTGTACTGGAGCACCCAGAAAAAATGCAAATTTTGTAAAGCAAATAAAATTAAGTTTTAGGCTTCTGTCAGACACATATATACCTGCAAATAAGGTTCTGTGAATAGAATCCAAAGAATGAAAATTAACAGATTGTGTACAAAAATACAGAGCAGCAAACTCTCACTGCTTAGCTCAAGGGGAGCTTCTTTTAGTTCCATATACTGTATCCACCTACATAAATCACGAAACAGTTATGCTCATGTTGTCATCGCTGTTTATTTAGCTAAAAGAACCAGCACTAAAAAGAGAATGGTTTTTTTCATGTGACATAATTTGTGAGGAAGGGGAACTCAGGCTCCTTCCTACTCCTACTTTCTACTCCTGTGATATGCTCCAGACTCTGACTGAGCTTGCCAAATGAACTAAGCCCACGCTGATGACAGTGAACTACAAATGAAATGCTTACTAATTGTTTTTTCTTTTTGGATATAAGCATTATTTTGAAAAGGGAAAATGAGGAGGCAACACTTTTTGTATTCAGAGTTTAGCTCTAACAGATTAGAGGCTCTGAGAATGGCTGCCAGTCTGGACAAACAAATGCTCCTTAGAAAATTCAAACAGGTACAGAAAGAAATTGAAATCCTGATGCTGCTGGTGCAGTGGTGTTGCTTTTTGCTGTTGCTTTGTTCATGCCATCACAAAAAAAAAAAAAAAAAAAAAAAAAACAAAGAAGAAAGAAAAAAAAAGAAAGAAAGAAAAAGAAAACCTAGGTATTTGGAGCCCACCCAGTCTGAAGAGGTGACTGTGTGTTGTTTCTTGCAACAGCAAGCAGCAAGTTCCTCTCCCTGGATGGGAAAGCCTCTTCTTCCTTGTGCTGCTGCATTTATATTATCTGTAGATTCCATGTCTTGCCAGGGTTCAAAGCGTGTGAAGTCTCCATCCTGCAAAATACACACTCACGTGTTTTGGTCATGTATAAAACAGAACTTTAAACTTATTTATATGCTGAAGAGCTTCGTTTCCCATGCCAATACTTGCTTGACTCGGGGGTCTAGGTTTACAAAGTGTCTGTCTGTCTCCCCTCCTGCTAAAGTCTCAAGTGGTCCATGTAAACAAAACAGAGCTGAAAACAGTCTCTCTTCCTCTTCATAGAGCTGTTTTTATCGATATGCAGGATTTCCTGACAGTGTGGTGTTGGCTAAATGTAGAACAGGCAGAGGATGAGCTTCTGTGTTAAAAACCCAGTTGTCTAATGGTAGGAGATCATCATTGGAGAAAAGCAGATACAAATACCTAAATACCAAGACAGAGATAAAAAACATTAGTATTAAAGCAGAGCATGGGCAGGCAGGAGCAACAGGCAGAGCAGTTCAGATCAAGCACTTCACTGAAAAGTAATTATAAAGACAGGACTTTAATCTTTCCAGTAAATTTTTGTTTTTTGAGTCTCCCTTGAAAGACTTGCAATGTACAACAAACATCAAGACACCAACCACAAGTATTTGGGGGGCAGGAGAGCAGAGAAGTCAGAAAGCTTTTCTTAATGGAGCAAACCCACTTGAAAATTCTAATCCTCTTTAATCCAAACCAAAGATTTCATGGCAGCACAACAGAAGCTACTAAACCATGCCAGGTATCTGATTTGTCATCACCGTTCTGGAAGATGGTTCAGCTTCTTGTGAGAAATGGCTCAATAGACTGTACAGAGGTTTTCACAGATGCTGTACATTATAATACAATGCAGAGGACATGAAGCATGTAACAAAATAAGGATTACTGAGCATATGCAGAAAAAAAGTATTTGTTGTTCCTTTTTTCTTAATGCACACTTTTGAATGTGGCTGTGCTGTAACTCTGTAGGACAAACTGATAATAGGGAACTGTCACAGCTTCCTAACACAACTGCTAAAACTCAAAGGACATTTCCATTGTTACAGAAAACCTGGCTGAGTGCAAGCACGACAGCGGGGTGCATAGGATCTCCCAGCTCCTGCTTGTTTTCCTGCCATCCAGAAAAAGACAGCTCTTGCTGCACTTGACAAGGGTGTCATTCCCATTGGTGGACTCTGCCACATCCAGAATGTGCACACTTGTTCTGCTGCTCCTTTGCTCTCTCTGCATCAGAGACCGGGAGTGTGCTGCTTTCAGCCTTGTGTCACTGCCTGATCAATTCTTCTGCTGCCTTTATTTGCCAGCTCTATCCACGATCCAGTCAGTGGAGCCCTACTTTTTCTTTCCTTCCTCATCTGTTTACAGATAAAAAATTCTTGCAGAGATGATTCAGTTTTGTCACACATCTCGTCTCCACCATGCTTTTCATTTGTCTTTAAAGCATCAGGCCCTTCCTTTCCTAATACTTCTTCCTTGCTCTCTCCTGCTGCAGTTCTCCAAGCTTTCTCAGCACAGCAGCAATATTTCATCTTACTCAAACTCACCGTCCTCATTTGATTCACACTTTTCCTTTGAATAACTTCAGCAACCTATTTCTCCATCTTGGTCCTTCCCACTCAACAGGTACCTTCAGGCCAGGTACCACTCAAAACTCTCAAATTTGCTGTGTATCTCCAATGAACTGAAGTAACTAAGCAGCAACAAAGCATATTTGGGACAGTTACCAAATCAGAATTTGAGAGGAATGAATATGCAGAAGTAATCATAAATAGCAGAAAATATTACAGCAGGTATTGCTTTAGACATATTCTATGTCCCTCTTCTAAGGAACATCTTCATTTTCCTCATGACATCACACCCAACCCCTCTGTCTTTATTTTCATTCAGGATATCTTGCTTGACCTAATGTTCTCTGCTTTATCTCAAAGTGAAACCAGTTTCTGGTTTGGCTTATGCCAATTGCATCAATGTCAAAAACATAAAACATCGAGCTCTTCAATAAACCTTTGTTTTGTTCCACAAGCAGAAAATGCTCCAAACCTAAAGTCAGTAAAAATTTCTGAGTTTTTTCCTAGAAAGAAAGAAATGCCACCGTCTGTAATACTTGCATTGTAGTATATGCAGTTACTGAATGATGCATCAGTGTATTTTCAGATCTCCTTGTGATTATTTAAGATGCAGACAGGATTCTGCACCATTATGCATGGTGATACATCAATAGTCAGCCTTGCCACCACAGAAGTCCCTTAGGAGCAGATTTCATTTTCTCATTTGGCTTTTATAGGCAGATCAATCTTACACCATCAGCTCCTGAAGAGGTACTGTTTCTCTGACCTGACCTGTTTGAAACTGCTGCCTCTCTCTTTGGGACCACTACTTTTAGTCTCCAGAAAATGAACTTGAAGGAGTAAGTGAAATAAAATTAAATAAGGCAACAGAAGAGGTAGCAGTGACTGACTTTCTTTTTATAATGGTAACACGAGGCAACAAAGTATTGTGATTAGGTAGAGGAATTCGGTAAGGAGCCAGCAGAAAGATAGAATAACCACAGTGTCCCCTTACACAGGATGAACTTGGAGCCCCTTTTTCCCAGTGAAACATGCTGTGATGCCTGAATTAGGCACAAGAACTGCCATTTTCAGGACCTTCTTTCTCCCTGTTTCATTTTGAGCTCCTAATATTCAAAGTCAGTCAAAGACTGACTCTACCTGTGGAGCCACTACATTCTTCTAGAATTCAGATGTGAGCTTTTACAGAAAGATGCAGGAATTAAAAGGACTTACTTCAAAGTTTCAGCAAGGAAAAAGCTCTGCTGTACATCATCATATGTAGGAGATGAGGAATAGACATCCTTGACACCAGAAAAGCCACCACTAACTCGGCAATACTTGTCAATTGCCTGCAAAAAGAAAGGGAAAAGATACAGAACATTTAACTGTAGAATAAAATTTGGAAACTTTAAAGCATCAAGCTTGATCAGCAAAGAAGGTGGTTCTTTTTGTGCTGCATTTTTCTGCTGTGAATCTCTGTTGAAGGATGCTATGGACATCAACAGTTTATGCTGAAAAACAAGAAAAAGAAACTGGACACATACAGAAGTACCATCCATCCAGGGTTATTAATGACACCACATTTGGCAAACTGCTACATGATAAGAAAGTATTCTGGGGAAGAACATTTTCTTTCCTATGTATTTACTGTTGGCTGATATTGACAAGACAAGGACTCTGTAGACTTTTTCTCTGAGCTCATGCAGGTCCTCATTGGTGACACTGGGTAGAATATCCATTAGTTAAATCAATGCAATAAGTGTTGTGAAGTGCACAGGAAGGTAACAAATATTCCTGGATTTTGGAACTGAAAGAATCTGAAGCATTGTGGGAATTCTTTGACTGGTAGCTAGTCATGGAGACTTACTGAAAGTAGAAATAAAATACTGTACTCATCTTTATGGACTGTTGATTTCATCCTGTAAACTCTTCTAGCTGATGCTTTTGCCCCTCATCTTCTTCTCCTAAATACGATATTCTCTGTTTCCCCCATTATACAATTGAAACTCAAGTCAGTTTGTGTGCTGGACTGCAGCAGAGCTCTTTAACGCATGGAGTTCAAATCCATATACATTCCATGAAGGAAGGGGCCAATGGTTTCCCCCCTACCCCCCAGCTCCAACACAGCACTGTGAAAAGCACAATGGAAGAGGAGGAGACTGGAAAGAAGGCGCCAGTAGCTTGGAGCACCTCTCACCTACACTTTCATTATTCCATTTGCACGCACGACCTTACAGCACACAAGGATATCAGCCATTAAAACTGGCTCAGAAGAAACGACTGAAAAGATTCACAGGTTATTTGTGCTTCCCTGCTGCTTTGACTGTGCTTCCTCAGCAGACACCAACTCTTTTAATAGATTCATGCAGGGACAGAAAAGAAGCAGGGATGAAGGAAAATGTTTGTCTCGGGCTGTCTGTCATTACCAATGACTGAGCATAGCTACCTGTAGATCAGTAATCTGTGATTCAGCCCGATAGCCTTGTGTGAAGCTCCTCTCCACATGGTGCTTTAGGCCCACATTTTTGTTAATTCTGATTTTTGCTAGATATACTCAGCAGAAGCTGAGGGGAGCCAAGGCAGGGGAGCAAATAAGTTTTGAATGATGCCCTCTTTATGCAGAGAAAACAGATTCAATCAAAACTAACTCTTCAAGGATCTCAGTATTGCCTTTGCATACCAGAAATACTGGGAGACAAAGAGGAATTTTCCACTGACCAAAGAATGTCAGCAGGTGCTGTCACTGAAATCAGATGGAAAAGCGAAAAGTTGAGCAGGATACCCAGGGCAGTAACCCACAGCACAGAAGGTACTCCTAGACCTCCTCCTAGAATACACTCTTACCCTCTGGAAATCAGACTGTTCATGGACCAAAGAATAATCCAGACTGCACAAAGTTCTTTTACATTTCTGAAGAGCAAGGCTTTTAGAAAAGCAAGTGGAGAGACTAGCAAAAGGATGTTATTGGAATGGCTGTGGCTCTAGAGCCTGAACTTATGCCAAGAAAGGTACAATTTTTCTTGGCAAAATCTAATCCTTGCTGTAATTCCTTATCTCAAGCACAGCTTTCTCCAAGTTTGGATGAAAACTCTCCATTTTTTGTTGGAACTGGAGTCTAAAAGGAGAAAATGTCTGGGTGAATTGTTTTCAGATTTGGTTACTGGTGCAGGCTAGGGCTACATTGAGACTAGTCACATGCTAACATCCTGGTTGATCAGATTTTCTCTACAGTGAAGAAAAAGGTTTAGGTCTATGTGACACATCTAGCCCTACTGTACCAAATGCAGGGCAATCTCTTCATCTGCACGCTCTTGCACAACCAAAGGGATGCTAGCTACCACATGGCGGCCAAAAACCAACATGAACAAAACAAAAACACCCAACACCACTCTCTCCACACAAAATCAAACCAGACCAATCAACCAACTAACAAAAAGGAAAGAAAAAAACTAATTGCTTAGCTTCTGAAGAAATAATGCACATGCTGTTTACAGAACCATTTGCATATTCCTCCCCAGAACTCTTACAGTCACTAGGCAGGTGTTACATGAATGAACACGGGCCAAAGCACTTTTGCTTTTTAGGCAGAAAATGAAGTGCCTGCTCTTGCCACTATCCCCTTTCATAATAACACCTTGTGCCTGCTCTGAAGCATGGCAAGATGGAGGAAGAAGCCCCAGTGGTAAAAACTCTGCCAGAATTCCCAGCACATTGTCTGATCAGGACAGAGTTTCTCTGGTCAGTCAGTTAGCAACCCTGATGCTGTGTACCACAGCCTGTACAGGAGAAACCTGCTAGTGACTGTGGCAAAATGAAAACAAGGAATACATAGTACCACTGTTAGGACACCATCTCCATCCTCCAGAGGAATTAAATCCCCAAGTGAGTGGACCAGACAAAATTTTCTTATTTTGGAAACTGTAGCTAATGGATAGCACTGAGATCCTGCTCTGTGCTGCAGACAGCTTATACTTGGGTAACTAAGCACAACACTGGTGCAATCAGCAGGCCTACAAGCCTGGAGAAATAAAATGTTTTAACGATATCATTTTTCTTTTTCCCTTATGGTTACCAAGTAACCTTGTATCTTCAGAAATTTCTCCTTGGGAAGGGAGACATGTTCAGAATAGTCAAAGGATTTACCCTAGCTGATCACAGCTCTATATAATACAGGTAGTAGTGAACTCTACAGGGAAAAAGCCTCTGAAAGATTGCTTTACAGCCATCCAAACAGAAAATTTTAAAACATTAACAAATAATTTGTCCTTGATTCAGAGCTGTATAGAACTGCAGGACAGTAGCTGAAAAGCCTGGTGCCACAGACAAGCTGCTTAAATACTTGCAATTTTCAGTGTTCTGTCTGCACACAGACCTCAGAGTAGTTGGTGTCATGGCATCTGATTTGTCACCCAGATATGCTTTCACTCCAGAGCTGAAGACCAGTCTCCCCAATAAAACAGTGCTTAATTTTTTGCACCCTAGAATACAGAGAAGTTCCAAAATGACTGGAAGGGTATTAAGGTAATACTGCTACCATTACAAGGCATTGGCAGACTCAATAACTTTAGGATGGCATACCTGATGTTAGTTCCAATCACTTACAGAGACACAGGGATATATATATATATATATATATATATATATATATATATATATATATATAAATAAATAAATAAGAAATAGAGGATAACTGGTACCAATCAGCATGGTTTTATAAAAAAACTATCTTGGTCAAAAGCTTGATCTCTTTCTTTAAAGCTAAAAATTTGACAAATAAAGGTAAATGCAGAACTGTAATAAACTTAAAGGTTCTGAGGCAATTGACATGGTACTTTAAGATGTTATGGGAAGACAAAGAAGCATTACACTATATCAATATAATTCAATTTAAAACTGACTGGCAGCACTCTAAGAAAGAACTGGCAATGCAAAATCATCACAAAATAGAGCTGCTTCTCACCGAGATCCACAAGGAGCAATCTGAAGTTTTATCAATCACTGCAACACTGCAGCTGGCTAAAATGACGTAAGTAAATAACAACAGACAGTGTAACCTGCTGGTAACTGGGTGCCAAACAAAATGAGTTTCATAAAACCAGGCACATAATCTAAATCCAGTCATCAAGACTGTGTAACTGCAAACCCAGGCTAGCCTGGAAGGTAGAGACAACCTTTGGAATGCAGAAACACTTCAAAGACTTCCATGGTCATGTAAGACAATTCAGTCTGATTTCCTGCTAGGACATTGTGGCAGATGTACACAAGGACAGTAAACAGGGAGACAGCAGCATGGACATAGTGTTATTTTTGCACAGGCTAAACTTTTTTCCACTGAAGTCAACACTGGAATATGCAATTCTAAAATTCATTTTTACAGAAGGATGATGAACTTATGTAGGTGCAGGCATTCAGAGAAAATGTTTTACAGTGAGAGGCAATGCAATTTGTTTAGCATCTTCAGTAGAGTCAGCACTAAGCTTATTATATTCTAAGAAAATTCTTTGGAAAGAAAACAGGGGAGAAAGGAAATTTTTAAATGGCTTAGGAAGTCATAAGAAAACTCAGTGACTGAGAGCTGAAACTAGGCAAATTCAAATGGGAAATAAAACATGTTTTTTTTTAACAGCAAGAATAAATAAATAATGGAACAAACTACCAGAAGTAGTGGATTTTCTAGTTTCTTTTATTCAAATGCAGAATAGAACAGGAGAATATTCAGCAGCACACTCCTGCCAAATACACATATCTTGACTCAAAAGTAACACAAAGTGAAGTTTCAGTGCCTGTAACATACAGGAGGTCAACGTGAACCTAAGTTCTTTGGAAATAAAATTTGACGTGCTTCTAGATTGGACCCCAGCTCCCTCAGTTTCTCTGAGGGTGTTTTTGGTGGCATATGTGACTTTTCTTGACTGTGCCAAAATAAAAATGTGCCAGTTTCTTCACAAGCTGTCATACTGACAGCTTCTAACCCATGAAACTGTGAAACCATATTTCTTTTACCTCCAACCTATGTCTGGCTCTTTCCTGTCTACTCTTCTTCACTAAGTAGAATCACAGAATGGCTTGGGCTAGAAAGGACCTCAAAGATCATCTAGTTCCAACCTCACTGCCATGGGTGGTAGGGATGCCACTCACCAGAACAGGATGCTCAGGGCTCCATCCAACCTGATCTTGAACACTTATATCCCCAGCTTCTCTGGGCAACTTGTTCCAGTGCCTCACCACCCTCTCGGTAAAGAATTTCCTTCCAACATCTAATATAAATCTGTCTCTCTCAGTTAAAAACCATTACCTTTTGTCCTGTCACTATCTCCCCATATAAAAATACCATCTTGCTTCTTTTAATAAGCCCCCTTTAGGTACTAAGGGGCTACAATGAGGTGTGCTTGGAGCCTTCCCTTCCCCAGGCTGAACAACCTCAGCTCTCTCAGTCTGTCTTTGTAGGAGAGGTGCTCCCACCCTTGGATCATATCCATGTCCCTTCCTGGAACCTGCTCTGACTGGTCCATGTCTTTCTTCTGCTGAGGGCCCCAGATCGGGGTGCAACTGAGGTCTCATGAGGGCAGAGAGCTATAGGTCCTTCCATTCCATCTTATTATCAATCCTCAATTTGCCTGAAGTTAGCCTGAGCTTCAGATCTTGTCTATTTATTTTCACTGTTAGTAGAAGCTCTGACAAAGTCAGCAGCCTCTGTGGTGCAATCATACTTAGTGAGACACACAAGTCCACAACTCTTAATTGAACCCTTCATTCACACAGCTCAGATTAGTAATTGGCTTTACATGCCTATTGTGAAGTGGTGGTTCTTATTGCTTTCAAACAATTAGCCTGAAAAGGATTTTAGTAATTTTCTGCACTTACCCTGAGTATCCTGCACGCATATTTGTGTAATACTTCAGCCAGCCCCCCAGCATACCATCATCCAATTTGACTGGTCCAATACAATTGAGATGTATATTGTCTCCAGTGCTAAGTACAGTATTAGGGAGAATTAGCCTTTTTTTAATCAGGAAAGAGATAGAGACCCTATCACAGGGATTTATGGTCACTGAGGAAATGTGAAATTGAACTTCCTGGTTTTTCCCCTACAGACACTGGATTTGGAAAAATGTAACAAAACAGACAAAGCATATGATTTGAACTAAAGATCATAAGTTTTGTCAAAAAATAGAGATAATAAATCAAAGTATGCTTCAGAGGTTGGAAGGCAAAAGGAAGACAAATCCAGACAGTGCTGCACAATAGCAGTAAGCCAACTGCTCTGTGTGTCACACCACATTCTTTGCTATTTATAAACGATGGAATAAACAGCCAGAGCTGTGTGTGATAGAGAAGAAGAAAAAGTAGTGAGTAGGTGTGAGGAATAAACACAAGAACTTATTATCTATATGCAATGAACAGAAAATCCTGGGGAACAAAAAGCTTCAAGCTTCTGTGTCAGTATGATAGTGGGGTAAAAAAATTCCTAATTGTGGGAAGGAGGGGTTTGCAAAACCATTTATGAAGAAGTCAAAGATATTTTATGGCTATGTTCGATAAAGAAATATTTATCAAGGAAACAAGAAGAAGAAGGAAGTCTGTAAGCACAGAGGCAATTAAACACATAGTCTGCTTGATTTACAACTTTGATGGAGGCTGACAGAAAGATAAAATAAAATCCTATCCTGCACACAGAGAAAATTTGAGGCAGGGGAGGAAGAAGGGAGGGTTTGCTTTGAAAGCATTAATGGTGACCAATATAATGGAGAAAGCAAATGGAAAAAACTGAACAAAATGCAATTAAAATACACGCTTTGCAGTGTGCTTAAGAGACTGATCCTGGACTGAAAATCTTTAAATCTGTAAATCCTTTAACCTATTACAAAGGACCTCTCCTTAGCTTGGATCATCCAGCCATAGCTTCTGAAAGGAGCGCGTGTTAAACCAGCAAGAATTTTTGCATCTACACAGGCAAGGAGTAGGTTATTAACTTGGTCATATTAGAAATATGCTAGTTTAGGCAGCAGAGATGATGAGACTCAACGTTTGATGTTTCAGAGACAGTAACAGGCTATTCTGGAATACAAATGCTACAAAATGTGGAACCTGTCTCTAGAATAACATAGTCCAAGTTGGAACAAAATAGACTAAAAGGCAAAACCACACTAAAACACAACTGTAAAATACCTGACCTTTTCTAGGTGTTGCAGCTGTGCTGAGGGATGGATAGTAATGAGCTTGGCTAAATATTCTGAATATAGGCATCTCAACAGATATCTTCCCACCTTTTCTTGATCTCTTGCTTCTGGAGCAAAACTGGGTTTCAGCCACAGAATAAAAATATCCAGTCTCCTGGTTTGTCTCTTCCTTTGCTCTTCCCTCACTTTCTTTGGCAAAATATTTCAGTACTAACTTGTTATCTTTAATGTTTATTCTCATCTCTGAAAGTGACTTTGAGCTGTTTCCAAAGACTACTGGAGTGACAGTAGGGAAGTAGAGAAACTCTTGGGGGCTGTGCACTATTGACAACAGTAGGAGTCATGACTAGGGGCTTCTATTTCCACGCCTAAAACTCATGAGCTCTATAATGCTGAATGCACCTCTCACCTGAGCATCTGACTCATCAGATGCAAAACAGCAATAACTGTGTGCACCCTCACATATACCCTGGTTTGCAGGAACCTGTGAAAATCAATTACCACTCAAAGTGTTTCAGTACCATGAGACCAAAGTGGCTTCAAAGGAAATATAGACAAAATTAAATTACTAACAGATAATTAATACAGTTACCTGTGTTGCCTCCCAGCCCCACTGTCTGTACTTGGGATCGTGGGTGAATCTCCACATATA
This sequence comes from Erithacus rubecula, assembly GCF_903797595.1. Lineage (NCBI taxonomy): Eukaryota > Metazoa > Chordata > Aves > Passeriformes > Muscicapidae > Erithacus > Erithacus rubecula. The sequence continues at coordinate 25,529,290 of NC_136658.1, forward strand.
CCAATAGGTCTCAATCACCTCTGGCCTTAGGATGTAATACTTCTCATTCTGCCGTACTGCCACCGCCTCCACGCCACCATCAAATTTGAATGCTTCTGGGCCCAGCTTTAGTGCTGCAGAGGAAACAAAAAAAAAAGTATTAGTAAGAAAAAATTTGTTCCATACCAGTCTCCGCAGGAAGGATGGGCAGGAAACTGCTATATACCAAATTTGTGAAAAAAAGCAGAACCTAGCTAGTCTTTAAGCAGTCGCATAAATATTTCCTACTGTTGAGGCCTGTAATTTTTCATATGAATAATGTATCCAATTCCTGTGAGAAAACTAACTATTTTGACAGGACTACAGTAATCCTCTTGAAAATTAATGAAACACTAAGAATATAAACACACTAACACATTCAACTATAGCATAAAATTGAAGTGACCAACATCAGTTCTTTACAGAAAAAACAAAAAAGAAAAAAAGGGTCAACACAGGTTTTGAAGTCCTTTGATCCTCCCCAGCACAGCAGGAAAACATCTTGGAAATAAACCAAGTAGCATCATGCCAAACAATATGTATCTTCATCCAAACTGCTGGTTTAAGGACATGCTCTCAGGCCACTGTAACTGATGTGCTGTGATCTTCAAGTAAAGGGTTTACAACTGGGCAATGAAGTCTTAAGCACACCTGAAACTAAATCTCTGAACTAAGAGATTCATTATTTAAGCCCTTAAAGGAACTTGTAAAAGTCCTGTGCCAGCACTTGGAAGACTACTCATATATGAACGACACACCTGTGAAAATACTGTCTATAATACGAAGTTGCAATTAGACATATTATGTATTAGACAGCTGCACACTGGTCCTCAAATTTAACATTCATAATGTATTGTTATCTACAGCTGCACTCCACCATTTGTTTGGGCAGAGAATTTTTAAGGCACAGAACTCTGAAGTTGCACTCAAGCTTTAAAATTTATCAAAGCAATTAATCATGTAATTCCTATGGGCCAGAGATTCAAATGAACCATGGTTTCATGGGTCTGAAAGGGGAACCTTAGAATACTATAATGAAAAATGCGAGCAAGTCTCAGTGCATGCCCCAGCAGAAAACCTTCAAAATAAGTTTCTTAATCTTTTTGTTTCAAGGGATTATGGCTCCGGATGCCAAAAGAAAAAACATCACTCTCCTTCAGCCACATGAACAATGAGGGAAACTGCATCGAGAAATGTTTATTGCACTTCTTTCCAAATGGACCACTTTATTGGTTTCACTTTAAAAATTTAAATAAATCTTACTATATAATGGAGGAGATAAGATACAAAGTTCTACTTATTCAAAATTCTGAATACAAGAATGGTCATATTGAACCAAATGGAATTCTGTCTGCTCCAGTATTACATCTACAACAATAGTCAAAATCAGACACCAGCAGGGAATGGAAGCACCCATCAAGTATATGAGATGCCATGTCCTACCTTTCTCACCAACCTCTACTGTTTTTGAGCTCAAGACTTCTCCCAAATGAGACATACTTTTTTAGGTGTTAGTAATTCTTAATAGATTTATTTCCCAAATAGTTATCTGGTGCTTCCTTAAATCTGTATAAGCCTTGAACATCCAAAACAACATCTGCTAAGGAGTTTCATATCTCTAATATCTATTTGATGCAGAACCACTTTCCAATGTGATTTTGCAAATCTGCTCAATCCTACCTAGAAGGCCCCTTTTCCACCCTGAATAATACTATCCAATTGAGTTGTGGCTTGAATGGAAACTGTTCCATGCCTTCAGTTAATCTTCTTGCCCTTCTCTGCAACTCTTCCAATTCTACTACATCCCTTGTAAAATGAGAGAGGGCCAGCAAATACAGAAAAAAAAAAAAAGTGCAGATGAGATAAACACAGTGACATAATGACATTTTCTATTTTGCTCTCATTTTGTTTTTCCTGAGTGCTACTGAGTTGACATTTTTAGAATCTCAACAGCAATTTCCTGAATTCCAATGGTCAGTTAACAGTCATCATTTAATATGTGAGGTTAGAAATAATTTTTTCATAGGTGCATCACTTTACATTTAACTACACTGGATTTAATTTGGCAATTTATTATACAGTTATTCAACCTCATAAGGTTCTTATGTAGTGGTTTTTTTTTTCCTATTATCAGCACACTTACCTTACTGCTCCTGTCCTTTTCTGAACATTTATATATGTGCATGTTTTATTTATACATAATACATATTAATGTATGAAATGTAAATATACTATACACTTACAATTTGTATAAATACAGTATACATTCACACACCTATACACACATGTGTAAATATATCAAATATACCAGAGTACTGGTGGTTAACCAGCATTCATCCACTGCAAGAGTGGATTATTTACCTCTATCCTATTTTCTATATTATGCCCATTTTCTTCCAACATGCAGGTACTTGCTGCTTAGATTGTAACTGCTTAATGTCCCTAATGGGCCTTAGCAAAACACTTGTTAAAAAGTCTTCAGGAAACTGGGGAAACATGCATGACAGCTATGTTAGTTTTATCCACCAAAAAAGCTGGATTTCAGGCAGTTCTGGTGATCCACCACCTACAGAAACTGTGATGTCTTCTCTTGCTTTGGAGCCTGCTCATGCATTAAATCTCTAATTATTTGCTCATACCTACTTCTAATGCTATTGGGCACTACAAGAAATTAAACCACCCAAGGATGGGTGACTTCTGCATATTGTGATGATTTCACGGAATTCTTATCCGAAACAAAGGATGCAAAGTTAATCACAGCACTTCTGCTAATAGCTGACAAAAGAAAAGAAGCTATTATGGGTACCTTTCAGGGGCCATTCTTCTAAGCCAAGAACAATCTAAGGCCATTTTATAATGCTGTAGTGGTCACAGAATAATCGAAATATTTTCATATTAACAGCACTGGTAGACTATAGTTTAGGCAGGGAGAGCAGTTGAGAAATAATTTCTCAACTGTGCAAACCTGCAATGCTAAACAAGCACCATTTTAAAAGATTTTAACTGATATAAAATTAATTCAATGAGAGCTGCCAAAAAAAAAAAAAAGCAAATCTTATACTTTTACATAAATGTATTTCTAATTTTAGAAATACTTTTGCAAATATTATTGTATGTTTTGCATGGTGCTTTAAGTCTACAATCAATCTAGCAATAAATTTCCTGAAAGAAAGAAAGGATTCATAATTATAATACTTGCTAGGTTCTAACATACAAAATTGGAGGAAGAGAACATCCAAAGTACTTCTGTTTGAGACTCTGAATGATTCCATCAACACTCATTGCTATTTCATACGTCTCACAAAAACATGTTATTATTCTCATTTCTTCAGCCTTGTCTGTTTAGTTGCTAACTGAGAATCTTGGGACAGAGACAGCATCAATTTATACCCTTGCATATGTCTCAACTGAAATTTCAGTCATCTGTCTTAGCCTGCACTAGAATTCTCAAAAAAACCAGCTAAAGCTGTACCACGATTCTGAGGACAGCTCTTGTCAAGAAACTTTAAAGAAGTGCAAAAAATTTCATCCTAAAATAAGCTCCCTGTAGCCAGTCAATACTTCTTTACACACTATCAGCTTATAACTAGGAAAATTCTTGTGCATAAGGGATGGTACAGTGCACTAAAACCACTGCGTGCTATAGATTAGCACACAATGCTGTCTATACAGATCATTTTGCTTATTTATTTAACCTCTGCAATACCTATGAAAACTGATTATCCAGACTGATCTGTTAGTGATCTTTCTATTATTTAATTTGACTTCTTTTTTGTTGCCGCCTACAGATTTTGCATTGCCAATTATTTTATGCCTATGCCATGTTTCACAGTGGTGCACATTAAGCATGAAAAACAAAGAACTAATCCCCAGAAACTGGAATACCTCAAGATGTGCAATACTCACATAAGCTCAAACATCAAGAAACCTAGTGCCATGAGCTGTATTTTTGTAGTCTTACCAGTGCCCACGGACAGCATTACGATTTCTTCTGCTGGTAAGTGGGCACACAGACCAGAACATCCCTCCTTATCTTCGTTTTTCTCAATATTCTCTCCAAACTGAGAGCACAAGAGACTACAGGAAAATCCTGAAATCTCCTGTCACAGGATGGGAGATTTAGGATGGCTGTAGCATTAATCTATTGATAGTTTATGGTACAAAAAATAGTAAAGTTCATAGGAAGCAGAGGCATGTGTGGACTTAATCGTAACAATATTCTGGTTACAGTTAAGTTCTCTCATTAACCATCAATAAGTCTTTTCAAACCCTCAGTGTTTCTAAGGGGTGCCACATGCATTCACAATTTCCTGAAGAGGGGAAGAGCCTTGGAGGGGGCTCTCATGCTGACATATTCAACAGATCCTGGAGACACAAATCCCTTGCTCAGAGGCAGACCAGAGCCATGACTACACCCCCTGCCTTCACCTTCCAAAGATCACCAGCTTCCTCCAGATGCTGAATTAGAAAGACATCCTTTGAGGAGTGCTGTAGATTGATCCTCAGTTTAAGCAGAATCTACAAGGATTTTCACAGAGCCATGGCAAGGGCCCAAGCTTCTCACAGCATACCTAGTCACTTCTCCAGCCTCTGACTCTGGAGTCTAAGATCTTCTCTCAGATATTCCTGGGGAACATTGATAGGTGACTCAGATTATTAGCGAGACTATGCCCCTGCATAAACTTCGCAATTACATGGCAGTGATGCCAGCTGCCACTGGGACATAATCCCCAAGAAAATACATCAGGAATAGTTTCAAGCACTCTACAGGTTCTCTGTACTAGTCTGCACTGAAATACCCATTTTTTTTCAACAGGCTTTCAAACCTGCAATATGTGCAACAGGTTGATGACAGTTGGCAATATAATGTCCTCATTTTCCAGAAATGCTTTTATTCTGTGAAATTCTTTTTCAATTTTGCTGAGACTCAAGCTCTGCTATGGAAATCTGGGTTGCTTCATAAAGTAGCATTTTCATACTAAAGTATTACAGCACCAGGCACATACTGTAGTTTTTTTATGAGCAGCTGTGGGATGACACAGGAAAGGGCAGCTCTGATGGTTTATCTAAACAAGGAGCTGCATATCGCCTCCACACAGTCTCTGCATCCTGCATGAACTCTTCTGAGGATGCCAAATGGAGCAAGTTCTCTCCCAAGTCCATAGGTGAGAGAAATCAGGCAATCCTCTTTACCTGCTGAACTATAAACCTATTAGCTGAACCAGGATGACTATCTGCCCTATTAATGATGCTTTTTCTGCCATCAGCCAGTTCTGCCATTAAAGTATACAGTGATGCTCAAATTCTGCTGTTAAAACATAATGAGGAAGTTGACATTTCACACATATAAGTTCTTAATTTTCATTGAAAAATGAGTCCAGAAAATTAAGACTAAGACATCCAAACAATCCACATTCCAGGAACTGCATGACTGAACAAAAGAAAACAAGACCATTCAAATTTATAGCTGTCTGTACAGCTTTCAGTCTTTCTTGCTCATGTGTTCTTGTGCAGTCATTAAATATGCAATGAAAACTTTTATCTCCTCCATCTTTTGACTTATTTAGGGTACAGAATAAACATCTGAAGGAATAAAATTAGGTCTGCTTAAACAGCTGTAAATTTAACATTGTTTATTTTTAAATGTCAAATTAAACATTTAAATGCAATTTTTCAGAATACAACAATAGCTGCTATGTCCTACCTTTTTCTCTTAAGCATACTCATATTTTTTTTCTTTTCTTTTTTTAAAGCTGTTGCTATCCAAATAAAATTATTACTTGCATGACTGAATTATTTAAATAGACAGGCAACTATACAATGATATGATGTAATCCTGTGAATAAATACATGCATTCTCATCTTAAAAGTGCTTAAGTTTTAGCCAGCATTATTTCTATTGTGGAAGTATTTCAGAAGGTCACTTCTCTGATAGCTATGTAAAACCATTTCCAATTTTCAATCTACATTTATTCACAGCGAGCTTAAAAATCCTGCCTTTGCTACAGCTGTGTTCTTCTATATCTTAAAATAACTATTTCTCTTCAGTGTTTGCCCCTTGAGATAAATAAATATATAGATAAATAAATTTGTTCCTTTCTTCAGTACTATTTTTCTAGCCTGAGGAAGCCAATCTCTCATATTTTCCCCACTGTAAGATAAAAGCTCTGCCACTTCATTCAGCTGGTCCTTCTCTGCATTTGCTCTGTTTGAAATTCAGATTTATACAGAGTATTCTGGGTGACAAATTACACATGTCTTCTAAGGCAGTCTTAATATAATCTAATCTCTGCTGAAAATTCTTCATCTGATACAGACTAGGACATTTTTCAACTACCAGTTCAGTCAAAGAGCTCCTGACTTTTTCTAGTGAACTTCTTACTTCTGACAGTTCAGTTCTCAAGATGTCCCTGATTACTATTCCTAAATTCTTCCATTTTAGTTATGTTTTGTAACTGTATGGCCACCCTAAGCATAATCAGTACACTTCAAGCATCAACATCACTATAAAATAACCTTGGTCCAAAAGACTGACCTTGAGAAACTTCTAGCCCAACAATGAAGTCTGATGCTGCCTCCTCACCTGTCAGGCCTTTGGCCTTCTACAGTCAGCACAGTAGTATTTATCCTCTCTTGCTTAATTCTACTTAGAATGCACTATTACTAAAACCAGTAAAAAGTCTATTTGCAAATTTTTCCCTTTACTTTACTGTAACAACAGTATATATGAAATAAAAAACTTCCCTATGTATCTGTGAGAACAAGAGTTCACACACATTCCTTCCTCCCCATACCCATATGACCTATCTTAGGTGACTGATTAAAAAAAAAAGGATAAACATGCATGAAGGAACCATAAAGTCTGGGTTTATATTTAGTCATCATGATGCAGACGAGGAAGAATAGAAGTAAAGAAGAAGTGAAAATAGTAAAAATAGAAAATAGCAAAAATAGAAGTAAAGAGAAGCAAATACACAGATGTTAAAAATTCATGCTGGTATAAAACCAGTGCATGTCAGACAAGGTCCGTAACAAATCCTAAAAACAATTACAACAGTTGCTGTATTCCATCTATTGAAATAATCAGATTAACAATAGGTCTTACTTGTCCTGTCATATGACTCATGACATGTATGTGCAATTTCAGCTCCGAGCTGCAAGTAATGTCCAGCTTTATCATCTCTGGAACCATCTGCTCCAAGGGCAAACATTCCACCTGCAAAACAGGTCAAATGGCCCATCTTTCTTTCAAGATGCCCGTTCTTCCACTCCCCAATGAAGGTCAGTCCTCCATTGGACTTCCTGATGAGATGTTTTTCTATGGCCTACAAGAGATTAAGAGAACTTTCAAATGCTGTTTCACATGCAAGTTTTACTTATTAACATTCATTTATTGAGCAAAGTCCAGTTTTCAAAACAAAAATAATTTTCTTTTTTTCAAATTATATCTAACAGGAAAATCACAACATAGACAACTGTAATTTTACTTGAGAATTCAGCACTTATTTTGTGGCTCAAACAGTATCTAACTGTTAACTCTGTGAAGTACCTATTTGTTGCTCTGTGCACTCTGCGAGTACACATCCATGTTGGAAACTTTTGGTCGGCAACATATGCAAACCTGTAGCCTCAGTCAGTCTTTAATAGGAAGTGACAGGAATGCTCCAGCCACCTTCTAGCTTCTCCATGGCAGCTTTCTGATTGCACATTCTCAAATGAAGGGTGTTAGCTGTTCACAAAAAACTTGATTATTTTATACGCAAGGCAACTACTGCTTTCTTTTTGCACATTTGTACCAATATATGTTGTTGCTTGCGACTTATAAATGGTATCCTTCTCTTAGAAGAATAGCTGACCTAGCTTCCTAAAATTTGCAAACTAGATGGAACAACATTTGCTTAAGCCTCCTTCAGAGGGGATCACAATTCCTGCCAACCTACTGCACTATTTACTATGTCTAGTATTTCAGAACCAGAAAGTAATGAAAGAGAAGTGCTGGTCTGCACTCCTGTTGGGTTAATTCCTTCACTAATACCACTTACAGATCTGAAGTTTGTGCTCATAGCAGGATCCAGAGAGAAGGCAGAAATAACTGACAGAGCAGAAACCAGTAAGTCTCTGACAGCTGCCAGGGTGGTTGTCTAACCATCATGCAAATTGGCACTGTCGACTGCCTTCTGCTGCTAAGGAGCTTGATGTGGCAAACTGTACAAGCCTCATTTGTCTGAAAGTACTGGTACCAGAAATACTGGATTTGCTGAAAACTGCCACTGGAAAGGATATTAAGATCTGGAGCATTAACTCTGTTGATTCCATTATTCTAGACTCACAAAACAGACGTTTTTCAACCATATGGTACATAAAAGTTGAGTTCTCTTTGAAGGAAAGTCACTTTAACAATGAAGAGCAGAAAGGCACTAAAGCATATGGATTATTTATTTCCTAGAGGAAAGCATTTTTTTTCTAAATGTTAAGTGATATTTCCTTTCAAACTGTATCTTCCCATAATTTCATAACTACTGAGGAGTAAATGGTTGCAGAAGCATTTCCAGTGGGACAAAATTGCTGTGGTTAGCACCAGGATAGCCAACAAAGGCCAAATCTATATACTTCTCCATGAGCTACTCCTCTAATCCAGACTTGCTTTCATGGTTTCTCTGAAGAGCATGTTCTAGGTGCAACATGCTCCTCTTCTGAGCAGAAAACACATCTTCTGAACTTGAAAATAACCACCTGTTAGAAGGGGCAATTTCTGAAGTCTGAAAATCAAGTTTGTATCAGTTACTTAATAACTTGGTTACATCCTGAGAGTCACAAAGGAAGCATCTCAAGAACATAAAGGCAACTCTCCCAAAACACTTCATTCAACAACTTGCTGCCTGCCAACTGCAGAAAAATGACAATTAATATTTATAGTAATTAACACAGGACAGCTGGGCATTGTTGGGATTACTGCCCAGTAGATAAGAAAAGTTTGTGCAGATTGGGATAGATGTGGTATTTCTATGGAATATAGAAATATAGAAATATTTCTCGGCTGGATGGCTGAGGCCACAGAGCACCCCAACAGAAACTGCAAAGCAATGGCATCCAGCTAGACTTCAAGAAGTATACACAGGGTGGACGTGTATACCCAAACCCAAAGAGAATATTTAGTCCACATCAACTAAAAGATTAACTTATGGAAGGAGCTTCCTTAGTCTGTGAAATGCCTGAAAAATAGGCATGGTTGAGGTCACTTCGTTTGTTTAGCCTGGAGAAGAGATTGAGGGGAGACCTCACTGCAGTCTTCAACTCAGAAAGGGCAGTAGAGGGAAAGGTACACATCTCTTCACTCTCTAGACCAGTGACAGGACCCCAGGGAATGGCCTGAAGCTGTGTCAGGGGAGGTTTAGGTTGGATAGCAGGAAAAGGTTCTTCACCCAGCAGATGGTTGGGCACTGGAACAGGATCCCCAGGGCAGTGGTCACAGCACCAAGCCTGACAGAATTCAGGATGTGTTTTGACAACACTCTCAGGCACATGGTGTGACTCTTGAACATGCAAAACCTGCATGTTCTCTGAAGTTCATGTGCTTTTTATGTCTGCAAAAAAACCCAGCATTTTCTGAGCTGTCATGCAGCAGTATTTCCTATGTTGTGACAGTCAAGCACACTGCTGAATCCTTCTTTAGCTACCTAATGATGTGCAGTAGGAAAGAGCGAGGATCAAATTTATAAGCCTAACAGATTAGACTACTCAAGGCAGCTTACCAAAGGAAGCTTACCTATCCTCCAGCTGATTTGAGAAGGAAAAAAAGACACCTGAAATCAGAGTAGCTGGGAGGCCCACATAATGATGTTGAAAGCAAAATTAAGAGGCCCATCCTCAATTTTTATCACCACAAAAAATTCCCAACAGGTTTCACAATTATCATAGCTGTGACTTTCCATAATAGGACATGGCAATGAAGTGTCCTTTACAGTAGAACACTGCACCCATGTTATATTCAGAGGTGTTATGGATATACAACTTGTTTGTATTCAAGTTAGGAAGTATGTGGTGACCTGGATAAGACGTCATATGCAATGGTTCAAAAACCATGACATCTGAAGAACAGATGCTGCATTTTTCTTCCCCATGATAGCTCCAAGGAATGAGATACCACCGCCTACTGAAAGACTTAGAATGAGGTTATGTTGTCCATCTTCCACTCACCCTGCTGCAATGAGATAAGGGAGTGAAGTGTGGCTGGACAGAGACATTCTTTTAGACTGGTGTGGGCTGAGAACATTTCCAACTCTGTGCTGTGAGTGGGAGGAACACATGCTACACCTTTCCCCTTCTGCTTGCACAAATGATGCAAAGAGCTTCTACTCCACATTTTGAAAAAAAAGAATGAACAAAAGAATGGTAAGGGAATGGCCTCTCAAAAATTTTTAAACAAAAATTTGAATTGCAGTTATGCAAAGCAAATCCTACTTAGTAATTCTTTGCCTATGTCTTTCAATATCAAGTAGAACCTGGGAGAGACACAAACCCTTAAAAAGAGTAGGTTCCACAGCAAATAAATCAGTACAGTTCATGCAGACTCAAATGTACAGGGTGGGTTTAGCTGAGAAAAAGTTACAGGAACCCTCTGATGCTTGGACTGCAGGACATATCACACATGAAGCAGGAGCAGCTTGGCTTTCCTCCCTCCTTTACACAGAGTGTTTTCACCTGGCCCCAAATTTGCTTTGCGCTGTCTCCATTCAGAGATGTGACCATACAAAATGTTTGCGAGATGGTTTACAGTGAAGAAGATGGATAGGAGAGTTTATTTCCTCTAATTTTGAAGTGTTCACAGTTTAAGTATCAGAGTAAAATATTTTGCCAGTAACCACAATGGAAGCTAGATATCAACTGCTAAACATCTTTAAACCCACAGGACCCCATAAACTGTATTTCAACCTACTAAAAATACACAAGTACTGCTTTGAACTAGTAATTGTCTTGGGTTGCAATACAGGATATAACCAGAAATGTGTATTCTATCACTATCTGTTGAAGCCAGATGGGGCAGTGATCTTTAGCTCTGTGGCACATATTATCTGCTAATGGGCCATCTTTAAAACCAGGTGGGGCAGTCATCTTCATCTTTTCCACAACCCATCCTCTCTCCAGGAAGGTATCATCTGCTCATGGCCCATTAAGTCCCACTGTATGACTGATAAAATTACATCATCCCACTGGGAGATGCTCCAGCCAGGGGGAGGAGCCAAGCTTTTCCTACCTAGATAAAAACTGAGATTTTGAACACCAAGGCAACCTTCTTTCCACTGGATTCCAGAGGAAAGCTGGACCTATCCACATGATTCCTGGACTTTCGGAGGAAAGCTGCACCTTCTACAGCACCACTGCTTCAGCTGAACCACATCTGCCACTGCAGGACTGCAGCCACCATTTAATGGGACTGATACCAGCACCCTGATTGACAGGGTGTCAGGTTGTATTCTGACTCTGTCAGGGTTGGGATTGTTCTTGTAATACTGCATTTGTATTTTAATTTTCCTAGTAAAGAACTGTTATTCCTAATTCCCAAATCTTTGCCTGAGAGCCCCTTAATTTCAAAATTATAATAATTTTGAGGGAGGGGGTTTACATTCTCCATTTCAAAGAGAGGCTCCTGCCTTTACTGGCAGACACCTGTCCTCCAAACCAGGACAGTAATGTAGAATTTAACAAACCTGGAAAGCTAAGGAAGTTCAAAAGGACTAGGAAACAGCCAATGCTTTATCAGTAGTTTAAAAAGTAAATAAAATTATATAAAATGAATAATGTGGTTTAAAAAATAAATGGTTGATTGATATGTGTATGCAGATACAAGGAATACATGGGATTTCAAGAATTTCTTGGCATTTTACAAAATATTAGTCCTAAACAAATTCAGGACGGCACATATGAAGTGGATTACAAGTTGGCTTGCTAGAACAGTTCAAAGTAAAAAAGAAAAAAATGGTGAAAAAATAAAAAATACTTATCACATGAAGATTCTGCATAGATACTTTATTCAACACTGGGCAGTATTTCTAACAATGATCTCCAAGAAAAATGCCAGAAAAAAACTGCAGATGACACAAAAAATGATGGAACTATAGATAGTGATAAAGAAAAAGTCATTTCTATAAAATAACTGAGAGCAGGTGACAGAATGGGCTTTGCCTGAACAATGTGTTGCAACAGAGATAAGTGTAAGGTCAAACACTGAGGAATCAGGAATGTAAATCACAGTGGAAGGAAAGCAGTAAATCAAAAAGATTATAACCAGCTTCAGAATAAAGCAACTGGAAAGTGGATGATGGTTTGAGGCAAAGGTTAAGAGTGCAAACAGAGCTCCTGGCTGGATGAAGAGGACAAAAACCAAGAAGGAATCAGTTAGATGAATCACATTAGAAGAACCATTACATTGCTGCCTCCATACTGAAGACACTGGAAAATACATTTTAAAAGCTTAAGAAATAATTCAAAATCTGTCTTATGTTGCAAGACCAAAAAAAAAAAAAAAGCACTTTTCCTTCAGGAGAGAATGTCTATTGTACATTTGATAGTAACCAGCTATATGGTGCAGATAACCATTTAAAACAATGTAGAGATGAAAAATGTCAAAGCAGCTGGAAGTACAACATAATCAAATTCAGGTCAGGAATAAGACATATTACAGCTTCAAAGCAATTTTGTACTAGAACTTTCATTATATATCTTTTAAAATGTGAATTTTGAGAACTCCAAGAACAGGTGTTTTGCTTTAGAAGACCAACCACACTAAAACCAAGCTTTCAAAACTTAGGTTGAAAGCAACAGAGCATGCACAGAGCCTGGAACACATCAGACACCAACCACACACCAGCACTGGGACAAGACTACACAGTTGCTGCTGCTATCACAGCTCACGTGACTCAAACCAGCTCAGCTACTCTCAGTATGTCCAAACTGTAGCAGAGGAATGGTGGCACAGCAGGCACCACTATGAGAGGCTGGTGAGAGAGGATGGGGAAACTGGGAAAGTAAGAGCCGGGCAGCAAAAAGAGCCACCACACAAAGGCCCTCACCCCAAATCCCACTGAACCATCCTGCAGTACTGCCCCACCTCGGCAAGAGCTTCTTGGTCTGTGACAGGGAATAAGACCAGAGCACAAAAGAACTATAAAAACAGGAATAGATATGAATTACATTTTACAAGGTAAATATGGAATATAATATGTAAATGCCTTAGAAAATAATGCAAAAAACAATTTGGGACTACAGGTCCTAGAATGATGAATTCTCAACACTGGAAAAAAAGTGACTTGGATGTTCTGCACACATCTCAAGGTTGCTAGATCTCCTTCTATTAGATTAGAGTTTGGGCTTTTACATTGCATCATTTGGGACAAGCTGATTATTTTTAGCACAATAATCTGCATCACATGTATTCCACAAGAATACTTTTTAAACTACTCAGAGTGAAAGCTAGTATTATTCATCACTTGATTTCTTATAACTTACATAATCAAAACAAGTCCTGTGGTTGGTTGTGGTTTTTTTGCCTAGGTTTTTTTTGTTGGTTTTTTTTTTGTTAATTTAATTTTATTTCCTTAAAATCATTAAAGATGGTTCCACTGTATTGGAAAACTCAATGAATTATAATCACCTCAATTGCATCGTCGTACATTTTCCTTGCCTCCGTGTCCATCTTGTCTGACATAAGCCAGGCTTTCAATAAATATTCATAAAAACTGTCTCCCAGCCCGCCTACGGATGTGTGATCTGTAGAAGGGAAAGAGGGAAGAAAACAAAAAAAGGTTGAAGTTGTTATGTAATAGCACCTTAAATTTATTCAAAACATAAACTTATGTTTCTAAGGCCTACTGCTGTAGAATTACAAATAATTTTAGCCTATTTATCAGGACAAAGCTGCACTGCACTCTTTCCCCTCCAAACTTACATCACAGGCATAGAACCTTCTGTATATGATCTCTATTTGTCATTCTGCGCAGGCTATCCCTCATATAAAAATGTACTTTAACCTCTGTTTTTACTTCATTCCAAAGAACCTAACTGTTTTGCTGCTAGGGTTTGGGGGTTTTAGGTTTTTTTAAGGTATATGTGAAAAAAGCATGTAGAAAACCTCCTAAGACCTCTGTATCCAGGATGTATCAGGCCATGTCGCTACAAACTGCCATCCATGAACTACACAGAACCCAATCTTTCCAGCAGATTTTACTTTCTAACAGGGTAGTTACTTGACAGACTAACAAATTCCTCAAACTAAATGTTATTGAAATTAGTTTAGTCAAAAGGGAAGCAAGTTGCTTTTCAAGTGTACAACACAAGCCCTGCTCTGCTCCACCCTGCCTGAGCAGCAATGCAGAGCTGTGCCATGTGCCACAGGGTAACGCTGCTTCACTATTAGAATCCATCTGCACATAAACTGAACCTCCTAACACACACTTGTATTTTTTGTCCTCTTTTTCCCTTTTCTTTTCCCCCCTGTAGAGGTTGCCTGTCACAAATAGTGTCACTGCTATTCAGTGCTGACAGACCACTTGAGAACTATCTATGTTTCTTGTTGGCTGAACTATCAAACTTCCCCACAAAAAGCCTACTGACGGTCTGGAAGCCTTGGAACTCCTGTTCCAACCAGGGTAAGCACTCACTCAGTACATTCTTCATTCAAAAAGCAGCATTCTGTGAGACTTAACAAGTGACTCCAACCAGAATACACATAACCTTCTCTTTCCTAATGTTACAGCTCTCAAGAGTGGCACCAGAAGAGTCTTAGACTTCTGAAGCTAGGCGAGAGAAATGTTTAACACCAACATTGTCACAATGCCAGAAATTCACTGCCCTAAGCATGGCTGGTTGAGTCATGCAAGCACCCTTTTACTGGGTGAAGAAAAGATATAACACTTCCTTTTATAAAATACCTCAAAAAAGTGGTATTATTCACAGTTTTTCTGGGATAAAGGTGCAAAAGGGGTTGAACTCTCCTTCTGTTCCTTTTTCCTCCAAGCACCACCTTACCACAGCATGTCTGCTTGTCTCTGAAGATATGAGTAGGAGGTTAGAGCTGGTAGATGCTGCTATCCTAACTCTTCCAGCTTCCTCTTGGCTTCTCTGCTACTTAAAAATGGATTCCTAAACAAAGGAAGGAGTAAGTAGAGACCTTGTAGCTTTCCCACTTAGTTTCAAGTTGTGAATTTGAAGCAAATTACTTCATGCCCTTCTCTTATACCTCACAATCTCCTCGACTGCCTTTTCACACCCAGTTACTCAATGGTTATGAGTTTTCATAAGCTTTCTCACTCTGAGCTGTAAGAGGGCATTCAGGTCATGAGTCACTTTCTTACACAAACGCAAGGGCTAGAAATTACTCCTTCAATTTACAACTACATTCTTAAGTAGACACAAGAAACATGGGTGTGTGGTTTCCAGGAAAAAAACAAATAAACAAACCAGAAATTACTCAGGATTTCAAAGCTACAACTCATGCCAGCACTGCTCAGGTACTGACTTTACAAGAGACAGTTAAAAACTACTTCTGTTAAGCTGCTGCCTCATTCCCAGCTAATCTCTGTCACTTGAGTCAGGGATGATCCTCAGCTAGATGTCCTTGACAGATGCACTCAGGTCCCAACAAGGACAGGCTGTTGAACCCCCAGTAGCACTCTTGTGGTAGCTCCAGCTGGATTTGGGACAGGAAAGAGCAGGAAGAGGAGTGGAAAAAGTTTATTTCCTAAACAGAGAAATCCACACTCCAGGTGTGTTTCAAAAATGAATTATCAGCAACATATCCAATCTCATGTCTACTTCTCCAGGTAGTCATTTGAGAAGTGTCCTTCTCTTCTCAGCAGTTCTTCTCCTTCATGTTGCTTCTCATCTTAGACAAGAGTACAGGGAAAACAGGCACCAGAAGTACCAGGGGATACAGGACTCAGAGCCATCCCTTAGACAGACTTTTTTTCCACGTTCTTTGTGCAGAATAGGGCTGTTCAAGTTCTCAGATTCAGGTCCTCCCATTCAGCAAGTAGAGAAGCACATGGTAAGAAACTAGGGCCTTTCAAGGGCCTTGCAACTCCCAGCAGCATTTTCCTGCTCCTTTTATGCATACCTCACTCCAGCTCTGACCAGCCCAGAGTTTTCAAAGCTCCTCTCTCATTCAGCAGTGGGCTACTCCACTCCCCAGCTGATGCCTTTCACAGCTGGACCAGAGGGAAGACCTGTCAAAAAAGGTAAACGAATCCTGTTCCTTCTCTTCAGTGCAGGAGAGGGACATATGAAATATTTCTGGTGGGAACATATGATGGTATTTCAGGGGAGCTGACTGCATTAAGATGCAGCTGTCCCTGTCTCCTCCCCACCCACAAAAATAGCCAAAAGAGGATCGAAGTGAAAAGGAGGCCAACACAGCAGCTGAACTGAGGTTTAAACATAGTGAGTTTTCCAACTTCTGCAGCTGCATTAACTGTACCCTGGCAAGGTCTTCTGCAGATTTTTTGTTAGTGTCTAAAGGTGTTGCTGCATTTTATAGGAACTTTAAGTAGAAATTACTTAAAACATAGTTTGTGACAGACTGTGGGTCTTTGATCATTTGCTCTCACCTAGAGTGGAAATGCTAAAGAAATGTTTTCCAAGATTCCTTGGCAAATATATAACTGGTGAAAACTGTAGATTTGGGTCATCACATATTATTCTCTCCTAAAAACAAAGTTCCCTATCCAAATTTATCTGAAGGTCCATGGTGGTTATCACTTTCTCCTGCTATTTGAGCTATAGCTCAGATGAATTCAAAAATTTAAGTCAGCTCAACTCAAAATGTTTTGCTCAGAAAAATGTTTTTCACATAAAACTTACTGACGTTTTCACACTGGCTCTAACCT
Organism: Erithacus rubecula; assembly: GCF_903797595.1. NCBI lineage: Eukaryota > Metazoa > Chordata > Aves > Passeriformes > Muscicapidae > Erithacus > Erithacus rubecula. The sequence goes on from NC_136658.1 coordinate 25,546,188, forward strand.
TTCATATCAATCCAGAGTCAGAAAGGAATAACATGTGATTTGAATATCTGAGCTTACAGTAGCATCTGGACACTGAGTACTTCTAAGTAAACAACTGAGAAAATAAGCATTAAGCACAAGCATTTTGAAAATTTTAAAATGGATTCATTATTTCACATATTTGATCTACAAGAATAATTTAATTAGCTCTTTGTCATGGAAAGGTTTTTATTTTGAAGAGCTGTTTCACAGTAAAATCTTGAAGCAGAATTCATTCCAGATTAAGACAAATATAGCAGAAAGAAGTACGATAGCACATTAAATGTAGCTGAAGCCACATGTTCTGTTCAATGTATGTATTTTTAGAACATTCATTCCTCCACATCAAGACAAATTTGGATAATTTCTTCATTCCACATTTTTTCAAATGTAGGCCCAGATGACTGGGCAAACATAAAAGGATTCCAGTCAAGGATTGCTTTGGAATTCTTTTCAAACTGAAAGACACAGTAGCTGCAGTTGGAAAGAATACCTTCAACTTTTGCAACCAAAAGCAATTATGAGGAACCCTGTATTTGTTCTGGTTGCCACACTTGAAAGCATATTGTGTGCAAACCTGTGCAGTTAGTCTGTTTGTAAGGATTCTTCTTGCCAAAAAGAGACAAATAAAACCTGAATAGAAGCACAATGATATTTCAAGTTCATAACAACATTTTACCTCAGCTACTAAACAGTCCTCTTAAATACTGGCATTTTTCTTCTTAATAAACAGCACTCAACTGTAAACAAAAAACCCTCAATGAGCAACAAACCAATCAATCTCAGAGCAATACTTTAATGACTTTTTAATGTATTAATAAAAGATCTATACTTAATAACATACTGTGTCTCAGCTAATATGCCAAAAAACAGATCTACCCCTTTCCCACAGACTGAGAAGGACCTTCTTTTAAAAACTCACACCATCATTGTCTAATATTCCTAAAGACAGTTTCATTCCAAATGATCTTATTGGTATCAGCAATGACACCATGAGCTCATTGCTGACACAATCTCCCCAGACATGAAGCAGGACAGCATTAAACCACAGCACCAGGCAGGAGGTCAGACAGGGAGCACACAGTCTTGCTGAAATACTAGTGGATCTCAGCCTCAGAGAGGAAGGAGGGTCTGCAGAGCTCTGGTAATTTGTTCTCTGTAAGTGAAATTGTTTCTTTACAAATCTGGAGAGACAAACTTTTTTTCTCTGCAAACAGCTCCTCAAGGCATAGGCAACAAGGGTCTCCCTCCTCAAAGACAGGTGACGCACTGAGATGGATCTGGCTGTTCTTTCTCTTCAGAACTACTTTTTGGGGATGACTGTGGATAACAGGGATACTATGCATTGACACAGCTCATTCTCATTTGTCATACCCAGACATACCTAATATCTGTAAATAAGTTCCTCCACAGCAAGCCAATTTCCACATGAATGGCAGTGGGTCCCAAGCATACAGTTATGGCCACAGACCACAAGTTACTGACATGTGCCACTTCTTTTTGTTTACAGGGAAAGTTTGGTTCAGTGAGCAATAGCATGTTTCCCACAACAACTGACAGCTCCCTAAAGATACCATTAATAATGAAGCCTGTTCTAATGAAGGTCTACCTTCTCTCTAGAGCAAACTTGAGATGTGCAAATTATTTTTAAGCAGATGGCTTTAAGTAGTTAACAGCAGCTTAATGAGGCAAATTAAAAACAGTTCATGATTTGTTAAACCCTCTCTGCTTTGTGCATTAATTGTTCAATTGTCATTTCTTGGCAAGGAGCAAGAATAAAGAAAGAAGCCAGGCATTGTATTAATGGCAGCACGTCATGCCAGAACTGATGCTGTAATCCCAACACCTGAGGGTGAGGCTTCCTGCTAGCCTGGAGCAGAGGGGGAGTGAGCCACTGCCCCTCCCTGACCCCAGGGCACATCAGCTTCTGCATCGCTTACTGCACACGGAATAAAAAAGATGAAATACAATACTGAGCAGAGATATGTTTAGCATGCACAGGCTGCCCTGCTGGAAAGCAAGATGGTGAGATAACACTGGAGCACTGAAGAAGCACAAGCAGGTGGAGATGAGGATCGACTATGCCCACAGTATTTTTAATTTACTAGAACACTGATTCAACATTTTAAGCTAGAGACAGAGAGAGAATCAAGCAAAAAAATTGGCAATTTGTAAACTCAAATATTGGAACTGTAACTGTTACTTTTGACTTTAAAATAAAGCAAAATTCACTAAAACCTGTGCTATACTCAGTAGACTGGAAATGCCAAGATAAACAAACCATTGATTCATTTCAACCAAGAGAAGTAGCACAGAACTAATTTGCAACAAAAGAAAGGAAGCAACAAAAAGGGAGGCTGATCTTCCTCAAGGATCACAAACTGACAAAGTGCTATTGTAATATGTCAGACGAACTCAAGAGTGGAAAAGTTAAGTGACCAGGAGGGGGTAGGAAAGTGATTAAGCTAATACTGACTTTCATTAAGAAACCTGCATACTCCACCACCATTAGTTGTTCTGGCCTGCCCCAACCAGCCTTACACTGCAGGAGCCCTCTTTCTCTGTGCAGGAAACTTTCAAAGAATTGTTTTTCTGTTTGTCTTCAGGCTGGCTCTGATTAAATTTCAGTTCAATCTTTCCTTCATGTAGTTGGACTTACTGCTCCTCAGCTGCTCTAAATAGGTGCAAACTCCCCTTCTAATCCTTTAATCCAGAAAGCTGAGGCCCTGGAAATTGCAGTTGCTGCAGTTCACAGCAGAAATTCAACCTAAGGATGTCATAAGCCATAGTGGTTGGCTTAAAAGTGCAAACACTTGTAAATTAACTGCAGCAGAGGCAGCCCTGATAAAAGGAGGTGAAGGTGCAATTTTCAGTCAAATATAAACTATATATCACTAAGAAACACATTACCAGCACCATAATTTTTCTGAAGTTTTTCTGAAAACACGCATATAAGAGAGCCACATTTGAAGAATATAACTTAAGCATTTACCAGCTGGGAGGTAGCTGAACAGACACTGCTTCCCATTCTAGTGTCTGGTGCCACAACAGAATCCAGCATCCTCACTCAGCTCCTCCCAGCTTGGGGGTGCCTGCTCATCACAGACAGCTCTGGAGAATGGAGTAGCTGAACTCTAAATACTCCAGATGGAGAAACTGGATACGAATACTTTAACAAAACTTGGAAAAATATGGATGGTTCTTGAGTTCTTTAACTGTACTCCATGAAAAAACAAACTTTAATCTGAGTAGAATCACATTCCATTCATAGTTTCATTTAGAGATGGCTAAAGCATTTTTGTCAAAGTTGTTTAAAGAAACCCCAACAGAACAGCTTGAGACAGACACAATATTCCAGCTGGAAGAACTAAAGTCTGGCAGCTACAAGAAACTGAAAACACAATCACTTAATGGAAAGTATTAAGCAATCTTAATTATAAGTGCTACCAGTTTCTTATACAATAAATCAAGCAAAATTACTTCCTAGAACTGTATCAAACTAAAGATTAAAAACAGTTAAATTTGTGTGTCCAAAGACAAGAGAAAAACATTGAAACAGATGAGTATAACTAGCCATAGTATAACTATGAGTATAACTAGCCAACTAATACACATATTTAGGTAACTAATGTTCTTAGAATCAAAACACTTATTCAGACTGAATTAATTTATGATTCTGTAATATCAAAGGAATATCCTAATTTGGTATCTTACACCAGACTGTACTTCCACTCTCAGGAATTCACAGCTGGAACAAATATTTTCTTTTTTTTTTTTTTTTTTTTTTTTTGCATTCAAACTTTCCTGAAACATCAAAACATTCCAGCTATTATTTATAATTCTGGAAAGATTTAGGTCATCTCTCAGAAGACATGTTCGAGAATTAAACACCAATCAACAAAATACATCAAGTCCACATGCTAAAATTAGAAATTAAGTCCTTATGTCGGTGTGTTTACTGAGAAGTGGCCTTTTACTACCTGAAGTTGTCTTTTCAAGGTTATTACACTCACCCACAGAGCCACCCAAAGCACACCTGCCTCTCAGCCAAGTTTGGAGTCTGTAAATTCCAGCTGCGTGGGCAGCCTTAATGAAGCTGCTGGGATTGACAGTGGATTGATGGGAAGTCATGTGCATGTTTGTCTCTGATGACTTTTTTTAACTTTACAAGGTGGCTGTGAAAAGCAGCTAAAAGGGGTAACATCAGATGATGCAAACAATACTGTTGTAGGTATGTGTCCAAAACCCAGAGTCCATTTTGAATAAGAGTTCATATATAGGGGGATTGACAAGCTCTTAAGGTCTTTACACCCTTCCGTTTATTCAGCTTAATCTTCCTTGAAAATCTCAATTCTCCTCTTGAAGACTATAAACAAGAACATAGGAGAGTTAAACCTTTATCAGATTAAATCTAGTCTAATACTCATCTGTACCAAATAAGCTGGCAAAACCACTGTCAAAAACTTCACTCTTCAAGTTGTATCAAGACATGGCAGACTATAAATTTACATATATATGTGTATATATATCTCACATGGCAGCTGACAGTCAAAAGTGATTCCGAGAAGCAAGGAAAGGCACTTCCTGTTTTTGACATACTTTTGGATTACACCACATGCAATATAAATCCAGGCTACTCTGTTTCTTTCTTCTAAACTTCAGTCTGTGTAGCTCTTATTTTTCTTCTCATGACAGATGCCTGAAATGGCACATGCAGTCACCCAAAGTTTTGATCACTCTGTAAGTGCTGGGAAATTGTGCTGATTGTAAGGCTTGTTCAGCCCATGCTCTGTGACTGAGAATGAGCTACCACACCATATGTGGACTGCATTCATTTACTTACTACTCCTCTCTTACTTCACTATATATGTCATATGGGACCATATCTGCAAGATCACACAGATCTTCAAGTCGAGATGGTATTTTAGCTTACTGCTACAAGGACAGTCCCAGGGGAACTTCAGGATTAAAAGAAGCTATAGGTAAGATACATTCAATGTTCACTGAACAGAACTACAGACCCTTTTGCTCAATGTCACCAAACTGGAAATGTTTCCCACATGACCACCAGCAGGTACAGCTCCATACAGAACTCAGAATATGAAATCTCACATACTGAAGACAGAACAAAAAGAAACAGATATCACATGTGACAACAGATGTGTCATTCAAATTTACCAATCATCTAGAGGGCATCAACAGAAACTCTTAAGTGCACAGCCTCCAAGATGTTACAGAGAAGGAATAAAATAAAACCAAGGAAGTTTAATAAGGCTGTAAAAAGTTTGTCACTGGACTTTGATAGGCTTACCTTTCATAAGAAACTAGCAAGTCAAGAATGGTTCAAAAATACAGCTTTAAGCATAAAATTACCAAAGAAATAATGAGATTCCACAGGGAATCAAACCCTCAAAACACACAGAGCATCTGTCAAAGGATAACTTTTACTCCCCAGCCATTTTAAGTTAATGTCTTCAAAGCCATCAGTGTAAACTCTCAAAAATATCAGGCTGTACCCTAAACATGCCAGACTTCATTAATACAGATGAATTTAGTGAATTCACAGTGATAAAGATAAATGGAAAATCTGCTGTGGGACAAATCACAAATTCTAGATATTGATGAACTCCTCACCAAGACCATGATCTAAAAGTATAGCTTGGTGGTACAGCAAAATGAAATATTCATCTCTTTGCCTAGCAGTGTATGCAAGCATTCTCATAACCCAAAGTTATACCATATCCAAATCCTTTCTTTAGCAATTATTTATAGGCACTCCTTTTCAAATGCATAATTCATATACATGTTTAACCTTCCAATAACACTAGAATCTCTAACATACAAAACAAAGTTTTTATTTGTTCACCTTTTCCAGCATCTTGCTTAGCAGACCAGCAAAATGTCTTCACCTTGTAGTCTTATAAAAGCATATTCCCTGTAATGCACAGTTGTTGTATTTCCTTAAATTAAAGTTTTAAGTTTATCTTGCTCCTGGCTTCTAATGAATAAACAAATTTGAATGCAGTTTTTTCTTAGAACACAGCTAATTACATTTGTACAACGTTGTAAAGCAAAAGGGCAAGGGGAATTCCCCAGCAGAGATTACACAGGTTATTTTCTATTCAAAACACATGCATGTTCCTAAGGACAGAGCAACACAAAATAAATTGGAGAGTAAAATTAAAGACACCTGCCAAGATAGCAAAAAAAAATTTAACTGCAAAAACCACCCCCACCTCCTCATATGCAACAGCAGGTCTACTGCTGGAAGTCTAGAAATAATGCTGTAAATTTTTTTGTTCATAATGTAATAAACTGAAAGCAGATTTCAAATAGAAAAACATACACAAATAAATGCTTACACCAATGTCCAAACTAATTATGACATAGATCACATATCTCCAGTTCTCTAAATGATATTTCAAACATGAATTTAAAAAAGATATTTACTTGCTAAATCAAATAAATGTGCAAAAATGCACATTTTGTCAGGTTGGTAACTATTCTACAGGCAATTATTTTAATTCTGTACCATTTCTATTTAAGAGAGAAAATTTTTTCCTCATGCTGAAGGGGAAAAATAATCATCTGTGAGTTAAAGTATTAGAATGTATTATTCACAAGTCTAAATAGAAAGCAGTTATTTGATGAGTTTTGGAAAATACTTTGCAACATGCAGGCTTACTTGACCCAATTCCCTTTGTTTCCTTTTAGGTTATAGATATTTTGCCAGAACTTAAGATTACATTTCAGTTTTACTTTTCCTGACTCATGGCATTGCTAGTTTCTTCATTAATAGACATAACTGAAGATACTCCTTGTGCTAAGAAAGGGTTGTAGTAAATAAATAAGGGTAGGAGAGAGAATGTATAATACCTTCATAATTAAAGGAGATTATGAGCAGCTTCAGCTGGCAAAGACTTTTGCAATACTAGCATAATTTCACTATCTCTAACTACATTATCAACCTGTTAATTTATGCTGCAATTACATTTTTATCTGAAATATATATCTGCAGTATTTCTTTAATCTTTTGAATGACTACTTCATTCTTCAGAATTATTCACTTCACCTTGCCATTTGCAAGGGTCTTCATCTCCCAGAGACAGGTGTAAAAACTGAAGGGGTTTCTTGCTTAATTTTAAAAATGAAAGGCCCAATAACTGATAAATAAGTCAGGATCTGAATTTCTATCTCTGCAGCATCCTTGAAAGCTTGCATTCAAGAGAGCCGCTTTCCCAATGGATCAGATAGAGCCCACACTGTCAGGGCAATACTGTACAGCTGACATGCTGATTTTCTCAATGTTTGCATTCTCACAAGGGGATACACAGAGTGTGACGTTCATCAGCACCTTCTTCATCAAAAAGGGTCTGGAGATCATAGAGGCTGGGAGAGCTGGCTGGCAGATCTCAGAGGCTGATGGTGGGTCACAGAGCCCTAGGTTTACATGCCAGCAACTGAAAGCACCTGTGTGTTTGTTTTTCCCAGTGAGTTTAATCCTGAGTGTATGTGCAGCTCATCAGCAAACTTCCAGCTGGACAGCAGGAGAGCTGTATCTGAAAAGACCCAAACTGTGCTGATGGCTGCACAGGCCCAGAGTGCAAGCACAGGCAGTGGACTGAGAGCCTCTGCTAATATTGAAGGGTCCATGAGCATGAGGACACTTGTGAAGGGTGCAAGCTCATGCATCTATTTGACAGTGAACCTGAGGAGGATTAAAACCTGACTACCTGTGGGTAGGTTGCAGGTGAATTGTGGAAGATTACAAGGGGTGCTGCAAAGGGCAGGACTGTTGGTGGCTCTCTGTATGGGCAGCTGGATCAGTATCCTCTTAATGCATATGGGGACCTCTGGAATATGTCCTGACTGCAAATGGGAACTTCAGCAGTCACATCCATCAGACAGGGATGGAGACATTTGGACCTGGCTGGGCTTCAAGAGCTGAGAAGGAGGAACTCCTGGGTTTTGGGAGTCTACTGAATCCAGTATCTCTACTATCTCTAACCATGTTATATACATATGCATCAAATTTATTTTCACTGTTCCTTTAAATTCTGAAAAATAAATATAGACAGATGGTGCTATGTATTTGATATAATATCATATCACAAATGAAAATAGATAGGATGCATTGTTGATAGTTTGTCTATTACCTGCAACAGTTTAAATTAAGCAGTTTGGTTAATTACCTAGCTCAGCCCAAGGGCATTAGCCTCAAACCAGCTGTACAGGCAGGCATAAAAAAACCTGGAATATTCACCCAGTAATTCCACTAGTTTAATGACAGTAATTTAGATTTTTTTTTTCCAATGTATGAAAATGGCACCATTTTTAAAGAAGTGTAAATCTAACACAAATAAATTAAATCCACAGATGCCTTCTCCAAATGGCATTTTAAAATTAAAAGTGTTTGGTTTAAGCAGTTATTGTTGAAAACTAAAGACCACCAGAAGAAAATGCAATGTGCACATCCATAAAGATATTTGCTTAAGTTTATTTAAAGGCCAATCTACAGCACAACCAACTGGGAAATTGAGGATATAAGCTTCTCCCTCTCTTGGGTTGTGCCTCTACCTACTCTGTAGTAACAGATACATGAAGCTGCAAGAAAATGAGATCACCACCAGAAGGGGCTAAGATAGTGTAACAGGCTAAATACCTGCACAAATCTTCTTACTGTCTTGAAAGGATACCTATCACTTTGACAAGGAAGACACCATTTAAATTCAGTGAATTTAATACTCTTAATCACACATGATCAGTATCACACTGCCAGTGAGTCCCTATAAAGATGGTGACACAGTCCCCCACTGGGCTTTTAACTGGGACTGCTTTCAAGTCTGAGTAAGAGGTTTGTTTTCTGTAAAGAGACATGAATAAAGCAGCAGAGAATAGACTGCAGCCTGAGTGTTCATCACATCAGCATTCAGTGGTGACAAATTCAGTGTTTGCTGCTACATGGCTAATAGCAATGCTCAGCTCATGCATTGTAAATTCACATGCTAGCTTACTTCACAGCAACCTGTTAATGTGCCCACGTATCACTAAGGTGTAATAAACATATCAGATTAACACAGAATGACATTTCTGCTTATTTTCTTGCATGTGGAAGCCATATTTGGCCTAAACCCCAATTTTAGTTAAACTGAAACTCTCTTAGTAACCAATCTGGGTAACTCCATATGTAGCCCAAATGCAGGAAATGAGAACTGAAGTTAAGAGCAATTAGAATTCCCCTTCAATAATATTATTACTTGCAAGAGATGTTGGAACAAGAAGAAATTAAGTAGTTTATTTTCAGTGTTGGAAAGCAAAAAGGAAGAATGCCCAATCTGCAGAAATGTGAAAATGTGACATGCGTGCCCTGACTTTGCAATAACATGCAGATTTGGCATTCCTTTTGTTATTGCTCTTCTAGTTGGTATTCTCATCTAACATGTTTGCAAATGCAAATTAAATTTTTTCAACATATTTTAATTTTTTAAGAAATTACTTTTCTTCAATACAAATCAATTTCCATAATTTTGAAATCCCTGCCTTTTAATCAACTTTATGTTATATCTTAGGAGGCTTCTCTAGAAAGCACTGTTACTGCTTTTGAAAATAATCTAAATTCAAAGTTCTGATGCTCACACCAATCCAACTACTCACCATGTGTAAACAAAAAGCTGACAAAGTCAACTGAAGGTTAACATGAGAGGTTAGAAAATCCTTCCTGCCAGCTATTTTCCTTTCAGTCTTACAGACACTGAACCTCCAAAGTAGAAGTATTGCAAATAATTAGTTCCTACTGGACCATCACCATAGCCCATAAGTAAAAATGGAATCTGTCAACATTCCTGTGTGCATTATACCTCTGCCTTCTAGCAAGTGCCCCAGTGAGCTGACAAATCCTGAGCTGAACCCATTCAAAAGCTGTCTGTCATGACCCCCATGCTGTAATAATACCTTCACATTATAAGCTTAAACACAAATATTTAACCATCATTTTTCTCCTCCTGGGTATAATGAACTCCTTTGCTGCTACACAGCATTTAGTGCCCAGTTGTATTACACAGCATTTGCATTGGAAAAGACAGGGATTTAGCAATGACCAGTAAGCCATTCACCCAGCAGGTTTCAGGGTTGGGGTTCACAGCATTCAAGTGGAAAGAAATAACGGGATGAAGCAGTAGTCCCTGCTCAGTCCTGCCTGCTGTGGCTTCAGACCCTGGCAACTGCTGCTTCATTGAGGCAGGCAGAAAAAGAAAGCAGTCATCTGTCACCAGATGAAGAACTCTTCTTCAAGGGCTATGTCAAGTGCATTAAATGTAAATGAAAATTTATATTAATTAAATCGTAATCACTTCAAAGACATGGCTATAGATTAATGCCACACTGACATAATGATTTGACTCATCTCTACAACTTGTTAAGAACCTGAAGCAGTGGTCACATCCTTCTTGATGAAATCATTATTTCTAATTGACTGGTAAGTTGCTTCACTGATTATAACTTTTCAGGCATTTGTAACAGAAATATTGACTGGTTTGAATGAAAGTGCATGTCTCTGTGAGCTCCAGATGAACAAGTGAAAAAGACTGTCTGCACATCTCAGGGCAGTGTCCCCAGCACATCATTCCCAGCAGTGAAACTGCACAACATGTTATTTATACTGAGATCAAAAGGCCTGCACTCTGATAAATCAAACCCCAGCTGAAATGACTCACTGGACCCTGCACCCTCACATCAGAAGGATGTCAACACAACTGCAGCATATCACAGACACCATTCCTCTTCTCCTAACCCAAGAAGAGCACAGACCATATTTTTGAGCATACACTTAAAACAAGGCAAACCAGACAAGACACAGTAACATGGCCAAAGATCTAGGGAGGCTAAGACAGAAATATTCTGAGGCACAGAAAAACCCCATAACAACTGCTGATCCCCAAAAGGCCTGAAAGACCTTTACAAAAGTTAGCTCATCACCATTCAAGAAGCCTGGATATGCAAAGAGGACTGGGAGGCCAATGTACCTTTGGTTAAAACACACAAAATTAGGGTGAGCCTAGGCTCCTAGGGCAAACAACTCTGAGAAGATATCGAATTACTCTATCAAGTATCAAGGTAGAAGGTATCAAGAATTTTCCATAAGGTTCTTTTTGCAAATAGAGATGGATCCTGTTTACAGCCCTATAGGGCCACATCAAAGCCACAGAAAATGATGCTTCCTCATTCTTCCATAATCTTGCAACATGGATTTCTTTTAAATATTCAAGTTTACCTATCAATTTGTTGGAACAAAATTTAAAAAAAACCAGCAATACTTCTAAAGAGCTGCAATTTTTCTTCTACTCAACTCATGTGTATTTTTTCCTTAAAAAAATAAATTAAAAGGCAAAGACAAAATATAACTGCTGAGAAAACTTGACCTAAATTATTCTTCCACTATATATTTTGTCCAATACTAATAATCAACTGGCAGTAATAGCATTAATTGGTCTGACTGCTAAGTTCACCTCACCACTGATGTTTTTATTACTTCAAATAAAGGTACTCACCACTAGAACGAAGGGTACAGAAATAGAAAATAAACCCACCACTAGAAAGATGCTATATTGCAGCTATATCCCACAGTTCTTCAGTAGTGCATTTAGGTATGTATTTATGCCAATTTATTTTATATTTCACACCCTTCATGACTTAGTTGCAATACTGTACAGATTAACAAAAAAACTAATTAGAATTGAACCCAAAAAAAAGAAGTCTGAGCAGAGAAAAAAAACTGTTGAAAGGAAGAAAGAAAAAAAAAATAAAGGAAAGCAACACTAAAAAGGTCAGAATGAAGAGTTACTTGTATCTAGGCAAATAAAGTGCTCCAAAATAATTCTCAGAAACTATCTGCAGAAAGTACTTTGTACAAGATAAGATGCATCAAACTAAAGGTCACAGCAAAGATGAAAAGGGCAGCTTTCTCAGAAGCTGGAAAAAGTAAAGTTATGCTTTGATACTCTTTCCATTGTCTCAGTCTTTCCACCACAAAGGTATATAACAATCCAAATACAATGCTCTTTGAAATTACCTTCTGAGGGGAACATAAAAGCCTTGCCTGCCCCTAATACCAACCATAAGACTCAAGCCAGTAAAGGTGTAGGAAACTTAGACACAAGTCCTCTAGTGAATTGGGATGTTGTGTGGGAAGGCATCATCCTTACTCGACTCACTTATGCATAACAGGACACAACCTCTGCAAGGGAGAAAAAAATTCCTGCCTAAGCCTCAGCTACTCCATCTCATCTGTTCAGTGTTTCAGATCACACTCTCCTTTACTGTAACTTCTTAAATTTTTGCGAGTAGATGCACTGAAGAGTGATCTACCAGGGATACAACATAGACATTTTCTCATCTCTCCATCCAGGTTTGTGAAAGGAAATGCAGAATTACGGATTATTGTTATCTAGTCCCCACAAAATCAGTATAAGGTTTACAACTGCTGTTTGTCCTAGTTTCAGCTGGGACAGCATTAATTTTTTACAGTAGCTGGGAGGGGGCATGGCCAGACCCTGATGTTATTCAATACCATCTCAGGTCATTGCCAGAGGCAGGGAAAATGACTCCTCTCAGGAGAAGGGCATCTTTTCTGGTCAGGGAGAAGAAAGCGGTTGGAAAGAACAAGTCTTCTATGTAAATAATTTCTTTGTCTTATAGATTTTCTTATAGATATTGTCGAAATTAATGTTAATTTTCTTTATCTCATTGTTGTTTCCAGTAAATTGTTGTTATCTCAACCAGTGATCTTTGCCTTTTGTGCTCCCAAAAGGAGGCAAGCAGAGGGCAAGTGAGCAGCAGGTTTTAGAGGACTACTAAATTGGAGATTACCATCCCAAGCCATGATATTGTTGCCCTGGGAAAATCCCAGAAATATTACCAGAACATCTGAATATGCATTTGGAACCTTATTTGCTAAAAAAAAAAAAAAAAAAAACCAAAAAAAAAACCCCAAACTCCAACCACCAAATTCCAGGAAATAAATTTATGACTCATGATCAGCATAAAAAAACTAAAGGCTCTATAAATTTAGATTTCTTTTTATCCTCAGAATTTAAATCTCAGTTTGTAAGCCTAATTTTGAATCCTAAATGTATTATCTTGCAAAATTAATTTAATAGTATGTTTGAGCTCCACCAAACTTATGCAAAGTTAAACTTTTCACTGTATGTTTACTTTTAGTGATGAGAAGAATTTTATTCCCAAGAGATACTAATTCTGTGCATTGTTATTACAAGAATGCTGGAGAGGGACTTTTTACAAGGACATGTAGTGACAGGACAAGGGGAGATGGATTCAAACTGAAAGAGACTAAGTTTAAATTAGATACTAGAAAGAAATTCTTAACTGTGGGGGTGAGTGAGGCACTGGAACAGGTTGCCCAGAGAAGTTGAATATGCCCAATTGCTGGAAGTGCTCAAGGCCAGGCTAGAGGCTTTGAGCAACCTGATCCAGTGGAAGGCATCCCTGCCCACAGCAGGGGGATTGGAACTAGATGATCTTTACCATCTCTTCCAACCCAAACCGTTCCACAATTCTATGAAACAGCCTCTAAAGAATCCTGATGTTACATCTCAAGAGAATACTTTTGATAAAACCAGCACAAACAGATGGTTAGGAATTAAAAAAAAAAAAATCAATACAAAAATTGTTTCAAAGCAACAATATAAAATTGTCTTTTGAATAAATAATGCCTGAGTATTTGTATTTGCCTATTTTCTTATTTCTGAATGTGTTGTTAAACTTAAATTTATCAGGAGAATTTATCCCATCAATCCATTTGCCCAGCTCAGATGGTGTCATGATTCACTCAAAGACATAAAATGCTTTGGAGAGAATTTGGACTTTAAAGATGGAATTAGACAAGACAGCTGTATTCATCTCCCTCACATATCAGATTCAAAGTCAGATGCAGATTCTCAATTTGCAAGCCAGAACATGTTCTGCTGGATATTTACAGCCAACCTCAGAAATCCCCAAAACCTATCAATGTTGTCAAACAGGACAGAAATAGATCATCTTGCTCGGTTTTCCTAAATAGACCTGTATTTTTAAATGAAATAGAAATAGAACCCTTGAAGAAAAAATTCTCTTTTATCAGCACCACTATCAAAGCATAAAACCACTCAACCTTTTCTGAAAGAACCACTTCAAGAAAGGAATCACGCTTGTGTCTCTCTTGATGTTTTATCTCTCTTCTTACATTGTCAGCAACAATACCTGCTTTTACTTTTCAACCCAGAGCTTTTTTTTTTAAATATCTATAAGGAGGTTCATCATGCCATTTCACATGCCACTAAGTAGATGCATTATGTTTGTAGATGCCAGTGCCTAACCCAATTTAACCACCACAAACATGCATTAAAGCACGTCACCTTACAATAATCCACTTACCAGATGGTTTGCAGAACAAAACCAGGAACAGAATCAAAATGAGGAAATACTTTCCGCCTTATTCTTTTTTACTGAAGATTTTATTGACTGATAAACATAAGGATAGGCATCAGATTAAGTAGGAAGTGTTTTCAGAAAGTAGCCTAAAAAGTGAGCTCTGTGACTTCAGACAGTGACAGGCAAAGATTAAATTCAAGATATATCAAGTTCAAGCAACCCTTCTGTGTTTTATGTTTTCAAGCAATGTGCCCTACAGAATAAATATTCAGCAAAAAAGTAAGAAGTAGGCTTCTAATTAAGAATTAATAAAATAAGAATACTTACGCTGACCCCACCGGCCCGTTCTTGGATTCAAATAATTTGGATAAAGTCCATTAGGACGATCCATTTTTTGAAGTAATTTCCGAATGTGCATGACCTAAATCAAATAAAGAATCAGGTTCATTGCTAACAACATTCCTCTGCCCTCTGCACATAGTTAAATCTAATTTTTTTTCATTTTTTATACCAATTTTATTAATCTGAACCACAAGTTTTCCTGAGGGCTTTCCTCAGATTTATATGTTTTTTGTTTTAAAGGACTCTCACATAAACATGCTTAAAAACCATGATTTATAAATGTATTCTGAAACAGATAAGAAAACCTGTGTTGTCATATATTTCTTCTTGAAAAAGACATCTATTTGGTAACAGAAATACAAGCACAGAAATATTTACCTGCTACCAAGAATGGAAGCAGAATTCAGCATAGAAAGTACTTCCCCTTTAATGCAATTTATTATAAGAAATATGATAAAAATATTGATTTTTGAGACTCACCTTGTTGTAATATACAGGGTCCCCTGTCAAATAGCTGAGGTGGACAAATTCCATGTGCAGAGTACCAAACTCAGCAAGGATGCTGCTGCCAGCAGAAGCCCAACCCCAGTTTCGACCAACACCACTGAATTTCAACAAATATGGATAAAGAAAGAGAGAAAACAACAGAAAATTCAGAATTACTGTGCACAGCGTAACTACCACAGCCAATTAAACAAGTAACAAAAACATTTTAACCCACATTTAAGATTACAGAAGTTGTGATTTGATTGATGAGTTGGTTCATTGGCTGGGTCTTTTTGGAATAAAGATACCATAACCTCATCAACAAAAAGTCTTATGTTTAAATAATGTAATACCATGAAGCCACAGAAATATGATGACTTAATATTGGGCTCAATCACAGATGTTCTTTATTCACTGCATGTTCCTAAGAACAAGAATCAAGCTAAGACAAGTTCTGAAGGTGGCAGCGTTTGCTGCCTTGTCCAATCTGCTGCATTCCCTTTACTTGTGTGGGATGTGCTTCCCTATCTTGTGTCTACATAGGAACACAGGATGTTTACTGTTGGCACAATACATTAGTTCCTCAGGGTCACCTAAAGAATCAGCAAAAAGTCTCCCATACCTCCTACCTTTTGCCCTCTAAGTGATACCATCTTGCTAAATCCTAAATTACCTCTGATTTAGTCTAATCTGGGAGTTTTCATCTCCTTTCAGGATTGGGTATTTTAATTTCTGTAGATTACTTTCTTTTACTGTATTTTATTTCTGAAGATTACTTCTACTTCGTCTCAAAAAATATTTCAGTTATGAGTAAATATACATACAATCTAGAGATACATCCCAATTCAGCTACTGTTTAAGGACGTAGTAAAAATGTAAAGAATGCTTTGTAACAAAAATGCTCTCTCAAAATCTGAGGGAAATCCTAGCACTGAGCAAGCAATACAACAGGTATTAGGCAAGGCAGTTGTCTTCCATGAGGCAATGCAGACCATCTAAGCTCAGTCTGATCTGAAGAGTCACCTAAAGGAGCCTCTCCATCTGGACAGACCACAGTTGGCTTCAGCATGTCAGACTTTACACCCAAGATAAAATGTAAAATGAAATAACTTCAGAGTCCCATCATCTTCTCAAACACTAGAAATCTTCTAAAGGTAACATAGAGCTCACACAGTACAGAAAACCCAGAAAGTTGAACCATGTTCTGCAAACAATTTTGTTTTTTAATAGATTTTGTAATGACTTAAATAATTATTAAGCCCTAGAAATAATACACTCAGTGTGGTCCACTGGCAAATTTAATGCTTATTGCAGAATCATTTAAAATCCAGAATCAAAATTGATTGCAGTTAATGAGTTAGAATGTGCTGAACTCTATCAAAATTATTCTAACATGCCGGGAATGACAATTCGTCTGCATTTTATACAGTTCCACTACTAAGAAAAACTGATATATGCCATTATTAATTTTAAGTTGGAGGGAGGGGGAGGAACACTCTTCACAAAAGAAAACTCATTACCTTTTCAGATTCACCATTGCCCATGGTATACCTGTAGGTGTGTTGAAGGCTGGAAGAAGTTTTCCTGCCAGTTGCACTGCTTTGATCTTGAAAACCTAAGATAGTAGGATCAATTGCAAATAGTTACAAAGTCTGATTTATCTCCAAGAACTGTAAAGACTGAAATTTCCTTGCCCTACCTACCTCCTTTTATTAAAACAGCTTTACATTGTAAAAAACATATTAACTTATAATTTTTTGCCACTTGTTCACTTTATAACTTTCAGTTAGATTTTAACATGAAAAGCAAACTTGTCATTTTGATTTCTTTCCTTCCAAGCTCTCCAAAACAGTTCTTAGATTCCTATTACAGAAGAATAACAAGTCTCCTCCCACCTCCCTCCACCAGTACTAGGAATTTCAAGTACTTTTAAAAACAGTCTTTAAATCATACCTTGTATCTTTCAGTTAAAAACCAAGATACAACTCTCCTATCCAAGTATTTTAACTTTTACAGATATCCAATCTCTTTTTAATGAGATTAGTGCAGACAGAATTCCTATTCTTTTATGAACACTGTCCATGCAAAATCAGATATACAGTTTCCTCTAGTTTTTCCTTCACTGATAAGGCATATGAAAAATAATTACAGGGATAATCTTCCCTCTGTAGTCTGATCCTTCACAGAAATCACTGACAGGACAAAATCTCAGTCATTTCTAGTGTTATTTCTACTTACTTTTAGAACATAAACCTGTAATGGCTTACTCAGAGCCCAACATTTATTAGACAGACAAGCAATTGGGAGAAAGTTCCTTCTAAGTCTACCTGCATGATGTTTTCCAAAGGCATATTTGGTATATCCCCACGGTATGAATCTGCTTTTACCAATTAGCTGCTACCATACATTTTCATTAATGCACTCTCAGTATTCACTACATTTCTGGACAAGTATCTCCTTAATCTGGAGATAACATTATCTACCAGTTTGATGCACCATGCAAACCAGTTGGAAAAAGAGCTTCCACATCCTAAAACAGCTTACACAACACAAACATAGTACAGAAATATCATCTCTTTGGTGACCAGCAACAAGACACGAAGGAATCTAATGAAGATGCATAAAGGCAATTTCAGAGAGGGAAAATGTTCTTCAATAAGAGACTGGTCACAGCACCAAGCACATCAGAGCTCAAGGAATGTGTGGATGATGCTCTTAGCCATATGGTTCAGTTTTAGCTAGACCTGAGAGAAGTTGGGGGTTGAATTCCCCAATCCTTAAAGTCCTTCTAACTTGAGATATTCTACAATTCTATTGTCAACTACCTGACCAATAATCTGTAATCAAAATGAATAAAATCTTTCAGAAGGACTGCAAAGGTTGATTTGTAAAGCCCATGGGAAGAAACTGAAGAGATGCTCACTAGAGAACCTGAAAAATAAGCAATCAAGAATATTCTTATTTTTCATATGAAGGTGGGCAAAAATCAATATCTTAATGTTTGAGGAGATGGCTAGTGAGACGTGAAATAAACCAGAAAAAATATTAAAGATGACATCTAATTGTATTTGGTGCAGTGGAGTATGGAGAGATGGAGGTGAATCTGAAAGCAATGAACCAGGATAAAAAACTTTTAAAGAGGTTCTCCACATGAACTGTAAGATGAGATATGTCTAAACTGAAAAAGGATATACCTGAGAATATGATTTGATAGAGCTGTGAAGAGATAGAGGTAATACAGCTCGAATGATTTTTAGCAAAGAAACTGACAAGAGACAGAGTTTGAGAAAGCATGCAGAAATTTAACAGTAAAATTCATATAACACTCTGACCTGAATAAAGGACCAATTCAGAATAGGAAAGCATAGTATAAGGAAGAGGTATAATACAGGTAGAATCTATGGTAATTGGGAAAAAAGAAACCCTTAAGAGAACTAAAACCTCAGTCTTGGCCCAGTTGCATAAGAACTACCTCATTTGCATCTATAAATAAGCGTCAAAAATTCAGTTTGAACTTTTAGAATTTTAAGTAGTAGATGGGTCAAGACCAGACAGAACTATCTAGAGGGAGTCACCTGGAGAGATTCCCTCTACAGTGCAGATAAGCTTCAACACCTAATCAAGAACAGAATGATGACTTCCAGTTAAATGCCAAATAGTTTAGAAAGACATTTGTAACATGAACTTGTTTATCTTCAGCTTTTGTATCTTGCACCCTCTGAGAGTGCTATGCACTATCATATTGTTCATTAATAAAAGATACTGAAACATTAGGGTAAGAATATTCAATGGAAGAACATCCTAAGAAATATCCTTGCTCAAGAATATCCTTAATGGCTAAGTATTTACACTGCTATCCAGCTTTTAATCAATTTGAAATGCATGGTATCTGAGGTAGGTGTTTTTAGTTAGAGTGTATGAAGTAAAGGTTGAGCTGATCTAAATATGTTAAATAAGCTAAAGCAAGGCAATCACTGAGCCATTTCAGCATCACGGCACCAGTAGGAACTGCTAATTCAGACAACACTCCCTCTCTATATGCCTCTCATCCAAAACTGAATGTACAGAAACAAAAAATTGGTTAAAGGCATGCCTTTACTTTCTATTACTGCTATCTCAGTCTGATCTCACTGCTACTTCTACATAAAAACCACCGAGTGCTTGGCACAGCATTTACCTACACAGGCTGGAGTAAGAACTGGGAGACTGCTGCAGAGGATTTTATCAGAGCCAAGTGACCACAGGAGCATTTTTGGAGAGAGGGAGGGAAAAGAAATATAGCAAGCAGTGGTGAGTGAGGTGCTGTTTATGGGAAACTGCAGATGTGTCCAGAGAGTTCTGCTGAGCTCATTAAAGTGCCTTCTTTAGCAAGTTTCAAACTTACCATAAGAACAAGAGTAAAAGCCTCAGGCTCTAGCTTATAAATAATGTGCTGGTATCAGAAAACATGGTTACTTATCATGTAATATTTTTACTTTAATTTTTTTTTTTAATGGGTTAACTCATAAATTCTACTTCAGCTCTGGCTATTCCCTGTTTACAAGCTATGCATTTAAAAAAATACATAGGCAAGAAGAACAGAAAAGAACAAAAAATGAATGGCTGCCTTAAAAATAGAGCTCATTAGGAAACAGTAGAAGAAATTGGGTTATTTAGTGTAGAGAAAAGATGTTAAAGAGAGGACAAGATAATGACTTTTCAGTCTAAAAAGGCTAATAGAAGTAAAAGGAAATAATATTTTTCCATGGACATGGAGAACAGAAAATAACACCAAAATGGACCAAGGAAAAGTAAGTTAGTTATTAGGAAAAACTTGGTGATAAGAATAACTACTAATGCAGCATGACTGTGATTGCTGAAAAGTCATCATTACAGCTTTTAAAAATGCTCCATATAACACATACAAAGACTTGGATGATTTAACTTTGCCAAGGAACAGAAGAATCACTCAGCTGTCTTACCACTTCCAATCATGCGGCTGCATTTTGTTTGCATGGCAAGGTTTTGGTGGCATGGGGCCACAAGGATGGCTTCTGTGAGAAGCTGCCACATCTGGCTCTAAGACAGACTGACCATAGGTCAAGGCAGAGACCCTCAGTGATTGTGGTAGAGCCTCTGGGATAACATAGTCAAGAATGGTAAAAACTCAAACCATAGAACAGCAACTGCAGCCAGAGGAGTGAGAATATGTCATAGAATCAACCCTGTAGACACCAAGGTCAGTGCAGGAGGGAAAGGTGCTCCAGGCATCAGAGAAGAGATTCCTCTGCAGCCCACGGAGGTGTGTGGGGGAGCAGAGGTCCAGACCTGTAGCCCATGCAGGAGCCCAAATCAGAGCAGGGGGATCCCAAAGGAGACAGTAACCCCATGGGAAGCCCACACTGGAGCAGGGTCCTGGCAGACCTGTGGCACTGTGGAGAGAGGAACCCACACTGGAGCAGGTTTGCTGGTGGGATTGACAACCCCTTGGGGGACATCCACTGGAGCAGTTTGTGGTTTGTGGGAAGAACTCATGCTGAAGAAGTTCATGGAGGGCTCTCTCCTGAGAGAGGGATCCCATGTTGGAGCAGGGGAGAACGTGGGGAGTCCTCCCCCTGAAGAGGAAAGAGAGGCAGAGATAACACATGATGGAACCCCATGCCCTGACCCCCTGTGCTACTGAGGGGAGGACGTAGAGAAGATCATTGGTGAAATTGAGCCTGTGCAGAAGGGAGGTGTGGGGGGAAGGTGTTTCAAGATTTAATTTTTATTTTTCATTATCAATTAATTACTCCTAGTCAAGTCTCTTTTGCCCATGACAGTACTCGGCAGGTGATCTCTCCCTCCCCTTATCTTGACCCATGAGTGATTCATTGCATTTTTTTTGTCTCTCCCCTGTCCAGCTGAGAAAGGGAGTGGCAGAGCAGTTGTGGTGGGCACCTCGCATCTAGCCAGGGTCAACCCACCACAGGTGCCAAGTATGAGATGGCTTGTGCACACTCTGTACATGTAAGAGGAAAGTGCTTTGCCTCTCAGGTAGCTATCTACTCTGTAGACACACATAGCACCTTTCATGGATAATGGAAGACATCTACCCCAAGTTTCTTTGCTAGCACAAAGCTACAAGTATAGGACTGATCAGAATATTTTTAAATACGCCATAACAGCAGTAACAAGACATCCTGCTTTGAAGATGCAAAAATACTGTTCTAGGTAAATGGGTATTAATTTCAAGGTAGCCGTTCTGTCCACTCTCAAAACATGGACATTCTTCAGAAAAGTTTTAGAAGTCACTGTAGACTTGGAAAAGTGTTTCTATTTTACATGGTAAAATATAATACATTAAAGCCATCCATTTACGTGGCCTTTACTAGGCTAATGCTTTTTTCTGCAAATACTGTAAAGCAATGGAAGGATTTTCCCCCCTTTCAAAAACAAATCAAGCTGTTTACAGCTAGAAGTAGAGAGAGTGAAAATTGGCAGAAAAAGCTAAATCTAAACCCCAAATCGGATAAGTGGATCCCTCATTAAGATGAAAACAGCAATCAGTATTTACAAACTGGTATGTACAGCAGACCAGCTGTGAGGGCCTGAATAATCTTCATCCATTAAATTGATGCTTAACATATCAAACCTGCCACCCACCCCACAATATGAAAGCTTGCTCCTGAGCCTATTAATCCAAGCAAGGCCTTTAAAACAATCAGTAGAAAAGGCCTTAAAGATGTCAACGATTCTTCAAAAGCCTTATTGATGTATCCAGTGACTGCCTAGATGCATGGCTGCTGCTCTCAGAAGACTGTATTATGCTAATACTGATGTTAGGTGTTCCCTTCTAACACTATGGATGGCAAACAGCACCAAATGGCCTCTGTTCCTGACTCTGAGAGTGATGATAGATGTTTTCTACAAATAAGGAATCTCCTTCATTTATGTGCACAGAACAGCCTTTGAATCATTCTTATTAAAAAGTAATATATGCCAGACTTCTCTCTAATCTGATGGTTATCAACTAGTGAGAACCTATGGCCATGCAAAGTGGCTGGATCTGTAGGCTTGATGGCCCCGGATTGCTGAAAAAAACATCAGACAAAACACATACTGCACAAGTTCACAGAAATGTAGTACTTGCTTCACCATCTGTGCTACTATTGGTATCAAATCCTGAACATACTTCCTTTGAACACTAAGGATGAAGATGATGGGGGAGACCTATCTAATTACTAATTGTAGATTGAAAAACCAGAGCCCTTGACAGCAACACCAGACTCAGACCCTTGAGGAAACCGTGTGGTCCTCCTTGGCCCAAAGAAGAGCAGTTATCTTTCTACCTTCAGACTTCAATCTGCAGCAGTCAGCCCCTCACTGCCTTTTAGTGGCTAAACACTCATTTATAGGTCAGCTTCTTAGAGAGGACTTTCTGCATGAGTAGAGATAAAGGCTCATGGTGAAAACCAAGCAGCATTATCACAAAAAAAAAAAAAAAAAAAAAAAAAAAAGAAGAAAACCAGAAGTATCTTAATAAGGATTGCAGGTTTATGATGACTGTTTATACATAAGTCTTATGCACAGGAAAAAGATGCTAGATTAATAGCTCCTGGATGAATGGCTGTTAACTCCCATCTCATTTTG
The DNA here is from genome assembly GCF_903797595.1 of Erithacus rubecula. Lineage (NCBI taxonomy): Eukaryota > Metazoa > Chordata > Aves > Passeriformes > Muscicapidae > Erithacus > Erithacus rubecula. The sequence continues at coordinate 25,569,069 of NC_136658.1, forward strand.
CCCCTGTAAAGAAAGTTTGGGGCTCCTGGGTTTTACCCTGTTCCTAGGGCATTCTCCCCTGCAAGTGAGGGCCATCTTGCTACCAAGCAATGGAGAAACAGCTCCCTCTTTACCCATCTGCTCCTAGTAATCTTCATGGATGTAATTACAAAGTCATCTTGTGAGATGAGGGAGATGTAATAAGATTCTGGTAACATTTCAGCTATCATAGTATGAAATAAGAGTGGGAGAACACTTGAGGTATATTTCATAGATGTTTGTTAGTGATGATTGAAGACATATGCCACATCTAGAATTGGTCCCTCTACATTGGAGAATGTAAATCATGTTCATGTGAAGTTTAGCAAGGCAGTTACAAACTATACTACCTATAGAGGTGAAATGATGTAGAAATACATAAATTCAACAGCACCTCATCAGCACTGCAGGTTTTTTGAGCTGTAGCAGATGTTCAGAGAGGGAAAATTTGCAGATACTATAAAGACAATGCCATAGCTGAGGTACTATTGCTGTCCTTGGTGAGCTGCAATGATTACTAAAGTACTTGATGAACAACATTTAGCATTTCCAAAAGACTGAAACTCTTTAAAGGGATATTCTGCAAAGGGAATGCTCTATGAATTTATATTACTTTGTGACAGAACAAAATCAATATGGAAATGAAAAATCTAAATCCATCCAGCAGTCTAAGATCAGAGTCAAAAAACCAAGAATCAACTTGAATCTGGACTTTGGTGACAAATTAATATGGCTATGATGACAATTTGCTCTACTTTCTTTACTTACTCCCTTCAGGTATTTGCACAATGATGGGGTCTCTCCTTTTTCTCCAGGCTGAACAGTCCCAGCTCTTTAAGCATTCCCTCTAATGAGAGATAATCCAGTACCTTAACAATCTTTGTCAGTCCTTTGCTGGACTCTCTCCAGACTGTTCATGTCTCTTGTACTATGGAGCCTAGAACTGAATATAGCAAAGGGCAAGAACCACCTCCCTTGACCTGCCAGCAAATTTCCTAATGCAGGGTACCATTCACCTTCTTTACTGCAAGGGCACATTCCTGTACATGGTCAACTTGGTGTCCACCACTTTTCTGCAGAGCTGGGTAGTCCTCACATGTAATGGTGCATGGGTTTGTCCCTCCCCAGTGTGGGACTTTGCCCTTGTCCTCACTGAACTGAATGACATTCCTGTCCAGCTCATTTCTCCATCCTACTGAGGTTCCTGCATATCAGTTGCTCTTCCTGGTTTGGTGTCATTAGCAAATTTGCTGAGAGTGCCCCTTGCCTCATCACCCAGATCATTTGTGAAAACATTGAACAGGATTGGACCTGGGGCACACCATGAATTACTGTCCTCAAACTCTATTTTGCACAGCTGATTACCACCCTCTGAACTTGTCTGCTCACAGAGCTCTCAATCCTCCTCACTATCTGCACATCCAGCCCATATTTCACCAGTTTCTTTATGAGAATCTTATTAAATACAGTCAGTTCATCATACATCATCAGGGTTGCCTTGTTGTTCATGGGCTGGGGAATAGTTTTATAAATTAGTTGCTCCATCATCTTTTCATGGATAGAGGTAAGACTGGCCAGGCTGTAGTTCCCTGGACCCTCCTGCTTGCCCTTTTTGAGGGTAGGAGTGATCTAGTGGCAATGCCATCACACTCATCTTGTGCATTAGCTTTGGTGCCCAACAACACACACTCAAACCTTTGGCTGCAAAGCTACTACACTTCTGCAAGGCATTCAGCTGTTACACACAGGCAGCTTACACAGAGGGAAAGAAACTCTGCTTAATTCTAATTTTAAAACAATGCCATATTCACCCTCATGGAAGTCCAGGACTGGTTGCATCTGCTGCTGCAAATGCAACCAGTCCTGTGCTATGAGAATTGTAGTCTTTCAAGAGCTAGAGGGTAAAGCAGATACTGCTTCAGCCACAAATATTACATAACTTGATTACTTTCTCATTTTACAAGGCAATAAATGCTTCATGGAATGCTCCTTCTTTGTAGAAAAAAGAAACTATCTTAGTTTTCAAAACATGTAGACTAGGCTGACTTTTTCTTTAACCAGAAAAATCACAAACAAGACTTCTACACTTTTATTTAAGAAAGTCACACTGGATTCCTCCCTGAAGGATACACTTTTGCTGGCAATTTTAAAGAACAGTAGGAAAGGCAAGAAAGGCTGTCCAGTTTCAGATGACACATTAAATCAGGTGATGTAACACCTAAACTAAACTTCATGGCTACACAAGCTTGGCTCTCCTTAGTTTCTCTGCTTAAGGATCCAGAGATTCAGATTGTAAAATTTTTCTAATACAGTGTATCACAATTGTCATGACTTCCAAGGTAAAAGCTGCAACTGTGCTCTGTACTCTACTTCTGAAACAAAAGCTCAGTAAAGCCCACAGGACTGGACAAGTCCATTCATACATCCAAACTGCTTCTTTCCTAGAGCTCTAGGATGCTTTGAGATTAAAACACAGGTCATGATTTCTGGAATAATGAGTACACGAACAAAGACTATCAAAAGAGATGGAAAGAAACTATCCCATCATAACAATCTAGGAGAACTACCCTAATGATGGTTTTAGAGTTAATAGTTGTACTGAAAAGCATTAAAATGCCTATTTGGTCATGTTGTTGAGCTACAATCTACAAATGAGCTGAAAGACAAATACACAAAAATACTTCAACTCCACCAGTTAACTGCAGATAAGACTGATATTGACTGGTTGACTACAACTTCCCCTATTTACATTTTACAAATTAGCAATTCTATATTCAAATGCTGCTTCTTAGATAGAAGATAAATACTCTGGTGATTCTCTACCATCAGCAGGGAAAGATCTGCAAACAGAATTTTTAAGTGATACTATCTTTATCTTCTTCAAAAGTTTTCCAAAGCTGGTTTCCTGGACAAGAGACACGAGGAATCCAGTTAGTGCTGACTGAGGCATCTCAGGATGTAATGAAATATTCATTGGTTTCACACTACTGATATTTTTGAAAAACTCATATGAGAAAGTCTGTGCATATATTAGCTTATTAGAAATACCCACCATTTTTTCCTTAGAAGATCTGAACATAAGAATTTGGCATGCACTGGACAACCAGCTAATCATATTTGAACTACCTGGCACTGCCTCATAATACTTCAATTAAACAGCATAATTTCCACTTACTTCAATAGCTGTATTAGCTTCCTTGGCACAGGTTTCATGCATTTCTGAGCAGAAATGTTACATGTTGTCAATTTTTAAAGGGCCTTCAAATCTAAGGCACTTTACACCAGTCAGTCAAAATCAAGATGACTTAAAATTCATAATAAATGTGATGAAAATCTGGCCTGTAAATGCCTCCTAAATCTGATAATTCCAGATGATATAGCACAGTGCTTCACATCCTGTCTAACTGAGCCAAAAACCATGGCAGTCTTGAGTTAATTTTCTCTTCTGCTATTATTATTAGAGTAGTAGGCAATTTTTGTGCTTCATCTTTCCTGCTTTTCATATCTCTGGTTTCTTCACTCTAAGCTTACCTGCACAAGCAGTAGTTTTGTTATCTCTGTAAAAAATGGTCCCTGAAGTAAGAACAACAATCTTAAATTTACACAACACACCAACCACAACCACTCATGCCTAAGCATAATCTCTTCTTTCTGTGGAAGTTACTACAGTAGCAGAGGGAATCACATGTGAGACCATGGACAATGTCTGGCTTCTGGCTTATATGTTCCCCCCCTAGTAGCTGGCACAGAGAAAAACTGATTTAAGCTGTGGAAAAAGGGAATCCAGAAAGAAAAAGGAGACAAATGAATCTGAATGGCCATCAGGAAGTTGAAGAAAAGAGCCATCATGGGACAGAAGATCAGCATGCAGTTTTGCCAGTGGGGAAGCAGAAGTGATAAAGGACAGGACTTCCAGTCCCCCACCTCCTACAAGGTGAAGTGTCAGTGAGAAATTGGTAAAAGAAGGGAGCATAAATAGGCAATGAAGGGAAGAAACAAAGGCATCAAGCAGGGAACAAATGGAGATCTAAAAAAGGTAAGACATAAAACAGATGGACTGCCAAATGTACAGCTGTAAGGAACAGGATTATGAGAAACATCTTGGGGAATCTGCCAAAGGAATAACACTTTTCTCTCCAAAACATATTCCTAGGAACTAGAATTGACTGTAACATATCAGTCTTTCAACATGCCTTCATAGCAAACACATCCAGGCAAAGCAAATGGTATCAATGAATCTTGGGGGCGTTACTTTTTGTTTTTCTGAGTTTTTTCTATTAATCAATGATCTTTGGAATTTTGGTACTACCAAACTGCATTATGTGCCCTAAGTTCACAACCAAACTGATGATTAGTCACTCTGTGAGTTTTAAGAAGAAAAATCTGTGTTAGAAACCTTAAGAAATGGTTCTGAAGTCATATAATTAAGCTGCTTGTACTAAGCTAACAAGTTCTATCAGAATTATTTTTGTGCAATAGAAATTATCTACTTCTGTGATTACGTCTCTTGACATTGGTTTTCTTTTTGGTAACATCTTTTCCTAGAATCTTCTCCATTCATGACAAGTACCTCCTTTATTTCTCATATATTTTTCTATGCCAGGAAATATATTTTCCATATATATTTCTTTTTTGTCTTTCAGCTCTGTGCTTAGATTGTCTCAATTTCTACTTTCTTTCTCAGTTATACCTCTATCTCTCATTTCTCTTGAATGTGCTGCCAAGCTTTCCATTTTAAATTTCATCTTGATTTCCTCTTTAGTCTTTGCCAGAAATGACTCAGTCCCCTTTAGACTGTATTTGCCTTTACAAAGAAAAGTTAAACAGAGATTAAATTACATATTGTTTACACTGTGTGCAGTCATTATACACAAAGCCTTCCTTCTCCCACTGGTATAATGTGACAGGTTACAATGCAAAAATCCCAGTCTAGGGGGGAAAAAAAAGTAAAAATCTTACAGCTTTTACATCTTCAAAAACATATCCCTGATACGATGACAGATGCAAAGCCCATTACATTGCTCCTGATTAACGTAAATAGTGTTTAGTTATTGTTTTTTGGTTTTGTTGGTTTTTTTTAATGAACTGCCTTGTTTTTCCCCAATCAACAGATATGTTGCTTATCTACAGTGTGTGTATATATATATATATATATATATATATATATATATATACACACACACATACATATATGTGGACTGAGTTCTGACAGAAAATAGTTGGCAAAGAAAACCTATGAGCAATGACTTAGTAAGCACTGAATCTTCATAGTTGCATAAATTTTGCAAGGCACTTTAAAACTAGACATTTGTTTTGACAAAATGGTGAGATAAATATCCAGATTTCTGCAACATAATTTATAGTTCTCAGGATCATAACTATAAGATAAAAATATTGGTCTTTTATGTCACACAAACTAAAATTAAAAAGGTTCAGGAGCAACAATCTGATCATCTGCATAAAATAAGGAGTGTCAATATACCTTTATAGTTACATTAATAAGCAAGACTTAAGTGGTAAGAATCCTTTCAGAGAGATATCTGGACTGCATCCTGTACCATATCCTGACTATTCATGTGTCCAGGAGACACAACTACCAGTCCCCTAATTTTTCACAACTTTCTACTGTTCCTACAAATCCTTCTAAGAACATGTTTACTAGGAAGCTTGCAGCATACCAAAAGCAGTCTTATAAGTCTTATTAATGATTTCAACAGATATAAATTCCTCCTCATATTTGAAGTTCCTGTTTATAAACCCAAATGTTCATAGGTCTTTTGCCACAAGATTTCATACCAGAGGTTCTGAGCATCTTGCCTATTTTGAGTTTCACACACTCTTCCAAAGCCACAACTACTCAAAACACAATCACTTTTTCTGTTCCCATGTTAGTCTGTCCAACCTGGGTCATTCATTTTTCTTGTAATTTCCAGTCTGCACTGACTAAAATGGCATTAACTAAAATGGCAACACTAAAATGGATTTAATTTACACAGGTCGATTGAATATTCAATTAAATTTCTCAGTTTTCTACTTATCTGCCATCTCATCAACAGCAAACCTACAGTCAGATACAAATTCTTAAGTTAAGACTTATATCATCAAGTCACTACTGTACTGAAAATCTCTTATTTTCCCTTATGTAAATTTCTGGGATGGGTAGAAGGAAGTGAAATCAGGACTATCTGTCTCACAATTACCTAGATCATCTCAAAAGACCTTTTCTTAAAATGCACATAGTTGCATTATTTTGATATAGCCACTTATTTTCAATCTCATGTTTTGAATTAAATTAACAAAAAATCACAGAATCACAGAATATGCTCAATTGGAAGGCTACAGACCTTTTGGTAATTCCTTTAAAAACCTGTTTCTTGATTATCCAATTCATAAATAGTAACAGAACGTTACTGCAGACAGCATCCTCTCGATTCCTAACAGATCTTAACACCATCTTTATCATGTGGTAGGTACACATATCATTAGAGGCAGCTTTCTTTTTTTGTTAATATTCTTCCTAGACTCTAGTGGGTTTGCTTAGCAGTTATGGAAGCATTCCTGGCATTTATTTTTCTCTTACCATGTCTGCTCTCATCTAGCACGCTAATTCCTTTTCAAGACAAAAACATGAGAGTTAGTACTGAATGAGAACAAGTTCCAAAAGGCAAAGGCAGTCAAAGATACTTGATTTAAAAGCAGTATCATGTCCAGAATTGTATTTTAGTTCTGTTTCAAAGTGTAAAAAATCCTGCTGGAAGAACTGTGTTTTCAGTTGACAAAAGACAATGCCATACACCCTTTCTGGATCAGATAAAGCATGAAAACCCTCAGGAGGAAAGAAGAGGAAAACTCCATGGTAGATACTAATGTGTTACTGCGTCAAGAGTAATGCCAATAAATGAATGTCGGGAAAAACAGGAAGGATACTGTGCTTGTTGTCACTGGTACCCATCAACATCAATGTTTCTTAAACTACCCAAGAAGGACATAAAAACTAACAGACCTGGTCAAGAGGAGATGCATGACATGTGAAGAATAGTAACCAATTACCTATTCCTTCTTAGTTTTTTACAGCCATCTATAGGAACATGACCAAAGAATGACTTTTAAGAGTAGCTATTACTGCACAGATACTGTATTTTCTAGTGCTAAAAGAGATTGTCCTTTATTTCCACCAGTTTAAAGTATATTGCACTAACAGGAAAAACCTATTCCAATCAGAGTGGAATCAAATTTGCAATGAAGTCAGTTTTCTCTGCTTCAGGTGTTGTGCAGCACCCAGATGGAGCAAAAAACTGGGCTAAGTGTCCTTTGCCAGTGAAGAAAATGTTTACAACAAGCCTGGTAAACAGAAACTGCACAAGCATTGCAATCTGCACTGCAGTGAGCAGTGACAGCACCCAATATGAGACAATGCTTTAAAAGTCACAGAAAAATTGAGGGTTTTTTTCAGGCTGTCCTTTTAAGAGACCAGTGAGCTGTCACAACTACCTATGAATAAGCAGCTCATCCCCTGGCAACAAGCTCAAATCTCATCTTCATTGAACAGGATGTACACAATGCTGTTAACTTTGCTGAGATTTTCACCCTTTGAAAACTTAATTTAGATAAGTCTTAAAGTTTTAATTTAGGAAATTATATCAGTTCATCTAAGAACTCTGTGAAATACAGTACACACAGCATTGTCTTACTTATCGAAGACCTATATTTTATATATTTTGGTTTGTTGTTGGGGATATCCATTGACATATACAACATAATCTGACTAATGAGTTTCCCTGAACAGAGAAGATGCTGTCTGTCAGATTCCTGGAAAGAATTAGTTTGATTATGTGTTAATAGAGTACCAGGTACTTAACACCCCTCGTGCTCTACTTTAAATGAGATTTGAAGCTGGATTTATCCACACAAATGATATTACTCTTTTGCCCAGAAAGATATGTCATTTTGATGGTGTTTAAAAGGATGAAAAAGACAGTCATATAAATTAACTGCTTTATATCTAAACCTGGCAAAGGTAAACACAGTCAACTATTAGTATTTTTTGTTTCTATTGCAAATACCATAAACAACTTTGTTCAACAAAAATAAAACACTAAGTTACCCTTTCTATTGTATTAATAAATCATCAGCAGACATGAACATTTTGTTATAATGGTGTAAGTGTCCTCCTCCTGCTATCACACAAGAGACATTAGAATAATATTCACTTTGTTTTCCTTACTTGACGCTGTTCCTCAAGCACAGCGGTGTAACAACACTGTGCAACAAGCAACCCTCTATCCATCTCTGGGCTTTTGTCATTCCACAGAGTACTGCTAGCAGGAATATTTTATTTCCAGCCACCAGTCATGCCACAAGTTGTAATGACTTGTGAAGCTTCACTTCATGAAAAAAAGCAAGCAGTCAATGGGTCATTTGTGCACTCTCTCCTCAGACCAATGCTGCTCATACCAGAGAACACTTAGTTACCCTAAAGGCAAGATGGGGTCACCACTGCATACCCTACAAATCTCTTAGGGACTGATAACAAAGCAGCTCTTGGCAGAGCATCTAAGTCACTTAGCCCAATTCTCAGTCACTTTTCCTACAAACCAGAACACATGCAAGAACTGGAATCAACCTTCAAATTCTGCTGCAAACAGCTGCAGATGAACTTTTGTGGGGAGCAATTCCAAAGCCATGGGGCTCAATGTTTGGTTTTGTTACAGATTTTCTATCAGATACTAGTAAGAAGAGTTAAATCAAAGTCTTAAGAGATTACTGTCGCACTCCTTTTTCTGGTTCTTCTTGCTTCAGAAAATGTGCTGAATTGTCAGAAGCATTAAGGACTCTAATCTCTGAGGGCCACAGGCACTTAGAGTGCTAATTGCTGAGAAAAGGTAACATCATACTCTCTCCATCACTGAAACACCCCAAATCCAGGTAACTATCTCCAGTATTTTTTATCCTCAAGTCTATTCACTCTGCAATTACTAATGCCTGAAATGAGCATGACAACACATACTCTCACAACACTGCAAACCTTCATGAACAATAATGGAACATATATCCAATACAATTGCACAGAAAAGATCGAGAACAGGAAGTTCACGCTGGGTGCTCATAAAAACAGGCATTACACACACACACACCTGCCAACTCTCCTGTACAGCACGTGTGGGTGATGACTAACTAGCTCTTCCTCTGTGACCACTCCTCTGGCTGAGATTGCATTTCATGTATTTGCAGGACAGAGCTCTACTTCCCAAGTGTCCTGGAATGTAGTGACCATCTCAGACATGGAACAGAGGATTGTTGGTAGCACAATACTAGCCAGCACACACACTGCTTTGGGGAAAGCCCTCGCTCAAAGCAACCAGCTTGGCAGATGCATTCTAGAGCCTGTGATACAATTTTTTAAAAAAAAATCACAGAGTAAGCACATCCAAACAAGCAATGACTTCTTAAGGATTCAGAAAATTAAACAGGCTTACTCACTGAAACGACCATTGAAGATTTTTTTTGTCTGTATAGATGTGTATAATCTATTTACATGTTTGTGCACTATTTCTTCATGAATGTTCAGAAAGACAGGGGAAATACACACATCTAAAGGATCCATACTGACTTGGATAAAATCTAGGTACCTGAAAGTAAGTCTGCAGTGAAACAAAACAGATCCATGTAACTTCATGCTCCTCTGACTCTCTTATGCTCAGATAACTACACTTCCTCAGCCTCCTGACAATGACATGCATTTGCATCCTGCCTTCTCCTACTTGGAAACATAGCTCCAGCAAGAGCCTGGGTATGTTTACTCCAGGTATTCCCTTTCAGTGTTAGAAGACTTTATTTCCTGCTCTCCATATAAACAGTAGCTCACTTAACACATATCCTAACATATATTATGGGAAAAGAGAAAACAATGCATGTTGGAAACAAATAGGGGAAGTACCAAATTCCCTAACCCAGGCTGAAACTGCTAATTGAAGGAGTTTACCAACTCCCACAGGCGATGCCAAGCCCCAGAAGGGGTCCATGGTCATGAGGGCTTGCCACTGCAGCTAGCCACCACTTAGCCATGCAGTGTCACAGACCTGGGCTGGGCTGGAGCCATGGAGAAGGGACAGACTTAATATATAGAAGGTAAAAGACTCCCTACCCTCTTGGAGAGATGCTGATAATTCTGTAAGTATCAGTGGATGACACCCTTTTATGCTTGGCTAGGCCTTGCTGTGTACAAAGTCAGTATGCCAAGCCACTCTGGAAAGAAATTTTTTAAATCAAGAAGTGGTCCCACAGCATGGAGAAGAAATAGTACTCAAGGATTATTAACCTTTAGGGAAGATGTCACAGTATTCAGAGACAGCAGACATGCCTGTGACTGGGATCACTGTGAAGAGATTAGTATTCTTGTATATTTTCTCAAAAAATTGGACTTCATCTATTTTTCAAGAAGTTGGACAGACATTTGGCAGGCAACCATGTTCATTCTAACAGTGGGTATCATCAATGCTGGAGGCTGTTGGGCAGGAGCCATAGAGGAGCAGTGACAGCAATTCATCAAATACAACTGTAAAAAAAATCGGATTTTGGACACAGAGCAATAATCTCTGGTACAAGATTATTCTTTATCTTAGCCTGTATTGCTCCAATGATCATTCCCTGTGTTTAATTACAGGATGATTCTGCGTGTACGCAACACTTGGGCTCTACAGATGTCTGTCCCTCCCTCCTTGAACAAATTCCCATTTGGACAGCACAAAGTTCATTTGCAGTGTGATCACAAAGACTTGGAAGTGAAAATATTGCTCAAAGCAGGGTTCAGTATCTTCACTGCTGTCTTTTGGATGGGTTTCAGAAATGAGGAACAATAGATCCTGCAAAATGCTCCAGGAATCTCCATGGGCATTTATGAGCTCAATATTGAAGAATCATCCAATATCGAAGGATCAAAGCTGGTTTCTTCTGGCATTGTCACCTGCAAAGTCTTCCTTGTACTGATTACTCCTCCACTAGCCAGGTCTGGGAGAGCACAGAAGAAATTACAACTCTTGGACCACTCAACCAAGCACACCACAAGAAAATCTAACTTCTGTTGAAGATTCCAGTGTGATACCCTACATCAGGTTGCAACAGACCTTTCACTGTTTTACTGAAACTAAAACAGTGATAACTCCTGGTCTCCTGGTAGCCTGCTGTCACAAATTCTACATTCAGACACAATCATCATGGATCTATTTTTTAAATTCTCCTGCAGCTTATCACTGTGGGCTGTTGGCAAGCTTTGTTCTTTCAGCATTAACACAGAGAGATCAGCCAACTCATTTCTGCTTTGTGCCATTACTTACTGCTTGCCTGCTTGTTGCTCTTTTGCACCAGGAGCTGAAAGTGGTGTGGAGAGGCAATGATTTTACAAAGCAGTGCTCCTATCCTCCCTCAGAAATCAGTATCAGGCTACCCTGATGCCCAAAAAGACCCAGATCCACAGGTGTAACTGAAAGAAGTGGAAGAACATATAATCAATCATATACCAAATAAAGATCAATAAGATAATTTGCCTTGAAAAAAAGAATTTACCAATACCAACATCCATATTGGAGAGAGAAGTCCCATGTTACCCAGAGAAAAATCAAACACCAAACATGATTGATCTTGAATAAAATCTTGAACTGCAGAACTAGATAGACACCACAGGAGATCAAAGAATTCCAGAGGCACATACACTATGGGCTCATTTCCAGGTAACCTCCCTATAAAATGACTTTAGGAGACTGTACAAACAAATACATCCAATCTAATAAGAATACAACTTGCAATACCACTCTTTTTTTTTTTCTGAAATACAAGTAGCTTTATCTTGCTCTAATCTCCTTGTAAACATGATACTCCTTCATTAAGCATTTCTATCCTGATGCTGTTATCACAATAGAGTGATATCAAGGTATTTCATTTTATTAGTGCTGGATACTAAGTTAAAGAAAATCATAAAGAACACAAAACATTCTTGTACAGTAAGTCTAAGGAATTAACTTGGAATAAACAAAGAAGCCTACTATTCTGGGGAAAATGCTAAATAGTGCCTCACTAAGTGTCAATGAAAACTATAAAAATCACATGGATTCATAACTAAAGACAAAAATTGTATTTGTGCCAGTATGATGCACAGAAGAAAGAAAATCTCTTAATGCAGCCACATGAAAAGAAAAAAGTTGCTCTTTTTGTTGTTTTGGTTTGGGATTTTATGGATGGTTTTTGTTTGTTTGTTTTTAAAATTATGTAAGGCTAGTTTTCATCCTAAGGTGCCATACCCAATGTTTACTCCAAACTAGGCATATGGAAAATTTATTTTCCACTTATTTCTATTACATTGTCAGCTGTATCATAGTGTTGCCCCCCCCCCCACAAGCATTATGAAGTATGTGTGTATTTCTTATAGAAATTAAAGGATTGCTGCAGGGATTACTGAGAAACAGTCTGGCTCAATTTAGATAAGAAGCCAATATATATTACCATCAATATGTTATTTTTGACTATTAACTCTGTTTGACAGATGCAAAAGAAGCAGCACAATGGTGCCTCAGAATTCACAAGGTGGAAAACTTGCAGTTTGCACACTTTAACTACAATCTCATTTGATGAAAATGTAAAAATATGAACTTGTTATCCATTCTATCATAACCTGGGGTAGAAAATAGGAGTGTCTAGTTTTCACAGTGTGTCTCCCAGTCACTCACAATTCTACTAACTCTCATAAACCCTATACCTCAAAAATACTTGATTAGGGGCTTCTTATTGAATAGAGGCACAATGAATTTTGCATTTCTTATTTAGCTATTTAGGTACATAGAGATTATACCTATTAGCACACAATTTAATAAAGAATAACAATGAGTGAACACTTTGAATGACTGCTTACTGGAACTGGGAAGAAATCTCTGGCATACAATAAAATACAAGGGAGTCTGCCTGGAGAGGCTGAACTCTATTGTCAAGGTCTTTGCCAACCTAGATGATTCTATTATTTTATAACACACAGCACTCCCAGGAGAGATCATGCTTTTTTCCTTCATTTTTTATTGAGCCTCTTTTCTTCCACAGAATTGGTCAGGTTGGAACAGACTGCAGGGGATTATCTGGTCCAACCCCCTCTTTCTTTAATTTGGCAGTATGATTTCAAAAGAAATGTACTAAGCCCCCGATTTATACCGAGCACCCTAATACTGTTTGCAGCTCTGGAGTCCCAAAAAAAGAGGAATGCAAACCTGTTGGAGCAGGTCCAGAGGATGGTCACAAAAATGATCCAAGGGCTGAAGCAAATCTCTTTTGAAGGCAGGCTAAGAGTTTAGGTTGTTCAGCCCAGAGAAGAGAAGGCTCCAGAGGGACCCTACAGTACCTTCAAGCACCTGAAGGGAGCCTGGCTTCCAAGAAAAATGAAGAGGACTTTCTACCATGGCCTCTAATGACAGGAGAAGGGACAACTGCTATAAAACTGACAGATGGTAGGTTTAGAGTGGATATTATCACAACACTGTTTGGGTTGAAAGAGACTCTTAAAGATCATCTAGTTTCAGCCACTGCTATGGGCAGGGATATTGGAGTGTGTGAAACAGAAGCCTCTCTGAGTCCCTCAGAGAGAGAACAGAATGCAGGAGTTTTGAGAAACAAAAGTATATTAAGTCACTCATACATAAAATAGAGGTGTAAGCTTAAGTTTTAAGTAAGTTTAAGTAAGTAAGAATATGTTTTAAGTGCTTTAAAGAGCAAAAGCCTTAGAATCAAGTGTAAAAAACAAGATGCAGTGAGAGCTCAAAAACATAGTTCTAGACATGATACAATTATAGTAAGAATATTGCTTACATTCTTCAGATAGAACAGATAGGCTATATGTGCAAATTATACATAAACTTTTGTATTAAAGAGCCAGAATCTAATAGGTTTAAAAGAAATGCTTCAGGTTTGTGTTTTTAACTCATTGGGTAATTTGTAAATAAAAATCTGTGTACTGGAGTGAGAGCTCTCTTGTCTTTCTCTCACTCTCTCTTCCTCCACCATCATCATCATCACTACCACCACATGAAAGAAGAAGAGGAGGAAGAGCAAGAAGAGAAGAACGGAAGAAGGCAGGCCAGGGAGCATCTGCCTCACAAGACTCTGTATCCCTTGCACCGAGAGCTGCTTCTGCTTTAATTGGAACTTCATGTCAGAAAGCTTTAACACAGACTTTACAGACTCGGACTCCTTGCCTTTGGAGACTGATGAGCCTTTACAATAAACAGCTTCACAGGAACCAACAACTGCTCTGCTCTTTGGAGACAGGAACCCATACAGATCCCTACACAGGGACATCTTCCACCAGATGAGGCTGCTCAAAGCCCTCTTAGGGCCCTATTAGGAAGGCATTTGTCACAATGAGGCTGTACTGCTCAGGGAAGCTGTGGACACACCATCCCTGGCAGTATTCAAGGCCAGGTCAGGTCAGAGTAACATGTCTGTTGAAAGCTGTCCCTGATTGTGGCAGGGGGGGTTGCACCAGATCATCTTTAAAGGTCCTTTCCAACCCAAACCATTCTATGCTTCTATATTCAACTTTTAGCACATATTCCACTTTTCGCATATATTCATTATACACCTCAATAATGGACGCTGCAGAAAAGTCACTGCCTCGAAGAATTTCAAAATCAGTGACAGATTGAGACCTCCTTTCTCTGTGGGAGCTCAGACAAAAAAAGCACACCTTTATATTTGATAACATACACCTAGCCAGACACCAGATGGCCTGTCCACAATCAGCCACAAAAAAAATACTGTGCACAGGATTTAAACATGGGCCCCCCCCAGACTGCAGACCTACAACCTCTGCCACTAGAGAGGTATCAGTGTTGTTTCAACTTCAGAAGACTGAAATAGAATGCATGGGCAAATTTTCCACTGTGCCAAGGTTTGCAGTTGTATCTTGATTATCTTCTCTTCAACAGCCATGCTGAGATGGAAAAACAGAGAAAGATGGTGATCTTCCACAAATCTGGAGAACTGCCTGTTAGACATGGAAACAATTCTGTCTCCCTACTTTAGCAGAAAGGTACAGTGAGGCAAGACAACCACGACATTTGCACCAAAATGCACCCTTCTCAAGCTTCAGCTTTACATCCTCATCACTCATGAAAGTCCAGCAGAAATTCCCAAATGCAAAAGGCTGAGCTGTTAAAAAATTTACACATGCCATGTTTCACAAAGAAAGGCCTGTGACTCAACACCGGACAGGACAAGCCCCACAGCATTTTCAGCCAAGCTGTCAGATGCTAAAAACAGCAACTTTCTTTTTGGTTGTATGGGAGATACATTTCATTATTCACACATTCACTGCAGTGAGTAAGAGGGAACTTTTACTGATAAAAAGACAGCAATACTCACAATCTTAACACAAAAGGCTTAAAATTCTACCATTACCTATAAGCAGCATTATTAAAGCCATGATCTCAGTTAATGCTTCTCTAAGTTATAGCAGTAACACCAGAGTTTAAATACAGCATGCAAGCCACAGTCAAGCCACTAGACATGCTAAATAAACTTTAAAAACTAACATGTCTTTAATAAAAGCATTAAAAATTACTAATCTAAATTAATGATCAGCTGTACTTGAAAACTATGGTCAATAGCTATCATTATGAATCAATCGGATAACATCTTATCAAGGACAGTTACCCTCTTCCTACAAAGGGCACTGAAGATAAACCATGATGACTGTAAATTCTCCAGATGTGGCCATTTACAAATGATTAAGTTCCACAGCTGATGTTGAGTCTTGAACACCGTTTTATGGCTGTTCCTACAGAACCTTTATCAACACTAAGTGACAAAATGGAGTCAAAATGAAGTAAGAACAGCTTAAAAGGAGAAAAAGGAGAAAAACTGAATTAATTCAAAGTAGGAGTTCATTGTACTGGATCTTACTTTAAATAAATCAAGCAAGACATACAAAAGTATGGAAATCAGTATGAAAACCTTCTAAAACTAGTCTAGCAACAATCTTGCAGAAGTAGAGGCATGGAGGTAAGAAGATGGTGACTGGAATATCAACAGGGTGTGGTAAGTGAATATGATCAAGTAAATAATGGCTTGATGAACAAAGAAAGGATACCTACCAGGAGACAGAGACTGCCTTAAAGGTTTAAGGCCATATGCACGTTCACAAACTGATCAGGCAAAACACCTAAACAGCTGGGAACAGGTTTATCTGTCTTAGCAATGCTAGAAAGTGTCTCCTCACATGTCTGAATGCAGTGAATAAAGAAATCAAGCATGCCCCAATCCTGAGCTAAGGAATATGTTCCCCCTCTTGGGGAAGAGAGAGGACCAGATTGGAAATCACATCTCAAGCAACCTGTTTCCAGCTCCAAGGAGTTTCCAGACAGAGGTGTCCTGTGCTCGGTTGCTGAAGAGCCTAAAATCCCTTGCTTGTCATATCCATAACACTAAATTGCAGTGAAACCCCATCCAACTTGGCAAATGAAGCAGACTCTCAGATACTCAAAGCAATCCTAGCCACCATACTATTTTGCAAGAAATACAGTCTGAGCACTTTTTTTTTAGCAGTTTTATAAAGATTATACATATGGACATTTGATGAGAATAATCTTGTATCACAAGTCATGAAGTATTTGAAGTCTTTTGGAGAGAATGATGCCATAAAAATCTCAAAAACAAAAGACTCAGCCCAGCCAACATTTAGAAAAGAAAGGGTAGATGCTTTCTAAGAAGGAAAGAAATTAAAGCTATTTAAGCAAAGGAGCTTGTTTTGACTCTATCAAGAGGTTAGAAGCAAATTTAAGAAGGAATACTATGCTTTACAAATGCAGGAAAAGCTTATGTTTTGGCAATGCTTGACTGTACCCATCTGCATACTGGACAAAACAGTTCTTTTTAAGGGGCTTGTGAAGAAACACAGTATCAATCTGTACAAATAATCAAGCTATGAATGTGTGATCCTTGCTTTTTTCTCAGAGGTTTTTCATATTCATTTTCATATGTAGATGCCTCCAAGGAACATGTTCCAGTTTGAAGAAGGTGAAGCAAGAGCACTGGATGAAAAGTAAACCACCCATTTCTTTCAATGGATTCAACAGGATTCAACAGGATTTTTGCTTTGCCACTGAGCTCTTCTTCCTAAGAGAAGATACTCATAAAAGAGGAAATTCACAGATCCCAGGAAGATGCCAAAGACTTAAGAGATAACAAATTATGAGCTTTCACTTCGTTACTTTCAGAGTTGCATTCTTAAAATCCCTGAGAACTTGTTGATATGGATGTTTAGGCTTCCCTAAACAAAGAAGATACCTAAGAACGCATGAAAGCCTTAAGCCATGAAATGTGTGGGCTACAGAAGAGTCATGAAAAATAAAGGACAAACCAAAGAATCAAAGACAGAGGCAAGAGGTTAAAGACAGGTAGCTCCTAAGACATAGGAAGAGCTAGGGGACAAGCTCTACTCTTGTTAAAGTATGTTAAGTAAGTCACAGTACTGTGACTGCTGGACTAAGGAAGTCCATTGCCTCAAGTTGTTGGGGACTTGCATCCTGTCAATCTAAGCATGTTTCTACATCTTTTTTAACAGAAGTTTCAGAAGTTGTATAAAATTGGCTTGTTATTTCTCCTTGTCACTGAGAAATGGTAAGATTGAGTAGCACTTTGATGAAGCAAACCTACAGACTTGCAAGACAAGTGACAAAGCTATTATTTCTACCTTCATGGAGTTACAGAATATCAAAACAAGTTATTGTTGGCATGAGAAGGTTGACATTTCACTTGACATTTCAAGCTGAGGCTTATTTGAGTGGATATCTTCTGAAAACATCTTGATAAAAGAAGCTTTTCAGAATTGTAACCAAGTCCTAAATGGCATGAGATCTATTCAGAAACAAACTTTAAAGATTCCATACTCTTAAGAATTTTCACATTTTGGACAACTGACTGCTGCAAAATTAGTTTCCAAACTACTGAGAAATCAAGATTCTAGAAAAGTCTCTACATGCCACATTTGCTAGAACACACTGAATTTCAGGCACCTTCCAATCTCCTTACCTCTTGTCCTGAAAGGTAGTATGCCGCTAGAAGACCACCAATGAAGCGAATATTGACCTCAAAAACAGACACTTCAGAATTCTAGAAAAGAAAGAAAGCATTAATAAATAATTAACCAACTCCTTAATCAAGGAAGAAAAAAAATTGTCAAGAAGAAAGTACGTATCCTAAGGCAACGCACACGCAACTCCACGCTGGAGTCTCTAGATTTAAACTGAAATTCTCATGTGCATCTTTGTGACACCAAATGACAATTCTAGTTATAGCTTCAACCAATTTTATTAAAATAAAATTAAGTTTTTCTCCTGCCCTCTAACCATTTTATCACCACAAAGTGCAATTACAGTAATTTGGGGCTGGTGGGAAAGAAGGCAAGGACTGCACATTTCTATAATTCAGCATCTTCTCTCTTACATTTCAGCATAACACCAAACCTTCTAGGTTTAAAAGATAAAGCAAAATAAAAATTAGACAATTCCCGTAATACACATTTTTAGCCTGAATTACTAAGCTCAAATTCAGAGCTCTATTTTAACACAATCTTTGTCTCAGAATAGCCTTTATATTATGACAAGTAATACTGCAGGACCACTGAGAATCTCAATAGAATAAACCATTTTATCGCCTTCTTCCACATTATTATCCTTAGGTTAAATTCAACAGTATCTTTTGACTCATTTAACCCACAAAAAAATTAAGAGGAACCAGATAGTTTTAACAACTGACTCCCTCTGTGCCCCATTCACTTAATTTTCCACATACACTCCATCTGTCTCCCCCATAAACTTCTCTTCAACCTATTAGACACAGAATGTAGTTTTATTAAGAGATTTCGAGATAGGCAAGACTCTTCCTTTTATCCAGAAAAGTCACTACAATGTGCACTGAACAAGCTCCCTCACCAATTTCAGTTTTGAAATGACATTTACAGGTACATCTTTCCTTTTCTATCATTTCTATGGCACCTGCAGAGTTTTGGATCAAAACTAAATGCATTTGGTGCATAATTACATATTTCAGAAAGATTTCTTGAATAAAGATTTCTTCAAACAGCACTGATTAAAACTTGGAAGCTCTAATGTTTTTAGTAAAAGGCTTTCTCTTTTCACATAGAGGTGATATACAAGAAAAATAACATCAATGCAGCATGATTCCACTTAATACCTATTAAAGTTCACACACGCAGTGGAACAGTGTCAAGTGAAACCAACAATTTCCATTTCCCAGTAGAAGAATCCAAGCAGATCATATTTATGTATTTATTTATAAACTCCAAACCATATAAGGAAATTACTCAAGTTTGATGTACACACAAGACAACTCATCAGCCTTCAGAAATGGTTTTTGATACATAGGAAGATGTAACTGAACCCCAGAGGGTGATGTAAAGTTCTTCCATCCAAATTCTAGATTAATATTGCAAATTTATATTGAAATTGCCTTAGATCAGACAAAAGTTACAAAAGCAATTTAGTTCACACTCATAATGGTATCATTATGTCTACACTGTCTATGATATACTTAGGATCTTCAGTTTTAGACTGAATAATTATCTGGCACTAACTGAAAAAGCAGAGTAAAATTTCTTAGATGTTTGCCAGTCAAGGTATAAATCAAAAGGAAAAAGCCCAAACAAATAATTTTTGAAAAGTATGTTAAAATGTAGAAACAACAGTAAGCATTTGCTGAATTTGGGATGTACAACTATATTTCATTATGTGCATTTACTGAATGAAAAACTGTTTTTGGAACCACAGGGCAAATCCAAGGACTGAAATACAAATTCCATCACAGAGTCTGTGACAGTCCCAAAATTAGTACAAAGAACACTAATCAATAAGACTAAAATAGAGCTATTTCTTCCATTTAATGCTTCCAAACTCTCAAGAATGTCAGATGCTGTATGACCAACTGGGAAATTCTTGTGATACATTAAGAGTCTGCAGGAAAACCCAAGAATTCAAGTGGCATATTTTATGCTAAAACTCCTGAGAAATGGAAGAAGGGAAGAGATTGTACTCTTAAGTAATTTAAACACTGTGGTTTGGGGGGAAATTGTCTTTCATAGATCAGTTATTTGCAACAACTATCAGCCAGTAAAACCTCATCTTTCTGTCTTCATTTCTGAGGCCTGGTTGTTTCTCACAAAACACCTCTCCTTGCTTCCATTAGCCAATTATAATTTGCACTTTGAAAATACAATATATGGATATATATCTTAAGGCTTGGGCTATACTTTTTTTTTTTCCTAAAACAAAGTTACACAGAGAATGTTACTGTGAGATGTTACATAGTAATTTGTGTCATAAAAAAATACTAAATCCAAAGTAAAGCATAGATATGAGACACAGGAAAATCTAATTTTATTATATTTGTTTAAATCACATGGTTTAAAATTGTTGATTTTGTTTTGTTTTGTTTTTTTATGTATTTTTATTATTTTGTCACTATTATCATGAATTGTATCCACTCTTATGTATCAGGAAAACGTGGACTTGCTTGGACATGAGCAGGCTGGTCCCTGCTGTTACCTGCTTGCTAGAAGTGTAACCTGACAACATGTTTGAGGCTTGTCCAGACCTGGTGAGGGCTTGTGGCCATTGCTGCCCGAGTCCTAGCCAATGTTCAAGCTTGTTCAGACTTGTACCCCAGCACAGTGGGCATGTCACAGCCCACCAAGAAACTGCCTATAAAAGGGGCAGTGACCAAAGGTGAGATGGATGTGTTGGCAGAGCACAGACTCCCCACATACCCAGGACTGTTTTGCCTGTTCCTTATCAACAAACCAGTAAATTGCCTTATTGACTGACCTACCCTATCACAGTGAGTAATTTATAATATTACTAAAGTTTACATCTGACACTTTGATCTGTAAGTTTTTTTAAGTTTCACCTGAAAGACCTCTTCTGTCTCCCCCCAGGACAAACACCACAATAAAGACTAGAGAAACATTAGGACAGGCTCTACTCACCACACTGAAATCAAGATTTTTGTCAATCCATTCTTGTCCTTCTCTGAATTCATCGTGAAGGCCCATGATATAAAGAGTATCCAATGCATCTACTATGGTAGCACCCATTTGTGAGTTTCCTACATGCAAAAAAGAATGGTTTCTATTACAAGTGACTATTTCACTACTTTTCTTAAACATCACAAACATGAGGAAATAACCCAAGCAGCAGTAAAATTACTACAAAGGTATCAGCACAAAGAATAATCAAAATGAGTAAGGAATTATGAGGTACATAAGAGGATTCCCACTTCTCTTTCAAAATATCAGTCCTCTGGTACAGTTTGGCTTCTGGAGAAAGAAAAACAACTAAAGATTGAAAGAAGAGCCCTTCTCATCTGCTTTCCTAACATGAACTAGAGCAACTGTATTTTACACCAAAAAAACCCCCAAAAAACTCATAAGAAAACTAAAGGACAGAAAGGCATTCAGCTTCAAAAAGCTACTAGAAATTCTAAGACAGAAACACTAGGGGAAAAAATGCATATGCAAGACAAAGCAATCAGTACTTGCACAAATGCCTCGCATTTCTCAACATTTACTTCTGAAATATTCAAAGTTTTGCAATTATGGATGCCACCTAATGATTGAAAAGCACGGACTGATGAGCAGGGAAGCGCTGGACTGCCAAAGCGCAGTCCCAAGATTCTGCGCTGGCGTCTGCAGGGACCCAGGCTGTGAGCTGCTAATGGATTTCTCAACTGTCACCACTTCAAGAGCAGCACTGAAAGCCAAATAAAAATCAATGGTGCTTTAAGCTAAAATGCCATTCACTTGAAACAGTAGCAATTTAGAGCTGATTGATGAGTGACTCATCGGGCTGTGCAAGGGAAGACAATGTGGTGAGCCATGGCCCATGATAGCCCTGGCCTCCCCAGGCCGTCCCAACCCAAGCTGCTGCTCTCAGTAGGCACAGATCTTAGTTTCTAAAGGAAATCAAAATTATCATGGGTTCTCTGTTTTCATGGAGTGTAAAAAACTTCATGTGCACCAACAAAATAGCCAAATTTCACTGTTTATACCTGTAACCAAACTATAAACCAGTGCAGTAACTCCGATTAGCAATTTCCTAACAAGTCAATTTTAGGATTCTTTTAATGTGTTTTCCACCCATAATGGGAATCTCTACAGCACAGTGTTCCTGCTTGATAGTTTTTATTCATCCATTTCTGACTTTCACACGGTTAGAGCTATATTTTTGTCCTCAAACATAACAGTAACTGAATGAAGCCATCACCCCCACTGTTTCTTTCTCACACCCAAATGACTGACATGTAAACTTAATTCCATTTTCAGGGACTACTTTCCCCAGATAATAAAAATTAAACACAACAGTATCCATGACAAAGTAATCACCAACTAATTTTTAAAGAATAGCCATGCATTGGTTTTAATTAATTTCAGTTTGATTTGGAATGCCTAAAGTTGGAGGTGTTTGTTAAGAAAAATCAAGTACAGATTGGGACACACTACCTTTTGCAAGATTAAAGACAAATCTTTTGACAAATTGTCCACCAGCCATATCTATAATTCTCAGGAAATGAATTCACTGTGGTGCTTAAGTACTGTAAGGTTCAATGCCTTCAGCCAAATGGCAAATTCCACTGCTTGTGTTAAAGTGGAGGTTGTTTTGAGCAAAGCCACAGTACTGCACTTAACTTAGCACCTTCTCAAAAGCATCATGTGATAGTTAACTAATTTAACACTTAAAAAAAATGCAAATCAGACCATAACACAAGGACTACTTTCAGTACCAGCTGACAAAGTAATTTTTAACATAAAACATGTTATACTGCTTCCACAACATGCTCAAAGTTATTTTTTTCTTTATTTAAACTACAATGATAAAATTTTCAAATACACCGTTTGAACAAATAGAGATACATAAGTCTTGGGAAATCCTGGAAGTTCCTCTTGCAATAGTTTCAAAAAGTAAAACCTTTCCAGCTTAAGCACAGTGGTAATCACATCAGCAAGCTCTTGTACTCTTCAGCTGGCATGGGATACAGAGAACACATTGAATGGAAATGGACTGGTGTGTCATTGTGTGCCACCCTAGCTCCCCACACCTACTGCAAAGAACTTCAGACACCACTGTACAATCTTCCACAGTTTTCTAGATCTCAGAACTACATTTCAGTGTCCACAACATGGAGAGCAGTACGGTGAGAGCAAGAATACCTACTTGCCAGACCTCAAGAAAATGTCTTCAAAACCACAAACTTAGACAACCTTTTTCATTGAGTTCTCTCAGCACAGAACCATGAAAGAAGGGCCATGGAAAAAAAGCACATAACTTTTGCCATCTCACAAATCCAATGTATGAATTCAGAGAGAACAGAACAGAGCTCTGTCCAGAGCTGATCTAAAGGGTTCATAGTTTCCCCAGTGCACCCCATAATGATTGAACAATATGACTGTGCCAAATACAGACAAGAAATTTGCTATCACTGTGTTAAAAGCGAGCCCTAAACCAGTGGCGCCCAAAGGGGATTGCCTACAACCTGTTTCACACCAGATCCTTCGGTGCTGTTTGCAGCCACAGAAACAAATGCAGCCCAATCAAACCAGCTTGATCAGCATCTTTTTGTCCCTACGAGTCAATTAAATGCACAGGCTCACACTCTGAGATTTTTGTCTGGCCCATACCCTAATGATTTTTGTTCAAGCCCTTCCTCTGGCTGCCTTTACACTCCTTTCTTTCACCTTTTATGTTTATCTTTCCTAGAACCATGAATGTCCAACAAAACATTATGAGAAAAGCCCCTTCTACTCTCATGTGCCTCTTCTCTAAGCAGCAATGGGCACCTGTTCCTGAGGCACAGATCAGTACGGTTATAGTTTCTAGACTCCATGTGAGAACCCAACTATTTTTTATCCCAATCTGCAACGGACAGCATATGCATCCCAAACTATAATAAATTATTAGTTTTGCTTTTTTTCATATAACCAGGCTATTTCAACCAAATTTGAGTTATTTTTCTTTTTTCTACACATGAGTACTTCTTCCTTGAGGAAGACTTGGAGGAATAATGTTTGCATTTTCAAATCCTTTTAGCTTAACACGTTTCCAAAAGGGCAAGAGATGACACGCCAAAATTTTGCAACAGATTGTTTGCCCAGTCTTCTTCCTTTAGTGTCAATCAGGCAGCAGGAAACAAGCTAATTCCCTCCTCAGCGGCATTGAGGTAGAAAAGGCCAAAATGCAGAATTCACACTCAGCAGTCTTGTACCTACATGAACACAGGGCAGAACTGAACATAATGCAACACTGAATACAATATATATGAACAGCTTGGCTGCTCCGTACTGCAAGATAACTACAACTTAAAACCATTCGTGGGCTACATAATGATTAGTCAGAGAGTAAAATTAATTAATTGCTCTCAGCTTCTTTTTTCAATGACAATGTAGAAAGGATGTCATTCTTAATTTGTTCTTCCACTGAATTCTCCTGTATCTATGGCTTGACCAAAACAAACAGTGATATTGTAATAGCTGTCTTCATCTTAAAATGTACTGCACTTCCAGCAAGGCATCCACTGAGAACTAAAGAAGGAAGAAACAGCAAGTGTTCCAACCACTACCCCACATTAAGGTCACGTGTACTGTTATAGGTAAAGCAAAAATGGCAGAGGTACTTCCCCCTACTGATGCTGATAGAAACCATTGATCTAAAGTCACAAAGTGAAATAATTTTCCATTCATGATAGAGAATGTTCTATTTTTTCCTTTCACAACCATGTCAAGACCCATAAATTTTGCCTTAAAGGACAAGGGGATAACCTTCCTGGAATTAAACTGCAGAAGGTTCATCTGAAGCGCCATAAAGTAACCCTAAATAATGAGATAACAGTTTAAAGTATACACTTCTTGTTACCACCTCAAGCAGTCTATTATTGCTCCACATACAGAGGGAGCAGATGTCTCATGGTAAAAAAAAAGGCTATAAAACAATTAAACTATAATAGAAAATAACACTTCTGCTAGGTGAAGGCATTCCTCCCAGGGTCTGCCTCTGTTCAATACAAAGGCTCAGCTAGTTATGTCGCATAAGATAATAACTAATTCCAAAAAGGCTCAGTTTAACAAACGTCAGATTAGGAAGTTTCCTCTCCATATAATTATAGTTCTAGTTGATTGAGCTCCAAATTTAATGAAGTTTGCCTAATGAATGCAATGCTCATTCTTCTAAATAAAACAGAACATCCATCATGAGCTAATGGAAAGAATTTAACAGTGAAATAGCTGAACTATTAAGAAAATCATACACACTGTCATTAAGCAAGAGTATTATTCCAAAGGACTGCAAAATAGTAACTCAGATTTGTATTTAGGTAGACTAGTTTCCTGAGATAAGCCAAATAATTCTTTCTTTCACTTGATAACACATAAATCTACAGTTTGAAATTTCTAGCAAATCATATGACTAAGTATAAATATCAGCACCTCTAAAAGAAAAATGGTCTTCTTATCTAGAATCCTTCTAGTATGCCAAAGCACTAGATGAAGAACTGGTTTATTAGTACCATTTGAAAGTCTCCCAAGAGACTATCAAAATACAAGGGAGACAGATCATTGTCAAATGCTCCATGACAAAAGGAATATGAAGAAAATAAATAGCTCATTTTCATTATACCATAAGAAAAAGTGTAGAGATTTACAATATCTGCTATCAGTTCAGGGTTGTTCAGTGTATTTATTATGTGGAAGCAAAAGAGACTATAAGCAGTGAGGTACTAGAGAAAATATGTGAATAGATCAACTATGCATAGATCAAATATGAACAGCAAAGACTAAAGAGGCATGAGACACAGACAAGTTAAATAAGGAACAAGACAGCAAATTAAAACTCTGCACCAGAAAACTGAAAGTCATGCACTAAACTGAAAGGTTATCATCAAATAGGTGATTCACAGAAACTCTAACTATTTAACATCTCGCCCATATGTCCTCCTTATTTTAACATGCATACACCATGCACAAATCTCATTACCTCTCCTGAAAAACTCTTCCATAGGGGC
This sequence comes from Erithacus rubecula, assembly GCF_903797595.1. Lineage (NCBI taxonomy): Eukaryota > Metazoa > Chordata > Aves > Passeriformes > Muscicapidae > Erithacus > Erithacus rubecula. The sequence continues at coordinate 25,595,184 of NC_136658.1, forward strand.
TTTCATTGGCCTAAGTGGAGGGCAGGGATACTGAGTCTGCATGGGAGTGAGTTAATTTTCTTCACAGCAGCTTGTATGGTGCTGTGGGGTTTGGATATGTGACTAAACCAGTGTTGGAAAGTTACCAGAATTTTGACTATTGCTGAGCAGTGCTTGCACAGCATCAAGGCTTTCTCTTTCCCCTGCACCCCCACAGTGAATAAGCCAGGGGAAGGCAAAAGGCTGGAGAGAGAATTTCCTTCTTATCCTTTCTCCCTCTGCCTGTGCTCCAAGACTTCTGTGCCACAAGTGTGTGTCCTACAACACACGTGGCATTTACCCAGAGACTTGCTAAAGGAGTAACAAAACTTGAAGGAAATCCAGCTTACTCAAATGGATCTCTCATCACCAAAATGTACGCTGCTGCTATGAAGGAAACCAGCCTAAGTGGAAAGCTTACCGAGGCCACTCTGCTTCCAAGGAAGTCATATAAACAGGCCCAATAGGTGCATGTAACAATTCCTACTCTTCTACCTCGACTAGTGACTGAGAAGGAAGCATTTTATTTTTCCTCAGAAAAGACAGCAGATGACACGTCCAAAAGCAGGATGCTCATCAGTCCATTTAAAATCAAGGTAGGGTTTTCATATTTCCTAAACGAGTGACAAAATCACACAAGAATCTAATAAAGACTCTTACTCTCTTATGCAAGGACAGCCTGCAGACATCATCAGCAACTACATTTTGAAGAAAGCTAAGGGAATTGGCAAGATTGAGGAAGAACAATAATTTGGGTACAGTAAAAGCATTTGGGCCATTACTGAAGACAACTGTCTCTACATCACACAAAGGGCAAGTATCCCTGTGTTAAGACATCCCTGCAATCAAAATAATTTATTTTATACTCTAGAAAGAAGACTTATCTTTCTAAGCAATAAAAAGCTGGAATCCATAGTTAGTTACATGCAAAGACTAGAGGTCTAGATGCAAGAAAATAGCTTTCACTCTCAAAACAGCTTCCCATGGCCAATGGGATGATCATACTGATTGACAGAACCATAAAATACAAATGGAAATAGTGCCAGAAAGAGTATTGGTCTCAGCCTGTCTCATATCTGATTTGGTTTTTTGCAGAGCCCTGGACAGACATCACTTAGTGTAAACTGAACCTATTTCTACTGGTGCGGAACATGTTTGATTACTGGAGTAGCTACTTGGGGATGGAGGCGGGATCAGCTTGCAAAAGGAATGTAAAAGGACCAAAACCTCAACTATAATTGTAATTTCTAAGATAAATTTCCACTAAAGCAGGCAACCTCAGCTTCAGACTAGTTCAGCACTACTTACAGAGCAGCCCAACCACTGGGGTGTACACAAGCACAGAGCAGGTCTTCCCTTTTTGCACCACACTGATTTCAGAAACAAAAGAGAAGTAAAGCCTCCCCAAGGAGGAATACATACTCCCTCACACTCTGAAGCTGAAAGTTTATTCATTTTTCCTATAGGCAGTCGCTTTAATTCCTAGCAACTGAGTGAAAATGCTTCCCTGATAAACTCAGCCTGACATTAGAGTTATTACAATCTTAAAGAAAACAAATATTCTTGTTATCGATATTCCTGTCTGCCCAGATTCATAATGGCTGAAAAATACATGCTGGGCAAGACTGCACTATATATTGGAAAATAAACCAATTTTTACTCCAAAAGTTTTAAATAATTCAAGTTTTCAGACTGTAGCAACAGGATTTCTTGATGTGACAGACAATTAGAGACATGGTATGAAAATACGTAAAAATTAAAAGCGAACAATTAGCAACAGTTTTCTGTATGTCTAATAAGGGTCTGGCAATAAAGCTGCCAGTGCTGAAACATACCACTTGCAAAATATCTTAATGACTCAAAAGGAACAAGATAATGTTTAAGAAAATTAATTAAACTTTTGAACAAGAGAATTTAATTTCACTGAGAAAACAAGTTTCAAAATTAGTCAATGAAACTATACATTTCATACAAAACTGCTATGTGTTGTGTATGATTTCAGCTCAGTCATAAAATGCAATGAATAAGCCTGTAAGCATCCATAAAGAAACCAATTGCCTTTAACATTTTAGACTAATTAAAAAAGCAGAACAAAAAACTAAGCATGTTGATTGCTTAGTTCTGTTAAATTGCTGATAATAGACAAGATGAAAAGGAGGTCTTAATGTTTTGTACCAGACAATAGAGTACTTTAGCATATAAATAACATTAAATGATTGATTGCATTGCTTTCCTTAATTTCATAACTGAGGAAGTAATAGGAGTAGAACACTGAACTGTATGCTAGACTTTGAACCTATTAAAAACTGGACCTGCTGGTATTTGTTAATAATCAACAAACTGCTGCTTAAATACCTATGCTCTTAAGACTTGAATTTTAAAACTTCATCTAAGAATCTATACTGCAATGAATCTTCCTCCTGACTGCTGTTCACTTGATTACTTTACTTTGCTCCCTAACTAAATCTTATACAGTCCTTCAAATTAATTTAAAATTCATGCAAGCAAGAGTGGAATGCAGTCCCCTTAGTACAAAGCCTGAATATCCTCAGATATTTCAATTTTCTACATTTCTATCCAACTTCCTCCATATTTTTTGTTCTTTTATTTTTAAGCACAAAGACCAAACTGAATTACTGTACAGGACTGTGTGCAGTATAAATATTAGTGCTGGAACTATGATCTGAGTTAATGGACAGTTAAGACCTGATGATAACTGTAAAGCTACAATGTCAGGAGAGAAAGGTTAGCATGAATCTCAGAGTAGGAAACGAAGGAGAGAACATGGCACTGAGTACCAAGGAGGCCATGGAAACATATCAGAAAGGAAGCAAGAGTAAAGTGTGAAAAGTGAATGGTGATAGCAAAATTTGCTGTACACACGATGCAGTCAATCAAAACTAACTGAAAATACAGATCTGAACTAACTCCTTTTCGAGAAAACAGGAAGTGGAAGACTGAAGGGAAAAGTATCTGTGAATGATGGCCTGGAAGTAAGAAGAATCAAACACTAGCAGAAATCAGTTACACACAGTGGCAAGCAAAGCAAGATTAGTATTTGAGAGTAAATAAGAGAACAAGATATTATCTGGACTTGAGTACAGTTGTGTGACCTGATGTATGAAGCAAGCTAAGTACAGATCTTCCAAGACAAGATACAATCTCTCAAAGATAACTGTATGCTAAATTACTTTGTCAGCTAGGCAGTAGGAAAAGCATATTAAAAAAACCAAACACCTAAGAGCCATCATGGCACACCTTTTCCATTTTTATATCTGGGCCACTTCCACACATTTTGGTCCAATCCACATTCTAAATGCTCTTTGGGATAGCATAAGAGGAGCAGATTTTCAGTGGGATAGTTGAAGAACTTCACCAGAAGGGTGAAAAACTTGAGTGAACAGTATCAATGTATTAGGCACAAGCACAGTGTTCCACTCACGTGGTTGAACTGCTCCTAAATTCCAGCTGCCTCGTACATCTGCTGGCTTCAGATGGCAGTGAAGTGTACCCACACCTGACTGCCTCTCTGTGCACGTGCCCATGGAGCTGTCCTCAGCAGATTTAGAGCACAGAATGCTAATTCTTACTCAGCTGTCATGCCTGTTCATATTTTAACACAGTCCAAAACAAGATGCATAGCCTTAACTTCATTTCCTTATTATACCCTCTGCTCTCAATTCCAATGGACAGGAAAAAAGTTTAAATTCATGAATAGCATTCCCACCTAAATAATTCACAAGTCAAAAGAAACATTAAGCCCAAAGATTTCCAACAGGAAACAATTGTTTTTTCTCCTCAGAGCAAACCATCTGGTTAATACAAGAAGAACAGGAGAGAATGCTATTGGAAAAAAATCAAAATTCTCAGGCTGAGCCTCAGCCCTGAACTCTAGTACAACTCAATTTTTTCATTACCATTTCACGCAGATGTTTACCTCACTATCCTACAACGCAGGTTACAGAAATGAGATGTATATCTAATTCCACTTTGCATTTCTGCATCTTTTGTTTGTTTTGTGGGATTTTCTGGTTAAAATAGAATTTTCAATCTTCTGAACAGGATTTTACATAATTGCTTCAGACACTTTAAAAAGTCGCTGAGTACAACTACCCTATATGTGTTGTACATGAACTAATACAAACTGTGAGAAGAATTTTGTACGAATATTATATTATTAAAAAGAACAAAATAACAGCTGCTCATGGTGAACTTTCCTGATATGCATAGGCACACTTGTGACTGTTCAATGAAATATCAGTGACATTCAAAAAACATTCTTAGCTAAGCAGTTGTTTTTATCTACAGCACCAGTATTGTAAAACACTTCAGAGGAAACACACAGACAGATTGTGTCCTGTCTGCACAAATTTGCAAGTTTCAGAGAACAACTATATTCTGAATAAGCATGACACACATTGCAATGAAGCAAAACAGTGTTAACAAATCACTATTTGCCCAACTGGCAGCATCAATCAGAAGACAGCTTTAAACAAGATAAGAAAAAAAAAGAAATTTTGTAGAGGGAAATCTTGTCCTAGCATCAATGTTAAAGTCTTTTTAAGAAGAGAACTTGCATATGGCCAGGAAGCATACACAGAAGGGATGTGAGACCACCCCTTAACAAAAATCTTTGAAGAAAACTGACCTGCTACATGGTAAATGAAAATTGTTCTCATGCAGATGAATAATAGTTTAAAAGATAGGAAATGGGATAAATGAAAACAACCATCAGTGTGAGGCAAAATCACCAGAGGGATCCTACTGAGATGATTGCTTGGGCAAAAGCTTAAATATGAAATAGCTGAAAATAATTATAATATTAGATTTATAAAATATGTAACTGGATACAGTGCATGAGGATTCCTAAAAGGAATGCTACTGCAGAAAAGCTACCGTGCACTGTGTTTGTAGACTCAACAAGGAGCCTAAAAGACAGAGAATGCAATTATTAGGAAAGGAACAGCAAACAAAACAGAAAATGGAACAAAGTTTTAGTCTTCCTCACAAAGACCAAAGAAGACCCCAAAACCACCACCTTGAAAATATACAAAGAAAGAAGATAACATATCAGGTAGGAAAGAATGTAAGTAAAAGAAATTAGTTTACAAGCCAAGACCCTCCATGCAGAAAAGCAGCACTACTGAGGGCATATGCAGCTCTAAAAACTCATTAATGGCAAAGAAGAAATTAATACTAGATTTATTCCAACCCCCCCCCCCCCCCCCGCAACACCAAAACTAGCAATTCAAGACAGCAAGCAGACTTCAAAACTAAAAAAGTTTTCTACATTATATCAAATCAAACTATGGAACCACTCCTAATGGGTTATGTTGCTCTTTAGGTTGTTCAGACTCCAAAGCAGTTTGGACAAAATCAAGGAAAAATAAACTAGAAGTGATTAAATAAAGCTTGCTGCCTCTGACCACAGAAGCACTAACACTACACAAACTTCTGTAAGGCTGTGGAGTTTCTGAGACAAGCTCACTATGAGCTTTCCATGCTCTTACATGTCTTCTCTAGATAACTGCTGTGAGCAGTTTTTGAAGACCGAGTAACTATCATGTTTGAGCTGTCATCTGACTTGAAGAAACTTGTGATATTAGAACACTGTTCTAGTTTCAAATAAAGCCGGCAACTCAAGAGTTATGCTCTTTCTCAAAATTTTATCTCTCCAGAATTTGTGTTACTGGTCAAAAAAAAATACACATTCAATGTACATATAATATTCAACATTATCTCGCTGTAGTCACTCATTACTGAGTTTGCAGAGGACACAGATGCATAGGCCTGTCTTAAGGCAATTTCCATTTATTTTAAAATTGACTTGAACCTGAAATACAGAGATTAGGCTCAAATTTGCATTGTGAAATTACCTCTCTTTCCTAGTTTGCATGAATGGATTTTCTTTCCCCTTCCATTTGCCACAGAAAAAGGCAATGATGAGTAGATTACTAGTGCATGTACAGTTAAAAGATAAGAACTATTGCTAACTAAGGAGGTTTTTTTATCAAGATAACATATAGTCAAGAACATTTTTCTTTACATATATATCTCATATTCCGTTTTCATTCTCATTTACCCTCTACATAGATTCAAAGGCTGAACACATGCACGGAAAAAGGATGTTGAGCAGAAGCTGTGTTTTCCATCTGTCTTTTTATTAGGATTTTACAGTGAGAAGAGACCAGAACTTTACTGTCATATTTTTAAATGATCATCTCATAGTTTTTAAAGTGTATAATGTATCTTCTTTCCATTAAAAGTGTTTGTCTTTATACTGTTTATAAACAGGTATTTTGCCAGCTAAAAACCAACCAGACAAACCAGATAATACAAAAGGCTTACTAAACCAGACACCTTTAAGACTCAATTAATGTGAACTTCAAAAGTAAATTACACCTAATTAGGTGACAACAGATGATAGTGTCAGAGCGGCTCAAGTGGCCCAATAACTGCTACAAGGAGAGATAACAAAAATGTCTTATAAACTAACAAGCATTTCCAAGTGTAAGTAATAATAAAAAAAATGTAAGTGTTTTCTTGTAGTGCTTACAAGAAATATTCCACCTTTCACTTAAGGAACCACAAAGTGGACAAAGAAATCGCATTGCTCTCCCAAGCTGTACTGTATTTGTCAGAGGCTCCTGTGCCTGACTCAGCTCCTTGCAGCAGCCTCCATCCTTGCAGTCCAACAGATGCATTTTCTTTGGGAGTTTTGCTCTGGGAGAAATGCACTGTCAGATCTCCATTGCTTAGCAACACGAGAGCTGCCGCAGGAGCTTCCTACACTGCTGGCACTGGGCACTCACCTCAGCAACTTTCCTCAGTGCCACTGGCAGCAAAAGGCTGAGGCTGCCTGTGTGCAAGCCAGCCACACTCAATGATGGGTACAAACCGAGCACTCCACTGCTATATTGGAAATATTCAGCACACCTGAATCCTACAGTTATTCCCTTGGACATATCTTGCTCACCAGTGACACTTAAAATGCCAGATAAAAATTCCTCATAAAAGAGAGGACAGATTTATTTGGTCAAGTTGCAAGGAAGAGATAAGGTACTGCATTGCAGCCTTGGGGCTCTACCACGTACCACAAATGCAACCACAGTGTGACTTCACTGACAATTCTCTCTTCCCCCCAGAAGACAGGATCCCAAGAGAGAGCTGGCAGGCAGCTCTGGTTAAATTGACTGCTTGCATGGCATGTGAGATGAGAGAACAGGAGTGGCATGAAAGCACAACTCTAGTTGTGCAACTCTAGACAACTCTAGTGTGACAAAATGCAAAATAATGACTTTATTAAGTCTTTGTGCTTGAGAATGGGTATGTCTGTATGCAAAAATCTACAGCTTTGAAACTTCATATTATGAAGATCTGTCCACACCATTCAAAACATATCTAGACATATAACTGTTTATGGAGTATGTACATTACCAGATGGTCTTCATATAAATCAGCTCATCTCTAGACAGAATACATGCAAATGCAAGGTTTAGAAATGCTCTGCTAGTAATATGGGAAATCTTCATTTTTGCAGTATCAGTACTTTGCCATGTACTTATTACTTGACAAACCACATCTTCACTTTATTTTTAGGTAATTAAAATTAGCAAAACAAACCAAAAAACAACCACAAAACAACAAAATAAAGCACACCACTAAGTTCAGAACTTTCATTTCAGAAAGCATCAATTTAGATGCCCACAATTTTTAGTTTTGTTGAGGACAATGTTCCAAATTGTCCAATGACTGTCTATTTTCTTTACCTTTTCCTTAATGTAATACAGGTTCTCAAATAAACATTGTTTTAGAAAAACAGAGATTGAAGACTGGTGCAAACTAACTAGTACTAATTTCTCAATTTAACTCACAATAAAGTATCCTTTACAGTTTATGCTAGGGTAGTAAGTTCATATGATACTGGAGTAAAAGATACAGCACAAACACATAATAGTTGAAAACTCTGAAGCATATTTGGACTGAATAATTTTAATTGTGTTTTCAGGAGATGTGCACCTACGGATCATCAAACAAGTGCAGAGACAAATCATCTTCAAACAGCATGTTTCAGGTGGTCACTAATCCTCAAATGCAAATCCAAATTTCATTACATGAAGAGCATCCAACAATGCCATCAACTATTCTGGTTTGTGCTATAGTCAGAAACCCTTCTGAAGCAAGCTCAGTGTTTGTTGTGCTTGCTCATTATTTTACATGGATCATTTTCCATCAGCCTTTTCTCTTCATCCTTTGTGTTCTAACGGGAACTTGACTGAGGTCCCACACAAACCCTCTCTGCAAGAAAGCCCTGCAGCTGCCATCAAATTTATTCACCAAATTTAGCAGTCCAAGAAAAAAAGGTCAATGTTTATTTTTTTTTTTTTAGCTTAGCTGCTACAACCTTCAGCAGAGCTGCAAATAAAAATTTAAGCTGGAAAGAATACACATTTCCACCGCACTTTCTCCTTGACTTTCTTATTTCATTTTACAAGGTGGGAATAAATGCTAGGCTTTTCAAAAGCAGTTTTCACCCCATTTCACCAATAGAGAACCTATTAAGGTTTGTTTCATATATCATCTAAGTCTAAGTATCTTTAGAAGCTCACCTACTCCTAGTTATACTTTCCCAAAGCAGTACCACACTACTGATGCTGTGACCCAGCTGTTAAAGAAGTGCTAATTAAGATTACAACTACTGCCCAACTACACATTTTGAAAGACAGTATTTCAGCACACTCTCCTTTACAATTTACAGTCAGACATCTCAAAAAGACTGGCAAGAATTTCTTGCTGCAGGCCAACTAAAGCAAACCTAGAATGTTTTGTTGTAAAAGTCAAACTAATAATTGAGGAAACCCATAAACATTCTTGCTGCAATGCTTCAGTGAGGCATAGAGCATCTTGCTTTAAAGTTTATGAAGTTTATCCTTCCTTATATTTTTAATTACTCAACACTAAGATTTATAAGAGCAGAGCAGGCCACCTCCTCTGCCCTTCTCTGACCCCAGACTGAAACCTGCTAAATCTTGCAATGTTAGAAACATTGGTGTTCTCCTTGGCATAGAGATAGATAAACACTGCTTTAGACAAAAGTGGAGTCCAACGGGGAAGACTAATGACTTATTTGTCTTCTAAATTGAATCGTGTTTACCTCACTTGGGAGTTATCAGCAAACCTGATTTCCCAAAGATTCATGCAAAGAGGTGCCGTTCAACCAGCGATACCATCTCCTTGCAGGATCTCACAGACGTGCTAGGAATTGAAATGGAAGCACAGTAGATTGCAGTAATAGCTGAAAATAGTTTGGATCAAATCATCTTTGAGATGAATAATAAAAACAGATTTTGCTGAACATCTTTTTATTAAAACTAGCATGAGGTTTCAAAAAAAATTAAGTAACTCTTCTATAAAGGCAAATACTGCTGGGAATCATGTCAATAGGGATAATAGAGATTGGTAAAGAGCTAGGAATAACAATACAGCCTAGACAGTGCTTGGTACAAAGACCAATTTCCCCACACACACATTCCCCCATCAACCATCCACCAAATGAACAATGGCTGATTCTATTTTAGACGTGATATATGCTGAAGATTATGTGTTTCAGAAAACTTTTTCATATGAAATAGCCCTGATTAGAGCAATCATTACATGATTTGGCTGGAAACTAAATGGCACAAAATAGCATCTCGATTTTTAAAGGACAAACATGTAGGGCATTGGCTGCTGGAGCTAGCTAGAACAAGAGGAACAGAAACTTTAACACAGACAAGGCCTGCAATTTCTTTCAGAAAGCAATGCCAAAATTTCAAAGAATAAGCATTCCAAAGAATAATCATTCCAAGGAAAAAAAGCATAAATCTTGCAGACTCATTAGCAGACGTTAGAAGTAAGCAGAGGAGGAATGGAAAGAAAAGAATACAGTGAAATTGAAATTCATAACTGCTTCAAAATATTGTATCAATCACATTAAAAACAAATATCATAAAAATGTCTTCCTGCCACATGAAGGAAAAAAACTTACTTCATATAGTTTGAGTTACAAACCAAGGCTAATCTAAAATTACACATGGCAAATCATGCAACAGAATTGCAAGCAGCAAAGACTACATGATCATAGAGGTGAACATTAAAGATTTTTCCCTGTCAAATCAAATTGCATCAGCTGGAAAAATATAAAGGAAAGCCATCCATTAATCATAACATAAAACTAAATCACAATAAGCTTTAGAAGAGATTTTTCTTAACAAAACCTAAGGCAGTGCCTATGTATGAAATAACAAAATACCTAAGAATACTACACAATGCTGTCCTGGTATCTAAGAAATGCCCTTCTGTCATGGAAGAAGCCTTTTGCTCCAGTGTTCCCTTCAGCTCACACTCTCTCCTTGCACTGTGCTAAGTACCACTGGGGAGGCACTGGCACAGGTTGCCCAGAGAAGCTGTGGGTGCCCCATCCCTAGCAGTGCTGGACGAGGCTCTGAGCAACCTGGTCTCATGGAAGAGTCCCAGCCCATGACAGGGGGTTGGACTAGATCAACTTTAAAAGGTTCCCTCTGACTCAAACTTAAACACGAAGATCTAGACAAGATGGGTTTTAAAAATATGCACACACACCCCCAACATTTATATTCATTGAATATCTAAATATAACCAAAAAATAACCACAATTGCATCAGGACTTTCATTTATACACACACACATGAAGCATCAGAGATATTGTTGCCTCTGCAACAATAAGAACATCCTACTTCCAAAGAGAAAGGTTATAAAGTAATATCACTGAAATAATACATTTCTGTCACTCAGACTTCAAAAGATTTTTTTATTAAAACAGAGTTTGCTAGAAAGTTTGGATAGACTTTTAAAGAAGATACTTGGAGAGAAATATTAACCAAAAAAAAAAAAAAAAAAGAAAAAACCACGAACAAACCAGAAAATATAGCCTACCAAATATGTTGGTGGAATGTCCTTTCCGGGCAATTGGTTTGAGCTCATTATGTCCCCATCCATATTGCCTATAATTGTCCCAGGCATGCTTCATCATCTAAGAAACAGAAAAAAAATAGGATTTGATTACATTATAAAACTACTCTCTATGAATACAATATTTTACTCCTTATTTGAGACTTCATCTTTCACAGGCATCCCAGCATACTAATTACTTTGTCACTGCTTCTATCTGTTACAGAAATCAGATTTTACAGCATGAATAAATTTGAAAAAAAATTAAAGTCTATTTGACTTGAGCTGTGGAGCCTAATGCTCTGCATTAGGTCATTTTCTTGTTCTTCCTTTTCCTTTAATATATGCACAGACATTTAAAAATGTAAGCATAAGGAGTGCATTTAAGTGTAAGGAATTGCTGTGAAATACTGGTAATGTCTTAAGATGCTAACCAAAAGAAAAATATATCTACTGATACCTGAAGCACAAAAAGGATTTATTTACACTGGTACATCCAAGTACTCAACAATTTTGCAAAAGGCATAACAGATTTCTCATTAGCAACACCTACTTGACAAAGATGTACCCTCATATAGCCTCTACCAAAAGAAATGCCAAAAGCTTTGCTTTTTTGAAAGCATAAGGAACAAAGCAGGATAATGTTATTAATATTTACTACACAAGACATTTAGCTTTTTAGTAGATATCTTCACCACCTAGTAAGAAAATTACATCTAAAAACCCAAAAGGTCTTGGTGACTAGTTGTGCATATCAGCTACTAAGCAATGCTTTTATGGATTTCCTAAAACTCTTCAAACTCCTTACTTGTTGGGAATTTAGCAGCCACCAAATTGCAAAGTGAATGCAGTTTTAAATAAATAAATATTATCAGTACCTAAACAGATAAAAGCAAGTAATAGCAAGAAATTAGATATCAAAAGACACTGACTGACCCAGACACAAGAACAGTAAGGAAAAGCCCTTAGAACAACAGCCATGTGTCTTTATCCACAACATTATACATATTTTATTTTCAAATTTCATTTTTAAATTGGTATTAAATAGTGTTAATATAAACAAAATCCCAAAGAAAATGTATAGGACTTAAAATAATAATTTTCAAAAGTTTGATGAATGCTTTTTAAAAGAAGAAACTATGTAAGTGTACCAACAGCACAATATTAACCCTTTAAGAAACTGAGGTAAGGCAATCTGTTTTCACTACAATTTACATGACTGCAATTTTCTTATTTTAATCAGAGAGTCACTGCACTCACAGAAAATGGGAGGGACCAAGCAGATGCTGGCTAAAAAATGAGGTGCAGCCAGCTGCCTTACCAGCACTACCTCACATCTCTCCTCTTATTACCTCTCAGATTCCTCCTCCTACCAAATTCAAGATCTGGTGGGAGTCAGCATCCAAGAATCCCAGATCTTTCAAACTGCAGCTAAACTGCCTGCCGAGACATGGAACACAAAGTCTCTGTTCTCCCTGCAACCATCAAGAGATCCCTATCCAAATTACAAAGCTGTAATTCCTACAAATGTAAACTCCCTCCAAATTTACCATGGCTCATGGTAGTTAACTCATCCCTAGACAATAAATTTGAACCCCACACACAGGACCAAGAAGCTGGGGATCACTTCTGTGTTAAACTGGCATCAAACTGCACAGCTGCCCCTCACAAGATGCCAAAGCCCCACTCCTACAGCTTGTCATTCAAAGTCACCTCACATGCTGCTTTTAGTATTCCCACTAATTTCGACACCTGATTAGGTCATAATACTCTAGAACTTATTTTACTGTCATGAACTAGCAGTGTAAGAAAAAGTGGATGCAACTATATTAAAATAGGAGAGAAAAGCCATTTCCCTAGCATTCAGGAACTCCATAGTGTTTACACAGCACGTATCAAACAGCAATTTTTCCAAATGTTCCAATTCATAGCAATTGGAACATTGAGTCAAGTAAAGGGATCCTCTCTTGACAGGTAAGAAAACTGCAACCCACTCACAGGCAGCAAGCACAGAAGTTCCTCTGAGAGCTCCCACCAATGTTATCCAGTACAAACCTACAAATTTCCATATAAAATTGTTCATTAACTTACTATCACAAAACTGAGACTCACAGCATCATTCAGATGGAAAGGCATCATTCAGGATGCCTCTCCTGTTCAACCTCCTGCTCAAAGCATGATCACTTATGGGATCAGACTAGGCTACTCAAGGCTTTATCCAGTCAAGGTAGACTTAAGGGTTGGGGATAGTCCAGGTTTCTGTGAAGGGTCCTGCTCTAATCTGCAGCCTGCCAGTCCGAAAAACTCTACTTGGGAAAACAGACTTAAAGGTTTAGAAAGAACTAGAGGATGAAACTAAAGACTGATCAGTGCGTTCTCTGTGTTTGAAAACAGATGATTAAACAACAAAACGACCATGACATGGCAGACCTAACCAACTGGCTCGCACTTAAGGAAATTTGGCTTCTGAGATCTTTGGATGCTCCAAATAAATACTTCATGAAGGAGAATGAAATAGCCATTGACATTCTAGCTTTGTAAAACTCTGATGATATAGGCAAATACTAGAACAGATCAAAACTAGCTAAGTCCAGGAGAAGAACAATTTGTTTCCTGACAGCAGAATGTTAATTGTGGAATATTTCACTGTCCTAATTTGTTATGCTTCTGGGGGGAAGGTACATATTTTTTTACAGAATATTCAGTTCTGAAGAAACCCCCCAAAAGTATGCAAATCACAAAGGGCTAAAACAGAATACATGCAATGCAAGATGTTTCCATACATATAATTTATCCTAAGAAAATTTTATTAGGATAGAAACTGCAAAGGAGGACACTTCAATGGATGCATGAATTAATGCAGAAGTAACTTAAGAAAACACTAGTGAGACCTGCAAATCTCTTGAACACAAGTGACTAAGCCACAGTTGACTACATCAACTAAGATTAAGGTAAGAAATGATATTTTGAGGAGACTAAACTACTTTGATAACCACAAACACATCTGTCCTGCCCTTCTGCATACCCCAAACACTAAGAATATGGTGGTTTAAGTCCTCAAGAATCATTTATGACACTAAGTAATCAACTGATTTTTTTCCAGATGAATGCTGACCATTACTCCAGTACACAATTCGCTGCCTTCGTCCACCACAAGGCAAGTAAACTTCATGATATGTTAGCAGAGAACTGCACATTATATGCAAGTGAGAATCCCCACAGCTCTTGCATTGAGTATTAAGTTTTGTAAGGGTGATATGTCAAGTGATCTTGTAACAACATGGAGATTTCTGTTACTGCCAGAACAGGTAGCATGTTATACTAGAGACAGAACATCTATACTATTGGGAACAGTTGTGCACACAAAAGCTTTGGAGAAACATGAGAAGACAGATGCCTCTGACAGCTACAAAATTTAACTGAGGATGGCATTTTGGCTCAGAAAGTACAAACAACATGAACTCCTGATTGGAAAAAAAAAATTATTTCTATAGGTATGCTAGAAGTGTTTGCGTAGTAAAGTTGGAAATACTGAAGAATAGCTGCAGGGATAGACAGGCTTTTCCTAAATCAAAGCTCTGTCTTTAAGAGGAGAGAAAAGTCTCAGAACTGACTGGAACATCAGCACTACAGATAATAGCAAGAAGGTAAAACTATTTGCAAAAAAAAATGCCCTTAAAGAACTCAAGAGAGGCTCAGTATAATGAAAATGACAAGCATGAATCAATAACTGCGAAAAATGCAAGACACACATCTCCATAGTTGAAATTTCCATATCTGATAGCAGTTTATCACAGGAAAGGACTGGAGCTTGGGCATATCATATCTAGATATTGCAATCTGTCCATCATATATAGATCTTGCAATCTGTCCACCAGAGAACAAGCAGTTTTTGGCAATGGACTTTCTACTAACACCATTAATGACAGATCTTGTTTTTGAAAGCAAAATCATTCATAGGGTATCGGTCTGTTCCATACTAATCTTGAAAATGTTTATTATGGGATGCAATGGAAATAACAACCAGCAAGATGCTGCTGAAAATACAACTTGGTAATTCTACAGAAAGACTGATTTGGACTCTGCTCCAAGACAGAAGAAGAAGACATGTCCAAGAAGCAGAAAATGCCTAATTAAACTGCTTTTGTAGGTACAAAAGCATCTATTTGGGTTTTCTGACTTCAGAAAATGTTCATGGGATCTAATTCTCTACAGTCACCGGGACATCAGATTTCAATAAAGAATTTTTATAAAGACAGAGTGGCAATGATGCCTTTTGACAAATGTTATGGGTTATGTTTTGACTAGCTCCTCTCCCTACCCCCCACCATGGAGCTGCCTGCCCCTCCCCCAGGCTGTTTTATCTAGTCGGGTGTTTTTCGGCTTTTGGGGCTTTTTGCTGCTAGCTGCTCGCTGCTTTGGCCGCTGCTTCTGCTGCCCCCCCTGCCCCCCCCTCCCCCCCCCCCCCCCCGCTGCTTCAGCTGCTTTCCCCCCCGGCTGCCTAAACTGCCCCTCTCCCTCTCCCCCCCCCCCATCCCTAAGATTTGCACCGGCTCCAGAGGAAACGGATCTGAACTTCGGAGACCACCTCTGGCAGTCTGCCAAAGAAGCTCTGCTGCCCTTCCCGGAGAAGATCTGCCGAGTTCATCTCAATCTGGGTCTGTGCTGGGAAGTGTTTCTTTTGTATTTTGTTAATAAAAAGTTTTTTCCACTTTCCCCTGAAGAAAATTCTTTCCGAGCTTGGTGAAGGAAGGAATTGTAAGGGGGGGAGGGGGCCCTTTGGAGGTCTTTTTCCTAAAATTTGTCCTAAACTTGGACAACAAACAATAAAAGGAGGTTACAATTACTGGAAAAAGATTTGGAAGGAAGTTCTACCACTACAGCAGCATGTCAGAAACAGTAATTCAAGCTAAGAATTGGTTCAAAAACCTCTTTCCAGTCTTAAAAACAGGACAGGCAACTAGCAAATGGAAAGGAGTCCTGAGAAATAAGCAAAAGAACCCATTTTCTGACAAATTGCTGCATTTACTGGTTCCTGCCATTCCATCAGGAACATGCATAACAGACAGCAAGTTTTTGCTTTCAAAGCAATGTATTCTGCTTAAGGGTACAATTTTGAGACATTTATATAAACCACCTTCAAATTCTGTTTTAAAATTAACCAAGGACTTGCTAGACAAAATTACTGCTCAATTTGCAGATTAAAAATTAATAACCATTTTCTTACTGCTGCAAAGAATACTTTCTGGATGTTCATTTTAAAAATTATATTTTCCTTGTATATGCAGATTTTGGATGAAATTTAGAAAACTCATACCTTTTTTTTATTTTTCTAGGAGCTCTATCTCAAGAGAAAGTAGTTCAGGTGTCAGTTCATGCCTTTTCGAACACTGTCACTGAAAAAGTCTGTTTGGAATAAGTTCTTAACACATACAGAACACTGTGTTTTCTTTTACTGTCAAATCTGGTAACAAATCCATTACTAAACCAAAAATGCTTATCAAATGGATGAAAAGTGGGAAACTTTTGCTGGCATTAAATACTTGAAGTCTTAGATGCCTGATGAAATTGCATTGGAAAATCCTTCAGATTGGTGAGAACTGGAACAGCAGATGTAAAGAGCCTAAATTTGGAGAGCTTGCAGCAGTGAACCTTGCTCAAAAATGTTCAAGAAAGCCAAATATTTTTAATCCAAGGTGATGCAGGTATTTTTGACCTTGTGCATCATAATTTCAAGAGGATATGGTATTCACAAGATTGACTAGTGCTGTGTTGTTCAGAAAAGTAGAGCTTCTCGGACCATCTTTGTAAGCAACCACAACTGCACATCAGCCAGGAGAGAGAAGTTCCTATAATTCCTTCCTTCCAGTCTTGTCCTTTTAGGCATCAGTCTAAACATGTCCATCAGCTCAGCCCTGCACCTCTGCCAGTTATACCCTATCCTTTTTGAAGCTGAAAGACTAGAACTAAGTGAAGCTTACAAGATGCAGGGGCACTTGAGCTTCACAAGCTACCATAAGAACTTCATCTGTTCTCTTCTCTGAAATACTGAATATCTGCTCACTGTCTGCTGTTGAGCACTACAGTGACATCTCCAAGGAACTATAAAAAACACAATTTCTCATTCTCAAGTGCACTAAGTCACCTCACAGCTTTTCGTACTTAACATGAAGTTGGAATCTCTCCATCTCCAACCCCAATGTGCACCATTTCACATTTAGCTGAGAAATAAAAAAAAAGGAGATTATCACTCAGTCCCATAAGGTTTTTCTACAATTCTTCATGTTGGCAGCAAAGCTGTGATACCACTACTCATCCATTTTCAAGCTCTAAATAATTCATTTGTATAATTTAGAGCATGGATCCCCAGCATATGTCCTCTGTGGCCTCCAGCACTATTTATCTGTACTATCAATTTCCTGCCTTCTAACCAATTTCTCCAGGCAAACACAGAAACTATGCTCCATCCCATGGCTGCTTAGTTCAACACCTAGTAGTACTGAACCTTGACAAGGTTTGAAAAACTATGTATCCAACCATTTCTCCCTTGTTCATTTGTTTGTTGACTCTTCTGGGGATCGTCTATGGCCTTGGAGACAATTGTATTAATAAAAACAGAGTAGGACATCTTACATATCTGTATGCTCGGTGATTCTACTCCCTGTTCTGGTTTTTGGTAATCTGCAATTCACCCAGCAGGCACAGGGTTCTGCAGTCCTTTGCTTTCCCCTTGAATCCCTTTAAAAAATTGATGCCTTGTTAGCCACTATTCCTCTGGTACCAAAGAAGAAAAGTGATGCCAGCGATGCAAATCAGGAATCCAAATCTCAGAGCAAACTAATTGAACTGTGGGGAGTTTCAGATAGTTCAGTATTTTATGCAGATAGTCTCTGTCTTAATGGAATGCACTGTGAGAGGTGACTCATCAACTAACAGTAGCTCACACTGTGTATCAGTGACATCTTTACTATTGATACCTGAGCAGTACCACCATCACGAAAACTGCATGTTAAGAACATGTTGGCATATATTCTATAGAGCTGCTCCAGCAAACAGAGGAGACTACAGGAGAAAATATGTCAAGATGACTAACAAGAACATAACAGGATGCTCTAGCTTTCCAATTAAAGACTCCACAGGTGAAAATACACCTATTGTCACTTGTATAATAGATAATGTGTAATTTAAAAGAGAGATCTCTTCAATCTAGCTGTAATGCATGATTTTTGCTACCAGCATCTCTGTTTTACATGAATAAATGGCATATTAAAAAAAAAAAAACTTAAAAAAATTAAAACAGTACTGTCAATTAGATTTCATGGAGCCTTTTGATTTACCCAGTTCTGAAGATAAGAAATTTACCTGGAGTTTTGTTCATTTTTGTTTGACTGATAATATCAAGTAAGTGAACTATTTCTCTATTTCTTTAATTTTAATTTGCATTTATGAGTTTTAAATACTGCAAATGTGCTAATTCATTGTTGAAATACAGGTGGTTCTCACAATGGTCTAGAAAAGAGACCTTTGATCTTTAATAATGAACAACTTCATGAATTTTTAACATGCGTCCAATACTGCATGAGCACTGGAGAATTCTGCAATTTCTACAACTTGACTAAATTGTTTCATTTTTAAAATACCCTCAAAAAAAACCACTTGCATTCTTCATGCATAACACATTTTAAGTTACAAATCAAATCAACATATCCAGGATGTGCAGCTGAAATATTGCAAATGAAGCCCCATACTAGGAGTTTTATTTCCATTCTTCTATTCCAGTAAAATAAATATACTGAGCTGCAAAGCTTCTCAGAGACATATATAACTGATTTAACAAATGTAAAATGAGTTATTTATTAAATCATTCCAACAAACTGGGGCACAACTTTGTTCAAGGCCACTCCTAACATGCCTGCACTGGCCAAAGTGTCAATTGAACAATATTTATTCTAATATACAAGTGTAAAATTAGTTTACCAACAGGCTCAATCAAAAAGACTTTATCCTTAATTTACAGATTTCACTAATTAAGAAAAATTGAGATAAGCTTTAAAAGAGTGTAGTGAAACTAACTGAAAGCCAACTTAACCTGTTCTCAACTTGTCAAATCAGATTGAAAAACCCAGAACAAAGAGAATCCAAATAGTGAGCAAACAAAACCAACTAACAAACAATGTGTGTGCATACACACGTATAGATACAAAGAGATTTTTATATACACACACTTACATATAAAATGTGTGTGCAAGGATTTTATAAAAACATTCACACTACAGGGAGTGTTACCTTAAATACTGAAAAAGTTGGGTCATGATACTTATGTTCTTCAGTTTCAGGAAGTAACTAACTGAAGGAATGTAAGTCAGGAACAGTGAGCTGCAAAATACAATGCAAAAGCCTTAACAGGCATGGATTATTACAAACTGATGCTGCAACCAACTAGAAGTCCAAGTAAATTTGACCAAGGAAACCAAGACTGTGAAGTGTCAGCAATAATGAAATTGTTCTAAATTGGTTTTAGACATTGAAAAAAGTTTTCCCAGTCAGAGAAGGCAGCCTATTTAGCTAGATCAGAAACATTGCAATTAGAAACAATGAGATTAGCATTGAAAGTTCTATGAAAAGTAACTATGAAAAGACAACTTGGGCAGCATGAAAAGATCTCTGGATGATCAAGTAATTCTTCTACGCAGCTCTTTTCTCAATAAGCACACAAAATAGAACTCAGGTAAAGGACACAGCCCAATTTCTTAAAACAATGAAGCTTATGCAATCTTGCTGTCTGTACATCCATCATTTGACACATACATTTAGAGTAGCCTTTTAATCCATTCTCTAATTTCACACTTGATTTTAAAGAGCTGGAGGAACCAGATATTCTACTTTTTGTGCTGAGGAAAAGAAAAAATACCTGCGGCTAGATAAGGCAGACAGACACAAATTGGTAACCTGACTGAGACAAAGACAGTTATAATTCAACCCTTTATTCATTCAGGGGCAGCATTTAGCACACCAGTAGCTCTAAAGAAGGCCGAGAACACGCTGCAATTCATGCAGTCAAACGGGAAGTAAGAGGATATTCAAAGCAACAAGTGCATGATGAGCAGAGGGTACTATAAGGAGATGTAGGTGAAAAATCTACAGGAAACCATTAGTTTTACTGCTTATAAAACAGCCTGTTACTTCTCAACAGTATTAGCAGCCTCTTGAGTATCAGCCAGAGACCATGACAAAAATACATTTTAATCACTTTTCTTCTTGGCACATATCTGTAAATACTTCTGACATTGCCTCCACTAATATTGAATAAATTAATTTCCTACCTTCCCTTCAAAGAACCAATATATTACAACTCTAATTTTAAAAGAGGATAAATGGAAAGTTTTGCTGAGGGAAGTTCTCTGGCAAAAGAACTCAAGCCAGAACACTCCCAGCTTCCCAGACAGACTTGTTCCTCACTTGTGCAAAGCGTCCAAATGTAACTCTTTCTACAGGTGTCGTATGTCACAAATGAACTTCAAGTTTGACAAGATGACCTTTAAAGGTCCCTTCCAACCCAAACTATTTTATTATCCAATGATCTTTAATTCTGGCGCCTCTACTTCCTGGATGTCCATTTCACAACAACTTTTGCTTAAATGTCTTCTTCACTTTTTTTTTTTTTCCAGAAAGCTGTGACAACACAGGAACAGAACCGGAATTTTGCTGTGTTGAGAACAGCTTATCAGATCACCTTGCCATCCCATACTATTAAACATAAGAACTTTTAAACTGCACAAACAAGAATGGAAGAGCCAGCAGCTTCTGTCACTTCATAACTCTACCTTACTTCTGTGGACACCACACCTCCTTTGAGCTCAATTTAAAAGAGTATATTTACAATTAGCACTGTGTAATTACACAACTACATATCACAACAAATACAGAACAAGTAATAGAACGGAAGCTCCAGAGAACTAAGATTTCCCAATCTATCTGAAACCTACAGCATTATTATTTAGCTGTTAATTTTGCCATGTGCACTCATGTAGCATTCTGGAGAAGCTGTCTTCCAACTGACAGGCTTAGTCAACAAACATTATCCTGCCTCAGAACAGCTGGGATTAGAAGAAACCTCTGGAGGGTATCTGGTCCCACCTCCCCATTCAAGTAGGGTAATTTGAAACAAGCTGTCCATGTGCATTCCCAGTCATTTTATGAGTATTTCCAAAGAGGGAGACTCGCAATCTCTACTGGGCTGGTAGGCAATGAGCTCCAGTGCTTGGTCACCCTCACAATAAACAGTGTTCTATGTTCAGATGCAGCTTCCTGTGTTTTAGTTTGTGCCCACTGCCTTTGTGACTGCCACTGGGAGTCACTGAGAAGAGCCTGGCTCTGTCTTCCTCTCATCCTCCCTCCAGGAATTTTTTAAGATTCCCTCTCTTGTCAAGCCCAGCTGCCTTATCTTCTGCTCAGATGAGAGATGCTGAAGTCCCTCTTGAGCATCTCTGTGGTCTCTCACTGGACCCTTGCCAATAAGCTTATGTCTCTTTCATACTGGGGAGTCCAAAACTGAACAAAACAACTCCAGGTGTGGCCTCACCAGTCCTGAGTAGAGAGGAAGGATCACCTGCATAGGATTAGGATGAAATATTGGATGAAATATACTATTTTAACAAGTATCCTAAATGAGTGCTGGCAGTAAGATAATACTGGGACATCACAGGCTGAAATGAAAGAAAACATGAACCCTGAATAGAGTGAAAAGAATTACAAAATTTTCCTTATTTGACTGGGTAAAATTTACCTTCCCATGGAAATAAAACTCACTATAGACCACAGAGCACTAGAAATAACTACCTTTAAACTGAAAGAAAAAAAAAATACTCTGAATACCTTTAAAGAATAAAATAAAGGAAATTAAATGCCAAAATTCCAAATGCTCAAGCAATTTATAGCTAATTTAACTTCAAAAAGAAACCAATGACTTTCAAAAGACAGGATTTGTTCTTAATTTCTCTTCATTAATCACAATAAAGACACATCTTAAACTCTCGTTGCAAAATTATACAAGTTGCACTTACAATCTTAAAAAAGAAAGTATTTTCTATTTCCAATATTTTTCTTTTACATAGGAGAAAATGCAGAAATATTAATACAAAGCTAAAGTGTAGAAGCAAGAAGAATTTTCAATGTGTTTGTTTTTAAAGTACCAGTTAATTAAACACCACAGCATCTTTTAAAAGCCTGAACAGCAAGCTGATATGCCAGAGAAGTGCTATAAAGCATGTATGGTAAGCAAGTGGAAAACCTTTACTTCTCAGAGTTGTCACTGTGCATCTAAAATAATCAGCCAACTCTTAAATGCTTCTCATTGAAACAATTAATAGCTTCTTAGAAGAAAATAGACAGATTATACAGCTGTGCAAACTAAACTTGAGAATACAATGTAAATTAAATATAATTATCAGAGTCAAATGACACACAAAAACAAAATGAGTAAGATGCAGACTCGGCTCCCAGTTGTATTCCACGACCTTAAGAAGCCTCCCTCTGTGTTCAGCAAACATTCCTATTATATAAAGCTTTCAAATGTTTTGTAGAGCTCTTTTAAGAGCATTACACAACTTCTTTTTTACTTTTATATGCACTTCTTGGTAAAAATCAAAATATGCCTTTTTAAAATATTAAATTACTGCCAAACCACACCTTATACAGAGATGCTTAAAAACCAGCTTCCATCGAGTCGCTAGAAAAACTGGTTATGTATTTTCTGCAAAAATAACAGAAACTGGATCCTCATTTGAAAATTTTCCAGCCTTTCTCCTAAAAGTAAAGACTCATGGGGTATGAACAGCTGCCATCATTCCACCCAATTCCCAATTCTATACAGTTTTTTACCATTTAATAGGAGGTGAAATAAGCTGTATAACAGCATTCATTTTGTGAATTTGAGCAGTCTAAAGCTGTTCTTTGAGAGTGAAGTTCCTCAAATATGTATCAGGACAATTCGCAGTAAACCAAAGCAGGTCAAATGCTTTCTTGAGACCATCAGGAATTTTGAAGCCAGATATGCAGCCTCCAAAGAGACAGTAGCTTCTCTGTGCTAATTTTCAGGCGTCAATCCACAATCATAAAGTCTTATATGTCAAAAAGTATATATATGCATTTTTTATATATCAGTTGTGGGCCTACATTAGAGATATTGTCTCCTGAAACTGGTTCTTTTTTTCTGCTAAGTCTCTATCTACAAAGACTGTTTGTATTAATCTACACTGGTTACATAAAACAGTGAGGGAGGACCTCAGTGATGAACATATTTCACAATGCACTTCACATCTCTGAAATTGCTGCAGCCTTCTGAGACATCTGATGCTGTCAAAAACAGGTTTCAAACAAAACAGTATTCATTTTACACACTTAACATATGTTTACACTCAGCCACAGTGTTCCATCAATGATTCCTCAGCATTACCATTTGTCCCTAGCAGACCTCCCACTCCAGTGTTCAATGCCTTCACACATCTAGCTGTAGAAGTGACAGTCTCCTACCCTGCATGAAACAAACATTAAAAATTTGGGAGATCACCTGGTACCTACAGTAATAACATGACTGAGTCAATGAAGACAATTCACATAACAAATAATTTTCAGGCATGTTCCCATGATCCTGGGCTGTTACAAGCACAAGTGAAAACTGCACAAGACAAAGGCATTATTATCCTAACAGAAGGACTTACCCACTTAAATCATAGTCCCACAAAAACCCATGGTTTGGTGATGAAAAGCTGCACTTCAGAAACCATAATAGTTTCATCAACAAGTTATGCAATAGAAAAACAGCTTGTCAGTGTGACTCACATGTAGGCTGATCAAAAAAAGGAGTAAGCCTTTTACAGTGCAAGGTGTGTGGCAACTGCAGCTAAGCATCACCACCTGGTGATTCTTACTCACAAACTACCTTGAATTCCTTACAATCTGCTATACCTTCAGGTTTAGAACAGCAAGAATGGTCCAAATTTTACTATTTTTTCACGAGACCAAGAAAATTTCCATTTTATACTAACCTAAAGCTTATTATCTCTCAGTCTACATTCTAACAAAAACCCTCAGAAATGCAAATACTAATTTTCAAAACCCTCCCCTCCAATTACAGACTTGGTCTATAAGAACTTTGGTTGATTATTTCTTCCCACTGGTTCTTGTTAGCTGTGGTCAGTAATTTTGCATTACTTGGTAAACTCAAATTTATTTTATGCATTAATTCCATCTCAGAGGTATTTTGCTACAGTAATCTGTAGTATAAATTAAGAAGTGTTGACAACCATGCTGTTCACTGTTCACCCTACAAAAACATTTAGAAAAGCAAAATGCTTTGCATATTCTCACTCAAAATGTTTGCAGAAAAGTCAGTAGTCTTTTCAAATCCACAATTAAATGCTGTCCTTTGAGAAGCAGCCCTAACCAAGCAGGGTCAAGGAGGTGCAATATTCCAGACAACTTCCTAAGCAAAAGTGCTTCTGCAGTAATTACTAACAGGCACATCCTCTGGGAAAGGATTTGCCACTTCAAATATTCAGGCTGTGACAGGGCTCTGAATGGAGTAACTGCTACAAATAGTGACACAGCTCCACACTGCATCACTAATAAATAATAATCAGTTGCTCATTACTTGATAAGAATGGATTCCATCCAGCCATCATTAATACTCAAAGTAAAAGTCCATCTTGAGTGATCTAGCCACAGAATGGCATATAATCCAGCTACAACTTCTTCCTATGACAAGGACAGGTGTATGACTGATTTATATTTGGTTTTATAAGCTAATTAAACTCAGATTTCAATTTTAAAGTAGATTTATCTGATGTAAATACTAAGTGCTATCGCCCTGGTAATTCTTTAGCAAGCAACAGTGTCTGTGCATGTCTGCATCTGGCCTGAACCATTCCTGCTTTGCTAAACCAATTTTTTGGCATAAAACTAATCAGAGTGCAGGAAAGAAAAATAACAATATGGCTGTACAAAGTTTCTGCCATACTAGTTAGAAGTACAGACAGAGAAATGTCTGGCAATAGTAAAAGGAAATTGGCATTGCCAGGATGAATCTCACAGTAGTGGAGAGGATAAGACCACAAACAGCAATTGCCAAAGCAAAAGCTGCCACAGAAACAAAAGCCTAAGCAAAGATCTTACTTTGCCTCAGTTACCTAAAACATTCAATCCACTTAAACTTACTCCATTTTTAAACACATTTAAAATGTATTTTGTGATATTTTAAATGTATGGGATAATTTGGTAATTTTCAAATATTAGCAGGTCTTCTTTTTCCTTATCTTTTCCATCTAATGTTTTAACACCTTAGAATATCCTGTGACATAGTAACATATCCCATTCTTTGAAAGGAAACTCACAATTTAAGGATACTCTTGTTACTGTTCCATGTGTTAATGACAAACTCACTTTGAATCCATACCACTAAACTGAAGAAATTCCTTAAAATAATTTTTAAGTTGTTATCCAGTGAAATACTAACACTCCAACACCAGGCAAATAATGCTGATGCTGATTAATACTGGCGCACTTTTAGTTTACTAAATGGTTTGTAGATCTGTTTTTCTTTTTTAACATAAATCATAGCAACATAAAAAACTGCTGTTAGGCACAAGAATGGGTAGGACCACATCATCATCATCTTTACCTCTTTAACTTTGTTCCTCTTCTCTCGGATATCTGGGTCTGCTGGTTCTCCGCTGTTTATCCCTATCAGGTTTGGTAAAGGAACAGGGGGCAGTGGCTTGCTGTCTTTCTTTTTCAATTCTTGCATTACTTTGTTCTTTTCTGTCTGAATCTCAGCTTGAATCTCATCTCGTGATTTCTTCAATTTCTCCTTAGCCTCTTCCAAAGCCTTTTCATGATCTGCTCGGATCTTATTTCTCAGACGTTCCTCTTCTTCTCTAAAGACACAAATTCTAGTCAGCATCTCATTACTAAAATCATATTGCTTACAAACAAACTGCTGCTTCAACAGAAGCCACATCCTAAGTTGGTTTTCTCTAAGAAATTCTAATGATTCAGACAAGTTCATTGATTTATGTTCATGCACAATCCTACACTATTTTTGCCAGGAACCCCAAAAGAACACCACTCAGATCCACAACACTACTGCAGAAAAAATTTATAAGGTATTTTTTAGATTGTCTTTGCTTGTCCACTGAAGAATTTAGAGAGTTTTACTTCAACTACAGGATTTGTGCTAAGGCACATCTAGCAATAATTCAATTTTTTTTTTTTTTAAGAAATCAGAAGGGCTCTTCTTCACCTTCTTCATAATAAATAAATCCTACATAACTTGACAAGATCTGAAGTAACCGCTACAAAAAAAAAAAAAAAAAAAAAAAAAAAAAAAAAAAAAATCACAGCCACTTTGTTTATTAACAACCACCACCACAGCATGGTTTCCCTTCAATTCACAACTCATTGTTCCAATCAGTACAGACCATCAGTCCCAAAAATCAGTCCTAAAAGCAGAATTAATTATAAAGCCATTAAGGACCATAAGATAAAACACGATTTTGAAATTCCCTTTCAATAAGACTAACATCATCATGGTTATAAGCAGTACCTTACAGTGTGATCTTTAACAATCAGTAAAGGTTTAAAGATTTGCACATAGAATGAAGAGTACTGTTCTAAACCTTGGCTTAAAGAGCTTATTCTAACAATAGACAAAAATGGCCCATTCCAGTCCTAAAACATTTTAAGGCATCCAAAATAAACACATCAGATTTTCAATACAGCACCACCTTTTCAAGCTTCTTTAAAAAACACAGTAGCTCAATGACTAATGTAAGCAAAAAAAAAAAAAATTGTAGGCATTTAAAACAAGCATTAGGTTAAAAAAAGGCATTGTTACACAAAGAGTACTTTATTAGCCCTCACATTTTTCCAAAGTGCTATTAAGTTTGCATTTAAAATAAATTACAGCAGCATTATTACCTTCAATATATTGGTACTAGAAATACAAAGCAACATTTTAATAGATGCACTGATGAAAATGCTGTCAAACTGAAGTTCTTCAGCCACTTTTCTCAATAGGAGTCACATCACATCCATATTTCTTCCAAACAATAAAAAAACAAAGGACTGAGCTCCTCAAATTCACTGTCAAGTGCAAGATCATTAATACTGTCTAATGGTATCAATGCTTCTCTCCCTTAACTGAGAAGCAAAGAAAAAACTTTCAAAGCAGCAAAACACTATTCTACAGAGAGAAAATAAGCAATACCATTTAGGATAATTTTTACTTCTAGTATGACCCACTTATGTGAGAAAATAACTTCCTTGTATTCCTGCAAAAGCTACTCAGACTCTGTTGTGGCAGCAGTATCACGCTCAAATATCAATAACAAAAGCAGACAAAAATTTCTACCACCTGGAATTTGAAGCTTTGGAAAGCTTTCCAAGGTTAGCAGGGGCTCTGTGTAAGATGCAACTGGAGAGAATGAGGTCGCCAGAACAAGACATCATTCCCACAGTCATGTTCTCCCCAAGGAGACAGCATGATGTAAAGGAGCCAAAGAGATGCTTGACAGAGAATGAGAAATCTGAAATGTTACTGAATGGTTAAGAATCAAAATACTTCAGTGTAGGAATAATACATTTTGCAGGTACATTTCTCATATTCAAAACTCAGTATCTGGAGGCAAATGACAGTCTTTACTCTCTCTGACTAAATTCACTAACATTTTGCTGATAGATATTGAAATTCTTCTTGCAAAGGATCAACCATCCCTGAAATAACTGCATTTTTATGAGGGAAAAAGTAACAGTGCATCTCAGATCTTAAGGTATATTCATGGTCAAGGTATATTTACATTAACCTAATTGCTTTATTGATAAATAGAAATATGTTTGGTAAAAAACATGGTTAACTTGCAAGTCCCCAAAAACAATCCCTCTGAGTGAAAAAGAATTATGAAGTTTGAGTAGCTACAGTAAGTCAGATTCACTGAAATGAGCCACTGTTGATGTGCTTTGTGCACTTTCACAACTTTGCACCATCAAGTGCCAGGAAGATTTTGCTTTCACCTTTTTTTAAGTTTTCAGTTTCAGGTGCTGCATGCAGCAACCATAATATAAGCTCCATCATTCTCCAAACTTCATCTGTTTCCACATTCAGACTGCATGAAACAGCCATTAATTGGAAAACAAGTTTTGAATTCACATCTGTTTCTACTGCAGGAACCACTGTATAAACACACAAAAGCTGTTGACTTCCAGAGCACTATAATCCAATTAGAGTCATTAAGAAAGTTTGAATGGCACAGTCTGCTTTCCTTCAGTCACTCAGAAGAAAATACATAGACTCAATAGAGATGAAAAATCCCAATGCTAAGTGTATGATCAGCTCAAAGGCTTTCTTCCAGGAAGTGACATTTTGAGATAAACATAAGAAAACAGTAAGTTGAAGAGAAAGGTCAACAGGTATTTGAGGGAGTTTACAGGAGATAACACAAGAGCTTCTTCTACAGACACATCTCTGTGTGCAATTACCAATGATTGATAGCATGAGCTACATGACGTCGTACTCTACCAGTGGCAGCTGAAGACATATTTTACCAAATATATTCAAGTATACAACCCTGATGGAAGAAAAATCACATCCCTAAATAACAATACCACATGCTTCTTCTGAGTTTTTAAGCAACAAGAATTGAGTGAAAATACAACAGAGAGTGAGCATACTGATTCATGGGTGAGCAGCTGACACCCCCTCAAGTCACCAACATGCTTCCTGGCCAGCAGAAGAAAGAATAAGCAACAATTTAATACACGCAGAGAGAACTATGCTAAAATACTTATAATTAGAGACCTCAGAAGGATCAATTTAAAAATATAAGATTGGAGAGACTCCCAGCATAAACACATATATCAAAACCTGTCAAACTGTTTCCGTATTCCACCTTCGCTTCCAAGCAACATAAGCAAACTCTTAGAATTTAAAGTATTTTGAGTAAAACTTGAAAATCTTATCTAACAGAAAGCTACTTTCTTCTAGTCATTCCAAAAGCTTATTCAAAAGTCTCAAGAGAGGTTCAAGTACCATGAAACTACAGCAGTAGCTACTTTTAAATGAGCAATGTTATTAAAATAAGCTGAGATTAGACTGGTTTTGCCAAGACCCATAAATAGATCTAATAATTAAAATCTGAAACTAGAAACAGGTGCAAGTTTTTTAAACAGCTATTGCAGCTGCCTATGCAGGAACACTGTATGCTCTCAAAGTGTCCACAAACTACCTAAATATCATTCAGAGAAGACCACAAATTATAATGCTTGACACCCAAATCACCAACTGGAACCTACTGTGCTTTAATTATGCACACAGTAGCGAGTCTTCTGACCAGTTACCAAGCCTCACTTGTCAACACAATGACTTTTAACAAAAGTCTTTCTTATCTGCTGTGACACAACAGGCTCTTTAGAAAGCAAACTGCAAAAACCCTCTAAAAATTCATTCCAATTTCTTTGTGAGCTTCAAGAATAAAAAAATAGAAATAAAAATTAGAATAGAGTCAAGAAAAGCTAACAGGCCACCAGCAACTGTTCTTACCACTAAAAAGTAGGCCATTGGCTTACTATACCAAAAGGGCACACAGTTTATTATCATTTGGATTTTCTGCAGATGGATAGATAACTGTTAAGAGACAAATATTTGTGCAAGCCTATCATTCAGAAATAACCTGTGAGGAAATCATGGACTTTTATTCTTTGGTCAAGCTTGATCTCCAAGCAGACACTACTTTCAGAGACAGTGAAACAAAAAAAAAGCAGGCACTAAATAGAAAAAAAAAAAAAAAAAGAAACGTTTGAGAGTCAGTACCTAAAAAACATTTCACATGCTAACTGCAAGACTTTACTCCAGTCTCTCAGCATACACAGTTTTATAATGACCCCACATATCACAACCCCATCAGTTCTCTCAGTATATGGTGAATATACATTCATAAAAGAGGCATGGACATACATATACTGCTGCTCAGGTGACTGGAGTCTGAAGGAGGAAGAACTGGAAGAATAGAGCAGTTGTGCTGGGTTTTGCTCTTGCTGGATCACCCTTCCTGGATGGACGGCTACATTACTCTCTACTGTCAAGCACGTACAGAGAAAGAGGCTTGATTATTTTTTCCTAATGTTTGGTTTTTATCATGATCATCCTGCAAAAGTTACCACTTTCTCCCAGTTTGCTGGGCTGCTCTGAGATGACAGAAGTATGCTCATGAAGGAGTACCACAGCTGTTTGTGTCTGTGACAGCTGAAGAGGGAAGCTCCACCATTAACAGGGAGACTGTTACTTAGCAAGAGTTTTCTCTTTAAAGACAAGTTATGCTTATATTTATTTCACTGATTTTTTCTTTTTTCTTCAGGCAATGAACTTGGTCAAAGATCACTGGGTTACAAAAGAATATTTTTATTGGAAAATAAATGAATCCTACAGGCATGAAGGTAACTTTAGTATATCAAAAACACTGAGTATTGGTGATAAAGATTTTCCAAACAGATTTGAAGAGGAATCTTATGCATTTTTTAACAGAATGTTTTGTCCCCAAATCATCTATCTGATAGTGTTTGCCCAAAGTGCTGCTTCTAAATATATGTTCACCTTTAAAATAACCTTGCAGATGGACATGGCCCAAAACTCTAGCACAGGCAGAGTAGATAGATGATAACTTACTAGGAAAGAGTTTTTGTTATTAAAAAAAATTACAAAGTCTAACTGTCCTTTGTGAATGTTCTAAACTACTGTAAGAACATTATGCTTTTAGCTATCTGTAAGCATCCTACCTGCTCACTGTTTTACTCAAAACAGCAATGTACTATATACACATACTATACAGTTGTGCATGTATCTAGTGGCCTAGGAATGAAATGCTGAAATGCAGAATATTCCCCATTTCAACCCTGCTTCCTCCAAGGGAGTTAGTAATAGTTCATTATGACATCAGAAGACAACATGTCTAATACATTTTGATAAATTATTTTAAAATAACTTTTCCATATACAAAAAACCTGTGGAGAGGAATCTGGGAATCCTGGTCAATGCTAAGTTGAATCTGAGTCAGCAGTGCCCTGGCAGCCAGGAGGGCCAGCTATCATCCTGGGAGGCATCAGGCACAGCATCACCAGCAGGGCAAGGGAAGGGATTGTCCTGCTCTGATCTGGGGGAGCCTCATCTCGAGTCCTTGGGGCAGTTTTGGGTGCTACAATATAAGAAGGACACAGAGCTAATAGAGAGTGTACAAAGGAGAGCCATCCTCTGATAATAAACAGCCAGGAGAAGAAGCTCTATGAGGAGTGGCTGAGGTCACTTGGTCTGTTCAGCCTGGAGGAGACTGAAGGGAAACCTCATTGTGGTCTACAACTTCCTCATGAGGGGAAGAGGAGGGACAGGCACTGATCTCTTCTCTGTGGTAACCAGTGATGGGACCCAAGGGAATGGCCTGAAACTGTGTCAGGGGAGATTTAGGCTGGATATAAGAAAATGTTCCTCACCCAGAGGGTGGTTGGGCACTGGAACAGGATCCCAAGCCTGACACAGTTCAAGAAGTATTTGGACAGTGCTTTCAGGGACAGGGTGTGTCTGTTGGGCTTGTCCCCTCAGTACCAGAAGTGGACTCGATGATCCTTGTGGGCTTCTGTACAACTCAAGATACTCTATGGTTCTGTGATTTATTGCCCAGAAAATTACCCCAAAAACCAGATTCGTTTAGTGGTTTCTTTTAGACATAGATGACAAGCAGAATTTATTTCTAGCAAGTGGCTAGATGTGTGTATGACATGAGCACAGTTCCTCAAACAGAAGGAACACGAGACAGAATCCTTATTCAACTCCTATCCCTCTCCATCCAGTTTTAGCTTTTTTTCCTCTTACTGTGACACTTCCTCCTGACCTCCTTCATTTTCCTACTTCCTACCTTCTTTTACTATTATTTGCAGCAACTTAGGCTTCACTAACTTGCTTCCTTGATCTCCAACAAGGGCACAGCCACCACTCTGGATGCCAGTCCTCCTCACGGTAATCATTGAACTTATTTGGACAATGCTAGGGAAAAGAGAGAATTCCCTGACCCAGGCACTCTCCTTGAATCCTAAATACTCCTGCAAAGTCTATGCAGACCTTCTCCAAATAAAATTTCCTTCCACTCCTCTGCAAGAAATGATGCCCCTAATTGATCTTCTTTGCAGCCCAAATCTCAGACCAAGAATCTTGGCTTTCAGCCACCTTCATCACTGCCCTCAAAACTTCTCATCTCCATGATGGAAGCTCACAGGTAGTGTTTCAGATCTGGTCTCTTGTTTAAACCAAAACCTTAGCCCTTGACATTTCTCTGTAGCCATCCCCTTCGTAGATATCACCTGTAGACACCTTGGGTATCACCTTCAAGGCAAATAACTGTAACTTTTAATCTTCCTTCCATATCTTTTGTTTAGCAGTGGAAACTTCTCCATTGTCCAGATTGCCAGTGTCTGGGCATTCTTCCCATTTTTTAGAACCTGACTACACCTAATTTATCTGCTTAATTTCCAAGTATTTTAAATTCAGTCTTTCTTAACCCATACCATTAGAAGCCCTCAGAACTTGATCATGTTCCTTGCATCCAGCAATAGCACCAGGAAGACAAGCCACTTAACTAGTGACATCCTTAGCCTGTCTTTCTGCATTTTTCCCCTGCAACTGTAATTCATTATATGTATTTTTTTTAAAAATACCCAAAAAACATGTTTACGTTCAGAAGTACAGTATGTTAAATTCACAGATTTCTATGCTGGTCATTAGAGGCCACTTCTGCTTGTTACTCCTTTATTGTCTCTAACTAATTGTTTTCCTATGTCTTGTAAATTAGGTATGGGCCTTGGAAACAGCTCTAGAATGAGGACAAGAAAAAATTCTGGAGGAAATATATTTAGAGAGAATTTTAAAAAATGCAGATTGAATGGGCTCACAGAACTTGCAGAAAGAAGTGCAGAGTTGAAGCGCATCCCTTATGCATGAAGTCCTCTACAAAATAAAAAGAATGGAGTATTCCTTGGTATCTTGTAGAGTATTTTGGAATATAGCCAGGACCTTCATGAATCTTCATATGCTAATAATTTATTTATAAAGAATGTTAGCATAAAAGACAACTCATAGGGCTTCTTTACAACCATAATAAAAAGAACAAAACATATCTTCTAATTAAGAACAAAACAGTACAGCTAGCATTATCAAATGTGGAACATGTATAGCATCTAAAAGAAAAAGGGAGAAAAAAAAATATGCAGGTAAGTGATCATTATTTGGGAATTATTTGCTTCCTATGTTATGAATATTTACATGAACAGAATTGGGAAAACTTATTTTGAGAATCCGTCAAGTGGTGTGACCATTAGCAAAGGCATTTGTTCCTCACCTCTGTCTACAGCAGCCATGTAATCCCAAAAACCAACTTTAAAAAGGATGAGGCTGTCCAGCTCAGGAAGCACTGCTGCTGCTGGTACAGTCAGCCCAAGTTTTACTAGGGAAGAAAAGTAGCTGTTTTCTACAAACACTCCTACACCTGCACTTACATGAGCAGCCAGGCATTTGTCAACACTAAGAAGGGTCACTAGAGACTGTGTAAACATTTTAAGCTTAAGTGAAACTTCTTTGTTTACTGGTTACAGTATCAGCTAAAACCGATTTTCAGAAGAATCAGATCAACTATTTCAGGAAGAAAAATAATACTTTTTAGGACTACAACAGCAATGAATGCAATTTTCACTACTGGTGAGCAAACAAAATACTCATTTTCAACTAGGTATAAGCAAGATCATTCAATTTTTTGTGACTTAATGTCATTCAGGTACAAACCCACTTCATTAGAAAAAAAAACAATAGCTGCACAAAGTTCAAGAATTTTAGTGTTTTCAATCACTACACCTCTCAAACATATATCATTTTATCTCTTGTGCTCCTCCAGTGTACAAGAGAATACAACTACATTAGCCTCAAGGCACTAACACAATCAAAAATAGGCATTATTTCAGATTTTTTGATGATTAAAGGAACTTGAGTTAACATCTGCAACTAATTACTTCCATGCAAAATATTAAGCCTCTGCAGAACAAGGTCTTAAATCTGCCAGAGCGCTTACAATGCTAATACAGAAGGAAAGATATCTTTTAGGAATCAATCTCACGCCTAAAAAAGGACTCTGAAAAGTCACTAGAAGTTCAGGAAATTTAGGATTTCTTCCTGTTTCCTCAAAAAAACTGAATGAGAAGAATGGTGGTATTTTGCCCTGTGTAAAACTATTTTAAATAGCTTTCTGTATCCTAGAATCATACTGACTAGAGCATCAGGGCTTCTTTTCCAACTACCAAAATGAGACAGACCTTTGTTTTTTTTAAAGTAATAAAGATGAAAGATCTTTACAAGAAATGGGAGCAAAAAATACATATAGATTATGGGAGTAAGAAGCAGAAAAAGAAATCAATACTGAACAAGAAAATTGGGTAGGATAAAAAGTTAACAACTCTCCATTTGGATAAGGTTTATTTTGATATGGGTTTCAATCCACCAAAAACCAGGATTATTTTATTTAGGATTCATTTCAGAAGCCCATTACAATTAACAATGTCAAATCACAGTACTTTATACTACAAATCACTCTAAGTCACTGGAAACACTGCTGTTATAAAAATTTAAACATGTATATAACAATGCATTTACACTCTACTCAGTACAGTCAAGTCTAAGACAGCATGGACCAACATCTTGCATACTGTATTATTTATTGACACAAAGAACAGTTTGATGAAGGCAGAATAATACACAGCTGGTCCTGTGACATTGAGGAAGGAATAAACTGAGCTGTCCTGCAAGACCAATGCATCATCTCTGCTTCCTATTAAAGAAGGAATTTTTATAAATAAGCACATTTACATATAGGACAAGGCAGTCCCACTGATGCTGATGGCACAGATCAGATACTGAATCATATACTCAAGCAGAATTAAAAGGAACCAGAGTACTCCTACATACAGCACTAAGCTCTTAAATATTATTTCTAGTCTATTACTATTGTCCAAAACTAAGCTTCTAACAGGAAAAAATCCCAAAGATTTAAACACATCAACACAAGCCACAAAGGAAAATAACAGCAGTACATTCTATGAATTGGCACACAACACAGAAGTTGCTGCAGAGTCTGAAACATTATTGCATTTTCCACATCAATCAAAGTTCATCTTTTGCAGAGGTCACCATGCTACAATCTTCACAAGCACTACTTATTTTTCTTTGTTTTATACAAAACTGAGTATTTGTATACTCAAGTTTTTCACTATGATAAACAAAGTTGCTTTGATAGTTTTTTGAGAAAAAGTTGATAACTTAGCTACCCAACATTAAACAGAATTCTAAAATTAGCTACTTAGCTAATTTTAGGTTTTAAAAATAGAGTCAAACACCTAGAATCCAAAAATATCACTGGTTTCTGCTACAACTTAATTTTCATCTTTTCAAGTGCATGCAGACCCACAAACTGCATGTGCAATTACTGTTCTATATAACATATATATAACATTTTATATATAACATATTTATAACATTTTAATATTAATTGGAGTGAGAAGGTTTTGATTTTTCAGAAACATAATTTTTAAACATTTTTTATCTAAGGAAAATCAATCACGGGCTCCATTTTGTACACTACCAGCAACTGTTTCAGCACATGCTCTACAGAAGCTTGAATTACATGTTCAGCACTACAGCAGAACTGACTCGCTAGCCCTTCACCCTCCGTACCACCCACACTGCCCAAGAGTTGTGCCAAGACAGGATGCTGGGTTCAAAACCTCCAATTTGTACAGGAAATTTGGGAGGATATGGGGACAAACACAAGAACAAGAAAGTAACAACAAAGAAACTGCAATCAATACACAGTATCTTGTTCTCCCTCCACCTCTGATCTTCCTTGATCCCAGAATTATAAATCCCTCCTTTTACCCACTTCAGGAATAATGGAAAGGACCCAAATAACAGCCTCCAGGAACTGAAGTTCTGCATATGAGTATTAGCCAGTTGAAAAAAATTCTTTTGTTTCTGCATATGCACATGTTAAAACAAATGAATTTTCAGCACATCTATTGAAGTGCATATGTCCTCGTTCAGGTTGTTCAGTCCAATAAGAGAACAATATTTGTTTGCCTAATAAGCTACGAAAAGTTTTTGAATGTTTCACCTGACATACAGAAACAGCAATATATGAGAATCTTCAAGCAAAAGAGAAACAGGATTTTGCCTGTTATCTTTGCAAGATTATAGCTTGAAAACTTTCATTCAGCAAGTATCAAAAGCTTGCTGCAGTCACTGTGCAAGAATGTCACAGTGAAAGCTGCATTAATTCCTTGCCATGAGAACTACTTGATACAAACACTTTAAATACTTAATAGAAAAGGACATCCTCGTTCTCCACATGTGGTAGGACAGATGCTTCTGTGACATACTACACAGACATTATAAGCTTGTTCTAAAATGAAAGAACAAGAAGGGACATACTTTAAAATAATTTGGCCAAAAAAACCCACACTAAACATCTGATTCTGGGATGAAAAACAGCAGAAAGAAGAAAACTCCTGGTCTACTCATGTTTCAGATAAAAGACCAAGTAAACCATAAGACAGACCAAGAAAACTTTTAAAGCAACACAGTTAACAAGAAAAAACCTCCATCAACCTCCTTTTTCGATTTTATTTTGCTAAGAATAGGGTTTGAAAACTATTAAGTTTGAAATAACAACCAGAAAAAAGTTATGCACCAACTGCGAGCAGCAATATCTTCCTGACTTTTAGAAGTATCACGTAAGCAATAGAACCTGAGACAACAGAAAATAGGCTGACAAAACACGTCATATAGAATTGTGGTTGGGGGTAAGGGTGTGGTTTTTTTAAGAAAATTAAGAAGCAGAAATCACTAAGAATTATGACAATCATTTCGATATTCTTGTCTTTCAAAACTGAAATCCTGGAGCTTTTCATCATTAAGAAAATCCACCATTTGAGCTAGTAGCAGGAGACTGTCATCCTCTATCTATATAAAAAACAGAGGAAGAGAAAATACTTTGACAAGGTTTCACACGTATCAGCTTGCAGAAAAAAAAAAAAAAAAATAAAAGACTCCAGTTACAGTTGCTCGTTATATTTAAGCTGATTAATACCTAGCTCCTGACAGGTGAGAAAGCCAACAGCATTAAGGCAAGGATCTGCTGGAAACTGAGGACTATTAGATAAAACCAGGATGAGATAAATGATAATTGGACAACGAAAACAACACCTAGAGCACAGATCACCACTGCATGCACAAGTCTTGGCAGGTTACACTCTGGGAAGCTCTTCTCTGACAAACTCAGAGGGGACCCATCTACAGATTCGACTTCCAGCTGGAGAAGTGGCAATACTACCTTCACTGCTTACCTGAGATTGAGAAATTAACCTGTGTGGTAAGAAGATATCCCTGGGTAAGAGCTGCACACCATCAGCATGGGTCCCCTCTGCTGTTCACCATACAGATAAAGCCCAGAACACCACTTCCCTGGCTTTGTCACAGCCAGTCAGTCACCTATGGCTACAAAACCAGCACTTCTGTAGAAGCAAGTCAACTGGCACATAAGGATGCTTGGATGTCCACACATACTGCTGATTTAGCAGGTTAAAGACTGATTGTGTATGACTGCAGCATCACTAGAATGATCAACTGTAACAGCTGAAATATTGGTTTACAGATAAAGGATGTTATAACCCTATATTCTTTATATTGGTCACCATCTCTGTGCAAATCATTCTTTTCTCAGGGCTTTAGTGGCCCTGTAAAAGCAAACTCACTTACTCCTTATGCCAGTACTCAGGAGACCGGGCAACAAGCCATTCAGCCAGTGGTGAGCTGAGCCAGCTGAAAAATTACAGATCATTTCAGGCCAAATCAGGTCTCCTAACTGGCTGACTGCCCAAACACTGATGTTGGGGCTAGAATATAGTCATGATTAAATGTCTGGGGACACAGAACAGGAAATGAGCTTCAAAGTGTTTTAAACCTGCATGTTCAGGGGTGTTAAACCAAAGCCCAAGGTACAAGTAGTTTCATGCACACACATTCACATGCCCATTAACTACTACTATCCATGGCCATTCCCTACTATCACTTCTACCTATTCTATCACTCAGCCATATGGTTTTCTCTTCTCTAGTTTAACCCACTGATACCACTTCTTCCATCAACAAGAGTCACTCCCTACTATCCTAAATTTTATTTATGCCTTCCTGACTACCAGCTTCCTCCAAATGTTTCCTTTCTCCAAAGCATCTGATTAGTCTCTGATATCTCAAGTCAATGCCTGCCTCTTCTTACACCTGAGACAACAATAATCTTTCTCTACTTAGAGAAAAAGAGAAGGAAACAAAAAAGCACTATTTCAGAGTTATCCTCCCCTCACTAATTTTGCTCCAAGTGCAGTTTCCATCTCTGGTTTTCAAGGAAGCAAACTGCCGCTCCTCCCCACCAGCAAGGTCCTCTGCTAGCCCTGGCTCAATCTCACCCCTCCCCTCCAGGTTCCCATTCCTGATCAGTTACTTCCTTCCCTTTTCCAACCCCCTGTACTGGGAAAATGAGAACTATATTAACTGAAGGAATATTCTCTTCCTGATGTCTGTATTCAAAAGGGCTATCACACCAAAAAAGATAGCTCCCTCCTTTTACACTGAGTCTCCCTGGTATCCTGATCTCTAGCAGTAAGCACCAAAACTCTCACCAACAGAAGAAAAGCAGCTGGAGACAGCAATTTAAAGCAATAGCCATGATAGTAGTATGGTCTTAGTCTGAAAGTTCTTAATTGTTCAAATACCAGAGCAGTTGACAGCAAAAAAACACATGAAGTGAGAATGGCTGCTACAAATTAAAAGTATAGCAAGTGGCATATAATGCAGACTCAGAGATGGCAAACTTTCAGGTAAGCAGATGGTAGCAGGCTTCTCTGCATGGGAAACCCTCTGGCAGGTCCTACAGTGCTCTAAGGAAGTGACTACCCTCACACAGATGTTCTGTCAACTCAAGCTACTACATTTCCATAATGCTATTTTAATCATCCAGCCAAAGCTGCCTTGCACATCCCAGAAGCAACACTGCTTTAAATATCTGATTGGAAGTTCACACACACTGCTCAGATTTATCTTCCTCCTGTACCAATAATTGTTACCGTATGTCTATATGGTAAATTGACACCGGTCAATCAATGTGTCTAAAATCAGAATAGTTCTCAACATGCATGGTGCCATAAGGCCTGCATTGAAATGCTGTATGGCAGCACTTGAAGAGGAGGGGACTATCCTGGGATCTCCCATAGGAAAGTGGGACAAAGCTCTTTGTTATGGGGAATCAACATTACTAGGGGTGTGCAGCTCTGTCCAAACACAGGCCTAGAACAATTTCTCCTGACTTGTTTTTCTCACTTATGATATGCACAACCCTCCTGGCTCACACAGCATCAGTGCTACTCGATTCGCCTCGCCGTGGCAACACAGCAACACTGGATTTGTCTGAAAGACACAATCCTTGCAGTGCAAGATTGGCAAGATCACTCTCTTCCTTCTATGTGGCAGCAGTTTAAAATGTAGCCTGCTCTGCAGAAACTGGATTAATTACAGGGCAACAACAGTAACTGGAAAAAAAAAAAAAAAAACAACAGTTTGAACTCAGTCTCCCAATATTCATAGTCTCCAAAAGATATTACATGACATGTCGTGAGAAAAGCTCTGACAGGAGCTGCAGGCAATGTTATTCTCCTAAACGCAGTTGTCCTTGTTTCAGGGGGGAAATATATACACACACATACATACATATAGCACGTGATAATATGCTGTGATTCAAAAGGTTTTCATATAAACAGACACAGATTGCAGTGTGACTATACTTAACAGTAATGCTGCATTAATTAGAACAGAAAGTAAGTTCTTCTCCCATTCAGCACCACTGGGACTAATCAGAAGAAGACCAAAGCTTTATACCTCTCCACTTAGCAAATCAGCCAAAACTGTAACTAAAGATAGAGTTTTGCTCTGTGGCAACAGTGCAGATTAGACCGTACGTCATGATTTCCAGGTATTTTGTTGCTCTATCTCATTACTCCCCAAGTTCTTTAATCTTGTCAGTAAAGCAGAGGATAAGAGACAACTATATGACAAATTATTTAGCCTTCCAGGTGCTTTTAATAAGTTTCCACAACAATAATCCCCACTGCTAATAAAACAGCAATTTTGATTCAGGAGACAGATAACTGGATGTTGTTTCTTTCCTTTTCAAAAAGGCCAGAAATGCAACATTAAATTGCTAACTCCCCATCCAAAAAAGCCTAATAATGCAAGGCTCAGATGACTCAGTACATCTATGAATAAGGAAAGCAGGTATTTGCATGTCAGATGAGACACAGTCCTCACCACAGAATGACAGAAAGGTTGAGGGTGAAAGGGGTCTCTGGAGGTCATCTGATCCAACTCCACTGCTCAGGAAGGGTCACCTAGAGCTGGTTGCCCAGGATCATATCCAGATAGTTTCTGAACATCTTGAAAAATACAGATATCATTGCTACAAGTTATGCAGGAGTTTGCTCATTTGCTCCATTCCATGAGCAAAGTGCACAAAACATGAATGATAAGCTTAACTCTGCAAAAGATATCTTCCCAACTGAAATGTCTTCCCAATTGAGTAAACAACACTGTTGACAGCCATCTCTGTTACCAAAATCCAAGATATAGTTTAAAGAATCATTGACCCATAAACAAGGTAAGGATATCAGCATCATGACAGTAAACATAATTGAATGCAAAAAGAAAAAGTACAAGAGAAGAAACAACAACTACTCTCAACACATTACAAATAATTCAGCCAAAGATGACTTGGCATTCTTCAGGAACTGCTGAGCAAATCTTTGTTCACATATATCTGCAATCAAAATATTGTCAGGACACAAGAAGTAAAACAAAACATTGCAAAAGAGCAATGTTTCAGCAGTATGTACATTTAGAACTACCATGTGTGCTTTGCACAAGCCTATCATAATATTAACAGATTAAGCTAATGCAATGAAATGCAGATTTAAAGCTATCAGTGCTATTTTCAGTATCAGTGAATTACTTTAATAGTAATATATTTCACAAGCTACATATACAGGCTTTATATGTATGCAGCAGCAGATGAAATGGACACAAACTACTCTTGACATGACCAAAACAGAAAACACACAGAAGTACCACAGCCCAAAATTATGAATCTAAAACAAGGAGAGAGCTAGGGGTATAAAATGTCTCAGTGATTTGATCTTTGAATTGTCTTCATCAGTAGAATCTCAGGTTTTTCAGAAAGCTTTAGAAACAGTACACAGCATTGTCTTCCTCCATTCATTTGCACAATAAAATATGCATCCAGCAAGTAAAGTCTAATTTCTTCCTTCTCTACCACCACCACATACAACTTCCTGAATTCCCAACAATAAAATGCAGCTCATGGATAGTCATAGTCACATGTGTGATTCCTTGAAGATTAAATTAAAATCTGTTACATTACTAAAAACTATTAGGGCAATGTGCTTATCTCTTTCATGAAAAATAGTTCATTTTATTAACAAATACATCTACACTAAAACAGCACAAAATTAAGAAAGAGATGACTACAGCAGAATAACACTGTAGGTTTGGAAATGGAAAAAGACCCACAACCCTTTCCTTCACTTCACTGGCTGTAGGCAACAAACTCATGTTTATTTTGAGTTCAGATCTTATAGTTTCAAATACACTGGTCCAGAGTAAACAAGCACACAGTCCCAAGATGACCAAACCAAGAATCCTACCCGTTTACAACCTAAAAATCCAGTGTGAGCTCCTTCAAAAATAAACTGATACTTTGTAAGGGGATCCTTGCTGTAAACCACAAAAAGTAAGAAAAATAGTGCAATTGATGAGAATTAAATTCAAGAGAAAAATATTAACTCAAAGAAGCATAAAAGCTGAGAAAAAAAGTGGAGCTAGAATATGCTGACTTGGCAAGATAAAGAATCAACCCACTCCAAGATCAAAGAAGGCTGGTATTTTCCTACCTTATACCTTCCAGGCCAGCAGGGACTCCTTGAGCTGGTAAGCACATTAAGGCACAGAAAATTGCCTAACTGGCTAGGCTCTCTGCATGAGCCAGTAAACAATTGCTGTGTATCTCCTGCTTGAAGAACCTCTGTGCATAGTAGAAGATGCCAAACATTCACCCATTGCAATTTTAAAGATAGATGATATTTCTCAAGACTAATGGTCGGGCAAAAGGTCATATCCCTGCAGCCAATGTCCTGCATGGGAGATAATATTAGCTGAAATTCTTTCTAACCCTAAAGTAAAGATAGTGCAAAATTAAGCACTCAGACTAGGAAATGAAAGTTTTATTCCCTCCCCTATAAATATTGTGTCACCATCAGTCATTACCATTTTGGATTCCAGAAACAAGATATGGGGCAAAATAAATAACACAAAATATGGATTTAAGATGGCTGTCAAAGCCTAAATTCCTTTCTTGAGGATTTCTTTAGTTTTATGGATGCTTTTACTTATTCCTTCTTCTCAAATGTCAAAGTTCAGTCATTATCAACAGGTTAAAAGGCAGTATTACCCACCCATCACCATAACACCTTTCACGACCACACCTAGACTTTGCAGGAAAAAGGCTGGGGCAAAGGCTGTGATGTGAAAATCAGCATGGTTGTCCTGGTTTAGGGCAAATTTAGGGAGGAAATCTCCAAAGAGGTCCCTCTAAAAAGCAAATTCAAGTGGCCACTCTCCCACACAGTTCAAGAGAATAAAATCTCCTTTGAGAAAACTGGAAAAAAATCTGTTTATTTAACAAGCGAAGTACTCACAAATACGAAGAAATTAATAATATTAAACAATGGAATCTCTCACTGCTCTGAACAGAAGACAAATGCAGAAAGTCCTTTTCATGGGGTGTAGCTCAGCTTGCTCAGTCTCTTAGTCCCTCCTGCTGGAAAATGCCACGACCTGGGCCCCAGTGCCCCACAGGTGTGAGCTCCTGGTGTTTTTCTGGATTTTCAGTCTAGAGCAAGTCTGATCAGTTCCATTTAAAAGAAAAGCCACAGTCCAGGGAACTTCTCTGCCTCAGCTAGCAAAAAAACTTACTGAAAGCAAAGGAGAGCTCTCACCCGCTGTCTGTGCTGCAGACAACAGTCCAGCAGCAGGAAAGCTGAAACTCTTATTTATGTGTTTTTTGAATACAGCCTCCTCAGACATTCCACAGCTTCTCCTTCTCCTCCCCTCCACACTCAGATCTAGTTTTAAAGGTGCAAAATTTATTTCTGGGCTAAACAGATAAATTCAGCATCATAAAGTCACCCCAGAACACTGGTACATAAGTACCAGTACAAGGAAAATTTCTGGGTTACACTTCAATCCAACTCTTCCTATCCTTTCCTCCCTTCCCAGCTTTTCCATCTCTAGAGAGCATAGAAGATGATGCTGCTGTTTTAGAACTATGGACCAGAGAGCCCTTGCACAGCCCTTGCCACTTCACTGCCCTGTTTTATTTCAGCTGTTGAGCACTGAACTGAAAGCAGTAGGGTCAAATTGCTAAAAAGAAGTGAACAATTCTATAAA
This sequence comes from Erithacus rubecula, assembly GCF_903797595.1. Classification (NCBI taxonomy): domain Eukaryota; kingdom Metazoa; phylum Chordata; class Aves; order Passeriformes; family Muscicapidae; genus Erithacus; species Erithacus rubecula. The sequence continues at coordinate 25,638,867 of NC_136658.1, forward strand.
AAGGAAAGGTAGAGGAGAAACTGAAAATAAAATACAAAACCAAAAGCCATCTGTCAAAAATGTGTTTGAACAGTTTGATGTAAATATAAGAGTTTCCAAATCTCCAAAGGCATCCTATTTTAAGCATTACTGAATACACTTTAAAGCTGGAAAGAGCAAGGTTACGGCTGATGAAGTTTAAGGCAATTTTTTCAAGACAGCTGAGAAGAATTCTACTTACAGTCTGTACAGGATCCAGGATTTTTTTCTTCTTAAAAGAATTCAGATATAGAAAAATGAATTTGTCAAGTATCATATTTAAGGAGTACTTAATTTTTTTATGCTTCCATATATTTTCTAGTTACTAAAACACTAGAGAATATTACACAGCTTGCTTTTTTTCTAGAAATTCCACACTATGAATCCATGAAGATTCAAAACAAATTTGCTAGAGAACCAAAGAACAGCAAGTAATTGTAACTGACTCAAAAGTTACACACACTGCTTTGGAGGTTGGGCTAGTTGGTTTACTTGCATGAAAGGAAGCTCCATAGATGTTTCCTTGGATTTTTTGTTTCCTTTTAAACTCAAAATGGACTAAATTTTCCCGGGATCACCACCACCAAATTCTAGAGATGGAAAATTTTTTAACAAAATTAAATATCTTAATGGACTAAACCACAATCTTGTAATAGGTGTTGTTGACCAGGTGGTTTGTGTCAGTATCTGAACCTCCCAGCCCAAGTAAGGGTGGAATTTTCTCTATGCTGCCTCAAGTTTCTCCTGCAATGTTCCTGCAGGTTACATTACCACTTGAAATGTCACATATTTCACTGAGCTTAATGATTCAGGCATCTTGCCAAATTGACACGAATATGTCAAGCCTCATTTTTCTTTGTAATAGCAGTAGATTGGATGAACCAGTCCCACTGTAGCATGATGGCCAGATACTATTTTGAGAAAATTATGTCTGAAGAGGGGAGACAGGGTGTCAAGCAAATGACGATGCATAACTGCAATAGCAAATCCATCTGAATAAAATTAGTGCTCAAGTGATTTATGGAAATCAAAACAAACATACCAAAAGGCCACAGATGTATAAAACCTAGACCAAACCAAGGACCTGGGGTTCACATGAAGTGTTTATAACCCAATCATAAAAATTCCATTGTTTCACCAACACACATAAGAACAAAGTCACCATTAGGCATTTGGCTTAGCAAGTCAATAAACTGTTCCCATTGCCTACTCTGGCCAGTAAGGAACTGTCAAACACTGCAATGTCAACATGGGGCTAAGTAAAAGCCAGACAGAAAGCACACAAAAAAAAACACTGGTGGAAGAGAACCTGTAATTTTTTTCACATTAAGGAATATCAAGAATGATGGAGTGATGGCAGGGTTTATTGTTTGGCTTTGGGTAGGAATTTGAGTGGATTCTGGTCGTTTTCACCAAAGAGCTTTCTTCTGTTACCAATATAACTCTGAATTATTTTCAATCATCATGTTCATCAACATCACTTCAAGAAAATTCTAAACCAAGTTCATACAGAAGCTATTCATAAAAACTGCCAGTACAGTATCAGTCATCTCCTTAGCCACTGGCTTTGAAGTTTCACATTCAAGTACTTCAATGATAGCAGTGACAAGTAATTATTCACCTCACTAAGTAGTTTATAGATATCACATACACAGATACCTTGGTATCATAGGTATCAGACCCTAAAATGACAAAGAGCCCAGCCATGACATAAAACTTAAAAAATTCTTAGTTATCAGTGTGACAGCTACTGAAGAGCAGTTAAGTTCCCTTCCAGCATCTAGGATTTTAAAAAGTAACTAGTTTCAGGCAAAAACAAGTGCAATGGTAAAACTCTTTGAACTTTTCACTGCATGGATCTGAAGCAATTTAACAAGTGCAACAATTAGCGGATCAGACTTGACTGTTTTTAAGTATCTAAATCAGAACACTTCCCAGTAAAAATCAGCTAAAATAAATGCAGGACACTGATAAAACTGATGTTAAAGTTTTGTTTAATTGCTTGCATTATTTCACACTTGTTCTGATTTTTTCTATTGATTGGAAAATGACTGTATTACAGACCCATTAATATTCTAATTGTCATGGATTCCACTGCAGAAGGTGGAATTATTCACAAATTAGAAATATGAATTTCCATTATACTTCTTAGAACATCAGAACACCGTGATGCAAAGAGCCTCTTACACCTCTGCCATATTTGCTTCTCCAGAACACTGTACATTGCAATGCAGAATTCACTACATATGTTACTTAATCACTTGGAGAACACTTTCCACTGAAATAGAAGCCAGTGACAACAGAACAGATGTCTTTAGGAAACTAAGGATGTGTGATTACAGTACTGGAAAAACAGATACATGCTTGCATCATCTGCAATTATTAAGTTTAGAATTAAATAGTCATCAGTGTTTCCAAATAAAACTGATTAAGAGATTTAAAAGGTCACTAGAAACACGGTTCTGAATCAAGCTAGTTCATGTTATCATTTTTTCAAGACAAAATAATTTCTGTGAGGTGAAAAAAAAAAAAAGAGAGAGGAGAAATACTGTATCTTAACCAGGAAAATAACTTCCCTCTTCTGTAAGCATCTTTCCCACTACTGCCATCTCAAACAAGCCAAGACAGTGGCAGGTCTTTTTTCAAGTTTTGTTTTAAAGCGTACAGCAAATTTTATTTCATAAAAGTAATAAAAACAAACCAAAAAGCAGTTTGTGGTCCAGAAAGTCAATGCTGGATTATGACTCTCTAAACATACTACAGAAAGGATGCAAGTATTCTGGAGCAAAAGCAGATCCTCTAACTTGCATTGGGAAAACAGCAAATAGCCCTCAAAATGCAATACATTGATAAAGACAGCAACATACCCAGAAAAACCTGCTGAGGAAACAGCACATGGCTGTAAGCTATTCTTACTAGTCAACAAACCTAAACCAGGAATAGAACCCAGTTATATTCACCACAGGTTTGTTTATCCAGCAGGACAGTCAGAGCAAGAAGACGTTATCTTCCTATTCCCACTGAAGGATTTAAGGGATATACTGCTCCCACAAATATGTTTTTCTCACCTTTTGTGAGTACATTCAGGTTGATACAATAAAAAGTATATTGGATTAGTTTGCTTTACCACTGATGGTCACCTGCTCTTAAGTGGCCTGAAGCACACTTCAGTCTTAAAACATGCCAGCAGGTCACAGAGATATGATAACAAATTACTGAGAAAATAGTTATGCAGCTAGTCTGTGCAAGCTTCAATTGCCTTGCTGGCCTGCAAACAGTACTAAAACTCAGCTGAAATGCAAAAGACTTACAACTGGGTACTAGTATACAGAAAAAGCTTGAGCACCTCTTTATGAAGACAGGCTGAGACAGTTGGGGTTGATTCAGCCTGGAGAGAGCTCCATGGATATCTTCTACCAGCCTTCTAGTACCAAAACAAATCCTACAAAAAAGCTGGAGAGGGACTTCTTACAAGGTTGTGTAGTGATAGAACAAGGCAGAATGGCCTTAAGCTGAAAAAGGTTTATATTAGATGTTAGAAAAATTCTTTACTGAGGGTGACAAGGCACTAGAATGACTTGTCCAGAAAACCTGTGGATACCCCATCCCTGGAAGTGCTCAGGACCAGGCTATACTGGGCTTTGAGCAACCTGGTATAGTGGAATGTGTCCCTGTTTTTGGCAGGGGAGTTAATAACAGATATTCTTTCAGATACCTTCTAACCCAAACCTTTCTAGGATTCTATGAAAATTGACAGTTCTGCATGCTGGTATTAACAGACAAAGTAATCTCACTGAGGAAATCTTACAGCTTTATATAGCAAGAAAATACTTTCATAACATGCACTAACTGTAATTTTGCTCATGCCATGCTGATCAGATTACATAATGTTAAGCCAAGTAAAAACCTCAAACTTGTTCTCTCAAATAGAATCACAGAAAATAGCTAGCTGGCCACTGGAAGTTGCAATGGCAGCACTACTGGAGCTGGGGAAGAACTTCCAAAATCCTCTGGTGGGTTAAGAGTCAACTAACAAGTAAGACAGCATATCAAACATTAATGAAATTGATGCTGAATACAATATGCAAGGTAATCCAGTTCATAGGTGTGCATCATAAGAATATTTAAAAGAACAAAGGGGGCAAGACAGAATGGCAAATATGACTCAATGTTTGGCAAATAAATCCTCTGAGAAGCAGAACTAAGGCAGCCCAGTATTTCAAACGTGAATAGCCTTTAGCTTTCTGTCCCAATGTTTTCTACTACTTCAGTAAACACACCCCATTGCTACTGCTATCCCACAAAATCCAGGTTTTCCTTACCACAGCATTCATTTCTAACCACCCTTCTCTAACAATCAGTGAAGAACAGAAGACTCATGCTGTGGCTGGCTCAGAATCACAATTGTACAGACTGACTAGCAGTAACAGAAGTATCACAAACTATTCCTGGGCTCTGTGATCCTTCCTTCAGCACTGCTGCCAGTTAAAGTTTTCCCTCAACACCAGGACACACACAAGATACAGAATGTGCTTATTCTAGCAGGTCATGCTTTGCTACTGTTTGACAATGGAAAAGGAGGGAATAGAGAACAGTGAAGGATCAGTGAGAGCTACAAAGTGTCCACAGCACATCCAAATAAACGTTGTTGGCTTAGGAGACAAGGTCAAAAAGGCTTTTCAAAAGCAGTCTCTAGATAACAAAGGAATATTACAGGTAACTTATTAACCTATCTTCTCAGCTTTTTTTTTTCTTTTTTTCATTTAGAAGTTTATGCCAGTGTACCTGGTTAGAGAAAACAAGAATAGAAGTTACCAGGGAAAGTTCTCACTTATTGTTTATCATTCAGTATTTGTAGAGCTCAAAAATAATACAGAACCTCCACATCCTTGAGTGAATGAAGTTACATAATTTGCTCTATACAGGGCACTAGATTAGACAACAAAGACAAAAGGAATCAAAAGCCTACAGATTTTATTAGCAAATATATGACAAGAACATAGTCACCAAAACGTTCCCCAATCTCCCCCAATGAGTACATGTATTCACTCTAAATAAAACAGCTACAGGCATATGAGACATTTGGAGCACTCAGATTTTTTATTTCAAGGTTTGAGGTGGGTGGGAAAAAGGCATTTACTTTTTCCCTCTCTTGTCCCTTACTGGCTTATTGGTCTGCTGAACACCCCTCTCCCTACAGTTTACTTGCAATAGAACTCTAAATTTCAGTAAAATTGAGAATCTAGTTACTGAATTAAGACAAATGAAGGGAAAAGAACAAATCCCACAAGCTATACCCAAACACGAGTTCCAAATTTCCTACTCTGTTAGCCTGAATGACTACTGTGAGAAACAGCTGCCCACCCATGAGACCAGACTTTTCTCAACATCAAGAGCTGCAATAATTAAATGTGAAGGATGGTGGAATAAAAGCACTGACCATGTTTAGAATTTTACAGGCTTCTTAGGGATGGACATAAGAAGCAAGGCATTACAAAATTTCTCCTCTTTGCCCATATTCAGTCTCAGTTCAATTGCTATGAAAACATGTACACATACCACATGTGTATGTCAAACTAATTACAAGTTTGGTAATATGTGTTGTAAGGAAGAAAAAAAACAGTAACTCAGAACTAGCCCAGAAGGATCAAGATGTTTCTATTTACTACAGGAAATTGAAAGGATCAGAAAGAAGATGGGGGCACTCTTGGAGTGCAGTATGCCCACAACTAGCCTACTGCTTACTACTGCCTGTACTGCTACCATCATCAAGCAACCCACATTTATGCTAAAGTTCTTCTGAGATTTTAATCTACAAAAATCCAAATGAACCAAATTGCTACTGCCTCCCACCCACTAGCTGGCCTAAATCCAGCCACCAAGCTTTGCAGTTTTCCCACGCCTGATTGTTTTCCAGCATGTAGACAAAGTGTAGATCATGCAGAAAACCAACAAGTTCAAGCTTTTTTTCTTTATTTTATTTTTTTTATTTTTTTACTGGAAAGGGTAAGACCTGGAAAACACCAGCACTCAACTCCTCTCTTTCACAACACAGGAAATACTTTGACTAACTGGATTACAGCAAGAGAACATGAAGAAAGCAGCACTCTACATATGATGTAGGCTGCTCAGCAGATGGGGGGAGAGGAGGGCGGACATCTAAACAGATGGTCTAGAGTTTGCATTTTGCATTTTAAAGTTGAAAGCATTTCTCAGCCTACAACATAAATCTCTAATTTCAGCAGAACCTTAGAAATAATCCAAGAGGGCACTTTTCCCACTGTCCAGTACAACTTCAGGAAAAATTCCAATCAAGTTTAAGGTTATAAAGTGGGAACTCCAGAAGTCAAACTCCCACAATTCTTTAAGTACCAGCATCACCTCTCAAGTCTCTTTTTAATACATGCTCCAGAGACAAGAATAACATGTGGCTACTAAAAACACCAGCTGAGAAAAGTCTTCAAATAAAATGGGTCAGTGCTCTTGCAAAAGTTTCAGCAGTTGAAGACTGACACCAAGCAGTTACACTTCAACTTTACCCTAGACATACAAGATGTTTCTGAAGCCACACTTGGAACATGCTATCCTGCCCTCACTGGCTCCAGAGGTGTCATCATGAGGACTTACATTTCCTGAATGTGACACTCCAGAAAATCCTTGCTTCTAGATCAAATATGAGTGCCCATATTTGAAAGAGACTGGGGAGTCTGCTCTGAAGACAGGCTTAATCTCATGCACTGAAAAACTGAATGGAGAAGGAACTGGAGTGCAGACACAAGAGTGGCTCCTGATTTTTCAGGGGGAAAAAAACAGGTTCTCAGAATTACAATAGCAAATACTCTTAATTTCATTAACGAACTGTGCCTCAAGTAAAGTTGGAAAGGAAGAGCAAAGAGTTTTATGAACTTTTATGCTTGATGGCATTGCAGAGGATGACAGAAGACACTGATCCCACTGAGTAATAGAATTTAAATTATCTCCTCTACCCACTTTTACTATAGCTAATTAAGTCATATAGATGAGAGAAGATAAAGGGATTCAAAAGAAGCATATTAAGCTTCTTACATTTCTTTAAAAAAATTAAAAGAAATTAAGACCAAAAGCACCTCAGAATAATTTTTTGTTACTTTCACCTTCTAGGAGTAGAGACAGCTGTTGCTACTACCAAAAATACAACCACATACTGAGCAATAGCAGATTTTAGACTACTGCCATACAGCTGCTGACCCAAACTCACCGTATCAGAATGCAGAGCTTCCATCTTTGCATAACACAACAGTCAGTATTCCTCAGCACTCCAGAAACAGAGTCAAAAGCATTATTTAAACTGCTCTACACCCACTGCCACATAGAGGCCAAGGCCATGGAGGTGGGTACTTGCATTAGCAGCAGCAGCAGCAGCTGCTGTCAACCTGATGACTTGAGGGTTGGTGAGTTGTTGTTTTTTTTTTAAACACACACAGAAATTTTGACTTGAAGTGATGCACAGGAATTCAGCAGCTGAAGATACATCTTCACAAATTCTGAAGGATTGAATGTTTTGCCCAACAGCAGTCCAAGTGCTGCTACAAAGTAGCTATGAGCTCATGAAATTACATTATTTGTTGCCTCTAAGATTAATGTACTTTCACCACAGAAATGGCTTTTGTCAAGTAATACAGAGAGCAGCTGCTTGACACATCATTAAAGAAACAAGCTTTTTCAATTTTCATATTGCAGATAATCTTAGTTTTAAAAAATCTGAGAAACCAAGGCGATTACAGGGCATTTGCATTCTTACTCATTTGCATCAGATGCAAAGAAGCTATAAGAGTGTTTTGGTTTACTTCCAGACTTATCTTTTAGATCTCATACTGAGAAATATCACAGATACTTGAAAAGTAACTGGGTAGTAAGAAATACCTTAAGTATCTTTGTGTTGCAAGAAATGTAGCCATTTGGGAAAAATTACAGTTACCTAAAATCATGTAACAATTTTTGGGTGCTACACAAGTTTGTTTGGCAAGATGCCTTCAAAACCATGCAGATCTCATTCCAGAATCTCTGCAATATCCTATTTGAAATGGAAAGAAATTTATCTTCAGGAAATGAAACTGATTTTTTAAAACCTTGTGTATGCACATTATCTTCCTAAATCCTGGACGAATCCTTTCCCCTCTCCCTCCTCTCAAAGGCAAAAATTTGTGGTAAACCTTCTCAACATCACTCATTTATTCCCCACACACTATCCTGCAGGAGGAGCTTACAGATGAAATGAACAAATCAAAGTGAGTATTACCTTGCAATACAGTCCATCTATCTCCCAAACACAAATTGCAGTTTTACTCCAGATTTTAACCATCTTCTAAGAAGAAATGTGGTTTTCTCTGGAGATAAGCAAAAACACTGTAATTCTTGAATAAATATTTAAGACTATCAGGAAGGGAGTAGGGCTTTCCCCCTGTCCCCCCTGCCCTCCGCTCCCCCTCCCCCCCCCCTATTTTTCTGCCTGGAAGGGGAAATTAAAAGAGGGACAGGAGCAGTAAAGAAAACAACTTAATGGAAGATGTAAAGTTAACGTCAGCAAGGGGTAACCACTGTAACAATAAAAACAAAAGCACTCAGGAATGCCAAGGGTGCCCAGGGGAAGAGGTGGGAAAGCAATGCAAGGAATACAGAGAAAGTCCAGTGGGAACCATTGTTAACACACCCAACACTAAAGTATGGTTACAATGATTTTCTACCTACACCACTGCTGCATTTTTCTAGAAGACAGAAATACAAATATTTTCCAGTAGCCTACAAAACTAAAAATTTGAACAAGGCAAAATGAACATTAAAATATTATAGCCTATATACCGAGGGAGCACTATAATAAAATGCATGTTTTATCATTTGATAGACATCAATACCAGCAGTTACAGAAGAAACACTTTCCTTTTTAGTGATTAAATCAAAACATCTGTCATTTCATAATCAAGTGTGTACTTCATATGAATGACCTTTGATCCAATTATTTCTGAAGCCCCTCGATTTCTGGAAATACAGCTTGTCAATCCATCCTCACACTTCACATCTTAGACTGCACCCTCCTTCATATTAGAATTAGGTTAATTTCTTTTGACCTTTTGTACCCTAACTCCTCTGCCTCACCCAAAAAACACCCCTTACAAAGTAGCTGATGCTTGACTTTGCCCCTCAATAGTAAGCAGAACAAATTTTTCCATCCCAAACTGAGACAATAAGTAATCTAGAGCTCACCACTGAAGATCCTACACTTTCTCAAAATACCATCTGTCAATGTCCCTGCAATCCAGGAGCAAGAACTTCAACGTGAAAATGTGTTTTCTGTTCCGTGTTTTCCATTATGGTAAACAACCACATCAGCCCCAAGATAATGGCAAATAGACCATTGATAAAACTGTGGTAATCAGCCAAAGAAGTTGCTTCAAAAGTAAAGCACATAACCTTGCTTCACAAGGCATATTTTGTGACATTTACACAAGGGTCTTACAAGCAGGTTAAGCAGGCAGGCTTTTTAAGTAGTTAAAATATGCCTGGTTTGCAAAGCTAAAACAACAGGAATAGTAACTACTCTTGCTCAAAAAATTAACACGACAGGGAAATTTTGGATGGAGGGCAGGTGGGAGGTACAGTCATAGTAATACAGGAACCATAGGAGAGTTAACAGATGTCATGATAACCACTTTGTTCAAGAACAGATCCCAAACAACCAAAATGCATTTAGCTCCAGTGGTTGTAAGCTATTGCTTATCTACACATAACACACAAAACAGAATATACTTCATTCCTAAAGCTGTGGCCTCAGTAACTAAAAGAGGGAACCTGGAAAGGATTCATATGAACATCAACAGACTCCTTTTTTCTACAGCCCATCTACTGGGCAACACATGGTACAACAGCCACAGCTGGAGTTCTAAACATTTCTGAACTCTTCTTTTTGTTTCATCTGTCCTATATTTTAGAAACTGATTTTGCCATAGGGACTGGGGAAGCTAAGAAATAAGATCACACACACACACAAAAAAAAAAAAAAAAAAAAAAAAAAAAAGCCCACAAAGTGAAAGACAAGAACTTCAAAGGCATATTAGAGACCGTCTAAAGCTATGTTTAATGCAGCGTTTAACCACACCAGCAATTAACATCGTAGACAAAATAAGTCCTTGTTAAATATTAAGTACTCGTGCCCTTTCAGATAGGGAGGACGGGTTCATGTTAAGTGGCCCCAGACATCCAACAGCAAAGATGCCTTAAGGAAAAATACCATACTATTCACATATTCTTTATAACTAATAACAGATTAATAACAAGAAGTAAAATAAACCCTCTCCTTTTAATGTAATACAAACAATCTTTAAATAATTCTTATGCCAGTAAGATATATTGAAAGCTGTTTTCAAAGGAACACCTATCAGCACAAGTAACCTTTTTTTAAAATCCCCTGTATTATTAATTTGAGTATGGAAAAGCAGGTATTTTATCACCCATCATCATATGTTAACACATCTTTGACAGTGAAGAGAGACCTGTCAGCCTCATTAAGATCTAGGCAACAGGGCACGATTTAGGCAACTGAGGTATGTTAGAAGCATATATACTGTATAATCATAATTTAAGGGGTTTTTTACCTCCGTTTTGAATGCTTAACTTCATATGGTCCAGTCCTGGAGGTTTGCACCACACAAAGCTTTAGGTGGCCCCTAAAAGCTGTTGATACAGTGTATCTACCCTTGATACTGTTATTTTATCTGCGATTTCTTTACACTGGCAAATACAATTACGGAAACTCAGCCACCGGCATCTTCAATCGATTGGATTAACATTAGAGCAAGTGATTTTAAGGGCCAGAAAAAGGCAATTGTGCCATCTGCACTAGTTCTGTGCCCTGCACGTCATAGGTTGACAACCTCTGGATCACAGCATGAAGTCTTTTTCAGATCAAAGTTCTTGTGCACTATTCAGCAACAAGCAGCTGTTTTGAGTAAGCACATAATAGTTGTGGACGAGATGCGGCAGTTTTTCAGCCACTTATACTATCTCTACAAATACCATAACTTAACCCCCTTCTTTCCATGGCTGATGCACGGAATTGGCTGCGTGAGGAAATATATCAGCCGCTGGAGGACACCCCTTATTTGCCCTTCCCAGCTCCCGCTCGCCAGAAGGCTAAATTCCCACCTAGGAAAGCAACATGGAGCCACATCTACATATGGAGGACACAAGGCTAGCGCTCCGAAGTTGCTACACCTAGGGGAGACAAGAGGATGTCGGCGAGAGGAGGGTTAGCAGTACGGGAAGGATCTATTTTAAGGGATCTCTCCGTCACCCAGTCCCGCTCCCTTCCCGGCGAGCGAGGCACCCACCTGTGCCGGTGCTCGTCGTGCCCTTGCCCGTGGATAAGGAAGCCGCCGAGGTTCTTGCCCCCTTTGCTGGTGTCCACGTGGGGAATGAGCACATCCTCCAAGCCCAGGTCAAAGCGCTTGTGCTTCGAGGAGTCAGGGAGGAAGAAGAACGCCCCGAAGCACAAGGTGATGAAGGCACTAAGAATAAGGAGCAGGATAAATTTTTCGGAGAGTCTCAAGGTAGCCCTGTGGTGCGGGAAGGCGGAGGCCCCCAGGTTCAGCGGAGGCAGCCTCCGCCCGGAGAGCGGCAGCAGGGCGGGAGTGGTCATCCTTCCGCTAGCGACCCCCCGGCGGGGCACGGCTCATCCCCTCAGCCCCTGCGGAGGGCGGCCCCGGCCCGGCTCGGGGGCTGCGGGCGGCTGCACCATCACCATCCTCCCCGCGGGCGCCGGGGGAAGGGAGGGCAGGCGGGGAGGCCGGGCCGCCCCGACGGCCCCCGCCCCCACGGGGGCTCGGGCCGGGGCGCGGTCGCCCCGCTACCTGCGCGCCCCCTTCCCTCCCTCCTTCCTTCCCTCGCCGCGGGACCAGCCGGGCCCGAGCGAGCGACTCCGGTCAGCGGCGCTCCCCGAGCTCCGCGGCCGCGGAGCTGCGGGACGAGCGGCAGCGGGGAGCCGGGGGCCCGGCCTGGCGCGCAGCGTCGCTCCACCCGCGTCCCCTAGTCCGGGCCGGGCGGACGCGCATTCCCCTGGCCGCGCCGGGGCCCCGCTGCCAACGACGCCGAGAGCGGCAGCCGCGCGGGTCCCGCTCCGGACCCTCTGCCCGCCCCCACGGCGCCTGCGCGGCGGCGGCGGGCGGCGCACGCGCGCGGGGCGCGGGCGGGGCGCGGGGGCGGGGCGGGGGCGGGGCCTGCCTGCGGAGCGGCGCGTGGGGGTGCGGGAGCGCGCTCGGACAAGAGCGACGGGAGAGGCCCACGGTATTCCACAAAAATACTGAGGGGACCGGAGCACCTCTCTCACGAGGGAGCTGCGGGAGCTGGGCCTGATTTGGCTAGAGAAGGCTGAGTGGGGATCTCATGAATGCACATAAATACCTCAAGGGTGGGTGCCAAGAGCGTGGTGCCGGACTCTTTGCTCTGGTGTCCGGTGACAGGGCGAGGAGCAGTGGACATAAATTAAAACTCAAGAGCTTTCAACTCAACAGGAGGAAGAACTTTACACTGAGGGTGACAGAGCGCTGGAACAGGCTGTTCACAGAGATCCACGGAGTTTGCCTCTCTGGAGACAATGAAAGCCCACCTGGACGCATTCCTGCTGTGTTATATGAACCTGGTAGCCTTCTCCAAGTGACCCTGCCTTGGCAGGCGGGTTGGACTGGAGGATCTCCACAAAGTCATCCTGAGCACCCTAACACAGGGCCCCATGCACAGGGTTTCATGCAAAAACAGAAGAAAAGGTGAAGGAAAGGTCTAGTCAAGGAACCAGATTCAGTGGAGGTCACAGAACAAAAGCAGGTGCATAAGTTTGGGAAACAAGTTGCTCCTGCAGCTTTTTTCAGAGTAAGGTGTTTCCCGTATTTTAGAAGTTTGACAACCACACTGGAGACTCAGGTACTCTCAGATTATGGAGACCAGAGTCTGTTTAGTTTATCTGAATTCAGCCAAATCTGAATCACAGCCAAGGAAGTATAAAGGCAGGGGAGGGAACAGCTCAGTTCAGCTTGCTGAATTAAAGCTAGCTGGGCTGGAGAGGATTTCCCAGGTGCAAGGCAGCAACCCCAGGTTCGGGTAGGAGTGACAGGAGGAGAACTGAAGCAGCAGGCAGCAGCTCCCTGCAGGAAACCTTCCCGCTGAGACAAGTTCCAGAAGGAAGAGGAATCCCATCTAGAGGTGTAAATACACAAAGAAAGTGAGAGAGACACGGGAGAGACATGGAGACACGTGTCCTGCAGGTAGACAAAGACACACAGCCAAGAGTGATTCCCAGTACGACAAATGCTGCTGATGCCCTGGAGTGGGGTGCCCTCTATCCCTGTCACAGCAGCTGGATTCTGAGCAATGCAAGTTTGATAACAGCAATCCCAGGCATTTGGGTTTGTTATCTGGCTTATACTTTGCTTTATATGTTTTGAATTTGTGGAATTATGCTGGCCTGTGGAAAAAGAAGTCCAAGTCCATCTGAATGTGCTGAATTAAAAAGGTAAGTCCTCAGCTTCTCATATGAGTATGGTTTACTATGAAAATTAAGTCCTCAAGAAAGGTTACTTTGGGAGGTTTCCAGGGAAGGAAAGCAGCTGGGCTAACAAAAAAATACTTTGACAGTCAATACAGTGGCACAGATGTGGGTGTGTCAAAAAAATCCAGATTAATGAATATTTAGGGCCAATCAAGTTAGTTGGAGTTAACTGCTCAAGGTAAAGGAGACCTTGACAAGATTAACTTCTCTGCTCTGACCACTCCTTATGTCCTCACAATCAAGCCATGAATCCCACCTTGCTGGATCTTGCTGCATACCATATTGGAAATGTTGGCCTTTCCCATCTCTCCTCCCAGCTAAACTCTTCCATCGATTTATTTTGCTTCCTCTTCTCTCTTTTCTACAAAGAAGACCTGTGACAATGCCATGCAGCAGACAGCTGAGCCCTGCTCAGTAATCTTGCTCTAATAAAAAACAGAATAAAGTGAGAAACTGCCATGAGGTGATAAAACCCAAAAAGCCAGTGTGGGACAGAGATACCAAAGGGAGGACATACAAAAATATCCCAATTATCAATGACACTACCCTACCATGCACTCCAGTCAGTATAGCAACTAAACCCAACATTTAATCTTGTTAGAACGGGAGCAACATGCTTCAACTGGTCTGCTGGCCATTTCAACTCTCTTCTAGTTTTGATCCAGTGAAGTAAACTATCTTCGAATATGTTCATGTCTTCACTTGCTTTTACAATTTTTCAATTGCTTTTACACACAGTCTGGAAAGCAAAGATCAGTCCAGGAAGACTTTTGTTCTTCAGTGTTTTTGCCCTTTGCTTCACTCTTCTCTGCCAACTGCCAGTTTTCCCTTTGTTTTAAAAGACTGAGCAGAAGCTTCCAATTTCTTTCTAAAATGTTTCTTTGTGTTTAGCTTATTGGAAGAAAGTGACATTTCTGTAGGTTTTTTAGTTTATGATGACCTCTGCAAATTCTAAAGCATCTGTGTCTAAACCATGATGTTTTGTATTTCTACAATTTTGTGCTTGTTTTGGCTTCTTTACTTTTTACCAAAGTCTAATAGTAATTTTTCATCCATTGGTTCTGTCATACTGGATAATATGCATATCCCTGTAAGTTTGCCAGTGATTTTCTATGCTACAGTGGTGTTGCTCTGTAGCTGAACAGCATTAGATATAGAACTGTATTGAATTAGTTGGGTTTTGTGAGCTTGTGTACACTATATAGATTTTGCATCTATTAGTCTTTTATCACAGATGCCCAGAAGACTCTCAAAAGTGTCCTGAACTGAAACCTTAAGGTCTTCACAAGAACCAGGAATTTCCTGTGATCAATTGCTAATGTAACTTGGAACTTGAGGTCCAAAAATGCTTGATCATAGTACTAAAGTGACTGTACTTCCACAAGCCAACATTTCTGGAAAGCTATTAGGGGAGTTCACATTTTTCAAAGCTACACAAAGTAAGTCTTGTAGAAGTACAGATCCATATCAATCTACTATTTCTTTCTTCTTGAAACTGCAGTGATCCTTTCTAGCATAACAATTTGGGCACACAGTCCGGATTCATTATTTGCAAAACTTCTTCAGTTTCCTCTCCAAAACTGTCCAGTCTTTCCAGGTTCTATGGAAAATCCGATGTAGCTTGAAATAATATTCATATTCTTTTGGACTCAGTGGTAACTGGGGTCCCAAGAGCACATTCTTTATGAAATCTAGTCTCTAGACTCACTAGTGGCTCATGTGACTGTCTTTATGTTTTCCCCAACCACAGCTTCTCTGAAAAAGACTTTACCCTTTAGCCTTGTTCATCCTTAGTGTGGCAATAGCAGGATGATTAATACTGTCGTAATCTCATTCTCCTCCTTCCATTTTCAATCAAGGTGAGAACACACTCTTCTCCTAACTCAGACCTATATCCTGTGCAACATCTTCTGCTCTGAATTCTTATGTCCTCACATACCAGTTCTGAGTCACACCTTGCTGAGTTTTTTTCTGTGTAACATATAAAAGAAATGAACTTTCTGATCCATCACCTCAGCCAAACTATTCCACCTAGGTATTGTCACGCTTCCTTGTCTCTGGTTCTGAAAAAGGCAGTGTTGCACTTTCATGTCCATTCAGAGTGCTTCTGGAAAGGCATTTTCTTTGTGAATGATTGCCCTTCCTGTATCACTTCAAGCTTTGCATCCTTCCAATCATTCCTGATATGTGTTCCCCCTTTTCTAGCATTTTTGATTTGTCACTTAGACACCAGCTCCTCCTGCACCCAGTTGGGCCATAATATCAGCCTGCAGCACCTATTTATTAATGTTTCAAATACTTCCATGCTTCCCTCAGGCATGAAAGGACTTGCACATTAAAAAGAAATTTGGGAACCATGAAAGGGTATTAGACTACACCAGAAAATTTGCAGCTATGAAAACTGAACTCACTCATGGCAACTTCTCTACAGAGACACAAAATGGACATAAATATCAGATTTAAAGGAAAATGTGGTATCTATGAGTGTGTATTTGAATCAGCAGCAGTAATGCCATTCTTTGGCTTAGAAGTGAAAATAAGTTTTCCAGGGATGGTCAGAAAAAAGAACCAAAACCTGCACAGCTTCAAGACCTTGAAACCAAATTTGCCTGAAACCAAGTTGCCTGTAGTGTGCTTTGGGAAGACCACCCCTGAATGACTGTAGCTTTTTTAACACATGGAAGAGATTGTGTAACAAGTTAAATATATCACCTGTGTAGTGGTCTGGGTTTGCATATGTTGGGACTTGATGGCTAAGGTTGTCCTTGAAAATAAAACCAAGCTGATCATTCTCACACATTTGATGTTCGACATCCTAGCACAATCTGCTTTAAAAGAAAAACAGGATTCATGCCACATTTGTGCAGCCCTAAAAATAGAATTGCTAAGACATCTTTACGATAATAGAGATGAGAAATTTCTAAGTAAATAAATTATAGCTTCCCATTGCCAGAAGTTTATTACAGAAATGAGTCAAGAAAAAGATTTTCAACTTTATAAAAAAAATTTAGAGTCCTCTTTGAAACGTAATTAGAAAAACCTGTCACCCATTGCCACAGGCATACTGAGATGGACAAAATTTAACAGTGGCAAATCAATCAGTGTTTGAAAGGGTCATGTTTTTCTTAAAATCCCATCCCTAATCTGGTGAGCACTACAGGAGAGCATGAAAATCAACTTCATATTTCGTAGTGAAGCATTCTTCCATTTTGGAGAGGGCAGATTAAAATTTGGCTGGAAAAGAGAGAGATTTTCTGCCTTGCAGCTGTGTTTTGGAATATCTGCATGTCCCCTGTTCCTCTATGCAGATCTTCATGCCTGTCTCAATGAGCCTCCCTGCAGGCATACAGGTCCAACTGCACTGATTACTTTGCAGAACTGGGGGTTAGAAATTACAAAGCCACATGCTTTATAATTGCAAAGTCACTAACTTATCCCAGTCTCGTTCAACAATCTTCTCCTTCCCAGCAGGGCCCATCTGTCACCATTTCACTAACTCCATGTTTTAATGAGATCAAATTTCAGTCTTTGCTTTCAAGTGTTTTTATTCTATATCTGTACATTGAAAGAAAAAAGATGTTTTCTATTAAAAGAAAGTCAGTCATAAATATGTGGAAAACTGAAGGGCCCCTGCATATATTGCCATTTAACATTTTGTCATTTGTGTTGGTTTGATGGAAAAGCATAATTGTATTACGGATATTTTTGCATTATCTTCATTCAAAGCCTAAAGATAAATTACAATATGTTTCACTTTACCAAGACAAAAAACATGAAGGAAAGGTGGACATTCAAGAATTAATTGCCTTAGAACTACAACAAGCTGATAAGTAGGTCCTTTGGCAAGGCTAATCTTTGAGTAAAATGTTCTCATTCAGTTCATGGTACTGAATGAGCCTTGGACTATGAACAGGCAGTGAAGAATTTTGCTGTTACAGGAGAGTATACCACTTGTAAAAATAACAGCATCAGCTCTCACATTTTTATCTCCTTTCGTTAGCTCAGCCACAGATCTGGAGGGAAGAAAGGTTCTACACAAATTGCAGCTCTTCCAGGCTTTACCTATATTAGCTTTATACATGGGTTCTCCTAGGCTGACTCAAGCCTGAGGGTGGAGCTGAAGGCATCAAGACAAACTGAGCAGATGCAGTAGCTGTCAATTCACAGGATACACCATGAAGTTCATGTACCAATGCTCCTTTGTTCCAAATGAATCAAAAAAGCCAGATCAGGAGCACCATCACCAGCTACAGTAGGCAAATACATGACTTTGTTGCATGGATGCAATGCTCAGCCAACAAATGTCTGTCAGACTGTTGCCTGTCCTGCATTTATCCAGCCAGCTGCTGAATGGTGTGCAGCTGGGAAAAATGCTGTGCTGTGTCCCAAGAACTATGCTCGTGCTTGCTACCCTGTGAAGCCATCAGGGTGCCTATCAGGACTGGTAACAGTAAGACGGATTTTTTCCATCTGCTTCTCTGCAGATTCAAAGTCAAGCCAGTGGAAATGGAAGATTTACTCATCCAAACACAGGGCTTCCTCTTGGTTTGTTAGTCTGCACATTACACTATTCAGTAATCCTGCCCTCATTTATCTAACACTTTCTCCCACTCTCCCATCATTCCTTCCAAGTCATCTAAAGCCAACTGGCCCTCAGGAGAACCCTGCTCTTCCTACCCACCATCTTGTAGTTGAGCTTGTGCGAGGGTCTGTAATTACACATATCCAAACATCAGACTAGCACTGCAAGGCATGGAAATGTCTCTAGCAAAGACTCTACATTGCATCTCCAAAGTGCTTCTAGTTAGGAACTTCTAATACCCTCCCCCCTTCCACTGGATAAGGCTTTCTAGCCACAAATCCCATGGGATGCCTGCCTGAATTCCAGTTGTGCCTTGTGAGCCTGAGCAGTCTCCCAGTGCAGGTCTCGGATTTCCCAGACGTGCTTAGGTATGGGTGAGTAGGAAACCTGACCTTTTTGATCATGATGCATTTATTAAGATATGTATCAAAGCCATATATACACAATTAACCCAAAATTTGCTAAAAAGCTGTTCAGGCTCCACTAGCTGAGTAGCAAACGGAAAGTAATTGAGTCCAGTGCATCCGCATGTCACAAGCTCTACTTGGCAGGTATGCAGCAACTGTGTGAGGTGTGTGTTTGAAACCACCCTGACTTCCAGTTACACAGCCCCCCCAGCTGGAACAACTATGCAGGAAACTTGCAGCTACCTGGATCTACTAGATACTCTTAGAAATTCTCCTGTTCCAGCAAGTTTGAAATTTTAGATACCAAAACAGAGCTTCTCTGGAGAAATCTAGGCATGGGACAATGGGTGAAGAAAAAAGGTGCTTCTGTGCCTGCTTCTACTGGTTGTGATGACAAGTGCTGCTGCTGTTGATAAAAATGCCCAGAGACAAGAGACTGGGAACTTCTGCTCTACTGTATCTGTGATTATATACCTTCACCATCATTATACATTCTCTTCTTTCCCCTTCCAGAAACACCAACATGTGAGCACACATTCCGAAAACTAAAAACACAGAGCTGTCTGCCCTCAGGAAGAATGAAACCAACTTCATCCCTTCTCTCAAGCATGAACAAAAATCTGCTGATCTTACCTGTGCATCTTCAGAGCTTTACATTTAGTCCTTCCATGCCTCAGAGAGCCTATCCAGCCTCCCTATAAATGCTGCAATAGAAGTTTATGTTCCATCCAATAGTTAAATAACTGCTGACAGGTTATTGTGTTGTATCATTGCTAGATATTCACATACTCCTTCAGTGACAGTGCCAAGTGAAAAGCTAGAATAAAAGATAGCAGCATGAATGCTGTGCTTGCTGTTTGCGGTTTTGTTATCTAAAATTTGTAACTAATAGGACTTCAATGCATTAGAGTCCTTAAAATGGAAATCACAAGCCCCAGTAAATACAAAAATAAGATCAAGGCAGTGAAAGATGTTGCCAGATCCTGAACTTGAGTCATAACAACCCCATGCAACACTACAGCCTTGGGAAAGAGTGACTGGAAAAAAGGATTTGGAGGTTCTGGTCAACTGAACATAAGCCAGCGTGTGCCCAGGTAGCCAAGAAGGCCAATGGCACCTGGCCTGTATCAGCAATGCTGTGGCCAGCAGGACCAGGGCAGTGATTGTCCCCCTGTACTCATCAGTGGTAGGTTAGGACACCTCCTGTGCTGTGTCCAGTTCTGGGCCCATCACTGCAAGAAACACATGGAGGGGCTGGAGCAAGTCCAGAGAAGGGCAACACAGCAGGTGAAGGGTCTGGAGCACAAGTCTGATGAGGAGCAGCTGAGGGAGCTGGGGATGTTTAGCCTGGAGAAAAGGAGGGTCAGGGGGATGTTATCACTCTCAAGAGCACCCTGGAAGGAGGTTGCAGCCAGGAAGAAGTCAGTCTCATGTCCCATGGAGAAAGCAATAGGACGAGAAAATGGCCTTAAGTTGTTGGGGAGGTTTAGACCAGGTATTAGGTAAGATTTCTTTCATGGAAAGGGTGATCAGGCATTGGAAGAGACTGCCCAGGTAAGAGGCTGAGTCACTATCCCTGGAAGTAATTAAAGGACATGTAGATGTGACACTTAGGGACGTAGTTCTATGCTGGACTTGATGGTGTCAGGTTTATGGTTGGACTTGATGATCTTAAGGATCTTTCTCAACCTAAATGATTTTATAACTCTAAGATGTTAGAAGAAAATCACTAACCTTTGTAAAGAAAAATTACAATAAAAGCAGAATTTCAACCTCTCTGAGGTGGCACTGCTCAAATAATGTGGCAGCTTTAAAAATTATGAGATGCTGATGAAATCTTGAAAAATATCAAATTCAATCAGCACTTCCTGTTGTACATGAAAATCATTTAGACTAGCAAAAGAGATGACTATTAAAGGAGCGGCACTGGTTTGGGGAGTATTGGTTGCCTTTTGTATGAAGAGATAAAAGAGAACATTGATATGAAACACCAATGCAAAGGTAGGAAGAACATTGTGTTCATGGGAAGAAATGTCCATTTTCCCAGAGAGAGTTCGGAATAACAAGAGGAAGTAGGATTTCCCCCCTCCCCATGAAGAGTTTTCTTGTGGGATGTAGAGGTTGTAGGGGTTTTTGGTTTGGTTGGTTGGTTGGTTAGTTGGTTTAATCAGAACTATTTATTAATTACCAGAAACTTGTGATTCATTGAAAATGAAATATCTGAGTGACAACTGAATCAAAATCCCAACAGTCTTTAAAAACCACAGATTATATGATACAACAGCCATTTAAAACTATTTCAGTAAAGGCTAGAGAAAACAAAAAGCTAAATAAATAAACATGCCAAAAAATGTCAGCAAAACTAAAGCTGACATTGTTTGAACAGATATAACAGAAAATGTTAAAATACCAGTAGTTGTAGTGATAAGCGCAACTAGTTCACAAGGATGTACATACAAGGCAGGAAAATATTTGGATTAAGATGGAACATTTGGGGGTAAGGTCCTTGTAAGCAGAATAAAGGGGAAATGTGCAATTTCTGAGAATACCTAATAAAGCCAGGCACAAAAGTTTCATATTCGAACAGACAGAACAGACAGAACACCATCAAGGAAAGTGAAAGCAGAAATAGAAATAACTGAAACAAAATTATTATATACATGGAACAAGCTTGAAATGTCTAAGAGTAAAATGCCACACTGGGGGAGAAATTCCAGAACCAAGTATCTGGGCAGCATCAATTCAGAGAAAAGGCAGAGTGGTGAGATAAGGGCACAGGGGTACACCCAGGCAACCAGTGAGTTTCCATCAGAATCTCAGGGGGAACACGTGTTTGGCCTTAACATGGTGCATGTAACTACAGAAAATCAACTTCCTTAACAAACCTGACCCAGATCTGAGTGAGCCGGTTGCATCACACTGAGTTTTATTTGCAGGAAAGAGATGTCTCTTGGAAACAAAGGAATATTTATAGAAGACCTAGGGGATCACTGTAACTTGCAGATTTTTTCCAGTACTAAAGACTTGTTCTTCTCATGTGTTTGGTAGACACTGCCTCATAAAACTCTTTCATAACATGCTCTGCAGCTGTGACATTTCTGCACAGACACAAGGACCTGCCTAGATATTGCCAGGCCTGTTTCTACCTCCTGCCTGCTCCTACTCTGTCTGTTTTTGCAGAGAGGAGCAATTCTGGCAGAAATCCTGTGGCTAAAGTGACATGCTCCCCAGCCCATCATTCTCCCATCATCATGTCTATCAGCTTCTCAGTTTATGAGCTGCATTTTTATGGGTTTATGACATACCATACCCACATTTTCTGCCTCCTTTGTGCTATATTTGATGCAGCCTCGCTTGCACCTACATCTCAGTGTGCAAAAATATTTCAGAAATTCATTCTTCAGTGATCAAAATCTTCTAGCATCTGTTTTAAATTTGCTTGGACTAATTTTTTAGCCATTCATTTCTGTTGAAATGCTACTGTTAAAGAACCACCATTCAGATTTTATGGTTTCTTTTCATGAAGAGCTTGAAACTTAGTTGTGGCTGAATTTTTCTCATGGTAGAAATTCAGAGATTGTTCATGGATATTCCATAATAAATAATGCAAATGTCTGTAACATTTAGTGTAAATCTGTGCCTGGAATGGTTCTGTTTATGCTATTTCACATTTTTTTCATGCCTATTTACCTACTTAGCAAAAAGTAGAAGAAATGTACTGTTTACATTAGACAGAAGGTTTTTAAGTATGGCTTATAGCACTAAACTACATGCACAGCTAATGACAGCATATAAATCTTGGATGTTCTCTGTCATTAGCTACACTTCATATCACTCACAGACATTATTTAACAATTGAAATGTATTAGGAAATTAATTTGATGCACTTTAAAAATAATTTTAAGGTACACAAGTACAAAATAGTCTTGGCACAGACCCTGGTAAGGAAAGGAGTGAAAAGTTTGGCAAGCAACCCGCTTCCACCTTCCACACCTTTCCCAAAGGCATGTGCATTGTGAAAGTTACCTTCTAAATCAGCAGCTCAGCTTCCTGTCTGCATTTCCCTGGGGATCCCCCTTACCTGGGACACCAGCATGCTCCACCCATATGGCACAGCACCAAACAGCCACACAGTCAGGCACAGACAGTTCTTTAGCTTCTTTTCCACTCCCCTTTTTGTCATCTTTCCTTAGAAATGTGCTGGCCCTGCTGCACTCTTCACTCCCTGACATGAGGTATGATTAATGACAGTTCTTAAAAACTACAAATTCCTTTTTTGTCAGCATGGCCAACAACCAGAGTTTCACATGCAAGCAGCTTCATCAGTCTTCAAGCAGGGAACAAATCATGACACATTCCCCACAGGTCAGAATAAATGTTCCACTGTGGTACTTCTTTATTATTACTGAAAGAGAAATGCACCTAAGGAGAAATCACCAAGGTTCATTCTGAAAAATCATTCCAAAATTCCCTTTAGTCTGCCTCTGCTCAGTGCTCATAGACACAGACTGTGGGAAGCAAAAAAAAATACATGCCTACACAAAGAAATATGAGCTGCTTTTTAGGCAAAATAAAGAAAAAAAAAGAAGAAAACAGTTGAAAAATTTGGGCTAAACAAAAGATACATCATCTAAAATGTAGTTTTATTAAATCAGTAATGCTCATTTTGGTTAGGGTGCATAAAAGTTTAAATTCAACTCTCTTATTTACAATTGCCCATATTTACCTTCTGACAAAAATTTCCCATGCCTAGTTTATCCAGTTACTGAATTTTCTTCTGTTAAGTCTACGCAAAACTAATTTCTGCCATTCTCATCAGGAAAGCTGGGGAAACTCCTGTTTTGCTACAATCTTATCTCCAAACAGTTTCCAACTTGAACAATGAATTAAAAAAATTAATTAGTAAGGAGACTTTGAAAATACCTTTCTAGGGCATTCCTGCCACAGTCAGGGAGGAATCAAGTTGGCATTCCTGCCCAAGAAGAGCCAGTCCATGGCCATCAGACCCTCTGACCTGATTTGCACCAAGTTCCTCTGAGCTATTTGTCCACGTGCATGGACTATGAACCAGTCTTCCACTCTTTTGCCAAGTAAGTGGGCCTTTCCTTTCAAAACCATCTGTGGAAGAAGCCATGGTCCATTTACCTATGGTTTGGTGCCAGAGTCATCACTGTGAGAGACCTCTTGGGCTCTTCCCAGTTGCTCCCATGGCACTGAGATCTGCCCCACAGCACGGCCCTGCTGAGCACAGCCCCAGCCACAGCATGTGCCCAGCCACAGCGTGTGCCCAGTTTCAGAGGAATCCACAGCACACAGCACTGACAAACCCACTGCCAGCTGGTGCTCACTTCCCAGGAACAAAGCACAGCTGCTCAGCCACGGCTTCTGCGCTGCAAATAGGTCTGGGAACCCCTGTCTGGCCAGTTATTAACGCAGTTTTTGTGGGCTCCTTTCTCACTGCCCTGTGCAAAGTTTTGGTCAGTGTAATGAGGAAGTGAATCCACTGCCTTATAAACACCTCAATGTTGTGTATCAACAGGGTTGCCTTTATCGGTGTATCTTGCTGTCTTGCAGCACAAGTGTTTGATCTGACTCATTTCCCTAAAAACATGCTAGCTGACATTAATTATAATCTTATCCCTCAGGTCTTTCTCAGCTAATCCCTTAACTGCTTTTCCCTTATTTTACCATGGCTAAATCAGGCTAAGTTATAATTAGCAGTGTCATTCTCATTCTCTGAATATTGGCACAATATTATTACTAAGACATGATTTTCTGAGTTGTTTTCATCATTCCCATATTTGTTAAAATTATCAAAGATGCAGAAGTCAAGTTGGCCAATACTTTTATAACTTATAGGAGTAAATAAGCTGGGCCTCCAGGTTCATCAACGTTAACATCTGCTACTTAACATGCCGATAATTAGTGGATCAGAAAGCAGTTCATTTGGTATAAGTGTATCACACTGCTTTCTTCCAAATATTGAAAAAAATTATTATTTTGTCTTTTCTGCACCATTAAAAGCAATTTTACCAGCTTTTTCTAGTTATGTCCAAACATTTGTGGGGCTTGATGGTGAGGTTTGTTGTTTTTGGTTTTTTTTAATATTTGTGCTCTTAGCTTTATAGACTCTTTTGACTTTCCAGTCAGAGACCTTCTTTGGCAGCTTTAACATCCCACATCAATTTCCCAAGATTTGGCATTCCCATTTGGCATTCTTCTGGCCTATATCCAATTTTTTCATTTGTTAAAAATTGCTTCTTTATTTCTAATCATGGCTTTCCCTTAACAACTGAAAACAGTACCAATGTTCTTTTCTTTGACAGTGACTTTTGGACAGCTAATAAAGGCTCCTCAAGAGTCATCATCTTCCATGTACATTGTTCTGCCCAGATATGTTACCCAAACAGATTTTCCTTATAACTTTCCTGAGATTTCATAAATTAAAGCTTTTGAAGCTGTGTTTGAGACTCTCATGTGATTGGCCACGCTAAATATAATCAGGCCTTGAACACTGGTCTCTTGGTAACCACCAGCTTCCAATTCAGCAACTTTAATCTTTATTCCTTGTAGTGAAGTCCAAAATATTTATCTTAGGATGGTAAGGCTTTTAAGTTATGTAAGTGACATTTTACCAACTTTTTGGGAAAAGTGGTTAGGTCACCATCCCTTTGAATGCAGAAGACAAGATTAGATCTCTTTTAAAAAGACATTCTTTGATCTAGTTCTGAAAAACTTTATCCAGCCTCTACACGGGGAGGGTCAGTCTAGGTGAATAGGGAGGTCCTTTCTGTCCAGAGAGTCTGAAAGTCTTTGAACAAAAATTAATCTCTATTGATGTTTAATTGGTAACTGCAAACCTTGCAGTTTTTAATTTCCCCATAACACTGCAGATTTGAATTCTGTTTATTACAGAAACTTGGATAGGTGTAGCTCATCGATGTAATTGCAGGTTTTTTAACCCTTCTAATAAGTCAGCCCTTTTCATATTTCTCTTGTTCTCTCCTTCCACCCTGCTGCCTCATTGTATTGTCCAGTGTTAGTTGGCACACTAGTCTACAGGCATTCAGGAATCTTCACTTCTAATTCATCTCTTGCTGCAGCTGCACAACAATGACATGAGAGGCAAAAGATGCAAATTAGAACATTAAAAATTTCAATTATAGCTCACCTTTTTTTAGTTTCATTTGGGTTTCTTTTTTTGACATTGAGAGTGGTCAGATACTGGAAGAGGCTGCCCAGAGAGGTTACAGGATCTCCTTCCCCAGAGGTGTTCAAAACTCGAAATGATTCAGAGCAACCTGATCTAATTATACTTACTTTGTGCAGGGGAGTTCCCCAGATGACCCCCAGAGGTCCCTTCCAACCTAAATAATTCATGGCTCTATGAGCTATAAACCTAAAACAAGGTAATTGTATCTTCACTGTACAGTCCTACCTCTGAAACTCTTCCTGTCTATCTGTCTTAATCTCATCATAACCAGAGGTGTTAACATTCACATCATTAACAACTGAGCAGGTCAATGTAATTGATAATGTCAGTGAAATTAAAATGTCTTTTTATTAAGGCTGTACTGTTTCTTCAGGTCTTTTCCTCACCAGGCTGGCACCCAGCCTTTATGCTTCATCAAAACAAAATCCTTGATAATTTGTCTTATTTCAAGTGTCAGTAGTAAACGTGGTAAGGCACTCCAATGCTGTTCCCGAGTTTTTGTAGGAAACAAATGGTACATAACAAAAATAATGTATTGAAGGAGGTGTTTGAATGGTACTACACATAAGCAGATACATCTGCCTCAATTAATGAGGCAAGATGATGCCATTCTTGCAAAATACTGGTTTTGGTACATTGCTTCCTTCATTCCTACGTGAATGAATGAACTGGGCAAGGTAGGTGGAGCGTTATAATATATGCAGGAATTTATGAGTTTTTGAAGAGCCTGCCTTTGCAATAAAAATGTATATCTAGAATGTATGAAAAACATATTTGTCAATTATATAATCATTTTTGGCATATTCTGATGGACTAAATGTTTACAGCATTGGTAAGGAACTCCACAGCTTTTCACTTGGGTTTGACAGATCTGTTATGAGGTACCAGAAGCACATCAAATCACCTTGAAGAGCATTTCAGGATCCATTGACTGTTATATATAATGCAAATTCATGGTGAGGTACTTTGAGTTCTAAAAGTTATGGCAGATAAAAAAGTAGAGCCTAGCAATGACAGATGATAAAATACAATGGGAACTGCAGTGTAGACCAAATAGATTTTTTGAAGACCATAATTGCACAAACAGTCCATTAAACCTTCTGAAGTTATATTTAATTAGAAATAGCTAGATTTTTTTATATTAACATAACCTGTTAATATACTACTCACTGACACACAAGTATATGTAGGCATCTAAGTCCTAAAACCTAAGGTAAACAAGTGTCTTACATAGAAGTGTATAATGTACTTTGAAGAACACAGATACACATCAAGAGATAGGGATAAATATTTACCAGCAGAACTATTATGGCTTTTATAACCTTACTGCATTTCTGCAAGGGAAAAGTCCTATGCCTGAGAGCCTTTAACAAGGGTGATTACCTATTAATAAACTAAGAAGCCTAAACCCAATATTAGCCATTAAGCTAAATAAAATAAAGCAAGATAGATCTCAAATTAAATTACAACTGCAATAAAGTGAATTAATATACTTTTAAGATACAGTATGAAGTCAACAG
Source organism: Erithacus rubecula (assembly GCF_903797595.1). Taxonomy (NCBI): domain Eukaryota; kingdom Metazoa; phylum Chordata; class Aves; order Passeriformes; family Muscicapidae; genus Erithacus; species Erithacus rubecula. Next base: position 25,666,180 of record NC_136658.1, read on the forward strand.
CTCCACTTTATAGGAGCATAAGTGGGATTCAGATTGTGAAATTACCTGTCTGAGACTTAAGAATGTGCAATAATGGCAGTATAACAAACATAACCTTCTTCCAGCCTCTTTGAGGCAGCTGCTAGGCTTATCAGAATTGCTGTTTATTGAGCAACTTACACAATTTTCCATTATTTAACCTAATTGCCCTTATTTCATTCAAAATGGCTTAAAACTCTCTCTTTCCAGTTTTGGCAAGCTAGTACACTACAAACACAGTCTCCAACCCTTGCAATGCAATATGATTTAAGACAGCACTTTCTGCATATTTGGATGTGTACAAGTTGTCGTGCAGTCACAATCACAGTTTCTAAAGGTTACAAATGTTACTCACCAGTAGGGAAGCCATATATGGGCGAGTTTGCAGAGCCTTGGGCTGACACCTGCTTTGGACTAGCCCCAGGGCAGCAGTAATCTGCATCTTATTGGTCCAAGAGGAAACTTCCTGTGTTGCTTGCCCTTTATGGATGGGATCCTTCTTTCTCTTCTGCTGCTCAGATATACTGAGGGCTGTCACATCTCTGAAACATGCTGTTTCCTCTCCTTTGTCTGTCCACTTTAACTTCAGGGGATTATCTTCAATTCAGCCCCATCTCAACCCCTGTAAATTGAACTCTTCTGCTAGCAGTTTGCATGTTGTCAACGTCTTTTAAAGCCATGGTAGAAAGGTCTCAAAATAGGAATGTTTCAGGATAAGGAGATTAGTGCACAGCTCTTATATCAAATCCCACATAGGATAAGAGGTAAATTGATGATGCTGTCAGTTTCTCTCACTTCCCCTGGCTGTTTAGCTTCATTGATGATCTAATTCACCAATATTTTCTCTGACTTTATTGATACTTCTATTGCACCTGCCAATATTTTGTACTCTCTCAATGATTTTTCAATCATTTTTGGTCCTATTAGCATTAAAAGGTCAGGAGAATTAAGTCATTTTATTCACCCTAGCCAAAGGAAGGTTATCCCTGGCAAAAGAATTTTTAGCAGGTACATTAATAAGGAATCTAGTTAAGTAAGTAAAGCCAGCATTAGCAGAACATTAGATAGGAGAGTATGGAAGGACATCTTTAAATATATAAGCTTTTTCAAAGGAGTTTTGTTATTTTACTGCTGTCTCCAAGCAATGGCTTAAAAGAAACTAGCCATTCTCAGTATTTATTTTTTAGAAAATGCATAAAAATGATTGAGAGATTATAAGTTGTCAACTTATGTGATTATTTTCATTTTTCAGCAATGAGTTTAATTTATTTTAAGGTATATAAAAAAAACCCTCAAAAACATTTAAGAGTAAAATATTATATTTCTCCTTTGGTAATATTTCCACGTGGTAGACTTGCACTGCAGAAGAGGCTGCAGTAATTTTCTTCCATTTTCAGCCAGTTTTTGTTTTTTATTTTTTATTAGGAGGATTGCCAGATTGCCTTATGCTTGGGGAAAACTTGAATTGAAAAGGATATTCTCTCTGCTGTGGTCTCAAATGTCATCATTCTTCCAGCCTGCATAATACATAAAAAGAGTGAATAATTATATAGGATGCATGGGACGAGGGCACTTCAATACATCAGCATATATACAGGGTAGAGTATTTGTAAACTCCTTCCCTCTGTTTAAATTTCATGTATTTTATTCCCTTGCATGTTAACATCACTTCCACATCAAAGAATCCCATTTTGTTTAAACAAGTTGTGAAACCAGATGCCATGAGAATGAAATCCTCTCCAAATGCACTGGATGCTTTAATCTCTGTCTCTCCAAATGAAGGCATTATATATCAAATAAACTTTGTTTCCAGTTTAACTGGAACATCGTGTAAGATCCAGTCCATTAAATAAAGACTGAAATTTAAATGTAGCTTCCCTGCCTCATAATAGCAACTCCTTCTTTCTCTGAATCAAAACTAAGCAGGGTGTGCCTCAGAGTTCTCATTCCTGGACAACTGTTAGGACTTGCCAGAATGGGCCCTGGGACCAACAGAATTTTAAATCTCAGTATTTTCTAAAGGGTAGAAGGTTTTCCCAGGCCCTGCTGGCCATGGCTCCTAAACTGTAGTAGGTATCTACTATGAGATTTCCTTTAATATCCAGGAGTTTTTGCCATGCTATGGGTTGAGAAGATGTGGGATGTAATTTTTAGCAGACATTGGTACTCACCAGTGATCAAAGACATAACAAAAAGCTGCAGCTGCCCCTGGCCATGAAGGGAGAGAAAAGCTCTGTCCTGTTAGAACAAATCCACTGAAATCTCTCAGCACTTAGGGTGGTTCCCGGACTGGATTTAAGGTGTCCAAACACAGACTGACAAAGATAAAAGCCCCTTTTCAGCTGTTATTTAGCCTAAATTCTTTGAGCCTCCAGGATTTCAAGTTTCCAGGTGACAAAACATGAGATGCTTAGAGACAGTTTACTAATTCAGGCCCTACTAAAAGCCAGTCTCAGCCTTTCCTCTCATTGTCTTGTTTTATGGACCTGATGTAGTTGGTTGTCTCAGGACATATTTATTGAATGAGTCTCTCCACTATATTGGATTGCAGGTGCCTATTCTTTTGGAAATATGGTCAGAGGAATGATGTCTCTCTCTGCTGACTGGACTGGGACTATTTTTACAGTTGCTTAGTGGTTAGAGTTCTCATTCAGAAGTAAGGAGGGTGCAGGCCAGTTCCCAGTCCTGCCTGTCAGATGCTGGTATACTTCCAACTCTCACATTATGGAATAGGACTGTAGTCAGCTATTCCCTGGTAGATGGCAATTTTCAACCTCTCCTGAACCTGTGAATTATAAAGGGCAAATATTGCTTGCAAGTCATCTCAAGGAAGAGGTCATTCCTGATCTTTTCACAGCCCCAAGCACTGCCTGTGCATCTGGCATAATAATACTTAACACAAAAATCTGAATACAGTCCTGGAGGCAGCAACATGAATCCAGAGCTCCCACATCCCACTTGAAGCACTAGTAAATGAAGGTCATTATGCTCCTTCTTTTTCTGACCAAGAGATTTCGTACCTCTTCTGTGCAAAGTGGAGCTGGTTCAGAAGTGATTTGGTCCTAATACTGCCTTTAGCCTGGTACGCAAAGTAGTCCTGCAGTGTGAAAAAGTAAATCTGCTGTTGAACCTGAGCCTCCTAAAGAAGGGGAAAAGGATTTGCTTGTGTCCTTATGACAGAGTGGTGCATCCTTCTTTTTTGAGGAGGTGAGCAAGGAACCTATTAGCAGAACAAGCTTTTAGACTGAAAATCCTGAGGGAAAGCAGGTACCTATTAGCACAGAATGAGAAAGCCATAGCCTAGAAAGTGGTCAGATTGAAGACAGATTTCTGCAGGCTTCTCCTGTAGACTCATGTGGATGACTCCCTCTTCAGTGTGCTAATTGCTGAAATTTCCATTTGGAAGCATTGCATTCTCCTCATGAACTATGTTTAGCATTTCTTATTTTTCTGGATGTGGGCATTCAAAGCCTTAATTATAATAGTAGTCTTGATGTAGCCAGGATACTCTAAATGAAGCAAGATTTGTAGAGAGATCATGTTTCCTATTAGAGCAACTCATACAACAGGAAAAAGAAAGCAGGCTATCAGCCATTTTTAAAGCCTTTTGAAGCTCCTCCCTTTTTTTCTGTCAATATTTGGATAAATAAAAGATATTTCTCTGTCTATAAAACTTGCCTCATCAGTTCATGGTAAAAAATGCATCACCACCTTCCCTAGATTTTAAGATTTGTTCAGTACAGCCCATTTTGGTAACATTCCATGCTTTTCACTTCTCAGAATGAGCTGTGACTGTGGAAGCAGAAACAAAGCAGACTTGGTTTCTCAATCTTATTTGTGCTTTGTACCTTCAAGCCACTTAACAGAGGTTTTGGTCTTGGTGGTACCCAGAGACTCTAGGGGAATTTTGCCAAAGCAATTTTCTAATCCTATGTCCAGAGTCAAGATACCTCCTAACAATACCTTGGGTGCTTCCCTGTTGTTTACTGTAACACACCTTTGTATGGAACTCATCTTGCTTTTTAATCACTCAGGCATCATTCCTGCATCAGCATTTAATGCTCTGGGGATAGTGAACAACATTTTGCAATCCCTTATGCCTTTAACAGAAAACTCAGATCCTACATATAGCTAAAGGGGTTCTGTCACAGTAAAATGGGTGGCTCTCTGCCACTGATGCCACCACTGTAGTTTTGGGCTCCTCATGATTTCTCACCTGCCTTCCTGGTGGCTACTTCAGCCTTAGGCACTGGATCACACAGTTCCTCTGGAATCTTTCTGGAATTCCCAAGGAAGGCAGCACTGACTTTCAGGCCACACCATTTCCTAGGGTACTAAGACCCCTTTCTTCAGGATGTCCTTTACCTACTTGCCAGTGCAATCAATACCAGCTTTCTTAAAAAAAAAAAAAAAAAAACTCTCTGCATCCTCACATGATTCAGTACACCAGTTCTGCTTGCCTTTGATCTTTTTATCCTGTGCTTTTCCCACTCTGCTAAGTACCTCAGAACATCTGCCTACCATAAGTAAAATCTTTCAAAATTAGCTGATAAGCAGTGCCTGTGCATACAAAACTTAAGACTTCAGGCATCCTCACTGTGGCCCTCTGTCAGCTTGGGGTGTCTGCTGAGCATGTCTGGGCTGCTCGCAGCATTCACACCTGTGCTGGGGTGGCAGCCTTATGTCCCCATATGCTTCAATCAATCTTTTGACCCTATAATCCTGTCATGACATAAGTGTATTGCAATATCACAAGCAGCTCCAGGTCGCCAAGCCTTTCTTAACCTGCAGCCCTGATGCACAATTGTAAATTTCAGTGAGGCTCTGTGCACACCGTATCATCTTGTCCTTGCTGCTGCATATCTCCAAGGGAAACCTTTTCAGAGCTGGAATCTAGGCTACAAGGAAACATCTTTCCAAATACCTGTCAGCTTTTAGGGTTGTGCTGTATTAGTCATACACACAGTGTTTTGTGTGACCAAGTTTCAACAAAGAACACATTTCCTCTTTCTATATGTGCCAACTTGGAAATCTATTTTTATTCTTACTTTGTTATCTTTGTTATTTCTTCAATTTCAACTCCAAGGTCTTTCTTTTAGCAACAGACAAAGAAGTGGATGAAATTCTGATGAAAATTCATTCTTAAGCCTAGGCTTTCAAGTTCTGTCTGTCTTTCTGAATAATTGCTCACCTTTTAGTTATGATCTATCATGAAATATGTTTTCCCCCCTAAGACTAAGTGTTCTCACTAAACTCGTCTTAAAAACCTTCTTATCAGCTGCTAGCTCCTCATTCTATTCTGTAAAATCCCTGCCTCTCTATGATCTTTTCCTGTAGTTTTTATGTGTTTCAGTTAAAGCCTGATCTAGTTTCTCTTTCCTTGCCTACACACTGTCTCTGTCTTGCTTTGAACTTTTTAGATTCTCTTCTGATTTAGGCACATTGGTTTCCTATTTCAGATGTTACCCAACAAGTTTTTAAGAGAGCATCACAAGCAATAACTTGCCAACACAGCTATCCCCATTAAATGCATATTATTATCAATAAAAGTGTAGATAAAGCTAACCTATAAATGCATAGCAAAACTTTTGCCATCAACTAGGAACCACATCCCATCTCATCAAAAGTTAGGCTTATACAAAGAGAACTACCTTTTAATCCAACTGCACCCAGCGTGACTCAGGTGAAAACTGATCTCAATCAATTTGTATCACATTCAGTATAAATGGTGAGACTCTGTAGGCAGAAAGACAAAGAATATTTAACATTTTCAATTTAATTTCTTACAGTGTAATGTTTAGGTCTCATCCATCATTAGTTTTGGTGGCATCTTAGAGTAGGATGAGGATACTCCATCATCTCTGAAAATTCTATGCACTTCTCCTGTTTTTCTTGTTAACTGCAAGACTAAGTTGCATACAATGAAAAAATCTGAAGCCTGTAAATGCTCCTAGGTTTTAGATTTTTGCTGAACATGTTTGGAAAACACTTAAATTAGGTCCAATTAGTCTTCAATCAATCTAGTTGAAGAAATTATTCTTTGGCTGCATTCACAGGAAACTGTTAAAAGTAAATTATAGTTCTCTGATTGCTACAGACTGGAGAAAAAACTTCCCCTTCTTCACTCCTAACAGCCTACTTCTCTATTTTTAATCAGAGCTGTTGAGTGGTTTGTCCTGGGCAAAGAAAAACGTGCATGCAGAAACTGATTTGGAATTATTTTCTAATAATAGGCAACAGATACAGATGCTTAATAGGCAAAGGATACAGGATGGATTTTTTTTTTCTCCCCAGACAGCCCCTTTTTGAATGCCATATATGAAATGTGATTCAGACAGAAGAGATTCAGGTGTGAATATTGTTTGATCTACAGCTGACAAGAGCAACTGCACTCATTAAGCTGGCATTTTATAAGGCTTACTGCATTCTCATAAGCCAAGTTGAAACAAATCTAAATGGATGATAAAATTACAAGTTTTGCTAAGCTGGCAGAATCATAATGAGGTTACAGGAGAAATCAAATTCCATGTAAATAAATTGGCAGTACAAGAAAATGAAGTTACCAATTTATCAAAGAATTTTACATGTAAATAGTCAAACACATCACAACTTCTTTACTCAGTCATGTAGAAAAGTCAGTGAGAGTATGGCAAGAAGGGCAGCTGTGGCATAGATATGGTCTTAAATTTCTTAAACTTCCCAAAAATATTATGGAATCACTACTGCTATCACTGTTCTTACATAGCAATCCATTCAGATGTGTTTTTAGTGTGTTTTCAAATTAACTTGGTGACTTTTAGCAGTGGAGTACTGGGGAAGGACAGGATGCTTTTTTTAACCTCAGTGCAGTAACTTCAGTCTTTGCCCAAAAACTATATTTTATATTTGAAGATCCATTTTTCTTTAAACAAAGAAAAGTGAATGGTATTTGCCAGTCACAAGAACTTAGTCGTCTTCAAAAAAGGGGTATTTCCTTCAGGCAAAATCCAAGCAAAGATTTCCTTGAAGGCTGGGGCTTCACAGCAGCTCAGGGATGCTGTGAATAACACTGACACTTGTGGGAGAATTAAATGTGCCTTGAAAGGGGAATTTCATCTTAAAAAGAGGAAGCTTCTTTTGCACAGAGAGTACTTGCTATAAGAAGCACAAATGTATTTATGATAGGAAAGGGTGGATTTTCTGTGATCTGGCCTTTTTGCACATGGTGGAAGACAGGCACTGAGGACAGAGGAAAGGATGAACATTTTAGTTATCGAGCAAGATCCATACTGGAGTATTTTGCACTCTCTGAGACAGGAACACTGGAGAAAGTATTGTAGTATTGTAGTAATCCTTTTGATTGAGTGTTTTAGCCTTTTTTTCTTTATCTGATAATGATTTGGATAGTTACAGACTCAAGCATTTTTAATGCTCCTGTAAACAAGTAGGAACACACCTTCATAAAAACATAATTGCTATTAGTGAAGTGGCTCCATAGCTGCTCTCTGTTCCATTTGAGCCACAGCTGCTATCAGAGCAGCTTCACACACATCCCTTGATTCCTGGAGCAAGCTGACCAGGCTATAGCAGAATGAGCCAGAGCCCATCCTGTGGTGGCATCAGCACAATCATTTCATGAATTTCTGGAGCAGGATGTTTATAATCAGGACCTGGGTGAAATGACCAAAGTGGATCTCCGGGTGTTGTCCGATCATACACATTATAGGGAGGCTGGTCCTAATTTATATCAGTGAATATGAGAATCAGGTCCTTGCTTCACAGCTCAGTTTGGTGATTGAAGGAAGAAACCAAAACCAAAAGGCAGAATCTTTTCCTTTATCTTTGCAAAGTTAATGTGCCATAAGAAGCACTGTGAGAAAATCAGTATGTGTCCCCAGAGTGATTTCTGCACTCGAACAGAGGCTTGGCTCATTTAACTGAGCTACTGAATATCACATCTTCATTTAATAATTGAGATTAATTTATTGCAAGAAAAGTAGCACCTGATCAGAGATCCTTCTGTTTGAAAAGCACTATGCACATCCCCAGCTGATTTTAAAACACTCCTACTGAAAATAAAGAATGTAACACCTGAGGACTAAGCATAGAATAAATATATTGCATGGCAGCTAATCCTTGTTAGTTGTGTATACTTTCTGGATACAGTACACACCTTGACACTAGAGGTGCCCTGCAAACTGCTATTTGAAGTTATGCCTGTACTGCATTGTGTAGCCATGATGTCATTTCCAGCCAAAGTGTCCTGTGCAAAAATAGGAGGCTTGGAAGAGGGACAGCCTGGGAATGAGAATTTACATTCCCTCTTCAGTGCAATGACTCTTGAAGAGTCTCCAGCAACTGACTAGCCTGTGAACCAGCTGTCACCTCTAAATTGTGTTCTGTGTGAGGGGTGTGCTCCCTTTCTGTTTCACTGCAAAGTCAAACAGGTTGCTTTGATTTGTGAGACATGAACCCAGCAACTGCTACTTTCCAGCAGACTAGTTTGCTTTACTAATCTTGATGCAAGTGTGAAAGCTGGGAAAGGAGGACAGACGTCACCTGTGATGCAGAAGTGGTTCAGCCAACTTGCCAACTCTAAGGCCAGGAGTGGCTTAAACTGTGGAAAAATATGTACACTTGACCTGTCCTTTAGGTGGAACTCAAATACCACAGCTAATCCAAACGAATGTCTAATTCTGGTTTGATGACGTTCTTCCCCTCCGAATTTCCCCCACAGTTTCACTTGCAGGGAGAATACGTTTGTGTCCTATGATTTGTGCAGCAGGACTCTGTGTCATTAGGCAGCTGCTGTGCCCTCTTTCAGAGATACCTGCCCCAAGTCATGGATGAAGGATTCTGCTTGCAGAGGCACTGGAATGCTCCATGATCTCTGGACCAAAGGTACTATTTAATTATTACAATTATTACAATTTTATTATTGTTTTTTAATTGTTACTTTTAAAGGACTTTCTAGATGTTAGAGCAAAGTGATCCCAGAATCATAGTGGAAGTCATGTTTCTCCTGAAGATCTTAGATACATTAAAAGGATGTTGCTGAATGGGAAGGGATACAAAATACATTCAGAAATCAAACATTAGGAAGACAGAGGGTTGGGTTTTCTTCATATAATAAAAAAATAATTAAACAACAAGCTCAGAATTTTTAAATGTAATTTGGAATGAAAGATAGTTATGAAAGAATGAGCAATAGAAAAATTGCAATTAATTAAAACAGAGACACTTTTCAGTCTGGGAAAGCATGTAGGAAACACAGGTTGCCTGAGTAATGCATGTTTTCAAAATATGTCTCTTGTTGGATAGTTATATGGTTATATGGCTTAGTATTAGGGTGGAGGGCATCATAGAAGCCTCTGAATTTGCCATGTTAAGGACATTTTCTTAAGGTGTGATTTCCTTTGATAAGACTTGTACAAATCAACCTGTATTTATAACATGGGGAAAGGCTAATAAAGGCATTTTTAGGATAATTTAATTTACAAGCCCCTGGGATAGCAGTGGAAAGTCCTTGTCACAGATGTCCTGGCTTCAGGAAGCTCACAGCATTGCTCATGGAGCTGCTCAGTGTTGCATAGGGTGGAAATTTTAGAAAAATTCCCCATATTAGAAAAATAAAACGAGCAATTTACTAATTCAGTGTTTAGTTTTGTTTTGAGTTCAACATGGGGCAAGAGAGTCTTTCCATAGAATATGTGTACCTGTTGTAAAAAAACCAGCTAATTGCCTGTGGGAATATGCAAGAAAAGAACATCTTGGAAGGAATTTAAGGGAAATGAAGGAACTTAGGAGATGTTAGCACAATGTGACCGTGTCTTTCAAAATATAATGACTACATCCAAAACAGCCTAAAAGAGAGCAAATGAAAACTCAGGCAAGCATACCTGATATAAAGCTCTTGTTTACTCCAAGACCTTCATGCTTCACTATGCATATTGGGATTTTATATGCTGGTTTCACATGCTGGGTTGGGAGGAACAGGCAACAGAAAGTCAGTCAGTCACACAGGGCTTTCTGGCAATTGCCCTCAAAAGTAAAGGGAATGAAGCTGCCTCTTTTTCCCTAAATATTGATGTTACAGTTTTTGTGATCCAGAGGGACCTTGGCACACTTGAGAGGTGGGTCAATGCAAACATCATGAAGTTCAACAGAGCAAAGTGCAAGGGGCTACACCTGGGTTGTGGCAATCCCAGGGACACCAACATGTTGGTGAAGTGATTGAGAGAAGCCCTGTGGAGAAGGACTTGGGTGTGATAGTTGATGAAAAAATCAACATGAGCAGGAAATGTGCACTCACAGCCCAGAAAGCCAGCCATACCCTGGGATGTATCTAAAGCAGCATGGCCAGCAGACTGAGAGAGCTGATCCTCTCCTCTCCTCTCCTCTCCTCTCCTCTCCTCTCCTCTCCTCTCCTCTCCTCTCCTCTCCTCTCCTCTCCTCTCCTCTCCTCTCCTCTCCTCTCCTCTCCTCTCCTCTCCTCTCCTCTCCTCTCCTCTCCTCTCCTCTCCTCTCCTCTCCTCTCCTCTCCTCTCCTCTCCTCTCCTCTCCTCTCCTCCTCTCCTCTCCTCTCCTCTCCTCTCCTCTCCTCCTCCTCTCCTCTCCTCCTCCTCTCCTCCTCTCCTCTCCTCCTCCTCTCCTCTCCTCTCCTCTCCTCTCCTCTCCTCTCCTCTCCTCCCCTCCCCTCTCCTCCCCTCCCCTCCCCTCCCCTCCCCTCCCCTCCCCTCCCCTCCCCTCCCCTCCCCTCCCCTCCCCTCCCCTCCCCTCCCCTCCCCTCCCCTCCCCTCCCCTCCCCTCCCATCCCATCCCATCCCATCCCCTCCCCTCCCATCCCCTCCCCTCCCCTCCCCTCCCCTCCCCTCCCCTCCCCTCCCCTCCCTTCCCCTCTCCTCTCCTCTCCTCTCTTTTCCTTCCCTTCCCTCCCCTCCTCTCCTGAAACCCCACCTAGAGTGCTGTGCACAGTTCTGGTGCCCCCAACATAAGAAGTCTAGTGGGAGATGTCCCTGCCCATGGCAGGGGGCATTGGGACTAGGTGCTCTCTAAGGTTTCTTCCAACTCTTTACATTCTATGATTTTATGATTCAGGACTGGAACCCCCCTGTACTGAGCCAAGTGGGAACTGGCTCATGTTTGGACCAAACCAAAGCCCTCATGAATCAGGCCTGTAAAGTGCATTTGTTCCATGTGCTCATAATGGCTTCTTCTCCTTTCGGTGATTGCACTGCAGAGACAGTAAATAAAGGGTTGAGTGTGACTCCTGACTGCATACTGACACGATTTCAATTAATATACTTCTCCATTTTCATCTCTGACATCCACACATGATTTGTAATTGTGAGTCATGGAGACACCTTCAGGAATGACTGAAAAAGCACCAAAAGGGAAGGCACACCATGTATGCTAGCTTTATTTAGCAAGGCAAAATGTTTACCTCCTCATGGACTAACCCCACATTATTCAGTATGTCAGAGATAATTTTAAAGCCCTGAGTCTTCAAACCACTCCCATCTCATCAGTTATCACTGGCACTGTGAAAAAGTGCCACTTCCACAGATGGATGCACTCAGCCCATGAACAGCAAAACTGCACATGCATACACAGTTTCTATCTTTTCCTCTCTTACCTGGCCCCCTTTGACTACTGGTCAGTTCTGGGACAAAAGACTTTCAATGGCCTGCAGATATAAGAAAGAGTTTATACAGGATTTGTATTGAATATGCCAAAGGAATGGTGTAAGTAACCCACAGTGATACTGTGTAATTTCCCTTCCTCCCTTCAGTCTTCTGGACACCAGCTCCAAGGATTTGCATTTGTTGGTTAAAGGCATTTTATAAAAAAGGAGAAGAAAAGCTGCTTGTGGCACTGAAGATGTAGCAGCCCAATTTATGATTCAGCAATTCTCAATAAAGCAGCTCCAATGAGAGAAGCAGCTTGTCACACTCACACTCAGTGACAAGCAATTCCCCTCTGCAGGGAGGGTGGGTGTACACCCCTCTGCAGACTCACAGGGTCCTTCTTCATACCACCACCCCCAGAAACATGCCTTCTCCTGGAAGATGGCAGCCAGGAAAACATGTAAGCTTTGAGACTTCTGTCCTCACAGCTCCAAATCCAAATCATTAAGGAAAGCATTCAGTGCTATTTGGTATTTTTGCCTGGGTTTTTTCTATCTCACTCTCATTTTCATTTCTGGTTTTGATCTTTGTTTCTGTGAGACATCATTGCAAAACATGCAGTACACTCTCTCCACTTGTCAGTAGTTGCTGAATTGCTTTAATTTCTCCTCTTACGCACTTGCACTGAATCAAAAAAATAGAGCTATCCTTTATTTTTCACTTGACTGAAAGCCAAAATTCTTATTTATAGGATGGAAATATGACTGCTGCACAGTAGTTTCTGTCGTTTTCAGTGGCTTGACACAGGCATTTTTACTTAGGCAGTCAGTTGTCTGGTTTAGTTCAGTGGGGCCTAGCCTGGGAGGGGAAAACCCCTTGATAAAAGTTTACCGTGTAGTTGGGTGGTTGGAGCAGAAAAAGAATTACCTCTGTCAATGACAGTGGATTCTGCATGATTCTGCATGTGGACTGAGTGGCATTCTGTATTAAACAGAAGACACCAGAGACCTGGAGTAAAGGTAAAGACCCAAGTGTACCAACTTAAAATAAAACATGACAGAAAATGGGAAACCATCCATCAGGAAAATAAACTAATAGTGAGGACAGCAGGCAGATATCTCACTGTTTTTAGCTAGTATGAGAGCTGGAGAGTTTTACATCTGCTCCTGCAAAAGTTGTTTCTTTGGAGCTGTTTGAAGGAGGAGAGTGAAGGAACTTTGGTGAGAGTGGTATGAAGGCTTCTCTCAAATATCTGGAAAAGGCACACAAAAACCACAAAGATGCTGCTAAAATGCAAAGTAGCAAAGACCAGATGCAAGACTGCTCTCAGGGTGCATGGGAATGGAGTTAGGGTATTTGCCAGGACTTTGGGCCCTTACACCACATGAACCCAAGCAGCCAGAGAGGAGTTTTGCTTAGGAGACATGACATGGGTTTTTTTTCTTTTTTTCTAACGAGAAACTTTTTTTTTTTTTTTTACCATGAACTATGTGCTGTTTAGCATCAGCTGTCTGTATCATATAACATCAGATTTCTCTATGCTGTCGTTTGCTGTTGTTAACGATATATTCCTGTCACAAAACTGAAGATCACACACGTCATCACTTCTGGTAGCTGACATCTTCCCCACCTCCCCCACCGAGACGTCTCCCCCACCTCTTCCTTCTTTGTCACGCTCTCCTCCCCCTCTACTTTCAATTCCCCATCTTCTTCCCCACACTGCCAGGCCAAGTATGCTCCTCATTCCTCTTTCCTCTGCTCCAGGCGTTTTGGGTACTTGTCTTGCCCTTTGGACCTCAGGGACACTCTGTTCCTCCCATGGCATACACAGTCTGCAGTAATCTTGCACCACATCACCTTCTCTGTAAACCAGAGATCTGCCTTGGCATGCTAGTTGTGGTTGCTAAAGGCTGGGAAACACATAGAAGCCATTGCCCCAATCTATGGAAAAAGGTGAGATTAACTTTCTCAATACATCTCTCTTGCTAAAACTTCTTGTTTTACCACTTCTTTGGGAGTACCGGAGTGTTTTCAACCTCTAATATATTTCTTTCTTTCCTTATTACAGTGTCATGGAGTTCTGCATACTCTTCCTTTCTGCTATGATCTTTCTCCCAGGTAAAAGGCATATTTTTAATTGTTAAAACTGTTTAGATTTTTTGTGTCTTGCTATGTGATACTTTCTCATCCACTAAGAACGTCATTCCTTAGTAGTATTAATCACTTCCATTGCACAATCAAGGTCATATAGCCTATGTGACATGTACTTAAATAGTGTGCAGGCACTCTATAAAATATATATAGTAAGTACTTTCTCTCTTCGGCATTACATCTTTATGTTACACTTATTTTATGTTGCTCTTAAATTCTCAATTTAAATCTGTCTTTAAAATGTGTGCATCACCTGTGTGCATTATACAGAAGAGCAGTACTAAACTGAAAACTGGCAGTTTGATATGGGACAACTGGAGTTTGAGGCAGCCACAGAGATAATTTTGCAGTCTGGTGCTGTGGAAGAACAGTCAAAACTTTGCACCAGGAGAGAGACTGTAAATCTTATCCTCCTTTAGAACATAGTAGAGATGTTTGTATCTTCTGGGACAGAGGACTGCATTTCTTACTCCAAGAAAACACAGTCCCCCCAGACCACCACCACTCATAATAATGGGCACATGCATAGGGAAATGCAGGAGAAAAATCATCCCTTGTGTAGTGCACTTCATCCTTCCTTTGCATGAAGGCATAATTGTGTTTATTAACCATTTCTGTTAACAAGATCAGCAACAGAACAGTTAAACCTGACATTTACTCTGTCATTAAATTCTAAATTAATTACAGAACAGTTAAATCTGACATTTAATTTGTCGTTAAACTTTAGATTAATTCTTCATTGAGACTGAAAGTGTTCACCTGCTTCTGGCCTTCTGGTCATGCATTCCCTAGACACTCATATTTACCACACAGTGTGTACTTCACTCTTTCTTCAAGAATTTCATGCTGTGATATTTTCTTAGGAGAATTAATTCAACGTTTTAAACAGAAATTGTGCAACTGTCTTCTTTGTGGCAGAATTTCATTACACTCAGGATTCTGCAAGCAAGAATTGTTTGGATCTTTGGCCTGCAGATAAGTCTTGTAAAATACAGATGCTCATGATCTCTGTGTGGTAGGCCTTCTTTGGGAAGTAAAATATAGGAAGAAAAATAAGAAACGGTTTTATGACCTGAATTGTGCAAGACTAAATGAGTCAGTTTGAACAACTACATGTCCTGTCATACCTAGTAGGAGAATTTATGTCTAAATGCTGGTGGGTTTGTTTCCATTATTGTTAAGTATTGGGTCTCTGAGTACAACTTGGCATTATTTTGTAGCTGGTGGAAATCTTAATTTTTCTCTCTCTCTGTCTAAGGTTTTGCTACCAGTGTGCATCCGGTGAAGGCATTTCTCCATCACACTGTACACCTATCCTGCCATTTTCCAAACTCTCAGAAAGTTGACGCAAACAATTTAATAATTTTTTGGCAAAAAGACACTGTTAAAGTGGTGCATGAAGTATATTATGGCCAAGAAAAACATGAGAACCTTAGTCCTGAATATATAAATCGCACCAAGGTGGACATGGGCAAATGGACCCTGCAGTTGTTAAATGCAGGAATTGAGGATGAGGGACGCTATCAGTGTATTATTATGCAAAAAAAAAACTGAACAATCAAGAGAGGTCATACACAAATCTGAGTGCTCACTGCACATCATTGGTAAGTAACCTCTTCCAATTGCCATGTGGTCTGTGGGATTCTCTGTGATTTTATTCAGTCCACAACTATGGGTCCTGTCTCCAAGGCCCTGAAAATGTGGCTGCTCTGGAGCAGAATTTCTTAAGATGGGTAAGAGACTTGCTTCCTGCACGTTTTATGGCTTTTAGGACTCTGGAAAACAAACCTGTTTATTTGCATCTGACAAACTACCTTCTCTTAAAAGTAGCAGTAGTTATCAACATTCATGGCAAATTAGAATTGAAACATAGCAAGATCTCTGCAAACACACAGCTATTTTATGATCATATAAATCACAGGGAAAATAAAGAAAAAAATAGCTCACATGGAGGAGTAGAAATTCATATGTTCAGTTAAAGGAAGGCAGAAAATACCTCTGAAGAAAAAATGCATACATACATTGATGAGACTCTACCTGATTTTTTTGCATCAGTGAATTTTTTGTAATCAGGGGAAAAGGTAGTAAATCTTTTAACGGGGAAATGGAAGTGAGACCCCAGTGTTTTCTTCATATTTTCTTATTTTTTCAAAATCCCTAATACATAGTTCTAATATTTCTCTATTTTAAACTATTCTGTTAGTAACCTTTATTCTTATGTCTGTGTTCTGTCTTCCACTGTGATGGCGCTAGTCATTAATAAAACAGCTTCTAGCTTGCACTGGTGTTTCAGGCTTCAGCATACTGCTTTGAAAGAGAACAGGCCAGAAAACAGGGTACCAGCTACTAGCAGGTGTTCCCTTGATCCACAGATAGAAAACATAGATTGTTAATTTTGGTCTTCCCAGGACCTACTGGAGAAGCATTTTCAGTGAGGTTTAGGAGCTCAGAAGCTCACAATGTTCACTCAGTATCAAGGCCTCAGTTCAAGAAGATGTGTAGCATCAAGTGCTCAGTCAATTCAAATAGTTGAATCAGTTATCAGCTTAGCCAAAATCTGAGCAACATGTTACAGATATCTCACCCTAAGGACTAAAAGTCTCCTACACCATTAAGGATTTAGTTTAGGATGACAGTTTTAACAATGTGCTGTCTTCCTTACAAATTACTCTCCATTTAATAAACTCCCAAAGGAAAGATCAGTATAAAACCATATTTTAAAGAACGTCAAGCTCTTCAAAATAATTAGACAAAAATTGCAAATACTGAAATGCACCTCTGTTTACATGCTGCTTTTTAATTAGATCTCATATCATATATGGAGGGATTTTTGTAGTTTTGCATGTCCCATTTAAAATGGGCGTAAGAAAAACTGAAGGCTGTACAAGAATGACAGGCCAGTCACACAAAGATATCGAGATCACTTGGTGACAAAGCACTCAGAAATACTGCAGTACCTTTGAATGCAATTTAAACATGTTATTTTTATGTATTACATTAGTAAAATACATTAGTAAAATTAGTAAATTACATTAGTAAAATAGCATGAAACTGTCCAGTTGGAGGTTTAGGCGGGATGTCAGAAAAAGGTTCTTCACCCAGGGGATGAGTGATCAGGCACTGGCAGGTTACTCAGGGAAGTGATCACAACTCCAAGCCTGACAGAGTTCAAGAACAGTTTGGACAACACTCTCAGGCACATGGTTGTGACTCTTGGGTGTCCTCCGTGGGGTCAGGGTCTGGACTTGATCTTTGTGAGTGCCTTCCAACTCAAGAGATTCTAGGATTCTATACATATGTTAGATGTATTTCATACAGCCACCATGACTTACATAACAACAGATTCAGATCCTTCTCCAGGAAAAGAAAAGGAAAGGAAAGGAAAGGAAAGGAAAGGAAAGGAAAGGAAAGGAAAGGAAAGGAAAGGAAAGGAAAGGAAAGGAAAGGAAAGGAAAGGAAAGGAAAGGAAAGGAAGGAAAGGAAAGGAAAGGAAAGGAAAGGAAAGGAAAGGAAAAGGAAGGAAAGGCAAAGGAAAAGGAAAGGAAAGGAAAGGAAAGGAAAGGAAAGGAAAGGAAAAGGAAAGGAAAGGAAAGGAAAGGAAAGGAAAGGAAAGGAAGGAAAGGAAAGGAAAGGAAAGGAAAGGAAAAGGAAAGGAAAGGAAAGGAAAGGAAGGAGAAAAGGAAGAGAAAGAAGAGAAAAGAAGAGAAAGAAGAGAAAAGAAAAGAAAAGAAAAGAAAAGAAAAGAAAGAAAAGAAAAGAAAAGAAAGAAAAGAAAAGAAAAGAAAAGAAAAGAAAAGAAAAGGAAAGAAAAGGAAAGAAAAGGAAAGAAAAGGAAAGAAGAGGAAAGAAGAGGAAAGAAGAGGAAAGAAGAGGAAAGAAGAGGAAAGAAGAGGAAAGAAGAGGAAAGAAGAGGAAAGGAAAGGAAAGGAAAGGAAAGGAAAGGAAAGGAAAGGAAAGGAAAGGAAAGGAAAGGAAAGGAAAGGAAAGGAAAGGAAAGGAAAGGAAAGGAAAAGGAAAGGAAGGAAAGGAAAGGAAAGGAAAGGAAAGGAAAGGAAAGGAAAGGAAAGGAAAGGAAAGGAAAGGAAAGGAAAGGAAAGGAAAGGAAAGGAAAGGAAGGAAAGGAAAGGAAAGGAAAGGAAAGGAAAGGAAAGGAAAGGAAAGGAAAGGAAAAGGAAAAGAAAGGGGAAAGGAAAGGAAAGGAAAGGAAAGGAAAGGAAAGGAAAGGAAAGGAAAGGAAAGGAAAGGAAAGGAAAGGAAAGGAAAGGAAAGGAAAGGAAAGGAAAGGAAAGGAAAGGAAAAAAGAAAAGAGAAAAAGGAAAGCTTCACAGTGGAAAACTTTGTCTCTTAAAAATACAAAGTACAGACCATGGTGACAAGCAGCTTAACTGGAAAGTCTGTGTTGTGGCATGTCTGCACAGTGCTTCCTCTGGATAGATCAATAAGGGAAGTAGGTGAGACTAGGGAAGCTGTTTCAAAATATGCACTACTCAGAGTGTTGAGACTGAAATGATGTCACAAGAGAGGCTTACGATTGCTTGTTTAAAGGGGACGTTGAAAAACTGAAAAGTGTGGAAAAAGCTCAAGCAGAGTTGGAAAAAATACAGTCCAACTAGAAACATTAAAACAACAACTGATTACTTTATAACCTTATAATGAGAAGAGTTTTGTTTCTAGAATGTGGGAACCTAAAATATGTGTTAAATACTGGATATTTGAAGAATAATAATTTAAAGGCTAGTTAATGAATTCAGTGACAGTCAGTGTCTGGAAGGAAGTGAGGCAGATGGTCACTTGAAGAAATAGAACAAAGTGATTAAGCAATTGAGAAAAATATTAAGGGCTTGATGGACTGCTGTCTCTTGAGGTATTTAATCTAATCTGAAGGCTTTTTTGGAAGACATTAAATACAAAAGACTTCCTGAAATGTGCTTTTCTGTTAATAATCACAAAACCCATATATGTAACCCACACCCTGCATGCATCCAGCATCAGTTTTCAGTAAACTGAGGTTCCAGAACCTATAAAAGAGAAGTTCAGGGCACATTCCACTATTTCCACTTGCTTACTGTCAATAAGATTGAAGCCCTTAAATCACTTGGACATTGTGGCAAGTTTCAAAGCCATGAATTATGTTCCTGCCATCCCTATAAAATAGCAAGGAGAGAATAAATACTCCAGATGAGAAGTCTGACAGCAGTCAGCCAAACAAGTCAGACCCTGAGTTTTCCTGAGGAACAACTTAACTAAATTATGGGGTATAAGAAAGGTGGGGCCTTTTCCATTTTGAATTCATATCCATCAACTCTTGAGGGGATTGAAGTGACTAAGGTAAATTCTGTGCATTGTGTATTAGGATAGAGAAAATAAAAGCAACATCATGCTTTTTCATCCCTATTAAGAATTCTCTAGGGCAAGAGTTAGATCCTTGTTCCAACACATTGAGTGTGTGTGTAGAAGACTGAGACCCTCTTAAGACTCACATCTTTCTCAGAACCCTTTTCCCTTCTCCAATATTTCTCCGTATTCTCTTTAGTCCTATTGGCCCTAAAATAACAAAGCATTTTCAATGAAATCTTCAATCTATTTCTCAGGATTTGTTTCTGATTTTTGGGAGATTGTTGGGGGTTTTTTTAACCTGCTATGTGCCAACTTGTGGTCAATATTATATTAACTTTCCCTCCATATTTTTTTCCATTATAGTCTACTATTTTATTGTGAAGTTCTAACCAAACAAATCCTCGTTGAGAATATCTAGATTAATTAAGAGAGAGTATTGGTTAAAAGCTTCCATTTATCGTTCATATTTTATGTTTAAATAGTTCTCTCCAATCCTGTTTCACTACTTCTTTCATGGGAAACTTGGCTTTTTAGAGGTACAGGTGTATTTTTAATTGATTGTGATGAGTATGCATGACACTAAATAAAAAGCCCTTATGCTATAGTCATGTTCATCAGAAAACCTAAGCTAAAGGGACCCTACCACAAATTGATGTTTACTTAAAATATTGACATAAACCAGGAATATTTCTACTTAAGACAGCATGGCACTTTTAACTTACCTCCATCTGAATTCTCTCAGATGACTTCTTTCTTTACATTTCACAGTTAGAAGTTTCTGTTTTCCCCTTACCCATTTAGGAGGCCAAAGATATAGAGCATTGTGGTCCATTCCCATTTTCTGCTTAAGTCCTTATGTGTGAGCAGGCTAGGTTTCATTATTCTGAGGTACTAATGTGTCTAAAAGAGGTGGGAAAGACAGAGACCCATCAGACTTGCACCCTTGAAACACCCTGAGAACAAGAAGTATCAAGCCTACATACACACCAAAAAAAATGCCAATACAAATCCCTTCTTGGAATGCTCATTGTCTTCCTGAAGAAAACTGTTTAGACTTGTTTCTGCCTGAAAATCTTAAATAACTGGCAGGGGCTGTCACAAATGTGGTGTGGCTGGCTCATGATGCTTTGTCTTTGGTCTGTTTCAGCCAACTATAGTCAACCTGAGATAGCAGAACTGCACTCTGGGGAGCTAAAGCACAATGGATACTTGAATCTTTCCTGTTCTTCCAGTGGAGGTTATCCAGAGCCCAAGGAGATGACTTGGCTGATTTCCTATGAGAACATAACACAGAGCAGTACAGCTCACATGGATGTCTCGCAGGATGCTGTGACAAAGCTGTACAACGTTACCAGCAAGCTGAATATCCCGGTTCCTACAAAAAGCCACACTAATATCAGCTGTTTGCTTCACCTTAGGGAGCAGCTGGGAAGCCTTGTCTCAGTCCCACTGAACATAGGTGAGTATTCATTTGCCCATTCTGATTTCTGCATGGGTAGGAGCAGGCAGTACTGCAGCACAGCTGATCACAGGCAGCAGCATGGTCAAGGCAGGAAATAAACTCCAACCAGGTGTAGAAGTTGGTTTAAAGGGTTGTATGTTCTCCATCCTGTTCACCACTGATTTTCCTCTCTTTTCCACATGGGAAATCTTATTACAGCAAGGAGAGGGCATAGAGAAGGAATTGCTGCACAATCCTGAACACAGCGCTATTGATCCCCTCCCTTTGTTGCTACTCCCTGCAGTAGCAACAAAGCAACCTAAGAGTCTGAATCAGGCAGCAACCAGTCTCTGGAAGTGACAGCTGTTGGGAGAGGTTGTCGCTTCACAGAATCAGAGAGCTGGTGAGGTTGGAAGAGACATCTGGAGATGATCTAGTTCAACCACTCTGTTCAAAGTAGGGTCAACAAGTAGCACCGCACTTTATCCTGTTGAATTTTAAGCACCACCCAGGATAAAGATTCCACCTCTCTCAACAAACTGTTCCAGAGTTTGAGTACCCAGGTAGTAAAAAAGGTGGTTTTTTACTAAATAATTTTTGCTAGTTTAAAGTGCTTGAGCTGCTGTTCTTAATCATTCCTTAGAAAGAGGCAGAAGGCTAACCAGAAGAGTCCCATGGACCATATTTGGCTCACAAACTGCCAAATAGACTGTGCTGAGTTTAAGTGTAAAGACCATGAAACTTGGACTAATATTAGAAGCATTCCTGGTGGTTTTCATAACATTTGGCAGAATGAAGTGCACATTCCAAAATGACTGTTTGGGGATTTTTCTTCTCTGAGATTGTGTCTTTTTTCAGACACCTCTTGCAAGAAGAAGCTGGGGACCTGATTTCCATTATGACTTTACTGCCAGATTATCTCAAGGTTACACATGGCTGATCCTTTCTTTAAACTAAAGCAGTATTTTATTTATCTTCTGGACCAGGACAACTGCTTTTCACATGTTTTTGTTTGTAAGCTATGCCACAAGAACATCAAAATAAAGGCAATTCTTACTTTGTTCATAAGTCCCTTAGGCTTGTACATGTCTCTTTTAGACAATGCTGAAGATGGAGAGCTGTGCTTCAATTAAAAGGAGCAGGGAGCCAAGAGGGAATGGTAGCATTGCAGCAAATGTAGCCTGTAGTATAAGCATGCACCTTTCTACTTCAGATGTAAAATAAATTTGCCACTTATTCTGAAAAAGTTCCACAGTGCAGTTTCCTTAATATGTATTTAGCTAAAGGGTTAAATTATCAACACCAGGTATACAAACTGTTTCTGATGTCTTAGCATTCTAAGACTTTTAAATCCTATTAAAATACAATCCAGAAGTCTTCTCATGTTTGTTCAGCTCTGCACATTGCTCATGATTCTTCTCTCTTCAATTCTTTTCTTCTCTCTGGCTTATGAAAATAGATACCTGACACACAGTGATAGTGGGTAAGAAACCAGGAACTCCACACAAACATAAGTTTTGTTTGGCAATAACTGAAGCTCTATCAGCTGCTAACCCTGCCAACCAAAACCTCAAAAACACAAAAACCAGAAACAGAGGGAAAGTCCTTTGAATTCCCTGCTACTTTCACATCCCTTACAGCATTTCATTAGGCTTTGACCATCATTTCCAGCAGACACCAAGCAGTAACATGTTCCAGGCTCTTCCAACTTGCCTGGTAGCACAGAGCAGCATTGGCATGGTAGCTGCCTCATAGGCTCTTGTATGAATTAAGCTGCAGACCTTTCGCATGTCATCCAAACCTCAGAAAGAGCACTTTGCTTTACTTTTGTTGAAGTGACCAGTAAGACCAGGTAGTTTCAGTAGTTATTGGAAAAGGAAATAAAACAATGTGGATAGTGATTTATTGACAGTATTAAAGCAAAAAGGATGCAAGGGGTCTCAACCTAAAATTCTGTATCATGTAACTTTGGGATTGAGCATTTAAAGCAATTGTTACCAAATGACATCTTTGCTATGTGTATCTTCTCTATTTTCTTATTCAGAGATGAAAGGGAATGAAATGAAGCAAGCAGAGATAAATTTCTTTGGCCCACTTATAGCTGTGGTTGTAGTGATCACTTCTGCACTTCTTCTGGGTTTTGTGATAGTGAAGAAGAACAGAAATATCTTTTCTACCAACCAGAGTAAGTTACTACCTGTCATTCAGCTCTACCTTCCCTCAGCTCACAGCTTTACCCTTCATAATCATCCCTTTACCTACTTTCAAGCTGCTGACAGAAAGTTAGGTTTCATGTTGGACTTAAGCTGAACTTCCTAGGACAATTTAGTTCCTGTAACATCATGCAAGTCAAAGCGTCTTTATCCTGTCTCATCCTGGAATGCATTTCTATCTCTCTTTTGTACTTTGTGAGACTGCCATGGCACCAGCTTATCAACTTTTCCTGTAGTTTCATCCTTCTTTTTTTCTGAGTTTGGGGTAGATTTGACTCCTAAAATCATTGAACTATATAAATCTTTCTTGCCTATCACTATTTATAAGAAAGGTGGAGTTTGGGCAGGGAGAGATGAACTTATATGAAGTGCCTGGAAATATCTCTATCATCACAGAGTTAAGCAGTCAAGGCATTGCTTCACCACAAGCTGCCGACACACTGGGCTGAAAGAATCACCTTGTTCTGGGAACAAAATTTGATCTTGGCATTTAATTTCTCTATTTTGTTCTGAGACTAGTTCTCAGCAGTCCAGGATTTATTTGGCACTGAATCATGCTGACATCAGAATCTATTTTCCTCATAGCAAGAGGGAAATGCATTTCTCAGTCCTATTTCCCTGTACCGCCAAGGGTCCTGAGCTCCACCTTATTCTTTTGTCAAATTCCAAGATAACTGGACATTAACTATCAATGCTTTTATAACTATTTTTTATTTTTTCTCATTTCTGTAAATCACATATTGATCTATTCTAGGTGTCAGTCTAGCAGTCTAGAAGCTATCCAGTTTGAAACTGTGGCCATCAGCCAGACTGCTGACTGGGAAACACCTCTGCACACAGCAAAGCATGAGCTCCCATGTTTTTAGAGGTTCTGCCAGTACAAGAATCCTCCCCAGAAGCCCTACAGAACAACATGCAACACTTCTGTGTGATGGCTGAAACTGACTTCCTGGTGTTCTCTGTTTTTATTTTTGCTCCAGAATGGTAGTAAATATGATGCTCTGCCTGTCTACATTATGACCTTGTTGTTGTATATTTTATTATGCACTGTGACCATGTAAAATCCTGAGAGTCAATGGAGAAAGCAGAGCTGCATGGCTCACAGAATGTCTCAGAAATAGAAAGAGTTAAGGTGCAATCTGTGAATCACAACCATCACTGCAAACACAATCAGAGGTAGGCTATTACCCATAGAATCATAGAACCATGGAATCATAGAATGACTTGGGCTGGAAGGGACCTTGAACATCATGTAGTGTCAAACCTCCTGCCTAACTATGAGCCATCAAGGTTTTTGGCAGAGCTACTGTGGCTCTGTACCCGACTTTCTTGTGAAGCTTCACATCAGAAAGAGGAACTTCAGGGCACTTCCCCACCTTCTGGGGAAAGTCATGGAATTCCTATCAAGCATTTGTAACTAGAAATAATCAAAAGGAAATACTTGCTTTAAACATAATTTGTGATTGCCTTCATTTTTTATATCATCCAAGCTTAATATACTCAGACATTAGTACCTCCACACTTTGTTCCTCTGTATTCTGACTGAGAGCTGTGACAGTTGTTCAGGTGGATGCAGGAATAGAAAATGATAGCATGGGGTATCATATGTGTGTATATTTAGCCATACAAAATTAGGCTGAACAGATAATGAAAAAATATGTCATGTTCCCTTTTGGTTGACTATATTCTCCGTTCTTAATTTTTCTTCAGACCTTGATGATAGAGCAATTCACACACTGTGGGATGTTCAGCCATAGAAAGGAGCTTTATCTTTTAGAAAAGATCCTTTGTTTCGCTCAAAATTTATCAGTTCTCCAATCTTGAATGATCTCTGCACTTTATATTCTTCAACAGCACTGACATCTTTCAGGAAGAAGAATGCAGCAGAACTGAGACAAAATTCTTCTGAGATCTTGATTGTGTTTGTAGGTCTAACACTTTCAGAAAGAGCAGGGACATTAGAATCATATTCTCAAGACAAATTTCAGCTCAGAGTTGCAGTCTGGGAACATAAATTCTCTACAATTGTTGGATAGAAATATTATTTTTTGTTAAATTATGTGAGTTGCTAGATTCAACTTCAATTTTTACTCCATTTTCAATTGTATGAGAGAAATGCATGTCCTTTTGAGTTAGCGAAACTATTTGGGAGTTAGTTTATTAAGCTATTACACTAACATTCCAAATATTTTCATTCAGATTAATATCATTCAAATGTTATCAGAAAGTAAAGGTTTTAATTTTTTGTAAAAGTTTATACTTTCTAGCAAACTTATTTAATGATGGATTAAAACATATGTCTTTTTCTCTGTTGCTGTTTTTATTCTCCTTCCATTAAATCATCATCACCAACATTTGGTGGTTCTCAGGGAGGAAACACTTCCAGAATTACTTCTTGAAATCAAAAGAATAAAAAAGGTATTGCTGTAATGACTGAGAATGGCACAACTGGAGGTTTCATATGAACATATCTACATATGATAGGTGCATCAACAGCTATAACTAGTGGAAAAAGCAACATGGTGGGTTAGGCTTATCCTTTAACAACTCACTTCCATCCTTAATTTGTTCATAATTGGTGAAGTTGTTTGTTTTCTCCCTTGCCATCCCTCTGCTTTAGGCTGCCAACCTCCTTCTATTAACTGCTCAATTCCTCTACCTCCTCTATTCTTTCCCTTAAATCAAGTCTAATTGCTTCCTGCAGGGAAAGATTTAAGGGGAAAAAAAGCAGGTGGACTTCAGGGAAAATCTTAATTTGTCTCTGTGTGTGGAAACACATTACTCCTCTGCACTAGCAGGTGTAATGAGCACAGTAGCAAGGCACAGGAAAAGCATGGCTGATGTGCTGGCATTTTTGTCCTCCATACAAATGCATTCAGATTTCCAAGCTATCACCTCACACACTTCATTTCTTTATTTGGCAGCTTTCAGCACTTTCAGTTAGTGACTCTATCAATGTGGCAAGCACATGAAAGTGTGTACACCCGCTGCGTGCCACAGCATGGAACAGCTTCACTCAAAAAAACCATCCCTTTACTTTTATGCAAAAAAATTTAATTTCAGAAAATGTTAACAAAGAAATGGCAAAGGTGTATCAAACTCACATCCAATGCCTTAACAAAAAATTCTGTTATCAAAATCAGAGTTGTGATGGTTTGCTTCAGGTTTGCTGATTAACCAGCACTGAATCACCAAGTAGTTGAGACTGGAATGGATCTAGGGAGATTGTCCAGCTCAACCCTCCTGCTCAAGCAGGGACACCTGGACCAAGTTGCCCAGGTCTATGTCCAGACAGTTTGTGAATACCTTCAAGGAGGGAGACTCCAGGGCTCATCGATCCTTCACAGTAAAAAGGATTTCCTGGTGTTCAAAGAGAATCTCCTGTGTTTCAATTTGTGCCTATTGCCTTTGGGCCTGTCACTAGGCACCACTGAAAAGAGTCTGGCTCAGCCTCTTTTGCACCCTACATACAGGCATTTATACACAGGAGATCTTTCTGAGGCTTCTCTTCTCCAGGCTGAGCAGCCCCAAATGTACTCAGCCTATGCTCAGATGAGAGATGCTCCAATCCTTTAATCATCCTTGGAGTCCTTCACTGGACTCTCTCCGGTATGTCCATGTCTCTCACATACTGGGAAGCCCAGAACTGGACAGAGGACTCCAGATGTTGCCTCACCAGTGCTGATTACAGGGGCAGGACCATGTGCCTCAGCCTGCTGGCAACGCTTTTCCTGATGCAGCCCAGACACTGTTGGCTGCCTTTGCCACGAGGGCGCACTGCTGCCTCATCTTCAGCTTGTCCACTAGGCCATCCCTGTCCTTTTCCACTCTGCTTTCACATGGATTGCCCCAGCCTGTATCTGTGCATGAGGCTATTCCTCCCAAAGTGCAGGACTTTGGATTTCACTCGATTTTTTTCAGAGGGTCCTCTCTGCTCATTTCCCCAGCCTCTTGAGACCCCTCAGGATGGCTGCACACACAGCTGTCTGGGGTCTGCTCCTCCAAGCCTTTTATCATCTTAAAACTTGCTGAGTGTACACTTGCTCCCAGCATACAAGTCATTGCCAAAGAGGAAAGTCAGTTAGTTTTACTGAAAATTCCTCAATGCCAGCCAGTGCTAATGCAACAAGCAATATTTCCCTATGGTTAACAAGTGATGGAGCAGTGGAGCATTTCCAGAATGTTCTACAGTTACTTTTGAGGAGATTGCTATTAACAAAGCACCCCATGGTAAGTCTGCCTTAGGGCACTTTTCCCCTTCCAGGTGAATTATTTGATACTGGGGGTTACACTCAACCACAAAAATACAGTAATTCTATTAAAGAAATCTATTTATGTTTTGATTTCAAGTTCTCTTTCTTCCTCCTTTCCCAGCTCAGAAGGCAAAACATAAAATTTTATTTTTATATATATATATATATATATATATATATATATATATATATATGATATACTTCTCTACATGGAATGCTGGGCTGTCACGATTCGTAACTGATCTATCCTTGGTTTTCCATCTTCTGCACTAGGAGGACCATAATGATGCACAGGGAAGGATTTTAGCAAGACATGTTTTCTGATTTCAGGATGGACTGCCATAAGGTTTTCAAGAGGAAAACTACAATTAGACAGGAAAGCTGGTGAAAGTTGAGAAAGATGGGAAATGGCTGAGGATTGAGAAATTGTAAGAAGATGAGTGACACACCAGGCTGGCTTGCAACAGGAAGTGCACATGCATCAAGTGCAGAGCTGCTTCCAGACTCCAGGAAAGCTGGGCAAAGCTTGCTACTAGCAAGGAGAGATTCTGCAGAGAGGTCCAGAAATTCAGAATTTTCTTACAGGCATTCATTTGCAAACCTCCTCACATACTTGTGAAATTTATGGCAGATATGCAACCTCAAATTATCCTGCACTCACGGTGTTCTTGATATTCAGCATATCTTTTGTCCATTGCTTTTGTTAATCTCTAAAACAAAATTTTTCAAAAAATTTCATGAAAATAATAAAAATCATATCCAGCCACATGTTTCTAATAAGTAATTCTTATTATTTCAGAAGGGCACAGACCTAGGAAAAAAATGGAAAGATGAGTTGAGTAGCTTCCTTACCTATGTGCACCATGTATATTGCCTGCCTGCTTCTGAAATATGTTTCTGGTTTAGACTTGTACAGGTGTGAAAATTGCATTATGACAACAGAAGCAATGGAGAGCAATGGAGAGTGTTAAATACACTACAGTACCCAGAAACATAAGTAATTTTTTTTTTAAAGTTAAAATATTAGAATTAGAGAAGTGAAAAAAAGATTATTAAGTCTCTAGAAAGCAGGTTTACAATGTGGAGTTTATGGAGTTCAATCTAGGCAGGTGATGAAGAAAATGGGGAAAGTACCTAATGAATCTGTCCAGTATTCCAACACTTGAAATGACTGATTAAATAAGGAAGGTATGAAAGATGCTTCCTACTAAGTGACTCTTACTGAGGAGCCCAGAACTGGACACAGTACTACAAGTGTGGCCTCACCAGTGCTGAGTGGGGGAAGAGTACCCCTCCTAATCCAGCCCAGGATACCATTAGCTTTCTTTGTCACTTATGTTCAGCTTGGTGTCCACCAGGACTATTTCTGCAAAGCTGCTTTCCAGCTTGTCATCTCCCAGCATGTGCTGCCGCATGGCAGGGAAACAAAGAAGTTGAATTGAAAGAGTCAGAATAATCAGGTTTCTTGAACATATACGAAAGATCCAGCATATAACATATTTGTACTGTGGAATGGGAAGGGATTCGTGTAACAAAATATGAAGGGGGAAACAAATTTTGACACCTATCAAGAGATTCTGTGTGGAAAGAAAAGCCAAGACAAAGCCAAGGAAAGAAAAAAAGATGCTTGGTATCCTATTCCTTTATCACTAGATAGTTTCTTGAAAGAATTATGAGTAGCCAGAGCTTCTATTTCTCAAGTTGCCTATGGCAACAGAGCATATTGTGAGTGAGGTAGAAGGCTTTCCTAGTAGATCAGATATCCAGAAGATTATCTTAAAACTGTGAGATCTTCTTTCTTCAGAGATTTTTTTTTTTTCTGTGCCTGAGAATACTGTGCAAGATCCACTGTCCAATTACTGTTTGAAGAGTGACACAGCTGAGGTAGGATTGGATTGGATTGGATTGGATTGGATTGGATTGGATTGGATTGGATTGGATTGGATTGGATTGGATTGGATTGGATTGGTTGAAATTGGCAGAATTATGCTGTGGGATAAGAACAGGTCACAGGACTAGTCATCCTTGTCCAGCTGTATTGGAAAAGATATTTTAAAATAATGAAATCCTCAGTAACAATTTATTCCTTCTTCTGCATTAATTCAATCAGTTAGGCTTTATACTTAAAAGGCAAAGGTATTCCTTCAGAACTTTGAAATCATGAGAAAGCAGCTAGAAGTGCTCAGGAGTGAAAACTATTTTGCAGACCTAAGCCTTTACAGAAATTCAATTAGACTTTAAAGAAGGTGGGTTTTTTTGAGTTTTTGTTGGTTTTCTTTTTTTAATTGGGTCAATGGTTAAGTCCCTCAAGATTATGTATGTACCCAGGGCAGAAAGTGTATAAAAACAACTCAGTACAGGGATATAGATGATTTTATCAATGAAAATACAAAAACGCTTGATCAGCATAACACACTGAAACATCAAACTCCGGCTTTCCCTAAAGTGATGCAAAGCAGCCGTTTGATCCCAGAGCAGAGTCAGGAACCATGCCACTTACTTATCTTCTCACATCAGTTTTACCTCTCACTGGTAAAAAGTGAGTGAAAGTCTGGATTCAGGAGGATCCCATCCCTGACACCCATCAACAGAGGAATTTCAGGGTGCTGGCTGTATCTGCCCACTCTAAAGCCCAGCACAAACGCCTGCAGTGGCTGTACACCACAGAGGGAAAACATGGTTGTGTCTTATGATGACGGTCCCCAGTCAGGCCGTTGTACTAGGGTCTCTATTTCGTCTTTCTCCTCCTTTTTCCTTCCAGCAGCCCTCACAGACTCCCAGCAGGACCCTTCCCCGCCTCGCTCCCCAGACTCCCTGAGGCAGGGAACATGGCTTGAACTGACATCCTGGGACCCTTTGGATTCCACATCCATTTCACTTGAATTCCGCATCAATTTTATTCCTTAAAGCCGAGGCTGCGGCGCCAGCGCCGCGGGCTGAGCCGCGAGGTCCCCCTGCCGGCTACGGAGGCCGCTCCCTCGGGCCGGCGGCCCGGGATCCTGAGGGGGCTGTGGGGGGCTGGAAGGGGCTGTGAGGGGACTGTGAGGGACTGTGAGGGGCTGCGAGGGGCTATAAGGGGCTGTGAAGGGACTGACTGTGAGGGGACTGACTGTGAGGGGCTGTGAGGGGGCTGGAAGGGGCTGTGAGGGGACGATGAGGGGCTGTGAGGGACTGTGAGGGGCTGTGAGGGGGTGGTGAAAGGTCTGTGAGGTGGCAGTGAGGGACTGTGAGTAGTTGTGAGTGGCTGTGAGGGGCTGTGAGGGACTGTGAGGGGCTGTGGAAGGGCTGTGAGGGGCTGTGGAAGGGCTGTGAGGGGCTGTGGAAGGGCTGCCATCTGGGCGTGCTTGGGGAGAGCTGTGGGGTCACGGCTCAAGGACTGGAAGTGGCACCAGGAGGGCTCCACTCCCCCCTTCATGCTCCCAGCGGGTTCAATGCTGAGGCCAGTCTGGGCTGCCCAGGGCCGTGTCCTGCCTGGTCCTGTAAACAGAATCACGGAATAGTGGAATCAATAAGGTTGGAAAAGACCTCTGTGATCACTGGGTCCAACCTCTGACTGAACAACATCACATCAACCAGACCAGAGCACTGTGTGCCACATCCAGTCTTTCCTTAAACACCTCCAGGGATGCTGACTCCACCACCACCCTGGGCACCCCATTCTGATGTTTAAACCACCCTTTCAGGGAAGAAATTGCTCCTGATGTCCAATCTAAACTGCTCCTGGTACAGCTTGAGACTACATCCTCTCCTCCTGTCACTAGTTGCATAGGAGAAGAGGCCAACACCACATCTGGCTACTCTTTTCAAGTAGTTGTGGAGAGCAGTAAGGTCTCCCCTGAGACCCCTTTTTTGTAGGCTAAACACCCTCAGTTCCTTTAGGCACTGCTCATAAGAATTATTTGTCTGATCCTTCCACAGGTGTTTTGCCCTTCTCTGCACTCAGGGACAGAAATTACACTCTTCCAGGGATACTTGCTTGCTCAGCCACTTGAGTATCCTAGAGAAAATTTTTTACCTTGCACCAAGCCTGAGCTGCTCTTCTTTCAGTTTCTGGCTTCCATCTCTGACCTCTCGCCGTGCACTGCTGTGAACAGCCTGGCTGTTGGAAAGATGCAATTTGGTATCTCTTCTCCAGACCAATCAGAGGGACTCCCTTGTCCTCTTCTCACAGTGCAAGTGGTCCAGTCCCATCACCACCAAACTTACACTAATTTATCTATGTCTTTCTTGCATTGGGGAGCCCGGGAGTGGACATGCTATTATAGAAGTAGTCTAAGAATTTCTGAGCAAAAAGTAGTAGCATTGCTCCTGTCACACAATTTATTGTCAATGCTGCTGTCAATATAGTCCTAGCTACCATCAACTTTGTTTGCTGCCATTCTTTTGTCATGATCTAGATGGACAGAAGCCATCTCACCAGCATCTCCCCCTTTCCACCCTTTCTCCAGCGCAGCTACAACACTTTGGGACATGAGGTATCGAGAGCCTATGCATTTGCTCTGCTGGTGTTTAATGTTGCACTGTAGTTTTCTTGTCACGTCTCCCCCTCCACTCAGGCCTGCCTCATGATCAATCCCACAAGTCTAGGCCACTTTCAACAAATTCTTTGCAATTTGCTCCATTTTTATTCTTGGAAATTTCCATGTAAAGCTAGAAGAAAATACAGGGGAAAGGAGAATTCATGTGAACAGAGCCCTGAGGCAGTCAAGGCAAAGACGATGTGGGACAAGAGGACTGAGGTTTAGAAAAGAGGAGAAATTAATTATAAGGTGTGTTTGAAAGTCTGAAGCTATTCAGCCAACTGAATGCAACAGGAAGAATTGAATTCATCCAGACAAATGAGAATATGGATGATAACACATCAGAGATGGGGACAGAGACTCTCTAAGGGGAGAAGTTCCTATTAAATGAAACTTGCAAACCATGCAGGTGAAAATTGCAGCTGATAGAAAGCAATTTTCCTTTCAGATAAATCATTAAGAATTTAAAGTATACTCTTAAAAGGGAAGTTATGAAATTTTATTTGTAAAACCTTAAAAAAAATCTAGACAAAGCATTTAATTTCAATAGTGACAGTACAATATAATCTAAACAAAACTGGGAACAGAATGAGAACATATAAAATATGAAAACAACCCTTTTACACTTGTAATTATTTGCTCCTCCACCCTCAACTTCCAAAGACAATCTTTGCAAATTGTTTTCAGCATTTCCAACAGAAATTTAAAAATGTGTTGAAAGTTTATGTTCTAATACCAGAGACTTCCCCGCACTGAATTTTCTTTATGGGCTGATTTCAATTCATCTAGAGAGAAGCACTGGGAGATGGATCTACCAGTGAATAAAGAGACCTGATAATTTTGGTTATCAAACACATGTCATTAGGCATGTATCAATATAGGTATATGGTGGATTTTAAGCTCCATAGTATTGTACAACTCCATTGTGTATACTCTTCTCCATCACCTGTTTCCTGAATGTTTTATTGGTGTGAATAAGTACAGTTTCAAAAACAAGTAACAATATGAAAAGAAAGTAATGCCACTAAAAGAAAAAATACCAGGCAATAAATGACAATGTCAGACAAAAAATCTCCATCAGACAGAACTGTGAGAAACCAAGAGGTGATCCTCTCAGTTTACATTAACACTGTGTACTTCTGAGACGTGGAAATCCATTCTTTACATGCCCCTGACAATTCCCAAGCACTTAAGTGAATTGGATATGAACCCTAAGGGGAAGGCTCCAGCATCACAATTATTACACACCTACAGTGACTTCCCCTATGCAATACGGAGTGATGCTGACAAAAGTGTTAAACTGGGTAGGGATGTCACAAGGACATTTTGCAAAGCATTCTTTCCCCCATTTTTTGTTGAGTTTAGCACCTTAAGGTGCAAGATAGTGTTATCATGTCCTCACATGATAACACAATGTTACAGTGTACAACCAAAGGAGATGAAGAAAAAAAGTCCTGTGATTGTGGATTTTTAGCAGCCAATTTTTTGCTTCCACTGGGCATTTTTGGAGGTAAGCTGTGGAGCACATGGGACTTAAAGGCTTGGAAACATTGCCATAATTATTTATTGACTTTATATAAAAATATTTCTTATCTGTTCCTGATCTTCTCTGAGACACTTTATGTACATTCCTGTTCTGGCTATACAAGCAATATTAACAGAATTTTTTGCTTTGATAAGGTTTGAAAAACACTTAAAACCCCTACTCCTTTTTCATCTCTTTCTCCCTCTCACATGTGCAGGAAAGAGGAAAAAAATAAAAAAAAGAAAGAAAAATAAAGGATTGTCCCACCCATCTAGTCGTGGCAGCAGCTCTGCACATTCCAAGAATACATAATATTCTGGAAAGACAACCATTGTTAATCACCTGGGTTGTTGTAGGTGATACCTTGATTTCAGTAGGAGCATCTTTTTTCTCATTTTCACTATAAATGTCTGAATAATTTAAGGTAAAATAATCTCTGTGCTGATCTTGCCAGCTCTTAGGTCTCTTTAGCTCAGAAACAAGTCACTGGGGCCTTTGTGGATGAAGAAAACATTACCTGAAGGCAAATTGTATAAGAAGCCCAAAAATATGTGCAGGCAAATCAAGCAGAGAAGTACTACTCCTAATTCAAGTGAACTCCTTAAAAAGTCTCTAATCTGTCAACAAATACAGTATATGGGACAGCAGGCAGCTGCACTGGCCCTTTGCCTTTCTTTCTCTTCCAGGTGATGTAAGTACAACCAAAATATTTGCGTGAAAATATGAAGACAGCAGATCACCACAGGCTTCTGAGGATTAGTTAGGTAAACCTAGATTTTGGTGCATTAGCATCTTTAAAGTAGTTCAATGAGAAAAAAAAAATCAGAAAAAAAAAATATTTTGTGTATGATGGCAATACTGTTTCTCAGCATTCAGTGGGAAGATACACTACTTTTATTTTAAGCAAGTAGTCCAATATAGCTGGTAGAGGTGCAGTTTCAAGAATAGATTTTACACAAAATAGATTTTACACATAATAGAGAACACAAATTGTTCTGACTTGTGTGCCCAGTGGTTAAAAATGCCTGTTATAAAGAGGAACAAGCTTACTCTATTCCTCCTACTGAGAGCAGGGAGCTGCTGATGTGATTAAGCAGGTGAGTGATGGAACTACTTTTGACTAGTCTGAAGAAGATCTGTGAGAAGAGGTAAAATTGTGGAACTTTGAACTAGAAGATATAATGTGCCCTGGAAACAATTCTACATGGACCATGCTGGCTGGGAATTAGGAGAAACATCACAGGCTCATCTTTCTGGTAAGTACACATAAAATGAGGTGAACTTACCTGTGTCTATTTGCATATTTGGAAATATGGGTGTTCTGTGCTTTTTTACACGTGAAAGAGTAAAGATGTTCAAAGCTTCATTCTGTTCAGCAATTTCTACAGCAGAGTGCTACGTACAATTGATTTCAGCAAAAGAGAGGGTTGTTGCCATGTTAGTCATCCAGCCTGATTAACAAGCCTAATTAAACAAGGGGGAATTTTTTTTAAACTAAGCAAATTTTCTTGATTAGTAAACTAGAGGTGGAATCTGCCACTTTAAGTCATAGGAAAAAGAATTGCAGGCTCATCCCCTACAATGTCCCTGATGCGAGTGAAAACCAAGTCACTGGTGTTGTGGACCTCTGCTACAGTAATAAATTCCAAGAATGAGCTGCAATGGAGTCTCAGACACAAGGAAATGTACCTGGGAGATCGTTTCCTTTAGTGAGGGAGCCATAGCAAGGCTCTAGTTATCTGTGTCACATTTATTCTGTGTAGAACCAACTCACTAGTGAAATATCTGACAAGGACTGCAGCAAATTTTTAACATTGTCTACAGAGAAATGGTTCAAATGAAATTAGAAGGATGGCTGACTTGTTGCAAATTCCAAGAAGCTTATTTCCTGCATTTGAAAGCAGATACAAAAAAAATTAAAATGGCTGTTTCCATTAGCTACAATCTGTTTTATAATCTGGCATAAATGAAACATTTCAGCAATAAGGAAAGCCTGGACACAATGGAGCTAAATAGTTCCAAAGAAAACTGAGAAAACACTAACTTTGAAACACTGAAACTGAGAAAAAGTCAACTGAGAGAAGGCATCTGTGAGGGTCCTGGTATCTTTGTAGCACTGAGGTTTATGTCAGGGCAAATACAGAAACTGGCAATGGAGTTATCTAGACATTTAGGTGCTTTATTTCTCAGCATCACTATAATATACAAGCATTTCCCAAGAAAAATAGACAAGTACCATGGCACTGCAAGAGAACTAAAGCACAGAGTTAAGCAGTTTGACCAAAGTCATTCAGGAAAGTTGTGAAAAAGCAAGGTACAGAATCTGATCTCCTGAGAATCACTCCATTCTGACCCACAAGGCCATTCTTCCTTGTGGAGCCAGATGCTCAACAACTGATCTCAGTCAGTGCAGACCACTTTTCCAACAGGAAATCAACATTCTGGGCTTTGCAAGAACTGGGTTCAAAAAGGATGTGCTTGTTTCTGAGTAAATGTTGGATAACAAGCATATTTAGAACTTGGACAGACTTTGATCTTCAAGGGAAAAAAAGCACAATGAAGAAAACAATTCAAGACAGAGGCTTGCAAGTAACAGATTGACAAATGTAGACTAAAGGAAGCATTGGCTTATTGGTTGAATAACCCCATATTTTTGTCAGAATATGCTTTTGCACTGTCTAAAACAAATATTCTTGCATATCATTCATCCAAGTAAATACACTTAATCTTTTATTAATAACTTTGTGTTGCAAATCAGCCATTGGCATTTCCATGGCTCCAAAATCTTAAAATACTATATATGTGCAATCAGTACACAGTAGTATTAATGAACTTTTCCATAATAATCTTTATATAGTTGCTCACTTCCCAGACACCCAAGGAAATGCATCACATCTGCAATACAATGCAGAGACAGCTGGTGGGAAGTGCCAGGAAGTTGGCAGCAAGCAGCAGAGACCAACTTCCAAACCTGATAAGGAATTTTTGAGCTTTAGCATGCTGGGGAACATATAGCAATAGACACATTTCCCTGCAAATTATTTCATGTCTCATTTGCAGGCCACAAAGAACAAACTTGTGTGCTTATCCATGTGACTCCAGTCATTCCAGCCTCAAAAAAAAAAAAAAAAAAACCAAAAAAAAAAGCCAACAAAAAATAACCCCACAAAAAAATCCAAAAACAAACAAACAAACAAAAATCCCCACAAACCACTCATTATCACCTCCTCATCTTACTTGGTCAGGCCTCCTTCTCAGAATACTTGCATCAGCACCTTTTTTTTTTCTGTGCTGGTCTTGCTGACCTGTACCTTTTGACAGCTGTTGATAAAAAGATGGTTACTACCAGGTGATATGTTGCTACTGACAAGCAGCATGGGCTCCCAGGCCCCCATGTGAGGAGTTTTGCATTTCTTTTGAACACAGTGCTTCTTAAAATGTTTATGGCTTTTCTAAAGTAACACTGTTTATTAGGAAGAGCCAATTCTTTGAAATCGGCCCTGCTGGTGATAAAGTGCAGCTTTTAATTAATTGACTCAGCAAAATCTGGGGAAGAAATTATGTGGTTATGCTATCTGAATTTAATATTTTCAAAATTAGGCTTTTTTTTTCAACTGGAATACTTTTAGGTTTCCAAAATTAATGTTTTAAAAGGTTTAAAATATTCAGAAGTTTAGATGGGAAAAGCTGTTTTCAAAATCAGTGTAACAATATTTCAAATATCCCCCATTACTCTTTCCCCACTGAATTTACATTCACTATTTTTGGTAAACTTAGGGTCTTTGTTACCTTTTAGGAAAAAGAGATACTTTAAAATCAGACCTTCACAGAATCCAGAACTTCTCTGTAAACTGCCTACCTAGATACTACAAATCAGGCACTCTTCTAAAGTAGTCCTCACTTTGCCAATAACTTTGCCTATTTTCTGAACACCTGGTTGTGTTTAGTGTGGTTCATTTAAAATCACAGATATTTGGCAACGTAAATACATTCCATCATGCCCTTTCCTGTAGATCACTATGGTACTCTAGGTGTTATTTGGACTTTCTAGATCAAAGAAACAACTACTTCATATTTCAATTCTGTGATCTACAGTACTGTAAGAGCAATCTGGTCTATCTGTTCAGTACTTGCTATTTCTAGTTTCATTCATGGTTGATGAGGGCAAGTGAAGAGATATGTAAGCACTCAAAAGCATAAATAAAAACTGAACTTGGAGCACTGATGTTTAGCATAAACATGGACAAAACATGTCTCAGATTGCTGTTGTCAAGCTCTGTATCCAGAAAATTTGTATTAGTATTAGTATTAGTATTAGTATTAGTATTAGTATTAGTATTAGTATTAGTATTAGTATTAGTATTTACCTGCATCAGTCTTCCATTTGGTAAACCACAGTACAAAGAAATCTTTTGGCTTCAGAAAGAGTTAGCCTGGTAATAAACACACTACTAAAACTTGTTTGGCCTTTTAAAAAATTAAATCCTTGATGCTGTAAGAGCAAGGTCGAAAGAGAAAGGTGCAGTCTTTGCTTTGCCAGCCCTTACTTTCTGATTGCGTGACTTGACTTTGCACCTCAACTCTCTGTGCATTAGCGTCTCTGATTGTTAGATAAGGTAATGGTCCCCAGAGTTACAAAAAAGCTTTAGCATCCCTAGACAAAAGGAGAGGTCTTTGTGGGAGCACAAAGAACTGTTTACATGAGTTAAAAAATAACTTTTAACCTTTGGTCTTGAAGATCTATTTCATGTGTGCACCATATGCTCAAAGACCTGACAGCTTCAGCTTCACCTTTTTTCTGTGGATGCACTCTTTGACTTCACAGCCCTTATGCTTTTAGCTTGATAGCATCCAAGATGCTTCTTAGCAATCATATTCTGCTATCAACACACATTCTTTGCTCCTCAGGATCTGGGAAATTTGCTGCATTCCTCTCTTTTCCACACTGCTCTTTGGAGAAGTTAACCTCTGAAGAAACCCAAGCAAACAAACAGAAATCCCACAAGCATAAGGGATTTGCAGCATGTTGAAAATGCATAGGGGTGGAAAAACAACTCCGTAGTTGTCAGCTGAACCTGATCCAAGCAATCTGATCAAAGATGATAACTCGACTTTGTTTTGTGCAAAAAGATCTTTGTTTATACATCGGGTGCACAACAAGGGGAAACCATCAGCAACTTTGAAGTAGCTGGCCTGGAATGAAAAATGTGATGACTAGAAGAGAGGAGCAGCAGCTTGCAGGAGAAATTCAATTTTTGCAGGGCTTCTGGTGACAAAGGAAATGTTATGGAATGTGTAAGGTTTATTTCAGGGCAGGTATTTTTTACCTGATACCTTGCCTCTAATATTTGATTTAGGGAATGTTCTGTGTCTGTGAAAGGGGCAGGAATGCAAACAGGCATGATCATGAACACATTACTTATATGAAAACTATGCTGAAAGAGATTTTAAGAAAGAAACTGCTTGCCCAAGTCAAAGGGTCACAAAGAGAATGTTAATATGGGGAAGGTAAGAAACAAGACAGCAGCCTTGCAGTAAAAACTATGAGCTTAGCCACTTGAAAATGCAAGAGCAGGAGAGGAAAAGGCAGTTTCTTGCCCCACTCTCCTAGTATCTGCCTTTCCCATCCAGCAGGCAACTAGCAATCGCATCACTCAGCTCTGTCTCACTGATAACTTGATCTCACAGCCTAATGCAACCAGGCCTTCCCTCTACCTCTCCTTTCCCTGGTTCCAGGCTGGCTATGCAGGTGAGAGCAGCCATCCTCAGTTGTACTAAAGGTCCAGTTAAGAAGGCAGCATATGCCCCTGTAGACCAGTGACAAATGCTGAGGGAGGGAGTAAATTAAGTCCAAATGTAGTTCAACTGTCTCCCAGGTTCTAAAATCCACCAGTTCTAGTCCTCCCTGAAAATTTATCTTTTACATTTTCCAACTCATTCATGATTTTTCAGCCTTCTACCATAACATACTTCAGCTGCCTCATTTTCAAGATGAACAGCTTATTTAATCTCTGCCTGTATGTAATACGTGAGGTATTCCAGTTCACTGACAATCTTTATTCTTTTGTAGCTCTCCTAGTTCCAGTATATCCTGTTTTCAATGGGAAAGACCAAAGCTGAGGACAAACATTCAGGATGTGGATATGACAGGCTTTTAATCTTCACATGGCATCTCCTAGCCTACCACATTCAACAAGAAGCTGAAAGGTAAACAGCCAGTAGCTGAGATGCAAGCAGTTGTAATCACTGTAAGTCCTCTTGGACTGTATAAGTACTTCTAAAAACAAAGAGTAAAATAAATAAAACCAACTACCATTTAAAAAAAAGAAAAAAGCCAATGCAAATTACAAAATTTTTGCCATCACAAGAAACAAACCAGCAGTCGAAAAATAAGTTTGAAAAATGTTACTAATACCAAGTTACAGTGCCAAGTGTTGTCTCCTGTCTTCCAAGAAGATGGATGATGGGTTTATTTCAAATTCCAAACAAAATAAATTGGATTCTGGGAAAAGTAAAAAAATTAATAACTGCAATTTTTTCTGAGGGCTGAAAGTGCTACTAGAAAAGCAAACTCAATGTAAGCATAAAGACTAGAAGAGAAGGAAAACAGTGAAAGTAGTAAGTGTGACAACTACTGATGGAGAACAATGCAATAATCAAATAATCAATAAAGAAAATGGAAATACTAATATTTTGGTTCTGGAACACTTAAAATTGTTTCAGGAAACCTTAAGGGATAGAGGGATACTTTCAGGCCACTTTTATAGCTATTGCTCTCGTTCTGGAAGATTCCCTCCTACCCAGCCTCTTTAGTCATGGTGATACCAATGTTTGTGGGTCTGTATAGGAAACAGGACCACATTAAACACATATCTATTTTTAATTATGACTCTTTAATCAGATCTATTCCCCAATTTCCTATCCACCTGCACAGTCAACCACACACAACAAAGAAGGGTAAATGAGTGTTTGGGTCTGAGGAGGTGTCCTGGTTTGAAAGTTGCAACCCAAGACAGGGAGGCAAACAGGAATCCCTTGACCTTGTGGCTCTGCTAGGAGGATTTCCTTGGAGTCAAAACTTCAGATTCAACTGGTGATGAATCATCTAAGTATCTTGTTAGGCTCTTTCTTTTTGATAAAAATCCAGAATTATTGGGGTCAGGCCCTTTTGTTTTATTTCAAAAGTGACTTAGTTATTGAACCACCCACCAGGCAGAGTGGGTGTGCTTGTGGCATCAGACAGGTAAACTGGCCAGTCACGGTCAGATAATGAGACAAACAAGATTTTACCAAGACTTGTTACAGACAATTAGACCAAATCACAGCTGGTAAGGTGGAAAGGTTTACAAATACCCAGCACTAAAAGCCTGTGGAATAAATCAATGCCCAGCAGGACAGAGACTGTTTGTTTGCAGAGTTTCTCATTGTTGTAACTATCTGCAACTTATCTCTGCAATACTGAATGAGGATATTAATTCAAGTGAGCTGATTCTTGTGTACAAAGGAGAGGCAATACATAAACAAGTGTAGTTTTGGAGCAAAGAGCTTTCCAAGAAGCAAAATACTTCCTTAGTCAAGGCATCTTGTCATGGAAACTATTAAGACTGATGCAGAAAAAGAATATAGTAGGACATATAGCTAAACATGATTACTTCTTTTTCCCTTGCTCTTCAAACACAATGTCAATATTGATCAAAACAGGAGTATTTAAAAGCCAGCCCAAAATTTCTCATTGTCCATAAAGCCTTGAAGACTCACTCTACCCAAGAAGCACATTCTAAAGCATGGTAAGTGTGGGAAAGGGTATAACAAAAAGTAGATACAATATAATAGCAACATTTTTAATTACTTTTTATGCTTTTAAAAAGAAACACAATGTACTTTCTAATCTACATTTTAGATATAATATTATCCCATTAGCAACTGTGTCACAGAAGACAAGAGGAGATTAATTATTTCCTTTCTATAATGAGTAGATTTATTCAGTAATGGCTAAATAGTATGTGTGACCATTCTACAGGAAAGCAGATGTGGTTAATGAGAGCTTCATTAAGACTGATGATCAAACAATACAGTAATGAAAGCATAAATTCGGAGTCTGGGATACTATAACAACAGAAGCATTGTGAACATATAGTTGACTTCCTCTGTAATGGAGACTGTTGGATTTGGTATTAATGTCCGACTACTAAAAAACCCCCAGTTTTTTAATAGAAAAGATTTTCCATGAGTAATTGTTGGTAATTGTTCTGACAACTATTTGTCAGCAATATTACCAAATTTACTTGATTTCAAGTCTGAATTTGCATAAATTGAGATACCAATAAGTGTCCCTTGCTGGACTAGGTGTCTGGGTGTAAGTGCAGGCAAATGGGTGTCTCTCCATATCTGAGGAGCTGAGAGCTTACCCATCCCTTTCTGCCTATCTTGGAACACTAAGCAGGAAAGGTTATTTACTTTTTATCCTTTTAGCACCAGAAAACTGACTTTGACTTTGAAACTGAACTCTATTTAACACTTTGCCCACCACCATGTTAGTACTACATGGCTGTGATAAACTCACATCTCCATCTTCATTTTCATAAACTTAACAAATCTGTCTCTTTCAAATTTTCACTGAGGCTTTTTTTCCCCCCAAGTCTTTCATCATTCTTATGTCCTTTTTCTTGCTCATCTCCAGTTAAAAGGCCATCTGTCTTAAAGTAAGAACACTTGCACTTGATACAACATTTCATATGTTGCTACAGTAGTGCAAATCAGAGGTAGAAGATCCCCAGTTTACAAACTGACACTTGGAAGCATTGTTTGGATGAACCTGGTGTTCATCTACATGTCCATTGAGATGTCCAAGTACTTTTATTGCAGTTGAGGCCTAAGCCTTAATGAATACATGCACAAATGTCAATGTGTGTGAATTTCCTATTATCTCATTTCTCACTCAACATCACCTAAAGTGGTTAAATCGTTGTGAATGAGTAAAAGTGAAGAGGGAAGACTGATGACATTTTGTGTGAATCTGAAAAGATACAGAGAATTACATTCATCTTGGTTTTAAGATTTTTTTTTTCATTCAAATTTTAAGATCCTGTCTGAAATACCTTGTTTAAGAGCAAATATTGCCACATGCTGACTCTTTACTGCGTAAAGAGTCTTCAGAGGTCTGTTCAGATCTTCTGATGGGGCCTTATACCTTCAGACACCTCTTGTTATGTTATCCTAAAGGATCTGCTTTACATCACTGCTCACTCCACCAGTTCTTCATGTCTATTGTTATTAGAAAATAATAGGAGACAGTAACTAATTTGCAGAAAGGCATATCCCTGTAATTTATGTAGAACAGTGCATTAGCATTCAGTCTTTACTGGAGTAAAAACTTGACAAACTTGACTTACCAAGATTGTAGAGAAAAATAGTTATTAACTTTCATCATCAAGAGTAATTAACTATGACAGCAGCTGAACTTAAGATTCATCTCAGTTAATGTTTGTCAAGGCAGATAATACCTAACTGACCAAAATCAAACACAAAACCTATACCCAGCCAATATGTCAAAATTTGCTCATATCTGCAAACACATGAAACAGAACTGTTTGAATAAATCACATTTTAAGATTATAGTTAGTGTGTGAGCTAATTAAGATTCTTCTGTTCTTAGAAGGCTGCTTATTATTCAAAGTGCAAGTTCTCTGGGAATGCTACAATTTTGGGGCAGATAGTATATGCAACTCAAAAATGGAATCGAAATTACAAGAGAAAGGAGCTGGGAGAGGAACCTGAAAAGCAAGCATATGTACATATGGCTAGAAATCTGGCTGAAATGCAGCACTTCTGTGACTCATTCTCTTGACAGAGGAGCAGCAGAATAGGAAGGATGGGAGCTAAGGAGCCAAGGGAAACATGAGAGAAGATCAAGAGGCTTCCCAAGAGTAAATGAGCCCTTACAGTTCAGTTTTCACCTTGAAAATTTTCAGTATGTACATATAGGTGCTCCAAAAGTCCTTCTAACTATATAAGGGAAAACACTCCTGAAACTTCAAAAAGTCTTCTCATTTAAATGTATTTCTGATTTTTTTTGTTTGTTTTTAATCTAATAATATAACTTTTGCTTGGGTTGCCTGTGCTGAAGAGATGTTTGGAAGCCTCTTCTGAAGTTGGTTTTCCATCCCAACATTTCACTAACTGAAGATTAACACAAAGGGAATAACATTTACAGACTTGCAGACTCAATAATCACTATTGCCTCAGGCTGATGTGCTGTTTTTGTGCTTCAGCCTAAGGTAAAAAGGACAGGGCAATGTGTGCAAGTCTTTTCTGTAGCTGACCTGAACCAAATGATGGAAATACAGAGAAGAAATATAGATGTAGAAATAAAGGAAGACAGTGAGAGAACTAACATCAGAAGAAAAAATGTTTAAAATTAAATAAAAAATAAATAAAAACCAGCAAAATTTAAAAAAACAAACAAACAAAACCACAAAAAAAAAATTAAAAAAAAAAAAAAAAAAGGCAAAACAAAATTAACCAAAGAAAGACCAGGGAATACAGGAGGAGACTGATTGAGTATAGCAGACAGCCAGCCATTAGCAAATTTTGCCTTCAGTTCAGTTATTGAGCTCATGCTGGAAAGCTTCACCCCAGTGGCCTGTTTTTTTCACACTAGTTGTCTCTTAATTTATGATCAAACAGAGACATTGTTAACCACACTGATTCTTCAATAGTTGTTAACAGACACTGGAGCTCAAATGAGGAAAGCAAGTTCTACCTCTTGGATTATTTTTTGAAGCTTTCTGGTGCAGATATGACCACATCCATTTTGCCTGGTTC
This sequence comes from Erithacus rubecula, assembly GCF_903797595.1. Lineage (NCBI taxonomy): Eukaryota > Metazoa > Chordata > Aves > Passeriformes > Muscicapidae > Erithacus > Erithacus rubecula. The sequence goes on from NC_136658.1 coordinate 25,710,068, forward strand.
ACATCTGGAAAGTTTTCTTTGCAATCATAAAGTGTGGACATTAAACTGTTCTTTTATCCATGGCTAGCTCCTGAAGCACAAGATGACTGTCAGCCAGTTCACTAAGCTGTCCCAATTAGGCCAAATGTGACCTGTAGATCAAACCAGCCAAAGACTTGGCAATAAACAAAGAAACTGCAATAGTTATAAATAGTATCTTTAGCAGAAAACTCCTTGCCAAAGAATTATAACAGAATAGGATTTTTAAGAAGAGTGTGCTTGGCTGTGTTTAATAGAGGGTCAATGTTCTCTGTGTGCTTCTGCTTTGATATTCAGCAAATACCTTTGAGATTTTGTTTTGGTTTTTCATACTCCCCAGGACAGGATATTCCGGGGTAGGGTTGCTCAATAAATAACTGCTCAAATGATATTGCTTGGGCTGCTTGCATCTGCCAGAGTAGCCCTGCCCAACTGCGCAGATCCTTTTAAAAAATCTAAGGAGGGAGAAGAAATATTTAAGGATAACCAAATAAGAAATGCCTGTGCCCAAAGAAGGAATACAAGAACAAATAAGATTAAGAGAGAAAGGAGTCAAGAAAATGTGAGAATCAAGAAGATGAAGGGGGAAAGGAGGGAAGGATATATGAGAATGGACATCACCAGCTACTTCCAGATCTGTACAGGAGGAGCACAGACCCTCGCCAAGAAAGTAGAATATTTCAAAATTAGTTTGGAGGTGGTCCTGGAAAATGTACATGCAGAACAATTGGGCAGCAGCAGCAGGGGGGATGGACTGGATGTGAACTTATTGGGTCTCTTCCATCTCCAGTTTCTTTGAAAACAGTCACCATTCTTTAGCAATATGATAAATATTTTAAAAAATCATAGATACAAACTAAATAAAACATATTAAATAACAAGTGCAGCCAATTTAATCATGACTTTTCAACTTTTTAAACCAAGACAGCAGGGAGGAAGAAGGAACAGGCTTGAGATTTTTAGTCCTCTTTGTTTAAGGCTAATTCACATAGGACACACCTTCATGAGACTTGTTCAATAACATTTGTGGAGCTGGGCTGAAGTTGTTGTTGGATTGTTCTCAGTCCACAGGGCTGCTGGTTTTATCCAATGCACACTGGGTGCTGTCTCTCTCTACCAGCTTTTAATTCAGATTTGCCTTGTTTTTGTTTCACTCCTAGCTGGACCAGTAGATTTCATTTTGGGTAGTGCATTACCAGTCTAATCCTTACGCATTTTGTAACCAAAAGCTGATTCCTTTCTTCATTCCTGCACTGACCAAAACAACATAAACTGCCCTTCAAGAGCAAATCTCCTCCTCTGTAAGGGATCCATGTGTTGCAGATACACAAACTTCATGTTCCTCAGCAGGGGGAGAAAAATTTTTGGCTTAAAAAACATAGAACTCATTATTTGAGCACGTGGTGTATCCACAAAGTCTAGCTGCAGCAAGGGGATTTGTGTTCCATGGGACAGCCACTAGACAGTGATATAGCCACATCTACACAGCCAAAGCACACCCTTCTAACAGCCCCAGTCTCTCTCCAGCATTTCCTTCACAACCTAGCAGCTCAATTTTTCTCTGAATCCCTATAAAAACTCATCTTGCATGTTTCCTCTGAGTACTCACCATTCAGTCACAGCAGAGAGGAAGGCTTTAATAAAGCCTTTTCTCCAATACAAGCTGAAGCTGAGGAACATTCTAAGGTAGAGGGAGACTGGGATATGCCTTGCTTGTGATGCTCAGTTTGTACAAGAGAAAGAAGACCTCAGCCTTCTGGGCTGTCAGTCTTCAAACTATCAGTATAGCTTCTTTTATTTGCAATAAAAGTAGTTTAAGAAATTGAGGCAGACATTGTCATTCTCCTGGATGCATACTTCCCTGAACTTATGTTCCAGAACAAAACAATGGAGAGCCTGGTTTCAGCCTCATTGTCCCAAGGTCTGGCATGCTAAAGAGAGTTATACAAAGACTCAGCCATGAGTTATTTGGCTCAGATTTGGGCTTCAGCTTCCCAGCAACTGGCTCAAGGCACTTATATCCACATCCATTGTATGAAGTATGTCTCTGACAAACACTATTTGCATGGAAGGGCCTAACTTACAAGAATAGGAAGACTGTCCTAACACCAGTTCATACACCTGACAAGGACTGGCTGAATTGAGCAACTGTCAAAGCCCTTTTGGAGTGCTGCCTGACTTGAGAGACTTGACCTGAGAGTTGCAAGAGTTCTGTTTGGGGCGTGGCCTACATTTTTGTCCAGATGATGGGAAGAATTGCCCCTCTGAAGAGTTTCTGCTGGAATTAGTTTGTCCTTCACAGCTAAAGACAATCAATTAACAAAATGCCTGTATGCAATGAGGAGGCTTCAGTTCTTTGACTTACAAGCCCTGCTCATGTCAACACAGGACCTCACCACTCCCCTCACCTTTGTGAGACTCCATCACCTCATGGCACATGCACATTTCCTACTCTAGCTAAAAATAAACTTGGAATGGAGAAAACCATTCACAGAGCTGGTGTAAGATGGCTATGCAATGCCATCCAACAAAGACATTATTCCTGACCAGGAATCATCAGAGGCATTATCAAAAGAATCATCAGCCAGCAAAACTTGCCCAACTCTGGCCTAAAAGACAGTCCATGAGACACTATGTGCCTTAGTTCTGCTCAATATATACATAAATCCTGGGTAGATGCCACTACAACAAACAAACTCTTCCATGAGTCCTTTCCAGATCTCCCCTCTCCCAGTCTGTTTCGGATCGAGTTGCTACTGCATCTGGGCATCTGATGAGATGCAGCTGGAAACCATAACAGCCTTTCAATCAAACAAAACTCTTACAAGAGGAAAGTAGGTGAGCATCCTTCTTTCATGCCTTTGTGAGCATCCTTCTTTCATTCTGGACTTTCTCCCTGTTCTGTGAGACTCCCTTGGTAGCTCCCTGAAGAATATGCCCACTGGCACCAAAGGTGTTTTCCCATCACAAGGGACCTGCTGCACCTTGGCAGACTGGCCTGACAACGTAGCCTTTGGTCCTTTGAGATCAAACCCTGAAGGCCACAGTGCAGTAGAGGTGGCCATGCTATCATGGAAGCCAGAGAAGCCTCTTACCACCTCAGCTTTTCTCTCCTTTATCCTTAGATCTGATATTCCATCTCAGCCCTTCCCAGCTTTTCCTTCTTTAACAGCTTGTGGTATTTCCAGGAAATATTCAAAGGTAGGCTTGACTTGTAGTTTCAAAGGAACTAAGCTTCAGTAGTTCAGTGTATTCCTTTTCCTTTTGCTCTCACATGTGCCTTTGAAGTAGAAGCGATTCTCAGTATTTGTTGGTTTCCTCCTTTCACAGGCATTGTATCACTGAGCTACTGATGCTGTTTAGTATTGCAATAGAGAAGGAAATAATTTAAAAAAAAATATATTTGGCTTTTAGTTGTTGTTTTTGTTCTGTATTTTATGTGTTTACTGTATATGGCAAAGGCAGAGAGAAGTTGAGATGTAAGGAAATCCAAATCAGGTCACTACTGAAGCTGCTTTGGGTCCAGAGTCTTTACTAAAAATGTCAGCTTCATCTGAAAAGGGCAATAGAGGCAAATCCGCAATTGCTGTCATTAGCACAGGACTCAGAATATTAGTATTTCCTTGGTGTAAGTAGCTTACTCTTTCCTCCCACCTAATTTAAAATAAAATAAAGCCATGTAATCGAAGTGAAGGATAGCATGGATTCGAAAAGGGCAGCATAGGTAATTCTTCCTCTGGAATGCTCCATACTCAGCTGTTCAGGCTATTTCCTTTCTCAGTGACAGATGCGAGCTCAAACCTGCTTAGAAATGGAAAGAACTGAGCATTCTACATCTGGCTGGGCTCCCCAAAACACAGGGATCTGAGGGTGCCTGATAAAGTGCATTCTGCTATACTCTTGCTAAAACTCTGTAGGTAAGAAAGAGGAACAATGCCTGCCATGCTGCATAGGCCTAAACACAAGGGGCCCTGAATGGATGTCATCCTAATACTTTGGCTTGTGTTGCTGAGGTCTAGAAGCCAAAGAGCTGTCCAGCAAGATCAAAGACTGTCCCAGTGGGCTTGTCCTGCTACCACTTCCTTGTCCGATTTTTATTGCTGGAAACAGTTTTTCTTCTGTTGCTACTGTCATGGTGGAAGAAGCCACCACAATGTGATGAAGTCACAGATAATGGGGAGCTATGATTAATATTGAGAGAAATTAAAAAATAAACATTTCTGTTACATTGTTTTCTATTTGATAGAACTATGCATGCAGTACTGGGCCACAAAAACACCCTGTGGCATAAATAGCATGGTTGGTTGTGTGGGGGTAGTGCAGCAATAAATATAGCAGTAGATGACTTACAGATAATTTTTAAAGAAGTTTGGAGTTTGCTATTTTAAAGGTTTTTCTTTCATTTTTTCTGTCTCTGCCCCACAACTACATGATTATTTAAAATAAACTGTCCTCCTCAAGTTTCTTCACAAGAGAACAACCCTAAAAAAAGAAATAAAGTTTCATTGCCATGCTACAGCATAGCCCTGAAGGGCCCGAGTCCAAATACTTGGTGTACAAAGAAATCTGTACTGTTTCATCAAGCAAGATTTTATTTTGATTTAGTATTTGAAACATTAGCACTTGACTGCTGCATGGAAGTGTTAAGTATTCTTGGGGCTATAAAACAACGTTTAATACAACATTATGAGGGAATTCTCTGAATTTGTAAACCTTGTATCTGGAACCATCTCCAGTTAAGCATGATTAAGAATTAAGAAAGCTATTCTCTCACCTTTGGAAAAGCATTTTCTCGCATTTTATTATGGTTGTGCAATTATACTGTGTTTACTATCAAAAGGATGATGATCTACTTCTTTAAAAGTTAGTGTACTGCAGTAGGAGAGGAAAACCAATTATTTAGCAAAATTAGCTGTATCCTAATACATTAAATGCTGTTTGGGTACGTAAGTGACTTCAGGTCTGTGGGTAATTCTGTAATAATACGTATGATAAGACATGGACTATACATTTACTAAAGTTAGGTCTCATGAATCTCCTTCAGAAATAAAGGTCTCTATCACTTCTTCAAGGCAAAAATACAACACACTTTTAATATATTCTGTCACTCTCACCAGTATATTGCAATTCTAGCAACATTTTTGTTGTTATTATTTGGCAAAGGTAAACTGTATGCTCAGGACAGATCCAAACCTCTAAGGCTGGGCTGTAGAATGGCACCAGAGTCTGTGTTTAGGGCTACATGCCACTTTTCCTTAAAAAAAGGCATTTTATGAGGTTAAGAGTTTTCAAATACAGACTGTATAATGATCCCAAAAGACTGTTGCTCTCAAACAGTGTTGAAAGATTTTTGGACTTGGAAAGCAGCATAATAATATAAGTGCTACCATATAATAATGAAAGCATTTTGTTCTCAGCATTTCAATTCTTAAGATCCAAATCAACTGGCATATCTGTAGCTGTAAAAATCCGCATAATCACAAAAAAAAAAATTTAACTGTACAGAGCACGATGAGGATTTTCATCTTCAAGAAATACAGATCCGTTGTGTCTACTGTATGAGCTTCAGGTACCAGAGAACAGCATAAACCAGGAGGTCAGACTTTTTCGTTATGAGCTGGAAGAAGACCCCAGTCTTGAAAAGAAAACTGAGCAAGGAGTTTTTTTCCCCCCCCACTGTAGCGTCCTGCTGCAGGGTTAAGTACCCGTGTGCCAACCTGTCGAGTGCCGCTGCACGGGGAGCCGCGGGGTCAGCGCCCCGAAGCCTGGCTGCAGGGAGACCCATGGAGAGGTATCCGACTCCCCTGCGCCTCCGGGCCGAACGCGCGGTGCCCGCCCGGGCCGCCGCTACCTGCGGGGCAGCGCGGGGCGGCGCGGAGCGAGCAGCGCCCGGGCGGGTCCCCGCGGTCGCCGCCGCCGCCCGCCCCGCCTTGCGTGGCCCGTGGGAGCGGGCCCGGGTGCCGGAGGCGGCGGGGAGGGCTGGGACGGGGCCCTGGCCAGGGGTTTCTCTCTCCCCCATCCCCTCCTCCCCTCGCCGCCGGTTCCCGTGAGGCTGCAAGTGCCGCCGCGGCAGCTGGGGGGCCGGCGGGGGATGCTGCTGCCGCCGCCCTGCCCAGCGCCGGAGTGAGGGCAGGAGCTGGTGGCGGCAGGAGCAGCCCCGGCGGCGGGACGAGGTGAGCGGGGCGCGGGCCCGCGGGCAGGTGGGTGCGCGCCCGGGCTGGAGCGGGGCCGGGGCGGGCAGCGCTCCCGCCGGGACCAGCCCGCCCGCGCTGGGGTACGCGGGGGAGCGGCGGACGGGGCGCAGCCCGCGGGGTCTGACGGGCGGGGAGCGCTGCGCAGCGCCGGGTCTGGTTTTGGGGGGCAGAAACCTGGAGAAGCAGAGCCCCCGGCCAGGCGGGGTGCGGAGCGAGCCACAGGTAGCCGGGGGCACTTGAGGCTGAGCCCGGTCGGCCATGCCAGATGCAGACGTAATTCCACGGAGGGACCCCTCCGCCTCCCCTCCCCAAATCTTGGACAGGGTGGTTTCTGATACATGTAGGATCAGGCTAAAGGAGAAATTTCCGTAGAGCTCTGAGGTGTTTTCTCTGGCTGAAGTTATCTAGAAACAATATTGAGGGGAAAAAGAACAGTAATTCATAACAAAACTTTAAAGAGCAACAAGTTGTTTTACTGAAATCACACACGCTGGGAAAATAATCATCTCACTGATCCTGATAGAAAGTGGCTAATAGCAGTATCTTGAAAACCGAAATTATAAGTTTCTGAAGCCTTACACAATTGAAAACAAATTTCACCATATATCTGAAGAGAGTTTTTGAGAAGTCCTGAAACTGCCCTTAAAATCTTAATTTTTACGTATGTCGATATAGGATATGATACTTAAAATTATTCTCGTATTTGTTTGAAGTGTTTCCCTTTTTTACTGATTTTTTTTTTCCCTACTTGAAACAGGTGGTCCATTTTGGACCACCCTCCTGCTCCCTCTCAGGCTCTACCCCCCAAAACCAGCTCTGTGTGCCTTTCTGTGCAGCCGTGGTGCAAACTAGATTAACCTTGTTGGACACTCTGGGCTGGATTCAGTGGAGCAGAGGAGGGGACTAGTAGCCCTACATCTCCCAGTCATGGCCCGTGCAGTTCTCCTGTTTGGTCATGTATCATGGAGAAGAGTGACTTTGCAGGCTTTTTCTGATTTCCCCTTTTGAGTAGCGTCCCTATCGCAGTTGGGGCTATTTTGCCTCCTACTCGAGTTTCACCACCCGGTGTAAACGCAGAGAAGATGTGCTGGGAGGGGCAAGGTCAGGGGAGTACCAGTGAGGCGTTGCTAAGGCTATTTCCCAGGCACTGTAGTGCCCCTTGAAAATGCTTATGCTAATTGTGGAAATGAGAACCCTTAACTCCTTGATTGAGTCTGAGGCTGGGCAGTTGTGCACTTCTTTTGCTTACTGCTCTATGCTTCTCCCCTCACCATGCTGCAGGACTAAGTTGTCTTTGCAATGAGAAATCGAAGTTGCAGCCCCAAGAACCAAATCTGTTTCTGTGCTCTGTGCATTCACTGCGGTCTGGCCATTGGCCTCTGTGCTGTGACCAAATTCTTACATCTTTTCTAGCTGTGAGAGTGGAAAAATTAGTTGGATGATTATTAGGAATATGTTTAACTGAGCAGTGGTGATGGCTGTTCAGATGAAATACTATTCCAAAATCTAGTTTACACTTAACTGATGTAATTGAAGTTGCTGAAATGTAATTATTTTTAAAAAGGATTGATTATGACAGATTAGTGACTAGAAACCATACAAAGCATCCCAAAGTAATTTGTCCTAGGACATGATGTGGCTGATGTTTGGAGACATCTATAAAATTACTAGGGTGATCTAACTCTGTGCTCAAGTGTGTGTCAAATCTCATTACTGTACTTGATACCTTAACTTCTCAGAAAGGCCAGTGATGGAGTGGGTAAAAAGCAGGCAAAATTTGTACATCATTTTCAAAGTGCCAGTAGACCAATATTGACAGAAAAGGTTGAACAGCTACCTCCTGTGTTAAGCTTTATGGCTCAGTGGAAGAATTCAGATCACAGGTCTGTCAGCCTGACACCCTTTCTACCATTCTCAAATCTCAATATTTTCTTTGTATTTGATAAAATTATTAGGATTGTCTTCTGAATTATGATCAAAAATGCTGAGTGAGACAGGGGAATGAGTCTCACTCCATCTGCATGTTGGTTGCAAGTTGTTGCATCTATTGTTGGTTGCAAACAACCTCTTCTGCATAAATTGACAGCCTTTCTCAGTCACTTATTAACTGCAAGAGTGCAGAATTCTTTACCTGCACTAATTTGTGCCAACAAATTTTTGAGAAAATTACTGACACCAAGTAGAGGGAGGACATTGACAGACAGCAGGTAGCTTTAATACCAAAATCTTCTCTGCTGATGTTTCAAGGCTAATTCTATGTAAGCACTTTTGGGTTTTTTGTTTTTGTTTTTTTTTTTTTGTTCAGATTATAAAGTTAGGTGAGATTAACTGCTCACATCACAAAACATGAGCGATTATAATCTCTTTATGCCTACATGAAATGATGGTGAAAGCAACATGATCTAGTGACTCAGTTGGAAAGATCATTCCAGAACCTGTTCTGGGCTTGCACAATGATCTCAGACAAACCATTTTCTTTCGGTTTTCCAGTTTCAAAAAAGTGAGGATAAGAACTGTACCTCACAGGGTCTTGAAATACCTTGGTTAGAAACAGGGGTTTTTAAAGCACATTGGAATTTCCATGCAAAAAGCTTTGCATTGTTTTATGGTACAGTTGACATATGAGAACAGGCAAAGCAGAGGGGTTCAAAAGTATCTGGTCCTTTTCCCCTCCATTTTCAGGACAATTTCACTGACTGTTGTGGTGCATAGGGTTGGTTGATCTCTTCTGTGTCCTGCAGCCTTCATGTGGTCCTTATAACTAGAACCCCTGTGTCTGAAACCAGCTTTACTGATGTAAATCCATTTTGGAGTTGGAGGGAAAACTTTATGCTGCTGAATTTTTAATTTTATTTATTAATAGTTAATTTGGGGCACTTGGGGCTGGCATATTAACCTGTTTCTGCCTCCATTGCCTGGAATATAGACTACTTGGTGTTGAATAATTTGGTGGATGAGATATACAGCACCTGGGTGAGTCTCTGATATGGGTAAAGCAGTTAGTAAGTACCTGGGTCATGATTTTTGTTTCTTGAAAAATGCTGGGGGGCAAGGAAGGGGAAGGAAGTGTTAAACCAGCTGTGGCATTGCAGATATAAATAAGCAATATTCTTTTGAGCAGAAAGTGAGGGCTATTGTACTGTGTCCTCAGTTTGGAGACAGATTTGAAACAGTGCTCCTCTGGAGTTGCCAGAATGCAAGTACTTGTGGTTAATGTACCTGTTACAGTGACCATTGAAACACAGTGCACAGGGAGTGGGAATCTGCAATGACACATGCAAAGAGAAGGAAGAGAGAGAAAAGAAAGAAGGATGGGGGAGGGAAAAGAGACAGGAGGCAAGGGTGGCAATGATCCTAGCAAAGGGAACATTTTCCAGTAAGCAGTTCTGAATGTGATGTAAAAAATAACAACTGAAAGTTTTATTTTACTACACAGAGCCCAAATTCTTCCTTTGATCTCTGTACAAGCTTCCTTTTGGCATCTGTGGGAGATCAGTGGAGAGTGAGGAGTCTTGAATTTATGATGCAGCCTGTAGCCAGTCATGAAATGGAATTCAGTCCTCTCAAAAAATTATTACATAGCTGTGAGTCAGCCAGAAGGTACACACATGGTTTTGAAATGAATGATAGAAGTCAGTCAACACAAAGACATCTCATAACCAAAATAGTAGGTAAGTTAGGTGAATACTATGATAACTGCAGCTAAACTGTTGGTGTCTGTTTAGAAAAAGCTGTCTTGATGTCCATCTACAGGAATTCCTTGATGGACTTTTGTGACAGCATTCAGCATCTACAACCAGATATTTCAACTTAATAAGTTAGAAACACATTAAGTGACCTCTAATGAATAACAATAAATTCATTACACTTTCTTAAATTATGGAATCTGTTTAGTAATTTTTCCTAATTATAATTTTTAGTTGAAAATAGCAATTGGGAGTTTTAAAAGATAGATAACAGATGCACCAACTTGTTAGAGCAAACCAAATACACAGGAAATCATTAAACTTAAAGACTGTTGATTTTTTTCCAGATTATTGATGTAAATAATCAATGTATATATAGGTCTGCTAATCTATGAAAAGATCAGTTTTACTTGTAAGAATTTGACCTTTGATGCTTCTCTTTGCCTATTGGGCTGCTGATATTCTTGGACACTTGATATCTTGAATTAAAACATTGAGAAACCAGGGGTTTGGGGGTTCTTTACATATGCACTATCAGAAGCACAACATTTAGGAGCAAGCCAAAGTAAAATCTAGTATTGAATTGGTGCTATAAATCATTCCTGCTGTAAGCATCTCTGCTGACTTTCAGCCTGCAGTCAGCAAGTCCTTCTAGCACTATTACACTATTCAGAGTCTTCTGGGTTTGGCAAGCAATGGGACTCCTGATTTGATACTTGTCTTCACTTAGGAGAACATGTTATAAACCAGAATAGTAGTCTACAGTATGCTCTGCAAAGCAGAAAAGAGAGCTGGTCCCTGCAACAGAGTGCTGAAGTTGTCTTAGGCAGATTAAATTAGGAAGATGAAAGACTCATCTTTAAATTTCATGTCATCTCCTCTAGACAGAGCTTGACAAATGTTGTCCTTTCCTCCAAGAAGTACTATCTAACCTGTGTTTTCTGCTTTCTGTCCTCTGTCCTTTCTTGCTACCTTGTAGCCCTAATCTTCCTGAAAAGGACATTCATTCCCCATTCCTGTTTTTCTATCCTCCAGCTCACCCATGGCCTGGCACCATTAATTAAGGTTTTACTTGTGAAGTTTGTTTTAGAATTGCCTGTGTAAAGGAACATTAGTAAAGACAAGCTGTTGAATGAATGTAAATGTGTGAGGATTTCCTGTAGCCCCATTATTCCTGATTCCTCTGGTACCAGATAGACATGGAAGCATAAGATTTGGGAGCAGACTGATTGTTCTAGTGAATGCAACATAATCTCATACTCTCTGTTAGTGTCAAAGTGTCCACCAAACTCAAGAGCTCCATGGAACTATCCCCTCATGGCTGTGTTCACATGGGCTGTTCTTTGACACTGCTTGAAACCCTGTGTGGGAAGCCGTGGCTGAATGGGTCCACATGTACCACACTCAGTCTGCTATGGTAGTTGCTTCCAAGATGACCAATTTAGCCCTATATATTTTTATTATTTTGAATGTATCGTAATTGGTAGTCACCAAGACCTTTTGTCTAAGACTTGCAACAAAGATCCAGTTTTCAGATATCTCTCAGAACATGTATGACATTTAGTCTTTGAGAAGAAATTTAACTAAGCTGTGCCCAGTCAACATCAACCAGTACACTCTACACCAGATGCCATTCTTTCTGTATGAGCATTCTGTAAGTATTTTGAATTGTGGAGATAGTTCCTTATGGGAACTTTGTGTTGGAAAGAGAGCAGTCTGCTCAAAGGACAACTAATCTATGTAGCATATAAATTCCACAGATATTTTATGCCTTCATAGCCATATATTTTGTAAGACTGTCATATTCTTACACAAATTATAAAATGTTATACCCTGCTGATGAATTTCCTCCATTTAGTGGAGACCTTCAGTATGGGAAAAACACATAGATTTATAAACCAAGCTGTAATACTAAATCTTTTGCTGCCTGTGTTTATTATTTCAGGAAACCTGCCTATGATCCTTGTCCCACCTTAGAGAGGCAACTCTAATTCTCCTGGTTTATGTATAATAGATTGAAGGGCTGGGTCCAGTTAGTGAGTGACAAACTGAATATAAAACTCTGGTTTCTAAACAACAGAAACAGGTTCCACTTTTTGTGCTGTGATGTCTTTTCAGTACATTACTCCATATGATATCCTTGTCTAAAGCATTGTAATCAGGTTACAAGCATAAATATCATCAGTGATGTGTGAATATATACATGCATGTATAAACATGAATAATTCACATCATTTAGACTTCTTTCTTTAACAAACACATTGATAGTGTATTGTACTTCTTTTACTTCCAGGGTAGTCCTGAGTTGAGTAATTTTAGCAGCTATCTAGGGTACAATTACTGCTGCTTTCATTTCTTGGGAAGCAGTGTTTACATAGTTAATGGTCTCTGACATGTCATATCCATTTTCATATCAAAGCCTTTGAAAGCATCAGTCAATCAGAAAGCTGAGCTTAATCTTAAACAGGCCTTTACCCTCCCTCCTCCACAGTTAGATGACATACTTTGAATACTCTGCCTGGGAGCTTTCAGCTGAGAGATTTGAGCTGTGTCTCTCCATGAAGTGGTGCAGGATGCACAGTGTCAGTGTACTGGTTTGCAGAGATGATATCCCAGTCCTCCAGGCTTAAGTAGCAGCTGGATGACACTTCTGGGGGTGGAAAATTTTTTGCGCCTAAAGAGGGTGATGAGTATCTCAAGAACTTTGAAGGACCTGAGCTTTAGCTCCTCAGTGTTAGTAACTGCAACATCTTCCTCTTCTAAAGCTTCTGCAACATTTGCTCTATTTGTTTTTACTCAAGTACTGAAGTTTTGATTCACAGCCATGAAAAGCAAAGGTGTTTAGTTTAAATTGAAAACTAAAATTAAATTCAAATGAAAGTTCAAATGAAATCACATAGTGTCTGATTACCAAAGTCACAGGTACATTCTTGCTGAGATTGTGCTTTGACCATGGGTGCATAGGGAACTCTGCAGCTGGAATCTGACACAGGCACGATCAGTTGCTATATGTTGGGAATAGCCAGAATGAAGTAGATTAAGTGTTTGGTAGTTGTTTTGCTTTAGTTATTTTCATTGCTTCCATGGAGTCTATTTCAGTATTCAGTTGGTAAACTGAGGCATTTTATGAAGGACAGTAACAATTGGATACTCATAATGGAAAGGAACTCAGTACAAACAGAATTATCCATACATTCTTGTTGTTGTCATAGGTGAATAATATGGAGAGAAGTGCAGTGATTCTCTGTGCCATTGGACTTCTTGTGTGCAGTGATAGAACTGAAGGCATGAATGTGGGGGCCTGGATACATCCATTTTCCCCTACCTGTCAAACTGGAATCGCTCTAGCTGATGTTTTATCATCAGCACGACAGCTGGCGGCACAGTGCAGTGAGAGATGCCACAGGATTGGCACTGAAACCAACAGCATTGACAGGGTATAGAGCACACGGGGAGACCTGACAAGAGGCAGCAGTGGGATGGGAATTGAGGCATTGTTATAGTTATATATATATATATATATATATATATATATATATATATAATATTTGCTGCTTTTAAAATGAAAATCTTATTCTGGGAGGGGATTTCTAGCAGTCTCATTTTCTTACTCAATACGTGTTTTGTGATGTTTATCAGGGCAATAGCTGCAGTTACTGAAGTCTAAAACAAATCTATTAACATTGCAAAATGGACAGAACTGACACGGTTTATATCGTCTCTCTTTGTGTACCTCACCCAAAGAATTACTGATGTGTAGCGGAGAATTGTTGACAGTTCTGCCAACAAGCTGGGGAATCTGAAGACTGCAGGTGACACCAAGGGTGCAGTTTGTCCTCACAATTTCATGTTGCTGTTAGCAATTTGCAAACTGGCAGATAGGTTTGGAAGGATGTCCATTAACAACAATAACACCTTGTAAGTTATAAGGAGTACGTTTGCATGCAACATGTGTGGACTATTAAGATTTTGTTATTCTAGACAGTGTTTGAAACACCCCTACATTATATGGCCTTGTTTGAAAGGTTTTTGTAGTAAATCAAAACATTGAAATAGCTGTCTCAGAAATACGAAAGGTTGACTCGATAGAATTTTAAACATACAATTCCAGACAATAAAAATGTTGACAACAGCTTGGCATCCAGATATTTAGTTTCATCCAAAGATCTGAAAGAGCTTTTAAAAATGTCTAATTACAGTGTAACAAGTTCCCATTTTGTATCAAGGACTATTAAAGTAGAAAAAATGCACAACTATAATTTTCAGGTTCAGATTTCTGTTGTTGGATACTTACATTCATATTCATGTCCTTGATCTAAATATAGGTTTAGATGGCAACTTACATTCAATTTTGAAAAATGATCTGATTTTCAGGCCCGGAGATTGAAAAGAAGAAGTTTTGCTGAGCATATGAAACATGTAAAAGCCTAAATATTTTGCTCCTCACTGGTATTCATCATTTTTTCTTCTTTTCTTTTGATGATTTGTCTCTGGCTTTAGACAGTAATTGCCAGTTAATGTATCTCTCTGATGCTCATACTAATATTACACCACCTTCTTCAGAAGCAAAGCAGTAAAAATTATTCAGGTATCTAATAACCTTAGAACTAGGAAGGAAAGAGAGTTCATAATTCTTAGTTAAGCAATGCTGCTGTGTACCTAACAATGCGTATGTCCTTCCTAGGTTAAGTATTTTAGATGAGCAAGAGCTCACATCCTGTCAGATATGAGACCTGTTGGTGTCACATCCCTCATAGGGATTATGAGACCTATATCTCTTAATTAAGAGAACATGATTTCAACAAAAGAGCTGGCAGATAGATATATATGAGTTACATATATATATATATATATATGTCATAGATAGATATATATATAGTTATAGATGTATATGAGTTAGATAACTCATGGCTCTCATCTTTGCCTTTCAATGCTGTGTGCTGATGAAATTGAACACGGTGATCTGTGGGATCATAGAATGGTTGGGTTGGAAGAAGGCTTTAAGATCATTTGATTCCAGCCTCCCTGCCATGGACCCATCAGACCAGGTTTCTCAGAGTCCCATCCAGTCTGGCCTCAAACACTTCCAGTGATGGGGCATCCACAACTTTTCTGGGATATGTGTTCTGGTGTCTCACCACCTTCACAGGAAAGAATTTTTCCCTAATACCTAATCTAAACCTCTTTCAGTTTAAGACTATCACCTCTTGTATGGTCACTACATCCCCTTGTAAAAACTCCTCTCCCTCTGTCCTGTAGCCCTTTTTTACTGGAGGGCTGCCATATGGTGTCCCTCAGACTTCTCTTTTCCAGGCTTCTTATGTCAGAGGTGCCAGAGCTGGATGAGCACTCCAGATGGGCTTTCATGAAAGTGGAGTAGGGAGAAAGAATCACCTCCCTTGACCTGGTGGCCAGCCAGGATGTGGTTGGTTTTCTGGGCTGGAAGTGCACATTGCTGGGTCATGTCAGTCTTTCCATCTGCCAATACTTCAAGGCCTCCTTGAGCTGCTCTCAGTTGCCTTGCCTGTACTCTGTGCTGTCTTCCCCTGTGTATTTAGCCCAGTTTAAATTAAAGTACTCTAAGTTAATATTATGGCATTGTTTCATCCAAAAAGTTCACAGAGGAGAGGTTTTTCGGTTGAGCTGCTTCTAAAATGCAGAGACCTATTGCCTTGGTACCAGCCAGCTCATTTAATGTTTCCTGTGCCTCAGGAAAACATCTGTGAGAATTAAAGTTCAACTTCTCCCCATGGTCCTCAGTTACCAAATACCCTGCTGGAACCACAAGCAAGTGCATAGTCTTGTAGCTACACTGTGGCTTGCTGGCCTCCCTGTGTGTTACTAGATTTGGGCTATTGCATGGATGACATAAAGCTATTTTTGTTTCACCTTTGCTGGTCTTATGCCAAGAACAGCTTGGAGAACCTTGGCATGACTTGTACAGCAACATTTACTTCTGTGTAATTGTTGCTGCAGCACAAAGTCTCTTCTCAGTCAACTCTTTAAACTGTGGGTGGTAACAGATGCTTAGATTAATTGCTTTCTGTTATCTTTAATTTTTATTAATAAAGCAATAAAATTCTTATCTTCATGGATTGTGTAAATTGTAAAGAGGCAAAAAATAAATGTCTCTCCCACAGTTTATTTCATTTGTAAAGTCCTCTGCAGGCCTGACATCTGTTTAACATGGTGTATGTTTACTTACAACTTAAATGATTAAGAGTAATAATTCCATTTAAAAATATACAGACGTCCTCATGCTGAACAAAATTCATAACAATATCAAATTGCAAACCTTATCCCAATTCTTACTCACTATACCTCTGTTTTTCCTAAATAAAGAAAGAGGATCTTGTGGTTCCTCTGCTGATTGATAACTGAGCTGTCCTTCTTATACTATCTTCTTGGGCCATTTTCTCATGCAGAAATATTCTGCATGCTCCAAGACTCTACATCAATACATATAAAACTACAGTAACAGCTGCTTGACATGATATTATTCCAGGAATACTCTATGACTATGTAAACACAGATTGTGTGATAAAGTGAATCTCAATTGAAAAATGGAAGGGTCATTCTCGTTCATTCTCTACTGAGAAGAAAAGTGAAAAAAATGGATGAATAAAGCAGTACCAACTTGAGCTCATGTTGTGAAGCTGAGCCAGTTATTTCTTCAACTCTGTCCTAGGTCATGTGTTTCCATGACATAAGTTATTTCAACTCATTTATATAAAATAGCAAAATAATCATTCAGGTTCAATTGTGATTTGAGGAAAACTCCTTCTCCCTGGCTACAGTGTGATTTAATCATGCATAAGTAATCAGGTAATTACAGAAGAAATTGGTAAAATTGAAAGCAGATTCTGAAATTTTAATTAGCTATACGCAGATTTTAATATTTTTTTATAAATTTGTATTGGGAATCAATTTAGCTTGCAGTTCTTCAAGTAATATTAGCTATTCCATGGTCTTAAATTGTTACTAGTTTGGAAATCAGAAAGCATGTGCATGACTCTTTGATCCTTTTAAGATCACACAATATCAAGAGAAAGGAAGCTCATCAAATGTTGTTTGTCTGAACACCTCTTCTGCACTCAAAAATTAGAGCCGAGTTTGAACCTTTGTTGAAAGCTATGTTCTCCTTTAATCCAGCTCCTGGCTTCTGGGGTTGTGCATTTTCCCTATATTTTCTGTTGCCTCATCTTCCCCGCACTGCAATTTTGATTTTATCCTCTTGCTGTGTGGTTTTATCATTGGCAAGGCATGTTTGGAGGTCCATGCTCTGCAAGTGAGATATGTCTTCTTCAGCCTAGGCAAAAACACGTTTTTGAGACCTGAGCCAGGCATCTGAGCAGACTGCCAGCATGTTCACAAACAAAACAGCTGATGTTTGTGGTTCTCTGTGAATAGGGAAGAGGAGACTGAGGTTGTTGTGCATTATACTGGATTTGACAGAGAAACTGAAATCATGTAAATCAAATCATGGAAGCATATAAAAGTTATATAAGGAATTTCTTATTTTCATGTAATTTCTTAATTTCCTATTATCAATTATTGTAACTATGTTTAATCAGCAATATGTTTTTCTGGAGCTCTACTGGAAATATATTTAAAGGTTTACATATTTAAAGGTCTTTATAAGGCACTCTGGCTTTGGGAAAATTGATCTAACTGCAATGATTGATCCATTTCAAGATGTGTCAAATGCATTAACAGTTAATTGTGCTTAAACAGAAACCTGTCTCAATTCTGAATTTCTTGAGGTGATAGACCTATGTAGCCGTACTGGTTTGGAACCTCTACCCTTGCAAACGAGACATTGCAATTTTTTGCATAAAAACTGTGTTGTTTTAAAGCTGCAAGTTTTGCTGGGCTGCCATGATGCAAACTTTATTCAACATGGCTGGATCCCAGAAGATGCAGCAAAGTCAATAAGAACAGCTAGGCTGATAGCATATAGGCAGACAAACATTAAAATATATAAATACCTTGAAATACCTGAATATAAATGTATGTTTTAAGTTCAGAAATATTAATCACCCAAATACAAAAATATGAGCAATGGTGGTATCTGATTCATAGCTCTCAATAGAATGTGATAGGTGACAAATACCATGGTAAGGACAATTGGTTGAAAAATTACCTTTGAAAAAAGAAAAGGAAGAGTTGAACTTGAGTTCCTGGATCTCAGCAGAGAAGTCTTCATTTTTTTTTTCACCTGAGTACAGTTTGAGCATTGACTCTTCCTGAAGAAAGAAAATCACTGTGGATTTTTAAAAACACCCTTGATATGTATGTTAGTAAGTATGTCAGAAAATTAAAACACTAGTGAAAATTTACTGGCCTAAGAATGCAGCAGGCAAAAATGGGTTTTTAAAAAGTGATGATGTAAGAATGTATGATGTAATTCTTAGCAGTAAGAATATTCATTGCTAATGGTGGCACTTACTGATAGAAACATTAAGCCCTTTTGCCTCAGCTGGGACCTGAGGTGGGAAGTTAACTATCCCAGCTCGTTGTGTCTTGTTCTGAAATGAGCAGTGATGATTTCTGCTGGATTGAGAACCTGGGCAAGTTATACATAGGTGAGAGTACATTGTTTTTTTCTGGGTCTGTACATAAATTTTGGTATACACGGTAATACTGAGAAGCTACTAATAAAAGTAATATGTTCTTGTAGTTGTCACCTCTTAATAATCTCTCTCTAAAACAAATAATAGAATTTTTCTTTCTGTCTCTCCAGTAAGTTCTTTGCTGTTTTCCTCTAAACTCTGAAGACAAGATCCCTTGATACTGCTGTTCCAGACAGAGCTATTAGATCTGAGCCTCCAGACAGAGAAATTGAATTTACAGGCTTGATGTTGTAAGGCTTCAAAGAGCTGAAGGGGTGGAGAGAGACTGGCATGAAATAGTACACTTTTCCCAGTTTCCCTTTTGGGAAATTAAATAAACATTCAGAAATAAAATCATGAAAGCATTTTTTTAAATTAGATGTGTAAGCATTAGCTGTTCATTACATTCTCCTACTTGCAAACAAATTGTAGCAAAGTATAATTTGTCTTCCAAGAGTGTGGTGGCAAGGATTAATTTAATGTTTGTTAGAAAGTCTTAGATCCATGGAGAGAAGCTGTGAGAGGTGTACACAGATCATTCTCATAATGTTATATGCAATAATATTGTTTTCTTTCATTTTGCTGAGGAGCAATTATTCAGTCCCAACATCCTCCACCCTCCACAAAAGTGGTCACAGCTAATTGTTGTCTATTTATTGGCTAGAAAAGCTGAGATTTCTTTTGCTGCATGCAACATTGCACAAGAAGTAAATGACTGAGTAAGAAATGAAGCTGGCAAGAAATTAGTCGTATACACTGAACACTTGAAATCTTGCTGATGTAGTTGCTTGCTGAAGTTCCTCCTATTACTGTTTTCTTAGCAATGTTTCTGTAGCTAACATAGCTCAGAAAGAGATCACAAATGGTAATGGTAGCTTTGTGCTCTCCTTGATTCCTTGCAGAAGAACCCAGAGGGGGTGCTTTGTTTTGTTTGAAGTTGTTGCCTTCAGCTTTGTAAATAGAGAAAGAGGTGAAGATGCTGTCTTCTGAAATTTTAGGAGCAGTCTGCCTTGTCCCATTTTAATTTGGAAAGGTGATATCATGGAATCTCTAGCAAGACCCTTTAGCAATATTGTCTGACATAATCAAGATAAGCAACAAAAGAGTTGAATGATTTGGTTAAAACTTGCTGCTCAAAATCACTTTGTTATGTTTGTTTTCTTGACTGTTGTGGCGGTGCTTTTTTACTGCCAGCCTGCTGTTTTGATAGAGTTTTCTAGTTTACAGAAATCCAGATTTGCTGAAGTGCATTCCTGTGTTACAGCTGAGGTCTGTCTTTTCAACTGTGGGAAGGGAGACCATTGATAAGTTAATTTGAAGAGTATTCCCTTTCACTTTGTCACATATTGCTCTTTAGATGGCTACAGATCTGGTAGATTTGGTCTTAACAAGGGCACATTTCAAGTATTGAATCTGTACAGTTAAAAGCAAGAGAAAGTCAGACATCACTTTAGTGAGGGTTTGAGAATGCATTTCCAGGTTCAGTGTTTGCTTTTCTCTTTGTAAGTATGGGCTGCTCTCTAAAAGGTGAGATATCCGTGAAATAACCTCTTGCTCATCTATATTTATCCTCCTTTTGAGGCCTTGTCTTTGCTCTCTTCAGTGTGTAAGTCAAAACAAGGCATCACACCACTGCTAACACTGCAGGTTTAGCCTGCTATCTCAACATCAAGCCAGGCTTGTTCTGCTTCACTAGAGTAGCACCCGCAGGAAAAAGGCTCCAGATCTGGAATTTATCAGGGTCCTCTGTTTATGCTTGAGACAAGTATACATGTGACCTAGACTTCAACTTTTACTGTGCTGACACTATAGGAAACACTTTCCTTGTCAGTAAGCTGATCTGCCAACACCATAAGTAGTTCTAACCAGTGGCTACTTTTTAGCTGATTTTCTGGTCATTTTGATTAGATGGACTCTAGGAGGATTGCCATAAACAGCTGAAGCGTCTAAGTGGAGTAATTCCTCAACAACCAAAGTTTAGATGATCTGCAGCAGAATTCAGTATCACATTGTTCTCATTTTATGACAGTGGCACATCTACAGCATCATCTATACACACTGTTTCTCCTTATGCCTTGAGGCTTGTGTTGTGTCCTGAGGAGCTCTCAATACAGCTGTTGTGGAACATACATCTCATATATCCTTCCCTTACCAAAACACTGTGCGTGCCTTCTGCCCCACATTGACTCAGGAGAATCAAGCCTCTGAGTCATGTAGTGATTGCATCCCCCCCAAAAAAATGTCCCTTTTTTATTTTAATATCTTATAAGTCTGTTAAATCTCTGGGTTTAAGTTATTTGCATCTCCCTGTAAAAGTCTAGGGAGATAAGAAGAGAAAATAGTGAGTTAGTTGCAGTTGGGATTCTCGCCAGTCTTTGTGGGATGGAAAATTCCTTCCTAATTCCATATCTGACTTTAAATTTGACCCTCAGCGTGTGAGCAAGTTAGACCAACATACGCACTTAAGAAAAAATAGATCCTTTGTGTCCTAGCAGGACACTGGTGCAACTTTTTCAGGGTCTCAGTCTAGCTGCTGCCAATCAGTGAAGCTTTGTCTTCCTTCAAACATCCTAGAGCGTGCGGGTAAATTGGGCATCAGAAAAAAGAGCAGTCCTCTCCCTCCTGCAGGCTGTCCACAGAAGCCTTGAAACATGAGATTGAGTTGTGGAGTTATTTCAATGCAGAGCCACGAGGAAGATGAGTATGTCGAGCACAGCACAGAAAATCACTGGTGCCCAGGGGAGAGTTTAGTTTTATACATACCAACATTAGTGATCAATCATACATTAAAACTGTCTTCTTCATTGCTAGCTTTTGTGTTAGTATCAGCTTTTAACAAACGTGGCTTCATTTTACAATCTGATTTAAAAATATGGAATAGGTTCAGAATGAGGTTGATCTCTGAGTGGTGACTTTAGAAAATACGTCTCTCCTTGATACCATCCCTTAAATGAAAGCTTTAAGATCTATCCATAAACTAGCTTTAAATCTATTAATTGGAACTTTTAATCTGGTCAGTCGTGTGCCTTGGACATGTCCATGTTGTACTCTATATAGTTGTCTTTATCTAGTTCATGATTTCATAAAAAGAACTGTGGGGATTTTTTTAAAATAAGGTTAAAATTAATAATATTTTATCCTCATTGATTTTTAGAAAGATTGCTGATTTAACTCATTTCTTTATTGTACCCAGACTGGTATTGGTGTATGGTGCCTATAATTCCCTGGGCCTTCCTTCTTTAGTAGTTATTTAATAACTGCATACACTTGCAGTTCTCTGACCCTTTGAAATTTTCCCATTTTTCCATGAGTTGTTCAGTATCAACACTAGTGATTCGGAGAACTCCATATTTAGTTTATGTTACACTCCAGGCCTGTTGATTTGAAAACATTTAATTTTAGCAGATCTCGTCTCACATCTCCTTTTATTACCTACGGTGAATTTTGTTGGGCTGACGTAATATGGGATGATACTTTCTACAGCTTCATTCCAAGGACAAAACAATGTGCGAAGGACAAAATGTTTATTCAATATTTCCGCCTTTTTTGGATTGTCATTTACGGTTTTATCACCCGCATCTAGCAATGGGCTCATGGCCAGTCTCAGGCACATTTTTTATTTATAAAAATATCATTTTTGCTTCTTTACCTCTGTTAACTATTTAGTATTTCCTTGATCTTATAAACCTCCCTCATAAATGCTCTGCATATTTAGAATCTCTGGATTTATTAATGGTTTTTATTTTCCCCTTCCTTCACTGCTACAATAACTGGTTTTTAGCATCTTTATTGCCAACTTTTTTTTTTTTCAGACAGCTTCTGGTTTAGTGTAAATATTTTTGTGCCTGGAAGTGCATTTTTGGTCCATAATTGGATAAGCTTAACACTTTCATTTACACTTCCCATTGGATTTTACACTAGCATTCAGTGGGAATGATTATCTTTAAAGTTTGTCCTGTTTAAAGCTCTAAAAAGGCAGGTTGGAACCTGCCACCTCATATTGGCTGAAACCACATTCTTCTTGAATATTGTAATTGTAACCACATCACTAGTATTGGTACTCAGGCAATTATCAGATGAAGGCAAGCACTAAAAATTTCTAGTCCATCAAAAACAATTTTGTGGCTGAGCTGATTGAGCTCCCACAGGGAAATCTTTATGTTACCACTAGAGCCCCAGGAAACTTAAAAATCATCTTGTTGCTGGCCACTTGTCGGGTACAGCAATTCCCCCTCAACACGTTTTCCAAGTTAGCAAGGAAATTGTAATAAAAAGCAGGCAGGAAATGTGAGTAAAAGGTTGTTAGGAGCAATTCCAGTGAGTTTCCCAGAGGAAGTATGAGAGGTTGAAAATCCTTCGTTTTTTTTTCCTTCCACTGCCTACTCATACTTGCTCCATGCTGTTTGCTGACCCTGCTGTTGTGTTGCTGGAAATGTGCTGTAAATAAGATCACCAAGACTCAATCAGATTTTTTAAATGTTACTAGTGAGGATGTGTTCTGATTTACAGCAGGACTCTCTGAAACTTTTATCAGCCAAATATATATTCTTGAAAGTTTTAATATGAGACATGAATAAAGCACATATTTTGTACCAGTCCCGAAGGCAGAGAGCTAAAATAGATATAGGTGTCCTTTCCACAGTGGCAAGCATAGAGTGCTTCTGTGACTTCAATGCTGCATGACTAATTTTGGTTCCAGCTTAAGGAGACTAATCTGAGATGATATAAGACTCCCACTCAGAGAGGAAAGGGAGGCAACAAAGTCAGGTAAATAGCTGGGATCTTGTTGGGGATGATGAGAGCTCATAAAAAAAAGACCATTCAGAAGGAAGGCTGTCCTTCCCACTGTGAAGTAAATTTTTTGGTTTGTCACATTAGGTGAAGGGGAATCTGGTTTATTTCCTGGTCTTTTGGTCTTCTTGTTGCTGAAGAACAGATCGCTAAAGGAACAGGTTCTTCACCTTTTGAAACTTATAAAAGGATCTCTGTTTCTTTCTCTTTTTCTGAGATTTTCTGAGGCAAGGGGTAGCATTTCATTCTTTGAGTGGTTTATGGGATGCCAGGAAATAAAATTGGAATAATTCAGAAGAGGGTAGGATGGTTTTTTTTGGGTAGGTAGCAAGATTCCTCCCAGGAGAGAAACTATGGCTGAGGAATGGTGAATGGCAATTTGACTAGTGGTACGAGCTGCTTCCTTTGCTGTTCCTGAAATAGTCATTTTTGTCATCTTCCTTTCCTCTCACCGTTTCTCCCACTCACCTTTTCCCTCCCATTTAGATAAGGAGAGCACCCATTATCTCAGCCCTTACTAAGTGGGGAAGGAGTGAAGCCCTGTGGGTAGGGGGCCAACTATTGTAGAAAATTACTGGAAGTGGAAATGCTTATCCAAATCTGGCCCTCGTCTGGTACTCTTTCATTTGACACATCAATCCTGTCACCAGCAGAAATAGTCAGCATAATGCCCCATTATAAATAAAACTACACACATAAATATCTAGTCAAGGTAGAAAATATAAGTTTGGTATATTAGCCTTTCCATTGCCCCTTCCCTTCTCCCTTCTCCCTTCTCCCTTCTCCCTCCTCCCTTCTCCCTTCTCTTTTTTTCCACCTGCTGAAATAAGCACAGCAGAGCTGTTTCTTTATCATGCCCCTGGTCCTGCCTCTGCATTTTGCTAACCCAATTAGGCCATTACTAGGGCTAAATGAGGCATAGAGCCTCCAAAAGTCACACCGTCGTCCTGGAGATGAAGCGCATAGAGCTGCAGAGCTGGTAGGCAGCAAGGTGGCTGGGGCTCACCAGAGTGTGACCCCAGGTGT
The DNA here is from genome assembly GCF_903797595.1 of Erithacus rubecula. Lineage (NCBI taxonomy): Eukaryota > Metazoa > Chordata > Aves > Passeriformes > Muscicapidae > Erithacus > Erithacus rubecula. Next base: position 25,734,395 of record NC_136658.1, read on the forward strand.
TTTGCTGCTCCTGAAAGATCACCTTCAAAAAGGAGGGGGGGAAGTCAATAAAAGAATATTATTATTGAAAGTGCTGTGTTAAGGAGAAGTGGCCACACTGTGGTCAATTAACATGTTTGTTTCTCAGGGATGCACAGAGGAAGGTGTGGCCAAGGTATCTTCTGATTTCTGGACCATGTGGCAGAACAGGCCATGAAGACCATGAAAGCTTTCACATATCTTCCAGTAGTTCTGGTATTAGTGTTTTGCTTGCTGGTCAAGAACTCCCTCCCTGCCCTTAGATCTGTAGTGAGCAATTCCACTTTCCTGACACACAGCTGATGTTCCAGCATCCAGGCTCTCTTTCCAGCTAAGAACCTTCAATCATTCTTATCATGCCAGTTTGTGCAATAAAGCAGGCTGCTTTTCCATTCTTTCGGTGGCTCAAACCCTGTATTTACTTCTATTCCCAAGCTGCTGTGAGCTCTGTGTTTGATATGGAAATGATGCAAAGGAGGAGGTCGTATCTCCTTCCCTGAAGTCCTGGTATTCCTCACCAATCATGCTTAAATTATGAACTTGAAGAAAACATGTTTTGATATCTAACACAATGGGAATAGACCCTGTTTAGAAAGGCAGATGACAAAAAGCCTGACAGTTCAGTTTGTTAAAGCCTGGGATCCCCTGCTTTGTATCAGAGAGAAGCCTTGCCAGAAAATATAATAATTTTCCATCATATGCTGTTTCAAGAACATAAGGTGTTGTCTGCTGATACAAAAGTAACACATGCACTCCTATGAATTTGATTTTTGTACAGTGAGGATAATGGATTAAGTCCTTTGCTGTGAACACTGATTCTTTCGGAAGCTAAAGATCTTTGCTTATCCCTACCTTCACTAGAGTTCTTCTGTCTTTACGCTCACTGAGCAAAACCTTAGTTACCAGCTAAAACCATATGAAAATTCCTGAAGAATGTGGTAGTAGTAATACTAAATTCACCAACTAAATAAATCTAGAAGTATCTAAAGATAAAATTCCTAGCCTTTTTCTGATTTAACAGCCTGATAGTGGACCTCTTGAGATAGATGTAGTCAAAAGAAGCCCACATTTGATCATTATTAAACATGTTCCTTTGGATTTAGTTATTTGAGGTGCTAGTCTAAACAGAGCATGCTCTTCACCTGGGCAGTCTCCCCAGCAAGTGTCATGCTCCTGGTCTTCTGCAGTGCCAAATCCAGCTGATTTGGTTAATTGTGTCATCACAGCAGCTTAACCTGAACTGCCAGAAATTGCAGGAGAAAGCTAAGGTGTGGGTTCAAGATCTATTTTAATGACTCTTTGGAGCTCCTGATGACCTCCAATAGTGATGCAATAAAAAATCACAGTGACGTTGTGATATCTTTGGTGATTGTATCAGCTGAGGAGAGTGACATGGAAATTCCAGTAGGGGAATATCTTGTTCAGGGGAGTATTTGATTTTTCCTTTTCTTCCCTTTCACAAAATTAAGGTTGGTTTTCATGTAATTTTGTCCTTTTTTCTTAGGGCATTAATCAATTGCTAGCTAGTGGAGCCAGACATGCCCTTTGTTAGACACTAGCCCTATATAATTGTCTTGCACAACATTTTTGAAGCAGGCATCGCTGGATTCTGCTGAAGGCTGGTACATGGACTGTGATTTGAAACTGGATGGCGATTTCCAGCATCCTCTTATGCTATAGGGCAGATAATATGCATCTGCAGGGTTCAAGATGAATTCTGTAAAAAATTGAGAAAAGCATTTATGCTTGTCCGCTCCAGCTTTTACAAATCATTGTGGAAGGTTTGCTTCCTACAAACCTGTAAATAAAGTGATGTATCCCTGAAGAAGGCAGGTGGTGCAATAGGGGAAGGCAGTGCTGGCTGCTTGCATTGGTGTTGCTACTTGCTGGTACTGGCTGCATGTCATGGGTCTGTGGTATCATCTTACTGATATCTGCAGCCACAAAGTGCAGCCCCACAGGCCCAGCCAGCATTTCTTGGGTGAATAAAGTAAATAATCATAACTGATAAACTTGTTCTTACGTATCACATTGATCTTTCAGCATGTTGCATAGGCAGATGAGGGTCACTGCTGCTATTCCTGGGGTCAGTGTATAGTGTACAGTATTGTATTCGTCCCTGTGCCCCATTCCTTGGGACATGCTAGCACAAGCCAGCTCTGCAAAGAAAACTCAGTAAAACTTGCTTTCTCTCACTATAGGACTAGAGTGGGACATATGCCTGTCTGTGCCCATAACTCACCTTCCCTCACTCTTGCAGTTCTACTCTTGAATTTCTTCTCTGACTTTCACTCATCTATTTTAATGATTTTATGGGTTTAGCAGAATTTCTGTCCTCACTGGAGTTCAATATTTCTGATGATTTTTCCAATATTCCCTTTACATTGAATCTGTTTTCTTCTCTTGAGGACCCTATTCACTCCTGCCTTCCCTAACAGGAAGAAGTTACACATCGTGTACAGGCAAAAGAAGTACAAAAATAAAAAATAATGTTTTCATATTAAAAAAAAAGGAGGAGAGAGAAGAAATCTGGAGAAGGAGCAATAATTATTCTGTTCAGAAAATCATAATGAAGAGAAAATAAGCAATGGACAAATGTTTAAAAAAGAAAAGAAGAAAAAGAAAAGGCAGCCTGTGACAGTGGAGAACTAGAAATATAAAAAAGGGATTAGGAAACAAAGGCCACAAAAATCCATAAGAATTTATTAATAAATCATGCTGGACTCAGTACAAGAAAAAAATATCCAACACAAAGAAAGTGTTTATTTGTTTTTAATAATAGTATAAATGAGAAAGGTGCAACAAGCCAGAAGCTACTTTAGTTTCTTATTCATCAAACGACTAAAGTACATGCTAAGCTTTTAGAATCTAATGAATTTCTTTAAAGACAGGTCTCACGAAAGTTGAGCACATACTTAAGTGTTTTTTCTGAATTGCATTTATGTTGAAACTGGCTCAGAATTACAGTTGTCCTTATTGTTTGGTTCACTGAGGATTCTGGAGGGAAAAAAATTGATCAAGTAAGGCATTTTACTTCAAGCGCAGATGTTTTTAAAAAACAAAATAATGTAAAATTAAAAGGAATATTTTCCCCTCTTAAGTAATTTGACAAAGCTGGGCTTGAAAATGTGTTGGCTCTCAGATCTGTATTTTTTTGCTAGAGAAAAGCCTGAATCAGTCTTGATTCAGCTGATACTCAGTTTGATGTCTGTTGACGTGGACGAAGCATAATTGCAATATATTTCTAAAATTATTTCTGGACATTATCACAAGTTGAGAAATGAAGTCTCAGACAAAATAATTGACATATGGCTGCCCAGCCAGTGAGGATAAAGAAGCAGGTATAATGTCAAGGGTCCTTCCCCATACTACCTGTAAGAGAGCACCCTCAAACCCATAGCAAACTGTAATCAGAAACATGTTATCCCAGTTTATTTAAAAGCTGCACTTAACAGGGGCAGTTTCAGATTGACTTTTCTAGGGACTTGCACTTAATCCTAATTGATCATAGAAGGTTTTGGAAATGAGAATTTTGCTGATACAAATGAGATTCTTCTCATGTTTATTTACATAATCTGAGCTTATTAGCTCTTGCTGTTTTGTAGAGGAATGATCAAAAATTGGTTGATTAATTGAGCGAAATACAGAAAGATAATTAAGCATTGCCTTATTTGAATATTCTTTTTCTGTTATTTCATCTTCCCTGACCTTTCACTTTGCTAACAAAGGTCTGCTAACCAGCTGGCCAATCAAAAAGTGCGACATCTCTTGAATAACATTCCACTAAATTGTGTAATTTTGACTCTAACCACTTACAAATGACTGACTACTTTGGCACCTCCTGACTCCTTCTCTGTTCTTTTCTGCCTCACAATGTAGAACAGAAAAAAAAAGGCATTGAAGATGTCCTATCCTAGTGACCAGTCCTTTTAACCTATTATTTTCTAAAGAGAAGAGAGACAAAAGTTAGAGATAAATGTAAGGTATAGAGCATCCAGAAGTTGATAACAATGGTAGTTCCTCCTTATTCTTTCCAGAAAGACCACAGCAACACAGTTTCATAAGCTGTGTTCTGTGACTGGCATTTTTTTATATTAAGGAACTGAGCTGAAGACTCTACATTTTCTGATAGAAAAGTTCATCTTAAAAAAAGTGGATTTCTGAAAAGAGCATATCATGTTGTTTTATGGGCATGGTGAGCAAGAAAAAAGGATTTTGCTAGGGGGATTCAGTCCTTTTGCCAGGCCCAGAGATGTTTCTTGTAAGAGATAAAGAAGATAGATTAAAAACTGGGAAAGGTCATTTTGCAGCAGTGGACTTCACTTCTGTGGGTTGTGAATGCAGCACCTGTTAACACTTCTGTATTTCCTAAGGCCAGACACACAGAAAATATAAATTCTGCAAATCAGGAGCTAAGAGCAATTCAGATGGGTGACACTTGCTGGCAAAGCTCCTGCATTGGATGTCCAGGAAAGGTTTGCGTGAGATGCAGGAATGTATGGATGATGTGCAGGAATGTAAGGTGCCCTGAAAGGCACACAGGGTGACTGCATGGCTGTTTCACCTGCAGGCAAAAGTCTGAACAACTCAAATTTCACAAACCACATCCCAGTTCCATATGGACAATGCCACAAGGATGTAGATTGTCTTCATTCTCCAGATCCCCCAGGCATTCTTTCTCCATCTGTTTAGGAGGGTCTAGTCACATCCCAAAAATATAGGATGGGGTAAAGTATCTCTGACTAAAAGGTATACTCATTAGCATAATTAGAATGGTTGAGACTCTCTTTAGGAGCAAGAAAAGTCAGAGAAATCAATTTAATAAAAAATGTTCTCTTAGGAAAGTATTTCACTTCCTATTTTATTGCAGCTCTTGTGAGTCTCCCTTAATCTCCTCCCTATATAAGGCAGAAATTATTTAAACTATCAGGAAGTCTTTAGATTGGTATAATATCAAAGGCATGTTTTCATCAATTTTAAACAATTGATAAAGTGATGTGCTTTTTAACTGGTGAGGTAGGAAACAACCAATTTAGCAAACCATGACACAGCAACAGGTCAGAATCTGAACACAGAGGCAAAACAGGACACCTTTAAGATGTAGGCAAGATGGATAGCTGTAGTCTCTAAACTAAGATTGCTCAAGGGTGCAATGCAGCTCCCACCATAAATTAGACTAATAAATAACTGGTGGGTTTATGGCAATTTTCCTAAAGGCTGCAGATGGACTGCTGTGGCTCTGGAACTCCCTAGGACTTGGAAATTCCTCCAAGCCCATCTGTTCTGCATGGATCCTCTTTGGTGCTGTAGCTCTTTAACATGTCTTAGCAGCTCTAATGAATTTGTCACAGGTTGTTTCTCGTCCAAGATGCCTTGATAAACTCACGCATCCCAATGTTCCCTTGGATGTGTAAACACATGCACTTTTCACACTTGTGCTGAAGAAGGCACAGGAGTGGAATGAAGAGGAGTTGTAGAATTGTATTACTCCCTTCCAGTATTTGTTTCAGAGGTTTGTGATATGGTTTGTTGAAATGAGCCTTAGCTCTTATTGCAGAAAACAAACTCTTCAGAGGAGAAAAACCAATCATTCCTGTGAGGTCCCTGGAGCTGCTTCTCAGCCTGACTTACAGCCACACCTGTGAAGACATTACTCCAAGGACATAAGTCACCCTCCACATGGATTTCCACCACTTCCACCAAGCACTCAGCACTCAAAAAGCACTTACAGCTATGTGTTTGCTAATGGTGTTCGCTGAGTGCATCCAGTGCCTCTAAGGTATTTTCTATTGCTGCTTCTGGTGCTTTGCTTCCTGCCATCAGCAAACAGAATTATTTCCGTAAAGGGATATTGCATCCCGAATCGCACTGATCAGGGATATTGAACATGATGCTGATGCAAGTTACTTAAGAAATGTTATGTAATCCCAAAGCCAGGTACAGTCCTGATGGAAAGGTGGTTGCTACAAAGCTGTGCAATCACAGCTACATGGCTTGGCGTGGAATTGTGTGCACTTTGCAAGCCTGTGCTGCATGGGAGGGAGATCAGAGGCCTTGTAATTCCATGTTAAATCCACACATGGTAAATGCTGCCTGTGGACAGGTTTGGATTTTTACCTGGCTATGCAACAGTCAGGAGCTGATGCTCTTTTAACTGCTGTTGCTAGAACCAGATTTGTTTGAGACTCTGTGAAACAAAGTGTTCTGCTTATTCCCAGTTCCATTCTCCATATCTGCAGTTCCCAAGAGGCTGGGACATTAGCCTCTAACATTTTAGGCTTTCTTGATCTCAAATGTCTGTGTTGAGCAGAGTATCAGCAGTGATATCCTAGGCATATTTTTGTCACTCTGGTATTTTGTAGTGCTAAACAGATCAGGGTGGGACTCCACACTTTTATCCTGGGTTCTGCATTATTTGGACATTTTATGAGTAAAGGAAAGCTAAAGATCTGGCCGCTACATAAAAATAATGTAATAAATACAAAAACTCTGGAAACCTAAATGGTAACTTTCAGATAAACTTGATGATGTTGGGTATATCAGGCATAGCAGAATTAGATGTTACAGTTGTCTGTTTTACTGTATTGTTTTTAATGTTTAGTTTATCCTGGAGAATTGAGAATGCTACTCTAGAACAAGTGGTCAGATTTTCCACCAGACTAGATTTTTAGACCTGCATTTCCTCCCTCAGTCTCTTCCTCCCAGTGCTAAGTATATGGCTTTCTTCATTTGAACTGGTTAAGTCTTATTATGTATGAGCTTCAGCAGCTTTGACTGATTTGTGTGCCATGGTTTTGGCCTCCTCTTAGCATTTGCAATGCCAGGTGAGTGCCAGGTGCAATATATCACTTTTAACATGCATTTGCTGTAGTATAATAGTTTATTACCATCTTGATTTCTGCCAGAAAAATATAACAGATAACATGCCCTTAAGCTAATAGCAAGGCATAGAAATACTGTCCTGGTGACCCTGATGGTCTTGATAATTTTGCAAAATCTTTTCATTACATGTTCTGTATTTAGTTCAAAACCAAGTGTGTGGGTAATGTTTTTAGAACAGGATCATTAATCTAGATCTAGATTTTTGTCTACACTCAAATGAATACTCCAGATTTTTTCCAAGGCTGAGATTCCATCTCTCAATCATGCTATTTGTCCAGGCTAAAAATCTCCTTATTTTAGGCAGTGTGTTGTGTAAGAATTGTATTTTTCTGCATAGGCAAAAAGTTCTTTGTAGCAAATTTTCAGTTAACACTTGCCTTTTGTAAATATGGAACAGCTTTAATTCCACAAAATGCAAGCACAGCTCCTCCATTTGAGCCCCCAACACTCTGGTTTTGATTGCATCTTTGATGCACTAGTCCCTCATTTTGACCCAGAAGGTGCAGGAAGGTTGAGTTAATGCTTGCTCTGGTGACAAATGTAAACAATTTAAATTTTATTGTTGTGATACCTAAGTACTGGAAGGCTGTTTTGGTCTTTAGGAGTATGAAGATTTATGTTGTGTCCATTGTCTACTGAAGTGTCATTCTTTAGCTTCATTGGGGTATCCAGACCTCTCAGAAGTAGAACAAACCTGCTGTGTGGGAGGCCAGGGTCTTCTTGGGTCTGGGACAGCCCTTTTTCCACAGCTGTAAGCAGGAATTTTCCCCAACTCTCTGCTGTGAAAAGATCCTGAAAGCCCAGGAGACTTAATTGAACTTGTCCGTGCTGGTTCCTTATTGGTGTCCAGGATGATCACGTGGAATTTAGCAGGTTCTACCTTTGAACTGAGCATGAAGGAAAAGCTTTTGGAAGATGATAGTTTCTTGTGAAGTTTTATGGCCTTATGAATATAAACACGATGAACTTTGCTTTGTGTTTAGCTGATAAGTTACCATAAGTTAACAATATCATGCTGTTCCAAAGAAGACAAATGCCATGCTGAGATGCACAAACAGGGCAGTAGCCTGCAAGACACACAAAGTAATTCTACTACTTTGCTCAGTGATTGTAAGGGCCAGATAAGGACACTGTGTCCATTTCTGGGCACTGGTCTACACTAAATGTGGAGACATGCTGGACAGAGGCCAGAGGAATGGAACAAGAATAATCTGAGCTCAGGTGCTTGTTGTAAAAAAAAAGCAAAAGGGGAGGTAAATCAAATCCTAAATAAGATGATTATGAGCAGGAAGGCACTGGCCTTCATGTGGTAGATGGGAGAAGACTGGCTTAAGCTGTAACAAAAAACACTAAAGTTAGATGTGAGAAAACATTTTCTTTGGTAAGAGCAGAGAAGCCTTGAAGGAAGCTGCCCTGAGTGTCTGATTGGTTTTCTTCCTGACAAGGTTTTAGAGCAAATATGCCAGGAACTGCACTACTGTTGCTGAGCTCTTTGGCTAAGGGGCAGCTTCCCAGCTCTTAGATGTACCTGAGCAGCTGCTGTTGAGAATTGTGGTTAGTTACTGTATGATTAATATTTATTTCATAAGTAATGCGTGCCATGAGTGTGCCATTCAGCTTCCTTTCATCCCAAAAAACAAAGATTTATTGAACATTTCTGGCTTTTCTGCCTGATTTAGTCTGTCAACTAAAACTTTCATTCAACTGACTAAATGGTATGGATTGCTGCAAGCTTTTCAAATATCTACAGCTGTACCTGGGTACCATCCCTCCCCACCTCAGCTACTGTTCCTGTCATGTCAATGGTTGCCTGATAGCTCATTCTATTCCTGGAACCAGTTCAAATTTCTCCATGGAAGCTCTCTTCCAGGACAGTTCAGAAACAAAATGTCTGATAGTTAATGACACAGATTGGAAAAGTATTGAGAATTATTTTTAAAACAGGAGGGGAATTAAAAATCGGGACATGTCTTAAAAAAAAAAAAAAAAATAAAATAAATAAAAGGAGAGAGAGAAAATTTGTAATTTTTTTAAATATTTTTCTTGCAAAAGTAATCATGGAATTTTAGTGGCTGAGTACATGTATATGGAAAAGGTGTTCTGCATCAAAGAGCTCATAATCAAAGAATTTATGAGCTAATATAAAATAATGTTTTACATGTAAAAACATTTGCAAAGGAAAATAATAGCAATGGTTTCCATCTTAATTCAGTTGTTTGTTAATTTAATCTTTTTTTATTTATTAGCTGAAAACTGCTGGACAAAATTAATTTGTTCTATTAGTAGTACAATTTCCACCTGTAGTAAGCTAAGTTTTATATCTGGAAGCATATATCAGGTGATTAAATCATTGGCTCTGTAATGCTTTCATTTAATAAGGAAGAGGCTCATAATCTTAATCTAATTAAAGAAAAGAGAACTGAAGGAAAATTTGCCACAACAGAAGTTGATACTAGAGGATATTATCTGGGGCACTGGCAGCAAGCTCACGAATGTTCATTGGGAAACTGGTATCTTCAAATATTTTCATTTTCAGGTATGCAGGGCACTTGAAAGCAGCTGTGAGTCCTCTGTCTCCCATTAAATGAGTTTGGTTTTCCAGCCATATCTGAAATTTAGTTATGGAGAGTTGTAAATTTGGACACTGAGATTTATGAGGAGCTGAGCATACACTTAGTTTTGCTTTTCTGTGCCAGCTCATCTTTGGACATTTATCCTTCAGTTTGCTGCCACAGGGGTGTACTTTATATATACACAGCCCATCTTGTTCCCAGACAGCACCTCTGATGTTACTTCAGTTCTGTGTCCTGTCCCTGAGAACTGCTAGTTCCAGATTATTCAGGGGGATATCAACTAATGCCCTATACCATGAATGAATAATTTTTTTCTCATTGTCATGCTCTTGAATGACAACTTGGACTAAGTCCTGTAAATGCTGTTTTAAAATTTACTGTATTTGACCAGTTTGGGTGTTTTGACTTTGTCGACTTTGAGAAAAGAAAAATAAAAATGAGAATTTACTTTTTCTACATTTCATGCTTCAGCCATGTATTGTCTTGTGAAAAGCTCCTAAATACTCAGTAGCATCAGCCCAAACCCCTCCACAGCAACCTAGCAAACTAAATTATATTGTCTGTCTGCTGCTGATGGAAACAGTTTCCTTTTTCATAAGTCAATAACCCCAAAGGCAAAAGAAAGACTTATTAAAGTAAAAGCATAAAAATTGAGTAGTAAATCAGCAGGCTGTGGTCCCACAGCAGATGGAGAAGTCACTGACTCATCCCACCTTGGATGAGTCCCACACATGGTTCCTTGCCCTTGCTCTGGGGAGCTGTCCCTGCATCTATCAGAGCATGCAGTCCCCCGGGTCCCTGCCATCCTAAGGGAGCTGAGGGAGGGTGTAAGCTGAGCTAAAGAGCATTAGTAAGAGCATCCCATGTCTTTGCAATGTCTCCTCAGAAATAACTCGCCCTGTCTCAAACATCTCACCTCTAAGTACTGGCCCTGCCTGTGCTGGTTCTCACCTCAGCACACTGCATCAGCACTCCACTAGTGTTTGTATCTTTCCTAAATTCACATGTGATGGGAGGAAGATGACATTTCTCTAACTGAAATATGGAAAAGTGTTTTGTTATTTATTCTGTTGGGCACTGAAGAAGCTGAAACCTCCATCCATCTGCCAGAAAAGATCAAAACCCAAACACTTCATGACACTCACTTATTGCATTGCTCTGTCCCCTCCTAATCCTGGTTTCTGGTAAAAATTCTACCATCCAGCTGTCAAAGGACCACATGCCAATAGCTAGACATACCTTGATATCTAGCCAAAGATTTGATTGGCCTTGCCAATAAAAATGCATTTGTTCAAGCCAGGGCCAAAGAATAGTTTAGAGTGGATCCGCACAGGGAGTTGCAGTGTCTGCCCAGCTAAGAGCAGTGCACGCAGAGGCATGAGAACAGCATGAGGTTTGTCCCTCCCCTCTCATTGACTGCTGCACCCAAACCTTCATTGAAAATGTATTAAATAGTTCCCCACGCTTGGTGGTTGTACAGCATGCATGATTATCCAGACTGGCTAACAGAAGAATCCTCATGATCTGTTTTTCCCTGCAGCAGCTCTTCTTTTGACCTAGGTGAAAATCAAATCCATATAGCTGCATTTAGTGATAGTAAGTCAGCCTCATATAAAAGGTTCTCAGCAATTAAAAACTCTTGATGACTTGTTTCAGAAATTAATTGTCCTCAGGATTAGCAATGTATGCCTTGCTTCTACTCTAAATTTTACTAACTTCAGATTCTTACTAATGGTCCCTGTTTTGAATAGGCTGCAGAGATGTTCATTGTGAATTTTCTGTGCTATCTCCTCTCCTGTAGCCATAGCCATTTTCAAAATTAAGTTACTTCTTCATTTGGGAGGACTATAGACATGCTGCAGGGAAAATGTATTGAGCATGGAGAAGCTGCAGTATTTTTCATCCCCAGGAAACAGGCTTCAAAGGCTGCTATAGCTAAGTTTTCAATGGCATAATTGCCAAACCTTTCAAGCCTTCATGACTCATTATGGAAAAGTATCTTGGTTTCAAATGCTTCCCTGGAATTCGTTCTCTCTTTTAATGCAAAAGAACTTTTTCTGATGACCTTGTTTTGTTTTTAGCAAGTTCGAAGATAGAGGGTTAAGAATGATCCATGGACAGGAGATGATGGACCAACACCAAAAGATTACTATGGTTATTTGCTTAAGAGAAAGGCTGGATTCTTACTGCATTTGATGCTTCCTAATTCCCCACTTGCCCACCAAGGTCTCACAGTGTGCTGTCTTCATGGGCATTGATCAGATCATAGGTTTTACAGCATCTGCTAGCATCAGAGTCACAGAACTATATGAGGATTAAGCAACCCACCTTAGGTATGTGGCAGAGAATCAGACATCTGACATTGTTTGAGGAGGTGTGGCTGTGTCACCAGAGTGCCTGGATGACTTTGTGATATGTCCCAGGTGGGTTGTTGAGTGGGTGCAGCTTCAGGGGCATATTGAGGGCTTGGCTTGATGAAGTAGAACTATCATGGCCATGTGGGGCCCTGGTGTATAGCTGGAATCACTTTTCAAATCTTTCTCTTACAGTTCTCAAAGATGGGCTCGCCATAATACTTCAGTTATGAAGGAAGAAGGGCAGCTGAATTGTTTTCTTGCAATGGAGAAGATAGAGGGAGAAACACCAGCACTGTGGCTCCCACCTTGTTCCTTATCTCCTTGCCAACATGTGCCCCAAACCCTCTCTGTGCTGTATTAAGGAAAGGAAAAGCTTTGACATCTGCTTTCTTACACCATCTTTTCCAATTTTACTTCCTATAACTCCCTGGTGAAAAGAGGAACAATGACTTCATATAGCTGCTACTTGATTCTTTTGCTGTTTACCTGGAGCACTGCTGCCTATGGGCCAAACCAACGGGCACAGAAGAAGGGAGACATTATTCTTGGAGGGTTGTTCCCCATTCATTTCGGAGTGGCTGCTAAAGACCAGGATCTAAAATCAAGGCCAGAATCAGTGGAGTGTATAAGGTAAGCTGGTAAAAGGGAAAATAAAAAGTTTTGGTGGGGAAGTCTTCATGTTTCTTGACTTAAATTGTGTAAATATAATCTGTAATCTGATGCTTGCAATTGGAAGGTATGAAGTAAATAATGGAAAAAACAAATCTGAATGTTAAACAGTAAAATAAATACTGTTTGGACACTAAAAGAGAGCAATCTTTGTACAACCTGAAGCTGCCAAAATATTAATATACTGATCTATCTGGCCATTCACAGGGAACATTTGAATAATATCTGAAAACTAGCTTCCTTAGCAGGACAGAAAATTACCAATAGTGTCCTTTAGTTAATTCGATTTAAGTAATGCATGGTCAAATAGTTTAGAAATCAATTTTTTTATTCCAGTTCTGCCTTCCATCTTCCAAGACTTTACAAACTGTTAAGTTGCCTAAGCAAGTAAATAGGTGATACGTGACCAAGAGAGGTTACAGCTTTTGAAAAATCCCAGTGAATCCCAGTGAATGACATATAAATGTCTCTTTAGGACTTTGTAAAAGTCACAAACTTGAGCCCAGGTTTTTCTCACCCAGAGTTCTTCTCTTTTGTGTAAACAACACATCTGTGTTTTGTCTTAAGTGTTTGGGAGTTAACCTTGGAGTGAGAAATGCAGATGAAAACAATTTCTCATATTATTAAAGAGTAGACATTTTTATCATGAAACGTGAGGAATTTTTAACATTACAAGCCTGCACATGATACACAGAACAAGTGGAAAGTGTGTCAGAAACTGATTGCAACTGGAACATTATATTAAAAAAATATAAGAAATTCATGTGGATTTCTGTCATGACAATGCATGGGAAAATACCTCAGTGCTACAGGACTTCTTCTGTTATCATATGTAAAGAATTATGTATCTGGAATTATTTGGACCTCTTGTCCTAAGCTGGAGATCCAGTACGGTTTTGTTGCAGATGGCAGTGAAGGTGGCCAAGAGCATTCATGTTACACTCACAGATTTCAGATGTGGTTTCCCACTGAGGCACTGAGCAAGACACACCCATCTAGGTCATGAGATCATCCCCAGTACCTGTAGCAGGGAGCACACACAAGTGTCAATAAGCAGATTATTTTGGCTTGTTCTGTGTGTGCACAGGAAAGTCCTGAACTAAATGTATGTGCAATGTCTGTTTCATGGAGCAAGAATCTCTGCCAGCTTCTCAGCAGTTTTTTTTTTCTCTCCAAATGCATCATTATAGAAGTGGAATGCTGGAAAGCAGTGGATGTTTTCAGCACTATTGTCTTCTCCTCCTGCTCCAGCTAGCAGGCAGGCTAATGCAGATATTTGCAAACTAAACATCTTTCATTTCTGTTGACTCTGGGTCAGCCTCAGTGACTGTCTTGACATGGTCATATTGTTGGAAGAGATGGCTGGAAAATGTTCCACCACAAGTACTACAAGTGTGTGGTTGCCAAAAGGCATGTTAATGAGGTACCTCTGCCAACAACAGGCAAATCCTGTTTTAAGGACAGAATGGTGGGATTCAGTCTGCTGAAAGGTATCCTCCAGCTGAAATTTGCCTGGATAAAATCCCTGTTCTTCTTAACCTTGCACCAAGGAGATATAAGTGCAAAAGAGAAAAAAGGTGTCTGCAGAGACAGGCATTTGTGGATTTGTGGCACATATCCTTCAGGGAGTTGGATAAATTGTGAGTTGATAGTGTAATCCAAGTGGAGAAAGAATGAAGGTCAGAAATCTAGCTGCAGAGACAGTAGGAACTACAAAAGGAGCAAGGGGATGATTGGATCTGAAATAACTGGAATTTGTTCATTGCACACATCTTTACCAAAAAATATCCATTTGCAGGAAATGTTTAATTCAAAAGAGGTTGGATTGAGAAGACTTTTTGAGATTGGTCATCAGAATTTAATGACAGAGGTAATAAATACCTGGGAATGTGTTTGTGTATTCCTGATTATTGGTACCGGTCATATTGAGAGCAGATATTTTTCCTGGAAGGATTTTCAGTTTTAAGCAATTTCGAAGTCAGAAAATACCTCCTGCTGGAGTTGTACAGAAGTCTCTCAACACAATCATGGTGGTTAGTTTTGGTTTTGGACCCTGTGATCAGGCATTAGCCTGTGGCAGGGTTGTGCATGCTGACTCTAGGAGTCCAATACATTCTTCAAGTTGTTTGCTAAAATCTTATATTATCGGATGTGAGTTTCCTAAGTTCCAGGCAACTGACTGGTCTGAAATTATCACACTTATATCTTTAGGGGCAGAAAAAAAATTAGGGTCTAGTTTCTTCACAAAGTAATCTCCCCAGTCTTGTGTAAAAATCTTCTGTAGGGCAGGAAATCCATAGGTTAGGAAATTAGATAGAAATCCATAGGGAAGCACAAATGTGACTGTACATGGTCAAACCAAAGGTGCTAAATCTGTCCCATACCTTTACCTGCCTTACCCTTCTCTGAGCCTTCTTCAGCACTGCTGTATCTTATCAAAGCTGAGGCTAATAAATTTTATGCCTGCCCACTTTTCAGATGGCGGCATACAGTTTTTAATCTCTTTACTACGTAGGATAATGTGTCTCATACCACATAAGAAAATTAGACCCAGGTCGCTCTGGGTTGATGAGTATCCTCTCTCTCTCCTCACGCTCTTTTGTAGCAGCAAGTCATCAGACCATATGAAAAGCTCCATGATAAGACCTAAGGGTCCCACTGAAACCCTGTAGGTGGTCTGTTTTAGAATTCAGAATCAAACAACTTAAGATAATGTGGTTTTCCTCTCTTTTCTGTTCAGCCTGATCAGTGCTGCTTGGACATTTAGCTATGTTCAGTGCCATACCTATGCTCCCAAACTGGGCTTTCCTGGGACAGGACAGTTCGAGCTTCTTAAAATGAGTAGGACAGTTTTCTCTCCACTTTCTCAGTTTTTATGTTCTTCATGCTCTTGTGTCTCAGCATCTTTCTATCTAGCCCAGCAGACATACTGGCCTGAACCTACTGTGCATGCCTGGCACATGATTATTTAGAAACTATTTACATAACTCAGCAGTGAAAGGAAAAGGGAACAGTGACAATCTGTTCCACATTCTTTTTGTGCTGTTGATACTGAAAATGCATCCTTGTGCTCTAAACACTGAATTGTAGAGTTTGAAGTGAAAACGTACCCATGATTTTGCCACACTAAATGTTAGATAGGAACACACAAAGAGAGCAGTTTTGTTTCCTGTTTGTTGTTTCAGCAGTCAAGGATCCTGCATCTGAAATAAATGCACTTCCTGTCTTTGTATGCCTCAGGTGCTGCTGCAGAAACTTTCCTTACAACATTTGCTGATGCATATCTGATGTGTGCAGTGGAGGCAGAGACTGAGCACAGCACAAGCAAGCCCTGACCCCCATTTCAGTCCCTGTCAGCACCCCCAGAGGTCTATTCATAACCTGATTTCTCTCTCCCTTCCTGATTTCAGGGAGATTAGCAGTTTTCCTGTATTCTGATCATGTCTAGCCGAGCTCCCACACTGTGACATAAAGCTTTCAAGCTGTGGAACTGTGGTGAGACATTGTCCCCATGTCATGGCACAAGACTTTGTAGAGCATGGCTCCAGGACTCTTCAGCCCACTGAGTTTCTCTGTCCATCTGAGAGAACAGAATTTTAATTCTAGTCCTTGCAGATGTATTTGCTAATTCCATTGCAGACCTGAATGTATAACAAGATATTTGGAATCTCTTCCACAACATGTAATTATATAATTTTCTCTTTCTTCCATTCACCTTCTGAATTGCAATTTTTAATTTTTTTATTTTCTTTGTTCTGCAGCATTCCCCTCACCCACAGTCCTTGCTTGTAAGAATGATAAGCAACTCATTATACTTATGACTGCAGGAACCCAAAAAATGACTGAAAGTCATCCCCCTTGGAAATAACAGTGGTACTAGCAGCAATAACATGTAATTAATGTACTGAAAATCTAGAGAGGACAGAGAAATTAGTATGTGCATGCAACCACTAGAGAAAGAGGAGTGCTGGTGTGATCAAAAGGTATATGCAGGCTTTGTCACCATTTCTGAGTATGAGTACCTATCAGATATGGGAGGGTAAGTGAAAGCTGTATTCAGAACTTTCACATCACTTTCTCCTTTTTATGCTTCATATTCCATTGCTTAGTACCTTCCAAGTGTGATAAATGAAGGTCATGAATACACGTGAGGCTGTGAATTACTTCTTTATGGAGACTAGCAAAGATCAGGACCAATTTCCCTGCTGGATCTAGACAGTACGAGCTGTTCAAACCAAACCATACAAACAAACAGGATGGAGCTATGGGGAGCTTAAGCCATGCAGACAGCTTGTGTCCCTTAATTTGCATTGCCTTGCTTTGAAACACTGACTGGGACATTTAAGCCATCCTGAGCAATGTTTGACAGACATGTTTAGTTTCCAGCAAACTGGTCTGCTGCACAGCTGTTCTCTGCAGAGGTGACAGTTACAGCCAGATATTGTTTCTGATTTCTCTCTTCTCCCTGGGAATAGAAAGATCAGTGGGTTGAATACTCTGAGAGGTGGGAGAACAAGTATCAGAAGGGAAACCTATAAGGAAGGAGTGTAAATAAAAATTCCCCTCTACACCTGTGGGCTCTGAATTGTTTACATTAAACTCTCATTTAGAGCTTAATGGCCACTTTTCATAGCACCACATCTCACAAAATGCAAGACTGTGTGAACATACCTGTAAAGTAATACGGCAGAAAATGAGTTTTGGAGGCTGCTTCTTTTCCATCAAGAAAACACCAGTGGCTATTTAAATATTCTGGAAATCTAATGAAAGCTTGCCTCTGATAGCAAATACTGTACAGTTTCTTTATGGAAATTATCAGTCAAATTTCTGCATGGTTGACAGAGCATTCCAGTGACTGATCGTATTAATCACAGCAGCAGCATAGCACAGAAGGTCAGCTGCATCAGTGGGACCTACTGCCAGCTTCAAAGGCTGCTCTTAGCAGTCTCTCAAGTACACAGGAGGAGCCTATCTGCAGTCCCTTGCTGGGATCTTGCAGTACAGTGAGAGAGAAATTGTCCACAAAATATCCATTCGTAGAAATTGGATCTTGCTTCATTTAGCGCAGTGTAGCAGCACTGCCTTTGTCTGACTGTATCTGTGTTACAGAACTGATACAACACTGCCTCAGATGACAAAATGTCAGCTTGTCTGAAGGTCTGTCAGGTGTTAGAGAAGACAGAGTGAAGAGTGCTGTCTTTATCCCATCTGATGCTCTCCTCCTGAGCTTCCAGTGCTGCTGTCAGCAAAGGTGCAAGTGAAGAGAGCTGCAGGTCTCTTGCCTAGGTTCATTTAAGATGAATTGTTGAAAGCATTTTGAAGTATTTTGGGGTCTAGCTCCCAGAAAACAAATCCTACTCTCCTTTCCCTCCAAAATAAAATTATTCCAAATGCAAGTACCTGAACTAGAGGCCTTTTACTGTAAATATACACTAATCAGAAGCATATGTCAGAAAGGAAAACAAATGCAACTGTGTATTGTAGACTTTAGTCTGCATTTACTGAATTAAATGCTAAATATTTCTTTGAAGGGTAAGATGATCCAGTTCACTGCTTTTGAAGATACCGTCTGAAGATACCACCTTGTGGCATTTTAAAAAATTAAAGCCAAATTCCTTTCATGCAGGCAAAACAATTTTAGGTCATACTTCACCTGTATAATTTAAAGTGAGCAGGCTTAAATTTGCTTTTGCATATACTCAAATGTGTGAAGCCTTTTCCCAGTAGCATAGTGGTATCTTTGAACTTCCCAGGTTCTCAGCAGGCTTCCATTTAAATAAAGATAGAAAATATGATCAGATTTTTTTCTCTTACATGAGGAGCCTGAATATGGCTCCTTGCTTCAAATTAATACAGATATTAAAAATATCTGTAAACACTCGTAGCTTTTTAAAAAGAAGTGTCACAAAACCCTTCCTTGTTTCCATTTATCCCAGTGTGCATTACTGACCTCATGATGCAACATGGTGTGCCCAACACATCATCTTCCTGTGCACAGTGCTCACTGACTCGATCCCTCTGAGCCTTGCCCTTTTATTTCAGAGCTCTCTTGTTGCATCTCATTCCTTAATGGTTTGGAACTAGAGCAAAAAAATATTCTACCAAAAAATTACCAAATTACTTCCATCAGTAATTCATATTCCCGAGCTTCTAAAGACTGAGCTTAATAAAGCTAACTACCCCTTTGGTAATAAGTTATAACTAAGGACTCAAACTTTTTGACCTGAAAAGATCTGCACTGAAATTGTGCCGTCTGAGTTTCAAGATATAACCTCAGAGCTGAAGCTCATTTGGAATTTGGCCAAAGATGTCTGGAGAGGTGAAGTCAAGTTGAAAAAATGAAGTTTTTAAGACTTCAAGATAAACCTTAGATATGATATCTTTAGAAATTCTGACCCCAGATGAATTAGATAAAACTCCTGGATTGGAAGTAATGTGGCTTTGTTCATTCAGCTTTGAAAAAGTCAGACATAGCTAACATCAACTTTGGAAGCAATTAATTTAATCCAGTAATTAAAAATGTTTAGGTCATATATCTCAGAGACTGAAAGGCTGTGATTTCATGAAGCTTGTCTTTAGAAATCTTCAGCTTAGTACTGGAAATATTTCTCTAAGCATTTCAAAATGTAACTCATGTGAAACCTACAGTTTACCCTTTCATATACCATCTGTTCTTGGGCAGGCTGTTTCCCCAGGATTTTCCAGTTTTGGGGCCCATCACTTTTCCCAGTGGGTCTCAAGCATAACAGCATTGACACTTTCCTGTGCACAAAACTGCAAACTGACTGGTATCCTGACCCATAGTGCATTCCAAGGAAGGGCAGGTTTTAGCTGATGAAAGATTCTGCCATTCCAGCTGCATTGCCCTAAAACACGCCAGCCTCACAGGCACACAGCTGGTTGCCAGGGCAACTTCATAGGAGAAAACACAGTAAAACTTCAGTATAATATAATATCAAAGGCACTTTCTTGCTGCTGCTTTCCACGAAGAAGTTTCTCTCCTTTTTCTCTGCCTCAGCTATTTCACTGCCAGGCTACTGATGCCACAAACAGGTACTCCCAGCTCCTGCAGGACAGTTGCCACCAGCCTGCAGCTCTGCTGTAGCTCCATGCACAGGTACAAGATAATCAGAAGGCTCAGCTTCTCCATCTTAGAAAAGAGGCTTCAAAAAATGGTTTCAGTTTCACAGGCCAGCTTCTGAGTTCTTGTCTAAAGCAAATGTAAGAGAGAATCATAATAATGAGAAAAGTTGTTCCTTCAGTGAAGGCACTGAAGCATCTAATTAACAAGTTACCAGTTTGCATGGGACTTATATGTATAGCATGTCTCTGTTCTCTGGTATGAGCAGTCTGACTGTGCTCTCTCTCACAAAGTGAGGGGTGTCATGTGAGGCCGAATTTCCCTGAGCTGAGCTCCTGGGCACCTCTGCATCCAGCAGCATGCCAGTGCTGTGTCTCAGCCTGCTCTGCCTGCCCAAAGCCAGCAGGAGCTGACACACTCCGGGAGTATCCCCGAGCCTAAGTCCCGGGCAGCATCAGCACAGGCTTAGCAGACACTGCCATCTGCATTCAGAAACATGTCAGAGGAGCCTGGAAGCAAACCTGGTAGATGTAGCTTTCAGTCAAAGGATCACAACACTGATTTCCTCAGGGATCATGAGATCAGGTTTAGGTCCTGAGCACAAGGGACAGGCCAGAGTCATCACTCCAGGCATGCTGTCTTTCAACTTTCTCAGATTTCAGGGGACTTAGAAAAGTTCACCTCTGGAGTGAGCACCCAAACTGAAAAGTTGGAAGCCAGAAGTAAACCTCATAGCATAAACATGCCTCTTATGTAGCCAGCAGAGACAAAAGCAAAACTTTCCAAATTTAGTGGGATGCAAGAAATAGCACAAGTTGCTTTTGCCTTTGTATCTGGAATTTTTTATTCTGTCTTTGCCTTGTTCCTGGTCTCCTCTCCTCTGTTTTCCTCCTTCTCACTCTATTTTGTTTTTATTTTTGCTCCCCCAGGTATAATTTCCGAGGCTTCCGCTGGCTCCAGGCTATGATCTTTGCCATAGAAGAAATAAACAGTAGCCCAACTCTGCTTCCCAACATGACCCTGGGATACAGGATATTTGACACTTGCAATACAGTCTCAAAAGCCCTGGAGGCCACACTGAGTTTTGTGGCCCAGAACAAGATAGACTCACTGAACCTGGATGAATTCTGTAACTGCTCAGAACATATCCCTTCCACCATTGCCGTCGTGGGAGCAACTGGGTCTGGCATCTCCACTGCTGTGGCCAATCTGCTGGGACTCTTCTACATACCTCAGGTATGCTTCTACCTCACTTGTTTAGGTTACAGAAGGGGCCTGCTTCTCTGTTCTGCAGAGATTAAGCAGAGATTGCTTAATCTTTGCCATTTTCAATAGAACTTTAAGGAGAGAAACAATAAAATGGGGAGGTGGGAGGGGAATGAGTGTCATTGTTATGATAGAAATGTGTCTTGTTAGCACTTTGCAGTTCCCAAATACAAAGGTTACTGAGCAGCCTTAACAACATTTGGTCAACAACAGCATAGTCTAGGAGGACTGGAGTCCTCTAGACTGGTTTAGTCTGTGAATACAGGTATTTCAGGTCAGTCAATGACAGTAGCCAGCTCTGACACCTTAGTTGTGTCGTTACTTCACAGTAGGGACTCTAGTCTGGTCCAGCTCCCACAGAGCCCACTGAAGGCAGAGCATCATCACCAGCTGCTCTTAAGGTCTCTCAGCATCTCTGATCATTCAAGTAGGTGACCTGTAAAGTTGCTGCTTTTGCTGATCAGATGCTGTGGAGGTTTCTTCTGAGGTAACCTGCCTTTCTTTTTGCCTAGGGCATCCAAAATGACATTTGTGAAATCATGTGGATATGCCCTTGTCCTGAGGTCACCTGTGTGGTGTTGTTGTTGTGCCAATTCCTGTGTTGCAGCATCTTTCAATCTGCATTCTGACTCTCCTGGAGTCAGTACCATCATCCATGGTCCCATCCTTTCATTTAAGGGGCTTGTTGATCTGCCAAGACCTTAAGCAAAGGATAAGGCTGGCTTAATGTTGTTGCTTTTGGTTTGAGATTTCTGCACTGAAGTCAGCTTTGGAAAAAGTGTTTGGCCTTAACCATTTAAGTGTTACCTTGTACAGTCTAATGTTTCCCATTCCTCTTCCAAAATTAATAGAGGTGCCAGAGCTCACAAGAGCCCCTATAACAAGATTGTGTCAGAATGTGCTCTCAATTTGTCCTGAGAAATGTATCTTTGCTTCAGCCAGGGCTCCAATTCCCATCTGCACCATGAATGAAGAAGGAAGGATTCTTGATTGCCCTGTGCACAGTAATATATCTTGTTTGTTCTGTCTTTTCAGTCAGACTCCTTTGCAGGAGTCTGAAAAACTGTACATTTGATCTCTGAGCATGGCAAGAATGGTTTAATTAATATGCTATGTGGGTATTGATCAGGCAATTAATTAATAAGCTAATTCTGAAGTGACAAGAGTGGCACTGGAAGCTGGCATGTAATAAATACCCTGATGACATCTTAAGGGGCACTGTTGATTTGCACATCACATTACCAGGTGAACAAGGGCAGCAGAGCAGGGTGGGTGAGTTCAACTGAATGTAAGAGATGTTTGCAGTTCTCAGACTTCCTCTTTAAATAGAGAATGACATTTGTCCTGTGAGGCAGTAGCCTTATCTAGAGGCTGCAGAAAAGGGTAGATGTCAGGAGGTTCAGTTCTGGAACGAAATCTCAGCCAGGTAGTTGAAGCATGACAACTGAAAGCAGGCTTTTAGACTGGTAGATGTTGGGTGGAATTGTCATAGCCATTTATACCAAGGCCATTAGCAAATCCAGGTTTATTAGGCCCTGCATTTCAGCAGGAGTTGGAGGTGTATTTTACAATTAGTGTACAGCTCATTACTCATTCTGTTGACGTAAACACTGAAAATGTTACAACTTCTGTTCTGTTTCTCAGCACCTCACCTCTGTGTCCCCTTACAGCATGTGTGGCAGTGGGACACATTGCATGTTCCTCCTGGCAAAAGTTTGATGCAGTGTGAGTAGCACTGGGCATGAGCCTGTCCAGGAGACAGTGCAGCTCTGGGACAGGACGATTTACTTCTGAGGCCCTTGAAACTGCATTATGAGACCTACTTTATTTCCTTCTTGCAGAAACATTAAACAACAGAGTTTAAAGAGAAGATAAGGTTTTCTGAAAATTTCCACTTTGTACATAATGAACTGTTTGTAGAAGACTTTTTCAAATGGGAGTCAGTCATAAAGAATTCAGATAACAATCTCAAAATGTGTTTTAGAAGTTCTCCAGATCTTTAAACTGTTATTATCTGGGATTTATGGTTTTCTTCTTACTTGTAGGTAGTTCAGATTATATCTTAAGAGCATATGTCACTTATTATGATTAGGAAAATTAACTAGTTCTTGATAGTTTTAGCAAAGGAAATAAAATCCAATTTTAACCATAAAACATGGTGGCTTATGAAGATGGACTGCCCACTGGTTTCTTTGCTGATTCTGGCCAGCAATCAGGAAACACTGCTAAAGTAGCGTTACTATAACACTCTGCAGGATCACAGAAACTGATATACATTCTTCTTATGTGAATTGACAGGGGTTGTATATAAAAGGCACATGGTGCCTGATGGATCATGTTTAAGGATGGGGATGGATTCAAAGGCAAGGAGAGAAAGACAGAGTAGCTTTGGAATGGCAATATCATCCTGCTCTCTCGTGTCTGGTTCAGGACAGAGAAATCATGTGTTTTGTCTTAATTCAGTGCATTGTCCTCATTTATCTAGATGGCACATTCTTTTTATTTCTGGATTTGGAAGAAATCTTTGTCATTCCTCCAATCTAGTGTCCATTTTTCTCTCCCTCAGATCCTTCACCTTGCAGGTGGGCACAGGCTGGCTCCAGCCTCTAAGGTATGAGCAGCTGCTCCTGTGTGAGTGCCTCTGTAGGACAGGCACAGCTAGAAGAATGTGCAAGCCCTTAGAGTGGATCGCCTGCAGACACAGGCTAAGAAAATAAGGCTCCCAGGCTGACAGTGATGCTAAATGAAGGCAATTTATTTCAGGCATTTCACTTTATGGTGTCTTTTGCTTGTTTGCTGTGCTCTGACAGGTCAGCTATGCCTCATCCAGTCGTCTCCTGAGCAATAAGAACCAGTTCAAGTCCTTCCTGCGCACCATCCCCAACGATGAGCACCAGGCCACGGCCATGGCAGACATCATCGAGTACTTTCGCTGGAACTGGGTGGGAACAATCGCGGCTGACGATGACTATGGCCGACCAGGGATTGAAAAATTTCGGGAAGAAGCAGAGGAGAGAGACATCTGCATTGATTTTAGTGAGCTCATCTCCCAGTATTCAGATGAAGAGGAGATCCAGCAGGTGGTAGAGGTCATCCAGAACTCCACAGCAAGAGTAATTGTTGTTTTTTCCAGTGGCCCAGATCTGGAGCCTCTCATCAAAGAGATCGTCAGGAGAAACATCACTGGCAAGATCTGGCTGGCAAGTGAGGCCTGGGCCAGCTCTTCCCTAATAGCCATGCCAGAGTTCTTCCGTGTCATCGGCAGCACCATTGGGTTTGCACTGAAGGCAGGACAGATCCCAGGCTTTCGTGAGTTCCTGCAGAAGGTGCATCCCAAGAAGTCCCCCAACAACGGCTTTGCCAAGGAATTTTGGGAGGAAACATTTAACTGCTATCTCCCTGATGGGTCAAAAAATTCTCCTGCTTCAACTTCCTTCCACAAGGGGCATGAAGAGGGGCTGGGAGCTGGAAATGGAACGTCTGCCTTCCGACCTCCATGCACAGGGGATGAGAACATCACTAGCGTGGAGACGCCGTACCTGGACTACACGCACTTGCGGATATCCTACAACGTGTACTTGGCAGTGTATTCCATCGCACATGCCTTGCAGGATATTTATACCTGTACCCCTGGGAAGGGACTCTTCACCAATGGGTCCTGTGCAGACATAAAGAAGGTGGAGGCATGGCAGGTAAGCCCTTCATTTGTGTGCCTGTGCAATATACCTGCAGAAGGAAAAACAAGCTGTCCCAAATGCCCTTTAGGGTGCCTTTCATAATCCTTGGTCTCAGACACAGCATAGGGCTCCTGGAATGCAGTGTGTGACTGTGTCTGAGGTAGGTGCATGCTCTCATCCCACAGGAAATGTAAGGTAAGTTGGGCTAGGCCTGCAGTGAAAGGGCTTTAAACCAGGTTACATTTTCTTGCATTTGCTGCAGGCCAAAAGTGCACACACAGACAATTACCACAGCCTGGCTGACGCAAGGTAACTTGATCATATATTAAACCTTTCATAAACAAGAGGGCCTGGGGAGAACACATAAACAAAGAAAACAGTTTTTAGAGTTCATTTTCTTTGGCAAGTTTTATATCTTTTGCAATCCCACAGCAATTTTCCATGCAGGCTGTATTTTTTCCCTCACGGTTTTAAGCTTATATAGGATCAAACTAAAGAAGATTGAGTAATGAAGAAAAAATAATGTGTGGCTCTTGGGCAGAAAATAGATAGCTGCTTTGATTTGGCAGTGTTATTTGTGAACTGATGAAATTGTACAAATTACTAAGTCCCATTACCCATTCATTCAATGCATTCTGCCCATTGGCATGTGGATCACATTCTGGCATTTTTTTTCTGCTCCTTCATGAATACTCTCTACCTTACTATATGTTTAATCATGCTATCCAGTATGGTATTCACTTTGTGGTTTTAATATCTACTGCATTCTTAACACAACCAGCATGGACTATCAAATAATGATATGTCAAATACATAGAAAATCCTGTCTGCCTCATTCTGGTTGTCACAAAATGCTTGAGCCAAAACATGCCTGAAATTAGAACTACACAGGTGAATAAATGGAGGATCACCTCCCCATTTGCATGAGTATTTTCTTCTCTTTGGTGCAGTCTTACCAAAACAAAGGCTGTCCTTGCCACAAACTGCAGTTGTCAGGTCACATTTACATGGATACTGCAGTTTGGCTCCTGTCTAGTCTCAGTTAATTGAAAAACATCAATCAGATCAAAGTAAAAGGCTTTGTCTTGGCTCTTATGAGACACTTGCACTGCTCTAGGTGCCTGAATAGGTATATCAAAACCACTTTACTAGGAGCTGATGAGTGCAAAGTTTGACCCTGATTTAAAGAAATCCTGCAATTGCTGGCTATCTCCAAAGTTTCTGTCTTTCAAAGCTATTCCACTTTTCAGGAAAATACTGGCAGAAATGGGCAAGTTACAGACAGATTTAGTTTTCACTGTTGTCAGTAAAAATTATCCAGAATAAATGTAGGTTAATTCATTACTTTATGCCTTGTCAGCTTGGAAAGTAAAGCTGGATATTCATGTCATTGCTATGTAAAATAATGTGTTTGTTAAAGATTCTGTGGTTGGGAAGAATGACCTCTCATTTCTGCATTGCTTGTCGGGTTCTGAAGGATATACACATCAAAATTTAACGCATCTTGCTGATCTAGGCTTTTGGTTATACATACCTGCCCAACAGAAGGGAATCAGCATCAAGAAGGAGTATGTAGAGAATAAGCCCATTGGACAAAAATTGCTACAAAGGAACAGGTTATACTTATAATGGCCACTATCATATGGTGGCTTTCAAGCCTACTTTGTTTCAAAATCAAACCCATGAATAGCAGGTAAATGCCAAATTTGTGTGCACACCTACTTCATACCAGGCATTGCGGCTCATTACCTTCAGGAAGCTTTCCTCAACCCTGGGAGTAATGAGTTCACCTCACAAACATGCAGCCTCCAGCATTTCCGGAGTGGTTTTCTGACAACCACACAGAAGAAAATCTTTCTAGCAAAGTCAATCTCATTTGCAGTGGTACTTCTGCCAGTGTTCACTGCCTGCTCCCTTTCTCACAGTCAGGTCAGTGTTTTCTTGATGGGAAGTGACCCAAGAGAGCAAGGACAGTGTTAGGAGGCTCCCATACCTGTGAGTGGAGGGCAGCTGCTCACAGTGTGCAATTACTGGCTAGGTGCTGTGTGGTACAGATAAGGTGAACCTGCTGAACTTGTGGCTCCATTAGCCTGAGCTCCTGTCCAGAGCACCCTTGCCAGCAGGTTTTTGCTGGAGAGCAAAAACCACTCATTCCACAATTTAATTATGTGCCATTTAATTTTGTTTCCTTTCAATGGCATTATCCTATTAACACGTATGAGTTTTTATTGCTATTTGATAATTGCTAATGTTATGTACTTATAACACAAATAGTTTGGGGGGATGTTCTGTATCATTTGTGGAGGGTGCTTGTGCAGATCCATATATAAACTCAGTATTTTTACCTCAGTGATCAGTTCATTTGAAATGGACAGCCTAGCACAAATCACTGTGAGTTGGTTAAACTGAATGAAGTTCTCCTATTAAGAATTTACATCTATAGTTTAGAAAAGGCTCTAGGTGTGCTTCAGCATGGGGAGTGCAAGATTTTTTTCTTCTAAGGTGAAATATCAAATACTACCAACTTTCATATTTACTTTTTTACAGCTCCTTGTTTAAGAAACCATTTCTCATTTTCTCCACCTGGGTCAGTAATCTGTGACAGATCAAATCCAGTCTTGCTTCCTTTTGTTTTACCAGTGCCTCTGAAGCTGGCTCTGTGCATTCCCAAGTGGAGCTGGGACTGGCTGTCCAGCATGGGCAGCGATTCAGGCACAGGCAGATCTGGCAAGCAGGCAGGACAGCATCCAGGCTGTGTCCAGAGGAACCTGTGCCACTCATTCCACATATAGAGCTGGCCAGGGAATTCAGAATCTTTTATCTAAAAATGGGGCAGCTGGCGCTTCAGAACTCTACAGAAAAAGCAGATTTTATTAGGATGTCTGTGCTGCCCTTATTCTGAGTGATCTGAGCTGTCTTGTTTTAAGAATCTACACTGCTGCAAGGCAGAAGATAATCTAGGTGCACACCTTTGCAAGATGCCTGCAAAGGGCAGACAGTATTGTCTGCATGTGCCATTGTTGTGTCCTGCACAATATTGAACAAGATCAGTTCAATTACTTCTTTTTGCACTGTTCTGTTCAGGTGTCAAAAAGGTGCAGGGCACTCCCAAACAAAATGTATAAATTCTGTCACTTTGGGGCAAGGCAAAATTTTACAAAAATTAAGAATTAAAGTGCATGGGTGCAAACAGAGCAACAGAAAAAATCCTCCTAAAGGTTTCCAATACCTCTGGTTGTCAGAAGACCATGCTCTTCTGCTGTGGGGTTGTGACTTTTTAGGAGATCCTATCAAGTAGAGCTAATTCTGTGTGTTGATTGGTTTGTGTACTTGCCTACCCCAAAAACAGTCTCTTCCATAGGCTACAGAATGGAAATTATAGGGAAAAAAAAGGAAGTTATGGCAAGAGACGGGATACAGGCTGAGAACTGCTGTATTGGTTCTTCCTCTGTCAAAATTCCCCTCATTTTTGGCCTGTTTCTCCATAACTGGTTTTGAAGCCCTTTTTTCTTAATATATTTTCTAATAAGATTTCTCAAGTCCCTCAAGTTCTTTCATTTTCTTAGTCAAATAGCTCATGAGGCTATTTCTGTGGTCACTTCTAGGAAAAAGTCCATCTGTTCTTTTTTCAGGTTCCCTCTGAGCATTTGCAGGAGCCTCTCTGGTGTCTCACTACAAACACTATGTGGCCCTGCAAAAAAATAGGGAGAAAGCTAACAGGGAATCCTAGTCTGTCCTTCAGACCAAATATTTCCTGCTTCGTATTATTACTGTGTGAGAAGATGAAAGACCCATCTTTTACTTTGGACTGAGGTCACTCAGTTTCTGCCCATTCATTTGGATTCTTGATGAGCAGCTGCTGGACCTCTCTTTGTGTCTTACAGTAAAAGCATTGTGATTAAATGGGGAAGACAGGCTCCCAAGGATCTGAGGAGGCAAAGGTGTGCAGTCACAGGGTCATTGAGCAGAGCATCTTTGACTCCCAGACAATTTGCAGGTTGCTGTTACACTGGAGGCTTTGAACTTTGGCATGAGTGGAAAATAAAAGTTCCTCTAGTCGCCAAGGCAAAGCACAGTGCAAGGGCTGAGAAATGAGTCACAGGTTAGAGACATGCTTGTGTGTGTCATTCTGTGCCTGGAAATATGACTGACCTCAGACTCAGTGAAAAGCTGCCATATGCTGCTCCCCAAAATAAAAACAAATACAAATTGGCTTCACCTAGCAACACCTAAAGTCTTTCATTGCACTTGTGCACCTCCCAGCTAACAGTTCCTTCCTCAGTGCCGGTGATAGGCATTGTGAAGAGGTAAAAATGGATTGGTGCCTTCTCCAGCTTTGCATTTAGCCCTGTGTGCCTGGCTGGAAATTGATTGGGCAAGGATTTAAAGAAGTAAATAATGCCTTAGATGACATAGACCTTTGAGCCTAATGACTTATCTAATCAATTTTTGTGTGTATTAAACTAGAGGCCTGTCTGAACATTCAAAACCAGCTGCTTTGTGGAATACAGAATTAAACAGTATCAGAACAGCTATTTGCTATGACTGGTGGAAAAATTAGTCACCTGGGAAGAATCACAAGGAAAACAGAGGAAACTGTTGAATGTCAGGCAACTGCAAAATGTTGCCTACTCTGCATTACAAATGCACTGGAGATATATTTGTTGTGAACAGAAGGCAAGAAGTGTGCCTGTGTTGTGGGAGACAGAATTGAGAGGGACATAGCTTGAGCCACACACAGAAATATGGGGGTCAATAGAGCAAACACAGATATTTACCCACCAGGGCACTAACAGACAATTGCTTATTCATCAGTTTGAAGATAACAACTTGCCATCAGCTGTGAGCATTACCTTAGCAGACAATAGATGGAGTATTATTTAGATGTCTCTACAGCTAAAAGGAAGAAGACTTAACTGGACTCACCAGTGGAAAATGTGCTGCGAAATGATTGCCTTGACAACACTACTAGAAGAAGGGTGAATGAACTACATGCAGCAAATACAACAAATTAATTACTAATTACTAGTAATTATTAATTACTAAGTAAAGAATGGCTGAGATTCTTCTGAATTGGGGTAGTGCACATTGCCTGATAACCAAACCCACGGTATTCTTGTCTGCCCACAAACACATTGAATTTTTCATAAAAGTCACTTTTAATATAGTCATTTATGTGCTGCTTTATAAAAAAGGCTGTATTTGAAAATAAGTTTTTTATATTTATGAAGCTCATTTGTGAAGTATTTCTGGCGGCTGGGGAAAAGTCAGTTTTTCAGCCTATAGTGGGAATTTTAGGGAAGGCTTCATGAAATGCTCACATAATGTCTCTCTGTAGCAACTTCAGATAAAAATTATCCCTTGAATCACCAAGATGTCACCAGTATCTGTTACAAAGACACAATGTGTCTTTGTTGCACAAAAGGATGCAAAATTTCTTCCAGGACTGACCTTTCCTGATACTACTCACAAGTGGACCTTGTGACAAAAGGCACCTTGAGACCTTCCTAAAGGCACTCACAAAGTGGGATGAGGAAACAAGTGGATATATAAAAAAAGTCCATTTATCCCAAGGTAGGGTTGAAGCTAATTTCAAAGGCATGATAATCATTGCATAGTTTATTATTTCATTTCTTTCTGTGAAGTCAACTATCTTCACAAACACTTTACTAACCAGTCACAGAGTTTTATCCCCAAAGTGAACTTTCATCCACTATGAAGGATGGCTGTTGCTCCACACAGAAGTTAGGAGGAATGAGAACAAATTACTTTTTATGATGACCCTTTTGCCTTGTAGAATTATAAGAGTGATCTTCCAACTGGACTAGAAGCAATACTTCACTCTGACAGGATTTTTACCAGTGTCTGTAAGAAGAATGACATGAACGACTGAAGAAATCAAAGTCTTGACATGAGATTTCTGTGTTGTGCAAGACTTACATTGATAGTGGAAATGGAAAAAACAGATTCATGCCAGTAGCCAAGTGGAACATGTGCCCAGATACAGTAACTGAATCCCCTCAAACATTAGTTGACCATTGATGGGACCTATGGCTGTGCTTGCCCACTCTGAATGCCTGAAACACTTGCATGAGTTCAGTTAACAGACTGTGACTATAGGAAACTTTGTGACTATTTTTATTTTCCCATGGATAGTACTTCTTGAATAGATTATAAATAAGTGTTGAACTCACATTTCATGAATTACCATGGTTTTGTTAAAAGAAATGACACCTAGAGTGGAGTATCTGTTGGTTCTCATTCTAACAAAGAGCTTACCCAAGCATTAAGTAATTCATCCTGTAGCTCCGAATAGAAACAAATCTACAGTGAAAGCTGTGACTTTCTTCTGGTCTGGAGAGCAGCATAGTTCTTCAAAGCAGTCTCAGCAGTGCACTGTGCAGGATGCAGTTTCAGACCTCACTGGGGCTTTGCAGAGACTGATCCATAAAGGGCTGTTTGAAGAAAACAACAGCAAAGGGCTGGAAAGGGACACATCTACACAATTGTTTTCTGCACAGCTGGGTAGGGATGGCATTAAACACCTCCCAGGAAAAAAAACAAAACATTTCAGTCAGACTTTGTTTACACAAGACAACATATGTGATTTATACTACTTGATTTATACTGAGCATTTGAACCTTTGTATCCTTCAACAATAGTACATTTACAATAGGACTATTTTTAATATTTATATTAATATTAAACTTTAATTAATAAGAAGAGCCTTATCTTAAGCTGTTAGATACTTCACCATAACAGTTATTATCCAGTATGGTGATGTCCCAAGGGCATTAAAGCATCATTTACTCAGCTAGGACTCCTGCCAGTAGATCCTTCACCCTTAGTACACAGCAACCTGGGCTATTGTATCCAATGGATTTCTCCATATTATATTTGCTGCAAGTGAAAACCAAAGCAATTATGGCATCAAGTCTAGACTAAGTGGCTCTGATTTTTTTCATGCCATGGCTGTAGTTTAAGAGAGGAGTACAAAATACCATCTAGCAGCACTGACAATTAGGTTTCATTGCACCTGTACAATTGCCTTCTTCTGTCCAGAGACCATCTCTCTCCACAAAACCTCAGCAGAAACCTAAAACATGTTTAAATGGAGTCTAAATGCACTTTACAGATGATCATGTGGCTTGAAATACTTTGTATAATTAATTATGTAAAATTATGCCACGTTCAGGAAAGTAAGTAATCTTGATCCAGCTAAAGGCTGCTTCACATCATATGTAAAGCCTAGGTATTTCACTTCTGAAGGGCTGTGTCTGACAGCCAAACTTGTGTTTAGCAAGATTTATTTTCCCCAAAGACATGCTGACTAGTAGACCTTTTTTTTTTAAATTAGTATGATCCATGGCAGGCCACATCTCTTGTCACAGATCATGTCTGATTTCCAGCTGGGATTTACTGACCTTTAGTTTCATTGGTCCATACTTAGGCTTACTTTATTAGATTTAAAAGTCCAGATGAAGTATGCATCATTTTTCTCCATATAATATTTATGCACGTTGGTCAAATTATTCCTCAGTCTTAGCTTGATAATTTGAATAGAGTGGACTCATAAGGTATGTTTTCTGCTTTAGTTCTGTACGTTGTCCATTCACTTATCCCTCTTTTTGGCATGTATTCAGTATTCCTTCAACACACTCAGCACAGCCAGACAGTGAAAAAAAAATCCCACATTTGCATGCTCCTATTATTTCCTCATTTGTAGGAGCACAAGGAACCTGAGCCTTCCATGCCACCACATGCAATGGAAAGGTCACATTTAGTTGCCAGTAATACTTTGCAGCAGGTGGTGCCCTTTCTGTGCCTGGCGTGAATTCCTTACGCCTTGATGCACAAGTCTGAGTTTCTCTGTGTTAAACACAGATGTTTGAAAGCAATCTGAGGGGAAATGCTTTTTCTTGAGTACTATTTATCATTATCTTAATCCGTGAATTTTCTGCAGATATTCTCACCAGTGTGTTTGTAGCTGCTGCCAGGGTACTGATGAACATATTGGAAAACAGTGAGTGGTTTACTGGGGCTGGAGGAATTCCCCATGAATTGATGATCTGTCTCTATTGATATCTGTTGGGCAATTCTTGATCCATGTTATGTGAAGTATAAAGCTCAGTTATTTCACTTCTGAAGGGATATGTCAGTCAACCCAACTTGAATTTAAGAAGATCTGTATTCCTCAAATGTTACTAGGTAATTGCTATGCAGCAATTATGTTTTAGTCCTGTAGTTTTGTATTAATTACTCTCAGCCCTAAACTCTTGTTTTTCATTGTTTTTCCTGTGATTCCTGTCAGGCTAAGCAGTCTTTGGCTTCAGAGGACCTCTTTCTGCCTTTTACAGTATTGTCTTTTCTTGGCAGCTGTTGCAGCCCACCAGAGGCTGACACTGAGCAGAACTTTGGACACAGTGTTGGGAATACATTACACTTGCAGGTGTAGCAGAAAGGTGGATTAGGGTTGCTGTGGAATAAGATTAGATAGCATATTGACTTTGACATTCAAAGCCAGTGGCATTTTTATGTGTATATCATAAACCTACTGTATTAGTGCTCTTTTTATTGCTCATGGACTGCTGTGATGAACTGTCTGGTTCTGTCAGCCTTTAAAATCCAATTTAAATTGCTCAGGCTGCCCTCCAATCTCTCTTTAAGGACTTTCCACCTCAGTTAATGTCACATTATGGCTCCAAAACAAGTGCCCTTGAGATAAGAATGTCTATGATTTTTTTCTGATAGCAAGGGTAATAACACATCATTCATGTAGCTTTCCTTTTCCTCCTTAACTCTCTCTTTAGCATTCCATCCTCTTTAGCTGTCTCTTACAGCCTTAATGTCATGAGGATCTGGCATACACGACACCTTTCAATTTTAATATGTTCAAGGAACTTTTTATACATTGCCCAGTGATTTTTTCTTCTTTGCTCTCCAGGATTTTTTGTGTTCTGCTTTCTGTCAATACAACACCTGTGGTTTTCAGTCTTGTTTGGATATTCTGTGTTGGATTAGTGCTTTTAGAGCCCACCATAATGAATACTGCTATTTGAGCTGTATTTGTATGATGAGGATGGCAACATATCATTACTCTCTAATTAATGAGCTTTTATTTTAATGAGCACAGGCAAATTTCAAATGGCTTTATCATACCTATGGTACAGTCAATCCTTTCCTCTAGCTTGCCCATGGATTTTTTCCATTCTGTGGAGTTCAGAGACCCTCCATCATCACTCTTCTATGTTTGTACACCACTGGAGCAGAGACTAGTCAGAAGACTCCTTGATTTTATATAGCATTATATCCTACCTCTAGGGGTTTTCCATAAACATTGTTTTTTCATTTTGCTACCATGATTTTTGTCCTGATTCCTAGGAACTGAATTAATGCTCACAGAATTTAAGGAGGGGAGAGATGCTGTCCCTTCAGCCATTTCTCCCCAGAAGAAACCTACTGGACTCAGTAGATCAGATTAATTCTGTTTGAGATGGCACTGAATCTGGCTACTCCAGATGCCCTAAGTCCTGATGTTGTTTGTAGGAAGGATTTTTTTGGACTCCAGGGTACTAATACTACACTATCATGCTTTGGGCCATATAAATGTGTTTGGGTACCGTCATACAGCTAGAACTTAATTTAAAACAGAAAAAGTGAAAATTATAGAGGTTAAAAAGTATTCTGTCATCTTTTTTCTACTCTAGAGCTAGTCAAATTCACTAATTGCAGTTAATGGAAACATCACTGCCCAAACCAGCATTTTGACAGACTCAAAATGAATCGTTTCCCCTTTTCCCACTAAAAAAAGGTAATTGCAGTTTAAAAAAGAACTGTCATTTGAAGGTCACACTTTTGAATTTGACTTTAAAAAAATTTCACTTGACAGGATTTCACATGTTTCCTTGTAAATCTTCGGTTACACTGGACAAAATCATTATTTTTTTCCATTGCACACCTATGTGAGGTGCTGTTTACTATCAACTAAGCATTACAAAGCACACGCTCAGGACTGATGCTCTGTGGACAATTGCATTTAGAACTGTAGGTATGCACAAGGCCAGCAGGAGCTGTGGAGAACCTTAGGAAAACAAAATATCTTGGTTCCATCATTACTGCGTCCTACAACCTCCTAAATGATGGTTAAATCAGTCTGGAAAAGCAGCCATGCAATGCCAAGACGTTGCAAGATTATTTCTTGATTCCTTTGGGAACCCCTGTGACTCATCAGACAGGTCTTTCAGAAACATTTCAGAATCAGGTTTGCAAAGGAATTGAGGCATATTCAACCACCTGTAAATACCAAGAGTTCACTCTCACAAAGAAAGGACATAATATATGCATGAGTCCCCATGTCAGCACCAGTGCTGCCCCTCTGCTCAAGGACAGGGCACTGGTCAATGGAAGGGGCAGAGAGGGATCCAGCCTCCATCTGCCTAGGGATCATATCCTGGGCAGAAGCAAAACAGAACCAATTATCAGTTACAATATGGCAATCAGCACATCTTGGCATGTCAGCTGGATGTCCTGTATTTCTCTGGAGACCTGAATAAGGTCAGCTGGCTTTGCAGGGTCAGGGGTCTCTGGTTTTGGGAGGATGTATCACCTCTTTCCCACAAATCCCTATGTGTGCTGTAAACAATTAAATAAGTCCATACTTTCATTTCCCTTGAAATGGAAGACTAATGCCCAAGAGTTATTATCACCACTTCTGAACCTCTCTGATCTTCATTTAATTTCATTCTTCTTTTTTGATCAAATGACTAGAACAAACAGGTTTTTCCAGAGGAGACTTACACTATTGATGCTATATTTTCAGTATCATTTTCTTTCTTACTTTCATATCCTAATATTTTGTTTGCTCTTTCTGCTGTATAGCACATGGAGTGTTTTTACTGAGCTGCCTACAATAATGAACAGGTCTTTGTCTTGAGTGGTTAGTTAATTTTCTTCAGTAAAGATTATGAATACCTTAAATTATTACTTTTATCATATGGCACATATTTTCTGTCATACACATTCAATTGTGTTACCCAATGACCTTCCTAGCTTTACAAGGAAGTAATTTGGTTCTTATCAAACCATAACAACATTGAATATTCTGGAGTTATTCTCAGGCTTTGCACAGCTATTCTTGAGTATTGAATGAATTCTGGCTTTCCTTTTTTTTTTTCAATTTAGAATTTTTGAATTTTTAATTCAATTTCAATGTAGCATTTCACCAGAGCTGGGATGTCCATCCCATCTTGCCAAATTTCCCTAGGAATATTTTCTGTGTACCTCTGGCTGACCATCAATTCTCTTCAACACCAGCCTTCCTTGCAGAGTCTATCTCCTTTTGTTCATCTGCCCTGTTACCAACCTGACAGTTTCAATCCTGGACTACTGCCCAGGCCTTGCACAGTAGGTGCTGACTGGTTTTCATTATTTTGGCATGAAGTGCTCAGTATCCCAACTACACACCAGGCACTCCTTGTGCATGAAGCTGGATGTATGTAACAGGAAGACATCCACTTTTCTGTGAGGTATTTACAGTGAGAATCACAGCTCTCTTCCTGGGTACCTTTCAGCTTCTCCACCAAAGTTACCCTTATAGTGATAAACAGTATTAACAGTCACTTCTTCAGAGCAGTAAACCAATACAAACCAGGCAGCTTAGGTGGAATCTGATCACCAGAACTAGGACCTAAGGGAATGGCCTGAAGCTGTGACAGGGGAGGTTCAGATTAGATATTAAGAAAAGGTTTTTCACCCAGAGGGTCGTTGGGCACTGGAACAGGCTCCACAGGGCAGTGGTCATAGCACCAAGCCTGACAGAGCTCAAGAAGTGTTTGGACAAGGCTCTCAGGCACATGGTGTGGACTTGATGAGTGCCTTCCTTATGGGTCCCTTCCAACACAGAACGTTCTATGATTCTGTGAATGTAGCAAGTGGTGTGAGGCAATGAATCACTTCCTTCACTGGCTGAAGAATTCCATTATCTTCTGGATGGCCTTTGGGAAAAGGTGTGATTAATGGTGTTGGCATATTCTGTCATCTTGGTTTTAAAAACAGCATCAGCACTACATGCTCTCCCTCTTGGCCTGCAAAGGGCAGCAGAGAGGGAGGAGAGGTTATAGAGAAGAAAAGTTCAGCTCCAGCTGGCAAGAAGAATGCTTTGGACAGAAGGGCGAAATTCATCTTGTCCTGCCTCAGGCTTCTGGAAACAGGTATTACTGACACAAGGGGCCAGGGCCAGCACCCTCCTGCCTGCTCAGTTACTATGTGCCAGTACTGCTTGATGCTGTGATGACAGCATTTCCTTCCAGAGAGCCCAAGAGATGGCTCTACAGAAAAAATAGGCAGAACAAGATATTTCAAATTAGAGAATGCAGGAGGAATTGAGGATTTGATACCAATGTATTTTAATAGTTTAGGCTATAACCTATACCAGGTGTACCAGCCGAGCCATTTTTAGCTGGTTTTCAGTCTTTTTGTCAAATGCACTTGAATTTGTCAAAGCTACTGAAACATAAATTATGCTAAATTAAGAAAAAAGAAGCTGAAAAGCAGAATACCAAGATTAGCAGAACCAAGATAAAGGTGAGTGGTGAAGAACTGGACTGTAACCAATCATACTTCCTGCAAAGTGCATGCAGAGCTTGTAGACAAAATAAAGGCACCAATCAAAAAATGCATGATCATGTGAAGAGTAGTTTTAGAATGTATAAGGTATAAGGTACACAATAAAGTGTCTTCTGCATTAATCAGATTGATTTGTCGTTCAGAAGTCTTTCATTCCTGCACAGAGAGTAAAAACTTGTGTTTTGCTGGCCTGTAAACAAAGATTATCACATAGGTAATTGAAAGTGAAACGATAAAAGGAAGAACACCAAAAAACTATTACTTCAGAGAACATTTCTCCTAAAGTATTTTATGAGTGGCTCTTCCAGAACTGTCCTGGGCATATTTCCTCATGATACTTGACCACTGGCAAAATGCAGGTCCTGAGCACCATGACTCCTGGCCTAATGCCATAGCTGGTTTCTCAAGTCCTTCTGCCTGTTACAGGATTATGGAGGCATCTTCTCCATGTGCTTGATGAGAGACCTGAAACAAGAGAGGAGATTGGGCCCTCTGCAATTCAAAGTGAAAGTCAGGGCTTGCCATTTAGAGGACAGTTGCCAGCTTTTCATCTTCATTCACACTGAGCCACGATGTGGTAGTGTTGGCTGCTCTCAGCATGGGCACTCTACTAAACCAAAGAGAAAAATATTTGATACCTATCAGTCCAGAAGTGTTTTATAGGCCTGAAGAGAAATAGGTAGACAGAGATTAAAACTTAAGTGTGGGAAAATGTATGTTAATTGTCAGACAGGATTGCTAGCAACTGTGTGTTAGGAGGGGTATTTGTTTGTCTTCTATGGTGACAGACACCTATAATGTGCCCAGGTTCTCTTCCATTGCAGGACCATTTGACCTAGGGAAGAAACACATCAGAAAGGAACTTCAGAAAGAAGCCAAGGACATTAATCCTTTGACAGTATGGAGACTAGTTAAGGACCTGTCACAGTTCAGACAGAGTAAAGGTTAGCTCATAGCATGCCTGGATATGGACATTTATTTACATTTATTTAAGAATTAACAGGACTACAACTTGTACAGCTTTTAACTGCTTGGTATTTCACACACTCTTCTTTCCCCTCAGTGTTACATCACCAGGTCTCCCCTTCCTGGTAGGAACATGGTGGAGATCTGTCAAGGTGAAAGTTCTCAGTTTGTACTGTGCAGCCCCTCTCAGTTGCCTTTCTCAAGCATTACTGGCCAAGGTTATTGAGCAGTCCCCAACATTTGTCTCCACACATCTCCTTCATCTCCAGGATCTTGCCCTACTTCCAGTGTTTTTCATCTAAACATGATCTTCACCTTCTTGTTTCTAGCCCTGACCCCTAGGTTTTGGTTGCCTCCTGGATGGTGGATCTGTCTCCTATCTTGCTACTGATTGGAGTATTTAGGTCATGCCAGTATTGTTTAGTCCAGCTACTATCAAAATGTACAACTAGTCTTTGGCTTGTGCTTTAGAGGACAGCTCAAAGTTCAGCTTTGGGCATGTATGTACACACAAAATTCTCTGCTATCTGACACCATCCAAAATTTAAAATGGATTTTTTTGCCTGCCACCAGCCTCAGTACTAGTGACAGAAAGTGAGTGTATACTGCAGATCAAGAAAAGGGGGAGGAAGGAAGCTTGCAAGGCAAAACAAAGATATTAGGTGGTGTTTGTCAAAAGGGACACAGCATCCTTCAGATAACTGAGTTATGTCCAGTGAGTAAAATTGGAAAATTCATAAACTCTGGCAGATTAAATGTAAAAATAAAATAAGGCAGGCCAGAAAAGTGAATGTGCAATATCCTGAAATGGGGTAAAAGATCATAAATAGTCTTTTAAACACTTCAGGAGTCGGATTGTCTGTTGAGCCATAGATTATCACTGCAGAAGACAAGG
This sequence comes from Erithacus rubecula, assembly GCF_903797595.1. Classification (NCBI taxonomy): domain Eukaryota; kingdom Metazoa; phylum Chordata; class Aves; order Passeriformes; family Muscicapidae; genus Erithacus; species Erithacus rubecula. Next base: position 25,773,403 of record NC_136658.1, read on the forward strand.
TAAAGCCATGACAGAAGAAAAGTGTGCTCCTCATGGACAAACTTTAGAAGGTTTAGTTATTTATGTAGAACTTTTAGAGGATCTGTATAATTGAACTTACTATAGAAGAAACTGTGGAACACAGGAGAAAAATGAACCTTGATACTTCAGGGCAAGCGAACAATATTTACCCAAGGGATCTGCCAGAGCTCACAGATGAAGTAACTGAATTTTCTGAAAAGGTTCTGGAGGAGATCCAAGGAACTAACAGAGCCTGATTGAGCCCATTATTAGAAATTGGGTTTAACAAAAAATAGGAAGGAAAAATAGAATATACTGAGGAAGAAAGACCATGACTTCTCTAAAGAGAAGCCCTACCTCACAAACCTCCTGAAGTGCTTTGAAGGGTTTGGGATGTGTATGGATAAGGGAACTTCTATTCATAGAGTATGCTCAGGCTTCTTGAAGGCATTTTCTGGTGGTCTGTCAGCAAATTCAGAACTTACATGTGTATTGGTTGAAAAAGAGTCAGCAGAGGATAAAAATAAATTATGAGACCTGACAGCACAAATGAAGTTGATCAAATCTATGGGTGGACTTCTCAGGTCTGTCTGAATAGTAGTCAAAAAAAGCAAATGCACTTCTAAGAATAGTCACAGTGGAAAAGGGACTGAGAGATTAACAGAGTGTCCTGGGGCCACTTTCTCAGCCCTTTGGTGCATCTCACTTCAGTATCATGTGCAAGGCTCAGAATTGATGAAGAAGACTGGGAATATTTGGAGAAGAGTCAGTGAAACAGCTTCTGTAGAAGATGTAGCAACATCAGATAGGGCTCAGCAGCCTGAGAAAGAGGTGTCTGAAGAGAGGTGGTTATAAAGTCCTGAGAGGCATGGAAAAGATGACCAGCAAATGACAGTTCTTTGCCAATATAAACATGAAGGTCATCAAAAGAGATTCGTAGCTGCTCTGTTCCAAGAGAGATGAAGAGGTGCTTGTCTCATAAAATGTGGGTTTCTGTACTGTAGGAGGCTGTGGATGTGAAAAGTTTGCACAGGTGCAGAACACAAATGTGCAACGTCATGGCAGGTTATTGGGTACAAAACCTCCAGCCCAAGGAAGTCACTGAACTGCAAAATGGGTGAGAGTGTTCATAAGTATCACAGCCCCTGTGCTCCTATTGTAGGTATTTGCTGTTGGCACAGTACAACAGGGTCCTGGGCAGGTAAGCTGCCAGCCTGGTATAATACAACTGTATTTATATCACAGCTTTATGATCCCTCCATAAAAGCACATGACTCAGAATATCTATCCTGGATAAAGTATGGGATGCTTCATGGCTAGGAATGGCCTTACCAGGAATAATGGGAGAGTGAACTTGAGGGCAGGTTGCAAGTCCTTTGCAATAATAGGTGTTTTAATTAAAAGCCAGTGCAATTCAACATGAAGTCTGTGACAGAGAGAAAAGAAAAGAAAAAATTACAGAATTATCTGAAGACAGCACCTTGCACAATGCTCTCCCCACAGGCTTCCACCAGGTGATGAGAGTGTATCCAAGCCACAAGGTCAGCACTTCTTTCAAAAACTCTGGTTGCAGGATATGATACACATGCTGTTGGCCTGGCTGAAGCAGGGTCTTTGTCTTGGGTTACAATACAGGATGTGATCAGAAATGTGTATTCTGTCACCATCTGTTGAAGCCAGATGGGCCAGTGATCCTTACCTCCATGGCACATACCATCTGCTAATGGGCCATCTTTAAAACCAGATGGGGCAGTCATCTGTATCTTTTCCACAACCCATCCTCTCTCCAGGAAGATATCATCTGCTACATTAAGTCTCATTGTATGACTGATAAAATTACATCATCCCATTGGGAGATGCTCCAGCCAGGGGGAGGAACCAAACCTTTCCTACCTAGATAAAAACTGAGATTTTGGACACCAAGGTACCTTCTTTCAACTGGATTCCAGAGGAAAGCTGGACCTTTCCAAATCATCCTTGGACCTTCAGAAGAAAGCTGCACCTTCTACAGGGCCATGGCTTCAACTGAACCACATCTGCCACTGCAGGAGGACTGCAGCCACCATTTAATGGGACTGATACCAACACCCTGACTGACAGGGTGTCAGGCTGTATTCTGACTCTGTCAGTGTTTTGGGACTGTTCTGTAATACTGTATTTCTATTATAATTTTCCTAGTAAAGAACTGTTATTCCTAATTCTCATATCTTTGCCTGAAGCCCCTTATTTTAAAATTATAATAATTGGTAGGGAAGGAGTTTACATTCTCCATTTCAAAGAGAAGCTCCTGCCTTTATTGGCAGACACCTGTCATTCAAACCAGGACAGTCTTTTAGGTCTTTGTGGATTGAGTTATGCATGTTTCTATCCTAAGTTACAAAACATATTGACACATTTTTAACTGTAAAATCTTTAGCTAATCATTGATAAACTGGTGCCTATAAAATAGTGCTGTGGTTATTCAGAGTCTACAACTTCCTCTTTCAAAGTTTAGTTCTTATATATTCTTTGTCTGTTTGAATTGTATTTTTACACTGTAGAGAGCAGAACTTGTGAGATACAGAGATATGATCCCGGGACTTTCTTGCTTTTGAAAAAAGGGAACATGTTCTGGTAGTTCATTTTACAAGCTACCCCTCAGAAATTTAGATTTGAAGAAAAACTTCGTGTTTTTTTTTTTTTAAAAAAAAACAAAAACAAAAACAAAAAAAAAAAAAAAAAAAAAAAAAAAAAAAAAAACAAAAAAAAAAAAAAAAAAACCAACCCCAGACTCTGTTATTTCTGTTGTTCCAGTTGCCTCTCATTTGGGATTTTAATCGGGTCATGTGCCTTTTGTGAGTGAACTGATACACATTTTGTACCTGCTAGCTACAGTTGCAGAGCTGAGACTGTTATACTCTGCCTGGGGAAAGACAGCATTAATTGCAGATCAGCGCTTTTATGTAAATTAACTGTGAGATGGACATATCAGGCCATCCTCAGGTGTAGTGTGTGTGTATGACCAAGGGATAGATCCTGTCAAATTAATCCTGCAAAATCCCACTAAAAGCCAGGGGTGTGTATTATTTTTTAAGAAACCTGATGACAGGAGGGAAGGCAAAGGAACAGATGAATTGATATGAATGTTACTAAATTAAACAAACAAAAAATTGCATTCAGAGGATCCAGAAGTTTCTCCACCATTCATCTTGCTGACCTTAAGACCAGTGAGCCTCCTGCTGCTGCAGCTGACCCAGAGAGGCAGGACTTGAACTGAAGAATATTCAATATGGCTTTTGCAAGATTATCTCCTGGTGTGTGTAGCAACTGCAGACCAAACAAGGGCAAGGTCTCACATCTGTACAGGTAACAGTCAACCCAGCAGTGATACTCAGTCAGGATATCCTGGTGTCATTCAGTAGTGCTGCATAAGAGTGCTATACTGAGTTGGAGTGAGGAGAAACATGGCATTAGGCTCAGCATAATGACAAACCTGATTTGGCCATCAAAGCTGCAGCTGTCACTCTGTGGTAGGTGCCAGAGCCTGCAAAGGAATGCAAGCTGCCCTGTTGAGCACCTGCGCTGCTGACAGACAAAGTTTCTGGTAACAAGCAGACCAAGATTAAAGCCCCTGTGCAGATGAGGCCAAAGTGAGGTTAAGCAGTACAGCACACCACTGTGTGTCTGCAGACCTCGTCACCCATTCTGACCTCAGAGCTGCTCCTGCTCTGTTCTCACCGTCCCCTGATGGAGCTGGGCAAGTAGTACCCCTCAGGAATAAGAGGAATGAGAGGGCAGAAGTCTCTGTTTCCTTACCCACAGCAGGCAATGCCCCAGCTCACCTCAGCAAAGTGCCAGCACAGAGCATGTTCTTTCTCTGTGTCCATCAGAGGGTGAGACCTTCCAGGGACAGGTTGTGGTTCTTTGGTGAGATCATTCCATCTGCACACCTTATGGGTGAGCTGGTCTCCAGAAAAGGGCAACAGGGATGAGAAAGACAGAAAAAATCCTGTCTTCTCTGTCTCACCTGTTATTCAAAGACTGAATACTGTGGCAATATTTTGACATCCTTCCATCAACATCATACAAGCTGCAAAGGTATTGTTGGCCACATCATCTGTAGTACTACAATGATTTTTCCAGACTCTATCAGGCTGGCATTGAAACAGGCAGTGGGAGGAGGATATCTGTGGCTCTGGGGATTTTAGCTTGAGATAGGAGGATCCCAAAAGGAAACAGAGAAAAATGAGACAATTTAGCAAAACTGACAGGAATTAATGAAGTGATTCTGTTCCCCTGTCCCTGTGTTTCCAGGTGAAAAGAATTCATCAAAACAACATTGTCTGTTCTGTCTGTGAGGTGAAAAGGGCTCTGCCTGCCTAGACAAATTGATCTAGTTTTGGTTTCTCTTACATTTTGCCATTCAGAGTTGTACATTTGGGCACTCACAGGTGAGAGAGATGCAGAGAGAGGGAGACTGGGCTTACAAGCTGTCACAGGCAGTAGAACCACAGCAGCAACTATGATGCTGGGGTCTAAGGGCAGCTGACAGCCAGGTGCCCTCAGAGTCACCTCATCTTTCCATAAGTAAACTTAGGGAGAAATCTGGTAAGTGCATAAACCAGCAATTATTTTTTGAACAGAACTACAATGTGGATGAATTGTATCATAGTTGCCAGCAAAGGCTTTCTTTCATGCTGAAGATTCTTAGGTCTACTTGTCAGGCTATCTAGATCATGAACTTTAAAACCACAGTTGTCCCTGGGATTAGAGACACACAGCATACTGGCTGAGAGCCAGCTGAACATGAGCCAGCTGTGCCCAGGTAGCCAAGAAGGCCATTGGCACCTGGCCTGTATCAGCAATGCTGTGGCCAGCAAGATCAGGGCAGTGATTGTCCCCCATGTAGGGCCCTGCTGAGCCACACCTCGAGTGCTGTGTCCAGTTCTGGGCCCCTCACTGCAAGAAAGACATGGAGGGGCTGGAGCACATCCAGAGAAGGGCAACACAGCAAGTGAAGGGTCTGGAAAAGAAGTCTGATGAGGAGTGGCTGAGGAAAAGAGGGGCCTGTTTAGCTGGAGAAAAGGAGGTTTAGGGGGCCTTTATCACTCTTTATATATCTCCTCCCTTGTGGCAAGGAGGAGGTTACTCTTTTCTCAGAGGTAACAAATGACATGATGAGAGGAAATGGCCTTAAGTTGTGCCTGAGAAGGTTTAGACTGAATATTAGGAAAAATTCCTTCACTGAAAGGGTAGTCAGGCTTTAGAATAGGCTGTCAAGGAAAGTGGTGAAATCACCATTCCTGGAAGTGTTCAAAAAACATGATGATGGCACCTGGGGACATGGTTTGAATAGAGCAGTGCTCTATTTATATATCATATATATCTTTGAATAGAGCAGTGCTGGGTTAATGGTTGGACTTGATGATCTTGGAGGTATTTTTTAGCCTTAATGATTTTATAATTCTATATGACACTTTAAGGCATGAGGTGAAAATTACAGGAAACAACTCCTGGGAACAGGTAGAACATGTTACTTTCAACTATGCAACCATGAGACAGAAGCAAAAAAATATGGTAAGAAATCTCCAGTTTTGCAATATGGCAAATAAGCTTGATTTGTTGGGGTTTTCTTACTAAAGTACAGGGCTTGGGTTTTTTTCAATCAGAGTCAAAAGTGAGTTGGTTCTCAAGCATTCCTGCTTCTGAGTGATCAGTCATTCAGAGAGCAGAGACACCAGTTGAGAGCATTCATGCAGTGGTTGCAAGAGCAGGGTGAGAGTGGTGCATGGGTGACTGAAACACATGAGAGGCTGCTGTCACTTCCCTGGCCCTAACGAAGAGCTCTGGGCTTGCAGAGGTGACTCAGAGGACCAAAGAGGAATGCTAAATGGATGACGGGATAGCACCAGTAAATGTTACAGATGGGTTGCCAGCCACCCAGAGGGCCACAATACCTTGTGTTGTCTACAAGGCTCTGTGTGTTCGTGTCATAGAAAACCTCCTACTGCTGCGACTAAAACATTTGAAGAGATTAAGGTCTGTATTGAAGTGATCCTTCTCTGTCTCCATAGCTGATGTGTGCTGTGATAGGGTTGTAACACACAGGCATTCATAGTGTTTCTCTGTCTCTCTCTAGGTTCTCAAGCATCTGCGACACTTAAATTTCACCAATAACATGGGGGAGCAAGTGGATTTTGATGAGTTTGGGGACCTGGTAGGAAATTACTCAATAATCAATTGGCATCTCTCTCCGGAGGATGGCTCAGTCGTCTTTGAAGAGGTTGGGCACTACAACGTTTATGCCAAGAAGGGGGAGAGGCTTTTTATCAATGAAAACAAGATCCTATGGGGTGGATTTTCTAAGGAGGTAAGTGCTTAAATCCTCACAGCAATGTTTTGCAGATCCATAAGCTGAAACTTGAACTAGCCCTGCACACTCCTCATATTATGGCTTCATGTCTCATTAAAGGATCCATTCACCTTCTGTATACACAGGCTCCACCATAGTCTTTTACACCCTTCTTATACACTGAAATAAGAGACAATGTCTCCTCCCCTTCTGTACATTTCTTGACCCTAGGTATTAATGTTTTAAATTATGTCTTTTTTTTTCCTGGCCCAAGCAGATAGAGTAGAATTTTATAGCAGTGTTTCAAAAGGGATGAGAAGTTCATTACCCAAGTCTGGTTGTTGACTAAATCAAATTTTCCTGAGCTCAGTAGTTTCATTGCTGAAAAGAGCCATCTCTTTCACTCCCATTATTTCTGTATCAAGAAGTGTCTCTTCTTGCTCTTAGTTATATTTACAACTCTTTCTGCTGGCTTTACCCACTTCCTTACACCCTTGCCTTGAAAACAGAACAAGCCCTGTCAATCTGCCTGGGTTAACTTGGACATGGTGCTCAAATAGTGGAAGATGCTAGCTACCTTTTTTTTTGTATACTCCATGAGAATGCTTCTGCAGCCTCAGAAGTAGTGACCTCAAGATGTATCAATTGACTTCAGTCAGGCCTAAGTCCTTCTCTACTCTCTTGCAAATGTGAAATCTTTTCAGCATAATTGTTGTCACTAGCAGCCAGGCTGTGTCTGACTCACATGATGGAAACCTAATGCAGACATCTCCAGACCAGAGCCAGATGAGCTGCTGTCATAGCTGGCTGCAGCCAGCTAGGCAGAAACTCTGTCACCCAGAGGGAATACTGAGCAGGCATGTGGTTTCTGGTCTGCAAATTGACACACAGAGTAGAGTATTAGCTCAGAAATGTCACTGCCAGGCCCTGCTGCGATGTTTCAATGTCTTAAACCAGCATCTGATTAATGAACAAGGCAACTCACATCCAGGTGATTATTCACATTGGCTGACAGATCAGGTAATGCTTCTGCCTTAGCTACTTACCCAAAACAGTCACAGCATGAGTTCAGCCTTTACTCCAACTTCACTTCTGGTTCAAGTCCAGAGCACTCTGAAGGAGGCATGAATTGCACAGAGCATACTACCAGAGAAATATCGAGCTCAGAGCTTTTCTAAGCCCACTTGGAGTCTCTAAGCACAAGCTACAAGTGGAACTTAAATGCACTTTTCCCAACAGTTATGATTTATTGGTTTTTACTTAAACTGAGTAATTGTGTTCTTTTGGTCTAAATCTTTACAGCAGTGCAATATTTAACTTCATTCTCTGTCCTAAACTATGGATGTTGTTAAAAATGTGACAGGATGTTGCTGAGTGTAATGCCAGGGCATGTAAATTTTGTGCAGTGGAGGGGTTTGCAATCTCTGTGTCTGCTGCAGCCTTTTTTTTTCCAGTATATAGACTTCCAATTTCTTTGAGATGAAAGACCCTGTTCAAAAGGAGTAGCCAGTACTTCACTCACTGTGCCTCTTGTCATGCCTAACAAAAGTTTAAATGTAGGTTTAAATTTTAACATTCAGGAACTTCGGCATTGGGCAGACTTGCAAAAGACTGAGTTAAAGAGTAGGAAAGATAGATAGATTCATTTTGGCAGAACTTGATGAAATTCCCCACAGAATACTTAAGAATTCAGCCAAAGCAATCACAAAAGTACTAGCAATTCATCTTTGAGAAATGTGGAGGACGCATGAAGTCTCAAAGGATCAGAGAGCAATCGTAATACCTGTTTTTAAAGCAGTTATAAAAGAACCAAGGGAATTACACAAAATTGAGTTGAGCTTCAGTAACTTAAAAGACTTGATAAAAAAATTAAACAGTTTATAAACACTTAGAGGATAATAAACTTAAAAGAACAAGCCAACATGTATTTGTCAAGATAAAATCATGCCAAACCAATTTAATTTGCCTCTCTGGAAACTCAGTCAACTTAGTAGATAATGGGGAAGAAGTGTGTGACTTCAGCCAGGCCTTTGATTCAGCTCTGTTCAAAATCACTGGTGGAAGCCTAGGGAAAGACAGCCTAGACTGATGAAGTCCTCTTGATGGATGCACTGCCTGCTCAAAGACTGTCCCAAGGAATAAGCAGCACTGTGTTTATAGCAATAGGCACTAACAGCAGAGAGTGCTTCAAGCTGGGAATGTCTGTCCCATCAATGATGTAATCTTGATGAACACCTTAGGACCAGCATTCCCAAACTGCTTCAGCTGCACTTCAGGCAAAAGAGACTGTGCTCACCTGAGCCACAGAGTGGTCAGCTCTGCACAGCAATTGTCATTAGTGATGACCTTGCTTCCCCTGTGGCTAAGGTTGATGGCTGCACACAGACAACTTCCAAACCATAGCTAGGGCTCATTGCATAAGTGCATCAACACAGGAGGTTCCTGGAGGTCAGCAGGTTGGCAGCACTTGGGTAAACTAGCATCAAACTTCCAAAAAGGTGAATGAAGCCTTCCAAATAGAACAGCCATTAACTATGTATGGATTATGGTACTTTGCTAGCAGTGGAAATTTAGCCGTGTAGGTTTAACTGTCCTGAGATGAGAAAGCTATGTTCTCTGTCAACTCTTTTTCCTTAATTTAGTTGGGGAAATTAAATTTCAGCCTCAGCCTCAGGTCATGACTCTGTGTTACAAAGGCCCAGGCTTCCATTTATCATGCTGAAGTCTTTGTGTCAGTACTTCAGGCATGCAGTGAGTGTGCCCGTGCAACCACTTGCTTCTGGGACACGACAGTGCTCAGGTGAGCTCAGGCACAGTGTAAATGCACAGCTAGCAGGTGATACCATTTACAGCAGCAGAGGTCTGGAAACCTTTGGATCTGTAAAGCACTACTGATTTGCATTTTTAGCTGTTCAGTTTTCTTAAAGAAGAAGTGAGTTTTCAGAAAACCATTTTAATTCCCATAAATTATTAGCAGACAATATGCAATATATCAGATTGGGGATCAGACATCAGGACCCATCATCTCCAAGGCTGACTCAAATTCCTGCCAGTAGAGATTGATTGTCTTTTCTTCTAATCATCAAATGACTGTTTTGGGGTATGTATATCATGGTCACATTCCAGTTTGTGATGCCCACAACACAGTGGAGATTACAAAGATCTCCTGCTCTTCCTTACTCTCCCTTGATGAATTCCTCCAAAGAAATCTCACAGCAGTGGGTTGAGGAAGGACAATTGTGCAAAATGTGGAAGGAAGAGGTGAACATTTGAGACTCTTCATCCAGCACGCCAACCAAGCATTAATACCTTTGGAGGAAGCCAAGGTCTTGCTATAGTGAGGCACTGGCACCATTAACTTTCTCTGGCTCTTTTCTTGCAGGTGCCTTTCTCTAACTGCAGCAGGGACTGCCTGCCTGGCACGAGGAAGGGCATCATCGAGGGGGAGCCCACCTGCTGCTTTGAGTGCGTGGACTGCCCCGACGGGGAGTACAGCGACGAGACAGGTAACGCCCGCAGAGCCACTCCGGGCCCTGTGCTGAAATCACTTCCCTGCAGAGCTGGGCTCGTGCCTGCCATGACAGAAGGCTTCACAGAAAGTCTGAGGGACTTCTGAAAAGCTTACAGTCCTGTGGTCCTCAGGAGTCTTGTCTACTGCTAAGCCTGCTCGTCCCTTCTGCTCTGCATTAAGAAAATTAAGGCGGAGAACTTGAAAAACAACTTCCATATAGAAATCCTCTCAGGCAGCCACAAGCAAACTCTATTGCATTGTACCAGTAGCTTTTCTTCCTCCAAAAACCTGGAGGAAAGAGAGATTCCCCATCCTAAATTCTGTAGTGATCTGTCTTTTCCTCAAAATGCTGGGGTTTTATTACATGCTTTACAAAGAAATAAAATCCATTACATCCCAGATTTCACAAGCAGAGAGGAATATTTCCCTTTATGGATTCACCAGCTACAGGTACTGTTGATCACTGGCACTGCAAAAGATCAGAATCTGGATCCTACTGAGCACCCATGAATATGTTTTTTTGTTTGTTTCATTGGGAGTTTGGATCAAACCACTCAGGTTCTAGAGGAGACAGAAAAGGTAAACTCAGGCTTAGAAATGGTTGAAAAATTACGAATTTCCAATACCACTAGTGCTTCCTCAGTTGGGCATGCCCAGGGTAACAAAGACAAGTAAATTCTTTCAGGATATCAGTTCTCTCCACACTGTAAGGCAGTCGGGACCTCCTCAGACCCTCTCCAGTGCACTGGTCCCAGCAAACACTGCAGACCTTGCTGGATTTTGCCGGAGATGTGCGATTCAGTAAACTGCTTGCAAAACTGAACAAATGTCCTTTGGGAGAATCTAATTTGTGTCCTATCAGACAGGAATGATATTTTTTTAGCATGACCATATAGTACTACAGGATGCTTGGAAGCAGCATTTTCAGATTGAATAGAAGCAATTCTGGTCATGTGTAATAGGGGTCTTCTGGTGTTTTTCACATAATTTTGGGAGCTGGCTGTGGTGCAGATGTACTGAGGTGGTGGTGACTGTCTTCTTTTTTGCTGCAATTTCAGCTGACAGTGGTAGTCTTTATGTCTTGTGCTTGCCAGTTTTATAGGCATAGAAAGCAATTTTACAACCAGTTTTATCCAGCTGAGACCGCGATGCTACTGGTGGGAACAATCTGTCCTTTCCCAACTGTTTGCTCCCACACTTTGTCTGGGAGCAGTGCTGGTACTTGTGTGACCATGGAGTGAGTTGGATTCAGGCCTTCCTTAAAAACAAACTCTTGGGAGCGTGTTTCCAACTAGAATGAGAATGCCCTCTAGTGTTAACAGCACAAGGGAGGGGGAAAGAATGAGTAGCCTTGCAGGAGGAGGGACACAGGAACACCTGGTTTACTCTCTTCAGTGGCAGCACGGTCTCTAAGCCACCACAAGACAACAGTGAAAGTGTGTCATGAGTGTGTGATGCTAAATAGCTGCCCCTGTCTCTGGCAGAGGCTTCTGGATTCCCTGCCAGTCAAAATTAACTTTGCTATGTCTGCAGCTTGCAGTTTGTAACGAGCTTCCAGGTAAAAGGAAAAATAAGAATTATTGGCTGAATGGATGTAAACAAAATGACCTGGTGATGACAGCTTCTGTCTGAGCTTTCACATCTAGTGCCAGATTTCCAAATCAACACTTTAGGTGAGGCAAGAAGTCCTTAGGAAAGCAGTGTCATATCAGGTCATGGGTGGTCTCTCCAACCACACCTCAAGAACAAGAGGGTTTGAAAACCTTTGGCCTCATTAGCTGGGCATTCCTGACTTTCTCATTAGCATCAATCTCTGCTCTGGAAGGTCAGAGCCTGTGTCTGTGCCCAGGTGCAAAACTCAGAGGGTGCTTGCTCTTAAAGGAGTTGGTGGACTCACTGCAGCCCCTTGCTATCCTGCTGGGATCCCAAAAGCAGAGGTAAGTCGAGACCTCCAACTCCCTGCTCTCAATCCCTTTCGACTGCCATCAAAAGAGTTGTGATCTGCCCTGATAGAGGACAAGACCCATTTGAGTCACAGAAGAAGAGCAGAAGCAGCAGGCCCTTGGTTTTTGATAATGTAAGCCATTGGCATAGGCATGCCATCACAGCAGGCACAACTACTTTCACGAAGGAGATGGAGGCAGCAATTTTCCCTTTGCAAGTATTTGTGGCACATTTGCTGGGTAGAGTGATATCGTTAAGACACATCTTTCCCTGCCATTCCAACATGAAATGAGAATGTGCTAGATGTCAAGGGCATTGCCTGCCTTCAGGGAAGAGCAATTTAAACACTAAGACTTGCCTCCATGGAATATGAAATAGGGTCTCAAAGCATTTAAGGAGGTAGGCACAATTTTAATTTTCTTTGTAATAGAAAAAGGCAGGATATTCAAATTATGATAAAAATGTGAGAGGTATGAAGACAGACAGAATTAGAAGATAAAAGTGAAGGAACAAGGAAGAGGAAAAAACAGAGCCTGTGTAGGAGCTGATAGCAATCAAAGTTTACAAAGTTTTGCCAAGAAATGGATTACAAAAAACATGAGCGCAGAGGCAGGACTGTTTTTTAAGCCAGAACCAAGCATGCTTTGTGTTTTGCTATATAGCCCATGAGAGGTTGGTTGTTTCAGTGTAAGAAACTCTGAGACATCAATATATGACTCTGTGGATCTGCACACAGGAGCAGAAGACTCCGTGTGCTGAAGATCAAGGCCAGTGTGTAGCTGCCATATATGTCATCTCAGACTTCAGCCTCTCATTCTGACAAACCTCCCCTCTCCTTATCCCTTCTTTTTCAGATGCAAGTGCCTGTGACAAGTGCCCCGAGGATTACTGGTCCAATGAGAACCACACGTCCTGCATCCCCAAGCAGATAGAGTTTCTGGCCTGGACTGAGCCCTTTGGGATTGCTCTGACTCTCTTTGCTGTGCTTGGAATTTTCCTGACTTCTTTTGTTCTGGGAGTCTTCACCAAATTTCGCAACACACCCATTGTCAAGGCCACAAACCGGGAGCTATCCTACCTCCTCCTCTTTTCCTTGCTGTGCTGCTTCTCCAGCTCATTGTTCTTCATTGGTGAGCCCCAGAATTGGACTTGCCGTCTGCGGCAGCCAGCTTTTGGCATCAGCTTTGTCCTCTGCATCTCCTGCATCCTGGTGAAAACCAACCGTGTCCTTCTTGTGTTTGAGGCAAAGATCCCCACGAGCCTCCACCGAAAGTGGTGGGGCCTCAACCTTCAGTTTCTCCTGGTCTTCTTGTGCACATTTGTTCAGATTGTTATCTGTGTGATTTGGCTCTATACGGCCCCACCATCCAGTTACCGAAACCATGAACTGGAGGATGAGATCATCTTCATCACCTGCCACGAAGGCTCCCTGATGGCACTTGGCTTCCTCATTGGCTACACCTGCCTACTGGCAGCCATCTGTTTCTTCTTCGCCTTCAAGTCTCGAAAGCTGCCTGAGAATTTTAACGAGGCCAAGTTCATCACCTTCAGCATGCTGATATTCTTCATTGTGTGGATCTCCTTCATCCCTGCTTATGCCAGCACGTATGGCAAGTTTGTGTCTGCTGTGGAGGTGATTGCAATACTGGCCGCCAGCTTTGGGCTTCTGGCCTGCATCTTCTTCAACAAAGTCTACATCATCCTCTTCAAGCCCTCCCGCAACACAATCGAGGAGGTGCGCTGCAGCACAGCCGCCCACGCTTTCAAAGTGGCAGCCAGGGCCACACTGAGACGGAGCAACGTGTCCCGCAAGCGCTCCAACAGCCTGGGGGGCTCCACTGGCTCCACCCCTTCCTCCTCCATCAGCAGCAAGAGCAACCACGAGGACCCTTTCCCTCTACCGGCCTGCGCCGAGCGGCAGCGCCAGCAGCAGCGCGGGTGCAAGCAGAAAGTCAGCTTTGGGAGTGGGACGGTGACACTGTCACTGAGCTTCGAGGAGCCGCAGAAGAACGCCATGGCCACCAGGAACGCCAAGCGCCGCAGCTCGCTGGAGGCCCAGAACAGCGACGACAGCCTGATGCGGCACCGGGCTCTGCTTCCCCTGCAGATCAACGAGCCCCTCGGGGCTGAGCCCAGCTTCCAGGCAGCTTCCAGCCCGGAGACCAGCTCGCAGGAGTCGGTGGTGGGAGACAACAAAGAAGAGGTACCAAGCCCTGAAGCAGAGCCTTCCCTGCCATCGGTTAACTCCCGAAATTTTATAGGCACTGGAGGTGGCTCTGTCACAGAGAACACGGTACATTCCTAACAAAAGAAGATTGTGAAAAGTACACCAGCCCCCAAGAGGAACTTGCTCACCTCTTGCTTCTGAATGGGAAAGGCAACAAAGACACACCGCTGTGACACAGCCACACCACTTAATGTTAACGCCAGCAGGGTAACACATGCGCCTCCAGAGGAAGGACTGTGTCTGGGGAGCCTTGGATTGAATTTGCATTTGCTTTATTGAAACCAGAACATCTCAGAAGGACAAGTGAAGATTGCCTCTGGTGGGGCTTAAGCAGAAGTCTGCATGCTGCCTTGCCTCCAAAAGCTTTTCCTGCCAGACTGCAACTCAGCTGACTATGGGAGGCACTGGGCAATTCCACTATATCCCACTTTTACATTTATGTATAATATTCCTCTTTCCCACTATGTATAATATTCCCTCTTTATCCAGTATATGTGATCTGTAACCATGTGCATCAGGACTCTCAGCTCTACAAAAGCAAGGTATACGGTTTCACTTCAGGAAAGCACAGTCTTGGGGAAAATAAAAAAGCCCCCAACATCCTGCATGCTGTGTACAGACAAGGGTGTGAACATGTAAAGTATTTAATGTGACAGAGCGCCCTGCTATTTATATTTAGTAATGTCCCAGTCACTCCTTTCTGCCCAACAGGAAATATTGGACAATACTCTCTGTAGACTCCATTGCACTAGACCAAGCTACTTAGGTTCCTACTGGTTTCCTCCAGCTGGAATAGCTTTACCTCCAGCCTGCCTGCTTTGGTGGAGGGGGAGAACAGCTTGTAAATCCCTCCCAGAGAACGCTGCAAAAGCACAATGAGATGTAACCCTGACTGATTACATTGCTAGTAGTTGTGTGCTTAACCACGTGTTGCTGCTGTACTATCCCACAAGGCATACATGGCTAACCCTTTCACACATAGTCAGTGTTGTGCTTTGCCATATTAATCTGCCTCACACCTACACGGAGCATTGTGCCAGTCCTGGAGGAGTTAGGGATGGAGGAGGAGCCCTAGGTAAGAGGGTCACTGGGGTGCGTGAATATCTAAAGTGATTGCTGGTAGATGACTGGGTGAGAAAGACATTCAGGCCTGGGATCTTGGACACACATAGAGGCAAATGGATGAACTGGATACTGTTTGCTCCTAAAGGCCACCTACTAGTTTATTTCCCATTTTGAAGAGAGAACACCTAGGACAAGTATGGTGGACTGTACCTAAAGAAAAACAGTAAGGACTTCAGCAGAGAGCATAGCAGAACCTGATTACTCTTGACTTACTCTTCCTAAAGCAGACATAAGTGCTCTTGGTTTTTCAAGACATGCCTGGTTCTTTTTGGTTCATGCTGGAAAATTTTAAGAGAGTCATTAGCAGAGAGATTTGTTGCAGCCTGATGAGAGAAAAACCACCCCTGGACAGCCTGGCAGGAGGGGCCAGGTTACATTGCAGAATTTAATTCCCTCTTCCCAGATTCCCTGTGGAAGAACAAGCATTTGTCAGGAAGATGTCAGTACCCCCCCTCATTAAGCATAAAGGTAGTCTAGACCTCTTATAGAAAGGTAGATGGCCTGCAGCTCAGTGTGAGCAGAGACAAAAGGATTGTGTTTGAATGCATTGGGGAAAACACTGCAATTCTCTTGTTACTGTTTTTGCTTTGTTGTTCTTCTGCCAGGGCAGGCAAATAAAACTTACAGGTGACATTACTGTATAAAAACTTTGTTTTGCCACCTCCACTTGTTGACAAGAAAGAAGAGTTTTGACTTACAGGAGCAAAGTAGAAGTCCAGAACCCCAAGAAGCAGACTATTCAGACAAGTTATTTTAACCCTTTTGTTGATCTGTTACATCTTTCTTGGAATGGGCTCAAATTTTAACTGCACCACATAAGAACCAAGCCAATCATAATTGTAAGGCTTGCAAATGACACTATTTGATTAAAATTATGGCTCAGATGGTTGGGGGTAAAAAAAAAAAGTGAGTTTGAAAACACAAATCCTTCTAGCCAAATTTTGGAAATCACATTCTACCCCTGGACCTAGCAAGAGTTGCTTACTGCTTCTGAAACCCAGATCTTTTCCCCAGGCTGCTGACCGTGGCCCATGGGCTCAGTTTAGGGTACAGAATTGAGCCCCGAGGTCTCCTGAGTCTAACTGCATGAGCAGGGATAAGCACTAGATGGCAGAAAGGGCTAAAAAAAAGCATTTTGGTTATGGCCTGCACTTCCAAAAATTCGAAGAGCCGAGTAGTTTCAGTGCTAGTGAATCATTCCTATTGGAGCAAACCTAGCTCAGTAGCCCTTGAAGTAAAGCTGACATCACTGAAATATGTAAGAGTTAAGTGAGTGAAATGAAAACAACACAATTTACAAACCAAAGATTGTGTATGAACACCTAATGTGAGAAGCAGAAAGTCGCCATCAGCTCCCTTGTTTGGACAGCAATATTCACTAGCTGTGTATGCAGTAGATGATATTGACATCTGGGTGCTTTTCATTCTTTATTTAAAATGAATTTATACCCTGGAACGCAATGAGTCTCCAAGAGCTTGCAATCATTTTTTAGCATGGCTAACTGTGCTGTATTTGCTGGGAAAGCCCCTTCTACCCTCTCCCTCTCATACTGGAGCCCTAAGCCTCCAGTTCCAATGCTGTGTGAGAGCTGCTGCTGCAGCTGACAGCAGTGGCACACATGCTGGACACAAGGGAAGTTCAGTAAAAAAGGATCCCTTTGGGAAGGTGCCCTATAACCAAACCCCCTTTCCCATGCACAGAGAGGGGCATATGTTCTCACCCTGACAAGTCTAGGAGAGGAGAAGGCTTGGTCAGGCAACTGTCCAAGAGCCTGTCAGTGCATTATACATGACAACACTGATGAAGACACACTTGGGAACATTCTCCTGCTGAGAGCACAAGCCTGAGCACCTCCACTGACATTTGCTCCCAGAAGATGCCCACTTAAATGGCTGCCTCATCCCATCCACCATGGTCAAAATTCCACTGGAAAGTTTGCCCAAGTGTGAGGTTTCCTGAACTGTCCAGTAGTGAAGCAACAACAGTGTATCAGCTCTCTGGTGGGATTTCCACTGGAAAACTTGGGAATCATCCCAGTGAAGAGCCCAACTCTTCACCCCCTGTCTCCTCACAAACCTGGCAGAGTTCTGCCTACCCAAAGCCCCAGCAGAAAATTTATTTATAAATGATACCAGAGGAAAGAAAACCTTCCCCATTTATATTTCATTCTTCTCACCATGTTCTCCTCGTAAGTCCGTGAACCCTGTTCAGTTTGCAATACCTAGTATTGTTAAATTCAGGTTTATATTGACCAACTTTACCAAGCGGTGCTGCAAAGCAGGAGGAGGAAGGTAGGTGTTTGTTGTTGGTTTTGCTAGAGTCTGGATGTTTAAATTGTGGGGAAATTTAGGTAAAGATCTGAACATTCAGACTGAAATCTCCCCAGGCATTTCCGAGAGGCTGGATAATTCACCACTGCCTTCAGCTTGCTGGCTGAGGAGCGGCAAAATCAGTCTGGGAGAGGGAACGATGAACACGGTAAAGGAGGGGGTCCGGAGATGGGCGTTCCAGGCGGCTGAAGCGAACGTGCCGCTGCTGGGAAAGGCGCCACACGGGAAGGGAAAACACAGAGGCCGAGGGCAGGGCAGCCCTGTCCGCCGGCGGGGCTGTCACGGAGGCAGCCCTTCTGTCCAGGCGCGGAATAAATTCTACCGGCAGCTTTCACTGCGAGTGTCGCTTTGGGCTGTTTCTCTCTTCCACCAGCCGCCGGGCCGCGCTGCCCCCGGGCCGCGCTGAGGCCGCCCCGCTGGGCGGTGCCAGCCCCGGCCCGCACCGCCCCGGCACCGCCCGAGGGGCAGGACCGGCCCCGAGCGGAGCGGGAGGCCCGCAGAGCTGCCACCATGCTGTGCGGGGGTGCCTCGGCGGCCCGGCCCGCCACCGACGAGACGCAGCGGATCGCGGAGCAGGTGAGGGGCGCCGGCAGGGCCCCGCAGGCGGGGAAGGGCCCGTGCGGGGCCTGCCGGGCCCGGGGGAGCTCGGCCAAGCGCGGCCCAGCGCCGAGACACCGCCCCCGGTGTAAAAGGGGGGAGGAATGGGGAGTGCGCGGAGCGATCGCCGGCTGCCGGAGCTCTCCTTCCCTGTGCTCGGCCCTGTTGACTCCAGAGGGACCGTGGGCAGCGCTGGGTGCGCGGGGAAACCCGACAGAGCCACTGCCGTGAGCTCGGGGAACCCGCTCCAGGGCTTCTTACAAAATATGAACCTTGTGCGTACGTTTGGGGGTTGATTTTTAGTTGATGCGTGGGGAAGGGGGGATTGTTTGGTTTTTTTGAGGGGATGAAACGTGGGATAAGCAAGAAAGCTTCGCTGCTTCTGCTTTTCCCCAGCACAGAATTCAGCTGCACCAAGTCAGCTCCAAATCCTGATACTATTTACAGTACCTTAGATTACTCATGTTATTGGAGCACATGCTTTTACTCTAAAAATGCCAGTGTGCAATTCTTTCAAAGCACATGTTATTCTTTTTGTCATGGAAACTCGAGTTTTGTGACCCAGAGCAGGTGTAGTGTCACACAGGGCAGGAAGGCTTCCTTTGGTAGTGTCTGGCTTAGGAACACCATGGGAACAGCCTCCTTACAGCAAGGATTTCCAGATTTCCACCCAGGCCTGCTCAGCTTTGGCTTCCCACTGGTGACTGTGGCAGAGCTTATTCAGGGATTCTGAACCATCTGCTTTTTAGTTAACTGTCCTGGGAGTGCATGGCAAACAGGCTGTGCAGGGCAGTGGAGAGCCTTCAGGACACGATCCAGCCCTGTGACTGAATCATGGATTGTTTGGGTGGGAATGGACTGTATCTCCTGCCTGAGCATAGGGTCAGCATCCTGGGGCTGCTCAAAGCTTTATCCTAGCTTCTCTGAACACTCCTGCTGTACTGCAGGAATGTCTTCAGGGGAAATGTTTCTCCTTATATCGAGTCTGAATCTCCAGTTTCAGTCTGTGAACATTGTGTCTCATTTTTCTGCCATCTGGAAAGTTTCATTCCTGAAAAGAGCCTGTTTTCTTGTAGCTACTGGAAAATTTTCTTCCAAGCCTTCTCTTCCCTGGGCTGAGCTAGCTCATTTTCTTCCTCTCCTCACAGCGTAAGTGCTCCAGCCATCCTGGTGTGCCTGTGGAGTATTCCTGGTGACCCTTCACTGAGCTCATTTATTGGTGTCTGGCTTGTACTGGGGGCCTAGAACTGGACACAGGATTCCACATTTTCTAACAAGGGCCGAGGAAAGGGCAATAATCACTTGCCTGTCCTCTGGCTAGGCTCTTGCTGATGCAGCCTAGTATGCCATTAACTTTGGTACCACCAGGACACAGTGCTGGCTCCTGTCCTCCAGAACTCCAAATCCAGACTGAGATCAAGAGCCAGGTCTTTGGGAGAGTATTTCTGTCTGGGATCTCCCTCTCCATACTGACTCAGGATGCTCTTTTGTCACATGCTGTGGTGACTCACTGCCACAAGTGGTAACACCCTGACAAGCTTGCAGCTGCAGGACTCTCAGCTGTCTGCACCCAGGGCCCAGTGTTCAGCTTGCTGGCGGAAATAAAAAAATGTGCTGAGCTGGAGTGATCTAGAGACCTCAAAGCTGCACAGTGCCTAGGATTGCTAAAGGAGCACAGGACAGTGTAGGGTCAGCGGGAGACTTGTCTGCCCTGCTGCTTAAAATCTGTAGAAGTGATGAAAACTGAAATCCCTTGCTCCAACCTCTGACTCAGGAGAAGGGGAGGAGGCAGGACTGAATCATGGTGCTTTCTGGGGCTGTTGCCCTTCAGTGCATCTTACAATGCAGCTTGGATTTCAATATGGCATAAAAACCAGAGTGTCTAAACATTATCTTGCTTGTAGCATACTGATCATAACCTGGAGGAAGTGTAGAGGTGTGGCCTCTGAGAGAAGATAAAAAGCATGGCACAGCTTGCAGGGATAGGATGGGCACTGGAAAGGCATCAGACTTCTGGGAGTTGGAGAGGTGGGAGAACATACCCTGTTGCAGGAATTTTCTGTTCCTGCTTCACCTACAGCACCAGAACAATGGCAAATTGGCACTCTTTTTTCCCCAAGGAAGCATGCGGGATTTAGGCAGGAGTGCAGATGTATCTATTCTTGAATTTAGGAAGAAGTATACTATATGGCTGGAGGATCTGCTGCTGGTACTACTGCCCTGGGAGTGAAGGGAGGACTATGCAATGATGCAGTACAGGAGGTGCAGCCTGGAGCAGGCAAGGACTTGCAAGCAAGGACCCCAAGACTAAATAATCTTGCTGTGCAAAACAAAGGCTGAAATCTTCTGCTTTCCTGACCAAGAATTTTCCATATAGCACAATATGCTAAAGGGCCCAGTGCAGGAGAGAAGAGCTGCATCTCAGGAGTTCATGGCTCCCTCTAGGATATTGGACAAGTTATTTTGACTTCTTGAGCACTGTTTTGCAGTTTGAAAACACAGATTCCAGCACACATCCTGAAAGAACTGTTAAGTGTTGTCTAGACTAGGTGTCAGTAGTGACTGACTCCCACCTCAGTCTCAGCTTTGCTACCTCCCTAGATTGCTGGTCCTGCTTTCACACAAAACTTAACATGACTCATTTTGATCTTTTAGTGTTTTGGAAATACGGAAACTTTGTCTGGGAATTCAGCAGCAGTGAACTGTAAGCCTTAAGTCCTAAATACTTGAATCTTGCTTGCATCCGTCTTAAAGATCCTATTGTTTCCTCAAGGTAAAAGCTCAGCTGGAAGAAAAAGAAGGGAAAACCTTTGATGTCTTCACTGCAGTGGAGTTTAAAACTCAGTTGGTTGCTGGAACAAACTACTTCATCAAGGTAGAGGACACTGGATTGTTTCTTTTATATTAATGTGTATTTGGAATGGTGGGGTTCTTTCTTAAATAGAAGAGAATGCTTACGATTTGACCTTAATAAGAAAAAAAAATTGTGCATTAAAAAAAGTAAATATTCACCTCCCAGCCCCTTTCTCTATCTGTTAAATAGAGAGATCCTCTTTTCTCTATTTTCATGGTAAGATTAGGTGGTATTTCTGCACAGTCATGGCTCCTAGTCTGGCTTAAAACAAGCCAGTGGGTTTTGTTACTGCTTGTCTACTGCTCCATCCTCAAACCAGCCCAGCCTCTGCCACCCCTCTTGCTGCAGGCTCCTGCCCCTGCAGGGATCTCACTGGGTTTCATGCTTTGCAGGTCCATGTTGGGAATGAGGAGTTCATGCACCTGCGGGTGTTCAAGAGCCTCCCCCACGAGAATGAGCAGCTAAGCCTCCACAGTTACCA
Organism: Erithacus rubecula; assembly: GCF_903797595.1. NCBI lineage: Eukaryota > Metazoa > Chordata > Aves > Passeriformes > Muscicapidae > Erithacus > Erithacus rubecula. The sequence continues at coordinate 25,794,804 of NC_136658.1, forward strand.
GGGCAGCAAGACAAAGAAGGATGAACTGGCTTATTTCTAACAACCATCTCTGCTGTGTTTCCCTAGCTGGTTCTTATGTCCATTTTCTACAGGCTGCAAAATGTTGATTCCTGTGCCAACAAAGGTGGAAGAAAATGTCTTTTTTTTAACATCATGGTGGAAAAAATAAATTTCTTCTATGCCATTCCCTTCCTGTGCAATCTCCAAAACTGAGTCATAGGGCTCTCCTATTACCTGCACTAATGTAAACCCTGCTTCTGTTGCAACTTAACTTAGGCTTTAGTGCAATTTAAACTTAGTCCTGTTTATGGACTTCCTGGATCTGGAAATTGGAAAGGGAATGACACCAGGACTCATATATTTGCAGCAAGGAACAAGAGGAAAGCCTCGGTCTTTTCTGTGCAGTTTTGCAACTGTGAATATATGTGGATTTAAATTGTACTTTGTATTTTATGGGCAAAAACCTGATGAGAGACTCGAGCTGAAGCAATTTTGCAAGGAAGAGAAACTACTTACAGTAGTTTGAAACAAACATTCCCTTGGTAATCATGCTCTTCCTTTTGCAGCAGTAGCATGTAATGTCCCATAGAGGGTGTGTGAGTTTAAAATACAAACTAGCCTGCTTTTGTTCTCAGTCCTATGGAAAAGTCCTGGAAAGGAACTTAAGCTGGACAAGCATTTCTGCATTTATAACAATAAACATTTCTTTTGACTTGAGATGGCATCTGTGACTGGTGCTTTAGTGTTCTTATCACTGGTTTTCACTACTGATTATTTTTTATATTCTAGATAACCTTATATTTATTCTATGTCTTAATTAGAAATATTTTATTTTAATTTTGTGACAGACATGAAAGATAACGAGAAAGACCTATGCAAGTACATCAGCAGCAAAAGGAAAATATGGACAATAGCTTTCCAAACTTATTTTATTTATTGTAGAGGGGACAACCCCCACAGGATTTGCAGAGTGAGGCACTGTACATCATCATGTCTTAGAAGTAGGTCAGAGGGTCATCTCTGGTTTTGCCAGTCTGAAAACTTACAAGGCTGGGACCTTGGTTCTCATAGGGAAGACTCTGAAACACCTTTAAGTGGACATAATCAGCATCAGAAACTTGGACCTAGAAACCAAAAGAGCAGGGAAGTGAGGATCCTGGGCTCAAAGCAGGTTCAAACAAAAGGCTGTTCTTTACATTCTTGAAAGAACATCCTTGCTCAGGATCTTATTTTTAGATGACCTTCATTTTAACTTCAACAGGTCTTATCCAAGTCTGGATAGTAACTGGTGATAGTTACTGGTGGCAGAAACTGTCTACACCTGTAGAAAATTGTATTAAAAACCTTCCAACTCAGATGAAGGGAAAATGAGCAAAACTTCTTGTGTGTGGAAGCACCAGAAAGTGCAACAGGAGAAAGGTTTTGATGGTGCCCTATTTCAGTCACCAAGATGCCAGCACAATTGCTCACAGCTTCCTGGCACACTCATAGGAGACAAGAGACAATGAGAAAACCTCCATGACTTGGGGGTGGGACACGGTGCAGGCACCATGTCAGCTCCCAGAGGATACAGAAAGATCTCATACTGAAAGACCAGCACATGGTCCTGAGAAGCAATGACAACCTAAAAGCCAGGATCCCTGGTCCGTAGAGTTACTCCAAACACATCAGGGCCTGAACAGGGAACCCTGACACATCCTGGTGCTTTTAGGAGTGCACGGGAGTGCCTGGAATAAATACTCTTCCAGAGAAATTCACCTTTTCCCCTAGAAAGTCCTCACATAAAGACTTGGTAGGAAGCTGTAAAATTTCATTCTTACTGAGCCAAGCACAACAGGTGCTAAACCGTCCCTTGGTGAGGGACACGGAAACTTGAATGCCTTAGGCTCCAAGAGGTTTTTACATGCTTTCTGGTGGCTGCAGTGTGGCACTGTGCTTGGGCTAGGTTGATTCTCAGCTGTAAGTCAGCTGGTAAAATGTCAGTAAGGTGGAAGATTCAGAAATATAAAACAATGAACCTTGTGGCAGAGTTTGTTCCAGTTAATGCTAAAAGGAGAAACTGTTTTCCATCAGTGGTACAATTGGGTAAGAAGAAACAAATCATCAATTTTCAGCATTACAAATTGATTTCCAAGTTCAGTAGTACATCAATCTTTGTTTCTGAGTTAAGAGTTCTTTTAAGGAAGCACCTGGGAAAGAAGAATATTTGGCAGCATCTGTCCTTCTTGGGATCAACTAAGCATGAGAAGAGTGGAGCTAATGCTCACAGCGTCTCTCTGCAGAATTACTCTCTCCCAAATATTACAGGCCAATTTCTGTAATGAAAGAATTCTTCCAGTTCCCTTGTCAATGGAGCATACTTTGCCAGGCACATGTCCACACACACGGGGTTTCAGCAGTCACAGGCCATGCCTGCTGTGCTCCAAAAGGCCAGCCTGCTTCTCAGCAGTGCTTGCTGGCCTTCAGGTGAAAAATATACCCAGCCATTTCTTCTGTGCTAATTCACAAAAAGCTGCTCACATCCATCGGTCAGGAGGAATGGTGCTATCAGAGGGCTCCAAGTTAAGCATTACCCATTTTTCCTCTGCAACAGAGAGGGGGTTTTGCAAATACAGAAAGAACCATCAGGCAGGCTGTACCTCTGCAGCACCTGACATAGAACCAAAACAAAACACACCTGCTTGCATGCAAAACTAGCCAGCAGACATGTGCAAGTCACCTGCATCATTTAGTTCCAAAATATTCCCTCCTACAAAATATACAAACCTTAATGAAGTACATTATCCCAGCAACCACTTGAGTCTTATATACTATGGCTGTAAAGACAACACAGTTCATGTTTGCCCGGCTTTCAAACTGTGGCTTCACCTGTAAAAAGAAAGGGAAAAATGATTGGCAGGTTGATATTTAGGTATTTCTTTCATATATACCAGTCCAATTTTCATCTTTTCAAATATAGTCCGTTAATGAAACTCCAAAAAGTGACTGAGGGTGCCCTCAAACCCCTTCTCCAAATCATCAGTAAAGATATTAAACAGGACTGCCCCAACACACTGAGCCCTCTGACCATCCAGATGTAACTTCACTCACCACCTCTCCCTGGGCCCACCCATCCAGCTGTTTTTTTTGCCCAGTAAGCAGTGCACCTATCCAGGTTTCTTCAGTAGAATGCTGCAGGAATTGGTGTCAGAGGTTTTACTAAGGTCCAGGGAGACAACATCCACAGCCTTTCCCTCATCCACTTGGCAGGTCATGGAAAGAGATCAGGTTGGTCAAGCAGAACTTGCCTTGCATGAACCCATCCTGGCTGGGCTTGAATCCCTGGTTGCCCTGCACCTGCTGTGTGATGGCACTGAGGATGAGCTGTTCCTTGACCTTCCCTGGCACAGAGGTCAGCCTGACAGTCTGTAGTTCCCTGGATCCTCTTTCCTGCCATTTTTGTAGATTTTCTTTTAGCCAAACTCCAGTTGTGTGAGACCTCCCTGGTTCACCAGGACCACTGGTAAATCATGGACAGTGGCTTGGAGAGCTCTTCCATGAGCTCTGTCAGTACCCTCAGGTGGAATCCATCCAGCCCCATAGATTTACACATGTTTAAGTGGAGAAGCAGGTCACTGTTTCCTCCTGGATTGTGGGAGTTTCACTATGTTCCTTGTCTCAGTCTTCCAGCTCACGGAGCTGTACCCTTAGGACAACTGGTCTGACTATTAATGATTGAGTTTAAGAAGACTCTAAGTACCTTAGCCTTTTCTTTATTTTTTGTGGCAATGCTTTCCCCAATATCCAGCAAATGATGGAGATTCTCCTTAGCCCTCTTTTTATTGCTGATGTATTCATAAGAATACTTTTTGTCACTGCTTTTAACGGTGGCCAGAGTTAAGTTCTAATAAGGGTTTTACCTGACTTTCTGCATAACCTCACAACACCTTTGTAATCCTCCTGAATTGCCTGCCCCATCTTCCAAAGCTTATAAACTTGATTTTTTTACCCTGGGTTTCAGCCAAAACTCTCTGTTCAGCCAGTCCAGTCTTCCGCCCCACCAGCTTGTCTTTTGGCACATGGGGAGACTCTGCTCTTGCACATTTAGGATTTCCTTCTTGAAGAATGCCCAGCCTTCCTGGATCTCTTTGCCCTTCAGGACTGCCTTCCAAGGGACTCTTTCCACCATCTGCCAAACAGGCCAAAGTCTTCCCTCCAGAAGTCCAAAGCAATGGTTTTGCCGTTGCCCTTCCTTACTTCTCCAAGAATTAAAAACTCTCCTATTTCATGATCACTGCATGACCACCACACAGAAAGCAGAGCCTTCCTAGGCTGGGTGACTTGGTGCCCCTCTGCACCTGACACCCACACTGATGACCGGATGCATTCCTGAGTTTGGGCAGAGGAACAGTGTCAGCATCAGCCTGCTCAGGCTTCCCTGGGTGGGGCCAGCAGCATCTCAGTGCTTCTCACCACCCACCTGTTTCACAGGAATGCACTGAATTAATTTGCCACTCCCATGACATTCCTTCCTAGCAGGAAGGCCACAGAAAGCACTTCAAGGAACATCCAGATCGTTTCCATAGAGCCAGAAATTATCATCCTATTCAGCTTCCTCATGATCTCCTACACTGCTCTTCTGCTGAGCAGCTTCCAAAGGGTTTCTATCCCCAGGAACCAACAACTATACTTTCAGCTGAGGAACTGCTAACTCTGGCAAACCAGTGAAATTTTAATTCCCAACACCCTTCCAGCTGACTGGGGCAGGGGCCTCCTAGAATGCTCCTAAGTGGCAGCTTTTGGTGCATCATATTCCTCTCTCAGAACAAAACAAAACAAAGCCACTTCTCTCCAGTTTTGCTCTCACTCCTCTGGCCACTATATCCCCCATTTGTTATTTACAGACTGAGCCTTAAGTAAAATCAAGCAGGCAACCAGCTTCTTAATCCTTGGGTCAAAAAATATAACATTCCTAAGCTCTTATCTAACAGTATCCTAAATACAAAGTATTCCTCAGTTTGGGGAACAGCTGTAAAACAAGGAAACCAAATAAATAATATTCCTCAGCTCACTAATGATGGCTGGAGACAAGGCATGGGTGAAAGTAAATAATTATGTGATCCCATGAGCAAACAGACCTTGAGCATCTCAAGCTCTGCAGATGCTTTTCACAACTTTGCTGAAATCATAGGAATTGCTTCTCTGCTCAGCAGAGCATAAAAGCCCACAGAATTGCTTCATAAAATAGCAGGATTTCCTCAACATAAGGTTTCCATAAGAATATTTTCCTTAAAGAAAATTACCAAAGCCTATGCAAGGGTGGAAAAGACCAGGAAGTGTTCTCTCTCCCTGCTCTCAGCACAGGGCAGAAATTTCACCCTGCAGAAAATAAAAAGTAAAGAACAATCTGTTTTCATTTTCCTGAAGCTACGGAGAACAAAAGAACACTAAAATTAGGATCAGTCCTTCTCTGGAATCAAACAGAAACTTTGTACTCTCCACACTTCACATTTTGTAGTGCCCTGTACTCTGGGAGCATTAGTACTGCCTGAAACCATCATTCACATTTTCAAGTGCCTGTTTGCTCATGGACACCCAAGACCTGTGGTTTCATCTCCAGAACACACTGCAAGACTTCCAATGACCCATAAATAACACGGCCCAGCATTGAAAACGAAGCTCAGTATCTGGCATGGTGCTTGAGGCATTTCACACTCATTAATCAAATTTCACAGTCCTCAGCTGGCCCCATCTTAAATGTGAGGAAATAAGAATGGCAAATCCACAAAAGTGTTACAAATCCCTTGCTGGGGGGGAGCTCCCCTACCCCCCCTAGTCCCCTACCTCCCCTCCAGGTAAAAGGGAATTTCTCATCTCTACAAGTGCTGCTCCTTCAAACATTCCTGCCAGCATAAAAGGAACAGTGATAACTGCTCTCAAGTAATTCAGTCAGTGCCCCCCAAATAATAGTAGATCATCCATTTTTCTTTCTGCTCTGCAGTAGATCATCTCTGACTAACCTGTTACCCAAATTCCAGCCCTCCCTCATGTACATCTCCCAAGCTCTGGTGACCCCAGCTGTGACAAACCTCTAAAGCCCTACAATGGGAAGGCTCAGAGGAGCTGGGGAGGGTGACATGCCACCCATGAAACTCAGGGAATAATACAGGGTGTGGCTGACCACAACTTTTGCAAATAAGCTGACTTTCTTTCAACACAAAGATTGACCACAGGGTCAACCTTTTTGATTTATCAAAAATAGCTCTGTCAGTGGAGGGGATCATGTGGCAGTGTAACTCTCCGAGTTCAGTAGAAGAAAGTGAACACACCCTTGAGTTAGCCAGACTAGCACGAGGGGAGATTTGGCTCTGCCAAATCTTCAGTATAAAAACTAAACGGTTGGACAAAAGAATTTTGAAGCAAACTGCTGGCTAGAGCTGACTTCAACCTACATCACCCTTCCCAGTTAGAGGATGCCCAGTATCATGACACAGGGCACTGTACAGATTGGGAGAACAGGCTGATATCCTCAGGGAACAGGTATTGCAGTGGCTACATTTTGCTAAGAGTAACTTAGATGTGTATCAAGTTACCAGTATCTTTGTATCACTCTGCTCATCTCAAGAGCTCATCTTTTAGAGTCAGAAGGGGGAAGATGATTGGGTGGGTGGGAACATAAGATGGGAGTTTTCCATTATGTGTTGTTCAGCCCCAAGAATTGGAAATAATTAGTTCTGTAAAAGTGGATTTTTGCATCAAAGTCTGCATTTTTAAGCCTAAACAAAACATGAACATGGATGTAAAGACTTTGACAGAATGTGTTGCATAAGCCTATGTAATATAATTCAAAATCCATTCATAAAGGTATACAACGAAAGGAAAGTGTAGCTAAGATCAAAGTTAATAATGGAACATGGCTGGATGATCTACTTGATAAATTGAGCCTTCCACCATGGTGGAAAGATTTTTAAAATAGGCACATATATATTAACTGTCATCATAATTACACTTGTAACAGTGCCTTGCCTGCTTCAATGCATGCAAAGAATGATTGACAAAGCCATCAAAGGAGTGTTTTTGGTGCAAGGAGAAGGGGGAGATGTTGGAATTCAGAATGCAAGAAATTCTCAAAACATTGGGCCTGTAAATCAAAGCCTGAAAAAGAAGACAGGATTTGAGCTGAGGCCTTGGGAAAAGCTTCCAAGTTTAGGTGCTAAAAGTAACAATGTAGATTTAAAGCAGGACATGTTAAGTAGAAAAAAGCTTAGCTATAAAGTTTAAGGTAGAGAAAGAATAAAGTAGGTATAAAGGTGACAGAATAGCCTTAAGAATAAATCTGTGTTAGAGCAGGATTGGCTGAAAAAGGTCATACTGTAATTAGACGAATTTTCTGAGTATTGGACTAGGAACATAAATATCCTTGTTTTATTGGTTAATAAACCATTAAAAGATCTTGTAACCATAAGTCTTGTGACTTCTGATCATGCTCTCAACACCTGTAACAAAAACTCACAGTTTCTGTAGAAGATAAGAGAAATAAACTGCACTTTCTAAGCAATCAGAAGTCCCATCTCTCTGCCTCATTTGGAGTAAGAAAGAATCCCCACAGAACGTAATAACACGGGAGCACACAGCCCTCACTCAGGATGCTTTTTACACTTTCTTTAAGAAGAGCCGCTGCACTGCAGGGCATTGGAGGATCTGCAGAGGTGCTGCTCACACAGCTGCTCCAGGACAGGATCACTGCCTGTAACCAACCACCTGGCAGCTGGGCACACTCACTGGCCTGCCTTGTGCCAAGCTTACCTCGCCCCACCAGCAGACCCTGTATCACAGCTGTGACTCTAGAAAACACTTAAAGCCAGCAGGGAACACACAATTTAAAAATAGCTTTGTCCTGCATATATAATTCTTTACTGCCTACTAGCATGTGGTTTGTCCTATGCAGTCCTTCACTGAGGAATGAATTCTATCAGGCACAACCTTTTCCCTTCCAACATGCCACCTCTCATTTCAAACAAGTGACCTCACTTGTTGCTGGCACAGCAGAGCTGGGCTTGGAACTTGACACAGACATTAACGGAGAGTAACAGAGAAGTGGTTTGTCTCAGTCATACCAAGGCACTTCCTATGTAGAATGCTGAGAAAACACTGCCAGTCAAGAGAATTCCTACTTTTAGAATGAGCTTCTTCAGTTTAAAACTTAGCTTAGTCTCCTAGGCTTTACACAAGCTTCAGGAATGGCACACAAGTAACTTAATCTAGAGACAGGGTGCAACTCACCTGGTTAACAAGCTGCTGAACTTCTGGAGTAGCTGGCTTGGTGTCAGATAAGCCCCCAGGCATCATGGTGGCAAGTGACTTCTCTGAAATGATGAGTGGCTCTGAAGAGGGAAGTTCAGCAGTCTGAGCAAAGTCCCCAGACACCTCACATATATACACACACATGTGTCATGGAATCATGTGACCTGCAACACAAGGAGCCTACCATTACTGAACTGGAGAAGGAGACAAACAGGGAAAAGGGGGTTTGTAAAATGTAAAGCACTGGCAATATTATTAATAAATGTAAGAAGCACTTGAAGAAGTGTTTACAGTATTCACATCAAAAAGAAAAGCAAACATCAGCCTGCAGTCACCCACACCTTAAAGAGAGTTGGTTTGGGCTGCAGCTGGAAACTCTTGCCTCTCCACTCATGTGCAGATGACTAGGCTGAGCTCTTGGGAAACAAATCAAAGACACACCCATTATTTCCAACACCTTTCCTGATCAGAGGAAAGGATGCAGCATTTTCCTTAGCAGAGGTCCCGCTCAACTTGAAATTTTATTCTTTCAATATCCTTCGAAGTGGGGAAACAGGAGCAGATGGCATCTTACGTTCAGTGACTTGACTTCTCTCTGCCTGACCAAAAAGGGGCCAAGGCAAACACCAGCACCAGAAGTAGAAAATAATCCAATCCAAGATTCAGGCAAGTACTGCAAATAAGGCATTTCTGTTTCTTTCCCATCAAATCAAGAGCTGCATTCAGGCAATCACAATAGCAACTGAATGTGCAATAAAATCTGCTTTTTAACTCTAGTGCCAATTTCCTGGAAGACAAAGTACAATCAAAAAACACAAAAGCTGTCCCAATTTAAATGTACACTGCTGAAACACATAACATGAGAACACATAGTCAGAAGAATTCATTCTGCAGTTACAGTCACATTCACAAATGTGAATGTACAAAGCTCAAAACCTACTGGAGGGAAGGTTAAGAACTGCTAGCAGTCCTCCCTGGTAAGGGAGAACTAACACTTCAAGACCACAGAAAAAATACTCCCTGTCAATATTCCTGCCATCCCCCTCACCAGCAAATAAGAGGAACATTGTTCCAGAACAAGGACCAAAGAAACAGCAATAGATCAGACACTTTTTAGTCTGTAGGGGCAAGTACATGGGAGCATGTGAAATGAGAATATGTGGTGCACACAGGCAGTGGGCATTTCTGCTGGGATCAGCATTAGGGAATTTGCTAGGAACAGGTGGGTTTATAGCCACAGCAACAAACTTATCTGTCTTACCCATACTACTGACCCTCCTCCTCCTCACAGATAACAAGTGATGCTGCAAGACACAGTAAAAAGTACTTCAGATCTGACTTCAAGGCCTGGTTTTGGTACAAAGTCCCTGAGACTGACAAACTGGGGCTGTACAGGCCCCAACAGTACACAATACACTCAACAGTATTGATGAGTATTACAGCATGTTACTGAAAAAATATTGCAGAATTTTCCAAACTTGAGCAGCAGTGGACAAAAAGCATTTGAGGAAAAATCCCTCTGAGACATTTTTGTGAACAGAGAGAGAAATCCTTCCAATTCTCAGGAATAAAGGGAGTGGCAGCTGTTAAAACTGGAATTCTGCCACTTTCACCAACTTCTCTCCAAATGAGAAGTTCCTTAGAGCCCTATTCATGGAGCTGATGACAGCTCAAACCTTTTGCATAAGACCCTGCTGATTCACTCAAATGCTGATCATGTTCCACCACTTGTGCCTTATTTACACAGCAGGACAGATAATGAACTGGAAGAACCAGCTCACCTTACTGAGGCCAGAAATCAGAGAATGTGTCCAACAACTGCACAGCACTAGCGCTAAAACAGGATATTTTATAAATCTGCCCACTCACCAGGATACAGATCCTGCTGACTTCTTGGAAATGATGTTAAGATCCCCAGGGCAGTAGTACACTCCTGGAGAACTCTTGATTCTGTCTAGCAACAAATACACTGCCTACAAAGCCTAGGAGGGTTCATTTATATCTTGGAAGGACTCTAGGTGTGAAACTAAAGATGTTAACGTTGTGTGGAAATCATTCACTGGAGTCCATATTTCTGGGTTTGCTGGTTTTTTACTTTAAAGCGGAACAACTTTTGTTTTCTTCCCCAGAATGCGTAGTTGTGCAGAAGGGGAAAAAAAAAAATCAAGATATATTGTCAACAAGTTGATGCTGAAGTTTACAGAGGCAAATCAGACTGTTTCCATTCCACAGCAGTGCTAATGGCTGTTCCAAAATCCAGTGATATTTCTAAGACTGGGATGCAGTACTCCTGCACAAGTATTCCATGGAACCACTTTGAAGTGCTGATGTTTTACAGACATGTGATCAAAGATGATCAGAGGCAATTATCAGCCTTATCTTTGGCAACCCCACTTCCACCCACCCCTCTCTACACTAAGTTTTGGATGTAATGAACCAGGATTTGGAACACTGCCATGAAAAGCACAGTCACCCCCACGCCATCTCTTGCACAACAAAGGTGACTGCCCACTGCAGTGTTTGAGATGTGGCTGGTATCACATCTAGTGTAGGCCAGCCTACACTTTCCATCAGCACAGCTGGCAGCTTCCCCTCACGTCACTGTTGCTGCTGTTATCTTGGAGAATCTCTGCTGGGACACCACCACTGACATTCTGTACAGCTTTTGAAGCTGAGTAACATCTTGCACCATGTACTATTCCAACACAAAAGAAACAGATCTTTACCACTTGCAGGCCACTACTCCCTGGTCCTGTTTAAGCAATTTTAAGAGGTACAAGATATTGTTGATAAAAACACCAGTACAAAACAAACAAAACAAAATATAAAAAAACCTCCACCAAAATCCAAACCCCAGGGTTATGTATTTACAAGTCATTTTCAAACCAGGAATTAAGTCAGCTCTGTAGAAATGATTGTGAAAGCCAAGTTAGTAAGGTCAGTCTTCTGGTTTCACAGTGACAAGACACGTAATTGTGACTGGACGTGACACATGGTCTGAAAGAAGAGCTTCTAGAAGAAATCAGCCCTCCCTGTATCAGCTGAAGATCTGTTTTCATCATCACAGGAACAACAGCCTTGATTTTCAACACGCTGGTCTGCAAAAAAGGATTTCCCCTCCTACTACCCATCCTGATTTTGAAAGATTTCTGACATCATACGAATAAGGATCCACTGAAACCTGACCTTCAGCAGCACAAAATTATGACAGCCCAGCCTACGCTGAGCCTCTTCCACTCAGTCTGCTTCAAGACAACTGAAATCTACTGTTAAAAATATTCTCTAAAGAAATTACCTGTTTCATCAGTTTTCATGCCTACAGGCTGCTGAAGACAACAGCACTGAATGCTAGAAAAAGAATGCCACCTCTTTCTACTTCACAGAAGGAAAGATGTGCAAACTTGAGAGGACTTTGCAAGCAAGCGCGATCTGCCCACCTCTATTCACCACTTGCAAGCAGTGGGAAAGCCCCAGCAGAGGAGGCAAGGCACCCACAGGACTCTGGACACAGCCATCAGCTGTGCTCAAATGCCTTTACTTGCAGAAATAGAAGTAAAAACCAGGAAAAGGATGAAATTCTGCTGTTTGTAGGGTCCACTATTTGACCCCCATATGTCTTACAGCAAACAGCCCCGTAATTTTGTAACTACCTCAATGGCAGCACTGAGGCAAGGTTCAATCCCTGACTAAACAGGATACTGGAATCCTCAGGAGACCCTGGACACAAAATTTACCTGCCTGTTCAGTGTGGCACTCAGCTCCCACAGATGCCATTTACACACATGCCAAAACATCCCACTCCACACACAGCTCTGAGGCACCGGGGAAGGCGCAGAGCTCCCGCAGTGAGGCATGCAATTCCATTTACTCACCTTCGGCTTCCATCCAGCTCAACAGCCACACGAAACAGCCCCTCAGCCAGGATTTGCCATGGACTACTGTAAGAGACAGCCCTCTGTGCTCACAGCAAACTAAAAGCAATTCAACTTCTTAGTGCAACCCTCTGTATGCAAGCTGAAACACCCCAAAAAGGGATGTTGGGGATTTGGGAGTCTTCTCATGGTATTTCATACTCAGATTTGTATAGGACTACTTGCTTGGCCTTATATCCAAACTGAAAATAATTCCATGTTGGGCTGATTTTTTGGGATTGTGGGTTTTGGGGTTCTTTAACATAGTTTCCTCATAACAAACGCAAAAAAAAAAAAAAAAAAAAAAAATTAAAAAGAAAACCAACTGTGTGTATCACATCCGTTTCACAGGTCATTTATCACAACATCTGCTTAAATGAAGAAGCTTTCCAGAACAGCTGAGCAAACATCTGGATGGATAAAGGAAGACAATGATTAATTCTCATTACAGTCTCTAGTTTATGCAGAAATAAAAAAAATATATTTCAAGACTATTGATCCAAGTCTATACACACTCGTAGAAGTTTCGATTGTACAATTGGCTTAAAAGGAGAATTTGTCTTTGCAGTTGATCCAGGCCCCAGAGAGAACAAATATTTTAGGCACCTATAGTACAGGTCAATATTAAAGCACCAACTCTGAAATCTAAACTTACTGTCCTCATCATCTCATTAATTGACCATCATCTCCTGTTGAAATTTCATTAGTGCCAATTCAGCCCAAAGTGAAGTATTTGATTTACACTTTGATGATAAAACAGTTATAAGAATTTAACACATTTTCTGCTTTCAGATTTGCAGAAAAACAATGAGAAATCTTCAAGAATGAGTTCTGCATAAAGCAGCTGCAGTACCTTGAGGATAAAAGAGAGAAAAATAGAAGTTTGAACATTAGGATTTGCATCCTCAAAGACTTAAAATATATTTCTACCTCATTCTCAAAAAACAGGTGAGACAAAATGACCCTGGTGCCTAAAATTAAACGGCCTCTAAGCAGCTTGAGTCTCTACAGCACAACTATAAAACAGATGCTGCTGCACTGATCTTTGCCAGCTCTCAGTAACACAGGTACATTCCTTCATTTATTTCCCACTCCCTATATATGCAAAGCTTTAGGGATGAGAGTATATCCAGTAATTTCATTGTTGTTGCTGAATTCCAAAGTGTTTGCAAGACAGGGCCTGTATTTTTAGGACTCTGTTTAAGTTCAGTGGTTCTTAAGATCATATCAGCTGGCAATCACACAGACCTTGTCACTTGACTGTCAGCCTATCTGAGATAAATACAAAATAAAAAGTATAAAGTAAAATATACAGGTGTAATTGCAGCAATTCAGCTTTCCTCCTACTCATCTGCCTTTAAATGCTGTGTTACTGCAGGGGTGCTGCATTAAAGCTTTCTAAACACAACACCAGGGAAAGGATTAACAGGATCAGGTATGCACAACTATTTCCTCAACTCAAACACAATTCACCTTGAGAACTAATCTTAAAGGTTCAGAAGGAGGGACAAAAAAGGGTCCCTGAACAGTCTCATTCCCAAATGAGACACATCTTCAGCTCCAACCCAAAGTGGTTTTAACCAATGCCACATTTCCTATATAAATGTAAACTCCAGAAGCTGGTAACACAGAAGGTCAGTAAGCAACAGATGCTGCCTGTCAGCACTGCAGGAGCAATGGCAAACCTGTATCCACACACAACTGAGCCACTGCTGCTCATGTTGAGCAGTTCAGAACAAGGCTGGTAACTCCTGACTTTCAGAGATGTTGAACCTACTACACTTGCGGATCAGTCTGTAATTTTTATTTTCTTTCAGACTTCAGCAGATTATTTCCACAAAAAAACACGTTCAGTGATATTTTAGCAAGCACCAGCTCAGGGAGAGCCTTGTCCTCCCTGCTCAGGATGAGTTTTATTGTTTCTTCCCTTCTGGGATCACTGAAGCTGTGAAGTTCAAGAAAGATGCCAGTTTTGCATTCCATTTGAAAATTGGTTTAATACTATAAAACTCATTTGTTCACATATTTTGTACAAAAGATGAGTTGTTTTCTCTTAATTACAGGAGAATCATTTCAAGCTTGAGAATTCAGCTAAGTAGGTCCAAAACATAACAAGACTGGGTTCTACTGGTTCTGGAGGGTCCCAGTTCAGCTCACCCAAGGTCTCTTTCCAGTTTGGCTCTCACAGTTATGGACCACCTTGATGGAAAACACCACACATCATCATTGACTCTTCGGAGGCTTGTAGTGAATTCGGCACCTCTCGTTAAATACCTGAGACACAAAACAGAAGAGCAAAAGTGAATCAGCCCCATCCAGGAAATGAGCAGAATTTCACAGACAGTTCAGGCAACTACCTCTTCATGTAGCACCCATCTCAAGCTGCCCAGCTCTGAGGTATCAATAAATGGCACTTACCAAGACATCCATCTCCATTCACCTTCTCTCCTGGCTTTAGTAAATCCAAAGTTTGCTGTCTGATGTTGGGAGATTGCACAGCATTAAGTGTTCTCCCTCAGATAATGCAGACTCTTAATCCTGGCAGGCTGCTCTCATAAAAAATGCTGATGCCTTGTTGTTTTTAAAAGGGAGGGAAAGAATCGTTGGAAGGCTCCTGAGCAGTTGTGTTCTGTCAGGTTCACTCTGGCATTCAAACTTGGGTGCTGTATTCCTGTCTTTCCTGAGCAGGCACATTTTACATTGGCATGACAGCCAAGAAGAGGGGCAAGGGCCCCTGGAAGCCACATGCACACTTCCAGTGATCTGCCTGCCTGTGCCAATGCAAAGGGCACAGCACTCCTGCCTCACTCACCTCTGGCACCTTCTCTAGGTAAAATTCAGTCTCCAGAACTGGATACTGAGGATCATGTATATTTAGCTTGAACTGCTGCTGGCCTGCCCAAAGAGAGCCAATAAACGTGACTATTTAAGGTAAGGCAGTCTGAATACAAAGCAAAACATGCAGGCTCCTACCAAGACTGCAGGTGCTCTTCACAAGCAATTTAGTTATTTATCAGTTTTCATCTAAACTTATCCATCACAAATCGTGAAAGAAACACGAGCATCACCTGACACCAAGCTGAGGCTCTGGAAGGTGTTGGTTATCCCACCAGCATTCCCACAAGAACATATTTTGCCAAGCTGTCCAGGGATTTGGCAGACCCAAGTGCCTGTGATCATCAGGATACGAAGTTTCATGGACTCTCCCACTGGCATTATGTGCAAATGAGTGAACTTGTAATTTCCAACACTTCCTATAAATACATTCTTTCAAGCTCTATCTTCCTAGAATCTTCTACAGCTGATATTCGTATTCACAGTTCACAACCTATGGCAACTTCACCAAAAGTGAAGCCTGGAGCAAACATTAGTTACAGCATTGCTTCTCAATAATTTTGGAGTAATTTTCAACCACCTTTCAAATTTTATTTATTTTCAGAAATAGACATGTATTACCAACTGTTTCATACTGCAGAAAACAAAAGTTGTGATATAGGTCCTTTCACACATAGAAGCATGCAGAGATTATGTTATCACATGGAATAGACACTTCTGGAAGAGTTCAGACGAGGTAAAGGTTTGAAATCAATGATAAGAGGAACTGTAAAAATTAAGAGCAACAGCAGGTCCAATTCAGAAACATTTTATTACTAAATAAATCACACCATTTTTTGTCCATTTTCTGTTAATGACATTTTAATGGCAGATATGTCTAAAAGGGTGCTGGAAATACTCTCTAAAGCACTGCAAACAACACACCAGTTTGCTTACTATCATACTAACTTTTAAGCTAACTATCTTCAACAGTAACTCCAAAACTTGTGGCAGGAAGATCAACACTGCAGTCTTACTAACAGTGTCTCCTACTTTTAGGGTTATTGGCTCACAGATCTCAGTGTGTTACTTAGGTCACTTAAATCCACTGGTGTACCTATGAAGTGCTATTCTCATTTTTCAGGAAAATCAATGGCTGAGAAACCTTAAAATTCATGTTACTATGCAAAAGTTTGATTTTGCTGGTTTTTATGTATTTGTATAAACCACTCCAACCATAAACTCCAACGTGGAGGTGCTGGACAGAGACTAATGCAAGTGTCTTGTATGAAAGTCAATTCCTGGTTTGGTATCATCCAAATTCTACTGCATAAATTTCTCTAAAGTAGCATCCTTCTGTATGCTACTATTGCCACAGCCAGCCAATATTTTTAAAAAAAAGTCTCCTAATCACATTTTTCCAATTAGTTTCAGTTGCTTAGGATTAATGGAAAAACACAAGTGTACTTCCCAACCACAAGTCCTCAACAGTAAACAGCAGCCTGCACACCAATAATCACTTCCATGTAACAAATTGCATTTGGTCTGCAACTATGACTGGTTCTAATTCCATCCGTGACATTTTTATGGGCAGCTAAAGGAGCCATTTATCTGTATATTCAGGGCATAGTTTAGCAGTGCTGAAGACAAAACCAATAAATATTTATCTCTTTAAGCCCCAGTTTGAACACTGGCTAAGCAATACACTAGCAGGTGACCCCTGCACTATGCATACCTCACTGTTTATAAACTCTCCATCCTCAGGGAAAAGTTAGACATTTCTGTCACCACTAAAAACTTAATGCAGCTACAACAAAACTCTGGGATCATTACTAAATTTGGTGCTTCAAAATGATGATTAGGGTCTGGGCTGTCCCTACAGCAGAGTTGCCATAAAATATTTGTCCCTGGTGACCTGCAGCATGTTGTTATTAAGGCTGTGGCATTGCTTAGTCAGATCTGAGTGGGTTTAAAACTAAACTGAGGTACATGCTTAGCTTTCTAGGACAGTACAGAGATATACTGATAGCCAAACATGCAGAAAACTGTGTAAATGGTCATTTCATCAGCCTGCATTGAGGTTACTGACAGACACCCAAGACATAAAGCTGTATTGCTTTTACACTGGTGCAAGCTAGGGGACTAAAATCAAGAAGTAGGGATTAAAAAGGAAGGTGCAGCTAGTACTAGCTATTTGCACAAATTCTTTTTACATTTAGAGAGGGAAAGAGGTTCTCTCTGCAGTATTGAGAGCTCTGAAAAGCTACATCAAACCAGAAAAGGATGCCAGATGTGAAAAGCTCCAGTGATACAACACAGCCATTTCAGAATTTAATATCAGTGTTAAAATCACCAGATAGACTTTGGGGCCACCAATCTAGAGGGTGATCTGCACCCTCTGCTGACACAGGAGTGCAATGGCAAGGCTGCCCTTTGCACCAAGGAGTGCCAGAGTACAGGCCAGAGAAAACTCCACCAGGAAAAGGTTCAACTTCTACAGCTTCACCCTCCCCTGGGCTCTGCTCAGAGCTGTGATCAGCACCAGATACAGGTAAATGTGAAGGATTCATCTCTCTGACATTGTTAGAGGTTGTGCAAAGCTTTGCAGAGAAGTCACCACAGAAAAGCCTACAAAGTGCTTGGCCACTGGCAAGTGGGAGAAAGGGAAACGGAATAATCCACAGTCTTTTCTCACCACTAAATCAAATGCTTTTCTTCCCTTGGCATTGTAACTGAAATCTTTGAGCTCTGCATTCAGAACTGGGAAAATGACTGACTTGAAGCATTTCCCCAGCACTGCCCTCATCTATTTCTAGTTAATCTGCTTCATAAGGCACCAGTCCCACACCTCCAGTGCAGGACTGTCTGTTGGGACAGAACATCATCACTATTAAATGACTGAGTACCTTCCAGCTTCTGTCGTTTACCACTTCTTCAACATTGAGCTCCGACTGCATCAATTTCAACTGCAGAAAATAACAGATAAAAAGGTTATTGTCAAACAGTCTCCTTGCAGCCTTCAGTATTTACTACCATTGCAACTATCCAGTCCCAGCAGCAGGTGCACACCTGCTCTGATGGTGCAAACCAAAGTCCAAGAGCCTGGCCTTTCCAGTCAGCCAATGCTCAGGGCACACATAAATCTGCAAGGGCACAGTGAAGGCAGATTCACGAAGCAAGCCTGGCAGTAGATCCTGATTACTCATGCTCTATTCCTAAATAATGCCCATCAAGATTTGCTAATAATTAACTAATTAACATTGATGGCTTCATAGGCACAAATAACTGCACCTAATTCAAGCACTCAGCACAGGGAATGCCAGGGCTGGGGTTAGCTCTGCAGCCCTGAGTTGCCACTCCTGCATTATTAGACTCAGATATGAAGCTGGTGAAGCTAGGAATCCAGCTAGGATCATGGATTTTAAACTAAGGTTATGAACAGATGCTCTCTGCTTCATTTGCTATCTACTTAGTGACCAAAAAGGGTCTGCAGTCTGATCACGTGTTGTTCATGCTGTCTGAACCAGTTAATATTTTATGTCATCACTGAAGGAGAAATCAGCTCTACAGAGATGCAAAAGCTCTGGCAAGAACTACCACCAATACACAGTTCTTGAACACTCACTTGACCCATGATAAGGATAAGAGTTTCTTTGTTTCACACCTATTAGAAACCCTGAGGGCAAATTACCTCAGATAATTTGGTCCTGAAGCAATAGTAGATTTAGGAACCATCAGCTATTTTTGCCCAAATTTAGGATGCATTCTTGTTAGAGTCTTTAACACAACAGATTGAGTCAGAGTCTATCCATTTTCAATACATGGTTCCAATTAGAGGACTAGTGAACAGGTGCAAGCCAAGACAGCGATCTCACAAAAAACTTGCCAAGTAAGATATCCAGGGACACAGAGTTGCTAACAGTCATTGGATGCATTTTCCCCAGCTCAACAAGACTTCAATCTGTTTGAAATAACAATCCAGCATCCAGAGTGACTGGACAACCAGGATAAGTCTCTATAAAATAAACACTCAGAGGATCTTTAGCACTTTAAAGAAACTATTACTCCAAGTTTTCTCATTCAGTGACCCAGAAATAATAATTTTGCATGAAGTCTTCCAAGTTGTACACCTAGCAGAATGAGAGAAACACAAATAACAAGGGAGAAGAAATGTGTATTGCAAGCAAGAGATAGTTGAAATTCCTACTCTTAAAACTAAAAAGTGCAGGGATGATCTCATAAAAAATTTCTGAGATGTTTCTAAATCATGGATTGCTTTTAACATTTGAAGCACCTCTAATAATTAAACATTATCATTGTGATCCTCCCAGTGTTTTCACTGAGAGATTTCAGGCTCAGCAACTAAGAACTGGCTCTGTTAACAAAATTCGCAGAAAATACTAAGCTACCACTCTAGTTTTTCTAACTAATATCCATGCTTGTTAGCAGTCCAGTAAGTGAGGCTTTAAGAATAAAACTGCTCATCTACCACATGGTTCTCTCAGTATCCTTTTCCTTATCCAAAAGGGGCCCTGGAAGTGGGATGAGAACTTCAGTGGGATTCCTTTCTCCACTTCTGATACTAAATCCCCTACGGTCACCTCTGGTAAAGTGCACTTTCCACCCAGAGGCCAGAAGGTTGAGAGGGCATTTGCACATTAGAATTCCATATGCAAACCTGGAAGTCTCTCTCCCACCATCACAAGGTACTCCAAATAATAATCCAAAAAACACCAAACAGCAAAAACGTTGTGTAAGTGGAATTCAAGGTTGCCTGGAAGCATCTTGTAGAGAACAGGAAAAGCTGTGACTCAGTGGTGTCAGTCAGTGAAGGTTGGAATCCACCATGGTAAAGAATGTGTGTTCTTCTACAGCATTTGTGTAAAAGAATCTCAGGAAATGCTCCACTTGGAGGACAAAAGCAGCTCTCTGCCTTAAGGCCTTGGGAAAATAATTCTCACAAGACCCAACAAGAGCTAACAAGAATCTTGGAAAAGACTGCTTGACTCAGGATCCACCTCAGGTTCCTTCTATCACACACTGATCTTTCTGTTTGGGAAAGACACCCACCTCCTCCTCCATAAGTGATCTCTAGAAGGCTCCACCACTCACCTTTGTCTGCTCTTTCCTGAGTTGCTTTAATAATAGTGCATCTTCAGGGGCCTTTTCCCTCTCTTCTTTGAGAGTTTTCACTACAGCAGAAGTCTGAGAGATGCAGTTTTTGATTATTCTTTCTCTCTTGGTGTGAGCATCCATCAACTAAGTGGGGAGAGAAAGAAAGTCACAGTGATTCATTAGAGAATACAAACTTAGTTATAAGTTTAAAGAGACACTTTCTAAAGTCATGGTATTGCTGTTCCTACAGAAATCCCTCTGAATTCATAAACCACATGTGGGAAACAATACTGCTTTAAGCAGCAGCTGCTTTCAACTCAGACTATCCTGTCGTTCTTGCTCTTTCCAAGCTGATCAAAAGTCAAAGGTAAACACAAGGAGTCTTGTAGAGCGGGAGGAAAAGCATGTACCCTTTTTAAAAGGTCGTCAAAGGGTCAATATTGCAGAAAAAAAAACAAACTTCCCTGCGTGGTTTTGAAGTGGGGCAGTGTGTGGAGATGTTAAGCAGGACAGTTAGGAACATACAAAGCAGGATCTACAAAGGCAGTGCTTTCCTCAGACACTGAGGATGCTTCACTGACCATTGCACATGACAGAGCAAGGAAGGGAGCTGAAAGTGGAAGGCGTGTACACTCACAGATTCGTACAGCTCTTTGCACGTCTGGCCAGGATCAACTTTCCCCACAAAGGAAGCTGTTGGAATCGTCGTATTTAGCTCATGAACAATTCTATCATCGATTGTCCTCATCACCCTGAGCAGCTCCTGTATTAAAAAGGAGAGATACTTGGTTATGTTTCACAGAAAAGCCTACTACAAAAAAAATTGCATAGTTAAGTGTTTTAATAAAAATTAAATAGGATTTCTTACAAAGAGTTAGAAGCACACCAAAGGAACAATCCCACGTGCAGAAGTATATGCTGCAAACCATGGAATCTCCTCGGCAGCAAAGGCCAGAGCAGGGTGAGTAACTGATGTCCCCTGAAGTCCTCTGGCCCTGCAAGCAGCATGAACAGGCTGAAGAGCCTGTGCTCAAGTCCCAGTCCCCAGGAAACTGGGGGCAACCTGCACCAAAACGGCAAACTTTGGATAAAACCCCGCAGGAAGCTGAGCTGGGGAAGGTTTTTAGGTTAGATCCCAGGAAAAAGTTCTACACTCAGAGAGAGGTGGGCACTGGAATAGGCTCCTCAGGGCAGGGGTCACAGCACCAAGCCCGACAGAGCTCAGGATGTGTGCGGCCAACGCTCTCAGGCACACGGCGTGACCCCTGGGGTTCCTGTGCGGGGCCAGGAGCTGGACTCGGTGATTCCTGAGGGTCCCCAGCTCCTCAGCATGTTCTGGGGTTGCGTGTTCTCGGAGCAGGCCGGTTCGCACGGCCCCGCCGGCCTGGGCCCTGCTCCCGCCGCCGAGGGCACGGGCGGCACCTCACGCTCCCTTAACGCCGCGGAGGCACCCGCGGAGCTCCCGCCGCCCGCGCGGCTCCCGCGCCGCGAGCGCTCCGTCCCGGGAAAGGGAGCTGCGGGCAAGGAGAGGTGCCGGGCCCCCTCCCGCCGGAGGGATGCGGGAAGGGAAGGGGAAGGCCGGATCCCGCTCCGTCCCGCCGCATCCCGCCGGCCGCCAGCAGCGGGGTGACCTCGCGCACGGAGCGCGCGCTCCCGCGGGGCCGCTCGCCGGGAGGCGGCGGGAGCGCGCGGGGCGCGGGCACGGGAGGAGGCGGCGGCGGCGGCGGCAGCGCCCGGCCCGGCCCTGCCCGCCCCGCGCGGGTTACCTGGAACTCGGCGAAGTCCTCGCAGCTCGCGGCTCCGCTGGGCGCCGCCATCCTGGATCGGCCGAGGGCGCGGCGGCGCCCAATCCGGCGGGGAGCCGGGATGACGCGCGGGGCGGAGCGGGGCGGGACCCGCCAGAGCGCGGCCCCCGGCACAGCGGCCCCCGGCCGGGCATCTCTCCCGGCAGCGGCCCCGCGGCCCCTTCGCCTCCTCCAGCCTTTGGGAGAGCTCCGGCCGCCCCCAGCGGAGGCGGTGCCGGCCCCCGGCGGCCCGGGCGTCCCGCGGCGCCGCTCCCTCCAATCGTGGGCCCGGGGCGGGGCCCAGCGGTGACATTGAGCAGCGCCCAGCCGGCCCGAGGCAGCGCCATGTGGGGCCGCGCCGGTGAGTGAGGGGGTAGCGGGGAGGGGCCGAGCCCCAGGGCCGGGCCGGGGCCGCCGCCGGTTCGCCCCGTTCCCCGGGCCCCGAGGGGCGGGCCCGCAGCGCCGCGGCCGCGGCTGTGGCGGGGGCGAAGCCAAGCGTGAGGGGCCCTGTCGGATGGACTGGCTTCAAACAGAGATAGGAGTGGGTCTGTGCCTCGCTTTCTCCAAAGAGCTTGAAAAGGGTCAGGTTTCCTTGGGGGTGTCGCTTGTAAATGTACATTACTTATTTTTCGGAGCGGGAGTGTAGTATACCTCGAAAGTAAAGGGCCTTAGGAGACGCACCTTCGGTCAGAATAACGAAGGAAAAAAAACCCCTCATTTTATATTTTTTATTTTTTTAAAGAGCCCTTTTTGCCTTTCTGAGTTAGTTTGGTTGGGATTTTTTCCCCAAAACTTTCATTGTATTAATGAATGCGTTAGAAGCGCCTTCTTTAAAGGTGCCCTTTATGTGTTTGTGTATAAGGTGCCTCGGACTTTTCTAATGCACTATAGTTACCTCTCAGTACTAAAGATTCTGCTTTTTGAGCTGACTCTGCCAATACTTCTGGGATGTGACAAGATTGGTAGAATTCTGGTGTGCAGACCTTGAAATAACACCATCCAAAGTGTATCTGAAGCATAGATGAGTTTCTGGAAACTGCGATGCGTAATGTGTTCTAGAAATTGCTGGTAGGATGTTATCTTGCTTTTTTTTTTTTTCCCCCTAAATTAATTTAATTGTATTCACATTTTTCTGTGTAAGATTACTGAGCAAGCTCAAGGTGTACCTTATAAACAAGTTTTAATTTCTTTGGTAGGCTGTTACAATCAAATCTGGTACTTCTTGCCTTCATTTGTACCTATTTCTTTTTTTCCCTCTTGCGTTAAAAATCCCCCCTCAAATGCTTCCATTGAAAAGCTGGTTCCCACTTTCTATTGCTCTGAGCTAAATTTGGCCTCTTTGCTTTCTGTACTTTTTCTTCCAGATATGGCTGTTAAACTGCTGGGAAGAAATATTCCCTCAGTTCTGAGGATGACTGAGGGAGTGGACCTGAAGATAAGCAGAAGGCTGTGCATTAAACCCCAGCAAGACCTTCAGTCAAAGAGTAAGAGTCTTTGATAGAGTTGTGGAATGTTTCATGCCATGGAATACCTGCATATCCGTGCTGCAGTTATCTGAACAGGAATCTGGTTTTGTGAGAGTTCTGGTCTCTAGACTGAAAAATGGAGCATTAAGCTTGGTAAAGTCTTGTTTTCTAACAACAAGCCAGGGGTGAGTATTTCCCCTTGTGAGGGTCACACAGCATTCACTTTGTAGCAGATCACCAGAGCCTTATCTAGTGCACACTCCTACACTGAGACTTCTCAGCTCTGCTGTGGAACTGCCTGTTCAGCCCACTGTAAACTATTCATGTTTAGGAATGTTGTGTGAGCTAAAAGACTTTTGCAGTTTTCCAGAGTGCAGCCAGCTCCAGCTGTTCCAAAAACTGAACGTGCCCTGCAGGGAAGTGTCTGAATTGTTAATGTTTAAGGGTGGAGCTGGTCAGGAAAAGCTCAGGCTATGAAACACTTTTTCACTATATATGGGACAGTTCTGTGCCCCCTCTATCACAGATTCCTTATGGCCCATCCATGCAGGGGAAAAGGAGCACACTGATGTGAAGCATTTGGCATGACTGTGTGTTAAAAACATGAATCAGCTGCACTGGGTAGGACAAAAGGTCTCCTTAAAAGTGTGATGTCTCCAGCAGGGGCCAATAATGGAAGTCCCTTATGTTTTTGTGAAGTGGGAATGGTGTTCTACCACAAGAACCTAAGGAGGAGACATCTTGGTGTTTAATAGTCTTCACTGAATTTTTTTTTCCCCAGAAGTTTACCTAGTTTCTTGAAGCTGGATATATTTTAGCATCCACATTCTCTAAGAATGTAGATGCTAAAATTCCCTAACAATTTCTTCTCTAAGAAGAAATTCTTCAGCTACAGTCTTGTGTTTGTTTTTGAACCTGATGCGCACTTTTTTATAATCTGACTTTCCTTTATTCAATACCCTCTCCAAACCAAGACCTCATTATAACCCACACTCCCAGGGTCTTTTACAGAGCTCTGCTGGGCTGAAGAGAGCTTCAGTCACTGCTCTTCCAGACCAAAGGGTCTCAGTCTGTGGCACAGTTTCTTACATGGCAACCATTCCATATCTGTGGCTGTCCTTCCCAGTGTTTTCTGTGCTCATTCTATTTCAGCTCCCTCAAGTATTTCCCATGCTTTTGAAAAAGCTGGAGTCAGGGTTTTACACAGAGGCACAGTAGTGCTGTTGTGTTTGTCTGAGTTCCTGATCACTTACACAGTTTTCCTTTATGTTACTTGCCAAAACCACTGTGGAAGCCCAAGGCTTTGCTCAGGTCTATGTAATGATTAATAAGTGAGGGTAGAGTCTGTCATTCATGTGTGAACTGGAATTGCTTCCTGTTTGTGGACAAGGGCGTTCCCAGGCCAGTTCATTGACTCTGGGTTCTGAAGCCTTGTGGTGTTTTGGGATCAGCCCTCTTCTTTATGTTTTTGAATAACCTGATGATGTCAGCAAACTGTATCCATCCCACTTCTGAGATAATGCATGAATCCGTGAGGGAGAACACGGCCATACAGGATACTGCCTGTTGTTTGAAAGAAAAAAGGAAAAAGCTGTCTATTTCTGCACTTTGTTTCTTAGATTGTGTGGTATATTATATATTAAAAGCTTCCCGTTACAATATGAATGGAGTTTGAAAAACTGACCTGAAAATTACATGTCCAATCTTTACCTGTATCTGTTTATTTATACCTTCAGGTAAGAGAAAATCTTACACTGCCTGAAGAAGTTATTATTCTGTGATATTATATAGGCTTTTATTGTTACTGTGCAGCATGTTGGCTTTTCTATAGCTGTTCCATTTGATTTCTTTTTTTTTAACCTTAGGAAGCTTACCTGGTGGAGCAGCTTCTGCTTATTTAGACCTGCAGATATAGAGGTTTCTGGGAAAGATTTGGCTTTCCTTACATGACTTCAGTTTAATCCATATTTGCATGTTTGTTAATCTGTGATACACTTCATTTTCTAACCACCTCTAGCAATCATATTTAGAGTTCTGCATAGCTCACCCTAACTGGTTTTGTTACAGCTCTGCCCATCCAGGCTCTCTGACTGTTATTTTGGGGGTGTTTTGTTTTTTGTCTTAGTGCGTTTTGTTGGAGTTTTTTCAAGCCGATCTGCTTCAGGGGTGCCTGGATACAAGCCTACAGACTGGGAGAAAAGGTTTTTGGTGTGGGCAGGCCATTTCAAAAAGGCAGAGGATATACCAGAGACTGTCTCGTAAGTGTCACTTTTAAAGCTGTAAAAGAGACTTTGTCTATGCAGAAATAAGGTACTTGAATGCAACTCCAAGGTAACTTTTCTTAAAAGGAATGGACAGCTTGCACAGCTGAAAAATCTTACCCTGCTGGGTTTGGTGTATCATCCTTGTAGATGAAATGGCCTCAGCAATTCTCTTGTGCTAAAATAATGTATCCCTCTTGATTTTTTTTTCTTCTTTTTTGCAAAGGGTTGACCAGCATTTGTCAGTTGTTTCACTAAAATACCATGTCAGATCAGTTCATTTTTATTCTTCTCTCACAATTAGAAAGCTTTTTTCAAACATTAGTGTGAACTTTTTCTAGTGTTTTTCATTATATGTCAGTCTTTTGCTGTGGGAAACTTTCATATGCAGCTATAAAATAAATGAAACCCACATAAAATATTTATTAATGATTATCTAAAGGCCATAGGCCAACTTCCTTTACTGTTGGAATTTAAACTAAGAGTTTCAAGGCTCTCTAACTATATATAGTCAAAATTTCCCTGTTGCTGCCGAGTCAAAATGTCAAAGCTTTGTCCAGTGTGAAGTAGAAAATAAAACTGGATGTTCTGGTTTGCACACCAAAATAAAGATCAAACTTATCAACAATAGGCAAATATTAGTTTAAAAAACACTCCTAGTGGTAGAATAATTATCTTTTAAAACATGCTAATAATGCTTTTAAATACAATATTTAAATTAAAAAGGAACAGTAAATCTTGCACTAAGATGTAGCTGCCCTCTTAAATATTTTCTCTATGGTTTGGATGCACTGTGTGGGAATTCAAGATTGACTCCTGTATTTAAATGTATCACAATGAATAAATTTTGTTAAAAGTGAAATCCTTCCATTTTGTATTGAATCATTTTTCTTGAAACTAGAGAAGTATATTATTAAAACTTACTATCACTTCATATATTTTTGCATACCAAACATTTGTTATGAGTTTTAAGAAAACAAGAGTTAACAGAGTGATGGATTTCAGTAGTTTATTGAAAGGACAAACCAACTTCTGATAAAAGCTGACCATTTTTGCAAGTGCATAGGGAATTATTTTTATTTAGACAAATAATTCAGCCAAATCCAAGAAGACAACTGAGAACTATAAAAGCACAAAAACTTGTTTTCCTGTTCTGAGATTAATTAATTAATCTGAGATTAACTGTGGATTGTAAGAGCTTGAGATATAACTCGGTAATCTTGTAAAATGTGGTGAAGCAACCTATTTATTAAACAAATGTTAAACTTAGCCACTGAACTGATTTAAAATGTGAGTTGTGTTTAGGTATCTACCTTTTGCTCTTGTAAATGCTTAACACTTCTAAGATATTTCCAAAATTACCTAGCAAACTTTTTAAAATCCTACTACTGTACATTTCAGCTTAATTGCAGCCTGCACTCAAGGCTTTCACTGCAGATTATTAGCAGAAGCAAATAATCTGGATGCTAAAATTAAGCATTAGTTTCATTGTAAATGGATGTGTTTGTTCCCTATGATCAGAAATCTTGTACTCAAATCAATGCTCTGACAAAAACAAGAACAGAACTTCTCAGCTCTCAGGTCCTGTGTTATTTACCACGCTGAACGGATCCTTAAGTATTTTTTTTTTTTTCTTCCAAATGTAAGGGTCAAGATTCCATATTCACTTGTATTTATATACAGTAATCATTTTCCAGTTTGATTCAATCCTTCTCCATGTTAGTTTCAGGGTATAATTAACCTAGTTTGATGCATTTGTTCTTTTTATCACACAATGTTGGTGTTTTTCCAGTCTTCTGGTATTCTGTCATGTGCCAAATCTCATCAGTGAGAATATCAGCCCTCCTTGAGAAGGGAGTTATCTGCCCTAAATTCTGCAAGGAGAGTTAAATATCCAAGGTGTAGGTCTTTGGTTATTGTGGAAAGCACTTCTAAAAAGCATTAATGCTTCACTGGCCCTTCTTGCATTGTTCTCTCTAACACAGACTTAAAACTTGCTGTAACCAAGATGCCATTTGGGTAGAATGATCTCCAGAGTCTAACTCAAAATAAATGATCTTTTGTTTTTACTCCTCACATGTACAGCTGGAAGGTGTTAATAACTGCTACTCTTCTGGTGGAAGACTTCTGGTTTTTTAAAAGATAACAGCAGAGTAAGCAACAGGTTTCCCAAAAGGGTGCTATAGCTATTGGTGTGGCTAGCTAAGCCCCCTAGAATTAAAAAAAAAAAAAAATAAAATAAAGAGTTCCTCTGTCCAAAGCTGATGTTGGAATGCTTATGATCCTCCACACCTCCTTTGTTTCTCAGGAAAGCAGCTTACTTTAAGACTATTTATTCCAGCAAGGGTGGGGACCACTGGTCTTTTACCAAGTCAGAATTTCTGAGTGTTGCATTCAGCAGCCTGTGTGTCACTTATTGCCCTTTCAAGTCCTGCAGCAGAGGAAGCACCTTGCTGGGAAAAAAAGACTGCATCATAAATGAAACCATTTAGAAGTTCAGGCAGAAGAAGTTGCAAAGCTGTGCTAATGCTTCCCTCTGCCCAAGAAACTCTCAGCTGCTAAAACTGTATTTTGGGTTTTACCAGACTTCTGCTGTTGAGAGAAAAATGCATGCTTTACTATGTTAATAGTAAAACACAATTATAATATGGGTGAATTAATAATCACAATTATAATACAGGTGAGTTCTCCCTGACTTTGCAGATACTTGAAGATGGTAGTGAGCACAGAGGGAGCTGACAGTAAGAAAAGTGTTGTATTGGTTATACCATTCCTCTCTTTTTCCTGTTCTTTCCATAATGAACATATATACTTAAATCTTGCGGCCTTCCTTCTTTGCATTGCCGGCAAGTGGTCTGCAAAAGCTGCATTTTAACAATTGAGTAAGCAAAGTTTAAAAAGGTGGGTTTGTTTCCAGCTTTGAGAGGAATGCCTCTGTTACCAAGGTACTTAAGGAAATCAGCCTTTCCTGTTCTTGTAAAACTGTGCAAATAGTCAAGCGCTGTTAGCATTACTCAAAACTACCAAGACAGCACACTAGGAGAAATTAAATAATTAGCCAAGCGAATTATTTGGGTCTCTGAGTCTGTTCTTTTTTTCTTTCTTGAGGCTTGAAACAGTGAGAGCAGCTAAGACCACCCTGCGTGTGAAGTTCAGCTATTTCATGATTGCCTTGACGATAGTGGGATGCATTGCCATGGTGGTCAGAGGGAAGGAGGTAAGCACAGATGAGGGCAAATAAATCTTAATTTAAACTTCTTAGTTCTGTATGGATTTTTGCTCTGGGGGTTTGGTATTTTGTTTGTTTTGGGAGTTTTTGTCATTTTATCACTGAATAAAATTTTAACAAGTCCTCCTGGTTCCCCAGAAGTGACCCTTGTTGACTAATTCCCATCAGAAAAGGATGATGTCACTGTTAAGATGCTTCCTTTAAAAACAAACAAAAACCTCCAAGATTACGTCAACTGTGTGGCAGAAGAACCTTATTTGTTATGCTGCCTTTCTTCTGATGACAATGTTCAGGTCTGGTTTCTATGGACTACTGGGTTCTAGAGAAACCTTAAAAGTAGTGACAGTCTTAACCCCAGCACTGTGAGCTACTGAGTGTCACCTGACATTTCTGTCAGGATTTGTCAATTAAAATGAAAAGGATGCAGCACTCCAAAATGAAACAGTGGAAGGATTTTTCCTGGTTTTAACAGTAGAGATCTGATGATTCCCAGAACATTTTCCTCTGTACTGGACTAGTATGAATGCAAATACCAGAAAGAGAGGACAGCTACTTTGGAATCCTTGTTTTCAAAGCAGCTGGAATGATTTATGTTTCCTGAGATGAGCTCAGTTGGCCAGAGAATGGTGCTAATAATGCCAAGGTTGCAAGTTTGATCCCCCAGTGGGCCACTCACTGAAAAGCTGAAATTGATGATCCATGTGGTCCCTTCCATATCAAAATATTCTAAGAGTCTCTGATATTAACTTTTGATTTGTTTCTAGTATCTCTGTCTCATGAAAATCAGATCAGAATTAAATACTGATCAGAAGCACAGAATGAATCTGCTAGTGCCTTGAAAAAAGGGTTTAATTTATTCCCAGAAAAGTAATTACTTTCAGCCAAAATAATCTCTCAATATTTTATTTTAACCCTCTTGGCTTCCTGGCATTAAAGCTGACAGAACTTGGTAAGGATAGGTCAAGTACTTTGTAAGTTATTGATTCAAGCTTCAATTGCTTCAAGTGGTAACTGATGATCTTATTACATTGTAGGCCATGAAAAGACATGAATCTCTTACAAGCATAAACCTGGAGAAGAAAGCCCAGTGGAGAGCTGAAGGTGCATCTGCTAAACCGTAGAGGAGGAAATTAAGGGATCAATGACTGGGGTAGAATTTCAGCACTGACAGCAAGATACCATCATATCTTTCCTGTATGTTAGTACTGTACACTCATACAAGTTCTGTACACTGTTCAAGAAAGAATAAATAAGTTGCCCTATAATCAATAAAACCAAAAATAGCTATTTTCTTTTCCTAATAACAGCCCCTTTCTTCCAAACTCTTTTCTTCACAGTTAGTGGGACAGGACACATGAGCACAGTGGATAAGCAATGTAATTGCTTCCCATGTGCTGTGCACCAGACTAAGCATCTTTTTAAAGTACTGCAGAACCTGTATCTGCATTCTTGGTACTAATCCTCTGCATGAAGTCTCATATTCTTACTTACCAATTACTGGAAGGTAACTGTAACACAAAAGAATGGTCCATTTGGTTTCCACTTGCACATCCATGCTTCTACAAGCAAAATACCTTCACTAGCCAGTCATCCACTATCACTGACTATTTCAGGTTTCCTCAGCAAGAACGGAACAGTATTTATTCTGTATTGGTACTGGCTACTTCAAATAATCCACATGTTCCTCTGTGCAAGACAGGACAATTATTAAGGGCACCCTTGAGCCAAAAGTTACTGTCTGATCTGCACAAACATAAGCAAAATGAAAGGTCCTGTAATTCTGTCTGTGTTTAAGTGAGGGGTAACTTCCTGTGAAGAACTGCCTGCCTTCAAGAAACTGGGAAGGAGATGAAGAGGTGAAATAGCATTCCAGAGAACCATGGTGTTTCAGCTGACAGCAGCAGAGCTGGCAGTGAGATGAGAGAACATCCAAGCTGAGGGAACAGATGAGTACTGAGCAACAGCTTCAACCTATACTGTAAGATTTACGAGAGACACATGAGTATTCCTGCTCTCTGCTACTATGAATTTTCTGTCTTCATGAATCTCATTTAGATTTATACATATTCTGCTCTTTTAAATTGTTGTCTGTGCTTTCATCATCCTAGGCCCACCTAGAGATCACCTGCCTCAAGAGTGCTATTTCTGGCATTGAGCTCAGTCACACACTATTGACATCGAAGAGCCTGCAGCAACCAGGGGAAGTATTTTCCTTCCTCCTTTCAGTTCATTTGGAAAGAAATGTAGATTGCAAGTGTCAAGTCTGCTCAAAACTATGTTATTGCCCTGCTGACTGGCCCTGGAGACTCCCAAACAAGAGTCATATCATCTTCTCAGAGGGAGATTATTTTTATTGTACTCCTAAAAATTAGCAGTATTGCTGAAAAATCCAGAGCCTTACAAAAATGCAGGGTAAATCTTTACTAGGTGCTGCAGTTCATCTCTGAATTCGTTTCCGAGTACCACAGTAGATGTAACCCATCACTCGAGCTGTGTCACCAATTCCACCAGAGAAGTCACAACCTTCAGGTGATACAGTGACCTGTCATCGGATTCTCTGGATGAAAATCATCATAAGTACACTGTCAATCAAGCAGAGCTGGATTGCACACATTTGTCCACTTAATTACCACTGAATGCAAGCCATGTTTAATTTCACTGCAGGTACGTGAACAGATTTTCCATGACAATTCTAGTTCTTTGCCACACCAGTGGCACACAGGTGGGAACCAAAACAAAATCTCACTCCATTACATGCCTGTGGTCATGTGTACTAAACGACACCAAAAAAGAGAATGTGCATTTCAGACAGCATTTCAGGTTTCTGTGAAGAAAAACTTGTGATTTATGCTTGGTGATGCCTAAGCTTAAAATTGTGCATCTCAAAAATATCATCCTTTCAGTACACACAGAGTGCACTCTGTAAACAGAACTGGCAGGTACCTCTCCTAGTTTTGGAAATGAAACTATTTTGACCCATCCAGCTGGTAAATATTTCAAATAAAAATATTCAAAACACCACTTCAAAAGCAATACTTCAGAGCAGCAACAGTCACCAGTCTTTTATTTTAAATTCCTGTAAGCTTTATGCCATTTACTCAAAAACTGAAGTCTGGCCCAGTGGTTTGACAAAAGCTCCACGCATCCTTCTGTCATCCTGGTATTTCCACCATTTCAGAATCTGCCATAAAGACTCTGCATCACTGCCCAATTTTGTTTTCTTTCAGCTTCTGCATAGGCTCAAGTCCCAAACCAAATACCAAGACAATCAACTTTGGGTGGTCTCCAGCTTGCTCCCAACCACTGTACTGTTTTCTTTGCAAGTAGCTGGCTACTATAAAATGATGTAAATCTTTCTCAGTAAGGCAGTGAAAGTAACCACCTCTTTCCTGGTGTAATGGCTTCCAAGAAGCACTTCTGAACACAGACAGCCGTTACAAAACCAGGACACGTTTCTGGCCAAAGCAGCCAGTCCAGCTCACAGCTTCAGCCCAAAGCCTTTCAACAGTGTACAGTGGAAGAAACATATTAAACCTTAAAAGGTACCTCATTTTCCTTCTCCCCTTTGGCTTGGTCTGTAACACCATTCCCATTTATCCAGAAGAGTCTAGTTTATCAATCCTATACCATGTACCTTATTGCTGTACCTGGTCCAGAGGCAACTGAAACTTCCTAATGTAGCAATCACCTGACAACTCCAACACTGCCTCAGCAGAACGAGCAGGAGCCACAGCAGTACACAAAGAGGTCTTAGTAACTTTTTCTACTAAAGAAGAAAGACCTTCAAGTCTAAAATTGGCATGAGAGAGTACCAATGATGTGTTGTGCCAACTTCCAGAAGCAAAAAAAAAAAATCATATTGGAAGAGATGGGGATTTACTTTAAGCTGGTATTGATATCAAGTGCACAGAGGTAAAGCAGCTGTTCTGTAAGTCCCTAGAGAAGAAGAGAAGCATATTGCCAGGAGTACTGTCACATGTAGGACCATGTGGCTGCTGCAATTTAGTTCTTCAATAGTCTTGGGTGCTGACAATAAAAAAAAAAGAAAGACAGTTCCAAGAACACATAGGTCCAGGGTCATTGCCTTCCTCTCTTCTTGTAACATTAGGCAAAGGGTCTTCAACCACCTGTATTTGGTTGGCATCAAGGAACAAACACAGGAATTTAGGAAGAGGCTGAAGTCTCTAGGCAGCAGTTCCCTCAAATTATTATGATACCTTCCCAAGAGCCCCAAGTGCTGGCCCTGGCTTAGTTACTGAGCTTTCAATAACCTGCTCCATCACCCTTTGTATCCTTCTGAATCCAAGACACTGACCTTGTCTGACATGTTCCACTGGGAACTTTACCAACAGAAAAAATGATGGCTCCTGTGTGCTGCCCAAACAAAACCACAACTTTATTGGCATTACAGATCCATATGCTGGACTGCTAGATAGCAATTTCAGGCAGTCCTGCATCTTCCTTTCTCTAATAACCAGTTTAAAACAGACATTGTTAAAATCTCAATGGAGTGCTTCCACCTCATTCCTTATGTCTCAATAAGAATTCAATAAATTCTCATTACCAGCCTGTGGAGCTTTTGGAAGATGCTTAGATCAGATCTCTACAAGCAGACAGAAACCAATGCATGTATTTCAATTTCAAAGAAAATATGAGATACTTTTCTAGCATTACATGCTGCCTGACAGAGCTAAGAGAAGAACACAAGAATTCTAACAGCTCCCTCACCTACCCTCTGCGTGAGACCATGCTGCCTCTTGCTTAGACACAAACCAACAACACATCATTCAAAACACAGAATGACCTTCACAAAAGTGGCAGCTAGAAGTGTTCACTGAGATGGTCCCTGTCTGAGCACATCCTTCAGGAGAGTAGAGAATATGGGTTTCAGTGCTTCCAGCAAGGGACACAGCCACACAGAACCGTGTTAGGAAGCACTGTTCAAGCAGTATGTTATAATGATCCTTACACTTTCACTGGCACTTTTCCTCCAAAACAGAGTCCTTAGTTTGTGACCTGAATGTTATTTATTAGATGGGTAACATTTCACTAACATGTTTGGCTCTACCAAGTAATTCTGATTAGTCTGTATCAGTGAGCTTTTCCTTTTATAATTCACAAGTCTCATCTCCCTTCTGTACTCACTTAATTTGCAGCCTTTGTTAGAAGTAGATTTTGGTTTTTTTTCAACCTATTAATAAGGCTAAGTAAAGCAACACCAAGAACTGGTTGCTGGAAGATCCTGATGGAAATACACTCAATTAAGCACCATTTAAAATTACATTGAGACCTACGAGTTAGCCACATTTTAAACAATTTAATGTGTGCCAGGTTGATTCTTGTATTGGTGTGGTTTTCACTCAAAATATTATGCAGTACCAGTCAAATGCCTTACACAGTCTAAGTATTTAGGACAACAATATTACCTGCATCAACCAGGCCTGTCACTTCAAACAAACATAGCAAGTTCAAGGATTTATACTTATCTGCTCTGAATTCACATATCCACGGCAAAAGTAACAAATACTGGCCAGGCTCCTTACACAGGAAGGCACACCAGTCAGCTTAAATGGACTCTTTTTTAATTCACTCATTTAGAGGCAATTGTCATTACTTTCTTGGGGGGCAGGGGAGGGAAACGCCAATGCACCACATTGTTTTCACTAGCCTGGAAGAGAAAACACTTATATATATAGATATATAGGTTGGTATATATATACACACACTTTATGCATGTGTGTATATATATGTGTGTGTGTATACATGTATATATACACGCTAGTGTATATATACACAGAATATACATATATGAATATACAGAATATATGCACACACACTTTGCTCAGATTTGTTTACAAAATATGTAGCATTTTTATACCATCCAATAAGAGGTACATGGTTTTAAACAAATCTTATAGAAATGACATGTTATTGGAAATTTACACGTAAAAAAATCCAGCACAAAAAAATCCAAAAGCTAAAACAAGATTTTGCTACTAATCAGTGCTTCTATCACCCTTCAAGAAAAGAGAAACACAGTTATTTATATGTGATGTAAAGGCAACATTGAGGGGTTTTTTTGCTTTTTTTAAATTAACCACCAAATTTAACCCCCTAAAATTACAAAGAATTTAAGTCCATTTACAGATCAAGTGCAGTAAACTAAATGTTCCTTCAGCACAAAGCAGCACTAGAGAAAATAACTGGGAGAGGGAAGTGGAGGCCAACTGGCTTAGCTAGGGAGGCAGCAGATGGCTTCTGCAGTGGCCACACAGGTCAGGGTCTCCATCCTGAAGCAGAGACAGAAGACTTTATTTAAATATAATGGTCACACAGAGCTGATGTTCAGGCCTTTGCCTAGCTTCTTTCAGCAGTATGACATGTGACTTATGTGTTTTTATAACGCTGTATCCAATGGGCTGGTTTTGCTTTTGCAGTGGCTATCACCGAGAGGAGTTATGAGGATCTTGAAGACAGTTCTGCCACGAACATTTACCACAGGTACATGACACTGCAGTTGCCAGTGGCGATTTTGAAATGTTTACACTGAACAAATGTGTGTTCCAAGCATCCAAAATGGCTCGAAAAAACATAGCCCGATGCAGGGGAGAGCAGACGGCCTAGGGAATCCATTGCATTCTCCGAAATGGAACTGCCGCTTGCAATCAGGCAGCATCTCCCCAGTTGTGTGTGAAGAGTTTGGTGTCAGTGTCAGCTGAACTCAGTGAGTAGTGGCTGGCCTTTGCATCAAAGGTCTGTGATCCAAGCAGGTTGCAGAGCCAAGAACATGCTGCTAGCAGTAGGGCAGTCTCCAGCTGCGTGCAGCAGCTGCCATGCAGTCAACGATGCCTTACAGATGTCACCTGGAGGAACCATGCGTTCCATGCTAATTCACCTGAAGTCTCATAAACAGTGAAAGGGAAAAGTGAAATCAGAGGGCCAGGTGGATCCAGATGTAATAGTACTATCCTGCAAATGTAGTGTCATTTTAGTTAAATAAGGGCCTTGACCAGGAGGACTATATTCCATCAGATAAACTGGAGAGGAAGCTCTTGTCTCATGAAAATGAAAAGGAGATCTAACACTCCTTGTGCCAAGTTTTACAAATTAAGATTTCTGTATTCAGAAGTTAACTTTTCAGAAGACAAATCTGTTCAAGTCACACTGTGTAAAAATGTGAAGAGGCAGACAGGAGCTTTTCAGCCATAACTAAAATACCAGGAACCAGATTCTGGAGCATGGAGCCAGAAAGGGCTTGATCTTTAAGGAAGGCCCGGCTGGATCAAACTGTGCTGGCAAACAGAAGTGGGGCCAGTTTCTCCATTCTAGAAGCTGTTTTGGAAAGTCATTTCTGGGGAGGTGTTAAGAGTGACCTATCCACAGGTCACTGTTTTTGTGTATGGAGAGGAAAAACTGGGAAGGTATACAAATCTCCACAGTGGTCTGCAATCCAACTTGGGAGCTCAGCGTTGAGACGGGATGGGGCCAGATGTGTTCAGTATTTCTAAGAACCACAAAACATGTCCATTACAGCCTGTTGTTGCAGGGGATAGAGAACTTACTCCATTGTGTGTAACATGTTCCTCATGCCAATAACCCCAGCTGGCACATACAGCAAGGTAGATAGGTCGCATGTGAAGGTTTGATGCATTTCTTGCAGCCGTCCAAAGAGGCATCCAGGGGAGAACATGAGGGATGAATTCAGCTACGTTCTCAGAAAGGCTGAATGTCTCCCTGGACTGCAGGCACACTCTGCACCAAGTACAAGAGAAATGCAACTTTCTCTTGGATGCCAGGAGTGGGGGTGGAGGCCAGGAGTGCCAAGTGGAGGAGGGATTACTTTCCTGTAATAGGAACAGGGAATATCTCAAAGTATAGAGAGGTGCCTCAACTCCACAAAGATGACAGTGGAGAGATTCAGAATCTAGAGGAGAAGGGTGATTCTGGCGACCCTCGCCAAGGAGGGGGCATCCTGCCATGAAGAGCCGAAAGTTTTCCAGACGTATGTAAGAGCATGTGCACAAGGCAAGCGAATGAGCGCAAACAGGGTTATGGAAAACATTAAGAGAATCACTCCACGGGTGGCTTGTGGCTCGACAACAGGATTGGCTAGGTAGAGGAGCACACAGCACAGGGGCACCTCAAAGCTGGAAGCCTTCCATGGGAGCCTCACACTGCTGGAAGATGTACTGTTGCTGATTGATATCCACTTGTGGGGCAATGCTGCTGTCTTCATCCTCTGTTCCAAAGTAGTGCTCAATCAGATCAAAGGCTTTCTGATAAATCTCTTGATTCTCATGGCTCTGCAGGAATTCGATCTTGTCCAGGCCTGCAGAGAAAAGCAGTACAAAAAAGTTACAGCTCAGTCAAAGGATATGACCATGATAATTTTCAGTCTGTTCCACGATGCTCTCCCGCCTTCAGAAACAGGGAGAGGTCCCTCTACAGAAACCTGTATCCAACTTGTACTCTCCAGAACCAAGGAAAGCCAGTTTGAGCTACAGAGATCTCTGTGTTATGTGTTTTGTATTTTCCATCTGCCTTCTGTTTGCTTTCTGTCCCTTTCACTCAAAAACTAAATCAACAAGCTTGAATGGGTAAAGAACAAGGATACAAACACTTATTCTGAAGAGGCTTTTAGGACTGTGTTTGCTAAAAGTGTGTTCACAGTGCTTTCTTTATGAAGACTGTGACTACAGAATTACCTATGTGTAAGCTGAAATAGACTTCTGATAATCATCTAATCCAACCTGGACTGGATCCATCCCAGCAGTACTAACCAACACCAACACAGACTAGATCTGATGTGTCTGGACAAGTATTCCAAACTTCCAAGGATGGAGACTCCATTTCCTAACCTGTATAATATGTATGTATACAATGCAGTTAAACTCAGGCAACCAGTTTTTGGGCAGACATTAAGCACATAGGCAGACTCAAACCTTGAAGTCAGATACAAAGAAAAGTAATGCATCAAGGAATGATGCTATAATAAAATCCAAGTGTTAGCCATTCTAGTAAATCTCTACTACTGGAAATTGTAGTGGTTTCTTGTTAACACCTTTAACTGTGTATGAATCAAGAAAGAAGAACTGTACTTTCTGTCTCCAATCCATACACAGACAAAGACAATGTAGAAGATGGAATACTCTGAAGACTTATCAAAGAACAGGTTATTTTCAGTAACAGTGATAAGGTAATTAACAGAACTGGGCCTACTGAGACTTCAATGGGTTTGTGACCATTCCTGTACCCCCTGACTTCCCCAGATGTTTTGCTCATACCATACGCTTCTTCAATAAGAGCGCAGTAAGGATTAATGCCAGTGTCGCTGCGTTTGGATTCCTGCTCTCCAAGCCTCAGGATGTTCTCCAGCCCATTCAGTGCTACTTGCACAATCTTGGAGTCCATTACTGTAAGGAGGTCACAGAGTGGTTTGATGCATCCCAGTTCTACTAAATACCTGAAAAACATCACACAGAATCCAGTAAATTGCCTGCAAAATTATAATTGGTGCAGCCATTTAAGCACTTAGTACAAAGGTCAAACAAATCAAAATAATCAAATAAGTATCAACTTGACTGGAAAATTAGAGAAATTGCAGAAATCTATTTCTGTCTAGTCAATTCTGCTGAAACAATGAAAATAATTTTAAAATCCTTTCTATGTCTCACTCTATATAGCTATGAAATATTGAATTTTTTGTGCCATAATCTGTATTTATATAATGGTAGCTCATAAATATTTTTTATAAAGAGCAATTCTATGAATTTAACATGCATGTAAAGTCTTTTTTTTATTTTATACAAAACTGCAGATAATCATAATGTACTGGAATAAGCTAAACAGGAGAAACAATGCACATGACACCACTGTCTGAGGGGCTGAGTACTTCTCTCCAGACTGTTACTGCACTCTGTTATACTCTACACCACACAGTTTAAAAGCTGCATTTAGTTTTTTTTCACATAAGACAAATGATTCAATTATGTAAGTATTACAGCTGAAATACTTTTATGATTTCTCCCTGAAGGAATGAAAGGCTCATTCATAACAAGGACACAGTCTCTCTGGATACAGCACTGAAAGCATACTGAAAGCTTTCTCAGTTTCTAGGCTGATAGTTTGCTTTTTTGAACAAACACTAACTCAGTCTATTGCACTGAAAGTTTTAAACACTTTCGTACTTGATCTGTTCGGCAGAGCCTCCCGATGTCGCATTTGTGATTGCCCATGCAGCTTCCTTCCTCGTCCGAAACTCAGCCGTTTGCAAAATATTTATAAGAGCTGGGAAGATATGGGCATCTATGACTGTCTGCAAAAACAAATGACATGACAGGGTCCTCATAAAAATTAGAAATAACTTCTTTGTCCTGAGTTAATGTCCATGCCCAGCATAACACATTAAACCATGGAATGTCACTTTATCAAACATCAAAATGGATGAATCAGTTTCCACCTTTACATTCAACACCTTAGTTATTGGTCTGTTCTTATTCCAAATTAATTCAAAACACATTCATACTCAAGTGACTGTCGTACCTAATGAGTTAGTTAATTATACTGACAGCAAAAGAATGTCATACTTCCCTCATTTTTCCAGGCAGTAAACCTCTCAGCTATTAAGTCAGTAAACTATTAAGTCATTAAGATCCCCCAAACTTCACAGGCCTGTGTGCCATAATATGTTTCCAAAGGTGAGACAACAGAGCAAAGCTGTTAATGTAAGAACTGCTCAAAACAAGCAACCACAAAAGACAAAGCATTGATGACTTGGCAGTAGGGTTCTCTGCTTAGGTCAACAAAGAAACACAAGCCAATGAGCATTTGGGCAGCAATTTTAGGTTTCTGGTAACTCCTGAAAACAGCCTCTTGCAATAGGACAAAAATTAAGCCAGTTTTCCTACACACCTATGACAAGGATTTGAAACGCTTTGATAAGGATCACTCAAACAAACAAGATCTTAGGATTACTTTTCTAATCTACTGCTTTACAAGTATAAATCATCACAGAAGTAACAAAGGGAAATCCAAAGTAAGCCAAAAAGATCCTTTTCACAGAGCTCTGTAGAAGAAAACAGATTACATACAGCAAAAAGCTACAGTCAATTCATACAGTGAATGGTTAACCTGATAAAAATAGAACTACTGTTTGATATTTCTTTTATCCTTCCTGTTTGTCTGTGCATCCACACTGCATCAGCTTTGTAAATCCATACAGCCTATCAGCTGTATCAACACAAACATGCTGTCCTATACCAAAGAATCCACACTTCTGAATCAGCAATTCTGGGGTCCTCAAGGAAAACTACTACTTCCATCATGCCATGTTGTATCACATTTGTACAAGAATATTTGAATAATATTTGAAAAAGTATCCTTAACTGAAATTTTAGAACATGACTGCTCAAAGTGATAGGAGGATAAACAGGAGCCAGCTATTTTTAAAAACTGAAAAACAGAAAAGTATCTTAAAATGAGATGCATTTTACCCCTTCACATACTTTACCACCAAAAAAAACTACATTAATTTGTGCAATTATCACTGTAAGGGTATGTGGAACATGAGAGCACATCTACTTCATTAAGATTATCAGATCAAGGACCTTTCCAGCTCAAAAGCAGATACAAGTAACAGGAAACAGTGACACAAACCTGAGAGACAAGGGATAAGGAAATAATCACAAAGAAGAAAAGGTTCCAGTCATTAGTTAATAGTTAAGAAACTACAAGCAGAGAACCAGCCTGGACTTTGTAACTGATGACAGGGACAAGTACAATTGTTCAAAACTTAATAATGAATCTTTTCTTAACTATTTTGCCAAGTAACCACTC
The DNA here is from genome assembly GCF_903797595.1 of Erithacus rubecula. Taxonomy (NCBI): domain Eukaryota; kingdom Metazoa; phylum Chordata; class Aves; order Passeriformes; family Muscicapidae; genus Erithacus; species Erithacus rubecula. Next base: position 25,835,502 of record NC_136658.1, read on the forward strand.
CTTCTATCCCACCTGAGCACTGTAAGGATTAGGTGCTAGCAACTGAGCACGACTCACTTTGGACCAGACTTCAGACCCCTTGTCTCCTTGGGGCCAGCAGCAAGATTGGGTGGGTGTCTCAGCAGCTCAAACAGGCATGAAATCTATAAGCCCCCATAAAACATGAATTTGAGGTCAGCAACTGGTCAGACCTTGGATGAAAGGGCCCCTGCAAACGAGCAGGTAAAGGTCTCAACATCAACCACTGGGGCAGTATCACAGCACACAGGGCCCATGTGCCTGGACACCAGCTACTAGGGGGACTGGAGCCAAGATTAATGAAGGTCCCAGCACTCCAGCTGCAATGGGACTGCAGGTCACAGGACCCACTTTTCTGGGTACCTGCTGTGTGTGATGGGGGAATTTATGCTATCCCCAAAAGCAGTGGTGGGTATGGAAGATCACAGTGTACTTAAGACTGCCAGCAAACTGTCTGGGCAGCAACTGGGAGGCCCAGGATCTAGGTACAGACAGAGGGTTTGTACTGATATTCAGTGGGTCTGCAAGTGTGGAGATGCCCAAGAGAAATGTGTGCATCTCTTTGCCAGTGAGAATCAAGCTGAACCAGCCAATGAGTAGAACCCAAGCACAGAGAGTTAAGAGAGCTCCTGCTGCAGCCATGGACAGCAGCTGAGCAGAGAGCCCACACTGGTACTTGAGATAACTGTGACTGTGCACCTAGAGACTGAGAGCATTAATGTTTTCACCAACAAACTTCAGCCCTCTTCAGATGAAGAGGAGAAACAGGATTTGTCAGTCTACACTTTGCTTTATGTGAGTCCAGAGAATTCCATACAAGGGTGTTGTTGAGCCAGAAACCCTCAGAAGAACAATGTGTTATAGGATGTCAATCACTGCCTACTGAAAGATCCTGATATGGATCTAGGATAGGGACATTTGAGGGCATTAGGATTTTACTATTGTGGCAAAAAATAAGCAAAAAAAAAAATAATGTCATTATCTCTTCTCAAATACTCTCCCCAAAACAATCCTTTTATAGGAGATTCATTTCCTTAGAAAGTGTCTTCTTAAAACCAACTTCTATAAAAAGTACTAAAATCAGAGCACCTTAGGTAACAGTGTGCAATTAAATCAGCACACTTTATTTGACAGGCAGTAAATAAAACTTGAGTCTTCTTACTACTAAAAATAAAAGTTATCTTAAAATGTTTCAACTTAAAACTTGTAAAATACCAAGCCAATTCCAGAATAAAGGGAACTAACAAGACAAGGGCAATTAAGTGGGAGAAATTAAAGATTGTAACTTCCGTTTCAATCAATTTTCAACTCTTTTCAGGTGCCTGGATGCTTACTTTCTGTGGGTAAAATTACTTTTCTCAACAGTGGAGAAATACACGCTTCAACTTTCTCAAAAATAACTCAATCCAGATCTCACATCCCTTGGCCGAGTGCTTTCTCTATTATACAAAAGGCTGTGGGGACTTTGCTTTGTTTCTGCTCTACAATGAAATTGGCTATCTTTACCCAAGCAGAACAGGTTAAAGCACCACAATAAATCACAGCCTCTTATAAGGCACTTCTCTGAAAGAGACTGACTCAAGAGAGGTAACTGCCAGTCAGTGTATTTTTTATGTTTTCTACTGCCTGACAGGGAACGTAAGAGTTGCCACCTCACCCTAGCATGAGTCTTAGTGAAAGGTTCTCCACTGTCCCTCGGTAATGCAGCCAAGCTTTCCCACTAGCACTCTCTCAACAGTTGAAACCCACAGAGCACAGGTTTAAGAAAAAAAATACATTAACTAGGTCAGGAAAATGGTCTGCCTTAACCTTAATATCTTCACTAGATTTCAAAAATTGAGTTAATCTCAGCAAGGGCGGAAACAAAGTACCAATATAAACTAAGTGCTAGGCAGCATCTATTATTTACACCATGTGACTTGTAGCCTGCCCAAAGCAGTTACTCTTGAAAGCACACTAGAATGCCTAAGGATTGCCATCACTACGGTATTTTACGTGGGAACAACAGTTACTGTGGAAACAGGTCATGTTTCCCTTTCAGGTAAAGTTCTTTAAAGTGACAAAGCAGTAAATGCTAAAACAAAATTTGATCTTGTGTTTTTTGGGTAGGTTGCTTTTTTTTTTTTTCCTTTTTTTTTTTTTTGAGGAAAAGCAAGCCTCAGGCAGAGCAAAACCCTAAAGAACTGTGGCAGGATGAGACACTTAAAACTTCTAAGGATTTGGATCAGTTTAATTCAACTTACTTTACTTTTTTAAGCATTCCTATACTGTGTGTGCCTGATGTGAAAGAACTGTGCAGAAGCATAAAGAAGTGTAGTACATAGAAAATCCTCAAGATAAGCATAGCTTTAAAACAAAAGGAACAGAGTTAAGGGATTTCAGTTCAACAAGAACTTGAAAAACATGGAAGAAATAAAAAGGTTTTAGGCTGCTAGTACTAGGCACTGAGGTGCCATCTACAAATTAGAAATCTCTTTTTTGCACAGTAGGTAATTCAAAGCCCATCCTTTAAAACATTAAGCTAACAGTGAAGTTTTTGCCCAACTGTATCCATTGGCATTTGTTGGAACTGAACTCCTTCTTGCGCTGTAACTACAAGTCTTTTGGAAAAACAAAACTGAATTTTAACTGAAATTGAATTTTAATTGAAATATGAACTTTCAAATTTCATTTGGAATGCTCAGCACTTCAGCAAATCTGGCCCCCACTTCTAAAGTCAACTTTTCTATGTTTGGTTTGAGGTGTGCATGTAGTTTTAGTTTGGGGTGGTTTTTTTACAAGATGGTATCCCTGTGGTGTAGTCCTCTAGGAAGGATGCCTTTCTGTTGTAAACATGCTACCTTGTCTTATTCTAATCAAGCTTCTTCCCTTCACAGTACTGGATTTTTAAAGAGTGAAGCTAGGTTACACATATGAATTTTCTAAGCATCATCACACCTGCATGGATGTTTAATTTAAATACGCTGTTAGGGAGGTTTTCAGCCATAGTACGTTAAATTCATATTCTGAGCTGGTCGACAGCCTGCGAGAATTTGTTTCTCCCTCTTTGGGTTCCCACAGCTAAATCACTTGTGATATCCAAGCACACATTTAGTATGCACGTGCTGGCATCTCATGTCTACAAATCATTCATCACAGAAATGTGAAAGCAAACAGATCTTAAACTGTAACTTTTTCCCTGCTCCTGCGAGCTCTCTCATTACCTTTAACAAATCAAAATTACAGTCACCATACAATTGGCAGCTGCAAATACAGCCCTACTGCTATGATCTTCCCCTCCTGGCTGGAAATTTTAGCTCAGAGGCTTCTCAGTGACTTCTTTTCCAGTTACCTTGTTTATTTATTCAATTTACAACTGCTTTATAAATAACATAGCAAATATTTGCAAGCCGAAACTACTTCACACTATGGCATGGGTACAAAGAACACTGCCTTCCTAGAGCCAGAGGAAGCACTTCAGAACTCAGTCTTAGTGAACCTTTATGTTGTTGACACAGACACTTAAGCCTATACCCTCCAAACTGTGTATAAAGCAAACTTCTAGCCAGTTTACACAAGGCTGTTATTGCCATCAGAAAGAACCTGCAGTATATAATGACCAACACCTTGTTGAGATCTCTCTTGCTTTTAGGGTTAGTCAATTCCAAAAAAAACCAAAACAAAGAAAGAAAAAACCAAAACCAAACAGACTAACCAACTTCCCAAAGGCAGTAACAAACCACTGGCTGCTGTGGTTTTCAGCCAGAATAAAGAAATTAAAGGTATTCTAGCTCTGCTGCCCTCAATGTAGTATAAGGTATGGAAAAGCCTGAAAGCAGATTTTGTACTTAAAACACAAAGTTAAACCTGAGAGAGATTAATCTTTGACTTTCACTAGTCTGTAAACTAATATGACCTTGTCAGCAATGCTGTATTTTGCTCTTAATGGATATATTTTTTAAAGTTCTATTACCACCATGTTAAAATTCTTAGGTTACTTAGGCAAACTATGACATAAACTAAACACACTTTATATTTAAGGTAACTTGATGCCTGTATAAACCACAGCTCTGTGTGAATCATGTAATACCTTCTCCATGTCCCCAACGCTAGTTTTGGAGTAGTCCTCAGTGGTCCTTACGGGGAAGAGCCTCTGACAACTCTGGGCTTGTAACTTCCACAACATTTTGAAAAAACGCACTTCATTCCAGATTTTTTCAAACTGACACATAATATATCATTTGCTACATTTGCCCATGTTACTCTTCTGCAAAGTTAAGAAACTCTAGATGAGGAAAAATATGGCACAGATCCTCTTACTAACATGCCTGTCCATACTCAGACTTCCAGATGTTCTTGAGGTATGTTAGAAAAGAAGTGAGAAGTTTCTTAACCTGTCAAGAGCAGAGAATTCCTATGATGTCTTCACTGTCAGACATGGCAGACTGTGTCTGATGTACTGCCCTCCATAGCTTTTCAACAGGTTGCGAAGTTAAGACACAGAACATTTTCTGAGGTATGTGATAGCCTTTCATACCCTTCAGAAGGGTCGACAGTCAGGATTAAGCTTCAGTTGTGCAGTTCTCCTTCTGACTCCCAGGAAGTTGTAGTTCCCCTTCTCCCTGACTGGGGAAGCTATCCACTGAAGTACAGCAAAGCTGTATACAAACTAGGAAATTAACAAACAAAAACTATACTTAGTGACAATAACGACTGCATCAGGATATACACATCCACCCCAAACCTTGAAAGCACAGAAATAAAGAGGGGAAAGACTGCTGTGTTCCACCACACTTTTCTGTTGCCTAGGCACTGTTGATAACACACTCTGAAAGGCTTTCACTTCCACCTTTGGTGGGGAAAAAATACCCAAACCTTCTGTGCTTTAGAGTAAGAGCCACCAAAGAAAGTTCAGCACACACTTTCACACCTTTCATGCATGTTAATTTACATTGCCTTAACACTAGAAAGAGTTAACTTGATTGTGTTGGAGTGCAAATCTAATAGTGATAGGCTGCTGCCTTATCTTTTAGAAATGGCAGTGAAAGCCTTTGGAGTGTGCCACCAAACAGCATCATAGGCAGTATGAAAGTGGAGATGAATATAAAAGTCCTTCCCTCTGACTTTATATTTCTATACTTACAGTGGGTGGATGGAGGGAGTGTAACCCAATGCAATCTTAGACAACACTAAATATAGTTCTGTCTGTTAATACTGGTTAGGTAAAATACCTATGAGATTGATCAAAATATTTTAATGTCTTCTTGGTGTGCAGAAGGGATTGGTAGATTATGGCCTGAGCACTATCTGAAGTTTCATAGAATTTTAACATCCCAACTGCTCTGAAGCAACAATCCACTAGTTAGATCAGCTGGTAACCTGCAAAAAATGTGGGTTACAATGCCGGGCAGACATGAAAAAATTTGTGTGCTGAAATAATTCTTGTCTGATTTCTGGCTAAAGATTGTGCATGTTCAAAATCCAATAAACATCACAGAGAGTAGAACAGATCTGCTCCAGTTTATGACCTCTAGTAGCAACTACTGAGCAATTCAGAGGGACTGGGAAGAAAGGAAAATAAATAATTTAATTCAGAGCTGCACCTAGTATCTTAGAATTCCTTCTGTAAGGAAGAACAGTTCCCAAGCAGTAACATTTTAATACACCACAATGTGAAATTAATGTAGAGAAACAAAAGAAAAAAACCTACCTCAACTCACAGATGAAACAGGTTCACCCATGAACTTAATTAAATCAAGTATTCATCCCAGATGGGAATTATCCTTTATCATCACAGTGATTAACAACAGACTACATTTTTATTTTCCGTTTTAGCATATGACTGTATTCAAGAAACATTTTACCAAAGAGCATTTTTCAACTTCAGAAATCCTTTTTTTTAAGTGCTTTTCAGCTCAAATGTTTACAATGATTTTGCCATTAAACAGGAGTTGTCTGAAGTAATATCTCAAAGGCATTTTCTAGGCAATGAACACTTATCAGCTCCAGAGGTTTCATGATCAAAGGAAGTTTCATCACACCTTGTATCTCACACAACATTCTCTAGGTTAAGACTAGAAACTAAAGAATCAGGGTCTTTCTGGAACTTGTTACACATCTGTGATGAGACTTTTCATTCAATACAAGGCAATCACTGCAATCACACCTGCAACGACTGATTTCATTTCCAAGAAACACTGACTTTGAGCTCTCCAATCAAGCATGTTGCAAGCATTCTCCACTGTGCTTTACATCGCAACTTTAACGAGCCATTTTCTGCAGTTCCAAAAATCAAGCCCTCATGATGGACATGATTGCAGTATGTCACCATTACCAGGATAGTTATATCCCACCCACAATCAGAAATATCAGTTTTTAATTTAATTTTTGTAACTGTCAGTATAGATTAAATTGGGTATGCACTTAGGGCAGTCATTTTTTCACTACAAAGCAAGTCTGTGCTTGGAGTTTGAAGGCAGATCAATTACTCTGAATGGTGCCCGAGGGACTCTTAAATGAAATAGAGCTTTCACTTTTGAGAAGAAGCTTCTTACATTCTTTTTCCCTGGACTTGCATAACAAATCAACACACTTGCAATCTTGTCTGTGACATATCCTAAGGCAGCTGCTTTTAAGATAGATTCTTTTAAATCCACATGTATTCTGGTGCTTTGTTTGACACTGTTTTCTTCCTGATACAAGACTACTGAGAAAGAGAGTTTCTATGCACATAATCACAAGTATTTTTCTATGCAGAGTTAAAGGCCTTTTTTTGCTCTTTTAAAGAGTCACTGCTAGAAATGAAGATGCAATACTAATGGTTCATAATATTAATTTTCCTCTCCCTTCTAACCTCCTTTTCAAGTCACCATTAAATTCTAATCTGTTCTCAATAGAAAGGCAGCTGATCTGTGATAAAATACTCCAAAACATTTAAAAACTGCTAAACACATATATGCACAGACTAATGATTTTGTTCAGGTAGATTAGGCAAATTCTGTTTTAACAAAGGAGAGACTATTTTATCCTTACTCATTTTCAAATAAAGACGTGATAGCACTTTAGAAGACCAAGGATTACCAGGGATACAGATAAGATTCTTCAGGTAAAGCTTCATTTGTGCCTGAGTAGTGAATACCAGATGTGAGAGTACTGTGCAAACAAGGACAGGCACCTACTCCTTCATTGAAAAACAGAACAATGTGTTACAGTGAATACTTATGAAGAAGTTACAAAAGTGAATACATCTACTGAAATAGCTTCTGGTGCACTACAGCTCAAGTTACCTCTAGGACTCTTCATAACTGTATCTTCAGTAGATCAAGAATATGAAAATAGAGATCCCAAAGTTTAGAAAAAGTGCTCTAACAACAAACCATTTTCCATTGTGATTTCTGATTTGTCTTTATGGAATGACTTTCTACTTAGCTTTCTAAAGCTCTTAAGTTTGGAACATCTCTATACAATTACACATCCTGAAGCAACCCTCCAAAAGACTTGAGAAAAAACAAAAACTTAAGACAAACTCTTTGGTTGGACTGTTCCTCAGAAAATACTCAAACTTTCCAGAAAAAGCAGAAATGCCCTTCTAGAGAGAAAATACTGTGTTTCCAAAGTGGTTGTTAAAGAGATAAAGAGCAAAAAAATATTCTTTACTGCAAGAAACACAAAGGCAAAAACATTTCAACCTTGGTACAAGCAGCAGTAACTACCTTCTCTGCACTGCTACTTGCACAGCAATTGCACTTGCTGATGTGGGAAAAAAAGCAGTGGTATAGTTGCTGATTTTACAGAGTATATTTTGTTAGAAATTCAGCTAATCCACAGATTAACACACAAACCACAATAAAGGCAGAATCAAAATTCTTGGAGCTCTACCAAGGTTAGATCGAGTAACCATATCATCCTCTGTATCTGATTAAAAATATGACCTCCAGCAGTAAAAATAAAATCCTGATTGAGAGAGCCAGAGCAATTACCACTGCAGGGGGGCTCCTATCCTCAAAGTGGTCCCACTTTCATCTTAGTCACATCCTTACATCAAACAAGAAGGACCTACGGAGCTTTCCACCTTCTTAAGTTTTTGGGTTTTGCCTAACAGAAGGATCTCTGAATGTTACATGAGCACTCGCTCTCATTTTCAGGAATTTCAGGTATCTTAGCAAAGACTGAAGTATCTTTCACAAAGGTTTTAACTTTATTTCCTATGTTTTCTGAGATGAAGCCCTCATTGAAGGTATATGAAGCTTTATGCTGTCCCTTCAGCAGCTGAATGTTCTTCGTAAGGGAAAATGTAAACCAAAGAGTCCAAGTGTCACCTGCAAAGTGTGTAACACACTTATCCCTCAGGAAAAATATGCAGCCTTTTCATAGTTTTGTGCAAGCTTTCTGCAAAAAAAGAAATAACTCCACCCCATAGGTGAAGAGGCTTAACCACTTCATGCTAATCCTGACCATACAGAATGAGTAATCCAGACTCATCAATACAAGAGCAGTATTCAGGCTGCCTTCCAAGAAAAAGAGGCAACAACAAGTACACCTTGGCTACTTTTACCAATATATTAAGCGGCTTGGTTCACTTTCTCTGTAAACATTACTTCTTCCAGGTTACTAATGAGTAAGAGAAATATTTCAAGAGTCTAACATTTCTGACATTTATGGTCAGATAAAAAAGAATAAATGTCTCCAGCCAGACTTTCATGCATCCTCTGCAACCTCTGAAAACACTTTATGTATCCAGTGAGGGAGAAAATAATTGAAAAATACAACTTCAGAACTAAGCTTAATTTAAATGATACTGTTATTCAACTGCCTCGATAGAAAGACATTTATCACATAAAGACTGGTTTCAGAGCCAGGTTCAATGGGGCCATGAGCAACTTGATCTAGTGAATGGCATCCCTGTCCATGGCAGGGGGGCAGGAATTAGATGACCTTTCCAGGTCTCTCCCAAGCCAAGCTTCATGATTCTATCACCCACTACAGTCTCTTTCCAACACTCCTGCAAAAGAGAAGTTAGGAGGCAATGTTCTTTGCATTGGGTTTGCATGGCAAGGTTTTGGCAGCAGTGGAGGGAGCTACAGGATTGACTTCTGAGAGAAGCTACCAGAAGCTTCACCCACATCTGACAGAGCCAAAGCTACCTGGCTCCAACATGGACCTACAACTAGCCAAGGCTGAGCCCATTAGCAATGGTGTTAGCAGCTCTGTGATAAGTCATTTAAGAAGGTGAAAAAATTATTCAGCCAGAGAATAGAGAAGTGAGAATATGTGAGAGAATCAGCCCTACAGACACCAAGGTCAGTGCAGAAGAAGGGCAGGACGTGCTCCAGGTGCCAGAGCAAGATTCCCTGCAGCCCATGGTGCAGATCATGGTGAGGCAGGATACTCTCCTGCAGCCCATGGAGGAGCCCAAATCAGAGCAGGGAGATCCCTGATCTAGTCTGAGACCCCACAGGAAACCCACACTGGGCCAGGGTTCTGGTAGGATTTGTGGCCCTGTGGAGAGAGAAGCCCACACTGGAGCAGGCTTGCTGGTGTGACTGGTGACCCCAGAGGAGACCCATGCTGAAGCAACCTGTTTCTGAAGGACTGTCTCATGGGAGGGAACCCATGCTGGAGCAGGTGAAGGACTTTCCTCCCTGAGAAGGAAGAAATGGCAGAAACAACCTGTGATGAACAACTGTATTCTGCATTGCCAAGGAGAGGAGGAAAAGAATCAGGGAAAAGTTAAGTCCAGAAAGGAAGGAGGGGTGGAGGAAAGGTGCTTTTAAGATTAATTTTACTTCTCATTAAGCCACTCTGATGTTGATTGGCAATAAATTCTATTAATTCCTCGAGTCTGGTTTTGCCTGTGACAGTAATCTGTGAGCAACCTCTCCTTGCCCTTAACCTCAACTCATGAAACTTCCCTTGTACTTTCTCTCCCCTGACCAGTTCAGAAGAGTCACAGAGCAGCTTTGGGGGACACCTGACACCCCACCAGGTCAAACCACATCCCTGAAAAACAAGCAAAATATTCCCTAGTACAGCTGTTCTTGAACAAAACTCCATATTCAGGGAAAACAAAATATATTAAGTTATTTCTTCTTCATCTAGCCAAAGATTTTTCTCTGGGCAAAAGATATTCCATCTCTCATTCATTCCTCCTGGGAATTCTTCCTGATGGCTGACACTCAGTCCAGACTCAGAACAATGATTTGATCTTTTGGAGCCTAATTGTAATGAGTGATATAAGGGAGTGGGACTCATTTGCTTCTGTGTGCTATCACTTAATATAAAGGGATTACAACATTTTGTGTAATCAGAAAGGGCAAATCCCAGGACATGTTAGATTGCCTCCATTACTGTTCTGTTTTATAAACAGCAGATTTAGACTTGGCTAAGCACACATGCTTAGGATGGGGCATTCTAAGGCCCATTTATGGAAATTATAAAAGGAATTATAAGAAAATATAAACAGAAATACAGTACTTTCAAATGTATGTCTGTGTCTGATGGTGAAACCAATAAATATGTAAAATTATTAGATTCTCAAAGTTTGTAGCCTGTTCTTTTCATACTTGGGAATTTCTGTATCGTAGTGATTGTCAAAAACACAAAGTAAATTATTTAAGACAAAATTTTCTTGAGCCACATTTTGGAATTTTCAACCATGACTGTCTTCACCCCCATAATGTATTGAGTATTAGAAATTAAATTATTTGAATTTGGAGATGACTGGGCCATTGAAATATTTTAATTACACACAGTAATATGCTTCTTGTATGTAATTATATATTTGTGATGGTACAGACACACAAATATGCACTTTATACACAAAAAACCACCTGTGCTCCTTCTAGTCTGCAAGACAAAGATTACTGATCGTAGCTGAAAAGGTTACCTGGATCTGGGCTTTGTTTCCAGCTGTTATATTAGATATTGTCCAGCATGCTTCCTTTTTGATAGATTCTTTTGGGCTGCTTAGCAAGTGCAGCAAACTCTGCAGGGCTGAGCAATTCAGAATTACCTGAACACAACATGAAAAACAAAACAAAACACACCTTAGAAGAAATTTAGGATAAAGAATCACAGGTATAAGGAGCAAAATGTCCTGAAAATATAAAAAACATACCCCATTAGATGATCACAGAGACTTTTTTTTAAGCCACCAAATATACACAAAAAACCCCCCCACCAAAAAAAAAAAAAACCCAAAAACAAACAACCCCCATCCCCAAAAAAAAAAAAAAAAAAAAACCACAAGAAAGCAAGAATTAAGAAAAATAAGGGAAAAATAAAGAAGGAAAATAAAAGAGCAGGAAAAATAAAGTGCAAAATTACCAAGTCTTTCAGGAAAGAGATCACACTTTCATAATGATTTTAGTGTGATTTGAAAACAAGATACTAAGCACATTATGAGCTAAGAAAAATAAAATTATGGTATTTTTGTACAATTAAGTGCTAACTACTGTTTTCCACACCTGCTGGCACTGTGGTGCAGAGTGTGACCAGCGTTGTATCCAGCAACATTATGAATGGACAATTCTTATTTTAAAAATTACAAAAATTGCAAAAACCCTGCAAATTTTATAGTGCAGAAAAATTCCAGCAAAATTTCCATTTCCTAAATGGCTAAAGTACAATAGAAAATGCCTCAGAACTTGAGTGTTACAAGACAACACCCTTGAGGATGTGATGTGTGATAGTGAAGGAGCTTTTGACCCTCTAGAAGGGCATAAGAAGATTCAGAAAAAGAAAAATGAACTTTCTTTTTTATCTTAAAATTCAATTCTAACAATTTAGGCAAAAGTTGGGAGAGTATACCAAGAAGCACAGTAGTTTTGCCTTGTGTGGCAAATGCAGACACCTTGCAAAGAACAGTGCAGTACAGAATTTTAGGAGAAATACTCCAGAAAAGCTGAATCATGGTCATGACTTTTGACCATGGAATTTGAGGACTTAATTACCTTACTTGCATCCCCCCCCTCCACATTCTTAAAAATCTTTGTACTCCCCACTAAGACCGAAAAACAAAGATTATGGTTCAGGGTTTTATCAGGCATCTACTGGGACATTTTTTTTTTCTTCATGCATGGTTTTCACCATGTTCAAGTACTGGCAATTGTTAATAGCTGAAAATGAGAGAAAAAGCAAAAGAAAGTTTGTGCCACAAGGTTTTACAGAAAGCTCTCCAAGAACTGTCTTGTATGTTGCATTCATGTTCAGAAACGTATCAGCTCTCAAATCTGGTCTCTTCCTTCTGATTACTAATTTTTACATTCATTCTTTATCTCTTTTTAGCATACAGCACAATCTGCAGGTAGGACTATCAAACTATCCTACAGTTTTCTAGAATTTTAGGAAAGCTCATGGTATGCTCCTCAGAAAAAATAATGCATAACAAGAAAGTTTAAACTATGCTTTAATTAAAATCTAAGATTTATGCAGTGTTTAATACCCTGCATTGCATGTGAATTAGTGATCCCTTGTGGTTTTATCTTTAAGGAAATTATGAACTCACACCTCAAATCATTCTTTATGACTGATCTGTGAAACAAATGCCACTGAGAAAAATACAACAATGCCTCTTCAATTCAGCTACACAAAATATAATGTAACAATCAAAAAATGACGTTATCTTCCTGATAGGCATACAATATTGAAACAGTGCCCTGGTGCTTAACTGATCTTCAACTCTGGTCTCAGAGTCACAGAACTACAGAAGCATCCCAGTGACAACTAGTGCCTCTGAGGTACCAGGTTTCCTGCCTTCCAGTTTAATTCCAATGCAGTGGTGAGACTCTGCCTCCTACCGACACTTCTCCAAACAAAAGACACAGCTTTGCCAAGCTATGACAAGACACCCAATGTGACCAGACACTTGTTTTCAATCATAAATATGACATATTTTCATCACATATATATGATAGATTAATCACAGATTGGTAATAGCACTGAATGTGACAGGGCTTTGATGGCACTACCAGCATACATCACTTAGCATAAAATATAGCCTAAGAGACAGACTTGCTTTAAATAAACCAAAACCACCCCACCCTTGAGGGGTATTGCACAACAGCCCACAAGTCCCAGACACAGCTACCTAATAACCATCACCAGTCCAGACCAAACAGAAAAATTGAAACCTACCACATTTTGAAGCAATTAGTATTAACAACCTTCACTTTCAAACTTCAAAAGGAACAAGAGGAGGTGCTTGTGAACGGGTTGCCACAATTAACAGAAAGATGAACTGCAGTACAACAGGAGAGAAAGTTAATCCATACCTGGGTCTGGATATCATCTCCTGTAACGATGTTTCCCACAGCTCGTAAGGCAGGAGATACAACTTTGTAGTCATTGTGCCTAAAATCACCAAAGAAAAATATAACTATTAACCTTCCCAAAGCATCTCCAGCTTCATATTCTAAAGAAAGGACCATCTATCAGCCAGGGGAAAGCTTCCCTGATAAATCTGACTTTCACTATCTAAATAAACAGTCTGACTTTAAACTAATGGTAAGCCTCTCTAGGGTTTCTAAATATTTAGACCTTTAGATGTCATTCAGAAGCATAAAAATAAAGTATTAAAAGAAGCATCTCTGGGAGGAAAAAGGCCAGTTTCTGTGACGCCCCAACTCTCACAGATACACTTTACTAACCAAAGTGTGCATGTACTCTACTACAATAAGGGTTGAAGAAATTATTTATATTTCAAGTCCCTGATACTGTCAATTTTAGAAAATTAGTAAAAAACTATTTCTTACATTTTTATCTTTGATAACCTATAGGTAACCTCCTTGTTAGTTAACTACAATATGGACTTCAATGATACAATGACAATGTATACTATGGATTTAACAAAAAAGTAGTTCCTAGGTGCAGAAAAAAATCTCCTAAGAAACAGCAAAATTAGTACAAGAAAAGTTCCATTGCTTTTGTTACTCATGACAAACAGAACACTGAACAGACAGGTAAAATTAAAACTTCAATCTTGGTCTTTGGAAATCATAACATTTCAAGACCTATTTAATTAAACTCCTTATTGTTATAATCTTGATGTTAGGGAAAAGAGTGATGCTTGCTTGCAACAGATTTCTTACATCAGCAGTTCCACAAGTCTTCTGCAGACTCCTGCATCAATCACAGCCTGGATTTTATCATTGGGGCCATCAGACAAATAGGACAAAGCCCAGCAGGCATCAGCTAATACATCTGTATCATTGACAAAGAGCAGCCAGGAAAGCACACTAAGACAAGGTGAAACCTGTAAGACATTAAGAGGAGATACATACAATTAAAAGGGCTGGAAGATCTATTATTACATCTGCTAATTTTGTATGTCATTATTGGATTAGGCACTGGCATCTTAAGATTCAATACTCAGAAAATTTCAGACCTAGCCAGCACTTCCGGGCAGGAGTGTAGCTATACAAGAATGGAAAAGCACATCTCCACAAAAGCACCACAGCAAGTCTTCAACCTCTACAGAGCAACATCTGCCAATGAAACTCAGACCTGTCCACTAAGAGGTGCCACATGCTGCTCTACAGCAGCCAAGATGTGCAGAGTTTTGCTCTGCTATGGGAATGTCATCTCCAGTACATGAACAGTAACAAAAAGTTACAAGGCAGCTGTGTTAAAACAGTTGTGAATGTTTGCCTGAAGGACTAAACAAAAAACTTTGTCTGTAAGAAGCCCATCAAATATTTCAGAATTTCTCTGAAACATTCCTTCTGTTTAAATTTCACCACCTTAAACTAGTATTTTGGCTATCACCACTTCGCATATTTTCTTTCAAGCATCTCTTACCTTAGCAAAATCAGGAGGAGGATTTTTCCCTCTGCAGAGGTTGGACAGAGCCCATACAGCATTTCGGGTCATAGTGAGACGATTCTGTTTTGAAAGCAATCTAAAACAAACCAACAAAAAACCAAAAAATTAAAAACCTTGCTTTTAAAAAAAAAAAAAATCAAAGCCAGACAACCCCGTTAACTGTGTGAACTGTTAAACTCTTTTTAATACACACCAGGGCCAAACATGATAGTTTTTTTAATATAAAAATAGGTTCTAAAGAAAATCATCCTTGATGTCTACTAGCACACATGCTAGATACAGGAGTCTAGTATCCCAACAAGAACAGTAAACATTACACTAAATTTCACTCAAATGCTTAGATATGGCGTGGCAGATTAACAGTCAAAAAGCTGTAGGGATTGTGACAAAATTACTCAAAGGAGGAGGACATGCAGGTAGTTTTGAAGAGGATTTTCATAGCCACACTGCATTTTTATGTCAGTCTCAGACTATAAGTCCCACTCTGGCCTAGGAAAATGCAGAAAGGCAAGATCTAATTTTCCCCACAAGTGTAACAATTCACTTTATTTTTCTCACAGCCACCTCTCACTGTATCAATGTCTTTATGAGAGAGAGGAGAATTCCCCTGCTGCAGAGTCTGCAAAGGACAGAGACTGAGTAATGGTAACTTGGACATGACAACACAAGATGGTGTCATTGTTTCAGCAACAATATACTCTTCAAGCAGAGAACCATCAAGATAATCAGCAGGATAGAGAAATGACACGTAACAGGACATCAGTGACCTGGATTTGTTCAGCCTTAGAAGGAGATGGTTAGAGAGAAGATACAATTGCTGCCAACAACACTTTAAGAGGTGGATACAGAAAACAGTAAACCAGATCCTTTTCAAAGGTGCACAGTGACAGGAAAGAGGCACCGTCACAAGGCAAAACACAGAAAATTCTGATTAGGTATCAAAACACTGTGTTCCACCACGTCATGGTCAAATACCACAACAGGTTACCCCAGGTAGTTACGGAATCTACTTTTGATGTTCCAAATTTGACTGGATAAGCAGTTGAGCAATCTAATCTGATCTCACCTGCTATGAAGAAAGGCTTTGGTTAGATGACCTCCAAAGGTGCCTTTCAACTTAAATTATTCTGTGACTCTAAAATAAGCCCAGACATCCACCCACACTGTAGAATAAAATAGTTCCAGCTTAGCTGTTTCTAAAATATGTTTCCATTTTAGCTCCATTAAAAACATAGTACAGGACTCCCCTGTAAAAACTCTGATTAGACCACAATAAAAGAAAGCAGTATAATTATTCTTCAAGGCAAAACTCAATTTTCAGTTTATCAGAGACTCAAGCGCAATTCTGGAAAACATATTAAAACACACTTACTGCAATAAAGGGGGTAAGATATTACAGTCCAAAACATAATCTCTGCACATAGTGCTGTCTCCAGCAATGTTGCCAAGAGCCCATACTGCCTGTAATAAAAAACAGAATAATAATTGCTTTTATTCTCAAAATTCCACCAGTTTAACATATGTATTAAGGTTGGGAGATAATCTGTTCTCACTGTTAGGTCTGGACAACGTACAGAAGGGCAATGCATTCTGGTTGCATGTTACATGTATACACTCAAGCTCATTGTAAGATTCAGGAATATTTACTGAGATCTAAGAAGAACACTGTAACAGCAAACACGTATGTCTCCAAAGACTGTGCAGGCAGATATACCCTTGCTCAGTCCACAACATAAAAGATAAGCTCACCTCCACAGGCTTAGGAACATTCTAATTCTACACTCCTTTTTCACAGCTAATTTAAAACCAGACGTCTGTAGCACAGGTCAAGCAAGTCTGTATCTATCCATAAATGTTTGTGTGGAACAGCTCATATTAGTATTTACTACAAAGCCATAAAAGCATGCACTTTTTACACAGTCATAGATTAAAAATGAGAATCGATGATCAAGATAAATCAATATTTAGAATCAAAGAGTTCAGATAGGCTTGAACACATATTCTTTAAAATAAAACTACATGAGATAGCACCAGTGCTGCTGATTAAGTAATATGCATGGCAAAATGTTATGGTTTGGACATCAGTACTACCCCTAACTTCATTTTGAGATCAAATATACCAGAATTAAAGCAGCATGAACTCCATCTTCTGTAATATGATGAGAATAAAAGATTTAATTGGTATTGATTTATACATTTGAGCTACTAAGTGGTGGTTTTTGTATCACTGTCCACTAGTATGAGAGTTATAACTTTAAAAAGTAGAAATAATCTCTGTCAAGTATAAAAGCAATTTTATTTTCCATTCAAATTGCAGTATTTTGTCACACAAAGGTTATGAAGTTCTATTTACTATAACTATTTACTTCAAGTTATTTACTTTAAGTATCATATCGAATAGATAACATGTATCTGCTTATTTGATTGGTTTATTGGCTCTTGGCTTTACAGACACATCTACACAACCACTGGAAGTATTTCCAATTCTGCATACAGAGGACAAAAGCAATCCTATTTGTCATGGATAGCAGCTGAATGTCCTCCCCAAATTTCTCTTCCGTTGAAGGCTATGTATTTAGCCACAGTAAAATGAGTTATAGTCCATAACTATTTCTCCAATTGAACAAAGCAAGTTCCTCACACAAAATAAACATTTTCTTCCCTCCCTCTATACCTATTTGAAATAAAATGCTCCTCAAAAAACTGATAGAATTGCCAATCTTTTTACCTAAAGGAAATTCTTGGATAACCTGAAATAAACGTATTTGTTCATTTTCAATATGGTGTCAATTAATTTAATGCATTAGGTTTCTCCTCTAACGTGTTTTCAAACGGTGGCAAAAAGATGTTACTTTAAAAAATAAGATTCCAACCACTCCAGAGGCCCAAATCCACTAGAAAACCCTGCAAAATGAAGACAGATAAAACCACAAGTATATACAGAATGTAGATACAGATGTCAGCTTGCCAGATACAAAATAAAGAGACTCCTCCTCTGTACCAGTACTACCAACAATAGCATAGATCAGAGCCATTCAACTGCAAGTTGTGAAGAGAGTAGGCGACTGTTCTGGGGAAGGATTAGTTTGTTTTGTTTTCTACTGTTTTCCAGGGTACTGCTGTCAGCCACAGTCAGAGGCAGGGCACGAGACTATACTGACCTGTGCTATTACTATGCAATGTTTTCCAGAACTGATCTTCATCATAATTTTTCCTTCTAATTCTTATTCTATTTTACTACAGTAAAACTGTAGTGACAAGAGTTTATCTAAAAAGTGTAACTTTGGGTCTGGCAGCCTCTTTGACTCAAGGCACAGAAGACAGCTACCAGAAAAAATTTAGCTTAAGAGACAGAATACATCCCACCTCCTGCAAAATGTAACTCATGTTAGAACTTTAAGGAGCCACACCTGTTACTCACCCCAATATTTGCATTGCTACAGCAAAGAGAAGTCTGAGGAATGAACCAAAGATTTCAGACAGCTCTAAATAAACTTGTGAATCTTCTGCAAACACTTTGGGAGGAAAAAAGTTAGAATTTGGAAAAATTCTCTTTCACTGAAATGTGAGTAATTTTGTATGAAGACACAGTCTCCTTGCCTGAATACCCTTACAGAGGTAAAAACCAAGGAATTTCATTTGTCTGTGGTCTTTGTTTCTGCCATTATAGCAATATCTATTTTTAAGGTTGACAAGAGTGATAATCACTTAATCCAAGAACCCATTCTGACCCTGAATGATTGACTGGTTTTGCAACAGCAAATCTCACATCAAAAAGTCTGACCAGAGAAGTCAAATAGCACCTCTGCTTTCCCATTATTCAGGTTTTTTTATGGCAAAGAAAGTGTAGTAGAAATTGAGTAGTCTTGTTTCCCAGGACCTGGTAAGAGAAGATGTCGCAAGAAATCCTTGTAATGCTCATGACTGATAGGACACAAGATGCCAATAAATGAAAATACCTTCAGAAAAATATGAAATCTTTCATTCAATAAAGAAGATGTCTTTCCTTAGGGAATTATTTCAGCTCTTCAGATAAGTAAAGAATGCAAGTTAAGCTCATTTAAACTCATCAAACACTTCCATAAATACAAAGCTCTTTCATAGTTTCCACCAACACATGAAAAATGACATTTTTCTTCAGGGTTTGTTTGTCTGCATAATGTTCAATGATTTCCATTTCTTCTTTTGTGCACTCCTCAAGATGCAAATACTTGCCACAGTATTTAGTATTTGGCTTTATTCTACACAACTCAAATATTTTCATTTTATTTCTGGATACTTGTAGAAGTACAAGCATATTTAATTCCATTAAATTTTAGAGCTTACTCAAGCAAAAAAAATACTTGACTAAAAAAAAAAAATCCATTTCAGTACCTTCTACAGTCTAAATCCCAACTTAAAGATGACATGAATTTTAACAATTGTAGCCTGATTTTTTAACCCACATCTTAGGTAGAAAGCTGTGTGGAAACTGAAAGTGCAAATGTTGCCTTGTTAATTGACAGCACTTGTATACATTTCCATTTATTGCTAGCAGTGGAGTATGGTTTGTTGTAAATCTTTGATTTATTTTATTCAGCAACTCCAGCATTTTTTCCTGCAGTGCCGGACAACTTCAGTGGTCAGTAAAAGTAAAGTACAAGTCTTGTACAGTTGAACTATATGGTGCCTTCTGTGAATAATCCATGTGCTTATTGACAACTCCCCGCTTTCGCCTGCATTCTGAAGATTCTCAGCCATTATTTCTTTAGGTACTTAAATTAAGTGATCAACCCAATCACCAACAATGTGCAGAGTTTGCTTCTCAGTGGAGCAGAAATATCATGAACAATCAACAATTTCTCAGCATTTGGATGATGACTTGGGAAAAGGATCCAATGCTAAGATGAAGATGGTGAAGATTAACTTGCATACAAGTATGATTGGCCAAGTGAACACAAGGAAGGATACCAGAAGGACACATGATGACTGCTACTATGTCCTAACATAGAAAACATCTTTCTTTCAGTGGCCCTTCTTCTCATATCTCATCTGACAAACAGAGAAAGTAGCTCATCCTCACACTTTGACTGTTTGTCCTGATTTTGATTACAAAGAGCTTTTTAGTAAGACTGTTTATGTAAAAGCCAGAGCCTGAACATCAAATTCACAGGTCATCTCTGCCAAGCAAGTTATAGTTACCAAAAGGAATAGCAATACAACTAGAAATGGAAAAATACTGACGGAGAAATATACTGGCTGCCTCAGCTCTAAATGCAAGCTTTCCCAAAAGGGAACAGGGCAGCTGGGGATGCTCATGCCACAGGCTGTCCAGCAGAGCACAATGGCACATATATGTAACTGAGACTATCTCAATCTCAATAGGCAGCACAATGCCTTGCATGGGATTTGAAGGAAATTCATTGTTCATCAAGGAAACCCAAGCTGACATCTGGGTTTTAAGTATCACAGCAGAGGAAGTCAGGAAAGAACTGCAGCTAAGACACTGCTGAAGCCACATCAACTTTAAGCACATCTAAAGGGCTTTGATGGAGTCTTTCAATATAAATAATTTCAGGCAGGCAGATCAAAATTTCTAGGTGTCTTTTGGAAGAAAAAAAAATATGATCAGGGCTAGGATATATGCCACTGACTAAACCTAAAAATCAGTACACCAAAAAAGGAAATGGGGAGAGGTAGGGAGACATAGCCAAAGTGTTTTTCATAAATAATGCAGCTGTGATAAATTCTTTATGACTCTGTGATAAATTCCATTTCTCTGATGGGAAAAATGTATGCTAAATGGTTTGACCACTGACCACAGAGAAAGACTGACACACAATGCAAGTAATGAAAGAGTTAAAGGATGGTAGGCTAATTGAGGCCTTCACAGCTCACTGGGAAACAGATCTTGTTGAAGGATGTAAGGTATTATTTCATTAACATACATATTGCTTATTAAACATAGCTATAAAAACTCATTCACAGACTTCAATGAAACAGCTGAATTAGAATCTTCACTACTTGGAAACTAGCATATGCAAAGGAAAAAAGTGCAAAATTAATACTGGTTTATAAAAATGAAAAATACATGTTGAGAACATTATGATCAGAAGATAAGGTACACTGGTAACTGTTCCTTAGCCACTACTAAGGGAAGTTAGAAATAAAAGACAAAGTAAACATGTTAAGTCTTTAAAACTGACTAAAAAATAGTGGATAATGACTAGCCAATAAGTAAGACATTATACATATTTTTTGTCTGTGCTACATATTCAAAATAATGTTATCACCTAACATTTCCTTCTATAGAATTGCTATCCCAATCAGAACAAAGAAAGACTTCCTAAACACAGCCTTCAATACTTCTTTCTCTCTTCATCTTTGACTCTTATGATTAAAGGGTTAGCTTCTGGCCTCTCTGCCCCAAACACATTGTTATATCTTCTATATTTTCCTGGGTTTTGTAATTTTTTGCAAATGAAGTTGCCTGCAAATAATAATCTTCACAGTACTACAGTGAAATATAACCAGGGTGATCATTTTAGGAGAAAATTGTAGTTAAATATCACCCAGTTTCAGAAATCCAACTTGAAAACTCCAGCACCAGATGTGCTCAAAACACAGGGCTAACTACAAAAATCACTGCTGAGTTGTCCTCAACTACAAGGTGAAAAGAATTATTTCACCTTGAGCATTAGAAAACCCCAGAACAAGTACCCACTTACTGAAAACTGAGAGAAGGAAGTCATCCGTCCTGCATCAAACACTAAGCAGTAGAAACATTTTTCTCACAAATGGCTTTTTCTCTACAATCAGCTTAATTGTAAGAATTTCTTCCCTATTCTCCTCCATGCATTGTAATTTGTTCCAACTTTAACAAACAGGGTCACAATGTGACAAATAAAAGCTGCCTTTACTACCCACTCATCTGTTACCAGGGCAACAATCTGTGCATATACTGAATGAGACAAGAGTCATCTGGAAAAATACTATGCTATCCTGTAATACAGAAGTACACAAGCTAACTTCTCAGTGCTTATACACTTCTAATTTTTGTTTCAGATGATACTATGGTGAAGTGCTTGGGGCTCTTTAAAGCTGTTTGGAAAAAAGCAGGATTACTCCTTTGTTGGCACCATGTCAGCTGTGAGCAGTGCTGCAATCTCCAGAGCTGCAGCACAGAAACCCACTATGAAACAGTGTGAGTAACCCTTTGCCACAGTACATTTTCCTTCTTCAGCACAGCTTACTATGGAGCAATTTGTAACTGATACTTTGAGATTACCAGCAAGAGACATTTTGAATTTTGCAGCACCTGAACTGCATGGAAAAGTATTTTCCAGTAATGACAACCAAGCCACTGCCTGCCTGCAATCTGAATAAGTCAGGAGGGAGTTTATTAGGAGGGAGTGAGGGGGGAAGGAGCCAGATAAACTGCTTAACTGTGGCCCCTAAGCTCTTCTGTTAATTCACCATCATAAGACTGAAGGCTGCACAAGTTAATCTAAACAGGTTCGCTCTTCACACCTGCTCTCTGAACATCAGCAGGGATGATAACAACCCAAAAAAAAAAAAAAAAAAAAAACAAGTTAGCTCTTGCAAAGAATATCAATCATTAGGAGAAAAAAAAGAGAAAGAACAGCCTTTACTATATACAGAGCACCAAACATTCTGCAAGAACAGCACTCTTCAAGTGATGGCTGAATTTGGAAAGCAATGCTACCAAGTTCAACCCCAAAATACAGAATCTGAAAGGCTCCATACAGATAAGCCTGGACGGATTTTCACATTTATTTGCCATTTTGGCAAGTTCCCTGTCACATTTCTAATTTCTACAACAACAGCAGACTCAACTCCTCAAAGCTAAAGCAATAGAAAAAAAATGCTCCTTACTTTTTTTAATACTTTTTCAAACACTCTTTAAATGCCTTCTCAATAATAATTCAGTCTAACACAGAACATTGAAAAATAGAGTACTTGAAAACTATAAGCAACTAAGAAAAAAAAAAATCTGTCTTGTGGAAAATGTTAGGCAACCTTAAGTATAGGTGGTACATTCTGAGCCAGCTACAAGAAAGAAAGGCAAAATACACAAAGCAGTCCAATGTTTATGAGTTGGGACTCCTCCAATCATGCATCTCAATACAGCCAAATGCAAGGTCAGACATCTAGGAACACAGAATAGAGGTCACACTTACAGGATGGAGAACTGAACCCTGGAAGTCAGTGACTCTGAAAAGAACAATGGATCATATTGGATAATCAGCTTAACCTGAGCTCAGAAGCTTCTGTGGCAAGGAATCCGCAAAGACACTGGATATTTACACACCAAACTATCAAGTAGAAGTGAAAATGAGGTACTGTCTCTGCAAAAAACAATGCTGAAAGAGTGCTACTAGGATAGCCAGTGCCTGTCATTTCACCACCACAGAAAGATACTGAAACTAAGAAATGTTCAGAAAAAGGTCACCAAAAACAAACCAACCACCACAGAAATGTTCTCAAAATGAGAATTCAGTGCTTAATTTCATTTATTCAAGTAAAGCCTAAACCATGATCCACAAATAACTATAGGAAAAAAACACTGAACTAATTAGTAACGTAGCAAAAGCAATACCTGGACCCAAAGATAGTCAAGGTATATAGCAAAGGTGCATACTTTCAAGTTAGGATTAAGATTGGCTGGAACTAAATTTGTTAACATCATTAAAATTTCAACACCCTAAGTCTTCAAAGCAAGACTATACATCTGAAGTACATCTTTGTTCAAATACAAGTTACAGACCTCAAATGGAAACTACTGAATCAAATGTTTGGTCTGTGATCCCTGTGGGCCTTGAAGAATATTCATCTATGCTATAAGAAGCTTGGAGAACAAACCATAATTTCCACTCATGCTTTATCTTCAGGAGAAACAGGCATGAAGTTTTCATATTTAAAGCAACTATTCAAAAAAGGCTCCCTGAATTCCTCAATAAACAGAAACATACTAACATGCTAGAGAACAAAATTAATTACTCCACTAGTTATGGTTAAATATATAATTTCCAGAAAGAGAAAAACACAATACTTGCTTAGGTAATTTAACACATACTAAACACAAAGCAACTGTTGTGCAAAATTGCCATACACTGCATTTTCTCTAAAGGCTTTCTTACAGGATAGCCTTGTTCCTTTCCAGAGAAGGAGAAAAAACCCAAACAAAACACCCAACAAACAAAACAACTAAAAGTCAGACAAAAAAGCCTCTAGTTCCACAAATTAATATACACACAAAATTCAATGCTGTTCTCAATCTTTACCTGTTCCTGAACATCTTCAAACTCTGAACTAAGCAGCTCTATGAAGATGGGGACAGCTCCAGCTTGGATCACTATTCGAGTCTGAAGGGAATTTCCCGAGGCAATATTTGTCAGCACCCACGCAGCTTCAAACTGGAAAACAAAATACAAGTCAGTTTACTAAGAGCTTTCTATGCCACACCAAACATGGAGACTAAATGTCTTTTAAAACCAGAGAGATCTGGCAGATTTGGCATAGGAAAAACATGAGATATTACTAATTAACAGACAATTTGCAAAGAACCAGAATCATGTATTTATGAGTTATCACTAGAAACAAAAATTTTCAGCAGTTCCTTATGAGAATATTTGGTTTGCTGTGGCTTTCCAAACATTTTTTTTCTTGCTTTGCATTTATGTTACCATTGCCTTTCTCACTGGCTAAAAACAGGCACACAAAACAATGTGCTTTCCCACAATATGACACCTTTCACCATTCACTGAATCACCAGTGATATTGCTGAAGATGCAGGAGAAGACATAGTTTGGCAAAACTTCATGGATATGAAGTAAAGAGAGATCGGAAAGCAATTTTAAAAAAAACCAACCAAACAAAAACAGATTTCTAAAAAGCAACTCAAAGTATTTCTGCCAACTCTGGTGATCAACTGATGCCAAATGTTATTAGTGTATGATGCTTTTATTCACGACTTCAAGCAAAAGTGAGATCCTGAACACTTTTCATCTTTTAACTGTTTTTGTCATTTATTATTTTAATCTCAACTTGCAAAAGCATTAACTTTTTAAAATGAAATGTAAATTTAACTGTACCTGAGACCCCAGGCCTCAAAATACAGATTCTTGAAATCCACATTTGAATAGGTTTCTGCATGCTTTCAGCCCAAAGATTATTACACTACACTAGCAAATTTACATTGTATCAAGTACATTCAGAATCTGTAGAATTACAAGACTGCTAAAAGATGAATGAAAAGTAAAAACAAACAAACAGTATAAATGGAAACTTGTGGTCTATAAATGACTGATTTTGACATTACCAAAAGATGCTGATCTAGCAGTATTCCAGTGGAAATACTGACATACCTTCAAAAACTATCTGTCTCTGAAGAGCAGCAAGGACTTATATTTAGGATTTAATCACAAAAACAATTCCTGCTAAGGAGTTGCACCAAATTCTGAAATGTGCCTGAAATAAGAACTCAAGAACTAAGCCCAGACTTTTAAGGCTTTTCATTTGTAAGTGTTATTAAAGACTTTGGTTTTGGAAATACAATTACTTAATACAATTAATACTGCCCTTCTGATTAACTGAGCATTCTAGTAACATGTGATCAGAATAAACAATTCCAAAATATATCACTGCAACACAAGGAGTATGGGCTGCAAAATAAAGTAGAAACACACAAAGTCAAAACTGCAAGATTCATCATTAATGAATAAGAAGCAAAACAATGTCAGAGGCCAACATAAAATGCTTTCCTGTACTTCTACTTTCTCTGAAGTGAGTATTCAGTGTTCTGACAAAAAAAAAACTCTATAATTTTTGTATATTTCTAGTCAACAAAATTTAGATTTCACATGGCATTCACAAACCTGCTGCCTTATGCATTTTGAAAGAACACTGATTCTAATCGAGGTGTTGTATTTATTAGTTACATGTTAACATATTTTTTCCTTAACCAGATGATTCCTTTTCTTTCACTTTGTATTAGCCAAGACAGCTGGAAATAAGACAAAGGTCCAAGAAAAATTAACCATCATTGTAGCACACAAAATGCAGTTTTTTCAAATGACAGTAAGGTTTCCACCTTTCTGTGTTTATCATTATGGATTGTATTTCTAATTCTAAATATTTTTTTTACTTTAATCAATGTAAATTCTAATTCTAAAGATTTTAAACTGTCTTCAGTTAGTACAAAGAAGACAAACATTAAAGTTCAATAGCTTTTTATCTGTTGAGTTCTAAATTTCAAGCTCTGTTTTTATTGAAGTCTGAAGACCCTATCCTATCAATCACCCAATGCATGTCAGACACCTCTCTCTCCTGTCCTGCACCCAGAGGTCTTGCCAGAAATTCTGATGAGAAAATAGCTTTTGCAATGTAGTGAAGAAAGAGAGGAAGTATAGCTGAACTGAAAAATCACTGATTTTTTCCTATCTATTTGCATCACCAAATGTCTGTCTGAACTAGGAAGACAGATACACTCATATTTCATACCTGTAATGTACAGTTTTCTTTTCGCTTCAGGAACTCCACAAACCTGGCCACCACTCCTTGTGTGCTTATGACTTCATCTATTGGAGGATTTGGTTCTGTTTAAAACAAGAAGTTATATTAGATAAATTCATTTCTTTGTAAGGAAATTCTCAAGTAAGTGCATTAAAACAATATCCAGTGACATACTGACTGCTCTTTTCTTGGAGTCTGCTCTTTTTCTACAACACTTCACTAAAAGGCAACGGATTCCTATCTGCCAAGATAAGAAAACTCCAGAGTGTGAGGCAATAAGACAACATGATTCAATGCACTGATGCACTCAGTAGTATAGGCCGAGTGATTTCAGAGCAGCAGCTCTGTGCAGTCACTCTGGCATGCACGCCTGCAGAGGAACTTTGATATATCAGCATGTTTGGGACACAGAGACACTGTCTACAACATTCAAACCTGCATCCAAGATGAGATCTCACATCTGCAATACTCAGAACAGATTTCAAGAAAAGAAGCAACTATTACATACATCAAGCTGACACTGTGTCAAGCAGAGTTTGACCCAGAAATTTCAGCATGAAACTCAATTTTTATTGCTGCCAAAGTAAAACCACATGGTAGGGAGGCTTCTACAGTTTTCTCTAAGTAATTTCAGCCCTTACCTTTAGAAAGCAACTTTCGGAACTTCTGGGTGGCTGAGAGCTGCTGTTCTGGACTATTGGAGAAAATCATCTCAATCATATCAGCGGTGATGACTGCACTCTAACATTTAGGTGGGGAAACAGAATGAGGGTGATAGACAGCAAAAGGAGAAAAAAACCTGGAATTAGCAACAAACAGGTTACATTTGCTAAAACAGTATGAAGTTTATTTCTTATTGAATAAAAACTTTGGTAAAACCATCATGGACAACAACGGAATCATTATATATGTACATCTATATAAGGCAGCATCATTTTCAAGCGCAGCTTTGCTTTACTGAAAGCCAAAATTCATATTTTCCTCAAGAAATGGCAAGAAAATTACTCTTCAGAATTTTTCACTGGTGCTCTCTCCCTTCTTCCAAAATAAATGTAAAATTGTCAGCTTTAACAAAAAGTAATTAGCATTTAGATTTCCCTAACATGTACATTTTGACTTACTGTCTTTACACCAAAATGTACAGGACCTGTCATTTTTAGAAGAGTTGATAAACCTAATGCTTGTTATCAACATCAAGTAGAGGTATTAAATTTTCCATAATGCTGATGGATTCCAATAATATGACTACATTAAATCAGCAACCTTTCTTATGCTAGGTAAAATCTGACATTCTGTTCACCACACACATACCCATGTAAAGAAGCATAAGAAAAGTCAATTTTTTTTTTCTTCCACTTCTAATCTAAATCTTCAGATCCATCAGATCCCAACCCTTAGACAGACAGGGAGACAGATGACAGTGCTGAAAATACTTAAGCATTGTCTGTAACAGCCAACAGCTCCACCTGTTAAGATCATTTATGGCATTTAACACAGCAAACTCTGTATTGACACTATCTATCAATTAGGCAGAATCCTTTCCTTCCTTTTTACTCTCTATTTGTTTAATATAAGCTTCCACACAAATGATTAATGGTATTTAGGACATGCCTGATATTTGAATACTATCTTGAAGAGTAAAATCATATATTCTATTATTGACCTACCATGCTGTTTATAAGCATTTCTCTGTTTCCCAGTAATTTTCAAGGCTCATATAAGCACCAAGAGCTCAGCCTTATTTCTATGGAAATATCACTTGTATACTCTTAACACAGACACTGTAAAGATTAATGACACTTAAGTGAGAATTGCACTTTGCTTAAACTTTTCTGTTATAGAACTGAAACCCCTACCAATTTTTCTTTCCAAGAAGAAAGCAAAAAAGTGTAATTCCCACAAGAAGTGTTCTTCTGTCCTTTTAAATTCTAGCACAGAAAGGAGTTCCAAGGCTTCATGCAGACAATTAAGCTAGGTCCAGCAGCATTTCCAACACTTTGGTTAAAAATGGTGCCACCTGAAAATCTGCTATAAAAGATTTCCACTGAGCCACTTTTCAATGTTGTAAATTGCAACAACAGACTGCCTAATTTGTCTTTTCATGCTTCAAGTTGTATGAATTTCAGATAAAAAAAAAAACGCTGGGCAACAGTTGATAGAATCACCTGTAACGAACACTAAATCCAGGAAGTGATCAGCCTACCAGGACAATGACATTTTATTTCATTTTCTTAAGCATACATCCTCTGAACAACCACTTGCTGTATATCCCTAGCATTTTTCTCTCATACAATCTGTTTCAGGGCAGTGCATTGAGACAGGTGTTTCAGAGCTGTCCATCTCCAAATGCATTCTTCACAGCACTCTGGAATTTCATTCCCATCACATCACTGCATGACAGACTTGCCCAGTTTCAATCAATATTGTATTCCTTTTTCAACACTTACAGAAGTCATCTCCATGTTGTTCATCTGAGCCTCATGGAAGCCCCCATCTGACATCACTTCCTCCTCTGCTTCTTCCTCAGCTGTTGCAACATTTCGGCGTTTAAACAACTAAAGAGAGAAAATATTTAACATAAATACACAGCATGTTGCATTAGGCTGCTATAGAAACTACATAGGCTATCATCTGAGAGAAGGCAATAGGCAGTACACTGGTTACAGGACTTCAACTGACAGCACATGGAGAAAGCTTAGCCATGGAGTAAATGAAAACAACAATGTGCTAAAATATAGGTTCCTAACATTTCTGAAAATGTCCCCGTCTTTTCCTCACCATCTGCCTCCAGCTACAAGCTGTCTAGCTTCCACACCATTGCTTTCTTGCAGAGGATGCTGGGGTTCAAAGACCTGATAAATTCCTGTGTATTACACATCTTCACAGAACACCTGCAGGGGCTCTGACAGTTGAGTTACAGTGGCAAAGAGCACTTTGGAGAATGATCACACTTGGATGAGCATTTGGTTGCTTTGACTTAAGAGAAGGTACCCAGTTAAAGATGTCATGAGAAGAGCTGGAGAGGATACAGCTACTGGTCAGACAATTTTGTTCAAACCCTCAATCTGCTCTGGCCAACATTACACCTGAGTGAATGAGGAGCACTCTGTGTTGTAGAGACTGAAGAAGAGGCAGTGAAGTGTGCAAGTGACTCTGATTTCAGACTGACTGTGTATGAATTTGGAGGGCAGGAACAACTAAAAGGGGCTTGGGAGAAGCAGAGAGGCAGAGACACTGCAAAACAGGACTGTTTAAGGACTGGCCACAGATAACTGCTGTGCATTACCTGCTCCTCTCTCTTTTGCTTCCGTAGCTGAAGACCCTCTTCCTCCCGCCTGCGACGCATCTCGTCAGGGTTTAGAGATTTGTTCTTGTAGCTCTTCAGCCGGAAATTCTCTTTTCCTGAAGTCGTCATGATTCCTTCACAATGCAATTTAAAAAAGAAGAAGATAAAATTATTCTTCAACAACACATCATTTTATACTGTGTCTATTCCTTAAACTCTGTAGCCATGAACTTTCAGCCACTGTTCTCTACATTCCATCACCTAACTTCCAATAAAATTTAGAAGGTGGAAAGCAAAATTTCACAGAATTGATACTTTGGTATATCAGTTCTTTACATTAGTCCAACAAACTTTTACTTTATTTTTTGAGGCTTCAGAGAGTAAGTAAGGGATTTTATTAAGAACCAAGGTCTTTAAGGGAGAATATAATATACCCTGGGCTAAAAAGAAAGCTGCACTAAAAATGTTAACATTTCTCTGTTAACAAACTCCTGTCTTTATTCAGAAATGAAGGTGTCTTAGCTGCTTTTTAGCTTAATTTACTTTGCATGTGAGTACAGGGCCTTTTTTTTTTTTTTTTTGCACTTCATATCCAATGTTTTAAGTTAATTCAACACAACCCTGTTGAAAAAACATTAAGAAACCCTGTGTTCCTTCTATCCAGACAAGGCCTAAAAGGAAACTGAAATGAAAAGAAAAATTTTAGGTGAAGATGGTTTAACCATTGAAAATGCTCAGTCCTGCAAAGAAAGCAGTGCTATTGTTCCCCTCCTCCCCATTCCCAGTCCCTAATCCTGCCACTGTTTATGCAAAGGCCTTTTTTCAGTCTGTGATTTCCAAGTACCATCTGTCTTACATAACTTAGTGGGTCAGCATTTACAGCTGCCTGTGATGATTTGCACATGTACACTAGCACACTTTGGAGTCACTTAGCATAAAGCAGTAGGTGAAGAACTGTGTGGCAAGAACTCATCCCCCAGAAAGCAACAGGTGTGGATCAGGTCTCTACTCTTAGTGCTCCATTCTGCTCCTACTTCTCTCCTTGCATCACCCCTTTAAATCCAAAAGAGGCTGGGAATCAAGTTCTCAACATGTCAGTATTTCCATGCATCTTCACAGAGATGCAGAGTCTCCAACATATTGTAAATCCCATAACATAAAATTTAGGAAGCTGCATTATACAAAAAAAATACTCTACAGGACTTTTAAAGACCTCTTTCAAAAGTTCTAATGTGTTGTATTAAATAAGCTACCTACCTCAAATTCCATAAGCACAGAATCACCAGATGATAAATGATCTCCTACACGTTTTACTTTAAAATGGAGCAACATGAGTTTATACAGATTCTGAACCACTTAGGTTTCCTCCTTAAAATACATCAAATTATGTATATCAAGTCTACTCTAGCTACTCTTCTTTCAGTTAGCACAGGGAGTTGTAAGAGAATTTTGAAAAAAAAAATCCTCAAATATACTTCTTGTTAGAGTCCCTTTATAAGTTGCTGCTACCTGGCAAACATTCATAAGAATTCTGACTATCAGAAAACTGACTTTCACAGAAAACATTTTGGACATCTGGTCAGGGACACAGAACTACTACACTGATTGTCAATCAGTCACAGATTGCACTGAATGCAACATAACAACCTAAGCATATAAGTAAGCAATTCAGCAGTCTTATTTTGCTGAAAAGGTTCGCCTGAAATGGCCTTTATGGCCAACAAAAAGATAAATCTCAAAGTGCCAGAAGTTCCCTACATCTTTCTTAACAGCTTTGAGACCTCTTCCTGTGTTTACATGTTTGAGTTTCAAGTGCTTGTGTTCCTTACAGTATGCTTGGCAATTTTAAGTTCTTCACATTTTTAGTTTAAGTGACTACTACCTGCATATTAAACTCAGATATTATCTGAATAAGCCTGGGATTTTAACTGCAAAAAGAAGTTCAGTCAGTAAACACCCAAAATTTCTTCCATTCCTAAAATATTTTGAACAAAGTATTCTATATACTTTAGAATAAGCAAGTTGAACTCAAACACCAGGTGGACAACCATGAGCTAAGGCACTCCTAAATAGAAAAATGGCTTTGCAAACACTCTGGTCATTCTGTCCCTGACCATGAATAAACACAGGCATACACTACAGCCCAGACAACATCTCAGGCCTTCCATAATGATTAATAATTCTCCATTTGTGTCCCAAGTCTGTCTTCTCCAACTCATAAGACTGCATTTGACTTTATTTGGGATTTCAGGATTTGGTTACTCCTTTGATAAACTCCTGTGGTCATTTCACACTTTCACTTTCAATACCTACAAGTTCTTAATTTAATTGAATTCTTGACAGGGAACATCTTCATCCCTTAATACTGAATTTCATCTCTAATTTCTGTTATGCAGCCCCCATATAATGTTCCAATGTTTCTAAGCATCAATGACACAACCAATTTTATCATAAGTAAGTTTCCTTAAGTGTATTCTTCCTTACCTATACCTATTAACCTAGTTTCCCTCCATCTCCCAATCTGCATATTGATTTTCTTCCAATTCCTTTTGCTTATGTCTTTAAGGTAATGATTTCCATTTTCCTTTCAGAGTTCTCTTAACCATTCCTGTTGTACCTTAAGTCATTTTTTAATTTATTGAAAATACAGATACAGGATTTACTTAGAATTCTTTCTCTGACTTTACTGCAAGTCCTCTACCCAACAGCTTCACAGGTATCATCTTTCTTACACTCTCTCCAAGCTGTAGCTGCAGGTTTTAGCTATGCTCATTTCTGACTTTCAAGACAGCTCACTTGGCTGACTAACCTCTTCCTCTATTTCATGAGTAAACCATACACTAAAAATCCTTTCAAAACAGTGTATTGCCTTCTAACTGGGATTACAAACACCTACCATCAAATGACAGGAAAGAGATTTTTTTTTTTTTTTTAATTAAAAGTGAAAAGATTAAACTCCCTTCATCACTGAGAAGTTACCAATCCAACTAGAGATGGGTTCAATAACTTACTTTATAGTAGGCCAGCACTGGTAGTAAACAAACAAAATCCCAGCATATAGCCACGTACCTGTTTTATACATCTGTCTGTCCAACCTCTATAACTTAAACCCATAGTTATTTTCTAAAAGTACTTCTTATGTCCTGCATGTATCTTAATTCTTTCTTAACCATTCTTTCGCTGGCTTCCTGACTACTGGTGAAAAATTCAGCAAGTGCATCAAGGATTCCAGCCAGCCCACACATACTGACAGCATCTTCGGACCTATTCAAAAGTGTGAGCACACAATGGCTTTTTAGGACTAAAAATGTAACAACTCTATGTTAGTTGTTACAGTCATCCAAGGACTGTTTGCTATAAACCTCCTCCTCCATTCTCGAGGATGTAGCTTCTTCCCCAGACTAAACCACAAAAGCAAAACAACTTCAAATTGTCTCTCTGGTCTTCATCAGCTTTGATGTGACTTAGTTGAAAATCTTTCAGTGGTCACTTTAAGTTCAACCTTGCAGCAAAGAGCAAACTCTGGATTTTCTCTGCATTGTCAAAATTAACACTGCTTCTGGAGAAAATCTGTGGTGGTTGTCATGGAAATGTTCTACCCATCTTTTCTTTCCTAAAGATAGCACAGTATTGTCCACATTTTTTGATACTCCTGGCTACAGATAAAAACCTCCGGAGACAGGTAAGGAATTTTCATGGTGTATTTCTTGGGCTTTTGTGCAACACTACTCAAGCCCCATATGACACTTGCTCCTTCTCAGTTTGTCTGCCATTAAAAAAAAAAAAAAAAAATCAGCAAAATTAAACGCAATAACTATTCCTGAATATCTGTATTTCCATAAGAAAAACATGATCCCAGATTCTTTTGCTGATTAAGACATGAACCCTACCAAATGTGGATGTGTTCTCAGCAGATGTTTCCAGGGGAAATAAGAAGTCCTGCATTTCTTCTTGCTCATCAAGTCAAAGAAACTCTGAACCACTGGGAAATACAGAGACACTTACTGCCATGACCTACCTTGTCCCAAGCAATCATCTAAATAGAACAAAAATGAACTCCCTGCCTTCTTAAATCAGCTATCACTGTCACTAGACTTAAGGGCTTTGCCAGAAGAAATACCATGTGACTAATACTCTTGGATACTCCACATGTCAGAGATGTAAAAATAAGGCCCTTACAAATCAAAAACTGCATAACTATATACATATATATACACACTCCATGATTTTTACACATGTAAGAGCATATAAGTACCACACATGAATAATGAAAATAAGATTACCAAATCCACTCCTGATATTAAAGACTACTAGAGATAAACTTTTTGTCTTTGGAAATAGGAGCAAGAATAAGGAAAAAAATGCATTTCAAAAATGTAGATCTATACAGGACATTATACCTCACAATGGAAATAGGTCAGAAGGGGAAGACTTGAAAATTATAGCAGAATAAGAGTTTGAAAAGAAACGCTGTGATAAAAAATTATCAAAATACCCATGATTTGCCATACTATGAGAGTACATTTCCTAGCTGAGGCAGCTGTTAGAATTAAAGGAATCACTGGAGGCAGACCTGGGAGCTCTGCTGTGCTGTCACATTGCTGTCTCTCCTTTACACTGCTGCCAGAGACACAGAAAGGATGCAAGAGGCACCGTCAGCCCTGAAGGGACAACTCATGTCAGAAATGGCGTTGTCGAGACAGAACTCCAAGCAGTGAGAAAAGCTGGAATCATTCAAGGGAAGAAATGCACAAAACCTTTACTTCCAAGGAGATTTTAGTTTGTTTAGTGGCTCTGTCATTAGATTCTAGACGTCCTAGAGAAGAAGTTTCCCCACAATCACATTTCTTGACATCAAGCCAAATACCTACAGCACAGCCTGGACAGATATTTAACCAATTCCCTGAGCTCTGATTACAGGATACACCACCTTCTGACACTCTTCAGCATGAGACTAGAAAACCTATCCAATTCAAAAAGCCAACCTGAAAGCAGCACTTGGTCATACACAGCTCTCATCAACACACTCTCAAAAAAACCCAACATTTTGGCCACATATGTGTCTGGCTTTTTTCCTTATGAAGTGTAGATTTTGGAAAGTCCTTCCAATTT
Source organism: Erithacus rubecula (assembly GCF_903797595.1). Taxonomy (NCBI): domain Eukaryota; kingdom Metazoa; phylum Chordata; class Aves; order Passeriformes; family Muscicapidae; genus Erithacus; species Erithacus rubecula. The sequence goes on from NC_136658.1 coordinate 25,870,231, forward strand.
GCTTTTTGGTAATTCACAGGCAACAAGTCAGGATGCTAAGAGGAGTATTTAATTCTTATGGAAGTAAATGGTCAACTTTCTTGGAGAGGACAGACAACAAAAACCCCTCATTAATAATACAGGACCTAAAATGATAAAAATATCACCTGAGAATAATGCTATTTCCCTGGAAAAACTTCTAGGGCAAAATCCTACATCTGGCACCATCCTACAGAGATGAAAACACATCTACCAAGTCTCTATACTGTTGACAGTGTTACCTGAGAGAAAAAGGAAATTGACAGATTGACTTCTCTCTCCACTGCTGTCTCCTGTTGTTTCAAAAATCAGCTCTGTCAGATAAACACTTTGATGAGATTGTACCTATTTCTTTTGCAAAATTATTTGACAAACCATACTGGCTTATAGAGGTTTGTGGCAATGCCCATCAGTAGAAGCATCCACATCATCTGAGACACAGGGGTATTACTTTTTTTCAGTCCTCTGGCTCTTGTAAAACTCAGGACATCTACAGTAAAGGATATTTAATCATCCCAACTACAAAAAGCTATCATTCAAGCAAAGTACAGCAAATTTTCAAGACTTCTGCTTACGTTTCTCTAGCTATAAAAGAGGACTAGGAAACATGTCTTTCAATCACTTTACAGTATTTGTAAGGATCTGTAAAGTAAGTTTTGCTGATGATGTATCAAACTCTAGTGTTAACAAGGAAACAAAAAAAAATACTGTGAATTTCATTTTCTGTGGTTTATGAAAGCTGCAACAACCAAACAGAAGGAAAAAAAATCAAGGAAGCATGTTTCTGTATGCATAAAAAAAACAACCACTAACAGAAACAGAATTACCTGAGAATCGATGCTATCCCAGAAACTGACCTGGTACCTCAGCCTGCATTACTATTTAAACCCACTGACAGCCACAGACACTAGGACACTTAATTTTATAAGTTTGAGGATTGTGTGGCTTTTGGGTTTTTTTTTCTTTTGCTCTTTTTTGAAGAAACACTGCTGAACAGATTAAAAAGTAATGTATTTACAAGGCTTATTGGGAAACAGTTTTAGCAAGAAGAAATGCACTCTAAAAGATTATATCCATTGTATCTAGCACTTCACTGTACATTTACTACCACGAAAATATTTACAAGATGTTTCAAGTTCCATTTTTTAAAGGTCCATTTTGACTTAACCAGGCAGCATATAGAGTTTTCAAAGTTGCAGAAAGCTTTTAACTTGAGTGAGAAAGCAAAAAAAACCCAGACTGTCAAAGTCAGGTCAATTTAAAATGCAAACACCTTCAAATTTGTTAACTGAGACATTCTGACTTGAGCCAAAAACACAAAATTCCTCTACTGCAGTCAAAGACACTACAGTGAAATAAATCTGGTTAAATTAAAAAAAACCTCACCTTCATTTCTGTAACCCCACAGTTCCCAATCAACGTGAAGCCAAAAGGTCCCACAAGTCATAACACAAAGCAGCAAGTGATGGGGAATTAAACTACACAGTCACACAGGATTATACTGACACTAAAAAAAAATAACCTTATGTTAATGTGCCCTTCCACACGAAACAATAGAAGTGATTATTCCTGTGTGCCAAATGAAAATGCAACCTGTTTTTCTTTCAAAGAGGAGATACATTCCTATTTTGATCAAGATTACAGCACATCCTCCCCGCACTCACAGAATGGGCTGGCCAACTGTTTTTTCTCTAAGGTCATAACTAAAAGAGGGACTGCTTGAAAAACCACATCTGACAGTCACCTGTCAGAAAAAAAGATCACCCCAGCATTTCCAAAACCCTAACCTGCCCTAAACATTCTTTATGAGTGAACAAGAGTGCACCTTTCAGAATTTCATACCATGAAAAGAAGAAACCTCTGACAGTTTAAAACAAATTAGGTTAAAAATAAACTAAATTATTAATTAAGTTAACTTTGTAGTTTCAAGCAGCTTTTGTTAGGGTTGGGAATACCAGAAGGCACTGAAACCAAAGCAACCTCATGCTTCCCATGATGGCAAATCTGCCTGCCACAATTGTATTATTTGCTGTGACTCAGCACTGTGGAAGATATGTGTGCAAACCCACAAAACAGCAGTAAGTCAAAATTCTACTGATTTCATCCTAGCTTTGGACATCAGCAATGAAAGAGTCACACAGTACTGATGAATCAGCCACATCAAGCCAAAACCCAGAGAAAATTTAAAGCTTGGTTATGTTCATTCTGCTCCCTCATCCCATTGACACCTAATAGCCCTCTTACCAAAAGCTCCTGAATCAAACAAACAGCACATTCACAGAGACACCTCTTCTCTTTTCTGATAACTTATCAATAGTAAAAAAAAAAAAAAAGGTAGGTAGTAGAAGAAAGGCTCGTGGAATTTCTAAAAGATTGTCTTTTAAGAGGCAATCTCACTTTACTTCAGTCAAAAAACATAACGTAATGTTAATCACAACATTATGATTGGACTTTACTTACAGACACATCCAGTTTGTGATCAATTAATGGGTGGCTTGTTTGCCAAAATAACATTTTCATAATTCAACAGGTGACCTTGGTTCCAAGCTTCCAAGGCCTTCTACCTTAGCACTAAATTTGGTAGGCTTACAAAGCCTTCTTTGGAGATGCATTCAGGATGTTCAGTCACATGGTATTTATTTTATTATTACAGAATCAGCACATCACTTACAAATAATCTCAACTTTACAGAAAATAAAATAGAGATCTGTGTGGGCCAAACCAGTTGGTATCTCACACAACATACAGGAATTCTCCTGCTAAGCCTGACAAGTACTCTGAACCAAATAAAAACAGAAAAAAAGAGGAAATAAATATTCTGGATCACAAGGATGCTGTCAGCAGCAGTTTTATGTCACACTCTGCAAGCTCAGAGTCCATAACTCTCCACACACATCGAGGAACAGACACATTTCTTTCAGTTCCAATGCGTTTTAGCATCTGTCTCCTCATGACACTAAGCAATAATTATGTTTCAAGAAAGTGCTCACATTATTCCAAACTAAATTTCTTCTGAAAGTCACTGAACTCCATTTATTCCTGCCTAACATGAACAAACCAGCAGAAGTGATCCTGTGATGTTCGGTCTACTATTACTTTCTAACACTTTTTCATACCTTCCTGCTACTAACATCCTTTATAAATCAATTCTGGTGGAAGGAAATTTACTGTCACCTGTCTTAGACTGCCTCTACTTTTTATCCTCAAAATAAATTATTAAGTCTGTGCAATGTTTAATGCAAATCAAGACATTCACGAGGTGGCATAATATAATTTCTAGTCCTACTGGTCTACAGATTTTATATTCAGTAGAGATTTTCAGGGTATTTAGCTTCAAATTACCTCCTCTGTTTTTCCAGAGTCTCTTTACCTTGTCCACAATAATTTCAAAGTACTGATATATCTACAGGCCTTGCATTCTACTGCTGGCATTTTGTATCTTGAAAACATCACATTCATTCTTGGAAATAACATCGAGCAGTTTAATCCACTTATTTGCTTAAGAGACTTTAAAAACTGTAACAGATGAGGGTTTTTTTATTCAGAGCAGAAAAAAAGCTGACATGCTATCATAATGTAGGCGCTATTCTCTGTAATATATATCAGCATTTCTTTACTTGTATTATTATATTATTTAAACAAGTACATCCATTATGTTTTAATATGAAGCTGAATAATTTTTCTATCAGTTCAGCTTCCACTTCTTTTCTGAAAAAAAAGTGGTCTGGTCTTCCTAACTTGTTAGTCCATTTCATCATTCCAGAACCTCCTGTGCAGATATTTCAGCCACGCAGAATATTACATGAAGTAATTCCTTGAATGTCTTTTATTTTTCTTGACTTGTTCACAGCCTACTAAGCTCACTCACCATTCCCTCTGGCACTCAGAAGTATTTAAACAAATAAAATAAATTTAGCTATTTGCTGCTGCTCTTCTATTTCTCTTATGTTTCAAATTAACATTAAAGCCCCTAGGCCTAAATCACATTGTGGTTTTTTTATCTGCTGTATGGTATTTTGGAAAAACCCGATCTCAGTTTTTCAGGGAGGCACTGTTCTTCTTTCATTAACTTCTTGCCATAAGTTACACTGTGCAACGTAAGGACTTTAAAGGTGCACTTTTCTTTTGTGTTCTTAAAGATAGAAGTCAAGCTCCCTCAAGAACTTGTAAAACACTTCAGAAGAAAAAATTCATAACCCTGTGGAGGGACAAACAGAAAGATTTTGAAGCAAGCCTGCAGAAACAGGACCATAAAACAAAATGCACCATTCTATTAACCTTAGCTTATTCAACAGAAAAAAATAAAATTAAACAAAAAATAAAAAAGGAAAAGAGTACTGTATAGAAATACCAAAGCTGAAATAGGACTACCATATAACATGCTTAAATAAACGTTTATGCTTAGAAGTTTCTATAAAGAACCTTTCAGAAACTGCTACAAGTGACTGCAGGACTTTTTAGTTCTCATGGGGACTTGGGCCAGTGCTGCAGCCATGGGCAGCATGCCTTTCCCTTTCCAAAAGCACTAAACTGGGACTTCTCCAGGCCAGCACTCAGCTGAATATACAGGGCCACATGAGCATGCCAGCTCTGCAGCCATCAACACAGAGAATATAACATCAGAAAAAAATCAACACATGGCACACTGACACCAAAGGTGAACAGCCTAGGGCAGTATCAGAATGAGAGATGGGATGTAACAAAGACTCTGTTTTGAAGTTGGGGGGCAGATGGGGGGATGCCAAGTCCCCAAAAGTCACATCTCTCAGAAGGGAAGCTCACTGAATCTGTTTGAAAGACCATGAAAGGAAAATCCATGCTGAGAAAAACCTCTTGTGTCATCTTAAGTTACCGTGCCTCAAGCTACAATTCATTTCCCCTGTGCCTATGGGTAGGTCTAAAGGGTAATTAAAAGGTGCAACCACAGTTCAATTAGAAACTTTAAAACTCGTTTTGAATGAGCTAGTTCACATGTCAATGCAGCTGGTAACACTGAAAGGAGTACACAATGAAGTTACAATAAAAACAAGGCCAAATACACAAAAGGTCAGCTTGATACAACCTATTAATTTACACAGCACTTCATTAACTATTGTACTCTAACTACTAATTCTTAGAGATACATACAAAATAGATTTAAAATAAAGAGCTTCTAAAGATAAAGTTGCTATCCCATTTCCTGAGAGCTCACAGACATATCCCAACTTTGTTAGGTCTTTCATTACATCAAGCAGTCAGAGCAGAAAATACGCCAGCAAACAAAAAATCCAGAGGAACAGCAGCTTGAATAAAGGATAAAGGGACCATAAAACACCACCATTCAGCACCATTTGGGAATTCTGCAGAAACAGCAGCCCGGTATTTTCACAGCTCATGACGTATCTTTTCAGCCCGGAGTTTCATTTTCATGAAACGCCCTCAAGAGGCAAAGCTTAAAATCATTGTTACACGGACCACGCTACGGGCAACACAGATTTAGAGACTATGAATGGAACAAGTTTCGGTTGCATATAAAGTCTCTGGAAAAGGGGAAACGGCTACCCAGCACAAACCTTTCACTGCATACAGGCAGTCAAAGAAATAACGCTGTGAAATAACGGGAGGCTACGGGGTGATATTTGCAGGGAGATGGCAGAACTTTTTTAACCACTAGGGAAAGAAAATGTAAAAAAAAAAAAGCTTGGAAGATCCGGGAGAAAGTCTCCCTTCCCCTCCACAGAATCATTTAGGTTGGAAAGACCTCTCAGATCACCAAGTGTAACTGCGACCCAACACCACCACGTCAAATAGACCACGACACTGATTGCCATGTCCAGTCTTTCCTCAAACACCTCCAGGGACGGTGACTCCACCATCTCCTTGAGCAGCCCATTCCAATGCTTAAGCACGCTTCTCGTGAAGAAATTCCTCCTGATGTCCAAGCTAAACCTCCCGCCCAGTTGACGCCCTGCCCCTGCTCGCCCCCCGTCCCGCCGTGGGAGCAGCAGCACCGGGACAGCCCGTCCCCGTGGTACGGAGATGTCCGACTCCACGCAGCCAACCACGGCGACTTTCAGAGCCAGCGCGCGGCCCCGCCACCGGCACAAGCCAAGTGAGTCCCTCCAGCCACAAGGAGCCTCTCCCTGGGCAGGGCCGGGCCGGTCCTTCTCTCCCCAGTTCCCCCTCGAGCTGCGGGTCCCGGTCCCGATCCCGGCCCACGCGCGCGCTGCTCCCGCCGCGCCGGCCCCGGCCCCGGCCCCGCCCCGCCCCGCGCGCGGCCCCCGCGCGCCTGTTGCGCGCGCGCGCGCGCACGGGCCGGGGGTTCACGAGAGGGCTCCCGCCGCGCGGCACCCCAGGCCCAGGCCCTCCCCTCCCCCCTCCACAACCCGAGCCACCGGCAGCCGATCCCCACCCCGTCCCTCCTCCCGCGGGGACGCGGCCCCGCGCACCGGCCGGCTGCCGTCACGCTCGCTCCGCCGGGGACGAGGTAAAGGGGCTCCCCGCCAGGTCCCCGTACCTGCTGCCGGCCCGGCGCGGCACGCCGCTGTCTCTTCTCGGGCCTGAGGCGCGCGAGCGCCGCTCCCTCCCTGCCTCCCTCCTTCCCTCCCTGCCTGCCCGGCGCTGGCTGGCGGCGGCACTGCGCACGCGCGCGGCACGTCGCGGCGCCCTCTGGGAGGGAGAGCCCTTCCGGCGAGACCGGCCGGCGGCGGCGGCGCCCTCCTCAGGACGCCGCGGCCCCGAAGGAAAGACTACGGCTCCCGGCATGCAGCGCGCGCCCCCGCGCTCGCTCTCCTCTCCCGCCACGGCGCACGCCGGGAGTTGTAGTGCGGCGGGCGGCGGCGCCGCGCCCGGGAGGTTTTGGGGAGCGGGGAGGAAGTGCCGCGTCCTTTCCCCGCCTGAGGGGAGGCGGCAGCCGGCCGGGGGAGTCTCATGCCTGGACACGGAGGCGGTGGCGGCGATGGCGCAATAGCCGCCAATGTCACGGCGGTGTTAGGCCCCAGCGCGCCAGCGCCTCCGCCAGGGAGCTGACTGCCTGAAGTCGCTGAAAGGGGCAGGGATGCTCCCGGGGCTGTTACGGTCCAGGATAGCGCAGCGGGCTGATATGTCGACTTTAATTAATGCAGGTTCCGTAGCGATGGATCGGTGTCACTGCCGACCGCGTCACTGCGGGTGCGGCGAGCAGCGGAGCCATTTCGCTGTGCCACGGGCGAGGCCGCGGCAGCCGCGGGCCGGAGTGTCGGCACGAAAAGCCACCACAGCTGCTGGTCAGCCACGGCGCAGGATGCGACAGACACGTACATTAGTTTGTGTGGCACAAGCGGGCCTGCACACCCACAGAGGATAGAGGGTGATGGTGGCAGGAGGGGGAGCCCGAGCAGTGCCCCTCAGGCTGCTCCAGGCCCATCCTAGGAGCCATCAGCCCACTAAAAGACCATTTTGAGGGGCACAGGAGCACAATGGCAGGTGGGAACCCAAAATAAGGACTCAGAGAAATGAACACCCTGTCCAGCCCCATCCCAGGGGAGCCTCAGCCCCAGAGCACCTTTAGGATTGGGGGTGTAGCTGTGTTCAGGGATGTGGGACACAGGATGGGATGCAGGGGGAGAGCGTCTGGGGATTGCACAGGGCTCATTAGGGCAGGAACCAGGGGTGATCTAGGGGACATAGAGAAACAAATATGGCATACAGGAATAAAAAGGGGCAGTCACGTGTAAATGGTTTGAGATGATTTGTCCATGTCCTGCACCTGATCAGTGCAGCCTGTCCTGTCTTCTTATTAAACTCCTTCTGAGAAACTTGTGGCCAGAGCACAACAGGGAGCTGGCTACTGGGGGCTGGAGAGGTTGGGATTGAGGGGCACTGCCTGAGCCCAGCTGCTGGAAGGAGACACACTGTACATGTGTGTAAACACTTCTGTAAATACACAGATATACACAGACACTCACTAGTGCACCTCCATCCTGCTCAGCTGGAGCAGGGTGTGGGATGAGGCTGCAAGTGCTGGGTGGGAGTGCTCTGTGTGGCTGGATGTGTAATCCATGTCCGTGTGTATTTGCTTAATTGGTGCATGTGTGAATTTGTGCATGTGCCTATTGGAAATGCAAACTCTGCCTGGCTATTGCTTGGACACGAGTATGAGGATGCAGCAGCCTCACCTCTCTCAGGCTACCAGTTCTCAGACATTTGCCACATCAATAGATACATATATTTGTGTATATATATGCGTTGGTGTATTTCGTATGATTTCATTTCGCATTGGTATATTTCATATGGGCATTTCTACCCATTGAATTGAGATAAGATAGATTAAAGCAGACAGGCAACAGCTTTCTCACAAAACATTTGCACCAAAAAAAAAAAAAAAAAAAACAGTTCTGTTTTTCTTTCAGGGATTTCATGTTTCTTGCACCCTACGTAAGCACATCTGTAATGCAGCAGGAGGTCTGGTTACAGTATTGGTTGGCATTCCTGATATACCTTGAATCAAATTAGCACAGTTATGGGTGGCAGCAGAGATCTTCAGATTCCCCTGGTTTTCATGAAAGTCTAGTTTCAGGTGCAGTTGAGCTAATGCAATGTAGGTACAAGAATGAATTCCTGTTTCCTGTCTCTCTGCTCTTCTGCTCCCTTCTCCCCACCAAGTACATATTTTCAGGCATGGTAGACTATCTTCATTCTGTATGTCTTGTGATAACCTGCCCTAAACAGCTACCACAGATGACACCTTTTTGGATCACAGTCATCACCTGCAGGCAAGGATTTGCAAAACTTGGGGCCTTGTTTGGGGTGAGGTTGTGAGGCAGCATACCAGAGAGAGAGAGAGGCAGGTCCAAGCTGTCTGGGTCTGTGTGGTCACTGAGCAAGGCATGGAAACAGCAAAAAAGCACCACCTGAGTTCCAAGTGTCTGAAAGCAGAGATATCTGAGACCAGGCTGGCATCAGGTGCTGTTAAAATTAGGACAAAAGGTAGCTTCATTTCTGACAGCTTCTGAAGCCCTGAGCGTTTTTGTAATATGAGTTAATTCAGCTGGAGGGAATTTACTCTTAAACCAATACACAATTTTAAGAAGAATTTTTCTTCATGCAAAAGTGAAGCATATCCTCAGCATGTTTTTAAACACAGCCTGAAAAGATGACAATAACATTGAAGGCTGACGAATGACCCTGAGCTGTGGGAGGAAGAGTGGAAGTGGACAGAGTAAACAGATCACCCATCACACTTAATTGGGTAAATTTGAGTTTTTGCATAATACCCCTGGCTCTTGTTTTCCCCAGTGCAATGGGATGCCAGAAAATGGTATCACGATAATGCAGCCCTTTCTAAAAAAGGCTATGGAGCCAGACTGCTGACCATATTTAGCTCGACTAAATTGTGATTGGCACCAGCAAGCCTTGGTTGTCACCCACTGACATTTTGTTCAGCCCTAAAAATGAAAACAGTTGCCTGGACTGTTTCAAGCCATGAGAGCCACTGGGGACTCATAGATAGGGAAAGAGAAAGATAAGGTAAAGTAACAAGTTCATCATGATTTAGGATCTCAAAGCCACCCCAGCCAAAAAGGTTATGCTGTGTTTCTGAGGCAGTAGGAGGTGGCTGCAAGTGGCAGCAGGGTCATGAGGGATGTCTGCAGCCAGATGGGGTGAGCACACACCAGGGAGAAGCAATGCCTGCCCCATCTGCACCCCTGAACCTCACTGGCATGGACCTGTCCATACTCACCATCAGTATGAAGTGCTCACCATGGAAGGCACTGTGAAATGCTTAAATGGGTCCGTGCCTGCAGTAAAACATCACTGCTTTCCTTTGCTCCTTTGCTTCCCCAGGTTTGGCTGAGGTGCTGGGAGCTGTATTCTCAGGCTTACTCTTGGTGGCTGGTGGGACCTGCTCATTGTGCAGTGGAGGGATTAAAGTTTGGGAGTCTCCTGGGGCCCCCAGGAGTAGGGCAGGCACCTTTGCCCAGCTGCTCAAGTCTGGTTCATTCCCACTTTCCTTATGTACATCTCACCTGGAGAGATACAAAAACCACCACTGCTGTCTGTGCCAACTGCTGCATCCAGTGACAGTGGGAACTGGGTAAGAATCCCAACTGCAGAAAACACAAAGTGGTGTGCACACCAAGGTGAGTTAAGTTGTAAAGGGCAATCCTCCATCAGCAGGGAGCTGATAGAGGGCTGGGAAAGGGGTTTGATCTTTTCCTCTCATGGAGAGAGCACAGAGTACTATTGGTTCTGTCTCTCCACTTGTCTGCGAAGTATCACTCCAGGAGTGACAGAGTTAACAAATACAGTGGAAGAGACAGCTCTGTAAGCTGAGCTACATGGTCACATGCACAGGTTTTATTTTTAACATCCCAAAACTGCTTGATGTTTCTGCCTGGGCTTGCTCTGTGTCCTTCTGTTCTCTACTCTTTTCTTTGCTTGCAGCTCTCCCTCACCCACCTCAGTTCAGCCCAGCTGAGCACAATCAGGAGAGAAGTGTTTGGTACGTGCACAGGGACTCTATGATCAAGGTAAGGCTTTGTAAATACAGTTGGAGTATTTTTTGGACAAATCTTGATGTAATGTCATGGTTACTGTAGCTAGCTGTGAAAATCAAGACATCTTCAAAACAGCCTTAGTAATTAAGATAAAATAGAATAATCATGAGATGTCTTAAATGACACTCTAAAACAGACGCAGCTGGTAACTGTGAGCACTTCTGTGACATACTACTCTAAAAAAAACCCTCCATAATATATTCAGTGAATTAGCTGTAGTTTGCAACACTCTATGCAGGATTTTAAAAAACTAACATGCTGATTGTAAGATGGGAGCTTCAGCAGATCAGATGATAAATGAAAAATTCCATTTCTCCTATTTTCAGGAAACTCAGAGAAGACAATGAGATATAGTATGGGTCAGACAAGAGGCAAGAGCAATCTCATGGCAAAAGTGCTTATACTTAAATAAGTTTTGTAGATTGAGACTGCAAACTTTATGTTGGCAATGTAGACTGAATGAATGATGAAGTAAGAATTACAAGAGTTAAATCTACTACTGCACCATTTAGTCTTGTGACTGCTCAGCAATTTTCATTAATGAATATCTTATGTTTTTATTCTATGACTTAGATATTAACCAATAGTTCTGAGCTTCCTTACACTGGGCACCTTTCAGAAAAGTATGTTAATGAGATTGTTACCAGGGCATAAAATAGAACCTGAGCCCACAGAGAAAAAAACATAGTTTGGACCATTACCCTCCCCCCTTTTTTCTTCCCTTAAACTGCAATGAAACTGGACCTATTATTTCAAAGCACTTTTTGAACTCAAACCAAGGTCAAACCCATTTCCTAGTTATCAATGCAAAGTGGAAGTTCGCTTGACTGTGTCTACCAAGGACAGCACAGGGACCCCTGACCTGTGAGCAGAGCAGCTCTGTGTCACAGCCTGCTGATCTGCCTGTCTCTCACAGGACTCCCCAACATACCCAGCACAAGATGCTGATGCTAAGCTATCCTGCACAATGCCACCAGCCCAGGAGACCATTTCAGCACCTGGAATTTTTGGGTGGGTTTCTCTCAGATGAGCTGTGGCTACATTGCACCAGGTAGGGAGGAGCAAAAAACATTGCTGATCCAGGTCTTTTAGTGGGAAGTGCAGAGCAGGATTCCCACCAGCAATGCCCTGTGTTACCTGTGCCTCACTACTCTGAAGTCTCCCTGCTCCTCCTGTAACACCTTTAGTGCATTTCACCAGACAGAAATTGCACAAGCAAATTTTGGTGCCACTTTACTGCCTGTGTGCAGCACAAATATTCCGGTGAAGGGGGAGGTTTGATGGTGGAACAGCTTCTCTTTATCTCCCTGGTCCTGCATGTCAGGTGTAGGGAGCTGAAGAGAAGCTGATGTGCTGTTCTGAGTACCTGAGGACAGGCATGCTCCGGAAGAAAGGCAAGAAGCATGGATTGAGTCTTTGCCTGACTGTTGCACCGTATTGTGGATTTATTTTGTTTAAGTATAAAGCAATTCCAGCCTGTTCAGTAACTCTGAAATACTGGCTATTGCCAGGAAACACCACAGCCTCATCCAGGTGATCCACAGGTAGGAAATACAGGCAGTAGCTCCCTAATTGTCACAGCTTCATCCTTCCATTGTTTGGTTTATCCAAGTTGGTTGTTTCACAGAAAATCTTACTCTTCCTCATGTCTTATACTAAGGGTTTGAAATTCCCCAGGATTGCCCTGGAATCAAAGTGCCCCTGTAAAATCCATGCGAACTTGTTCAAGGTCACCTCAAAAGTAGGTCCTGCTTATGCTCACTATTAGTGTTATTGATTAAGATTTCATCTACACCTTTAATTCTCTCTTTCCACCTGCTTTAAGCCATACCATGCTCACTGCTTGCCTCACTTAAAGTTTAGCTGTCAACTTGTGTGCACAAGGTCAGTCCGAGTGGCAACTGCAGAGCAGGAGTGCTATATAGGACAGTGACCCACTGTGCTGAGTGCCAAGGGGGTCACTCAAGCTGTAGCTGTCCCTGCTGTGGATGTTGAGGTGTGGAGTTTGACTTGTTTAGAGGTCCCCATGATTCCAGGTGGTGGCATTCTTGGATTTGCTTTTTATTTTGTGTCTAAGGCGAGCACTTAAGAGCTCCTGGGATTCATGTACAAATGCAGAACAGTGTGGTTTCCAATGGCATAGTGATTTTGCACTCACCTCTAAGAAATAGGTATCTGTTTTAGCAAAAGGAGGCCCAAGCTTGGTTTCTTGACAAGGTTGTTAAGCAAGTAGTGACTGAGGAAATGCAGTGCATGAAAGGAAAAGAAAACTACTAGTTAAAGAAGACTTACTTGGTTCTATCAGACTTACTGATTCTACAGGTGGCTCTGCCAGGGTTTTTGTGCAGTAGGCATGCAACTGCAAGTGAAACATAAGAACCTGAGCATCTCTATGCTTGACATTTTTGCTTAGCATTTACATATTTTTATAAAATACCGTATTTAATTTTATATATTTTCATATTTCTAAACTTTAATTCTACATCTGTCAAATAGAAGCAATAATATTTTTCAATCTCAAGTGCTCCTCTAATACTGCAAAGATAAATTCATTATTGTGAACATAATCAGATCTAAGATAGTAAATATACTGACATGAAAATTCTTATATTGTAAGAAAATTAATAACTGTATTCCCCTCAAGATTTCAGTATGATAAAGATGAGATAAACATTATATACTAGGCAACAAGGGTTTAAAGAACTAAAGAACATTGCCTATCTGCCCTATACACTTTAACAAAAGTACTCACATTCCTTCTGTTGTAACATTATATATAACTTCAGCATTCTTGGCTCCAGCACTTGGATGTGAACTTTCACAAGATTTTTTTAGGAGCTTGTTATCATGTTGTAAAATTTAGAAAGATTATATTATGTTCATTTGTAATCACATCTCAGAGGCACTCTTTAGGGTCATTATTTGGGTTTCTGGTGGCCCTTTTTGAAGTTTCTTCTAATTGGGAGATGTCCCTTGATTCTAATGTATAAACTTAGTGTGTCAAATGGTCAGTGACATCCCAAATGAGAAAACACTTGTATTATTTTGTCTCATTGACTGCAAATTAATTAAATATACGTCTCCTGTAAATAAATTTTAATTGGTTTATAAACTGTAAGTTATTATCACTGAACAGGTCCACTCCAGACACAGACAAAACTGCTGTTAAAATAGCAGCTGTATATTTTTAAACCTTACTTGATTTGCTGTCATGATGGTCTAAAAATAAAGATTTACCGAAGTGGACAGACTGTGGACTGTAATGTGCATTCTTTCTTTACACAGTAGCTTAAACATGATTCGAGTAATCATTTAAGGGGTTTTTTTTGTTTTGTTTTGGTTTGGTTTTTTTGTTATTACTGTTTCCTAACCCAGACCTTGAGAAATTTTGCTAGTTGCAGGGAGTCAAGAAGTGTACAAGTTAAGAGAAATGTTTTGTCACCTGATTTATCTGTGTGTCACCTGTCTCTGGATGTTATGTATCAAACTTACTGGGGCAAAATTTATGAATTTTCTGCTGAGTGTTTTGAGTTTGTAGTTTTTGTACTTGCAATAATACCATCAACTAAACCACAGGGCCAACTAAGTTATCAATTAAAATACAGAGCTCCTGATTACTGGCATGTCAGAATAGAAGAAGCATTCAAACTCTGATAAATATCAGAAAGAAATTCTCTGTCTGTACTTCTTGTCCTCTATTTTCACAGATTTGACATTGAGAGGAGAGGAATAGATATCTTTTGTCTGAAAAGAACAGCATATATGAGTTAGAGATGAGGTGAACTAAACTAAAATATGCTTGAATAATGAGGAAGACTGGTTCTGCATCTGAATGCTATGATATGGTCACTTTTCATAAACAAAGCATGTATTTTCTTTCTCTATGCATGATTTGGATGGGATTTATTTCAGTATATGACAATGTGAAGGCAGGTTTCTCTCCAGAAACTTTGCCATCAGTCCCGTCTGTGTTTTGGAGAACAATAAGGCCTATCCCTGTAATGTATGAGGGTTTTTTATCAACTATTTGTCCCCAGGAGTTACTTTTGCAGTGGAAAGTATTGTTCACACAGTCATGTTTTTATTGCAGTGTAATGTACCCAGCCTTCCTCTGACCTTATGCAAGTCATGGCTGGGACTATTTTTAGAGATTATATTTGCAGCAAAATGCTACAAGAATGAGAGCAGCAAGGATGCTGCCAATGTGAAATAAATCCATCAGTATCTCCTTCTTCTCTGAGTTACATAAAAGTACATGTAACTAAACACCTAAAGCAGGGCAGTGCCACCCCAAACCACATGTATTTAAGGGCCTGGTGTGGCTGAGGCCACCCTGGCCAGCACCCTGGTGTCACCTCTGTGCAGAAGCCAGTGCTTCCCAAGGCAAGGCAGGGATGTTATAATGAGAAGTCACAAAATTTTATTTTCTGCCTTGCTGTCTTGAGCTCTTTCCCTGCAAAGGTGTGGGTACCTGGGACTTATACTTGAGAGTGTGAGTTTGAGTAAAGGGACCACCAAGGGTGTGTTCCTTTACAATGCAGGGCTGAGAGGGAATGGGGTTGATTCATTAGGAGGTGAAGGCAGGTATTGATCAGCATTGAAAATTGCAAAAGATGGAACAAATGTGCAATTAATGCACATCAAATTTTCAAATGTATGTGCTGATATTTAGTGCAGGGACTCACAAGCATTTCCTTTCCCAGACATCTTTCCTTCTCCAGTGTTGTTCATTACTTCCACTGCCAGGGTATAAAGGTGTGAAGACACGAAGTTAAGAGAAAACCTTCAAGAAAGAGAAAGGAAGCTCTTCACATAGAATCTCTTCCCCCAGAGCCTGAGCCCACTTCCTCTGCAGCACACCATTCCTCAGGGCTAGGTCACTTAATTCTAGGTTTGCAAAAGAAAACACATCTAAGGTAAACACGTGTTTTCTTTAACCCTGGAAAAATAAAACAAAGTCTAAATTATTTTACTAGCAATATCTGTCTTTTCTCAGAGCCAAGTGATAGCATATTGGATCTATGATAGTTCCTACTGTGTGAAATGTGTGGGGGAAGATTTGTCAGAATTGTTTTCCTATTTTCACATAAAAAAGAAAAGCACCCTAGGTCCTGTTTGAAAACAAAACTCGAGTTCCTCCTTATTGTCAGCTTTTATTCTTTCCACAAAGTTTCACAGTGATTCCAGAACCAGGCTGGAATGCCACTCCAAGAGTAAAGTACAGGAATTGAAAAGTTGGGAGTTTTCTACTTGCAGCAGGTCTTCTTTGGTCCAAGTTACTTATACCAGTTGAAGGTATCCAGGGAAGTAGTTCCAAGTCTGACTGAGCAGCCTCTAGTTCTGTAGGTGACTGTATGGAGCTGGCAGTCACTTTCTCACAGCCTCATTCCCAATAGAAGTGCATGTGAGCCCTTCCTGTGTGGAAACCAAGTGTGGGCATGGAGTGTCTGTGGCCATCCTCATTCCTTCAGACAATAACTCTTACCTTCTTGTCCTCACCACACACAGCACCGGGCCCAGAAAGCTCCCCCTGGGCAACACAGGCACTGTGAGCGATGCTTCAGCCGGCACTGCCGCGCGCCCATTGAGATCTCCGTGTCCTGCATGGTGATCAGCTGCCACCTCCACTGCGGGGCCACCTTCCACATGTGCAAGGAGGAGGAGCACAAATTGCTTTGCCCCTTGGAGCAGGTGTCCTGCCTCAACTCAGCCTATGGCTGCCCTTTCTCCATGGCCCGCTTTAAGCTGGGGAAGCACCTCCAGGTCTGTCCAGCCAGTGTTGTCTGCTGCTCAATGGAGTGGAACCGCTGGCCAAATGTGGATTCAGACACAACCCTGCACAAGAATATTATGAAAGAAACCTTGAATGAAGAATGTCTGGACACAGCTTTGGCACTCAGAGACCAGAAGATACTTTTCAGGACACTGAAAATAGCTGAATTATTTCCAGAGTGGAGGAAAAAGGATGAACTGGAAGAACTAATGGATCAAGCCATGGGTGGGGAAGCAGGTGCTGTGGGAGGAGCTGCCTGTGGTTCCCAAGAGGGCAATGACCAGTCTGAGCTCAGCCAGCGTGAGCGGGAAGATTTGGCAAAGGACAAAGAGGGACTGGACCTGGGGAGTTACAAAACCTGGGAGAACATTTTCAGCAAAGAGCTTCTGGCTTGCCAGGTAACAGGCTCAGCAACCAGCACAGGACAAAAGACGGAGGAGGCTTCCAAGAAAAGAGCAGCAGCCTCTCATGCTGCAAGCTCTACAGGGAAGGCAAAGGAAGGACCTGAGGGTGCAGAAGAGGGAAAGAGCCAAAAGTCTGAAGAAGTTACACCAAGTAGAGTACTGAATGGACTGGCTCCCTGGCAAGAAGGTGTCCTGGAGAGGCTGAAGAAGGAAGTCAGTGTAGCTGATTACAACATGTATCTGGTACATCATGGAGGAATGCTCATCCGCTTTGGCCAGATGGCTGCTTGCACGCCTAGAGAGAAAGACTTTGTCTACGGGAACTTGGAAGCCCAAGAGGTGAAGACTGTCTATACCTTCAAAGTCCCAGTTAGTTACTGTGGCAAAAGAGCACGACTAGGAGATGCACTGGGCCACAAGATGCCAACTTCAGACAAGTCAGTGGATACCTCAGAACTGGGAATAAATGTAGATGAACTACCTAAGACAAACATAGTTGAAGCCACACTGCTGTGTGCTCTGGAAAAAGAGCTGAAAGGCCATGAGATCTCTGAAGCAAGAGGTATTGATGGACTCTTTGTGGATTTTGCAACACAGACATACAACTTTCCTTTGGAGCCTTTCTCCTCCAGTGCAGTTCTAGCAGATATTCTGGATGAAAACAGCCCACCAGAACTGCACATGGAGCTCTACACTGAATGTGTAACCAGAAGACACAACAAAAGCAGTTCAGCTTTCACGTTCACTTGCAGCCATTTCTTTAGGAGGGATGAGTTCCCATCCCACTTCAAGAATGTGCACGCTGATATCCAGTCATGCCTGGATGGATGGTTCCAGCATCGCTGTCCACTGGCCTACTTGGGATGTCCTTTTGTCCAAAATCACTTCCGCCCCGAGGGACTTAAGGCCAAGGTTATTTACAGCAAGCCTCTCAAGACATTTGCTATTAAGCCAGAGGTGGACACCCTTCTTGCTGAACCGGGCAAGTGCAATTCCACAGTGGATAGTCGAGGGAGAAGCAAGGACTTGCTCAGCAGCCTCCCAGTGGAAGTGCTCAAGTACATTGCAGGATTCCTGGACAGCTTCAGTTTATCTCAGCTATCACAAGTGTCAGTGCTCATGAGAGACATCTGTGCCACTCTTCTTCAAGAGAGGGGAATGGTCCTGCTGGTCTGGGAGAAAAAAAGATATTCCCATGGTGGTACTTCTTGGAGAGCTCGCAAAAAGGCAAGTGACTGTGATACTGGGGAAAAGAGTCATGAGTTCTCTTCAGATAAAACATGGAAATGACAAAAAAAGCTGCATATAAATGTGCAAATGCAGGGAAGGTTCATGAGGTTGTGAATTTGCACAGGGGTTCATTGTCAGGGACCAGGGCTGCAGAGTGCAGTGCATCTAGCAAAATGATGAAGGTGTAACTAGACATTTTCTGACTAGCTGAAAGTCCCCACCCAAGCTCATCTTGGGTAACCCTTTTGCAAGTGCACCATTTCTAGGCATTGAGAACTAAGAATTCCTGGTATTTATGTATCACCATCCCCATTAAATATGGCAAGTGATAACTAAAGCAACAAAACCAGCCAATATGAGGTATATAACAATACAGACCCCATTTTTGCTTGCTATGCCAGCCCTGCACCATCAGAAGTTCATTAGAGTGTCCAGAGAAAGTAATGTATGCCCATTGTAAGCACAGACAGGTATTCAAAATCCTCGTTTCCTCTCCCCAATTCCTGTCCCCTCTCTTGCATTAGATCTGGCAGTTCAGCAGCCTGTTCTCCAGAGTTCACACCTGGCAGCGCAGCGACGTCCCGAGCATGTCGGAGCACCTGAGGGATTGTCCCTTCTACCAGGCAGAGCGCAGGACGGACCCCGTGCTGCTGACGGGCATGAGTGAATCTCGGGAGCAGACTCGGAAGACTTTGGTCTCTACATTCAAGCACAGAGTCTGAAAAACTTGCTTCCCCTCTGCCATGCTTCCTCCTGGGGTCTTGAGATGAAGATTTGGGGATTCACGTGTAAAGATTGTTGCTTCCAACTCTCCTTTGGACATACAAAATCGACTTCTCCCCAGCTGCGTTTGAAACCTCAGCTTTTTTTTTTCCCCCTGCATTAATTTAAAACTTAAACCACTGCTTGCTAACATCACATGCTTTCTGTTTATGTTTCTGTTCCTTGTTAATACAGCACCTTGAAGAAAGCAATGAGGATCTTATTTGAAAACAGCATTTGTACATCCTTGAAGGTAGGCTGGTCTTGTACCATGTGCCTGAGGGAAGAAGGAGCGGTAATGTACTTGGCTCAAATAGATCTGAAACACTTTAGTTTCATCTGGAAAGCCAAGTTCTTGGAGCACAAGTAGATGCCGTCCTGCCTGGCAGACCTAGGGACTGCTAACCTGCTCTGTGAGGTGGGAAAAGGAAAAGAACACCCCAAAATTATGTGAATTAATTAGGACTCCAGTGAGAACTTGGGAATTTGCAACCACAGACCATCACTTAGGACACTGACTAAAGCAGACACGCTTAGTTGAGCGCAAACCCGTGGGAGCATTCAAACCAAACCAAAGCAAACAAACTTACTCTTTGTTAGAAGTAACCAAGTAGCAAACAATTTTAGAGATTCAATTGACTTTTTATATGTTAAGGTAACAACTTTCTGTGTTTTATCTGATAACTCATTAAAGCCATGAAAGAATATTTGAAGTAATTTTTAAAATGCCTTACCAACTCAGTTGCACAGTTGTAAATTGCAAATTCTAGTTGGAAGCAACTGAAAACAGAATGTCAAAGAAATAATATTCTTTTCCATAAAAGAAAAGTAATTCAGTAACCCATTCAGTAGCAGAATGGATAATGTTTGCTTCAGTTAAATGGGCTGGAGCATAAGATCTCTTTTTACAGAGCATAAAAGTGATTAGGATTTGGTTTATCTTTTAATAAATACACTAACTTAAACCAGAACAGGCTTGCTGAGGCAACAGATGAGAGAAAACAGGCATGTTACCAGCAGTGTCTGTCTCATTACACAGTTTGAACCCATTTCAGTGGTGCTGATCAGAAATGCCATGGATGTGGTGGTGGGTGAGATTCTTCTGAAATGGCCATACATTTATTTGTCAGCTTAGGACAGTTTCTAGCCACTGCACAGCCACAGGGTGCTGACTCACCCCTTTCTTTTTTAAGCTCACAGCCAGAAGTGCGAGCTCAGGACTGAGGTCTGGCTTCCATCTCTCTGTCTGGGGCAGGACAACCCTGCTGGGAACCAGGATATTTGCTGGCCTGGACCACTGCTCTTGTCACCTGGGCTGGCCTGGTGCAAACTGGCTTAGCAGATGGGTATGTGCCACACTGGCCATCCTCAGCCTCAGTGCAGATCTGGGATGAGGTGGCCTGGCAAGAAGGAGCCCTTTCTTACCCAGAAAAGTTGCTGATGAACCTGAGCTCAGCGCTTGGTAATCAAAGGTGTGAATTGTGTGGTGACCCAAACCACCCCAAATGCAGCTCAGTCTTTTCTACACTTGCAACTTAAGTGGTTCCTGTGAGATTTTTAACCGTATGAGGAGGATTTTCATCTCCAGACACACACCCTCAGGAGCATACAGTCTGAGCTGTGAGGGTAGTGGAATGGTCCCAGGGAACAGGAAAAGCACTTTTTCTGCCCCTAGAGAGCCTTTCTGGGAAGTCTCATAATGCTTTAACATGAAAATAAATTTCTCTGCACAGGTATCCTCCCCAAAACACAAGTAGCATCCCAGGTTTATGAAGAGGAAACTGAAGGAAATGAACACAGGGAACCTAAGCTGGGCCAGGAGCAGTTAGAATCAGATATTCTGATCTTTCATCCTGAGGCTTAAGCCACTGCACAAAAACAAACTGTCCGTCCTTTAAAGCTGCTTACAAAAAACCACCTGCCCTCAAAATATTCCATATAACATGATCTGCCCAAAATTGTCTCCTTGTTTTACCCAGCAAAATTGACAGATGTGAAAGCATACAGCCAGAATTCTTAGGCTTCCTAGGTCTCTAGGAATTCCTAAGAGACCTAGAATTCCTAGAATATCAGGGCCTCATTCTTCTCTTGCCATGTATCTGGTTTTGAAAGATGCTGAGCACCCAACTCTAGCTACAGAAAACGGTATCTGCAAGTGCATGTCCAAAAATTGGGTGTCAGATTCTATGCTAGGTCCATACTTTTATGAATAATGTGGGGAGGGTGGAAAAAAAATGTTGTTTAAAAAATAAGGTCTCAGAGTAAGTCGATGTTCAAGGCTGGTAGGAGACCATGAAAATTTTCAGCCTGAACAGTCTCTCACATGATCAGTCACTTAGCTGCTGTAAAGTGCTGTGGCTGCCCTGAAATTTTGGCCTATGTTAGGTGTGAATTTGGCTCATTTTATCTTTAGTGCCAGTGACACCAGCACCACTGCTATTCTGCTCCTGGTTGCCTTCTGTCAGTTCCAGAGGATTTTGTTCTTGTCACTCCCTGCCCCTGGAGATGGCATGATTTCAGTTCCAGCCTTACTACAATAGATTCCACTTCTTCCCTCCACATTAGGTGCCTGAGTCAGACTTCAGGTGGATGCAGCCTTTGGAAATATGATGTTGATGGTGCAGGTCAGAGTTAGGAATATTGCAACCTCTACCTCTTGGGATCAGGCAGGGTGTGCATAGAACATCCAGGAGATCAGATCATTTCCCTTCTGGTATTCATACAGGGCATGCTGGAGAGACACAGAGTGTTCATTCATACAGAGACATATTTGCTCCTGTGAATGTACAGGTATACTTCTGCAAACTGTAAATTTGGTTAAGTAACCTTCAACACATCCAGTGAAAGCTGGAAATCCACAGTCAAAATCTTCAAGTTAGGCTGGTTAACCAGATCAGGGAGAGACAAACCCGTACAGGGAACAGGAGATCACCCTTCCATTTCTGCATACCCACCTGGCCAATGTCAGCAGGGAGCTGCTTCTCACTTCATCCCACCCTTATCACGAGTGGAGAGCTCTGGGCTGGTGTCAGATGCAGGTTTATTAATCTAAAGGTCATGCCAAGCTAGCTCAGAGTTGATGGTTCTGCTTGTTAGCAGGGTCAACAGAATATTTAGGAGGTGGAAGAAACTAAATTTTCCTGCACTGTGTGTTTTGGGGAGCACAATGCTGGCTTATTTAAAAGGTGAGAGGCTTTGGTTTGGGTTCAGTAAGTCCTTAGCTCCTGGTCTAAGTTTGTAATTTGGCCAAGAAAACTTCAGCTAAATTTCAGCTTGAGGAATTTGATCAGAAGAAACTGATTGCTTGGTGTTTTTTTAAATAGTCTATTGCTTTGGCAGGGTCTGAACTGGAAAAGAGGATCCAATTCCAGCAGAGCATTGAGGTTGCTCTCAGTCCAGCCCTCACACTCTGGATCTTCATGACTTTGATCTTGTTTGTGTTGTCCACAAGTCCTGTGAAGTGCAAGAGCAATACTCCACACACTCCAGGTTGACATGTCTTGCTGTGTTTCTTCTCCCTGGAAAATTGGAAGTGAAATGAACGCATTGTGGAAATCAGAAAAGTCAGAGCAGGTAAAAAAACTCCTGAGAAGAGAAGACAGGGAACAGAAAAGGTAATGGGTTTGGATAGAGAGACCTGCCTCTTTGTAGGTGGTATGAGCAGAGGCAAAAGGAGACAGGTAAAAGGGCACAGGAATGAGAGGACTTGGGATGTGCTGCCAAAACCAGAGGTTTTCTGGATAAAAGCATTTCCTTGAGAAAGCCTCTGGAAATTCCCAATTGGTGCTATAAGTAACATAGGGCAGATAATAATTTTTAAATGGTGAAAGGGCAAGTGACCTATTGACATGTATCTTAAGTCTGGGTTGAAGGAAGGAATTTTTTGATGGACCTTCAACTCTCAAAGCTGAGTGAGCACAGATAAGGTCAAGT
Source organism: Erithacus rubecula (assembly GCF_903797595.1). Taxonomy (NCBI): domain Eukaryota; kingdom Metazoa; phylum Chordata; class Aves; order Passeriformes; family Muscicapidae; genus Erithacus; species Erithacus rubecula. The sequence continues at coordinate 25,892,868 of NC_136658.1, forward strand.
TTATCTGAACAGTGCCTGTTATTTTGTGAAACTCTGTAACTCCTTGTTGCATTCTTAAGAATAAAAATTATTATGGTATAAAAAGATCCATTCAAATTCAGGTCTTAGCTTGTTTTTTGGCTTCATCACATTAATGTATGTTTTGCCTTCAAATCAGATGTGGCAGTTCCTGTACCCTCATATTCATTATGCTCCTGTCCACTGCTCTGCTCCCCACTATAATTTTCCTGGTTGAAGACTTTTATTTATATATGTTTTATATTTATTTCATTTTAACAAATATTTTTAGGTTTGACCCCATCTTCTTTGCACAGCCACTTTTTCCTTCCTGGTTCAGTTATTTACTTCAATGAAAAACTATCTCTTCTTTTAAAAATCCAGTTTCCAGACTGATGCTACATTATATGTACAAACATATGCAGAAAAGTTTTCTCCTTACCTTTCTTTTGTGGCTGTTCATCCAGGTAGCTACAGAGGGGCTTTTGCTTCTTTGCTTTGCATGTTCCAGAGACACTGCACAGAAATTCTCTTCCAGATCTCTCTCAGAAATTCTGAGCATCTTTCACACAGTTTCCTTACCACTGTAGTCCACACTAGCGAATCTCAAATTCCTTGGGGTTTAATTTCTTTTGAAACAAAACATGCATATGCAGTGCTGGCTTATTCTTATTTATCTTCCCACCGAATTTATATGTAAGGAAATCATGATCACACACTCCAAATTTATTTTTGATGGCTACCTGGTCTATGACTGAATTGCTATTTACAACTAATGAATCTTTTGTAAGTTCAGTGATGATCTGGTGAAGGAATTTGTCATGTCATGCTGAGAATTATAGGCCTGAGGCCCATTATGATGATGAGAGATGATTCACTGGTCCATAAGTCTGAAGTTATTTTCCCTATGGCACCAGAGTTCTTACTGGGGTTTATGTCTTTTAATATTTGCTCTCTCCCTATACAACCTGGCAGGAACTCAAGCAGTTCATGGCTGACACTGAGCTGCATCAGAAAAAAGCCTCTTTTAGCTTTCTGAGCTCCAGTTAAACAATCTGCAACATCATGCATGTGATATTAATGAACTTGTTTTATTTTCATTTCTACAGTCCTGAACAGCAGAATTTTTAATACCTGGGTTGACTGTTACCCTACCATGTTTCTGGTGCTTGCCTGATATCTAGTTTACATCCTATATAGCTTCCTACCAATGTCTAGAAGGTGGTTACAAAGGTAATGGAGCCAAGGTCTTCTCAAGAGTAGCAGGTAACAAGAAGCAGAGGCAACAATCTGAAACTTGGTAGGTTCAGACTGAACTTCAGGAACTACTTTTTTAAAAAATGCAGCACTGGAACAGGTCCCCAGAAAGGTGGCAGTAACTCCCTCTTAAGCAGGATTTAACATGAGTAAGAGCTGAAAATGCTGACATGCAGCATACTCAGCTGTACTCAGTATCTTGGAGGGTTTCCAGATTTGGTTGGACAAAATTATGGTGACCTGACTGAGTCAGAGGTTGGACCAGAGACTTCTGGAGGTCTCCTCATAGCATAATTTCTCTGATTCCACAGCATTGCATGAGATTCCCTGCAGTGCACCAGCATCTGCCACTCCTGCCTCACCTGCTTCCCTCATCTAGCAGGACTAGATGGTCCCTGGGTTACTGCTGCTGTCTGCTGCTGCTTCTCTCATCACAATGAGTGTATCCTTTCCCCTTGATGTCTAGGCCTCTGCTCACTGATACCTCCTTAGCTGTCATCACATAGTGATTTAACAGGTTTTCGTCTCCCTGAGTAGGAAAACAGACACAAAGCACTCTCCCAGCAGCTCTAGCACCACTGAATGGCTCTCTAGAACTCGATGCCTTCATGGTAAAGCTGTGCTTTGCTGGAATATGGATAATGCTGGACAATAACCTGTAGGGCCAGGGGAGCAGAGGTGAGTGCACCTCAGACTGGCAGGGACTCACAAGATGTGCTGGTAGGTGTGTGATCTTACCCTGGAGAAGCAGTGGGAGCACCAGGCAGAGCAGCTGGCCTCTTCTGACAGCTCATGGCTCCTAAGTATAGCTTCTGCAGGAAGAGTAAATATTCCCTGTGAAGCTTTTCCAAACAGGACTGAACTGGTGAGTGAGGATGGGACTGGGATGCAAAGGGTAAGTCTGTATCCAGAGCCCTGAGCTATGGCTTGAGTTTATCATGCTTTCCTGCAGGTGTGTATCCATGATTTTAGCTGGCCACAGCAAGGCTGAGTTCTGTTACTGTGAGGAAACACAGCAGCAGAGAAGCAGCCAACTTCTCTCTGTGTGTTTGAAAGACAGAGAAAAGGCAGTAGTTAAACACCATCAGAGCTCATCCATTTATATTTTCTCAGTTTGAGTTTCTTCCTGCAAAGTCAGGGCTGAATTGGCAGCTGCTGATGGCACTACACACCCACTGGGCTAAAGGGGAGCTGGAGCTGGCTCCTGCCACTGCAGAGCAACCATCTTTCCAGATTGAAGAAGATTTTGCAGGGAAAAAAAAAAAAAAAAAGAAAGAAAATAAAAAAACACTTCAGCCTCCAAGTCTTTCACAAAGATAAAACAGTATAAAAAGCAAATATGCAGAGAGGTGACTGCTTTCAAACACTGCAGGCTGGGAGGGGCTCCTTTACTGCAGGGGTTGAGCCTCATTTCTCTGCTGCATCTAGGCTCCCAAGCTTGGTGTGGGAAGAGTTAATAGGTTTAAATGCAGAGGGGTTTTTTTTCCCTGTAGCTTTGTCAGAGTGAAAGTGAAGCAGCTCTGATAGCCAGTGAGGAGCTTCTTCTGCACTCCTGCCCCTGTCACCCAGTGAAAATAGAGTCCTCCTAAGGTGAATGCTCTTCCAGAGAGGAAAACAGTGAGGGATCCAGTGTACATCCCCCACACAGAATTCCTGCTGTGTATGGTCTAGGATGGGAAGGAGGTGGACTCTCAGATTCCCACAGACAGCTTTCAGCAGGCTGGTGAGGGCCTTGCCTTATGTCCTGGCTCATGGTCCCTCTGTGACTCTCCAGCAGGGTCAGCATTGCCCTGCTGCTCAGAAAAACCCTCTGCAGCAGTCAAGGAGGGAACATTGCTGACTACAGCTGACCAGGTGGCCAAAGGTCCATGTGGATGTATCAAAGCTGCTAGGAAGTGGGGACCCACCTCTTTGCTGCAAGGACTGAGCTTGAAAGACAAGAGATGTAGCATTTGTTTGTGTGTCCATCCACAGCAGCAGGCTCAGAAATCACCCAGCTGTGTTTGGCCAGTGAGGAAGTGTCTGGGGGCAACAGGAGTCCCTTGTCCTCAGGGGCTGAAATGGCCCTGCACCCTCACACCACTGCTCCCAACACCCATTGTCACAGGCTGCTCATCCATTTTCTTTCCCTTGTGGACAGACTTTTGAACTATGCTATCAATAAATCAGTTCCCTGCTTACCTCCTCCAGAATTTCCAGGAGTTCATGCCATTCCAGCAGTGCATAATTTGAGAGATATGTGATAACAAGTCTGATCTGCCACAATATCCCAAACACACATTTCTCCAGCCACTGGCAAAGCTGAGACAGCACCTCCAGCATCACCTCCTGCCTCAGCATCAGCTCAGTCCCAACGCAGGCACAGCCACCTACAGCTGCCCTGGCAGAGCCCATCTCTGTGAGTGCCCTTCTCAAAGTACCAGGTAGGCATCAGGGGCAGAGGGACGAGTTCTTCATCCTAACCTGCCCTGACCTCCTCACACCTCCTCTACCCACCATGGGGATCAAAACCTATTCACTTCTTCAGCTTTTATTTGACTCCCTGAGGTTCTGAGGGAGCAACCATCTCATTTCCTTCAGGGAAAAAGAGATTTTATGACTGAAGGTGAAGCAACAGAACAAAAGTCTGTAGCAAGTGGGCTGGACCCCAGTGGACAGGGACAAGAAGACAACCATGCCCCACAGAGCTAGACAGACAGCTGGACCCAACGTTCAGCTGGAGCTGATGCTAGAGAACTATAGCAAAAACTGCCTCCCCCTGTTGGAGCTGTTGGGGTTTGCACTCTCCTGGCTGATGTCTGATTGCTCCTGTCTCCGTCTGACCCAGCAGGGAAAAGCAAGTCATACCTGTGGTTTAACGAGTTGTGACACATCAGTGCAGCCAGTACAACTGGCCCTGGGTCTGTGTGGGTTTGGCTCACTTGTTTCCTGTCACAAGTGTGTGCCTGACAAGAGCACGCACACGCTGGGGAGCACAGTTACTGAGCTCTGACAACTCGCCGGCTGCTCCACTGCTCCAGGCAACACAACATCACTGAGCCTTCTCCTCCTCTGCAGAGCAAGGGGAGATCCCAAGGACAGGTGGGGGATGTTATTGCTGCTATCATCTTCATCACTGACATCTTCACTGTGCTCAGGAGAAGAGCAGGTGGGAGATTAAAATCCCTCGTGGTTGAGATGCAGAGAAGAGCATCTGCCTCTCCCCTGCACTGCTGTTTAAGAGAGATGCAGGTCAGGATATCCCAGGATCCTGCAGGGAGAGGAGGGGAGTGGATGAGCTGGACACTCATTTCTGGTGGAAGGCAGCATGAGGTGATATTTTGCACTGCTTGGGTCTTACTGCATTTTACTTCTTTTTTTGTTTCTCTCTCCTTTTCAGATAAACCAAAGCCTCCGTAACTTCGAAGGGCTTCAGAATAGAGGACACCTTTGTGCCACTCACCTGCAGTTCTTTGTCTCCTGTCCCTTGACACATCCTGCTCAGAAAAGCCAGCCCTGTCCAAATATTAATAGAGTTTTTGGTTGGTATGGGAGAGGGAGGGCTGGCCTTGGTGGAGGAGCTGAGTGAACATTCAGGGATGGACTCACAGGAAAAAACATCTTCCAGGGAGGGCAGCCTGGACAGCCTCAGCTCTGTGCTGCATTGCTGTGTTAGAGGCAACAGGCACACACTTTTAGAAATGCCTCACCTCTGGTTTCAGAGAAAATTACATTGCATGTAGGTATGTTTGTACAACTACATATGTGATGTTGAAATACAGGTACGTGCATGGATGTGAACATGTTGTAAGTGATATACAACACGTGTGTAGATGTAAATGTATGTAAGTACACTTGGCCAATGCCTACAAGGCATTAAGCAAGATATTTATGTATTTTATGTGTGAAGCTGAGCGTATATGTAGGCAAAAATTAGTACTTCAAAATATAAATCCTCAAGCAGGGGAAGCAATGGGTTAAACTGATGGCAAATCAAGCAATCAGAAAAATTGGGCTCTGCAGGAGAAAGCTGCAATAAAATTTTTATTAATAGACATTTCACTGCTGGGAGTTTACAAGATGAAGAAGATATGTGTCTCCATGAAAAAAGGACAGACAAAATTCAACACTTTCCTGGCCTAACAAGGAATTTGAAGGTGAACACTTAGAACTCTTGTATAAAACCAACAGGGGGGAGAAAAAAGGAGAAGGGAAAGGGTATAGAAAGGAGGTATATGGCACACAATAAAAGTGAGAATTTATGAAGCCTACAAGGTGATAAGGAGCGTTCAAAATAAGCTGGAAAAACTGGATTGCTGCAAGTGCTAACAGCACTTGGAAGCAGTTTTTTTCAAAATACATTGAGAACTAAGAAATAGCAGTGAGAGCTTAGGCTCTTCCTGGGTCGATATAGGTAAAACTGTTGATAGTGAAGACTTTTGATGGAGGCTTCTAGATACAGAAAAGTTAGTTAACTGTTTGCATACAGAAGGAAATAGATTTGTGTATTCACACTACAAGAGGATAGTAAAAAACTCCTTAATCTTCCTGCAAACTAAGGAAAGTTTTAACAGCACCTATTAAGCATAAGTATTTTCAGATTAGTAGCCAAGCAAATTTGCATCTCAGAATCATACAAAAAATTGACTGAGGAGGTACCTGGCCCAATGGAGTCTGGTATTTAAAAATTCTGGTGCTAGATAAATCCCAAGGTCTTGGAAAAATATGTGCCAGTATCCAAAGAGATCCAAGATGACACCTGACTGTTAGATGGTTCTGTAGTAATAATCATAAGTAAGAGAATGTGAAGTTATTACTGCAAAGTTAGCTAAGAGATGCTCCAACAATTACAATAATTTTGATAATTTAGTATTGTGAGAAACAAACATTTGTTTGATTAAAACACTGGTGAAAACAAATCAAGAAACTTGTAAATTCCGAAGAAAAAAGAATAGCATCTGTATACATCACAATTTGCATTGCATAGATTAATTAGCAGCTAACAGCCAAAACTTTGTTGTCCAAAAAGAAGCACCAATCACTGCTGAAAATGCGTGTCTCTACAAGAACTGTGCTATAATTGTACCGGGAGTTACAACTGTAAAAAATATTGTAGATAAAATTTGCAGATGTCAAGGTCAGTAGCTAAAGGAGAGGGAGTCCTTCAGATGAGCATGAGTCACCTGGCCAGGTGAACATCCTCAACCAGATAGGATGCTCCATGGTGTTAGTGGAGTCTCCTCACATCCTGGACCACCATGCTCCCTCAATGCTGTTGATCCTTGAATCCCTCTGAATTGTGTGGGAACACCTAGGAGTGGCCTGGTGTGACTAACGGCTGGTGGAAGCAGTTTTTCCTTATATCCTTTCCTCTTCACTTGCTGCTGCTGTTCTGGCTCAGGGCTCACGGAAGCTTCATGGGCAGCCCCAGACACTCCTGGACAGCCCCAGGGGCTGTGTGAACACTGGCTCCTGTGCAGACAGAGAGGAAGGACGAGCTGCCAAGAGCAGGAGCCTCATGGCAGCCACGGGAGGAGCCACCATCACGGGTGACAAGCTGGCGCGGAGCTGAAAGCCCAGCAGAGCCTGGAGCTGCAGCACCCACCCACAGAGCAGCCACCCACATGGCTCTTAATCATCCTGAAAGCCTGGAGAGGGTCCAGAGCAAAATGACAGGAACAATTAGGAAGGTCAGACAACGCCTGATAGGGGACACTGAGCCACTGCTCCAGTCTCGCTAAATAAGTGTCTCTCAGTCACACCACGGAAAACACAGCATTGGTGGCACCATCACCTGCAGAGAATCAACCACTGCAGGTTATATTTAGGCATGGTCTGAGCAGAATAAGCCATCACATCCTCACCTGTGACGATGACTGTCCTAGCTATTAGTCAATAAAAGGGGTAGAGTGTCTTTCAAGGTATTCAAATAAAGGTCAGGTTAGTTTTTTCAAGCTGTCCTTTCAAAATAAATAAAGGGAAAAGAAAAAGTAAAAAAGAAAAATAAATATAATTACACCAGTGAAAAGAAACACTGGGTAAAATTCCAAGGCCTGTGTTACACCAGAAATGAGAGCAGGTGGTTGGTCTGCCTTTTTGGCCCATAAACTGATTGGAAGGAAGGAAAAATAATGGAGGTATGGAAGAAATTCATTAGGAATGCCTGCATTCATCATAAGGAGAAATATACCATGGCATTTGATTTTGACTACCTGCTCTCTGATATTCCCCACTAGAGTCTGCAATTACTCTGTCCCTGAAGGTCTCAAGCTGGGTTTAAACCACAAGAACAAGTGAAGCAGATACTCTGAAGCAGAAAAAAGTAATACTCACTGATAAACAAGGTGACCTTGTGCTTAAGAGCAATATTCATTCAATTTTAAATATAAAACACTTATTACAGAAAATGTCACTGAGACTAAGAGTGCATCAAATATAAACTTGATTGCATTAAGGAGACAGGGATAAATAATATTAGTCATTCTGCTTCTCTGGGAGACAGCCACACTGCCTTCAAGGTCAAATGTGCTGTGGCCAAGTGCCACATGGCATCACTGCCTGGCCACGTGGATGGAGGAGCAGGAATCTGGTCATCATCTGATTAGCTGCTGGGCACACCAGCCCATTGTAAGGTACACTGTGTCGGTGCAAATAAACACTAAATTTAGGTGTTTAAAACTAACTCTTTAGGAGAATTGTTGGATATAAGATACAAAATTTTATACATGTTTTGTCAACCTGCAAAATAAAAGATTAAGTTCTTTGCACTTGAGCCAACAAAGATTACTTGGAGGCTGTGGCTGCATTGTTTTGTGGATATGGACAAGCCAGAATGTCTAAGGTGGTATTAAAAGAGCAGATATTTTTCAAATAATAAAGCAAAGCTCAAGATTATCTTTTTCCCATAGGTTCCACTTGTTTGATTATGCCTCTGCTCATTCAACTTAAGTTAGCAAAATAGATTCAGCAGTTTAACTACATTGGTCCAGAAGCACTTTATGAACAAAGCTGAAGTTCAGCTGCCTACAAGAAAGCAAACACTAACCAGAGGTAAATCATTTAAATAAATTGTGTGTGTTTCAACCTCACTTTTTATCACAATCACACATTCTGCAGTGCTCCCAACTCAACCGTGGGTATTGTTTCTCCAGCACAGTATGGCAGAGCAGGCATCATGTTCGGTCAAAGCTCTTTTCTGGAACATGGCAGACACAAGAACAGGAGAGGCCACTCCCTACCCCCAGGTCAGTGCAGGAGCCCCCACCAGCCAAGCACCTGCCACCTCTGTGACACTGGAATTCAGTGTAGGTGCACCACAGGAAAGGCACGGCTTACCAAGGATTGCTTTTTAAGCTGTAGAGATTCACTCTAGGAACATGTGAGAACCCTGGATGGAGCTCTGAGCAACCTGCTCTAGTAAAAGGTGTCCCTGCCCAATGGGTTGGAACTGGATGATCTTTAAGGTCCCTGACAACCCAAACCTTTCTCTGACTCTGTGGAATCTCTGAAAATGTCAGAACCCTTGAGGGCTGTGCTCACTGTCACACGTAATTGCCAAGCTCATGATCTGTGAAGAACCTTTTATTGGGTCTGAAGGGTTACCAGGATACAGCTCCCTGAGGAGTACAAAATGCTGACCAAAGACTCATCCTCACTAGCTGCATGTTTGCTTCTCCCAGTGGCACCAATCTTCTGCCTTCAGCACTTTCTCTGACGTGTCCTTCACCTGGACTTCAGTAACATGAGCAGGGATAAGCTCCAATGGACAACAAAGTGTCTGTAACACCTCTCAAAAAACCCACAAACAGAAACCACACATAGACAAAAAAAAAAGAAAAAAGAAAAAAAAAAACAAACAAAAACAAAAACAAAACAAAAAAAAAAAAAAAAAAAAAAAAAAGAAGAGAAGGGAAAAGGATTGGTCTTCATTTTCTCCAGATCTACAGCTCTGTTACAACCACCCCTAAATTGTGTCCCAGACAAAACATGGGACTCATGCTTCCCTCCAGAGCATGATGTGTAACATTAAGTCAGTCCAGCTCCCACCCACTCCAAAAACATGCTCCTCCTACCAGGTCAGTTCCACTTCTCCCAGCACACTCAGGTGGGTTCCCTTGCATTTCCTTCAATGAGTGAGAACAGGTGCTGAAAAATGGCAGATATTCTCTCCAGATGAAAAATTAACTGAGAAGTTCAAAAAGCCCATCTGGAGTGGAGAGGGTTGATTTCAAGCTCCAGGACCAGCAGCAGCTGGCAGCAGACCCTGGTAAGGGAAGACAGCAGAGGATTGAGGAGCATCCCCACGCATGTCCCCAGGTAGGTTGCAGCACTGGGAGCTCCTCCCAAATCAGGAAGGGAGAAAGGAGAGGGTCAGGCCAGCAGTGAAGCAGTTTGCTGGACACAAACACATCCTTCTGTCACTGCTGCTGTCCCCTTCACCAGGAGCTGGGTCAAAGCACCTGGACCACCACATCCCTTCTGCAGCAAGAGCCAACCACTCCTCAAGTCCTGACTGGCTCCAGTACCACAGGCAGCATTCATCCAAGCATGCATCCAAACCTTCAGGGGGTGGGTCAGAGCACACATACTGCCAGGTTAGCAGAGGACAGTATGGATGTCCTGCTGGGGGCACAGGCACCATGGATAGGTGTGCCAGGCTGCTCCAGACCCTCTTAGTCTCTAGCTGTACTAATCTCTCATCTTTTTATTCATGTTATCTTCATCTGAAGCCCAAGCAGGTCCCCAAACAGAAACTCTTCCACCAGCTGCCCCTGGCAAACTGGGGCATCACATTCAGCCCTCTCCCCCCCTAAGGTACCACGCCAGGGTAGCCAGTGGGTTACACACTGATCAGAGCAGTTTCAGCTATTTTACTCCGGAGATCCTTTAAGACTCTTGGACAAATGCCATTGCTCCCAGCAACTTGTTACTGTTTGCTTTGTCAGTGTGTTGAACAGCCTTTTCCACAGCCACTTCAGTTTCAGACACGTTCGCTGGCAAACCCCACCCTGCTGAAGAATGGGTTCTGCCACCCTGATCTCATCACTCAGTGCTTCACACAGGCTGCAGAGGTGTCTGTGATGGCCTTATCTCTGCTGTGCACTCCCTGCACAGCCTGATCACTTCTCTACCCTTCAGAGCATCTGGCAGGTGCCTGATGCAGTTCAAGAGTTAGTTTTGATTCCTTCTGCTAGTTGTTCCTTGTTTGACCTGACTTGCTGCCTTTTTATATGCAGCATTACAAAGTTTCTCTAATTTTCCAGTTGTAGACAGCTCCAGATGCTTTTTAGAACTTCCCTTACTCCACTGGACAATTACTTCTGTAGCCCACAAGAAAGGTGTTTGCCCATTTTTCAGCCCATGAGCATGCCCAGTCACTAAGGATGGCAAAGTGTGACAGGAACGAATCCAGGTGATGAAAATGTGAAAGGGGTGACACTTTGGACACACAGCAGGAAACAGTTGTGGCAGATGCTGTTATAGGCCATCAGTGCTGGGCACTGGAATGTCATCTAGAGAGGGTGAGAGAGGAGTAAGGGGGAGCAGCAACAGTGCCCAAGCAGGTGCAGTGATGTGGTGACAAGAGCAGGCAAAAGGGGTTGGGGCAAATGAAGGGTAGTGGCAGTGGGTTGTGTGGGGTGCTAACACTGACTTCTGACTTGTCCAGGTGCAGCTTGTGGAGAAGGAGGGCACAATTTTCTTCTCTTTTTCAGTTTGTTCACTACTGTTCTTTCCATTCAGCTCCCTCTCCTTCCCCTGTTTCCAACCCTACTTTTTATCATTTTCTTTCCCCTCTTTTTAAAAAAGTTCTGAATCCCATGTTTGTTTAGTATTGGTTTCTTTACAAACTGCTGGTTTTCCCTTCTTTTATGTTTCTGTACCTACCTAAATCATCCTCACAGACCTGTCGTCCCATGAAAAACCATCAACATCTGATTAAGTCTTTAGCATGAAAGATCAATTGCCTCAGCTGATAAATATGCACATCCTCATACCAGGAGCAAATACTTTGAGATTCTTTATTGCAAGGGATACAAGAGGCCCGAGATCCCCTGAAGTGGACCATTTTTCAAGGTAGAGAGGAAGATTCTTTTCTAAAAAAACAACCTATGTGTCTCACTTGATGAAAACACCTTCCTGACCCCGAATTTCACCCAGGAGTACAAGTTTCTAGGTACATGAGATGTATCTAAAGCAGCTGAAATATCGATATAGAATTAAAAGAAGAAATAACAGAATGGGACAATGACTATAATAATGAAATCTCACTCTTCTCACTATCACTAGAAGCAGTCACATGGTTTAACTAAGACTCACATTTTGTTGGCCAACCTTTTCTGCTTAAAAGAAAGGATGAAACAAAAAAATAATATATGAATCCAAATATTCTGAATCCTACAGAGGACAAACCACAGATTATTTTATTATAAAAACCAAGATATCACCAAAGAGTATCTTTTTACCTAATGCTTCCCTTGAATTTATGAAGCTTGAACAAAAATGTAGGTTATTTGCCTCCTGAACCATTCCAGAGCTTTCAGGCCATTTCCAGACCACTGTGTGACTGTTAGCCTGAAACCTTGTGAGGAAAGACATAAAACCCCTCAAGCAGAAGAATGAATTGAACGCTTTGAACAAATAAAAGGGAGACTGGAAAGTGGTGGTGATGTCTTCTGCTTCTCCTTTTGAGAAGGGTGTGGTGGGAGGTGTTCCCTTGGGCCATTTGGCTATGAAATATAGCCTTGCCCACAAAAGAACTGGGATTTATAGATTAACTTTTCATTTTAAAGGCTTAATTCCATTTGGATTCTTTTTTCAAGGGGATAGGTTTTGGCTTGTAGAGGAAGAGAGATCACCATCAGCAGAGCAGAGCCAAGGAGCAGAAGCAACATGAAACCACTGGGGTGGGAGTACCTGGGGGGTGGGGGGGGGGGGGCCATTTGGAGTATCACAAAGAGGCAGTGCCAAAAATCAAACTAAACATAAGCAAGGCTGTCCTGTCAGGAGCTCTGGTGAAGCTGCAGGGAGCACCTGTGTCCACTGAGCTGTGCCAGGCAGGTGCTGCCTTGGGCTCGCAGGGGACCAGCCCAGCCCTGCCGTCACTGCTGGCTGGGGAGCAGCAGCTGCTGGAGGAGAAACTGGTCTGAGGTGGCTGCTTCTGCCTCCAATCTCCAGCAACAGGCAGGAGAGATCAGTAAAGGGGTGGAGACAGAGAGCCAGGGAGTCAGGTGGCTGTGATAATGGTTATATTGTTAGGGCTGGAATGAGGAAATTGAAGATTTCACTTGGGGAGAGCAGGGGAGGGTGGGGGGACGTCAAAGAGGCTCTATCTTGATTGCCCACTTATTAATTGCCCCTCAGGACAAAGCAGATGCAGAACCAGTCCCATAGGTTTGCTGGCTGCTGTTCCAGCCTGGACTGTCCACCCAGCTTCCAGATGTGTGTTAGCTTAGCTGTGCCAATGGGTGGGAATTTTCATCTGGCCATTTCCACACTTGGTCCCATTGCAGCAGGACTGGAATGAGATCAGTGTCTGTGGAGCTGTGGATCTGAGTGATCCTCCATGAGGGAATGCACAGCAGAGGTAGAGCTTGGTGGCTCTGATTCTCTCATGCAGGACAGCGGGTCACAAGTAATGAAGATGGCAGCTGGCCAGGACACAAAGTAGTGTGGATAAAGGGTCTGGGTCACTGGGCTTCTTCAGTACCCTGTCTGATACACCATTTCCAGGAAGCAATATCCCTTATCCTGAAATATGGACAACGGATGGGAGTCAACTACATTTTTCAGAAGCTAATTCAGGTTTGCCAGATGAGTCCTCTGGAGTCCATTCACCTTGACTTCACTCGCCTAGGAAGAGAGGCTTGGTTCCCTCCACCCAGTCTCCAGCAGGACATTCTCAGTCCTACAGTATTTTATTTTCATTATTCTACCCAGTAGTCTCCCATCTTTCATGCTGAAAGGTATGGATAACAGACACAGCTTCAATTTTCCCCCAGGGCTCCCTTTTGCTTCACTGGTGGCTCTCTGCAGCCACTCTTCTCCTGAAAAGTACAAATGAAGACATGCATTGAAAATCAGCCTCCTGGGGACACGAAGGAGTGGAAATGTGTACATGGACATGCTCTTGCTGCTGTGGTTTCACTGGTTATTTGGGACAGACACCCCTGCTGCCTGGCAAGTTACATCAGTAGCAAGGGAGAAAGCATTCAACAGCCCAGTACATTGGTTTGCAAATCCCTGATGGCTTTTTAATAATGACCCTCTTGGGAGATCACCATCTCTGCCTGAAGGGAGGCCCTGCACCCTGGGGAAACACCTCCCTGCTGAAGACAGCAGCCATTCAAGGTCCAGCCTCACATCCACCCATCTTTGCCACCTACTGTGCTGGGGCTTCTTCTTACAGCAACATCCATGATGCTATTCCTGGACTGTTCAGGTCACTAGTTTAAATGCAGAAAAATACAAGCAGCTGCAGGTAATCCAGAAATAATCCCAAAATAATCACTGGTTTTTGCTTTGTAGCAGAAGGAAAGTACAATTGCATTTACAGATATACAAAAGAACTACATGGAGCAAAGGTCTTACAAGTAGTTAAAAAATATGTATAATTTCTTACACTTGGAATCCATACCAGACAGGGAGAGATTTTTCTTTTCTTTATTTTTTTCTTTTTTTTTTCCCATGACAGTAGAGACAGTAGCAGTGTGTAGAAAAGAAGTTTGTTCTATTTTAAAATCTTGTGCATACAACAGATCATTATCAAATTCCTACCTGGGCAGATAATCAACGTAGCTGGTAAGGAAACATTTCAAATTTGGTGCCATAAAGAATGATTCATGTTTACTCAAAGTTGTTCAGTAGCAATAAAAAGCAATCATGCATTCAGAGCTTGTGAAGATGTAATATACAGAAGCACTGCCCAGAACAACAGGGTGCTTCCCATTTCACAAGAGAAGGAACTAGTGACAAGGATCTTTTCAGCATAAAGCTCCTAGGATTTAAAATGTTTTTAGAGGTGGAGTAAATAAGATGAACCAAAACTTCCAAAGAGGATTTGTAGTGCTTGATGGAAGATCTTTCATTCTATTGCAAGACTTGGGATTTCAGAAGACAAATTATCCCATAATTGCTGAGCCTGAATGGCAATGAGGGTAATAACCATCAGTGTCAAAACCAGTTCCATCAGGTGTGACTCACCTTGATAGGTCAATACCTCAGTGGAAATATCCAGAAAGCTGTGGATGGGCAAAATGCACAGAAGACTCTTGTGTGAGGAAAGCTTGAGAGAGGAGTGAACCTAATCACCTAAATGATCAACAGGTGCTGCTTTTGCAAACTGCACCCATAACTCATTATCACTCTTTTCTATTACAGTGCAGTGTGCCCAAGGAAAATGGTATCATTTATGACTGACAACGTGGGTCAGAAAATGGTCACTTCAGTGATCTACTTCATATACACACTATTAAAAAAAAAACAAAAAAAACAAAAAAAAAACCAAAAAACCCAGCCCTGAAGAGTTAGCAAATTCTGATCTTTTTCTGATGGAGGTTGAGACTGGCAGCTGAGCTGGCAGCAGGAGACTTGTTGTTTGCATTGCCTCTAAAGTATTTGAGGAATCAAGTGGTATTTGTTCGTAGCAATGTTAAAAACAATTTTTTGGTTCCTTTGTGCATTGGCAGTCCATCTGTGTGACCATGGGGACATAGGCACATTTACAGAGCCACGGCCAAAGGTAATATTCGCATGAGTGAAGCAGCTGGAAGTCACCCCAGGGCTGCTGTGTGCTCCGAGGTGTGCCACAGCAGCAGATAACGCACGGCAGCCCGAGCAGCACGCTGGGGCAGAAAGAGGAAAGGGGAATTGCTCACAGCACAGCTGCCACAGCCAATGGAAATGATCAAAGGGCCGTAAATGGCTTTCCAATTCTTTAAAAAAAAAAAAACCAAACAACACATGGATAAAGTTTTCTGAAAAATAAATTTAGATGTATATGTGTAGAGAGAGAGATACACAGATATATGTGTATTATCATTATCTGCTGTTCTTGTCCAAACTTGGTCAAAGGCCAAAAGTTCTCCCAAACAACATGGTGATGGAAATTGTCAGCTATGACAAAATGCTGAGAAATTTGCTTTAGATTGTCATTTGGATACAGCAAATCAGTCCAGATGTTTGAGGTTTTAATTATTCCTCAAGTCAAAAGAAAACAAAAAATGTAAGTTACCTTTGTCTCACACCAACAAAGAGGACCATATTTGTGAAATCATTTGCAAAGGTCAGTTGAAGAGAATTTAAAATTCTTTTACATACTGTGGAAATCAGAGAATGCCTACAGGTTACCAAATTTGGCAAAATAACTTTTTTTTATGACGTTTCCTACTGGCACTGCCCAAGACAGGGTACAGAGCTGCACAGACTGTCGACCCAACCCAGGATATTTCTAATCATGGAATGGCTTGGGTTGGGAGAGACCTTAAAGGTCATCTAGTTCCAGCCCCTTGCCATATGCAGGGACACTTTCCACTCGATCAGGTTGCTCAAAGCCTTGTCCAGCTTGGCCTTGAACACTTCCAGGCATGTGGCATCTACAGCTTCTCTGGGAAGCCTGTTCCAGTGCCTCACCAATCCCACTGTGAAAAACTTCTCCCTAATATCTTTCAGTTTGAAGCCATTTAACCTTGTCGTATCCCTACATGTCCTGATGAACAGTCCCTTCCAGGTCTCTTGTAGCCCTGTTGATACTGGAAGGCTGCAATAAGGTTTCCCTGTGGGCCTTGCTTCTCCAAGCTGAATAACCCCAACTCTCTCCTCCAGCCTACCTTCACAGGAGAGGTGCTCCAGCCCTCTGATCACAGTCATGGCTGTCTCTGGACTCCATCCAAAAGGACCATGTCCTTCCTGAGCTGGGGGCCCCTGAAGCTGATCCAGTAATGCTCTGAAGAAGCTGCATTTTAATAAGCTTTTGATACAATATTAGTCCATTCACCTCATACCACCCACTTTTTGCAACTTTTATCTCTGATGAACGTTCAAAACTAATTTACTGGAGATAAATTAAGTTTAGAACTGCAGGTGAAATGGTGCTTTTGCTTTGCACTACTTTTTGTCAGGGGATGGAGCTAGCAGAACACTCTATGTCGTGGCTGTAGGTTTGTAACAAGCACCTGTCACAAGGCTGTTCCTGGCATGCTGACACTTAACTGCTGGCCTCAAAAGTGTACTGCTTGCCATTTTCAAGCATGGGATTTTGCAATGTGAAGAGGTGAAAGTGGCTGAGCATTTTGAGTCACTAACCAAACCACAGTTAACTCAACAAGGATCAAAATTCAGTAACCAAAGACTCTGAACAAGGACTTATCTGAAGGAGGTAACCAGAAAGGGAAGAAATAAGTGAAAACTTCAGT
Organism: Erithacus rubecula; assembly: GCF_903797595.1. Lineage (NCBI taxonomy): Eukaryota > Metazoa > Chordata > Aves > Passeriformes > Muscicapidae > Erithacus > Erithacus rubecula. The sequence goes on from NC_136658.1 coordinate 25,909,511, forward strand.
GAGACCTAGTTTGAAAGAAAATCATTGGGGGAAAAGATTGGTAAAGGATTTTCACGGTTATAATGTCAGGAGAGTGTTTGGGAGTTTCAGTCACATTTTGCTAAGGGTGTTCATTTACGTGGTCCAAGGAAACACTGGAAGGCTTTGGGTAATGCCGGAAGGCCTTGATTTCCCAGACACAGCTCATCAAAACAAGTTCCCACTCATGGTTGGGCCAGGCAGCTGTGGACACAAAAGATTTCTTTAGTTAAGGCACCAGCAAAGGCGATGCGGTGACTGAGGTGTGTATCACTGACTCGCTCCTAGCCTCCTCTGTCCCAGCTCCATCGCTCTGGCAGGTCCCACCCGAAACTCGCGGCTTCGCCCTTGGAAAGCAGAGTTGGGCGATAAAGCCAGGCGCTCACCGCCGCCGGTGGCGGGGCAAGGTCCCGGGGGACGGGCCCGGGGGTTCGCGGGCGGCGGCGCTGCTCGGGGACCAGCACTGCTCGGGGACCAGCACTGCTCGGGGACCAGCGCTGCCAGCCGTGCTCCTGCATCGCCTGGGCTCGCCGGGACGCCGCGTCCCGCCGGAGGGGCTGGGAGGAGGAGGCTCAGCTGCTCGGCGGCCGTACCTGGCCGGGGCCGGGCTCCCCTCGGGGGGCCCCGGGAGCGCCTTGATCCCGCCAAGGTCACCGCCCCGGTGATCCCGCACCCCCGGCCCCCGCCGCCCTCCCGCCGCCGACACTCGAGCGTCTAAAGAGGCTTTTCTTCCCCGGCAGCGGCGCCGGAGGGAAGGGGAAGGGGCAGGAGGGGGCAGGCAGGAGGGGACAGGCGGGAGGGGCGGGGAGAGTCTGGCAGGGCAGGAGCCGGGCGGGGTGCTGGCTCCAACTGGAAAGGAACCGGTCCCAGCCCAGCCGGGGAGGCTGCGGGAGAGCCGGCGGCGCTGGGCAGAGCACACCGGCCCCGGTCCCGGCCCCGGAGCCGGCCCGAGCACCGCCGCCCGCCATGGGCACCGCGCCCCCCGTCAGTGCCGCGGCCCCGGCGGGAGGGACGGGGCTCTGCGGGGGGAGGATGGACCCGTGTCACCACGCGGGACGGGAGGGCTCGCAGGGGAACCTGCAGCCTGGGTGGGGTCAGGGAGGAGACGGGGAAAGCAGCGGGGCTTGGGGAAGAGGGTGATGCAGAGCGAGTTTGTGCAGCGGGCATGGCTTCCCGGAGCCACAATTGCTGGGCGACTAATTCTGCGTTTGTGCTGTAGAGTGGGTCTGTGAAGGCAGGGAAGATGCCAGAAGGGGAGAAAATGAGACAATGTAAACAAGAAGAGGAGCAGCAGCAGCAGCAGAAAGAAGAGGAGCGGGAGGGTCTCATCGAATTCTACAGTTCCTACCAGGAGCTATTCCAGTTCTTCTGCAGCAACACAACCATCCACGGGGCTATCCGCCTGGTGTGCTCCAAAAAGAATAAGATGAAAACAGCCTTCTGGTCCGTTCTCTTCTTTCTCACCTTCGGCTTAATGTACTGGCAGTTCGGGATCCTCTACAGGGAATACTTCAGCTACCCTGTCAACCTCAACCTCAACCTGAACTCCGACAGGCTGACTTTCCCTGCCGTGACTCTGTGCACCCTCAATCCGTACAGGTAAGAAGTAGACTTGCAGAGATGTTGACTGCCTTGACTTTGATAGGTGCAGCGTAAAGGCACATACTCTGGTTCTCCTCGTGGTCCTGGACTGCCCGCTGTTGTAGCGGTTCCGGTGGAAAAAACACTTTTCAGAGGCCTTTGTTGCTGCAGGGCACTCACAGTGAGGCATGTGAGCTTAGGCAGATCGTCTTGGTGGCGTTATTTAGCAGCCTTCGATGTAAACTGCCACAGGGCTAGAGCAGATTTACTTCTGTCCTGCAAGATAGCCTCCAGCAAGGGGTTAGATTTACATCTGGTGGCAGAAATGCCCGGAATCACCCCAGCAAACTTTGCTGCATGTCTTCTTCAGAGCTGTTTGTGTGCATCCAGCCCTAAACCTGCTAGTCTTCTCTCCCCGCTGTACAGATACAGTGCCATCCGAAAGCAGCTGGATAAGTTGGACCAAATCACTCACCAGACGCTGCTAGACCTCTATGACTACAACATGTCTCTGCCACAAAGAGATTGGTCCACATCGTCCACACAAAGGCGTAGCACAAGGAGCCTGCTCCATCATGTCCAGCGCCATCCTTTGCAGAGACAGAAGCGGGATAACTTGGTCAACTTGCCAGAGAACAGTCCCTCAGTGGACAAGAATGACTGGAAAATTGGCTTTGTTCTGGTGAGATCCCTAGATACCCCGTGCCCTACCCACTCCAGTCTCTGCCTAGCTGCTTTTGTCTTGTTAGACCTTTGGCCATGCCTTTCATTACGTAGAAGTCTGATTAATCTCCACTGGCTTTTGCTAATGACAGATAAAGGTAGCTGAATCCTTTGCTCCATACAGTCCTGGTCCCCAAATTCTGTCCATGTTCATGCAGGCCCCAGGGGACATGTCCATGTCAGTACACATCTCTTCCTAAGAGCAGGAGAACCTTGCCCCTCCTGAGGGTACATCAGCCTTGCTTTTGAGAGCAGTTTATCAGCATCAGCTGCTGCTTTGCTCAGTAACAGCAAAGGAGAAAGTATTTGATGATCCTGGGCCACCTGAAATGTGATAATGGTTGCAGTTGCTCCTAGGTAGCAGCTTCCTCGCCCTAGGGTATCTGCGTTTGCATTTTAAAAGGCACTGGAGAACTGAAACTAATCGCTCAGCAGTTAACTGGATTTTCCACGGGATCACGAACGTTGTGGACACACCCTTAAGGAAGGGCTCCCCACGCAAGAATTTAAAGGTCCTGGTTTTATACCAGGTAGAATTTATGTGCAGATTACCCTGCACACCTTGCTGCCTCCTAGGTTTTACTCAGCCTTGGTTATTCACCTGGCATTTCCCTTCCACCGAGGAGTTGCCCTGGGTTCTTTCCATATCCTGCTGGTCACCTGTTGGTCACACACAGGAGTCCTGTGGAACTCTTCATTTCCTCGGTCATCTGCCTGTGCTGAGGGAGCACAGTTTATCCAGAGCCTTGTTTCCCGGACAAGAAGACTTCTCTGACACGACTTTTCTCCTTCTTCACAGTGCAGTGAAAACAACGACTGTTTCCACCAGGCGTACTCCTCGGGAGTGGATGCGGTGCGGGAATGGTACAGCTTTCACTACATCAATATCCTGGCACAGGTGCCTGATGCAAAAGACCTGGACGAGTCTGACTTTGAGAATTTCATCTACGCTTGCCGCTTCAATGAGGCAACGTGTGACAAGGCGTAAGTAGTGGCAACACCCCTGAAAACACAGATTTTGTGCCTGGGTTCGAGGGGAATCAAGGAGCCCACATTAGAGAACCGCTTTTCCAAGGTGGGATCATTCCTTGTTCAGGTCCCATTTGAAAGACTAAATGATCTTTCTTGATTCTTTCCTGTGGGTGCCAGGTCCTGTGGCCTGGAACTAGGAACCTCGAAGGACGATTTTGCCTTTTGCTGGGTTTCACACAAATGAAATAATTATATGATACAAACACCAGAGTGGGCAGAGATGTACAGCGTAGAAGTAATTTTTATTCTACTCTCCACAGTGGTAAAGTGCTACATATCAGTCCACATAAAGGAAGAAGAGAAGAGAAAGTTGACACAGAAAGACAGTAAAAACATATCCCACTTTTCTCGTGCCATTAATGGCCAAAAAGCCCCAAGAAGGTAGTGGAATGAAAATGATCTGCAAGGGAGTAAAAGGTGTAGGAAAAGCTAAGAGTTTCACCAGTATTAGAAAGATAATACAGTAATTGCTAGCACTGCTAAAATCCATTTGGACTCTGAAAAGCAGCATGAAAAGCCTTGTGTAAAAACCTGTTCAGCTCCAGGACATTTTTTACAGCACATTTTAATTGCTTTTCCCTGTTCATGTGAGCTTACATAACAAATACTGCCCATCTGCTGCAAGCCCCTCTCCCTGCTGATGGAAAACAGAGTTATTCCTTTCAGAAAGCCTTCCCCTTGGTTTCACAGCCCTTCTCACTGCCTGAATGTTTCTGTTCCCCTCTCAGGAACTATACCCACTTCCACCATCCCTTGTATGGGAACTGCTATACCTTTAATGACAACAGCAGCAGCGTGTGGACATCCTCGCTGCCTGGGATCAATAATGGTGGGTGAGAGGCACTCTTTGGTGAGTAAGGAGAACAGCTTAGCTCTGCTTTTCCTAGGAGCCATGGGCATCCTGCTGTGCTTAGTACTGGTGGCAGATTGCAGCCCTGCTGTGTCTTGCCCAAGCTGTTTTCACCTATCTGGAGACAGCTGTCTCATGGACATGACTGTTCCTCACCACTGCCTACTGAACTCTCTCTCTCCCTCATCAGTGCCTGATCCTTTTTCTCTTTCTGCCCTCTGGACTTGTGCTGGCCCTTCCTGAAGTCCTCTACTGAGTCATAGTGCTTGTGCTCCTCCTGGTCTTCACCTTCTCCTTCCCCATTTTCCTCTTTCAAGAAACTGACCTGTTTGTGTTCCTAAACCCCCTGAAACTTCTTCAGACCAAATCTTCAGGTTTTTCTTCCATTTGGCTCCAAGTTTCTTCATGGAATCTGCCTCAATTCCCAGTTCTATTTTTTCTAAGCCACAGTGATGAAATCCAGTTTTCTCTGGCCTCTTCTGGAGCAGCTTTTTCTGAGGCCTCCTTCCAGCCACCCCCTATTGCTGCCAAGGTTTGGTGCAGCTCTGTTTGATGTCTGTCCTTTCCTTTCTCTTTCAGACTCCCTTCTAACCATGCTGCTCTCACTTCTCTGCTGCACCACAGCCGGCCATGACCTCCCTCGCTCTCTGATATTCCCTCAGGTCTCTCTCTGGTGGTGCGCACTGAGCAGAATGATTTCATCCCTCTGCTGTCCACGGTGACAGGAGCCAGGGTCATGGTCCATGATCAGAATGAGCCAGCCTTCATGGATGATGGGGGTTTCAATGTTCGTCCTGGCATCGAGACCTCCATCAGCATGAGAAAGGTGAGCAAGCAGAAGGGGTGAGAGCTGTGGATGGGAGGTTTAACTTGGTTGGACCTACAGTGTGTGTTTAAGGGAGGAACTAATCACATGGAGTGAAGGGAGAGGAGGAACAGCTTGCTGGACTACATGAGAAGCATTTGGCTACATCTGTGAACAATGAAATGGAGGCAAGCAGGGGGAGCTGGCATCCCAAGGAAAGCATAAAGAGCAGATACTGATGGATGAGCAGTGTGTGGCATGGGAGAGTGGGAAGAGGACAGCAAAGTGGAGCTGTTCTATGCAGTGAGTTTGCTGTTGCAGGAGATGACCGTGCGCCTTGGGGGCAGTTACAGTGACTGCACAGAGGATGGCAGTGATGTGCCAGTGCAAAACCTGTACTCATCCCGCTACACCGAGCAGGTATCTCACCCTCCTGGGCCACCTTGTTCCTCCACTTTCCTGATGTGCTTCAGCCCCCTAATGGCCATGCCTTTGCTTTAGCTCTCTTAATAGTGTGATGCAATACAGGGAGCAGTGGGGTTGTTCCCTTGATCAGCCTTTTCCACCTTACGTGCCTCCCAGGTCTGCATTCGCTCCTGCTTTCAGCTCAACATGGTAGAACGCTGTGGCTGTGCATATTACTTCTATCCATTGCCTGATGGAGCAGAGTACTGTGACTACACAAAGCACAAAGCCTGGGGTAAGTGGACAACAGGGACAGAAGGGCTCATGCCCACCTGAACCTGTTTGCTCCAGCCCACATCCCAGCATGTCTCATTGTCTTCAATGAGCTTCCTGGTGTGAGACATCCAAAAGACAGTCTTGCCTTGGATGATTAGCCCCTTGTGGTAGGAAACATCTTCTGGGTTCCCCTCGCTGTGGTGTCTAAAGGTACTGTGAGCTTACCTGGATTTACTTTCTTTGCTGCTCAGGCTACTGCTATTACAAACTCCTGGCTGAATTCAAAGCTGACGTGCTGGGCTGTTTCCACAAATGTCGAAAACCTTGCAAGTAAGTTGACCATCGATCAGGCAGGAAGATTGGAAAGTATTCCTGGAAGTGTTGGGAAGCATTCACTGACCGGGCAAAAGCTTGGCTCAATAGCTGAGCCCCAACCTAAAAAGGCATTTCTCCCATCAGGAAGCTGAAATGGCTGAGGAACATCAGGGTTGGCTTAGGGGTGACTCCCAGGGACTGTACATTCCACATGGTGGGAAGTGGGTAGAACTTCAGCATGGGAGGGAATCTCCAGGTGTACCTGGGGATGGGGAGACCTGGCCCTGTGGCTCCAACAGCTCACACAGCCTCCTCCTGCCTTACAGAATGACAGAATACCAGCTGTCAGCTGGATACTCCCGCTGGCCTTCTGCTGTCTCAGAGGTAAGGAGAGGGTGTCCTGGCTTCTCAGCACTGCTCTCACCTCCCATTTAGTTCTTCCTGAACTGGTACTAAACCTACAGGAAGTGACTGTGATTATGTAACACAAGTGAGTGCACTTTCATTTCAGGACTGGGTTTTCTACATGCTTTCACAACAGAACAAATACAATATCACATCCAAGAGGTGAGTGCCCCTAAACAGAGACTATGTCCAAACCAGAAACCATCCCAGTGGAATGTGTGTGTTGGAAATGTCAGAGTTAAGATTAAATCACTGATGGGAAGAGATCAGGCATGGGACCTGTGGACAAGGGCAGTGGATTTGAGTCAGAGTAGATCTATACTGAGACTTCAGCAAAGCTGGGGACCCAAGTGAAAAATTTTGAAAGGGGTCAGATGCTGATAGGAAAATAGTAAGCCCCAACACTTGCTAGGTCTTCTGGAGTCACAGTAAGTGCTCATGGAAGAGTAGGAAGGAGAGCTGTGCAGGAGCTTTTGCCATAAATAGTGGGTTTTACAGTACAGTGTCAGAAGTGCACTCTAAGTACCAAAGACTGTATTTATTGCAGAATGAGAGATCTGCAGGGATGGGAGGAAGCCTCTGGGTGGTGTGTGTGGGAGGAGGACTGGAGACAGAAGGGGACAGAGACAATTAGGCTTGGTGAAGAAATGCAAGGATTGAGGAGTTGGGGTTACTGAGCATCATCTTTCATTCACAGGAATGGAGTTGCCAAAGTGAATATCTTTTTTGAGGAGTGGAACTACAAGACCAATGGGGAGACTCCAGCCTTCCCGGTACATTCTACTACCTTGTATTCTCTGGCCACCCATTTCCCCACGATGTACCTCCACTGTGGCAAGGTTTTGTTCCAGCAGCACTGCTGGATACTGAGTCTCTTTTCCTTGGGCAGGGTGAGGGGAACCCCCCCACCCCCAGTACCACAGGGAAGAGGGAACAGGCAGGGAGGCAAAGTCCCAGATGTGGGCTGTTGTCACTGGTCTTTCTCCATTTCCTGCAGGTAGTGACTCTGCTGTCCCAGCTTGGGAACCAGTGGAGTCTCTGGTTTGGATCCTCTGTGCTGTCTGTGATGGAGCTTGCAGAGCTGGTTCTGGATTTCCTTGCCATCACCATCATTCTGGCATTCCGCTGGTTCCGTGCTCGGCAGAAGCAGTCTCCACCAGGACCCCCTCTGAACAGTCAGGATAATGCTGCTTTCCAGGATGAGGCACCAGCCCTCAGTGCTCCACATCGCTTCACTGTGGAGGCTGTAGTGACCACACTGCCATCCTACAACAGCCTGGAACCACGTGGGCCGAGCACGGATGGTGAGATGGGGCACGAGTGAGGCAGCAACGTCTCCCACTCTTCAGATGGGTGGCAGCTGGAGCAAAGGCTGCACATTTTGTCTGCAGAGCCTGCATTTCCTTCTTTCTGGGGTGCTGCACATGGACCATAGCAAAGGACTGCTCCATGGTTGGCCTGGGCTCATTGCTTTCACTTCTGTAGGCAAATTCTTCAGTCTCATAAAATACTATTGCTGTGGGATCACCAGGGATGAGAGTTGATCTAGTGTATGTATGGGGGAGATGTCCTCTCCATTTCCTTATGCTCTGTGCAAGTGCACACCTACATGTGCATGCATGCTTTCTTTTCCCTCCAACAAGGATGCTGCCACAGCTCTGGTCTGTCATTAATTAATTAAAGAGGTTTGGCAGGTGTGACTGGCCTCCTCTGTGGTATGACGAGGAACACGAATGGAGTCTCACATGGGGTACAGAGCTCTCAACAGGATGAGCTTTGTTAAGCTTTCCCTAAACTGGTTGCTCTTTCCTCATTCTTCATGTCTAGCTCTGATCCCAAGAGTGTGTCCCACCCTCTCCTCCCCCCAAGGAGAGGCTACTTGACACAAGAGCCACTGGCACAATCTCAATCTGTGTCACGCACAATGCTCTGGAGAGGTGCTCAAAGCTTGCTGCCACTCCCAGGTCTGAGACAAAACACCCCTGGCAAAGTAAATGCTCCCTTTTCAAGCTGCCTTTGTGGCATTGGTAGATCTTGGGTGTCCCACCTTCCTTGGGATACACCATACATGTGTACATCCAGCTATTTGATTGTTTGCCAGCAGCTCTGGCACAAATCGATCTCTACATTTGCTTGACCCTCCCTGCTTTCTTCCTGAGGGAAACAAAGAGAGTTTGGCAGGATTATGCACACCCTCCAAAAATCTCAAGCAGTACTTCTGCTACCATGGGATCCTGCAAGAGAGGATTGGATCAGCACAGGTCATGCAGTGCCTATTCCGCTCCTCCCAGCCCTCGTCTATTCCACCCACAAAAACTCTGCTGAGCCTCTTTTTCCTGAGGGAAGCACAGGAAATACTGCAGGCTTTAATCAAAAGTGCTTCCAAAGAAAGCCTTAGCCTTGGACCACATGGGCAAAAATAGTCCTCTTCTCAGGAACTAACTTGGGGATCTTTGTATAAGAGAATGTGTTTCTTGCAGTGAGCTTGCCATACTCTTTTCTTACAAATACTCAGACTTCTGCTGCAATGGTGTTTGCACTGCACTTTATGGGGTATCAAGACAGCAAGGGTGATGTCCTTAAAAAACAGGATTATCCACTTCACAGGACAAATAGAGATACCAAATTTAAGCAGTTTAGGCAAAGACCTGTGGAAGCCTGCAACCAATCATACTGCAAACAGCCACTTTTGAATTTAAAAACTAGTTAATCATAACAAAAAAAAAAAAACTGAAGCTGTTTTAAAAATTAAGGTAGATGCACTATCCTTGGGAAGTTGGAGGAGTTTATACTGCAGCATCTAAACTGTTGCCTAATTTTTCTTTTTGAGATGCTAAACACATACTGGGTGTACTTCTCTTGCCTTGATTACCTAAATGCACTTTTCAATTCCCAGCAGAGAGTGATTTTAATCTTCTTCAAATACAGATACAAATGCTACATTCTCTATTGCACAAATATTTTATATGCACAAAAATTTATCCCAGTGCTCAGCTGATAACTCTTGTTTGAAAGTGAAAGTAATGTCTCTCTGCTAGGAATAGAAGTAACTCAGAGGGTGTCCTTCAGCAAGGGTGCAGCCCAGCAGGAGGGAGAGGCCTGCAACAAGCACTTAAGAGTGTAGGAACCTTTATTCCTCCCTGGGGGGCCCCCATTAGAAAAAAAAAAAAAAAAATCAGAACTTCTGCAAACATGAAAAAATCCATTTTCTGTGTGATTTTAAATGAAGTAAAAAAGAGCGAGCAATGAATGAAATCTCAAAATTGCTTCTGTGAAGGTACTTTCAGGTTCTGTAAAAACACTGCCCAAGAGGCAGAGCTAAAAGCTAGGTTTAGTTGCTGAAAGTAACTTTTGCCACAATTAAAATACAAAGGACAGGGAGACAGAGGAGCTAGGATGTTGCACCCAGTTCTTGGCCACAAATTCAGTACTGCAGACTGATGCCTTGGGGGTTTTCTAGCACATGAATGAGCAAAAACCTGACACTGGACACAAAGCTGTTTGCTTCACAAAGCCACCTTCAAATCAAGAAAGGAGAAAAAGCAGGTGCAACACCTAAAACAGTTTTTGTATACCATAAACACACAGTGATTCATACAGTAAGCATGATCTTTCCTCAATATCCAGAGATTAAGACACGATTCTTCACATCACAGAACCATAAATAACCTTGGAATAACCATAAAATTGATGAGACCTGATGCATCACGCATAGTTAAGTGGGTGATTAAAGCAAGATTTAATCAGAGGCTTGAAACAGTAAGTCCTCTTCATCATAAAGAAATACAGCTGCAGAAGGTGGTGATGTATTCCCTGGGGGAAGCTTGAACCATATTCTATCTGTTCCACAGAAGTGTTAAAATGCCAAAAAAAAAAAAAAAAAAGGGCTTTGATTGATGAACTGAAAGTAATGGCACCATTCAGGATAGCTGTAAATTCAGATTTAAAAGCCTGTACAAATGTGAAGCAGCAGTTACACATGTTGGTAAAAAGGTTTGCCCTCCCTGTCCTTTGAATCAGTGCAAGAATTGCCATCGTGGGAGTAAGCAGGTGCTTGCTCCAGAAATAATCCCTACATTTCTTGTAGGCTGGCAATACCACAAATGAGCAAGCTCAGCAGATGTACAGTGAGTTTGGCCTGGCTGAAAACAAGAGGCAAGGCCAGCAGTGCTGGAGCAAGAACACAAAAATGGGAGTATTTCACTGAGAATGAGAAATATTGGAGAAAGGAGAAGAAAGCATGCATGTATGGGGATCTGCAGGTCAGCAAAAGGCAAATTAAAGGTCTGAGCTGGGGTGAATTTGTACAAGAGGGGAAAGTTGAGGGGATGTAAATGTTCAGTAGTTACAGGTGTGTTAGAGGCATAGCTAACTTTTTTTGAGGACATGGAAAACATGCAGGGAACAGCTTAAGGTTGTATCTTTTTAAACTAGAACAGATGTTAAAACTATTGTTTTTCTGTAAGAAATAAGGTAATAGAGGAAAGGTACAGAAGTACAACATAAGTCTCTAGGAAAGCTAGAAAAAAAAAAAAAAAAGAACTATCACTTTGGAAAAGATTATATTTAGAAGAACTAAACCCTCCTTGCTGGAGGGCTAAAGAGAAGCTGGACAGATAGGTCAAGGTTTGGCTGCAGACTGGTCAAACCAAGAAGGAATTTGAAGAAAGGGTCACCAAGTTCTTGGGAAAGGTTCAGTAAAAATCTAAGAGGTTACAGGCTACATCAAGAAATGAAAAGGACAGTAGTGCTGCTGGTGAAAGGACACAGGGGAACCACAGAGATCAGGAATATACCAGAGGCACAGCCATTCAGTCACAGCTCTTTGTATTTAAAAAAACACAATATTAAAAGAGGGCTTGTAAGCACAAGAGGGCAAAGTGCCTTCAACTTCCAAGTGCATGCTTAAAAGCAATAAACTAAAAAGAGCATATAATCTTTATTTATTTTTTTATAAATTTATGGCAAAATTTGTTTTATAAGATAGTACAAAGGCTTTTGAAAAAGAAGATTCTGAGGAAAGAACATTTTAAAAAGATGTCATTTTGTCCTCTGCAGAAATCAGTAGACTGATGATGAGGCTGTTCATATTTGAAACCTGGGAATCAAGTAAGGGTGTTCTGAGTAAGTGTTGCACTCCATCTCAGGCCAAAAATAGGTGAAAGATTATCAGGAGTATGGAGGCCCAGGTATCCAACAGACATGGCTGAGTTGCCTATTTGTAAAACCCGTATCTTTATCTGTTACATCTCTGAGAGCAATCATTTGTTTAGAGGTCAGAAAAAAGATAAAACCTCTTCTTTATTATTTCTCTTCACCAAGTTAAGGCTTCCAACCCCTGTGGATACATCAGAGCAGGGACCTCTGTCACTTCCTAAGGAAGCCAGCTTAATTAAAGTCTTGATGCTGCATTCCAGCTCTGAAGAAAAAAAATCTGTATTCCCCCCCATGATTTGGTTACTCTCCAGCTGAGACAATAAACCACACCACTGATGAGAACTTGCACCTGGCTTTGACCAGCAGAGACACCTCAGGAAAGGCCAGAGCAATGCCTCAGGCATCTAGAAATAGAAAGGTTTAGGGTACACCCATTTAGGAGCAGTACAGTTGAGGATTTTCTTCCACCACATCTTAAGACATCAGGATGAAGCAGTTGATATGGGAGCTGCATGTTGCACAGACCCATTTGGGTTGGAAGTGACCTTAAAGCCCATATTAGCCAACTCCCTGCCACAGACAGGAGACACCTACCACTAGGCCAGGTTGCTCAAAGCCCCATCCAGTCTGGCTTGGAACACTTGCAGAGATGGGGCACCCACAGCTTCTCTGGATAATCTGTTCCAGTTCAAAGTTCAGTGCTTGAAGGCAGAGCTTGAATTTTTAATTAGACATATAGAGAACTATTCTCCCAAAGCCTTGGCCTTGCTTTTGGAGCTCATTTTAAACCCTGTTTTGTCTGGGATAAGACAGTGCAGGAACAGCAGAAACACTGATGCAGTAAAGGATGGCACCTCAAAAGAGCTTCCAGTAGAACATGGTATTTTCAATGCCAACCAGAGGATTTATGGCTAGACATGCAAGTCTTTGCAAACATCCACATTACTCATGAACTGAGCTCAACCCTGGGGCAACTCTCAGCAGTATGTTCACCTCCAGCTTTGTGCTCCAGGGCAGCTGTCAGCTTTGGAAAATGAGCATTTAATCCCCAGCTTTGGCTAGGGACTTGGACACTATCATCAACAGTCTAAAGATTCATCTGTCCTAAGAAAACATCTTCCCTATCCCCCTACATGAATGAGGCTGAGAACTGACAGGAAGGCAACACAAAACTTGGCAGGAATTGTAGCACAACTCGTTCGTTCAGGTTGTGCAGGCCTGAACTGTGTGGAATTTTACACTGTACATGCTGCTTTAATCCACCAGCCAGTCCAAACACCCTCCTTTCCCAGGAGGGCTTCCATCTTTGAAGAATTAGTCTAGCTACCTTGCTCCAAATTCACCCTTGAGAGTTGTTCTGGTGTGTTCACTGCTCTGGTGTGATTCTGGTGATGTTTAAGGCCAAACAGTGATTGATCATAGGGAACCAGAAGCCACAGGGAAGACTCATAACCTAGCTTTTGTAGCAGTAAGGGCAGATAAGGACAAAATTACCTAATTTTAAAAGAAGTTTGCACTGGACAAAGCTCTGTCATTTCCTTTAATGAGTTTCAAATGTACAGTGAAGCAAAATAAAGGGGCACTTACCTTTATTCCAGTCATGCTCCAAGATATGTTGTGATCAGCACCCTACTCTTGGAGGTCTTCATTTGGGTCCTGAACTTATATTCCAACACCAATGAAGAATTGCTCTCTGAGTTTAAGGATCTGAGGTTATTGAAATCAAAGTCTAGTGCACAAAAGGCAGTTCCCTGAACAGGATACTGGCTGGAAATTTGGTGGCTGAAAGTAGATTTTGGCTTGGGCAGCCTCTTCCCCCAGAGCTGCTGGTTCTCACATCTTGTTACAGACTTACCAGAGTCAGTCCAGCATAACTGGACCTACTATCATTTTACAATGGAAACCAGCCACTGCTTTGAGGGACAGAACTTCAGGTATGTGTATGCTATGGAAGTCACACCAAAAAAAAAAAAAAACAACAAATCTGAGAGTCTGGCATCCCAACCCCTTCCCACTCACTGACAGACCAGACAGACACAGTAAGGTGGTGAACTGTGTTTCTTAGAGACCATTAAAAGTACATGAGCTGATTTCCAGAACATGCCAGAGGAGATTACAGTTGTGTTTATAGAGGAAGTAAATAAACTGCACATGCATGGGTGGCTGTGATGCCATGGGCAGCATAATCCCTTGCTTTTACTAAGAGGGCCTTGGTGATTTGTTTTGCACAGAGACACAAAGGAAGGGAAAGGGAGCACAGGAGGAGGCAACACACATCTAAGAGAACGAAATTAAAGAGACAGCCTGGGGGACCTCAGCTCCCAGAGCAGCAGGAGGAATGGGGCACCAAAGGCTTGTTTAGAAGAGTTCAAGACAGTTGCTGGTCTGGGGGCCTCAAGCTTGTAAGCCTACCCCCTAAAATGAGAGCAGTAAGTAGCACAAGCAGGCCCTGGCTCCTCTTCAGTAGATGCACTTCTGACCGTCCATCCCATCTCAGCTCCACAGGGAATTAGGGAATTGCTCAGGGGACGAGGGCTGCTTCACTCCAGATCTTCATCTCTGCCCTCCCCCGAGGTGGAGAGGAATGGAATTGCAGGGAGATGAACTCAAATGAAATGCTGGGGCATGGAAGTGAGCATGCAAAACTTAGCCCCTTGCCAGGTTCCCTGGGAGGCAGGAAGGGACTTCCCCAGCACATCCAATGAAACAAAACACGTCTGCTCCTCCCATCTTTTCTACTTCACTCCTATCTGGGAACTCCAGCGATGTCATCCCTGCCTCCTCTTAAGCCTAAAGAGATCCCAATGTATTCTAAAATAGAGGCAGAACTTTCTAAATTAAAGGAGTACCCTCTTTCCAGTCTAGATTACAGGCTACAGGTCAGTTTGTTAAAAAAAAAGTTAAAAGACAAGATACACATTCCTCAGAAGACTACAGAAACAGGGCAGCTCATTTAACCCATGTCTGACAACACATTCAAACAACACAGCTCTTGTTACCTTCAATGAACAAGAACAAGGGAATAGCTCACAGAAAGCCACTGCCACAAATTTATTTCCAGAGATCACCCTGGACCTAAATTCAGAAGAAACCATAGCAAGTAGTAGGATTCAGTTTGATCAGCAAGATCTGTCAGACATAAGTTGCCAAACTGGGACATCTCATGTCACTTTGCAATATCCATGCTCAGAGCAGCATTTCCCTTTGAATCCCCAGCTAACCATTTCAAGTGTTTTGTAGCTGCTGCTGAAAGTTAGGGTTTTGTGGCAGCAGAAACAGAGTGGATGGTCTTGATCAGAAAGCTGTGCAGCTCATTTGGTCTCATGTGGAATACCTCAAATGCCCTTCACCTCTATCTGCTATGGCAGTGAGTCTCCTTGACATTCAACCCTGTCACACAAAAGCAAAATACCAATTCTGCCACTACTCTGAAGTCTTCCTTCTGGAAAGGTACAAGACAGTAGGAAGCTACAGTGTCCTGGCTTGGGTGTGCATAGATGAAAAGCATATTTGACACTCCCCACCAGACTAATTGTTGTTCATTTGTTCCTTGTGGAGAGAGACTTGACTCCCACACATGCCTTTTAGACAGTAGCAATGCTCCTTTCACTTAACTGTGTTTAGCCTGTTGCACTTGACTGAGGTAATCATGTAGGCCCTCCTTTATAAAACCTGAAATGGCCATGTTCAGGCAGCAAGTCACTTGGAAATAAGGACAGGCAGAATAAATCAGTTCTTCAAGTGCTCACCTCTCCATGGCTAGAGAAATCTACATCACTACGTGCAGCTTAGATGGCTCAGCCACTGGCCAACACAAAACTAGCTTTTATTTCAGCAGCTCAATGAAAAGCTCAAGTCATGCTGCCACTCTTTTTAGGCAGAACACTAAAGACTCTCACGTGCTGAAGTCCTTCATCCCAAAAGGCACTGTGTTAAGGCATTCTTATTTTGCTAGAGTTCACACAGGCACTATTTGACAAGCTTACACCCAAAAATAAACACAAAAAGTTCCCTGCATAAGTGCAGGAGCAAATAGCTACCCACTCTTCCTCTTTTCCTTTCCTCTAAACTTAGAGGATACTCCCTAAAACTGCAGCAGCTATTGAAAAGTCTACCTATGTTTAGTAAGCAGCTCAGAGTCCTATACAGGAGATAAATTTAAACCAATAAAGAAATCAATGAAGAAGCTAGGTGAAAGGGAAGGAAAGGGAAAATTCAGAGGCAAGAAGAGACAGGCAAGATAACAGGGGACAGGAGGCTGCAGACTGAAGGAGCTACATTTAAGTAAAAAAGTAGACTGAGAAAAAGCAATAGAAAAAAGAAAAAAGGAAAGAACAAAAGGGCAAGTTACACCAAAGGTCCCTCAGAACTCCCAATCACCCACCAGGGAAGGACTTGCCAACCCACCCACTCCAGGGTAAATGTTCCTCATACTAGGAGGTTTATCTGATCCCCCATTACTCATATTACTAGATGAAGCATACCATTTTCACACCAAGAGAGGGAGTTCCAGCACTACCACCTCCCTTTCCTAAAGACTGGAGTTGACACTTACACAACTAAGACCCTCAAGATCTCAAAACAAAAAGGAAAAGTTTGAAGTACTCTAGAGCTGACGCTTCCTCACCTTTGAGCCTGAGGTTTTTGATACTCACGTGCAATCACCACCACCACAAGGGCACCAATCACTCCCATTATGATCATCATCTGAAGAAAAAGATTGTCCAAGAGCAATATTCAGAACAGATTGACAAGTTCCCATTCTTCCTGACAGCCAGAGAACCTAAGCCAGGTTCTGAAGGCATGACAGCCAACTGAAAGAATCTTAAGCATCTGAAATTGCTAGGAAACCCCAGCTATACTTGCAAAGCCCTGCAGCAGAGGAGTAACCCAACTCCCTCATGACCAAGAAGAACATGGCACTAGGAAACTCACCTTGCAGTTCTTCCACCAGTACTTCCTTTTGAGTTTTGCTGCGCTACTTTCAAACACGGAGGCGCCAGCCTGAAGCGCATCTGCGCGGTCATCCAGCTCGGACAGCTTCTCGTCTCGTTGCAGCACCTTGTCTACATTTACACACATTATATCAACCACCTGCAGAAGGAAGAATAGTAGGAGCAGTTATATTGGTAAAGACAGCTGAAAAAGTTAAGAGGAGTAGCTTGGCCAATAACTGATGTTGTAATACTAACAAATAAAAATCACATGGAGGGGGATGATAAGGGTAAGAAAGAAGTAATTTCAAATCACTGCCTACTTTGAAATGAAAAAAACAAAACAAAACAAACAAAACCCCACAAAATTAAACAAAAACAAACAAAAAAACCAAAAAAAAACCCAACAAAAACGAGACTCACTGTTAAAATATCCGTTCAAGTACACTTCAACCAGCCTCACACCCTCATCTGTTTTTAAGACCTCTACGTTCCAGCAGCAAGCCAAAGCCACACTCCTTACGAGAGGAGTCGTGCTCAGCTCTCTCTCCAAGAAGTGCAAAATTACTTTGCGAGCTTCACGTTGCTGCCCCGGCGAGGCACAACGGCGCTACTGCATGTGAGCAGCCAAGATGCTGACATCGATCCCGGGATGCCAGGCAAGGATTCCCCACATCACTGCACACAGGGCTCCCTTGAAGCAGCCCGCAGGGATTACGAACTGTCCTGGATGCTGTATAGCTTTATTTTCATAAGAGATGTACGACAAGGAGGCACCAAAAAAAAATCTAGCAAGTCTGCTCCTTGGAAGTAATATTTGGAATTAAGTGGCCTTTAAACATAAAGCAATCTCTCCTCCAGCCTCTTTAATAGGTTTGCCACCCTATTTTTGAGTATTGAGCATTAACTAATTCTGGCTTTGGCATGACAGAAGGAGCCACTCCCTCAGCGACAGACACCGGCGAAGAACATCGCTGCTGCAGAGCGGCGGGAGAAGAGTCAGGCACCCACCAGGGCTGGCAGCGCTACCGACCTCCTGCACTTGGGCCTGCGTCTGCTGCAGGCGGCGATTACTGGTCAGGTTGGGGGGAGCCCCGGGGGGACCCCCGCCGGGGGCTGCCCCTTCGGGAGCTCCTCCTTCGGGAGCCCCTCCTTCGGGAGCGCCGGGAGCAGGCTGCTGCGCCGGGTCAGACCTAAGGGGTGTAACACGCACATGAGCCAAGAGAAAACTCGGCCGCTGAGGAGAGAACCCCGCTCCCAAATCCACACGAACCCCAGTGTCCCCAGGGTGCAGCAGTGCTGGCAGCAGCCTCGGGAGCCTGCAGCCTCGCTAGATCTCGCCGTATCGGGAACAGGCGGGCTCGTGGGAGAGCCCAAAGCAGGGGCAAGCCCAGGGGAATGGAACCAGGAGGGCAGCGGGAGTGGAACCAGACCCTCGCCGAAGGCGCTGGCGGGTGCGGTCGCGTCAAGCACTGCGACCTCCCGGGGTTGGGGGGAATAGCGACCCGGCCGCACGGACGTGACCAGGAGACGAGGAAGGAAGGTGGGGAAGAGGGACCGGGAAGCAGCGCGGGGGCACCGCGAGGGAACCAGGCAGCCACCGGGCTGGGCGCCGTGGGGGGCCGACAGGCAGGTTGTCCCCAGCTGGAGACCTGCACACCGTCACCAGGGCACGGCCCATGCACCCACTCACCCACGCAGTCGGCGGGGGAGCAGGACCGCCCGGGGGCGGTGCGGGCAGCCCTGCCTGCGGCTGCTGCAATGCGCCACCCGACCCCACCGCCGCCGGCCGGGACGCGGGATCTGAACTGACCCCCCTCCCTCACGCTCTAGCCACCACTTCCGCGCCGCGCCCACCGCAGCGCGCCCACGGCCGGTCGGGGGACACTCACATGGCCGTGCCAGACAGGACCGCGACACACCCGCTACCGAGCTTCGGACTAACAGCCCCCCAAGCCCCGGGACCCGCAGTTATAACAGGCGGGCCCCGCCCACCGAACCAGCAGCCAATCAAAAGTTGTATCGCCGGGAGCGGCAGCCCGGCACCGCCCCGGGTTCCTCCTCAGCCAATCAGCGCTCCCCGCCCCGCGTAGACGGCCATCACGCTAGCCCCGCCCCCAGACCTCCGCGGTCTGGCCCCGCCCTGCCTTGCGGTTGTCCAATGGCAGCAGCGCTCTGCTGTCTCGCCCCGCCCCGTCCTGCGGAGGCGCCGGCTGCCCGGCGCTCCCTGCGCCGCCCCGCTCCCGATCCACAGCCTACCGCTGGAGCCGCCGGCCCGACAGCCCTGAGCGGGTCCGCCGCGCTCCGCGTAGGTGACGCGGTGCCTGATCGTGGTTACCTGCCCCGTTCCGTGTTCCTCTTGGAGCCCAGCCCGGCTGGCGCCCTTGTGATGGGGGCTGCGGAGCGCTCCCGAAATCCCACCTCCGCAGTGTGCCTGTTGGCTCTGGCTAAGCCGCTGTCCTTGCAATTAAGAGATGGTGTCGCTGGCCCGCTTTCACTATACGGCAAGTCAGAAAGCAAAGCTGAACACGTCCCAGTCGAGCTTCTGCAGCCTGCTGGAAGCAATGAGGCTCCCACAGCAGCCCCAAGAACAGCAATGTGTTTGGCGTTCTTCCCTTTAAATGTCTGGAGAAGCTTGCTGAATCAGAAGGGGAGATTCTCCGATTCAGGACAAAAAAAAAAAGGGGCAGGAGTGTACTAGAAAAAGAAGACTCTTCATACAGAATTCTGTGTGGTGAGTAGCAAGTGACAAGCATGGGCTCACACCTACACCACCTTTTCCTTCCATAAGGTGATGCAGATTCATGTCAGTTTTTAGTGTCAGGTCTCACAGATTAGATTCACAAGACAGGTATGTTACAGATTACAGCATGGTAACTTGATCGTGGTTACAAGGCAAAGAATAATGTAGCATTGTGACTAGAGGCAGGTGATTTGCAGATAGCTGCAGACTACCACTGACCTCAGAACTCCAGATTTTTACACTCTGCTTTCAGATGGAAGGGACAATTTGAGAAAGAAGCTTCTGTAGCCTGGCAGCCTTTCCACTGCAGTGTGAGGACCGTTCCAATAACCACTGAAAATAAGTTTGAGCTTATGGAATTAGTGGCCACAGAGCCCTTGCCAGGTGGTGCTTAACGATGAAGAGATGACAAAGATGACAAGATACTTTCTCTGATACTTTTCCAACTTCCGAGATATTTTCAGTCAAGGATTTGCTATACCTGCTCAGTATAGGACCTGTGTAAGCTTCCTGAATCCACAGCACCTTTTGTCAAGTCCTACAGGTTTGTCACCCTGCTCCTGAGAATGTGGACTTCAGCTGTTTAAACAGAGTTTGCCTTCACTTTCCTCAGGCTTAGGCCAAAAGAATGTTCTTTCCATTACTTCCCTGCTGCTTCCAACCAAATGCTTACGGAGACAGAGCAGCAGTGCTGAGTAGCAAGATACATTCTGTCAGTAGATAACTCCCCAGTTACTTAGTAGCTGCATGAATGACCAAGGTAGAATTGGTACCCAAATGCCTGCTTATCTAATGGTGTGATGTTGGACTAGAGGGATACCAGCTGTGACTCACCATAACTTCTCCTCCAAAGGAACTGGCAATAGTTATGGAAAACTAGAACCTAGAATTTAAACAAAAACCAAAAAACATTTGAATGCCTGAATTACTTTTGCAAATCATGCCTAATTTATAAACAAAAGGCCATTTGGTCATTCAGTATCATTAGCAGGGGATCAAGTCATCATGAGTGTGCAATGAGACAAATCCTATTCTTAAAGACAAGTTTTGGTGCATTTCAACTAACATTTGGATCATTCACACTTAACCAGAGATGAGTGAGGGCAAGGGGGAAAGCCATGAGCAGGAAGATGTATTAGCAGGACCTCGTGGCACTAACTTGAAAAGTTTGGCCATGAAGAATACTGGAATTGTCATGCTAGATGTATGAAACTAGGGCTCAGAGACTGAAAGGATGCTAGAGGCCTGGCAAAAAAAACCAGAGGACCAGAGGGTCAAGTTCAGGGATGCAGATTGGAACAGATGCCTGCAAGAAGTATGTCAGAAATGACTGAGGAGGCACAGAGGAGCTCAGGCTTGTAGCAGAAGCAGGACCTTGGGACCAGGGTAGAAATATGCAGCAAGGGTTGTAGAAAGCAATGGAACTCAGTTGTGTGACAGCTGGCTTTATTCTGACTGCAATGCTACAAAACTGTGGCATTCACAAAGCTGAAGCCGCTGCTGTTCCTTAGCGGTGCTTTCCGGTGCGATTGAAGCGCTTGTACAAGTACCGAATCCTCTTGTTGAGTTTGTGATAGTCCTCTACAAACATCCGATCACCCACCATCTGCTTCTTGCGGATGCACCTCTGCAGCTCGTTCCCCCGCCAGCCTCGCAACCACGTGGGCCCCATGATGAGATTCTTCGGGTGGATCTGGAAGCCACCTGAGAGCAGGAGAGCAGAGACGGATGAAGGGGGCACTGGAGAAGGCAATTCCCAGGGCGGCCGGCCCACACCCTCCTCGCTGCCGGCAGCGGCGCCAGCCCGCAGGTGGGTCCAGCCTCCCTCCCCTCCTGCCCCGGGGCCACGGCGCAGGGGAGGTGCCCGGG
Source organism: Erithacus rubecula (assembly GCF_903797595.1). NCBI lineage: Eukaryota > Metazoa > Chordata > Aves > Passeriformes > Muscicapidae > Erithacus > Erithacus rubecula. The sequence goes on from NC_136658.1 coordinate 25,930,624, forward strand.
CGTGTCTTACCCAGGATCCCCACGTTATCATACACCCCGAACAAGGCCCGCTTCTTCGTCCACCGATCTACCGGCTTGCGCTTGGGCGGCTCCTTGATGCGGATAGCCCGGGAGAGCCCTGCCAGGGGCGAGGACAGCGGCACGGGGAGGCCGGGCCGCACGGGAGCCCAGAGCGCCCCTCCGCAGTCGCTAATGCCCCGCTCGGCGCGGGGCAGGGGAGCGGCACGGCCCAGCAGGGCCCGGCCCGCCGCTCGCAGCAGCAGCGCTGCCGCCGCCGCTGCCATGGGATGACCCCCGGTGCCCGGGGGACGGGCCGGGAAGGGACGGGAAGAGCGGCGCTGCCGCCGGGCCGCCCCTTCCGCCGCGGAGCTCAAGGGCGCGCGGGTGACGTAGCGCTAACGGTCGGGAGGGCAGGGGAGCTGGCGATTGGGCGAGGGGCCGGCGCGCAGCGCAGTCGCCGGGCGCTGATAGGCCCGTGGCGGGAAGGGGCGGGGCGAGCGTGGACCGCGCGCGCTGTTTCGAGCGCCCGGGGCCGTACGGGGCTGTGACGGCCATGGCGGCGGTCTCGGAGTTCCATCTGCCCCTCGCTCCCGCCGACCTGCTGCGGGATGGCGGCCCCGGGCGCTACGTGGTGCGGGAGGTGCTGTCCGCCCGCGAGCTGCCGCCCGCACTCGCAGGTAAGGTGTCTCCACACCCCCTTCCTTGTTGGGACGGTGCTGCCGCCGGCTCACGGCCGTGCATCTCCCGCCCCTCTCCGTGTTTTGCCGCAGCTTTCCGGGCCGACTTCCGTGCGCGGGGCGCGCTGGCCGTGCTGCAGCACTTCGACTGCGTGTACAGCGTGCTGCAGTGAGTACGGGACAGGGACGGGCGGAGGGGCGGCCGCTCTTTGTTCACCTCTTTACGCCCTGTGTTTGTCCCGCAGCCACTTCCGAGCCGTGGGCGTGGCTGTCAAGGAGGACGCCCTGGAGCTGATGGTGCGCGGTGGGTACTCGCTGTTTCCCACCGACACGGGACTAACGGAGAGGTTGTTTTCCCTTGGCAGCTCAATGATGATACAAAGGCTAATGTGACTCGGCCAGCTGGGCTGCACCCTCAGCCCACTCCTGTCATACGGGTCTGTAATCTTGGTGGACGATGCTGAGCTGTGCATGTTCGCTGTAAGGGCAGACCGACAGAAAATCCTCTTGCCCGTGTCCCTGGAAAATACATCTGTGGGATGTATCAGCTCAGAGTGAGTTTTCCTCTGAGCTGATGGAGGGCTGTTGGGATAGGACAAGACAGCATGCCCAAGGTCTGGGTTGCAGGGGGCAGCCCGTGTTACAGCTGGTGAGATGTGAGCACACATCTTTGGTAATCTGATGACTGCTGTAAGCCTCCCAAAGAGAGGATGGCTGAGGGACCTGGCAAGGAGTGCTCATGACTTTTCTGCTTCTCCTCAGTGGTGACCCATCATTCCAATGAACTTCCTGCTATCTTGAGTGACTCTGGGCTGAGCCATGCAGACCGAGCTGCTCATCTCAATGCTCTTAAGATGAACTGCTATTTGCTAACTGGCCTGATGGATGCCTTTGAAATGGAAACCTGCAAAAACAGTTGTTTGGAGGTAGATCCTGGTAGGAAGGTAGGTGAGGGGACTGGGGGAAAGATGACGAAAGTCAAAATAAAATTTTAAGCTTGTTGAACTCCAAAGTATCTATCAGATTTTATATCAGAATTTATATAAACATGATGCCTACAACAGCAGTGCATAATGTGAAGCACTGCTGCTTCTCTGAAACTGTGCCTGGAAAACAGCCAATGGGACAATCATATGTCTAAACATCAGCAGGAACTTGGATGATCAGGCCTTTCTATTTCATTCTTCAATTTCTGGCTGGAACTTAGTCGCAGTATTTTATCAAGATTTCTTTTCTGTGGGTAGAGATGGGACAGTGGATGCAGGTATAATCCTTAAACCACAGGAGGTATTGATGCTGGCCTGAGCTGAGAGAGAAGGATTGGGGGAAAAAAAAACCCCTGTGATCTCACACATCTCACTGTGTCTTTCTTAATGCAGTAGAATTTAACAGAATTCTTATATTTTGAAGGAAGAAAGATAGTGATGGGGTTTTGTCTGTTGTGAAACTGCTGATGTGTCTCACTGTTTAATCTCTTCTAGAACAAGAAGAACCATGCCAAAACTTCTGGATCCATGTGGGAAGAAGAGAGGGAGCCACTTCTACGTCTGCTTACACAGCTACTGCAGTTGGATCTCTGTCAGCTTTGGGGTGGTTTAAAAGTGGAAGAAGAGTTTGCCAGGTATGAGTTGGAGCAGGTATGTTTGTGGAAAGAGTGACTGGTACTGAGGGCTAAAAGCTTAAATGATAGATCTGCCAATGAGATTGTATTACAGCCCTCTGTGGGGTGCAGATCATTGGGAACAACTCAAGGCAAAAGCCATGTGTATAGGAAATACTTCCTCTCCTCAAGTCGGCCACAAAAATTTCAAATGTTTGCTGTTTTTTAGAGAATGCTGGAGAATCTCTCAAACAGAAGTTTGTGCAAGTTGTGATAGTGAGGTTTGCTGTCTGTCTTCTCTGGATTTAGCTTAATGACAGGAAGCTGCTACCGGATCCTGGAGAATCCAAGTATCGGCCTTCAGAGGTACCGGGTCACGCGGGAGGCTGTGACACATCTGCTTGCTGTGGCTCTGGTTCACTGCAACCACATGTTCAGTGAGTTCCTGCTCTTCTGCCTTCTTCCTGAAGCCATTGCCAGTTACTTTCCCTGACCTTTTTCTTCCTTCTCACATGTGAAAGGTGCCACTCTGAAGATCACACAGATGCTGCAGCACTTTGAACATGTAGCCCCAGTGTTTGCACGGGCCGTGAGCCTCTGGGCTAAAGAGTATGGTCTGAAAAGCCTGGTGGGTGAACTGCTAAGGTGAGAGAAATACCTGGAAGCTTGTCCTTCTATCCCAAGCAACTTGAGGCACCCCATTCCTTGTTTCATCTTTCTGTACAGGGAAATTGGACAGAAATGTCCCCAGGATTTGGCTCGTGAGGCTTCTGGAGTCAAGGGTTATGCTACTTTTATAAGTGAATTGGCTGAGCAGATTCCAGCTCTGGTGCTCTCCAACATGAGTGTTCTCCTGCCTCACTTGGATGAGGAGGTATGTTTTCTGCAAAGTCACCTGTCCAGAAAAGTCAGATGGTAGCTATCCAGTTTTTCTGTCTGGAAACAGAATGTCTTTCACAAAGCTCAGGTATCCAAAACCTGCTCTATTGGAATAGGTTCTGCCCTTACCTAAAGGATGCAAAGGTAACAGAAACCATGACATTTCCTGTCAGGTTGTCACTGTCTGGTTGTCACTATCAGATGTCAGAGAACAGGATACTGCCTACTCGTGTGAGGTCCCTGCTGTTGTCCCTTGTTCTTCAGCACTTAATGACTTTGTCGCTGTGTTACCTTTTCTTTACCTGCTGTAATTGTTTCTTATGTCAGTTCTTGGCTTCTATGAACCTACCTGGATAGCAAGGTTTGGATTGGAAGGGCCTTAACAGCTAGGGACACCCTGCACAGACCAGGTTGCTCAAAGCCCTATCCAACCTGGCCTTGAGCAGTTCTAGGGATGGGGCATCCACAGCTTCTCTGGGCAACCTGTTCAAGTGTCTCACCACACTCACAGTAAATAATTTCTTCCTACTATCTAATCTAAACCTACCTTCACCTTGACCCCATTCTCTCTTGCCCCATCACTGAATGCCCTGGTTAAAAGTCCCTCTCCAGCTTTCTCATAGCCCCCTTTAGGTACTGGAAGGTGCCTCCCCAAAGCCTTCTCTTCTGCAGGCTGAAACAAGATCAGCTCTCATCCTTTCTTCATAGCAGAGGTTACTTTGTCTTCCAGACACAGCTACGTTCACCCAAGCTTAATATAATATCCATACTGAAAAAATTTCACTTAGGGCTGGAGCCTGGGATTTGAATGGCCCAAACTGGGCATATCAAAAAATGTCTTTTGGTCTGCACCGAGTTAAACAACTGCTGTCTTGTCAGAATTACATGATGCGAAATGCCGTTCTGGCAGCTATGGCAGAAGTGCTGGTGCAGGTGCTGAATGGTGACCAGCTGGAGGAGGCAGCCCGTGGCACTCGGGACAAGTTCCTGGATATTCTGCAGGCCCACGTGTGTGACGTCCATAGCTTCGTTCGCAGTCGTGTGCTGCAGCTCTTCACCCGCATCGTTCAGTGCAAGGCAAGTTTGTGCACGTGGTGCTGCTTTGGGCATCTCTTCCCATCTTGTGTGTTCTGAGGGAATTGCTGCCACCCTGGTTTTTGTTTGCAGAGATGGAAGTTTTAACACAGGAAGGTGCTATCCCTGTGTACTGTGGTGTCTGCAGTTTCTTCCAAGAGACCAAAGATCCCAGGGGTGGGGGAGAAGTCTCTGAGGCTTCTTGATAACTTTATCTGTGCTCTTGTGTTCTAGGCCCTGCCTTTGACTCAGTTTCAGTCTGTGGTGTCGCTGGCTGTTGGGCGGCTCAAAGACAAATCTGTCATAGTGGTTAAAAATGCCATCCAGCTCCTGGCTGCGTTTTTGTCCAACAATCCCTTCTCTAGCAAGGTATTAGTGATTAATATGCTGGATATGTTAGATATCTAACATGCAAACAGGTATCTGCAGTGTGCTATAGCCAGGGCAGTAGTGTTTCTGTGTCTTGTGGGAGGAACAATGTAGCCTTTGACTCTGCGGGTGGCAGCTTTCTGGTCTTCCCAGGTTCAGATTTTGACTTCTTGGGCTCATCCCTCTCTTGGTGAAATTCATAGCTATGCAGAAGGTCAAGAGCAGCAGTTTTGAGCCCACTGTAAGGTTTCTCTCCTTGGAATCAAAATTAGTTTTTTAGAATACTCTTCATGGATCTGCAGCTCTTTGTGTTTAGCTGCACCTTCCCTGAGTTTCTGAGCCTTACTTAGACTGATAGCTTAGACCAGTTCCTATTCTAGGATTAAGGCCAGAGTCTACTCTTCCAATTTCCCAAAACAGGGTTTATCTATGGGGATTGACAACGAAAGCAGGGAATGGAAGAGAGAGAGAATTCTGGCATTTCAGGAAAAGGAGGATGACTAACATATTTCTTATCTTCCTGACATCTTCAGCTAAGCTTTGCTGACTTGGATGAGCCACTGAAGAAAGAAGTGCAGAAACTGAAAGAAATGAGGGCTCGTAGCAGACCTATAGCAGGTAATTACCTTTCTTCTTCTTTCCACTTTCTAGGACAGTCCAGAATTTACTTTTCCTCATATTAAAATTGCTCCCAGGTTGTGACAGCTTTTGTCTCAGATCTTACCTGTGTAAGATGGTGAGACCAGACAACTGGGATTAAACTCAAAACAATTTTCGTTATGGTGGTGTTATAAAAGGATCATATTAATATCCGTGTCTAAATCAACAGTCCTCATAGCTATATATTCTATTTTCAGGGTAGAAACTGAAAATGCCTATGAACACCCTCCCAGGTTTCTCTTCTCTACCACTCAAGGACTGCTTGAGTCATGATTTTGGTCAGATATTATTTAAACTTGATTTGTCGGCAGCACCAAAGTCCAAAGCTAAAGAAACGATGGTTTTCTTACCTGTCTTTTTTTTCTTTCCTCAGTGGTTTGGGTTTTTTTAGTCAAAGTTTTTGTCTTATTCTCACTGTAGTCTGAGTGGGATAAGCAATGGAAATAGTGCTTGTCTGGGGAGAGGGTAGGAGAAGTAGAAATGCTAAGTTCCAGATGAGTTTTTCCTTCCCGTTAAAGGTGTCAACTGAGTCTGTGTTGTTCATTCCCTCTGATTTTTAAGTAGCTCCAGTGGTTGCCCCAGAGGAAGAGTGGGAAGCAATGCTGCCAGAAGTTAGGGCTGCCACACAGCAGCTCTTTCAGCCACTGGAGGAAGGGGAAGAGGAGGTGCTGGAAATGGAAGAAACAGTGGAGAGGACAGTAGAGCAAATCACTGGGCTGTTGAAGAAGCTGAGATACAAGTAAGAAAGCTCGGCAGTTTGACATTGTTTATCCCAAAGGGTGATTTCCAGTAACATTACTCTGTAGGAAGGATTGACATGGGGACCCAGCACAAGATGCTGGTAGGAGCTGCTTTCTCAGGTGTTCAGGGCAAAGCTGGATATTTCCCCTTATGTTCTGCTCTGATGTGTTGCTGATACTCTCTTGGGCAATGTCATTGTCCAGGAGCGCAGCCCGCCTTACGCAGAAGGCCCTGTGTCAATTCCAGGGAAAGGAACCTTTCATCAGTCCTGGGGAGGAAAATGAGGAGGCAACAATCCTGGGTGTTCTGAAGAGACTTTACACAGGTAACTGTATCCCTCTGTCTGTTCCCTAACTTCAAGATAATGCCAGGGCCAGACTAAAACCTGCTGGTATGCTCTGTCTCTCTTTCTGACCTGTGGGGCTCAGTCTGTGTGTACTTGGCAGCTCCCAGGGCTGCAGCATCTCTGCATTATTTGTTCATCTAGTACATTGGCATTTTAGCTGGATCATATTGATCTTAATTTCTGGTTGGAACGGTTCCATGGTCTTAGTAAAAGCATTTCTGGTGCTTTAAATCATGTAATATCTGAGGGGAATGAAGCCAATGTTGCCACTGTCACCCTTCATCCTTGTCTGAATATGTCAGGAATTCTGCTTCCTGAACAGGTGGTGGCACATAATGCTTACCCTTAGCAGCCTTGACCAAGTATATGGTTCAAGCAAAGTTTGGTTATTTGGGGCCTGAGCCTCTGGGTGTACTTATAAGACTTCACATACTTTATGTTTGGTGTTTGTTTCAACATAAGGTTGCTTACCCAATCATGTTGAGCATATTTCTGTTGGAAGTCTATTGTCTAAAAGTCTTAACTTCGTGAATTCTCCACACTTGCACAAACTTTGCTTGGGAGTAGTAGTGTTTGCCTTCTCCCTGGTTCCCTTTTAGGGCCCTCATCTATCTTTGGGGAATTATCAAATTCAGATTAACCCCCATCAGCATTTTAATGGAGTTTACCCCAAATGCCTTTGTACCAAGCTGGCATGTCTCTGGAGCATCACACTGTGGTATGGGAACGTGCTCCACAGCATGCTGAAATTTGGTAGCTAGGTCTGATGGCAGAATATGAATTTTTGTATCCTGGCTCTCTGAAGGTGTCACTGTGGCGTGGGGAGAGGAGGGTTAAAATGCCCTGAACCATGCCTGTTTTCTCTCTTCAGTACTGCTCACAAACAAATGTGCTGTGTAGGTTCATGCCTAGGTGAGAATAGTGAGGATCCTCCACATGACAACAGCAGTGATGAGATTGAAGAAGTTGTGCAGGAAGAGCAGCCTCAAACAGAGCTGGTCAAACAGGAGATGTTGGTGCAGTACCTGCAAGATGCTTACAACTTCTCAGTGAAAATCACAGAAGCTCTGAACCTGATAAGCAAGATGATGTATGAAAACTCTGTCTCAGGTATGTGACATAACCATGGAGTCCTTTTTTCCCATTCAGCATTTCTAGATCTTTTCTTGCTTGAGAGAAGATGTTGGAGTAGTAAAGCTCCAGGCGAAGGAGAAAAGATTGAAGGAGCTGCTTTTCATTGAGCAGATGTGATAGACACTTCCAGGGTATTGGAAAAGCAAGCACCATCTAAATGAATATCATTAAAAAGGTTGAATAGGGTATGAGCAGGCTTTTTAGGAATCCATTTTTTTAAATACCAAGGTTGAAAAGGTTTAATTTAATATGTTTAAAAGATGTTTTTAAAAACATATGAAATACAATGTATTTAAACTTTTTGAAGTTAAAAAAACTGGCCAGGTGACCAAAGTGAGTTCACTTGCAGAAACTACCCTGTCTCCTGTGGGGAGGAAGGGGTGTTCATTATCTCAGCTGAGGTTCTCCCAAAGTAAGCCTGGCCAGTAGAGCTGGATTTGGTTATGTGCTCAGTGCCCTGACACAGCTTCAGCTGTTATGCTGGCCACAAGAGGGGAACTAAGCAGTTGGTCTCACCTTTCCTCAACCTTTATTCTCTAGTTAAACATGAGCCTGATCAATAGGTTCTGTGGCCTGGTTCTCTTCAGTGCTGTAGAGAAAGGTGGTGATCAGAAGGCCTTTGGGTTAATTCAGCTGTTCATATTTAATATTAGAACTAATGTAATCACTTAGATTTTTTGTAGTGTGTGTCAGAAATTGGCATTTCCAAGGGATGAGGGGCACAACTCCCTCTCCCATGCTCTCCAGCACATCCACTTGCACAGATCTGGGATATGGATGGGTGTGGATGCTGCAAATACTTCTGAGGCTTCATCTGTGTTGAGGGGTCATTAATTGCTATAAGCACGTGGCCTTCCCCAATGAGGTTGGGTGTCATTAGCTATTTGCATGCATGAAAATGAACTCCTGGGTTCTGTGTTTTACATTGAACCTTTGAAGCTCAGGGCCAAGAAATTGCCCTACCTGGTACTGAAACACCTGGGGTTCGATTGTGGGGGTGTTTTTTAATGGATGCACAAATTTTAATAACCATTTTCATCTTCCTGTTGTCCTGCACTGTAGTATAAGGTAGGCAAATCCAATGTCTGAACAGTGAGGGTGTTTTGAGATATTGTCTCCGTTTGGAGAGAGTATGCTGCTGGGTAAGGGACTGATGCTAAGGGATGTCTGTGCTCAGATTTAGCCTTTTTTAATTAAAGATTTAATATTTGAAGATTTAATTTTTTTTTTCTGTTGCAAATTTGTGCATTGTGGTGTGACTGAGGGCAGGGAAAGCACACCAGCTCACCTGTTAGATGTTAATTCTCATTTGTAAGGGTTTACACTGGTAAAAACTCTTACTTAACCAGAGATCAGACTATGAATTTTTAGTTATACAGCTCCTCTGATCATTGCTGTTGATATCTTGTGATGCTGTCTAACTTTATTGGGTTTTTTTTTTTGTCTTATTAGAACACTGTGCAGTCTGTTTCAGGAGTAGTCAAGCTGAAACCAAACACAGTATTCCTTACCCCGTTTGTATATCAAATAGCTTAGTTCCTCTAGTTATATCATTGCACTGGGGCTTATATTCAGCTGTCTGCTGTGACTAAGAGATGTTTTTTCCCAAAGTTTGTTTCCCAAAAGAGAACTTTGTTCTTTTGTCCTGGTTTGAAAGGACAGGTGTCTGCCAGTAGGGGCAGAAGTTTCCCTTTTTGGAATAGAGACTTTGGTTCCACTCCCCTCCCCCAAGTATTACGATTGTTTGAATCAAGGACTCTGAGGCAGAGATAAGAGGGGGTGGGAATAACAGCTCTTTTACTAATATATCTAACTATACAAACAGAAAACAATAACAGTTAAAATTGCTAACAGAACGAAATAGATAACTCGGTGTCAGTCCCTTTAGATGCAAGCACGCTGTCTCTGTGCTTAGTCCAGAGCCCGGATTTGCCAGAGGGCAGACGGGAACGAAGGCAGGAGGGAGGGGGGAGGGGCAGCAGCGGCCACGCCGGTCTCGGGCGGGAACGGGCTCACCCTCACCGAGGGCGGCGGCTCCTCGCTCACCGTGTGTGTCCGGGGGATCAGCTGTGTCCGCAGAGGCAGGAGGCTGGAACGGGGCAGATGCAGGGCAGGTGATCGCAGAGGGTCTGGCTCTGCTGTGCTCGACCGCGTGGCTGAACGATCCCAGGCATCCTCCTCCCAGCTCGCCGGAAACGCGAGTGCCCTCCTGGAAGCCTCAGAGGCCCCTCCGGGGGCCGTCCCCACCCACCCCCTTTGTCTGGACCCATCAGGGACCCTGGGTGTAGCCCGGCCAGCTCCATTGGCATGATAATGGGAAAAATTCTTACGATTGACACAGTAACAGAAAAGCACTCAACCCCCAACATTATCCACCCCGAATTTTTTCCATGCTACATGCTACATCATATTGAAATCTTTAAATTATATACATAGATGTAGCTACAGGCACAGTATCATATATAGTTCACCCTAGAACAAGGTCCCCTTGGGGTATGCATCGGGTCTCTCCATCCTTTTGCATCACCCACCAAGTGCAACCTGGTCCTTGAGCGAAAACCACCCCACGAACAGGATTGTCTTTGCTGGAAGCAGAGTTCACCCAGACAGTTTTCCCTAACATGCCTCTCAGGTGTACCACTGGAACCTTATCTCCATCTGCTGCTCCCAAGGGCTCTGACTGGGCAGGGCCTGCTCGATTAGTGGAACCTCGGGTATTCACTAACCATGTGGCCTTTGGTAGATTGATCTCCCAGTTCTTGAAAGTCCCCCCACCAAGTGCCTTTAAGGTGGTTTTAAGCAGACCATTGCACCGTTCGACTTTCCCAGCCGCTGGTGCATGGTAGGGAATATGGTACACCCACTCGATGCCATGTTCTTTAGCCCAGGTGTTTATAAGGCTATTTTTGAAATGAGTCCCATTGTCTGACTCAATTCTTTCAGGGGTACCATGCCTCCAGAGGACTTGTTTTTCCAGGCCCAGGATGGTGTTCCGAGCAGTGGCGTGGGGCACAGCGTAGGTCTCCAACCATCCGGTGGTGGCTTCCACCATGGTCAGCACGTAGCGCTTGCCCCGGCGGGTCTGAGGCAGTGTGATATAGTCAATCTGCCAGGCCTCTCCGTACTTATATTTGGACCATCGCCCCCCATACCAGAGGGGCTTCACCCGCTTGGCCTGTTTGATGGCAGCGCACGTGTTACAGTCATGAATAACCTGAGAGATGCTGTCCATGGTTAGATCCACCCCTCGGTCTCGTGCCCACTTATAGGTGGCGTCTCTGCCCTGATGGCCTGAGGCATCGTGGGCCCATCAAGCCAGGAACACTTCTCCCTTGTGTTCCCAATCTAAGTCTATCTTTGAGACCTCTATCTGTGCAGCCTGATCTACCTGCTTGTTGTGCCTGTGTTCTTCATTAGCCCGACTCTTGGGAACATGGGCATCCACATGACGGACTTTCACGGGGAGCTTCTCTACCCGAGTGGCAATGTCTTTCCACTCATCAGCAGCCCAGATTGGTTTTCCTCTACGTTGCCAGTCAGCCTTTTTCCACCTTTCCAGCCAACCCCACAGAGCATTGGCTACCATCCACGAATCAGTTTAAAGGTAGAGCTTTGGCCATTTCTCTCTCTCATCAATGTCCAAGGCCAGCTGAACAGCTTTGAGTTCAGCAAGTTGACTCGATCCACCTTCTCCTTCGGTAGCTTGTGCAACCTGTCGTGTGGGGCTCCATACGGCAGCTTTCCACTTCCGGTTCATCCCCACAATGCGGCAGGAACTGTCGGTGAAAAGGGCGTAGCATGTTTCATCTGCTGGCAGCTGGTTGTACGGTGGAGCTTCTTCAGCCCGGGTCACTTGCTTCTGCTCCTCTTCATCAGCGAGACCAAAATCTTTACCTTCTGGCCAGTTTGTAATTATCTCCAAAATCCCAGGGCGATTTGGGTTACCAATACGGGCGCGCTGCGTGATGAGGGCAATCCACTTGCTCCATGTGGTGTCGGTGGCGTGGTGAGTAGAGGGAACCTTTCCTTTGAACATCCACCCCAGCACTGGCAGTCGGGATGCCAGGAGAAGTTGTGCTTCTGTGCCAATCACCTCTGAGGCAGCTTGAACTCCCTCATAGGCAGCCAAGATTTCCTTCTCTGTGGGAGTGTAGTTGGCTTCAGATCCTTTGTAGCTTCTGCTCCAGAATCCCAGGGGTCGGCCTCGGGTCTCACCAGGCACCTTCTGCCAAAGGCTCCAGGACAGACCATGGTTCCCAGCTGCAGAGTAGAGCACATTCTTTACCTCTGGTCCTGTCCTGACTGGGCCAAGGGCCACTGCATGAGCGATTTCCTGTTTGATCTGGGCAAAAGCTTGCTGTTGTTCAGGGCCCCAATGGAAATCGTTCTTCTTGCGAGTGACCTGGTAGAGAGGGCTCACAATCTGGCTGTACTCAGGGACGTGCATTCTCCAAAAGCCGATAGCACCTAGAAAAGCTTGTGTCTCCTTCTTGCTTGTTGGTGGGGACATTGCAGTGATCTTATTGATGACTTCAGTGGGGATCTGGCGCCGTCCATCCTGCCACTTCACTCCCAGGAACTGGATCTCTCGGGCAGGTCCTTTGACTTTGCTCTTTTTAATGGCGAAACCAGCTCCCAGTAAAATCTGGATGATCTTCTCTCCTTTCTCAAACACCTCCATTGCTGTGTTCCCCCACACAATGATGTCATCGATGTACTGCAAATGTTCTGGAGCCTCACCCTTCTCCAGTGCAGCCTGGATCAGTCCGTGGCAGATGGTGGGGCTGTTTCCACCCCTGGGGCAGTCGGTTCCAGGTGTACTGCACGCCCCTCCAGGTGAAAGCAAACTGAGGCCTGCACTCTGCTGCCAAAGGAATGGAGAAGAATGCATTTGCAATGTCAATGGTGGCATACCACCTTGCTGCCTTGGACTCCAGCTCGTACTGGAGTTCCAGCATGTCCGGCACGGCAGCGCTCAGCAGTGGAGTCACTTCATTCAATGCCCGATAGTCCACAGTCAGTCTCCATTCTCCATCAGATTTCTGCACAGGCCAGATAGGACTGTTGAAGGGTGAGTGGCTCTTGCTGACCACCCCTTGGCTCTCTAGATCACGGATCATTTTGTGGATGGGGATCACAGCATCTCGATTTGTCCGGTACTGCCGGCGGTGCACGGTCATGGTGGCAATTGGCACCTGTTGTTCAGTCACTTTCAGGAGTCCTACTGCAGAGGGGTTTTCTGACAGTCCAGGCAAGGTGTTCAACTGCTTAATGCTCTCTGTCTCTACAGCAGCTATTCCAAAAGCCCACTTGAACCCCTTTGGGTCTTTGTAGTAGCCGTTCCTGAGGAAGTCTATGCCTAGAATGCACGGTGCCCCTGGGCCAGTTACAATTGGATGTTTCTGCCACCCCTTCCCTGTCAGGCTAATCTCAGCTTCCAGCAAAGTGAATTCCTGTGATCCCCCCGTCATCCCAACAATGGAAACAGGTACCTTCCCCACATGTTCTGATGGTATCAGGGTGCATTGTGAACCAGTATCAACTAACACTTTATGTTTCTGTGGCTTTGACGTGCCAGGCCATCGCACCCACACTATCCAATAGATCCTGTCATCCCATGCCTCTCCCTGGCTAGAGGCAGGGCCCCTCTAGCCCTGGTTATTATTTCTTTCCTGGGCATACATAGTGGAGGTTCCTTCCAGGGGATCTGACAGAACATCCTCCTTGCTGTAATACCCTGCACCTTGCTTGTGGGAGGTTGAGGCTACCTTCATTTTAGTGCGGCTCCCTCGGTTAGCATTTCCCTCCCTGAGCTGACGCACCCGTGCTGCCAGGACAGAAGTGGGTTTCCCATCCCATTTTCCCATGTCTTCCCCATGGTCTCGCAGGAAAAACCACAGGTCAGCTCGTGAGGTGTACCCTCTCTCCCTAGCTGGGGGACGTGAAGCTCTGACTTGGGGGCCTGTGACTCGTACTGCTGCTACGCTGATCTTCCTCACCTCCTCCCTCACCTCCCTCATCTCCTCCATCATCTCCTCCCTCATATCCCTCATCCTATCTTCGACCTGTTGGAGGTCCCTGGCCACGGCAGAGACATTAGCCTGCATTGGGCCATTCATCATGCTCTCAAAATTTCTGAGTTTGTTGGCAACAGAACACACTGTCTCTGGACTGTTATCGGCATTAATCACTGCTATGTAGGTGGTATATTGAGATGGACCCAAGGTTGCCAGATTCCATAACATCTGCCTTGTGCACTTGACCTTGTCAGGGTCATTGTCATGCTGTCCATCCCTCCCAAAGAATACCTCTAATACTGCTACTTCTCTCAGCTGCTGGATCCCTTCCTCAAGGGTCTTCCAGCGCATCCTACGGTGGTGCTCCTGCATTCTCTCTCTGTGGACAAACTTCTCTCTCACACTCATTAAAAGCCGGTCCCAGAGGGAAAGGAGGCCTTGCTCCCTTACGAATATCTGGTCCACACCTGAATCCTGGGCCAAGGATCCCAAATTCCTGGCCTCAGTTCCATCCAGTTGAACACCTGTTCCCGTAAGGTCCCAGACCCGGAGTAACCAAGTTGTAAAAGGCTCACGGCCCCGCCGAGCAATGTCTTTACGCAGGTTACGGAGACTATCGTATGAGAGGGACTCGGTGACAATCTCAACCTCTGGCTCCCTTGCTGGTTGTGAGGACCCTTCTTGCTGATCCCCATTATCTAAGTGCCTCGTTTTAATCTTAGATTTCCTAGTTTCCACAGGAGCAACTGCTGCTGGCTGTGGCTGCTCCTGTGATCCAGCTGGAACCTGGACAGATACAACATCTACGGGTTCCACTGCAGCACCATCTGACTCTCCTTCTTTAGGGCAGGGTTTCTCACCAGCTGGAGAAAAATACTCCTTCATCATCTGGCTATGCTCCTTCAACATCTGATTCTGCTCTTTCAGCATTTGGCCTATATCCTTCACTAGAGCCCCCACCCACTCTGGGTGGCTCATTTCTGCAGTGGGCTGTGGGGCAGCATCAGGCTCTGGGGCAGCATCCCTAGTCCCTGGGGCAGAGGCAGGTTCTGGGGCAACCTCCCTAGTCTCTGGGGCAGAGGCAGGTTCTGGGACAACATCCCTAGTCCCTGCGGCAGAGGCAGGTTCTGGGGCAGCATCCCTAGTCCCTGGGGCAGAGGCAGGTTCTGGGGCAGCATCCCTAGTCCCTGGGGCAGGTATCAGAGTTGTTGTCCAAGCCAATATTCCCTTGATTCTGAATGCTAAGTAGAACAAGCCTACCAGCAACACCAGCCACTGTATAATAACAGTGGCAATTAAAACAGATCTGAAATCCTTGAGAACCAGTGGGGTAGCCTCAAAAAACTGGGTGATGGGTTGGAAGAAAATTTCCCTTGCACTCGTTATCTCACAGTAATTACCATTACTGAAATAGCCCCAGAAACACGCAGTTAGAGTACGATAGCTCCGGATCCATGCAACCGCTTCCCAGAAAAAATTAAAAACCCATGAATTCCTGACATAATCAATCCACCAAACCAATCGGACAATAGCCACAGCAACCTTGGTGAGGGGGCCCAAATTCAAAAAAGGGCTTACAAATGGGAGGGAGATGGCTGTGACCACATGGAACACAAACCAGATTAAACCAGACAACATATTGCCAGTTAAGAGACCTGTTATTCCTGTCTTAACTCTCAACTCAGTGCCCTCGAGCCTCACGTTGGGCGCCAAAATCTGTCCTGGTTTGAAAGGACAGGTGTCTGCCAGTAGGGGCAGAAGTTTCCCTTTTTGGAATAGAGACTTTGGTTCCACTCCCCTCCCCCAAGTATTACGATTGTTTGAATCAAGGACTCTGAGGCAGAGATAAGAGGGGGTGGGAATAACAGCTCTTTTACTAATATATCTAACTATACAAACAGAAAACAATAACAGTTAAAATTGCTAACAGAACGAAATAGATAACTCGGTGTCAGTCCCTTTAGATGCAAGCACGCTGTCTCTGTACTTAGTCCAGAGCCCGGATTTGCCAGAGGGCAGACGGGAACGAAGGCAGGAGGGAGCGGGGAGGGGCAGCAGCGGCCACGCCGGTCTCGGGCGGGAACGGGCTCACCCTCACCGAGGGCGGCGGCTCCTCACTCACCGTGTGTGTCCGGGGGATCAGCTGTGTCCGCAGAGGCAGGAGGCTGGAAACGGGGCAGATGCAGGGCAGTTGATCACAGAGGGTCTGGCTCTGCTGTGCTCGGCTGCGTGGCTGAACGATCCCAGGCATCCTCCTCCCAGCTCGCCGGAAACGCGAGTGCCCTCCTGGAAGCCTCAGAGGCCCCTCCGGGGGCCGTCCCCACCCACCCCCTTTGTCTGGACCCATCAGGGACCCTGGGTGTAACCCGGCCAGCTCCATTGGCATGATAATGGGAAAAATTCTTTCAATTGACACAGTAACAGAAAAGCACTCAACCCCCAACATCTTTCTCAAAGATGGTCTCTGTGCTCTTTCCCTAACCATATCACATTTGATTTAGCTGTAATATGGTAAATTTGTGTTTCTTTTCTGGGACATCTACATTTTTGTACTAGTGATCCCATTCTGACTCAAGCCCTCTGCAGACAGTGGCAGTGATCTCTAGATGCTTGTAGAGCTTGCTGTGAGACCAGTACTCCTATGAATTTGTTTTAATGGCCTCTCTAATGGGAACTGGGAAAGAGCTGCATTATCACAACTGTTCTCTCTGCAGTGGTGCAGGAAGCCATTGAGTTCTTCGTGACAGTCTCACAGTTTGGTGTGCCCCAGGCACTGCTTGGAGTCCGCAGGATGCTGCCCCTCATATGGTCAAAGGAGCCTGCAATTAAGGAGGCCGTGCTGAATGCCTACAGACAGCTCTATCTGAGCCCCAGTGAGGATTCAGAGAGGTATGGATCTTCCTAATCAGATTTTTTTTTTCCTTTTCCTCCCCCCATCCCCTTTCTGCCTTTGGGAATGGTGTATGGACAGGAAGAGAACTGAGAGTTGCCATGCTTGGTGCTGAGCTGAAACATAAGGCTATTACTTGGGTAACCCAGACCTCCTGCAGGATCTACTGCTGAGCTTCTGTTCCTGGTTTGTCATAGAGTTCACATGTAGGAAATTCAGGCAGCAAATCTCTGTGGGACCCTGCTAAGCACATGCTGAGAATTACTTGAAGTTAAACTGTTGTCAGGCACTAATATTTATTGTTCTCATAAATTTCACTTTCATACAAAGCATTGCCTAAATAGTCTGGGTAGGGTCCCTATCTGATAGGGAACAGAAGTGTTAATTATCAGTGTTTCTCTCGCCAGCAGGGTTCTTGACTGGCAACAGTGAATTTCAGTGTGTTAAGAGTCCACTGTCAATATGGAGTCATCCCATGTCCAGGAGTCTTACATACTTCACTCTCTGTGGTCAAAGTTATTAGCCAATGTCAGTTGTCCCATTTTGAGTTTTTTATAACTGTAGTTGTTCATCCTGCTGGGATAATAAGAGGAACAGTGTGGTCTAAAGTTGAAACTATATTTCTCTTAGCAAAGCTCAGTTTTTTTTGCTGACAAGTCATACATGCTGTAGCCTTGGTCACGTGTAGGCATTCTGCTTCTGATGTACACAATACATTCCCCATTTGTTTATCCTTCACACTCTACAAGGTTAATTCTTATTTGGGTGCTTTCACACGTGATTCTGCTTGTATTTCAGTCAGACCAATCTTAAATCTTTTTCTAACAATTTCTACATGTCTTAGATGGGAGGATGTCAAAGGGTCTTTGTTGCTTATCCTTCATGAGGATTTGGTGGTGGGAGCTTGCTGCCACTTGCAAGTCTGCTTCTTCCATTCTAGAGAAGAGCTGTCTCCTCTCTGATGTGGCACTTGCCCTTTTTTAGTGCTTACCCACTTGTAAATCCTGTTGGATTCCTGTGCAATAAGTGTGATCCCTGGTGAGATGCACCATAACTCATCCTCATTTGTACCATCAGGGCAATAATGAGCACTTGCTGATTCTTATTCCTTCCTGATAATATTGCCTGGAGACAGCACTTCTACAGTTTGTGCTCTGTCCTCATTTGTTCATAGAGAGATTTTCAGTTTCTAGGGAATTGTACTTTGACCTATGGTTGAGAATAAACTGGGAAATGGCTGCTTAGTGCCTCTGATTGGATCATTGAGCACCAGAAGGAGCACCAGTGCACAAGGCAATGGACTTTTAAGGCTACATCATGGTAATTGGCACTTGAGTTGGGTGACTTTGAGAACTCTAGTTTGTTGTGGGAGTTTTCCTGATCTTGTGAATCATCTCTGTTATCCAACAGATGTTTTCAGCTCTTTCAGTAGGGCAGTAGTTGTGACAGTTGCTTTTTCTTTACCTTTTAATTTTTTATTGTTATCTTTTCCCTTTCAAAGGGCCAAAGCACAGGTCCTGGTGCATTCTCTCTCTCTCATCATGGTGGATGCATCACTGGGAACGATACAGTGCTTAGAGGAAATAGTGAGTATTTGCCTTGCCTGGGTTTGGACTGTGTATCTGTTTTATTAAAATGGTAGTCATTGCAGATTACATCTTTACTTTGAAGTTCATTCTCCTTTGCCTCTCTCTGATTTTTTCATTCCATTCCTTTTGCAGATCTCAGAGTTTGTGCAGAAAGATGAAATAAAGCCTGCTGTGACCCAGCTGCTTTGGGAGCGGTTCACGGAAAAATGTCCGTGCTCGTCGCTGGAACGCCGCGCTGCTGTGATGCTGCTGGGGATGATGGCACGGTGAGCCTGGGGCTGGAAGGGTGCACAGGGAGTCAATTTTTATTGAAGAACTCTGGGTTCTGCATCAGCTGACTCTTTGGCTCTAGCTTCAAAAATAGTAACCCTATCATGGGGTAATGAAGCCTGGAACTGAACATAGTTGTGCTGGATCCCACCAGCATGGCCTTTGAATGATTTTGATGAGATTATTTTCCTTATGTGAATGTCCATCCCTTCCCAGAGTTTACAGTGTCACAATTCTGCAGCTTTGTCTGTGTTTGGATAAGAACAGTGAAAAGCTGCTGAGTAGAGATGTCTGGAGCCTTGAGCATGAAGAAAAATGCATCTGTTTCAGTTTATGGGGAAAAAAAAAAAAAAGCAAATGCACTAAAAGATTTTAATTTTCTCAGTTTCCCAGTCCAGTAACCCTTTGGCATTCAACTTACCTGCTCTTCTTGCTGTTCTTACTTCAGTCCTTCATTAGTCAGAAACAGGCCTGCATAATGATGATCCTAAAATTCTTTCACAGGCAGAAAGGGGAACAAGTGAGTATGGATTTGGAATTGGCTTTTTTTGGATAATGTTGGTTTGGTTTGGTTTGGTTTGTTTCCCACAGTAAGGGAAGTAATGGTATATGTCACAAGTCCTGAGCTCCTGGACTCTTTCCTACTTTCCAACATTTTTGTTTTTCTTACCTCTGTAAGTTTTGGTCCTTTCTGATTGGAAAGAACAGTCAAGAATATTCCTTTAACAAAGAGGCTATGCCCACTGTTGATCACTTTGGAGTAATTCATCTCCTAGTGGAGAGTGAATTACACTGGATTCTGTGGAATATTGCTTGCTGCTCCTCTAGCTATATCTTGAGATGTTTGGATGGGTTTCATTTTTCCCCCTCTTATTCAAACCACTCTCTTCCACAAGACACAAGGAGTATTTCTCTTGGTTATCCATGCTTCTGTAAACTTTCAGCAGCATCTCATGTGATGTCCCCATACCCTCTATTCACAGAGGAAAGCCAGAGATCATAGGTAGCAACCTGGACATCTTGGTGACCATGGGGCTGTCTGAGAAGGCATGTGAAGACTATAGGCTGCCTCAAGAAGTATGCAATGTTATTTCCAAGCTTGCCAGTAACCCCAAGGTAAGGCTTGGGGTTTGTTCTTGAGGTCATGCAGAAACAAAGAAAGGGGGAAAATTGTTTATATGGAAGAAGAGAGAGAGGTAATTAAATTTTTACAGATTTTGAAATTAAGTAGGTTGAGACCATTCAGCAGCACTGTCTGGAAAGCTTAGCACACATCAGTGAACATGTAATAAAAGAATTTTCATTAGGCAACAGGCTGAATTCAATTAGTAAAGAGTTCAGTGCACAAGAAAATATGTTTTCCTTTCAATTCTTTTCTTCAGATTCCCAATTCTAAACTGATTTGTGTTTTCTCAACCATGAAACCCTTTCCTCTACTGATATTTTCTGGTGGTGTGATTCTTTTGCCCTCCCTACTAATTGATATGCAGGAGTTGTCAGCTGTACAGCAGAATATAAAACATAAAAGGTTTTCAAACCTGTCCATGTTGTACTTAGAACAACATGATGGTTGATGGCTTCTTTCCCTGGGAAAAAATTTACACTTTTTTTTTTAATGCACTTGGAAAAAAAAATCAGTTTTTTTTGACTCAGTCATTTGGGGCATTTTGGTTCAGGAGTTCTATCACAAAAGCAGTCCTCCTTCACAGAGCAGCATCATTCTGTGACAGCCCCTTCCACTGGGGATGTTGCTGCATGAACTTCATGAGTTAACATGTATCACAACATTCTTAAATGTTCTAAAGATGGCTATAATTCAATTTTTGATTGACTTAAGTCTGTAGTTCTGTCTTAAGTTTGTATGTGAAAAGGAACTGAACTGAAAATGTTTGACTGAGTGCCTGACTGCCAGTAGCTCTTCTTCACCCACCCATCCTCCCAACCAGAAATTCAGTACAGAGGACAGGATTGTGGTGAATCAGGAGTTTTTGTTTTAAGCTACTGAAAGCTGGTAAATCCTCAAGTAAATTCTCTTTTGTTCAAGCATATATTCATCAGGCAGACACAGGTGTGCTGCGACACCTCAGGTATTGTCACACTTGGTTTAGTAGTTCTCTAGGTTATCTTACTCCCAACCTAAAATCTAGTGTGACTGATACAGAATATATGCAACAACCTAACTGTGAGGTGGTCTTGGATCCAGCCATATCCTGTGTTGTTTCCACTGATGTTATTTTGCTTTTAAACAAACACAAAGTTTCTGGGGTACCCCAAGGATAGCTGACTTACTGTTGATGACTCTTAAGATCCAGAGGTTTCCCTCTTCATTCATTGCAGAGAATGAGTAAATAATATCAGATTTTAAATGAATCCTTTTAACATTTCAAAAGAGTTGTTTTAAGGTGAGATGGTGGAATTGTCTGGATTGGCCTGGGATCATCAATTGGCCAAGTTTTAAATCCACCCAGTGTAGTTTCCATGCTGTCACAAGTGACAGTAATGTCCCTGCTGCATGTTTAGCTGCAGAGCAGTACTGGATGTCCCTGGCATGGGTTTGATTAACATTGTGCACACAGAAAGGTTAAGTACTGGGAAGGACATGGGGGAGTCTGATGTGCTGCTCCCATGGGAGTAACCCACCTGTTGTCTCTGCAGCCAGCACTGGAGAAGAACAGTGCCCCTTTTCGACTGCTACAGAGCCACATGCTCTTTGGTTGCCTGAGTGAGACTGTGAGTAAAGGTGAGACCAGGTCAGCAGGAGGTGTGGAGGAGATGGGGTTGGGCTGCAAGACCACCTGTGTTATCATTGGTGTGTGTGGGTACATTGCTCCCTCTTCTCATCAGGGTTTGCCCAGCCAAGCAGTCACTGGATCCCCTTCATGGAGGCAGCTATAACACTCATCTACCAGCTGGCAGAAGGGGCAGAGGAGATCTGTGCTGACATCCTGCATGTATGCTGTCAGCAAGCTCTGGAGAAACTGCAGGAGGCTGATGAGCAGAAAGCTGGTGAGGAAAAAAGCTAATAAAGGAAACCTGTACCTATGGTTTCCAGTGCTGCTTTGGGTGGCCTTGAGTAAGTGTAGGAGAATAGAGCTGAGGGGTTGGTGTAAGTGTTGGCATGGGAGGATGTGAGTGCTGTGAAGGAATCTGTGGACTGGAGATGGGTTACATGGTGAGACTTGGTACTAACTAACTAATGGGGAAGTGGTGTAGATCAACACTGAACTGTGGTCATTTTGCCCCTTTAGATGCAGGGGATTCTCCACAGAGAGTCTCTGATGCTGCTGGCAGTCTCCCAACATTCCTGCTGCTGCACCTGGTGTCCCTTGTGGGACAGGTGGCACTACAGCAGGTAGCATATTTGGAAGTGTCTGTGAGTGCAGAGCTACGCAGACGCCGCATCCTCAAAGAGGAGAAGACCAAGAAGCAATCTGACACCAGCACAAAGAAGCAGAGACCCCAGGTGAGAACCAAGGTTTTCCTATGAGCAGCTCTTCTAGTGTCCCAGCTATAGCAAACTTCTGGAGAATGCAGTCCTGAGGTTGCATGAGGTACAGGGCAATGTGTACTTCAGGAATAGAAACAGACACACATTTACAGGGAGAGCTGAAGTGCTTGAATGACCCTGTCCACTGAAACTCCCACATTGGTCTTGAGGTTTGAGAGGGGAGGTAGTGAAGGATGATGTCCTGGCCATGTTTATTCTTGTGCTTCAGGCAAACATTCCCCTTTCACTCATCACCTTCTTTCTTACTAGTGCAGTCTTTTGCAACTGATGCAGTAGTGGTGAAGAGCATCCATTTATGCACCGGAAAAGGCTTCCTAGAACCCCAGTCCAGAAGATTTGGGACTGCTATCCTCTGTTAGGTAGTAATGATGAAGTTTTAACAGTAGTCTTTCTAATGTGATTTGGATGCTACAAATGTCCTGTTTGGTTAGGTCTACCCTGGAATGTTTTCCAGATTCTAATGAGGCTGACTTCCCTGGGTAGGAATAAAGAAAAATGTGTCCATCTAGGTATCCAGTCTCTATTAGATGCTTATACTGATAAGTCTGTAGAGAACTTTGTAGTTCATTTCCTCATCCACTCCAGTGTCACTACCATTTTCCACACAAGAGGAGGTTATTATGAGATTTTCAAAGAAGTAGCAGTTGTATACAGATTTGGTCCCCATTGCAATGCCCATGTCTCCTTTCTTCTCTTGTGTTGCTTTTTATTTGCTATAAGGCTTCCCAAAATCTTGCTCACAAAACCAGCAATTCAAAGGCTGCTTTAAGTTTCTTGCTTTTACTATTTGAATGTCCCTTAATTTATGCAGGACTCACACACCGATGCTGGATGTCTCCTAGGTCTGTTTTATCTTAGTAGTGTTAGTAGTTCAGGCTTTCTTTATATTCTGGGCTCCTCATTACAAGAGAGGCATGGAGCTCCTGGAGCAGATCCGGTGGAGGGCAATAAAGATGATTAAGGGACTGGAGTACCTCTCTTGGAAGTAAAGGCTGAAGGAGCTGGGCCTCTTATATGCCTCAAGACTGAAAGGGGACCTCATCAATGTCTGTAAATATTTGAAGAAGGAGTGCCAAGAGGATGGAGCCAGATTGCTCTTGTTGGTGCCAAGCACTAGAAACATGAGGCAATGGGCAGAAAATTATGCACAGTTCAAGTTCCACCTGAATATGAGGATGAACTTCTTTACTGTGAGGGTGACCAAACACTAGAACAGGTTGCCCAGAGAGGTTGTAGAGTCTCCCTCACTTGAGGTACTCAAGAACCATCTGGACACAATCCTGTGCAATGTGGAAGGTTTCCAGAAAGACATGAAAACCCTGCTGGAGCAAGAATGCTGGACCTGATGACCCACTGTGGTCCCTTCCACCCTAACTATGTGATCCTGTGATTGGTGTTCTATAGCATGTAGACTGGCAAATCCCAGACTGCACTTCACAGCTTCCTTCAGTTCTTGGGGGAAAGTGGGTTATTACACTCTGTGTCAGTCTGTTCTCCATTCTAGTTGTGCAGCTGGTAACATGCATATACCTCACACCTCAGAGAAGAGAACCCTGTTAAGAAAGAGGTTATTGTTGCCTGATGTCTTTCTTAAAGTCTCCTCTCTGCACAGAGCACAGGGAACGAGAGCACTATGGAGGAGGAGCTGGGCCTTGTGGGAGCTACAGCTGATGACACCGAGGCCGAGCTCATCCGCAGCATTTGTGAGACAGAACTCCTAGATGGTAAGTGTGCCTGCCACCAAGGAATACTGGCTGTGTGAAAGAGCAGGTACAGTGGGAATAGGTTCTGAAGGCAGAAGGCTGTTTCCTTTGGAAGGAAGCACTGTCATTTTCTGTGGTATCAGTTTCCATGTAGGCTGTTTCTTGGCTCTGCCTTTCTGGAGGTGGTTGTTCAGTGTGAAAGTGAGTCAAGCAGTAACTGTAGTTTGCAGCAGCTCTGGAATAAATGGAGTAATTGTTCTTAATGCAGAATTCCTGAACAGTGCTCTCATGCTCACTGTCTTTATCCCCACTTTCTAGGGAAGCACCTGTTCTCTGCTTTTGTTCCACTGGTGCTGAAGATCTGCAACAACCCTGGGCTCTACAGTGACTCGGCGCTGTCAGCTGCCGCAGCCCTCACTCTTGGCAAACTCTGCATGATCAGGTACTGCTGAGCCATGCCAGAGTTCTTTTCCCAGCCTTCTTAGTACTAAAGCAAATGTTGCAATTCCTTTCCCAAGGAAATAACAAACACAGAAGAGTGTTCACAGATGGCTTTTTTTTTTATTATTTGTTTTTTAATTGTTTGGTTTAATTGTTTTTTTTCTCTGCTCTCTGAGAGACAGAATTTTGCTATCTATCCCTTCTTTCCTGTACCCTGTCTTGTTAGCTCTGAGTTCTGTGACTCCCACTTGCGTCTGCTGTTCACAATGATGGAGAAGTCCACCCTACCTGATGTGAGATCCAACCTCATTATTGCAGCAGGAGATCTAGCCATCCGCTTCCCCAACCTGGTGGAGCCTTGGACATCACATCTCTATGCCAGGTAATGCTACACTCGTTGCTGGGAGAGTACATGTGATGAAAGCCCTGTGGAAGGGTAACACTGGGCCTCAGGAAGGTGAGAATGACCCAAGAAAGCAAATTTGTGTAGAGAGACCAGAGCTTTGGGCTGTCACAAGTGCTAATAACTGAGAGACGCTCCCTTGCTGCTTTCTGCAGTAACTGTTTGCTCCTGTCAGGTTGCGGGACCCCTGCCCAAGCGTGAGGCAGACAGCTGCACTGGTGATGACTCACCTCATCCTCAAAGACATGGTAAAGGTGAAGGGGCAAGTGAGTGAAATGGCAACTCTGCTCATAGACCCAGAGGAGGCAATTGTGGGAGTGGCTCAGAACTTCTTCGGTGAACTCGCCAACAAGGCAAGTGTATGCTTAGGGACCTTATTGCACCAACGTGAGAAAGGGCTGTTGGAGGCTGGATCAATTACATGAGTTCTGGAGAAGCTGTTTTAATGGTGTAGAGCCATTGGTCTGTCTCTCTGTGGACGAAATAAGGGTAGTTAAAAGAAATTTTGCAATACAAGTTTTGCTTCATCACTGCCTGATGTTGCTGAATTTGACCTCGTCCATTCACACCGGAAGGCAGGCTCCAAACCACTGCCTTTTTTTTTGCTTTCTTGGGTATGCCCAGCCCAGGGTTAGGAGCAGTTTTCTATAGCTCACTTTTAGACCTTACAGAAGAGTTCCCTGACCTTATGGCTCAGGCAGTGCACCTTCTCTGAAATCTTCTGGAGTTGTTCTTGGCTGTGGGACACTAAGATACTTAAATTGTAGCAGTTTCTGACCAAGCAAGTAAGAACAGGAGCAGTATTACCCCCAGTTCATTCCGTGTGCAGCCTGACATGGGCCCTTCCTTCAGAGTTTGAGATTCACTGCCTGAGAGGCTGCAGTGACAGTGGGGCTTTTCTGTCTTGGTTTGCTTTGTTAAAACAGAGCTGGCCACTTGACTGCACTGACTTCCTGCTTCTGCAGCGTGTATAACAAAGCAGTGGGAAAGACAATATGGATTGGACTTTTTCAGGCAAGACAGAAAGCAGTTCCATGAACTGAAGGGCTGTTTCCTTTATCAGGAAGCTTTTTTGTTGGGTTGTGGCAAGGTTGGAAGGCAAAGAAACTGCATCCAAGTCTGCCAAAGAGCAGAGCTGAGGTGCAGTGTTTAGCTTGTTTGTTGGCTGAGTTTCCCCCCCCAGCCAAATAGTGTTGGATAGCTTTGGCTGGCTGTGTACAGCTTGTTTCAAAAAAGCCAATGCTTTCAATCAGTAGATTTGGGATGGAGAGAAAGGAGGTCGTTTTAAGGAAGCAGCTTATTTGGCTTGACTCAAATTATCCTTTACATCTCATGTAGAAACTTGTGTTCTGCACAGGGTAATGCTGTCTATAACCTGCTTCCAGACATCATCAGTCATCTCTCGGATCCTAACAGTGGCATAGAGGAGGAATCCTTCCACACTATTATGAGGTATTCTGAGGTTAAATAAATCTCTAATTGCCAGGACTGTGTTTATGCAAAGGGGGTGCCATATCAAGGGAAGAAAAACAACACTGACATGTACAAAATGCTTTTTCAGTTGTTCTCTTTTGATCTGACTTTTTCAGTCTGTACTGGAAATGGAGTCATGCAGAAGGTAATTGATTTTAAAGCCACACAGTTAGGGGTGAGGAGAGACTCTACAAAGAGTAACCACTAACTCAAAATTACTTTTCCTCTAGAAAAGGAAAATAGTTGGTTTTGTGCATGGGAACATGGATATTCCACATTGGGAAAACACAACAGGTTTTAAAGACTGCTGCTGTTGTCATTTTGGTAGCTACTGGAGTTTTGTAAGCAGTTTTAGTTAAGCTGCAGTTACAGTAACTGGTTTGGGTCTGGGGTGGTTTTCTGGTGGTTTGTTTTGTGTGGGGTTTTTGGGGTTGGTTTGTTTGTTTGTTGTTTGGTTTCAGTTTTTTTTTCAAGAAAGCCTGACTCTGGGGTACAGAGATATTGGAATATTTCAATCTGAGGTTATTGATTGCTCATAGACAGCATTAATAATGTCTTTATTGGTAAAGTACAGGCATTTTCCTCTCATTTCTGAAACATAACTACATAAGGGTTTTTCTGAATAATTTGAATTCCTGTGGATTATAAAGGGAGGTGTTAGACAAAAGTACTGCTGTTGCTGAAGAGAAGAACAATAAAATCTGTGATTTTTCAACTTTCTATCTATGAGAATCCAGTGCATTTAGGAAGAGGGATGGCACTTTGGACAGATAGGAATTGCAAGACACAGAGAAGGTCCATTAGTGAAGGTGTAATTGAGACTAAAGTTAATTGATGGTGACAAAAGTAGATGAATATTTTGCTTCAGCTTTAATTAAGGAGGGTAATGTGAAATACTGGGAATTATAGCTTGTGGCTCCTGACAGCACACGTAGAAGTGGAAATTAATGTCTGAAGTGAAGGAAACCATCACAGGGAGACAAGAGGCAGCATGTAGAAAATTCCAAATAATTTTGGATTTTTCAGTACTGTTTTTAATTAATATCAAACTGGAGGTATTACCACAGACATAGAGTAAGTGTAGCAATTGCACTGAAGTGTGATTGGTGGGGTTAAGACAGGTGTAAGATGGACTTTTGACTTCCAGCAACATACATGGAGAGAACTGGAGGTGTCTGGCAAATGAGAGAAGAGGTAGTATTGATTTAACAATGTAAACAGGTATCAAATTAGTGTAAAAAAATTCATTTTAAAGACCTGATCATCAATTAACACACCACATATCCTTTAAACAGAAAAGAAGGGAATTAATAGCTAAAGAGGAATTGATGCAAAGGGAGGACTCTTGAGAATGCTGTTTCTGTTATGTATCTTAGAAAAGCAGCTTGGTGTGGTGGTTGTAGACATAACAAAGACTGAACAAGGGAGTGCTTTAGAACAATTATATCAAGGCCAGTGGCAACCTGAGTGAGCTACAGTTAAGAAATGTTGGTACAAGTAAAAGAGAGAGCAGCAGAGCCTTCTTAATAAATAGAAGTTACTCAATGATTTCCAAGAGGACATAGTACAAAATGCACAAGTAGTTAACTGTGCTAAAGTCCAGGTGTCTATTCCCCAAGAAGCTAAGGAAAAATTGATTAGGTTAGCATTTAAGTTCTGTTAAGCTCTGTTCCCATTTTAGTGCAAAGTAGTGCTCACTTTTGCATCGATCTAAATGCAACAATACACTTTCAGCAAATTTGTAGTGAAAAAGACACAAGCATGGTTTTGAGGGGGGGTTTGTTTGTCAGATGAACTAGTCAGTGCAACTTGTGAAGTGAGAAGATTGTCTGGAGGTGCTGCATGCTCTTAAAACTGGATGGAAGGAGCAGATAAGAAGTCAGCACTGCTGCTTTTTCAGCACCCCTCCTACCTGAAATGGGGATTCCTCTGTGGGCTCTAATCTTTTGGGGTTTTTTTCCCCTTGCAGACATCTGTTCTCATATATTACAAAAGACAAACAAACAGAGAGCTTGGTGGAGAAACTTTGTCAGAGATTCCGGACTGCCAGGTGGGTTGTAATCTTAATGTTCCTGCCAAGCACTTCTGCTTCTCAGGGTTTTTCAGAAGAAATGAGCTTGTAAGTGGTGGTGGTAAAAGGTTCCCCTTATATTCTTCATGTAGCAAAGTGACAAATGCAATATAACTTGGTTTAGGTACCCTTTTTTTATACTTACCTTCTCCTAAAAATGAATACTTATAAATGAAGGTTTCTGGTTTTATTATGCAGTGACTGACCCCCTCTTCCTTCCTTTTTTTAGGGAATGGTTTTGTGACAGTGTAGATCTGCATTATAGCTGAGCAAGGAGACATCCCACATGTGGATTTTACTTGCCTTTGTGATCCTTATCCATGGGGTATTCCCTTGCAGCTCAGCTGGGAAATTAGTGTGTTCAGCTGAGAAGTTGGGATCTTTCCAGCAGTTATGTCTGTGGTGATCTCAGCTATCAAGCTGATGTAGGGCTGTCCTTGTTCTGTGTGCATGGGCTGCTCAGTACCAGGTCTATGCCTGGGACTCTGTTTTGGTTTATTATTATTATTATTATCATCATTATTATTATTTTACCTAAGGGCTTGTGCCACTGAAAACTTTGTCTTTTGCTCATCTCCATCTCCAAGACCTGCATGCTTTGCTTCTGCATTGTTGATTACAGAGTATGGAATGTAGGATCCATACTGTGATTCTGCTATATAATTTTGCTTTCTGGGTTTGGGGGTTTTTTTGCTGCTTTTCCCCTGCTCTGCAAGCTGATCCAGGCATACACTGATCCAGGCATACACTTTCTGTTGCCTTCCAAGAATAATAGAAGTTTATCTTCTTCACTGTCATGTACTTCCAGTGAGATATCTTCATTTTAACTTCCACTGGATTTGGTGTACCCTGCTTTCCTCCATTCCCATGGTTTTCCTTCTCCATTGTTGTGGCTTTGCCCTTGAGATTTAAGCTGCCTGCTTATCTTGGCCAGTTGTGTACAGTGCCTGGGCATGTGACCTGCTCAGCTGCCTTAGGTAGTTGCATATTTCCCAAAATATTTGGATTTTGTTTCCTGAGCAAGAGTGGATAGTGGTCCCTCTCTCCAAAGTTGCCTCCCAGGAGCACTGGTGAGCTCATCACACCACATTTGTAAATAACCATCTGTGTGTAAGTTGTGTCTGGCCTTCAGTAGAATGTCCTGATATTTCTGTACCACAAAGGTGATCAGCTTGGTGCACACTATTGGTACTGCTAGAGCACAACTCTCACTCCAGGCTAAAAAAGGAGATTTTTCAGAAAAGATTTTGCAGCCACCATCACCCTTCCTCAGCCTTTCTGGAGTTCTAAACATACCAACTTGCCAGGTGTCATTCAGGCTGTAAAGGTGGAAACACCTGCATGCTGTAGCTTTATTCTCCATCTATCTGGGTTTGAGCAGAGGATCTGGAGACAGCACATACTGGACAGACTTGAGGCCCTTGATTTGTGTATATTAAAAATAGGGACTTTGGCCTTGCTTTTTCCCCTCCCATTCTATCACAGTGATCTACATCAGGGATGTTAGTTTGTGCTTTTGTTTTTCTTTCCCTTTGGTTTTATTCCAGTAACTTTTGCTGGAATTTGAATGTAGTCCTTCTCTGACACAGCATTTGTTATTTGTTGACTTTATAACTTAATGAATATGAACTTCTTTATGTAACTAACCAGGAAAGGGAGAGAGAACATCAAATACAGCTTCTGCTTGAGATCATCTCAAGCATGCAAAAATGAACAGCCGGGGGCATTTGTAATGTGGCTGAAAAAAGGTCCTTCAAGAGGAGTCCTGACCTCACTGAGTCTTTTCCTCCAGTCAGCAATAACTTTTGAGACTTTTCAAACAAATGACTGTGTTCTTTAGCATAGGAAGCTTCATGTTTTTCTGACAGGCACTAAGTCAGTGTCATGGAATACATGGTGGTTATGTGTGGTATGGTACAGCATCCTGCCACTGACCTGTAACTGAACAACCTGAGTCTCATTTTCTGCAGGGCAGAAGCACCTGCAGGAAATGCTGCTGGTTCTGGGTGAGATGTGCTCATCCTCACACACCCCTTTTTGTAGGAGCTGATGGTGATCTTTGTCTTTGCCAGGACTGAGCGTCAGTATCGGGATCTGTCCCACTGCCTTGCTCTGCTTCCAGTCTCAGATCGGGGCCTTCACAAGCTGCAGGACAACTATGACTGCTTTGCAGACAAGCTCCAAGATCCAGTTGTCTACAATTGTTTCCAAACTCTGCTGGCTCGATTCCGCAGAGCAGGCATCAAACCTGAGACTAAAGTAAGGGGATGGGACGAGGGTCCAGGCCAGAAAAACAATTGCTTTTTTTGCTTTTTACATACAGTGACTGGAAAGTCAGTTTTTCATTTCAAGCAGATTATTCCTTACCCCTAACAATTTATCAATTTCTTTATTTAACTTGATAGCAATTCTGCTATGGAGGTAGTACTTATTTCCCCTCACCTTCTTAATTTTTTTTCCCCCTCTACTGCTGTTTTACATCTCCATCAGGCCCTAGCTGAAGAGCTGGAGCAGAAGCTGTCTGCCTCCCATAACCGAGGACTGGATTCAACAGAGACATGCCAGGATGGCAGTCAGACTCCAATGCCAAGGCCAGCCAAGCAGAAACCAATGAGAAGTATGTTCCTTTTTGTGAGATTCCAGCCTTTTGAACCCGCAGTCCAGCAGAAACACCTAAGGACTTGTCCTCACCCTTACAGACAGAAGTTTGCTGCCTTTCTCTATTTTTTCCCTTTTTCCTGACAGGTTCACGCCGCCAGCCCCTGAGCCCAGCCAACACAGATGACGATTTTGTCACACCCCCATCCCGCACCCTTCGAAATCAGAAACGCGCCCCAAAGCGCCTTCCACGCAAAAAAGCCATCATTACCTTCTCCAGTGATGAGGAGAACGACTCTGAGGATGGTAAGGCACTGCACATGTGTGCTCAGAGGGGGCAAGGACTACAGATTTGGCCCAACAAAGATGTCCCTTTGATCATGGGTTTCAGACCACTGTGGAGGTTGCCTGTAGTTTTCTCTGCTCAAGGCCATGGAGTGCTCATTATTGACACGTTTTACTCTCTTTAGAGCTATCAGCAGGATTAAGAGAGGAAGAAACCCCTACCAAAACCACTCCCATCACCAGATCTTCAGCCCGACGGCTGCGCTGAGGGAACCATCTGCCACACGTTTAATGAAAAATAAAACTGCTTGTATGCAACAGTCACCTTTTCTTGTCTGAACTACCCCATAATACAACAGTGCTTTAAATGAGGGCAAAATGGAAGTTAACACCAGGCTAAAGCAATTCCAACCCTTTCTTCTGATATCTCCACAAAGAAAGACAGTGATGATGAACATAGTTGCCACTTGGACTGATTTTGCCCTGGCTTTATAGATGAGAATAATCATCTTTGGAAGAAAGTCTTTCTAAGAGTCCAACTACCCACAGGGTACAAAACTCTCATCCCTTTCTCATTTTGTATGTGCTTTACACTACACTATTCAGCTTTTAACACAAGACCAATGCAGTTGTGCTGGGTTTAGGCCCTTTTATATTTCATCCTCTTTGAAGCTCTTGTCCTGTATACCCAAGCAGGGTTTTGAGGGGAAGGTACCTGCATCTTTTTCTTGTGCATATCTCATCAAAGACATGTTCAGGGAGTGAAGTGGAGAAAGAGAGATAGAAAGGCTAACTTAGACTAGAGCACTTCAATAAACAATACATAGGAAAAAATACATATTTTAAAAGCTAAAAAAGCAAAACCAATCCACCACTAACACTTTAGAAGTGACTTGTAATAATGCTAATTTGATAAGTTACTAAGTATACTGATACCCTTGATTTTCTTACTGCTTTCTGGAATGCATTTGCTGCAAATCCAATTATGTTTCAAGTAAAATTGTCACTTAGGTTTTTTCTTTTCACAAATGCCACATCAGTTGTCAAGTCAGTCCTGGCACTCCTTAAATTGCCCTGTGAACTTGAAGTGCCCTATATTAGATTTTGTGCTATTTACATAAATAACCTTTAACCTTCTGTCTAGAGGGAAGCTGGCATTTGTCCCAGAGCTCTTACTATGGAATTATTTCCTCTTACCTTGTCAGCTGCCTAGAAAGCATACTAGTCACTGGCTGAACAGGAATGGGAAGTGTGGTCCTCTCCACTGGTTCCTGCAGATCTGCAATCTCTGAGGCTCTACCACCTTCCTGCAGTTGTGGTCACCTGGGTTCACCCAGCAAGCAGAGCATGCTGCTCAGTTCCCTTCTGCTCTGCCTGCACAAGTAGCTGCTGTAGCTTATTTTGATCCCTACTAAAAAAAATAGTCATTAAGGAATGCATAGCTTTGCACTAACCTGAGCATATGGTTTTTGATGCTGATACCCGAATGGATATAATCGTGTTAAATGCTTCCAGAAACAAGTAGAGGGGGGAATGATGGGGTGTCAGGTGTATTTATAGACGCTCACTTGAGTCCCATGACTCAGTGAAAATACCTGCCCACTTGCCACCAGACTAATTGCCAAATACCAATATAGGTCTGCTCCAACTCCAGAGCACGCCAGTAGCCACAGGACAATCAGGTGAAATACAAAGATCAGAAAGCTGCAGCGATATTGTCCCTCTCCCTTTCTGATAAAGTATTCAGGAGGCAAAGGTAGCAGCTACAGCATTGATGGTAAGTACAACAGAGCCATGCACACCATGCGTGATTCTGTCACCACCCACAGGGTATGACACTCACATATGGGATAAAAAAAGAAAAGGACAGCATATATGGATGTCTGCCCAGGCTCAAGGTTTTACAAGCAATAAATCTTGTAGATGTGAGATAATATGTTGCCAGTGCTGCAGTAGGGGAGATATGAATGGGTGGATAGAGGAAGTGAGATGGCCATAAAACTCAAGTGTTGGCTCACCTTCCGGCCATAGTTTTCCACTAAAAGTGGTTGAACTTTTTCTTTCAGGAGATCCACACAGTCACCTTTCTGGAAGGAGGGCTTGGCAATCAGTGGCTGGATTGACACACTGGCTCCTTTACTGCTTTGCAGTCAGTTCTTTGCTCAGTCTCAGACACTGTACTGCCTGGGCAAATGAGAGTGAAAAGTCAGTGCATGGGAGCTCTGATTGGTTCCTTTCTGCAGGTTGTTCAGGTGGGGCACCCTCCTCACTGTCCTCTCCTGATAGGGGAAGAATTAGTAGCCCTGTGTCATGGACAAAGAAGTCCTGAAGAAAGATGAGGCAAAACCCAAGAGGGGTTTGGGCAGCTACACAGTGGCTACTACCTTAAGTAGATACTTGATGCCCTTCTATTCCTCACAAACAATTTGGTGGCTATCACAATGATCATAAATCACTGCTGAAGGAATAATCCCACTCCCTTGCTCCTGAGGCAGTGGGATTACTCAGTGCTAAGGTCAATGGTGTCTCCATTCCCTAGTGATTCCTGACTATGGTTGCTCTGAACTCCTACAAATGGTACCGATGGAATAATGTCAATATTGTACACTTTCTAGAGCCTGCAGTAACCATCATTCCTTTCTATCACCTTGGGACAAGGGGTGTTCCCTCAGGGTACTTTGCTCAGTTCCCAGATTTCCCAGTCTCCAGTTGTCCTGCCCCTTTCCTATATAAGCAACTGTTTGTAGAAGGCTGATTATGATTCAGCAAGAGACCACTTTTCTGGTCTTGCAAGCTCTAGAGTCAGTGCCTCAGCATCCAAGAGGGAAGGGTTTTTATAAAGGAAACTTGTTAGCATGAGAGAGGAAAGAAAGGACAATAACCTATTTGAGTCTGAGAAAACTGGGGCAATCGAGGACTTGTCTGCCAAAGCCTTTTCACTTTGCAGTCATTGCCAGGACATGTCACAGTAACTATTCAATTCTACTGCAGTCACAGCAAGGATCTGGGACGCAGAGAAACAAAAACGGCACCTGAGTCACTGAGCACCTGCATTTTATCCAGGCTTTGGAGGATTTGCAAGAACTTACAAGAATCTGCAAGAAAATTTGCAAACTTTCTGCCTTCTCTGGAGTTTCTTGCTTGATGGGAGAATGATGGCTGTTTCCCTCTTGCCAGTCCCAGTTCTTGCTGAACCCAAGGAGAGCACTTGTCATTTGAGTTCTCAGAGCCTGTCCATCCCTGCAGGGCTCAGTCTTTATGCAAGTGGACTAGAATTTTGGAGCAGTTGCAAACACATTTCTGGCATTTTTCTTGCAATATGGGGGCCACCCCATTCAAGGGATGCCAGATCAAAACAGCTGCTACATTTCATATCAAAAGCAAAGCATTGCTTTCACACTTGCTTTTCATTCAGGAAAGGACTGGTTCTGACTTGTGTAACTGCTGTGCTCCAGCGGAGCTGCTCCTGCCGGCACCAGGAGTGCTCGAGCACACTGACTCAGCTCTTTCTGGATGGCCACATGTGACTGGGGAGTACAGAACAGCATCCTCTGGGACACCTTGCATGCAGCATGAACACGTGCTTACTTCCTGTTCTTCCTTTCTTTTCCATCCCTCTGGAACTTTCATAACACACAGCTCTTTACATTACTGCATCCAGCACAAGGAGGGGCTGGCTGTGCGCACACATCCCATACCGCGTTTGTGCCCACCCCATCTGAATGCCCACGTGGGTGTGTGTCCCATGACTGTCCAGCTGTCAATCCCCTGTGCTTTGTAGATTCCAAGGCTGGTATGAAAATAATCATGTTTCCCACAAAATGTCTCTGAGGGGTCTTGGGAGCACCTCCATGTGCTGGCGACAGGGTGACAGGAATGCCAGACAGGATCACTAGAGCATCACATTGCTCTGGACATAGCACCAGCCATGGTTTGCAGCCATCAGCTGAACCCAACAAAACTGGATGCTCACAGCTGTGTAAAGCACTGCTTCCAGCATCAGTGGTCCAGACTGAAGGGCCATACTCACTCCTCAAGGACTGGATGCAAAATGCTCATAAAACTTTCTATCTCTTTGGGCAGAGAAGAAATGGACCCACAAACCTGCATCTGCAAGTGCAAAATGCCTGGAAGGAAGAAAGGGAGGGAAGGAGGGAAAGAAAGAACAAATATCTGAACTGTGATTTTTGTTATCTCTGGAGAAGACTTTTTCCTAATTTTCTTCTTTCTTTTAAAAAAAGTAAACAAAAGCAGGCAGCAGAACACATCCTGTCAAGTTCTGACCCGACTGTTTTGTGCAACAGTAGTGAACAAAGGGAAGTTCAGGGTGTTGTTAAACTCTCCCAGCACACCCACTGCTAATCCTGTATGGAGTACAGTTCCCCTATTACTCTCCCCTGACAAACTTTGCAGATTAGTTTCTGTCTTCACACCCAGGCTGACTTCTGCACCCTGATCTCCAGACAGTGACCTCATTGCCTTGTTCAGCTGGTGAGAAACTACAGTAAAATGAAAGGGGTAAACAAAGTGGGGGGAACTAATGGCCAGAAGATTTAGGAGGTAGGAATCTGTTCCTTGCTATCCTGCTCCCATTGTGTGCCTGAGCTTGAGAAAGTGCAAGCTGAGTCTCGACAAGCTCTTTTCTGTGATGGTTCCTCTGGAAACTCAGCCCAGTCCTCCAGATGGTGACTTGGGACAGACAACCTGCAAATTATATGCCAAATAGTATTAGACCCACGCTCCTGTCGCTGCTACAAATTTTGTTTAGTACTGGAATTCACCCATCTTCTGCAGCAGGAGCACTTCATTCCCAAATGAAGAGCCCAACTGTCTCACCAAGATATAAATATTAAAAACAAAAGCCTGTGTTGTCACAGAGCTGAATTTGTGTCCGCTCTGCACAGCCAGCAGTGTGCCTGCCTCTAACAGCTGCAGTTCATGCTCACACTGATTAGAGAAATAGCATTAACAGCAGTCTGCCTATGATGACTATGTTCAATACTCCTACACAATGCAGCCTTCAATATCCTCCTTTTAGGATGAGTTTCAAAGTGTCACCCCATCCCTGACCCTGAAAGATACCTCCAGGTCCTGGCCAGCAGCAGCTCAACTCACATATGTCTTCCCAGACACTCAGTAAACACCTTTGTGTCCTTTTTCTTTAGAGGAAGGGGTCTTGCTGAGCTCACCCTGAAATATATCACCCTGGACAAAAGGGCTGAAAGGTTAGGGAGCTCTAGGGGGTGGTTCATCAGGGAGCTGGGGCCAGTTGCCTGCCAGAACGAAAGCTATAAAGGCAGAAAGGGGCTAGGGACCACATCCAACACGGATGCTGTGAGTCCTGCCTTGCCTTCCACCAGCCCTGGACTAAAAGAAGATGCTGGGGCTTCAGTCATGGCCTTGCTCATTTCTCCTCTTCTTGGTTCTGCTCTCTGCCAACGTTCAGACTGTGTCCTTACCAAGACAGAGGCTACAGGTAGGAGGGAGTGGGAGAAAGCTCAGGTTGATTTCAGGAGGGGAGGAGGACAGAACATTGTGTTTGAACCTTAAATGAGAGGTGGTTCCAATACCAACTACAAGGAGGCTGTTGTCTGTCCTTGTTGCACTCTCCCCTTCAACAGTCTCAGCTCTAGGGTGGCGTTATAACCCAGCCCCTAAGGAGCACCAGCATTTAAAGTCAGGAAACAGACAAAAGCTCTTTAGTGCTCTGCAAAAGCTTTTAACAGTGAAGAGCCTGGCCTTTCCTAAGCCCACTCTGTGTCAGCAGGAACCAGATATTACAGTCATCTCCTATGTTCTGATGTTTCAGAGGGAAGATGCATCTTATTAGGCCAGGAGTTTTGCTCCTAAGCTCAGTACTACCCCCCTTAAAGACCCTCTTTAAGACCAAGAGGCCTGTCAGGATGCCAGCTAAGGGCTTCTTCGCCTGAGTAAATCTTTTATCCTCAGCAACTACAGCAATATTTTTTTGCTTTCAAATCTAGCCAGATCCCTCTTACCCAAACCCTAACCTAAGCCCCAGCACCTTGCCTTTACATCACCCTGGAAAAGCCACAGGGAAACAGTCAGGACATGAACTAAAATCACAAGACTGATCCTACTATGACTCACCACTTTCACTCCTCGCTGAGGATGCTGTGTCCGCTTCAGTTAACTTGCTTCCACAAAGAGCTGCACAAAGGCATCCTCAGCCTTAGCTCAGCATCCATGTGAGAGACAGATGTGGAACAACACCCACAGGGTGTTGTCTGCGCAGCAATGCCTCCATTGCACCTAACACAGCCCCCAACCCTTGTCTCCCAGCAGGGCTGAGGGCTTACAGTCACTACAGCTAGCCTGGAGGATTTCCAAGAGATAGGGAGTACCTCTTCCTCACATCTGCTTTGCTCCTGCCTCTCCCTCATTCTTTTCAGTAGGTATTTGAGGCAGAACCATCCTTCCCAGCAGCCCTCTAGAAAAAAATGAAAGGAACACAGCAGCCTGAGCACGCAAAGTGCTCAGCATCCACAAAAGGAGCAAGGACTGAAGAGCATCCTTCCAAATCTGGGGCAGGGCAGGATGTGTGTATGGTTTTACAAGAGCAGGGAAATCTGCCTGCAGGCAGAGCTCACAGCAGCTGTCTGCCTGCTGTTTTGGACAGCAAAGTCATTTCAGACAGTGGGAGCTGCTGGTCGAGCCCTTCCCTCTGCAATGTCACAGGCACAGTGCTGTGAGCACTTTAATGTCCTGCCTGAGCCCTCAGGAGGGAATGGGCAGTAGATACTGTGGGGTACAAGGCTATTGCCAGAAGTACAGCCATCATGCCGCTCTCCTCCATTTATCTCAGATGCTCCTTTCACGATTGCTGCCCCTGAAGCCCGAGTCCACGCTGACTGAAGAGGACACGAAGGAAGGGTCCAGCTTTGGTCCTCAGCTGTTCTCCTCCACTCTCCCCTTCATCCCATCTGGGGCTAGAGCTGTCCGTCCATCCCTCTGGCGCAAGAACCTCGCCAGTCGCAAGTGGGCACTGCCTGGAGATTGGGCCTGGAAGGCCATGCCCAGGGGTTGCTTCGGGCTGAAACTGGACCGAATCGGGACCTTCAGTGGTTTGGGGTGTTAGCTTTGGAGGGTCTCCGAGGTGAGAGGGCCAAGACTGTGGGCTCGAGCAAGCGGGCAGGGAAGCAGTTCAGGGCAGAGCTGAGCGCACAGACAGCGAG
This sequence comes from Erithacus rubecula, assembly GCF_903797595.1. Classification (NCBI taxonomy): domain Eukaryota; kingdom Metazoa; phylum Chordata; class Aves; order Passeriformes; family Muscicapidae; genus Erithacus; species Erithacus rubecula. The sequence goes on from NC_136658.1 coordinate 25,968,548, forward strand.
GGGATGGGGCAGCGCGGCAGGCTGCGGGGCCACCGCCTGCCAGCCGCCGGGGCAAAGGCCGGCACCGGGGACGCCCCGTGCTGCCAGCGCGGTGCTGGGGCCGGGCCGGGCCGAGAGCAGGCGGGCGGGACGCCGCTGGGCGGCTCACCAGGCCCGCTTCTCCGCAGCCGGAGGCACCCAGCCTCGGGAACCTGCACGGCTCGGGACCGGCACCGAGCCGGGAACCAGCACGGCGCACCTGAGGCTCCCGCCCCGAAAAAGGAGCCTGCGGCAGCGAGGGAGCGGCGCGGCGGTACGAGGAAGAGCTGCCCGGCTCCGCAGCTGCCCCCGCAGTCGTTGAAGCCCCGCTCTGCCGGCAGCCCCCCCCCCCACCCCGCGCTCCCCGTGCCCGTAATGAGGACTCGCTCATTAAACAATCTGTACTAGTCTGCCGCGTCCGCGCTCGGCGGTGGCTGCCCTCGGCCGCGGGGCGGGCGGGAGGCGGTGGCAGAGCCCGCCCGGCGCCCCCGGCCCCACGCGCGGGGCCGTGCCGGGCCCTGCCGCCGCCGCCGCCATTCCGCGTGGGGCGTGCGGCACGCGCGGCTGCGGCGCGGTGCGGCCGGGGGGGCGGACACGGGTGAGGTATCGACCGGGCACGGGGCACAAGGGCCGCGCTGGCTCACCCCGGCCGCACTCTGCCCCCGCAAGAGCAAACACTGGGGCCTCCTGTTTGCGCTGCAGCTTCCCCCGAGAGCCTGCCTCGGTGGGCTGCGGCTGGGGCACCACCGACCCCGGCACGAGTTCGTAACCCTGCTGCTGTGCCCCGCGAGCCATCACCATGTCCTGGCCTTTAAGAAAAGGTTGTAACCTCAGCTGGGTCTAAACTTAGCCACCAGCCCCTCAGCAGCACCGGGAATAGCAGTGGTATAAGGAGAGTAGGGTTACGGTTGAGCTGCATGCCCCTTTCTGGTCCCCCATCCCAGTACCTGTGTGGTTCCCCGAGCCTGCCCAACCCCTCCCTTATCCTCAAAGCTCTGCTCAGCCGAATAGCCAGAGGGACATTCCATCTCCCACCACCCCCACCAGCTCTGTCAGTCCAGATTTGCATCCCCACTGTTCCCACACCTTCCTCGGGGATGGGAGATTTGGGATTTGTCAGTGCTCTGGGCGTGGTACCTAAGGCGGGTTTGTCCCGCCGCACCTGCCCCGCACGGAGCCCGGGGATGGAGGTGGCAGGGCTCGGTGAGCATGGGGGGCGGGGAGCCGGGCAGCGGCCATGCCAGGAGCGCTTCCTCCTCGCAGGCAGCCAGGGAAGGCGGGCCGAGGCGGCAGACGAGCAGGATTTCCGCCGTCACGTCCCGCGGGCAGCGGCAGCAGTGCCGCAATGCTCATTAAGATGGTGCTCACGCTGCCGCCCGCGGCCTGCCGGGGCAGGGCCCGGCCAGGGGCCCCGTCCAGAGCACGCCTGGGTAAACCCACCCAGAGGGGGGTCCCAGCCTGGCGGAGGGATTACTCTCAGCTAGTACCTCCCGTGCGGGGGAATGGGGGACGCCTGGAGGCCCGCTGCTCCCTTGGGATGACCCCAGCATCCCTGCAGTCCCCTTTACCCTTGCAGCCTTAGGATGGTGGAATGTTAAGGTGTTGGAATAGACCTTAAAGATTATCCAGTTCCAACCCCCTTGCCACGTGCACGGAGGCCTCCCACTAGAGCAGGTTGCTCAAGGCCTTATTCAGCTGGCTTGGAACACTGCCATGGCTGGGGCATCCACAGCCTCCCTGGGCAACGTGCACTGTGTCTAATCACCCTCACAGTAAAGAGCTTCTTCCTAATACCCATCCTAAATTTCCCCCCTTTCAATTTGTACCCATTACGCCTTGTCCCATCACTATAGCTCCTGACGAAGAGTCTCTCTCCGGCTTCCCTGTAGGTCCCTTCGGATACTGGATACTACTCCATTCAAAGGGACACAAGCTGCAGCCGGGGCGGGCGGTCACCTGCCCTTTGTTACCAGATGAAAGCAGCGCACACCATCCTACGGAGAAGCAGCGAGGCCGGCGGGAGCAGCCCCTGACCGGCTATCACCCGGGGGCCCCTCCCCGCCTCCTCGGGCAGGGGCGCAGCCGCGCATCCCCGCCCTGGGGACACCTCCCCGCAAGGACCGGTGCACCTTTCACCACCGCCACCAGCACCACCAACCCCCTTGGGGTGGCTCGACGGGAGGGGGATCGCTACGGACCCTCCGTTCCCGGCGCGGGGCCTTTGTTAACGGGGGGCGGCGAGGCGGGGGAGACAGGGGGGGTCTTCGTCTGCCGCACCCGCAACACGGGCGCACGTAGCCCGGTCCGGCCCCCGCGCTGCCATTCGACGGCGACGCGGCGGGGCGGGCCCCCGCCCTACCCTCACGCGGCTATAAAGGGCGGCGGAGAGGCGCTGCGCCACCTTCTCACTGCGCGCCGGGCGGTTCGGAGGCAGCAGGTAACGGGCGGGGCGGGGGAGATGTGCGGGGGAGAGAGAGGCGGCGGGCGGTGGGCGTATGAGAACCCTCTCCCCACACAGGCACACCGCCCGCCGGCAGGGGGTGCGGCAGCCCCCGGGCGGAGCGGGGCCGCGTGGCGGCGGGGCCCACGGGCACAAAGGCGGCGCGCCGCAAAATGGCGGGGGCGGTGAGGCGAGGAGGGATGGGGGTCTGAGGAGAGATGGTCGCCGGAGGAGGAGGAGGGGGCGGATAGTTGTCGCGGGGGGGGGGAGGCGGGTTAGTCGCCTGGGGCGGGGGAGTGATCGCCGGGGAGGGTGGGGCAAGCTTGGACCGTGCGCCCCCCCCCCCCCCCCCGCCCGATCTCCGCGCCCCCGCCCCCCCTCGGCGTGGGGGAAACGTTAACGGGGGCGGGGGCGGTTGTAGCCGGTTCCCCTCATGCCCCTACCGGTGGTTTCTGCCCGCAGGAACATCCCGAAGCGGCAAAGATGGTGAAAGTCGGAGTCAATGGGTGAGTGCGGGTCCGGTGGGGATTGGGGGGAGGAAGGGAGGACAAGGTCGCCTCAAGGGCGCGGGGGAAGATTTGGGGGGAGGGAGAGGTTGAATCCCGCCGGTCCCGCTCCGCCGGCGCCCCGGGGCAGAGCGGTGCTGCTGACTCATTTCTCTTCGGATTCGCGGTGATTCACTCCGGAAGGGGCTGCCCGGCTGCCCCGGTTTCCCTCCCCATTCCCGGGGATCCCTGCAGCCCCCCACCAAAAGGTCTCCAGGTGGATCGTATGTCGATGGCGGTCCCGGGGATGTGACCTTCTCGTGCGGGGCCGAGGAGTAACCGGATCCCTGGGGCTCTCAGTAAATTTAGCGATTGACCTTTCCGGGGCGGGGGTCGCTCTTAATCTTTAACCGCGGTGCCTTGGCCTTTGGACGAGCTGCAGGGCGCCCTCCCACCCACCGGGCAGGGAGCAGCGGATGATCCTGAGGGAAGGCTGCCAAGGACTGCCTCCCATGCCCAGCTGGGCTGATTCCCTCTTGTGCCTCCTCACCCATGCCTTTCTCTCTCCAGATTTGGCCGCATCGGCCGCCTGGTCACCCGGGCTGCTGTCCTTTCTGGCAAAGTCCAAGTGGTGGCCATCAACGATCCCTTCATTGATCTGAACTACATGGTGAGTTGCTTTGCAGTGCCCCCTCTGGGCCTTTCTGAGTAGGGCTCCTCTGGATCTGTTCTAGTAACTTCCCAGGGTGTTGGAGGATGATGACAGCCTGGGTGCCTGCCTGACCTTACACTCTCTTTATTAGGTTTACATGTTCAAATATGACTCTACTCATGGCCACTTCCGGGGCACTGTCAAGGCTGAGAATGGGAAACTTGTGATTAATGGGAATGCTATCACCATCTTCCAGGAGTAAGTATCTTTTTCCTTATTGCCCCTCTGAAGATTGAAAGCAGTTGTCTCATGGAGCAGCTCTTAAAATTTTGTCCCTCCTTAGGCGTGACCCCAGCAACATCAAGTGGGCAGATGCTGGTGCTGAATATGTTGTGGAGTCCACTGGTGTCTTCACCACCATGGAGAAGGCTGGGGTGAGTATGCCACAGAGGCATAGGAGGAAAGGGAGAGCCCCGCTTCTGCCTGCGGGGCATGTCACCATGAATAGGGCTGTGAAGGTGATCTGAAGAAGCAAGCTTGGAAGGATCCTAAGTTATGTAATCTCTTACCTCTCTCTTCAGGCTCACCTGAAGGGTGGTGCCAAGCGTGTGATCATCTCTGCCCCCTCTGCTGATGCTCCCATGTTTGTGATGGGTGTCAACCATGAGAAGTATGACAAGTCTCTGAAAATTGTCAGGTAAGGAGAGAGGAACATGCTTTCTGGCCTGGAGCTCTCACCAGCTGCCAGGGGTCTCACTTTGCCTCAGTGGAAGTGTTGCCTCTGGCTGATGCACCTTTATCTCTCTACCCCAGCAATGCTTCCTGCACTACTAACTGCCTGGCACCCTTGGCCAAGGTCATCCATGACAACTTCGGCATCGTGGAGGGTCTCATGGTAGGTCTGCAGTTTGGTGCTGGCAAGGGTGACCTACCACAGATCCCCTTGTGTGAGAGGGAAAGCATCTGTACTCCCTGTGTCACCTGGGATGCTCTTTTTGGAGAGTATTGTCTGTGTTCTTACTCCTGTCCACTTTCTTCAGACCACTGTCCATGCCATCACAGCCACACAGAAGACAGTGGATGGGCCCTCTGGGAAACTCTGGAGAGATGGCAGAGGTGCTGCTCAGAACATTATCCCAGCGTCTACTGGAGCTGCTAAGGCTGTGGGAAAAGTCATTCCTGAGCTCAATGGGTGAGTATTGCCGCTTCTCAGGTGTCAGGAGGAGGCAGAACATTCCTAGGCTGGCAGAGGAGTGCCAGATGTTCCTTGCTGACTCACATCTCTTCCAGGAAACTTACCGGAATGGCTTTCCGTGTGCCAACCCCCAATGTCTCTGTTGTGGACCTGACCTGCCGTCTGGAAAAACCAGTAAGTGTTGTGGATGAGGTCCTAACAGCTTCCAGGTGGTCCCCCGCTTGCTCTAAGCTCTGTATTGCACTTGGAATTGCCCTCTATGCATCTACCTTCCCTGAAGATGTGATCTTTGTGAAAAGAGCTCCTCTTGGGGTGTTCCCGTATGTCGTCTCCCTCTCCTGTTGTCCCTAGTGGACATTTTGTGTCAGTTGGGATCTGAGCATCTTGGATGTGTCTCTCCACAGGCCAAGTACGATGACATCAAGAGGGTAGTGAAGGCTGCTGCTGATGGTCCCCTGAAGGGCATCCTGGCATACACAGAGGACCAGGTAAGGGAATGCTGGCTCTCTTGGCCTGTGGTTATTGGCACTTTCCTCATTTTTCTAAATGACTTTGCAGCAGCTTTGCCAGGATCCTGGTTTGGGGTACTTGGAGTACAGACTGTGAGCAGCCATATGCATTACAATTTCTTGCGTTTCAGGTTGTCTCCTGTGACTTCAATGGTGACAGCCATTCTTCCACCTTTGATGCGGGTGCTGGCATTGCACTGAATGACCATTTTGTCAAGCTGGTTTCCTGGTAGGTGCAGCCATGGGAGCCTCGGGGGGTTGGCACAGACAGGTTACAGACTTGGGTGTCCTCTTGGTTACCACTGGTGGATGCACAGACCTCCAGTCTCAACTGTGGGGTGAGATTGTTTCTTGCCTAAAATTACTTTAGTTGCCTCCTTTCTCCTGGAGGGTAGATGGGAGTTCAGTTGCATTGGATGGGGCAGAAGAGCAGGAAGCATGGAAGAAGGGTGCAAGAAATGGGTCAGCCCTGACAGCACTTGTTTTCTGTCCCCAGGTATGATAATGAGTATGGATACAGCAACCGTGTTGTGGACTTGATGGTCCACATGGCATCCAAGGAGTAAGCTGAGCACACAGCCCCCCCTGCTGCCTAGGGAAGCAGGACTCTCCTTTGTTGGAGCCCCTGCCCTTGTTCACCACCGCTTAGCTCTGCATCCTGCAGTGAGAGGCCAGTTCTGTTCCCTTGTCTCCCCCACTCCTCCAACTTCTCCCCGAACCTGGGGGAGGTGGAGAGGCTGATAGAAACTGATCTGTTTGTGTACCACCTTACATCAATAAAAGTGATCACCATCTGAAAAGCCTTGTGTGTCTGTCGGGGAGATGGGGTGCATCAATATAATGAGCAGCTGCAAGTGCCTATGGCACAGTCTCTGCCAGCTGCAGTGAGCAGCTGGGGAGTCCAGCCTACTGAGCTTGTTCCACATGGGAGAGCCCAGACTTCAGCCTGTGAGCCAAAACAGTGTGGTGCAGTCCACAGCAGGACTCCTGTGTGGTAGGATGGAAAGCAGCTCTGTGTCTCCATCCACCTAACTTTGGATTTGCTTGTCTGATGGACGTATGCAGAATAAAAGCACTGAGATGACTCGTGCATTTGGTTTGCTAAAGGGACACAAGAAACAAATTCTTTCCCTTGCCTCAGTGAGGGACAAGGAAGATACTTCTGGTGTTACAAGGAGGGTATTTCACTTGCTTTTACCTTTTAAACTGAATTGACTTTGCCCCAGAGGAAATGGCTGCCTAGGGACGTGTCAGAGGCCATCGCCAGCATGGTGGTGGCCAGTCTTAATTCTGGCTTAATTCTGTGCGTAAGGAGGGGCAGTTGCAGTTAAGCTGCTGAGCAGCAAATCTCTGCAAGGTGAGTGTCAGCCCTCTGCCTCCCTGCATTAGTCCTGGAAGCACGAATGCTGCTGGGCAGGGACGGAACCTTCCATGACCTGTGAGCGCTAGGACAGATAAGTGATGCACTGCACAAAAAAATCACGTGGCCCTCCATTTTTAGCAGCTTAATTTAGCATCTCATGGCTGATGTGTTCTTTCCCCGACAGGCACAGTTGGAGCTGTTGTCTGGACCCCAATTGCATTTAGATCCTGATCTGCATGCTGCAAGGACACAAACTGGAGGATTTAAACTCTCAGGATCAAGGTATGCTGGACATGGTTTCCCAGAGTCACTTATCTGCAGCAGTTGGGCTGCGTAAGAATTAAATGTTTGCTGGACTAGAGGGTAATGACTCAGTTATATTGCAAAGAGGAGGTTGAATAACCTGCCTCTGGGTAGGAACTGGGATTGTGAGCAGCTTGTTAGCCCTGGGACAGCAGAAATACTTGGATTACACCACAAATAGCCCCATCATTGGAGTTTTAGGTAACTGGCGCCAAGTGGGAGCTGCCTGGTGCTGGAGCTGGCTGGAAGCAGCCCTCTCACGGAGCTGGGTTTCTGCTGGGGGGAGCTGTGTGGCTTGGAGACCTGTCAAGATTACAAATGAGTTTTGGGTTGGTCCCATCCTGCCCTTAATTGCTGTGCCTGGGTGCTCTGAATGGCTGTGTTGTGTGCTGCTGCCTGCATAGTGTGTAGCACACCAGTCAGCACCTCACTTGATAATGTGGAAGTGCAGAGGCTATGGAAACACCTCGAGGGGGGAAATGATGGGTGTCCTGTTTTCCTATGTAAAACATACTTTGAACTGGTTAAAAGCTGGAACATTTCTACGAGTCAGTTTTTTCTCCTAAAAAGCCTTATGTTTCCTAAGTGAGATAAGGCTACCTGAAAATTGGTAGAGCAAAGAAATCTTGTTATTTAACGAGGGTGAGCTCTATCTAACCTGAGATCAAATTGTTCTGGGAATGAGCACAGTCATACAGTCTCAGGGTGGAGGAAGAATATGTACTCTCAGATCAACAGCTGCTGAGAATGTCTTAAATAAAGGTCCACTCTGCTTTAAAATGCTATTTCAACTGTTTTACAATCTCATCTCTCCTAGAAAAAGTTATATGGTACTGAGGCAAGGAAAGCCAGGCCTTGAAAACATGGTTGGCCCTGTATGGAAACAGGGAGAGAGTGAGTGTGGCAAACTAGTCATGCAGCTTTTGGACTGCCTGGAGGGCTTGGTTTACTCTCTAATATAACCTCCCTAAAACACACAGCTCTTCCGAATACTTATTTTGCATCCAGACACTGTGCCTGCAGATGGCACCACAGCAAGGCCCCTCTAGACAGATGGAAAAACTAGCTCAGGGGCCAGCCTGTCTGAGAACTGCAACCCTGACCTAAAAAAGCCCCACGTAATTATTTTTTTTCATCAGTTTGCAAAATTGACATAGATGACTGTGGATGGCATTGAGATAAAGATGGGAGATCTCCTGTGGAAGCTGCTTCTGTCTCTGGAGAGGAGTTTTCCCCCAAGTAGGGGAGCTCTAGGTTTGTTCTGACAGCATTTCTAAGGAAAGCAGATAGAAATGCTTAGTCAGGCAAGGCAGGTGCCGAGGCAGACAAAGAGCCTCTCGTTCAGCAAGTGAGTGAAATGCGATTGTGCCACTTTGCTGGGATAAGAGCAGCCACTACAAGCCAGAATCCATCCTGCTTTATGAGCACCTTGCAAGGGGAAGGTACAGAAAGACACTCCTGGCTAAAGGGTAGACTCCACCTTTTTTGGCTGGCCAGGCACCAGGACTCAGTGTGCAGAGCCATTGTAGGAGAGGGAGGCACCTGGGAAAGCTCTCTGGCTGACCCAAGAGACAGCTTCTCTGATGGGCAGCCAACCATTTCTAGGGGTGGTAAGCTCTATGTTTTATTCTCCTTTTTCAAAGACAGCTAAGGGTAATTAGCAGTGGTGTTACAGAAAAATTTGGTTTTATGGTAGCTTTGAGCAGTTAGAGAAGTTATTTTATACTTCCTTGGCATTTGCACAGGCTACTACACATGCATTACTTCCCCAAGAAAGGTCCTCAGACCACCTTCGTGTTGAGAGGTCAGCATGAAACTTCAGCATTAAGGAGGATGCCATGTAGTGAAAACCAGCTTGAGCAGATGTGGAAAATAATGAAGTTCACTTGAAAAATCACTAAACATAACAAAATGCAGACTGTGTAAGCACAGTGAAGAAAGGTCTTGGACACTTAAAACATCCAACTCGGTCTTTGAGCAAAGCAATTGACAAGACCAGGGCAAGGAAGAGGAGATACAGGTCTCTGAAAGACTTACAACACGGTTACAAAACACAAACATCTTAAAGGATAATGCTTCAACCTCCTTCATAACTGATGCCATTCACAAAATGCAGGTTCATGACTTAGGATATGCAAATACTCCTGCAGGCCTCAGCAATGCTCACATTTCACCAAAACCAAGCTGCCCGCTTTTGGGCAATCACAATGTATACATGCTGAAAAAACAAGTAATTTGTTACTTACTCTTCTGAACTGAGTGTGATCTCTTACTCTAGGACAGCTGACTTACCTCCATATATTACCTTACTACAGAAGTATCATCTTCTTGAGGGAGTTAAACTTAAGTGCTCCCTAGAAGGAACAGTAGTGCTGGGTTATGCTTCACAGCAGATTTGAAAAGTCAGCTGTCAAAAAGCAGAAGCTGTAGTCAAATTAAAATAAAAGAAACTCATAAATACTAGTAAATGAAACTTAGTAACCTAAAGGGAAAGGAAAAAAAAAAAAAAAAGGTGATTTTTGTGACAAATAGAAAAGAAAGGCTGAAAACCTCTTACAAATGCATCTTGGAGATAAGAAAGCTGCCAAAAAGCCCTAAGATGGCGTGGGAGTGATTAGGGAAGCTTAAGTCCATGAATGAAAAGTAAAATTGATGTTTTGCCATCAGAGAAGCTTTGGGGTGTCGCCAGACAGGAGATTTTCCTTGACAGCAATGAGATGAAGCTGCTGCTTAAAATTGAAGCAGCAGGACTTGAGAACATGTCTGTGACATGAAGGGCAGCAAACCACATGCAAGACTCTGCTGGTTTCCAGCATGAAATGGATGAACAGGTAACTGTCCTGCAAGTTATTCACCGCTCACTTCGACACACCCGTGATGGAAAGCAGTGGAACTCAGGAAAAAACAGGCTGGCAAAACCTTTCAAAGAACTGCCTGAGGATAGGGAACACCACCCTCTCCAGGCTGAAAACTCATGGCAAGGCTGGTGGCAACTGAGAGATGTGAATGGCTATCATCTGAGGCCATCTGCCCCACCAATCAACACCTTCAGAACAATTTGGAGCATGGGATGCCAAGGTGTGTTGATTATGCAAAATGACCCAAAACATTCAGCCCTGAATGAGCCTGTGGAAAGGTGTGGAAGGATCTTGTTACCAAGTAACTGGGTTATTAAAATGCTGGATTAAATTCAAGGTTGCTAAGTGAGAAATACTACATATAGTAGGGGACACAGCTCTGACATTGCAGGCCTCAAAGCCCTCTTTTGACATTGCCCAAACTTCTAACAAGTGAGAAACTTTTGTTGACCTTGGGCTGAGTCCTGCAACAGAAGGGGGAGGAAAAAAAAGGTGGTTTTTAACCTTTGCAATCTCCAGTTCTTTAGCTGCCAGGTTGGATGCTGATTCAGGTGCTGGACACCAAGTAGCAAATCTCACATGGCCTCCAGCTTCTCCATCTCCTCAGAGAATCCTCATATGCCTTTATCAGCCTGACTAAACTGCCACCTAGATCAACATCATAAAGTGACTGTGCAAAAATGCTCACTTGTCTTTCTTTCTAGGAGCAAAGTAACTAAACTTCTCACTTTCCAAAAAAAAAAAAAAAAAAAAAAAAATCCAGCCTGGAATCATGGTTAGAAGTCTTTGGTCCATCTATTCCACTTTCTGATGCAAAGCAGGACAAAGGACATCAATGTCACGTGTGGATAAAAGATGGTTAAAGAAATGTTCAGAGTCTGGCTGAGAACTTGTACATGATTGCATGTGCACCCTGCTCCATAGGTCTTTCCTACCTTTCTGTTCTCCTAGGCAAGGTCAGTCACTATTTCTTGCTCTTGAATGCACCTATGCATGGCTATATATATATATATATAGCAACAGAACCTTTCTTTTTATCCTATTCAGAAATATTCTGTAATGCCTTGGCACTTTTGACTGAGACATTTAGCCCTTTTGAGAGTCTCTATTATTTCTACGTATCAAAAATGGGAATCAGTTCTGTCTGTCAATTCCTTGTCCTATAAATATTATTTAAACTGCAGATTTTTTCCATTCCTTCATGACTTCTCCCCTCCTCCCCTCTCCACTGGTTTCTCATTGGCTTTTGTCCATGCCCTGTCAGACTAAGCACTGACGTCATTTGCTTGCCCATCCACCCAGGCTTTTCTTTAAATGTCTTCCCTGCTGCTTTTAAAAACTGACCTCAGCAAACCATGGATTTCAGCAGCCAGTGCCTTTTTCTCAGTGTGGAGGTTACTGTGCTTCACCAAACACCGTTTGCAGGAATGCAGTGACAACACTGTGCTTTACTTTCAGCACTGCTCACTCCAACTCCCCAGACAGCCTCAGGCTTTGTGTGGAGGCTTGTTCATCCCTACAGCACCCCATACATTATGTGATCAAGGTCATCTGTGCCTAGAACTGCAACAGTGCTCAGCTGGAGATCCTGTCAAGGATCCTCCTTATTGCTAATTGTCTGGAGAGTGTTTCATCATTCCCTTCTGCATTTTCCATATACAGAACAGACTTATCTGGTGAGTACTTCTCTTTTCCTTGTTTTGATTATTTTCCCAATTTCAGCCAATAAAATGAAAATATTGCTGTTAGGATTGATTTTTCTTTAAATATAACCAGAACAGAATGTTAGTTCCTTAGACATTCAAGTATTGTTATTTTTCTCAGAGGTGATATAAGCAGCTGAAGACCTTTACTCATACAGCTGAATTATCCTGTTGTCCCTCTATTCCTTTTCTCCTAACCATAGTTGCTGGAGTTGTTACAAGGATTATTTTTATTAATAAATGTCAAGCTTTATTATTATTTCTATTAGTTATTCTTATTTCTAAGTACTTTTGTCACATGGCCTCTTACTCAAGGAAGTTCATTCACTGAAAGTTATGTTACTAAATCACAGCTTTTTTAAAAATTGGAAAAATTTCCTTTCCATGATCTGCACATTCACTTATTTCACTCTAAGGAAAAGCTACAGAACACCACACCACTCTCTGCTGTGATTTTTTGTCCTGGCTGATGTTTCAATTTGTTTCTCGATTGATCCCTTGTCCTTAGGCGACCATCAGTCTTAACCCAATCTTCATCTGTCATAAGGACATCTAAAATCATTGCCTTACTTGGGCATGCCATCACTTGTAAATTGATGAGAAATTCCCCCTGGCACAGCATATTCTTTGGTATCCCAAGCCAAAGTCTCCACTGACAACACAATTTTCCTTGTCAAGCAGAGCAGGGAGATACAAAATCAATCAACGTGTTTTTTGGGGGGATTCAGGAATATATAAAAGACCCTTCAATACCTTGATGAAACTGTGTGTCAGAGCATGTTTGGCTATCAGCTCTAGAGTGAACGTGACTTTTAACATAGCTGGTAAACCAAATTCACAATGGCTCTTACCTATTCCTTTATACAACAGGTTAGACTGGTCTAGCAGTTTTACCATATGGCTGTGGTGACTCTTAAAAATATCAGTTAACTACATTTCTTCCTACCCTGATGATGTCTATTTCCTCTTGCACTTTGCCCAGATGCAGTCTGCTCTCAAAGCTGAAAATGCTGCCTCCTCCCATCTGTCCTGACATGTGTCCAGCTTGATCATGATGGCTTCACCATCACTCCTAGGATTAACCATGTGCAGCAGCTTGCCAGGTGTTTTCAGGAGCCTGTCCATGCATCATCCAGGTGCATTTCCAACAAGACAGCACGCCACTGTGTTCTGCATTAATTCTGACCTCTTCCCTTGAAAGGAGGTTTCTTTCCTGTAGCCAGAGTACTTGACCTACTTGATCATCACGTATGAGTTCAGGGACACCATGTGTCACAGGTATCTGAGACACAACAACCATAAACATATAAAGAGTATGACCAAAGGTAAAGGGTTTAGCAAAGCCAAGCTCCCAGCTCACACAGTAAAAAGAACAACTTTCTATGCAGCTTTGTCCTCTCCTAACTCTTGTCTAAGAAACATGATAAATAAAATATTAAAACAGGTTAGCAGGAATCCAAAGGTGTTCTAGTGAAGGCTGTCAGCATCACATTTAGGTCCATCCAAGGAATCCTGACACGGGGAAATCTAACTCACACAATCACAAGTCATGTGGGATGAGTGACAAAGAGCCTCCAGCAGAAGGATGCTGGGTGGAAAATACAGGACCTTGACTGACTCGACAGACAAGTCAGCCTCTTTCGGTGATATGATCTAAAAGAGATGGAATCCAGGAATGAGTGAAGGTTCACTTAACACAAGGAAGAACACGTGGGCTACTTAGTGGTTAGGTTTCCTTCACCCTCTGAAGCAAGTAAGCACCACCCCACACTCCTGTGGTCAGGTGCAAGGAAAGTGATGCTCCCCACCCTCTCTGCTAGTATCTGCTAGTATTCATCAAGAAATTCAGTGGGCCTGGTCAGAATTCCAGAATGGGTTGGAAGGCACTACTACTGGAGTAATCTGGTCTCAACCCCTGTCCTCGAGCATGGCCATCCCAGAGCACACGGCACAGAATTGCCTCCAGATGGTTCTGGAATATCTGCAGTGAGGGAGACTCCACAGCCTCTGTGGGCAATCTGTTCCAGTGCTCAGACACCTGCACAGTAAAGAAGCTCTTCCTTTGTTGAGGTGGAAAGTCCTGTGCTCCAGTTTTTGCCCCTTGTCTCATGTCTTCTTGGCACCAAGAAGAAAAGCCTGGCTCCTTCCTCTGACACTCAGCCTGCAGATACTTAGAGACATTGATGAGCTCCCTCTCAGACATCTCCTCAAGGCTGAACAGGCTCAGCTCCCTCAGCCTTTCCTTATGAGGCACTTCCTCACCTGATTGATCTTTACCCCCTTTGCTAGACCTCTTCCAGGAGCTCCATGTCTCTCTTGGAGGAGCCCAGAACTGGACACAGCACTGCAGATTTGCCTCCCCAGGACTGAGTGGAGCCTCATGTCCCTCACCCTGCTGGCAATGCTCTCCCTAATGCACCTCAGGACAGCACTGCCTTGGCCAGCAGGACACACTGCTGGCTCATGGGGAGTTTCTTGTCCACCAGGACCCCCAGGTCCTTCTCTGAAGAGCTGCTTCCCAGTGGGTCAGTCCACAGCCTGTGCTGCTGCATGGGACTTAGTCCTCCCCAAGTGCACAACCCTGCATTTGCCTTTAGGGAATTTCAGAAGGCTCCCCTCTGCCCAGCCCTCCAACCTGTGCCTCTGAAGGGCTGCACAGCCCTCTGGGGTACTGGCCACTCCTCCCAGCTTAGTGTCATCAATGAATTTGATGAGGAAGCATCTACACTTCATCAAAGACTGATGAGTAAGTTAAACAAGGATGGCCTGGTACTGAACTTTGTGGAACACCACTAGTGACAGGCCCCTCTCCTGATGACCAGACCTTTTAAAGATGATCACTATGGTGTCCACCAGCTCCTCAGCACTTGTGGATGCATCCCTGCAAGGACCATGGATTTGTGGATACCCCATTTCCCTAGGTGATCTCTAACCCAATTCTCCCTGCCCAAAGGAGAATCTTCCTTCCAACAATTCTTTTCCTTCATCTCCTGGATCAGAGATACTTGAGGGCTGGTCTTGTCAGTGGAGACAAAGGAGGCATTAAGTACATGTGCCTTTCTTGTGTCCTCTGTCACCAGGGTCCCTGCTCTATTTAGTAGCAGGTCCACATTTTCTTTAGTTTTCCTTCTGTTTTTATACATTTGAAAGACCCCTTCTTGCTGTCCTTGACATCTCCTCGGCCAGACTGAATTCCAGATGGACCTAACTCTGACAAAATCCCAGTGTTTTTTCCAAGTAGTCTGGATTCTATCTCCTGTGTATCTCCTGCTTGTGTTTGTATTATTCCTTGTTGATCCACAGAGTTCTCCTTGACCCACAGAATTGTCCTGCCCACTTTGCTTGATTTCTTGCTCATAGAGATCCACCATTCTTGAGCCTGAAGGAAGTGGTGCTTGAATACTGACTCTTGGAATCCTCTTGCCTGCAGAACCTCTTCCCATGGGATTCTTCCAAGGGGGTCCCTGAAGAGGCTAAAGTTAGCTCAAAGCCATGTTGATGACAGGTCTCTGAGGATGACAGCTCACCCTTCAGAGGAATCCTAAGGAATATCACCAGGGAAGGGGTAGAAGAGTTGACTGCATGCCACAGGATCAGAAATGCATTCAGTGGGGAGCCAGGACTCACCTCTGGAACAGGCCTGGCACTGCCTGCTGAAGTCCTTTCCCAAGAGGCTGATCTCAGCATGGGGAGCATGGAGTGCAGCTGCCATAGCAGAGACCTGCGTGTCTCGCCCCAGCTCAAAGGGTGATCGTGTCCTCCAGTGCCTCATGGAGCACCCTGGGGTCTGTCCCAACCCAGAGACAGCTCTTGCCTCAAAGGAGGGGTTTTGTGCCACTCCTGTGGCTAACAGTAAAAGTTGTGCCTGTCCTCATCTGGGCACAACAGCCCAAAATCTGGGTGAGAGAAGGCAGAGCAATCACCAGCACCTTTCCAGATTGCCCAAGTCAGTCTCTGCCAAGATGGACTTCTGAGGGGTAAGAAGCTGATGAACCAGTCTGCCTAAATATTCAATGGGAAGACCTCATTGCCAGACCAGAGATACAATCCTAAAAGGATGGTCTTGGACAAATGTTCAAGAGGTCAGCCCCCAGCAGCTACAGTCCTGAGCTGAATGCTGACAGAGGGACTGCCCAGATACATCTTGCCATGGAACACCATTCAGTCTGTGCTGTGACTGTTCTTGAGCATTAAAGATTCACATTAATGCACTGACACTGAGCCAGACAGGACTTGAGCTTCCTGAGCAGGCACTGCTGAGGAACATCCTGGAAAAGAGGTGACATTAGGGACTCAAGAAACAGCACAGCACTGAGTAGTTTGTGTGGTGGAGAAAAGCCCCAAAGAATGAAAAGGAGCCCAGAGAGAAGAACTCAACAGATGAAGGGACCACATCTCATTTCAGCATCCAAGATGTCAGGCCACCACTGCTGGACAGGTAGGTAGCCCAGCTAACACCAAAGGCCTTGGCCTGTGCTTCCCACACTGAGAAATTGCTGTGGCAAAAGATCCATGTCCCATATCCTGTCAGAGAGCTTGGAGGCTGTGAGACTGTGGGGGGAACAAAGCCTCTTGCTGGTGATACAATTCACCAGTGAACAGCATCTTGCACATGTGGGTGGCAGAGATTTCAGTTTCACTGCAAATGGAGTCCTGGCAGGCAGTGTGAGACCAGGGTCACCACGTGTCCTGGGACATGGGTGTCTAGCAGCACTTGCTGCTCCTCTGGGCAATGACTGCTCAAGGCAGAGATGTCAGTCTTCCTGTGCTTCATGCCTGAAATCTCTCTGGGTATGTACTCTGCAGTCTTGTTTCTTAAGCAGTATCAAGGCAAAGGTATGCACACCCGGGGGAAGCCACAAGTTGTCAGCCACTCACAGAACTCTCCACAGGAGAGAAAGAGCAGAAAACACTGCAAAGACACCTACAGGAAAGGGGATTTGCATGAAACAGGAAAGCCTCTAGGCAGGATAGGAAGTGATTCCTGATCTACTGTGTGAGGCATCATCACTGAAAGGAGAAAACTGAAATAGTAAAATATTTCCTCTCACTTTAGCTCTTTTAGGTAGAAAAATAGAGGGAAAAGGGAAAGAAATGGAAACAGTTGAACAAAGTGGCATGGAGGTGAGAGCCATGGCAGGCACTGAGGCACGCTCCTCCCATCTACCTGTACATCTACACAGCCAGGGCTCCTGCTGCTTCTCAGCACCCTGCTGCTCCCATGGAACACCTTCCCAACCTCCTGCAAGAAGTGAAGAGGGCAGTCAGGAGTCACAGCCCAGCTGCAGCAGCCCAACCTCAGCCGACAGACTGAAGAACTGCCATTTCCCAGCACCAGCAGTGCTCCACTGAGCCCTGATGTCCTGTTTCCAGCTCAATTCTTCTGCCAGTGACTTGCCTCCCTGCCAGCTCAGCCCCTGCTGAAATACCAACACATGCCTTAACACATCGTGCAGGCACAGGCAGAGCACCTCACCCTGCCCAAACACAGACACTGTGTGGGGGTGCATGGATGCCACAGTGCTCCCAGCTCAAGCACCCAGCAGCATTAGCCACCTAGGCCATGTCTACAGAGAGAAACTCTTGCACTCCTCAGCCTTGATTTTATCTTCAATACCTAATCTTAGCGATGATCCAAAAACTCTACTGCCACGTACTTTCTCTTCCCATCAGTACCTTAAGTGGGAAGCATTTTTTCTCCAGAGCTTCACAGCCTTGGCTGTGCAGGCTGTGTCCACTTCTTGGTGATCATACTGCCTCTCAGGAGGCTGCTTGCTCCCTCCTGACACCCAGCCAGGCCCCAGCCTCCTGTCATCATCAGAGGAGGAGCAGGTGTTGCAGCTAGCTAGGAAAATGCTACAAGAGATGGTGGGACAGGGGATCCCCTACTGCAGTTACACTGAGGTGGGATATGGGACTAAGGACAGGAAGGAAGGTGCACTGGAATGCCCTGGCGTGGCAGAGGAGACCAGGAAATGGGGAGAGGAAGGTTCATAAGTCACAAGCCAGGATCAGTTTCATTTTCAATCCCTCAGCCTCTGCATTGATTATGCTCCAGGTTAAAAACAAGGCAGCCCATGCAGCACCAATTCCTGCTGAGGGCCAGTGGCTCTCAGAACACGGACCTCACCACTGTCCCATATGCCAGTCTCACCTGGCAAGCCCAAGGGATGGGACTGTCCTGTGGGGAGACCCACTGATGTGGGCTGGGAGTCTGACAGATGACAGCGCTGCCTCAAGCCAGGCATCACCCACGGCAGCGCAGGGAGAGCCCACACCCAGCAAAGCTGTAGAAAAGGGAACTGTCCCATTTAATGACCTTGCCCCCGTAACACAGACGTGAGTGCATCGCCGACGGGCGGCAAAGCAAAGTGCACAGTGAGTGGGACTTGGCCCCGCCCGGAGAAGGCGTGGGAGGCTCGGGGTGCCTGGCACGGCGTGAGGACCAGCCAGGCGCCCGGCCAGCAGCAAGGACAGGGAGAGCCCCGGGCTCGGTCCAGTTGGCACCAGTGTCAGGTCCAGTTTGCAGGGAGGTACGGCTCTCGTTCAGCTCCGTGCAGCGCAGGGATGGCAGGGGCAGGTCAAGTGTACCAGGACGGAGGCCAGAGGAGGTGGGTCTGGGGCGCCTGGGAACAGGTCCTGCAGAAGGCCACCATGGCAGATTTGGAGCCTCCCTGCCGAACCACAGTTTAACCAAAGCAGGGAAAGGGAATAGAGAAGGGGCTGAAGGCAGAGCAGCCCGGGCAAGGGCCCTCAGGTCTATCTAGCTATTCCCATTTGCAAGGTATCCGGTGAGGGAGTGTGTGGGATCTGTCAAGCACCCCAAAACGGGAGTGAGCCTGGGTGACAGACGTTTACCAGCAGTTCCACGTCCCTGACAGTCTCTCCCAGGTGTGATTCAGGCAACCCCGTGCCAGGAAGGGGGTCCAAGGGAGCCGGGCCTCCCCTCATTATCTGATGGAAGCATCGCTGGGGGGATCACGGTCAGATTCCTCGCTCTCCTCATTTGGGGCTGACTCGCTGTTGGAGGTCGGGGTGAAGGCAGGAGACTTTCTGCAGAGAACAGTAAAGGGCAGCAGTCTTAGCATTGCCCAGGGAGAAGGAAAGGACCCAGTTTGGTGTGGGCAGGGGTCACCAGAGCAAGCAGGAGAGAAGCTGAAATGCCCCTTTGGGCACGTGTGGGTCTGCAGCAATCCCTGGGTGCCAGGAGGGTGTTCCAGAGGACACCAATCAAGATCATGAAGCAGAGCTGGGGAAGATGCTAGAGGGGCCTGCCCAGAGTAGGACCCTGACAAGGCATGTAAGACTAGGGGTCTGTGACCACAGGGGTCCCCAGCCTGGAGCCACCCTGGCTCCACAGGCCTTTGGGGACCTACACGATGTCCCTGCACAATGGCAGCTCCTCTCTCCATTCGGGGGGGTCTGACTTCATGTGTCAAAAGTGCCTCCTGTGTGTCTCCTACCTTCTGCAGAGGTGGTACCTTGATCTGTGTGGAGGCCAGCCAGGAGTCCAATAGCCTTTGGGACCTGCCCTCTCTCCACACCACGTGAGGGCAGGGCAGGAGTATTACCCAGTCCTTCAGCTCCCTCTCACCACCCTGGCCTCAGACCCAGAGCACGGATGTCCCAGCTCTCCTGCTGCAGCTCACCTGTCCCCAGACTGGGTGATGAGCCGCCGGCAAGTCTCCATCTGTACGTCCAAGCCTCGCTTCATGCTGCACATTTCCATGTACTCGTGCAGGTGCCGGTTCATGTCGTTCTTGGCTGTTGCCAGTTCCAGCTGCTCAAGGGAAACAGTGCAGAGATGATCCCATGGGATGTGGTGCAGGCCCTTTGAGTGGGCAAGGCCAGACTGAGGGCTGTCACCCACATAACCAGGGACCTGCTCCAGCATTGTCTCCCTCCCCCAGGGACCCACTCTCCCATTTCACACCCTTCTGTGCCATGGCCTCCCCATTTCATCCTTCTCCCACCTCTATTTGGTCGATGGTTTCCTGGTACTCCTTCTCACGGCTCTTGAACAGCGACTCCGTGTCCTTGATCACCTTTTCCAGGCTGTCATCCTGCTGCTGAGGAGAGCAGACAGCAGGTTTAGAGGCAGGGAAGCGTCCAACATGAAGAACCAAAGGCAAAAGAAAGACAAATCAGAGAAAGAGCTGGCAACACTGGGAAAAAAGGAAGAAATATATACAGTGTAGTACAAATAAGACAGGAGTCAGTCCTGACAACATGGACTTGAGTGATTCAGGATTTGCCACATTGGGCAGTGACCACATCAAGCCAAACAAGCACAGAATTGCACTGAAGATTTGGTGAGCACAGACTGTTCCCAAGCATGATACATTGCCAGGGGACTGCCAAGGGCAGAAGATATGGGATGACAAGGGCTTTGGCCAGATACCAAGGCCTTTCATTGTGCAGTTTTGCTGCACAGTGGGTAGGTGGGGGAGAACTTGAACAAGGATCACCAGAGACCAGTCCAGGCAGAGGAAGACTTCTCTTCTGGATGGGCTGTGGCTCTCCCCATGTGTGCACAGCCCTCAGGCTACAGGTCCCTGACATGTCTCTGAAGGAGACCTCGACAGGGATGCTGTAATGTATTCATACAGAATAGGCAGGAAAGCATCTTATACCAGCCTGCAAAGGGAAAAGGGCTGAAATCTGGTTCTTTGAGAGAGCATCTCCCCAGGCTCAGGAAGGACCAGGTGTCGCAACCCAGTGAGATCTCAGGGCCCTGACACCACCGTTACCTCCCCCTGCACCTCTGCGGCTGCAATGGCATATCCAGAGAAGTCCTCCCAGAGCAGCAGCGTTTCTTCTGTCTCCTCCCATGTGAGGCTGTCACAGTCATCCTCAAAGTCATACTCCCTCCTGGGCACAAGGGAACAGCATGTCAGCACCCAGCAGGAGAGCCACAGCAGGCAGGGGGCTGTGCTGGTGCCAAAGCCTTGCAACCGCTCACAGGCAGGGCTGCACCCCTTGGGGTTCTGGCCAGGTGTGATCTCAGGTGTGTCCAAACCCAAGAGCTGATGGGGAAGGGGCTGGCTTTATGCTCAGGAGCCCCAGCAACTTCAGGAACAGATTCTCAAAAGGCAGGAAGAGGGGCAAGAGGAGGGGAGTTGGACCAGCTCCCACTCTTGGTGCAGGTGGGCTCAGGTCTCCCAAGAGGTCAGTCCCACTGTGCCACAGAGCACAGGGTGAATCTTCTGAACAGCAGCACCTGTCATATTGCCCTGACCTGGGGAGGGAAGCCACAGACCACCTCTGCCCTCCCCATCCCAGGACCAGCAGGGAGCCTGGCTCGACACCATGGGCAGAAGCGCACAGCAGCTGCACTCACAGCTGGTTCAGCATCCTCTGCATTTCCTCATTGATACTCATGGCCGTGGTCTCATCCTCCTCCTCCTCATCAGGCTTCCGGGAGGCATCGCTCTCTGACAGCGAGGTGTCCTCGTCGCTCACCTGCTTGCGCTCCCGCTTCCGCCCCACCGAGGCTGGGACCTTAACGGGAGACAAGTGCAGAGACTACAGAAACGAGGCCGGGTCCGAGGTCAGGAGCAGGCAGGTGGGAGATGGAGGGGAGAGGAATGGTGGAGGGACAGAAAGGCAAGGAAAGAGAGAAAGGCAGAAAGAAAGGAAGAAAAGAAAGAGAGAGAGAGAGAGAGAGAGAGAGAGAGATGGGCTCATTATGATCAGGTTAAAGATGGGTGCAATGGATAAAACGTGGTTTTAGCATTTTCTAAAATTAAAACTAAGCAACTAAAGATGAAATCTATGAATCTGATGAGAAAAAAACAATGTGGTTTTACTGCTGAAAAACTCAAATCACCCACCACCCCAGTCCAAAGACAGGGAAAAACGTGACAGAAACAGGAAAAAAGAGACAGTCTGAAAAAGGTGAAATATGTCAATATTTATAGTCCGACCTTTTTTAAAGAAAGTTTAAAATTTGCAAAATTTCTCAACTGAATGGAACTAACCAGTTGCTTCTGTAGGGACAAAGAGCGAGACAGAAATGCAGCAACATCCAGAAAGAGAAAAGGGACAGAGACAGAGAAGAGAGACAGAGAGAAGATGACGGAGAGGGGAAGGGAAAGGAGAGAGATGGAGTTAGAGACAGACGCTCAAGCAACTTGTCTCCCTCCTGCAGCTGTTCCCCTAGCACTGTGGGGTCCCCGGGCCCAACACAACAGGTCAGCAAGAGGTTGAGGGGACTCTTGATGTCCAAAGCAACATCTGGAGCTTTCCACCTCCACTCTGCGCCCTTTTGCCTGGTCTTCCCAAGAGCGGCAGAAAGCGAGGGACCACAGGGAGCAAGGGCGAGGGGGACCAAGCATCTCCCCTGGCAGGGGGCTAGTGTTGTCTCCTCTACCTCCTTTGGGATCTCTCCTCCCCAGAGCTGGTGGCTGAGCCTGGAGCAGCAGCGGGCGCCTCTCACCTGAAACATCTTGATCATGTCCTCGCAGTTCCGCTGCTGTGCCACATCGCACAGCTTGGCAGTGATGTCGATGCGACGGCAGATGTCCATGTCCACCTTCATGGCCTTCTCCTGGATCTTGGTGTCCAGCTCCGTGATGTTCTGAACCCACGGCACCGCAGGAAGGGGCAAAGGAGGAATATTAGGCAAGACAGATGGCAATCAGTGCTCCCACTTTCCCTCCCCACGCGGCACTGCTCCCACTTCCCTGCTTTGCCTACTGCGACCAGGATAACCCTGCCAGTGCTGGATGGGCCCCACCAAGGAACTGCTTTTCTACACAGCCACACCACTTGGGCAGGACACTGCTGTGGGGTTAGAGAGCGATTAGGAACTCACATTGCTCATCAGTCCCTTGAAGACAACAAGCTCTGCCTTGAGCTGCTCCACCTTCATGGCCAGCTCCTCCTGGCAAGCTTCAGCCTCCTGGGCTTCCTGCGCCAGGGAGAGAGAGATGTGCAAATCAGCGCCAGTGTGGGACAGCCAGGGTGCAGGGGAAGGGGGAACAGCAGTGCTCACCTCCTGCAGCTCAGTCACCCGGTCCTGAAGCTGGACACGCACCGTGTACTCCTCTTCCCATCTAGGGAGACAAACGCTGCTCAGATCCCATCCTCGCCTTGCTGGCCGCCAAAGGGAGCGGATGGAGTGGCAGCTGCTCACCCCAAAGCTATCCGAGAGGGGGGATGACAGCACCAGGGCGGGAAGGAGAACGTGCCCAGGAATGCATGGCCTCTTGTTTTCAGGCGATGGCAGCTGCCAAGCCCATGGGCCCCCCCGGCCACAAGCCCTACCCTGCGATGGGGGGAGCTGGGGACACGGGGCGCAGGCTCTGCACGGCAGCTGGGCTGCGTGCCCTGCACACCAGCGCTGGCCCGTGGCCCCTCACAGCCCACCAGCCTCTCCATCTGCCCCCGAGCCCCACAGCCCTGCTACAGCAGCTCCAACACTCAGCAACAGGTCTGCAGATGAACTGTAGAGCTGCCCCCGTCTCCATCATTCCTGCAACCACATTTGTGTGTCTGCAGTGTTGCAGTTCAGGCTGTCCAGAAGCACAAACCCTGACCCTGACCAAACCGCCTCACAGTGTGAGTGACCACGATGAGTGTGAAGGGCTGCTCTTCTGCCTGTCCCAATGCAGAGAGCTGTCCTGGGCAGGGGCATAAAATTCCTTAGCTCCACTGCTGCATTACAGCTTGGATTAAAGAACCCTGTTTCATCCCACAAGGAAGCAGGATGGATTGTGCTACTTTATGCCAGGCTGTCCACTGGGTATTAGGCTCTGCAGCTTTGCAAAAAGCAGAGCTGCAAGATGCCCAGCCTTGCTGTGCAAAGACACATCCCCTAGCAATTATTATATTATATTTCACTGCATGACATCAACCTCTTGGGTCACGCTGCAGTGTTGGCCCAGCCCATGGTCTGTTGAGAGGCCATCAAGCCATACTGTTCTTGGCTAAATGACGATCCCATAGAGCAGGAAGGTTGGCATGTGCTGAGGTGCGGCGTGGGACAGGGCTGCTGCATTCTTACCCAGCTCCTGGCCCTTCTGGGAGAGCCAGATTTTTTTGAGAAAGCGAGATCAGTCTGGGATAGCAACCAGAGCTGGGCCCTTCCTGGTGCTCTGAGGTCTGTTTTCTATTTAATGCCTGCAAGCACCAACACAGACACTGCGACTCTGAACAAGGATGTGAAAAATCTCTCCTCTCACTTACCCACACCAAGTTTGAACAATAAATCCTAAGGTGTAGGAGGCCAGAAAGCATAGGAAAAGCCCTTACATTTGTTATCTCCCAGTATCTGGACAATCTGACGACATGGGAGAGCCCTGGCTTGTGAATTTCTAAGCTCCTAAAGCTAGCAACGCTGCTCCTTACTCAAACAAGGACAAAAGTGTGCATTCGTCATGTTGGTGTTCGATCCATACCACAGCTCCAGAAGGGGAATCAAAGAATGTTCCCATCTCTTTGGGGAGAGAGAGATATGAAGGGAAAAGAAAAGAGAAAGTTAAAAGGTAGAATTGCCCTTATATGGGAACTGCTCAAACAAAGCCTCCCTCCCCAGGGACAAAAACGCCTTCTACCATAAGAAAAAAATTTCAGCATCTTTCTCGATGTGGCACTGCCTCTTTTTTGGTCCCCGCCTCCCTCTGGGTCTCTATATAGCCCAGACTCACTGGGGACATAAAGCATAGCTGCAAATCCTGGTAAGAGTTCATTTCACACCAATGCTACGGAAGACGAGTGCAGCTCACACACACACCGGCTTAGAAGGCAGAAGAAAACAGCGATTCACCCCTCTAGAGACAAATCCATGCACCCATCCATTGCAAACCTCTCTTCTGCTCATCTCCTGCCTGGCTTCTTCTCCCCTGCTCCCTCCTGCAATGCACCACTCCTAATAATAACCTGCCTGCAGCACTGCGCCTGCAGCCCCGCGCGGCCGCTGCCAGGTCGCTGCCAGCTGGAAGCAAGGCTGCCCCAGGGCCACCAAGGTGTGTGCCAAGGGGAGAGGGGAGGTCCTTCCTGCACTGCTGCAAAGCAACAGCCTGCCCCAAGGCAGACAGCGAGGGCAGGAGGGTCCCAGCCGCACGCAGACCTGACCATCTCCTTGCCAGCCATGGCTCTCCCAAAGCCAGGGATGTGAAAAGATGCAGTGCTGTCCCTGCCAGGTGTGTCCCTTCAACAAATTCTCTTAGAAAAATCAACAATGCCCCCATCTTTAAAAATCTTACTCACTGCAACAGGCACTGGGGTGCTTTACTGCATCCTGCGGGGTCAATGCACACCGGGGCTTTGGGCTGCTCAGGACCTGAAGCTCCACTTATCCCCCCTCTTGCCACAACTGGACTATGTTTGAGCTTACCTTAATGGGGAGGGCCCTGCAGCCTGGCACAGCTCCTCAGAGGGCAATTACAACAACAAAAGACCTTCTTGAAGCATTTCAATATACAAGGAGGTTAATAAGAATGATGGAGAGACTTTGTACCAGACCTTTCGCCTGCAAAAGGCAGGCAAAGAGGCAAAGGGTTTAGATTGGAACAATTTTTTATGATGGTGGTGAGCCACTGGAGCAGGTTGCCCAGAGAAGCTGTGGATGGTCTATCACTGGAAATGTTCAAGGTCAGCAACCTGACGTAGTGAAACCTCACAGCAGGAAGACCGGACTAGGTAATCCCTAAAGGTCTTTTCCAACCCAAACCATTCTGTGACCCTAACAAACCATGTTGTACTGCTACTCACTCCACACCTACAGCATGTCCTTGCAACATCTAAGGTAAGAACTACTTGTGAATTCAAGTAGTAGACGTAGCAGGCAGCACAACCTGATGAGACTCCCAGATCCCCAGCACTTAGCAGGTCTATATCATAATCACAGGCACCCTTTGCCCCTATCTGGGCCACCTAATTTCAGCCTGCTCCTCAAGTGCAGCTCCTGTGAGCCTCTCTCCTGCTGCTGCAACTATTTTCATCCCTCCCTACAGCCCCTACAGCTCTCCTGGATCCACGACTTGAATTTCAGGCTCTGTGTATCCAAAAAGAAGCTTCTGCTGTACTGCTCCAAGTGCTGTGGGGCGCACGGCAGCAACGCTGTCCTGAAAAAAGCACAAGTTCCAGCACCCAAGCCATGGGTAAGAGATCTGGGAAGTCCTGTGTTACTATGGCCTCTTCCATCTGTCTGCAGGCAGGTGGCAAAGGCATGACACTAGCTGCACTGTCCCCATAGCAGACCACAGCCCACCACGGCAGGGAACTCTCAACTCCCAAGGGATGTTGGTGTCAGCCCCCAGCATGGAGAAGGGTGTGGAAATGGGATCCTTCTGTCCCATTCCCCTGTTTGGGACCTGGCTGTAGCCGTCAGAAAATTCCCAGTGCTAGATAGGGTCTGGGGGTGGGGTCTGCTTTCCCCCAGCTCCTGGTAACACACTCCAAAAATAGATCCCACCAACAACACTGGCTCATAGCAGTTTGTGGTGCCCCCCCCCCCATCTCACCCTCAGCAGTCCCTCTGTCACCCCCTCTGCAGCCTTCCCTGAAGCTCACTTGCCAGAGCAGGACAACCCGGAAAAGCTCTCCATTCTCCCAAAGTTTCAGCAGCACCAACAAACCCAACTTGGTCCTCCCTGGCTGACCCACTTTGAGGCTCAAGCTCTCCTGGCAAAAAAAAAAAACGGGCTCCAGCTTCCCACTCTCTGATCTGAAAATGCAATGCAAGGAGTGCTGCTCCCCTCTGGAGAAGGAGCCTGACCACTGGCTTAGTAATAAAAGGCTTTAGGTACATGCAGCAGTTGGTAGGAAAAAAAAAGATGCCAACTCCTCTTTTCCATGTGCCCCGCTCAGTGCCTTCGGAGCATCTGACAGGCAAGTTTGCTCAGCCTAAGCCTTATAAAGCCAAAAGCATAAGGTGTTATCTTGGACCCCAGCCTTGATCTTGGCAATGGAGGCCACGGTCGTGCAGAACCGGCCAGCGCACGGCTCCCGTGGGGAGTTGGGTGTGGAATCACAAACTTTCCAACTGCTTCTAAAGCATCGAAATGTGACTTCTGCAAAAACCCCAAACCAGTGGCTCGGGTGGTGTGACGCTCTCGCCCGCCCCGCACTCTGACCCAGCCTGATCTCATCCTACGTGCGGAGCCGGGAGCGGCCTCGGGAACTGGCCTGGCACAAAAGCACGGCCGGCAAGAGGCGAGGGCAGCGGCCACCCTGCACGGGGAAGAACTGGCCAAGAGATTAGCTTTGCATTCTGCTTCTCCCTTCTCCAATGCACATGCCAAGCCACAGCTATTTTGGATTGGCAGGAAAGCCCCCGAGGAGTGGGGTGTCCTGCCTCGGCTCCCTGCTGCTGAGGGGCCAGCTGGAGAGCTCTGGCGAGGGAAAGGGCCCAGGAGAGGCCAGTCACTCTGCTGAGGGCTTCTCGACACCTTCCGACACATCCAGAGCACTCTTCCCACCAGCCCTCTCCAATCCTGCTGCATGCCCACCTTCCTCACCTACTTTCATACGGTTCCTCCCTCCTGAGCATTTCCAGATCCCCCCGGCTTTAAAACACAGCTCCTGGAGCCATTCCTGGAGTTATTCCTTCCCTGCTTAGAAAAGCATTTCTAGTCACTCATGCCAGGCTGAAAAGATGTAAAAAGGCCCAATGAGCATCCCGAGAAGGTTCACACACCAGGCGGCAAGGGAGCAGACCCAGGCACAAACAAATGCTTTCAGGGGTCCGCGTTGTTCCTCATGCTGCCCGCGCTCCCGAGAAGTCTGGCCAGGACTGTCGCCTTCCCTCCCGCTCCTCCCGCGCAGCGCCCACCGGGCAGAGCCCTGCAGCCTCCCGGCGACAGCTCCGCTCCCCCGGGAATGCCGCTGGTGCCCGTGGCTCCTGCCGCCCCTCCTCACCTGCGCTTGTACTCATCGCGCTCCCTCTTCACCTTGGCCAGCACGTTGTAGAGGGCTCGGATCTCGGGGGTGATGGTGTCGATCTGCACGCCCACGCCGTCGGGATGGACCCAGGAGACGCCGGGTCCCTGCACCAGGGTGGTCTCGGGCCCCGGGCCGAGCCGTCGGGCTTGCGAGAAGGACCAGATGGTGCCGGGCATGAAGCGGGAGCCGGCGGAGAAGGCGGAGGGCTGGCCGGGACCGCCGGGGCGGGAGCCGGGGGAGCCCAGCGCCCGGGCCGGGCCCAGCCCCAGCCCCAGTCCCGGGCCCAGCCCCAGCCCCAGGGTGCGGATGGGACCCACGAAGCCGGTCTGCACCGCCTGGTCCCGGCGCGGGGGCCCGCGGCCGCGGCCGCCCGCCCCCTCCTCCAGCGCCTGCTGCAGCTGCTTCTCCAGCTGCCGGTTGCGCCGCTCGAGCTCGTGGACCTTGGCCAGGAAGCAGCGGAACCGCAGGTTGAGCGTCTTGAGGACGCTGATGTTGGAGCCCAGGTCGTTGCGGAGGGCCATGGCGGCGGGAGGCGCGGGGAAGGGGCCGGCGGGCGGCTCCCCGGCCAGCGGCTCGGCGGCGGGCGGCGGCGGCAGCTCGGGGCCCACCAGCCCCTGCTGCTCCTGCGGCAGGAGGAAGAGGTTGGGGCCGAAGAGAGGGTTCATGGCGGCAGCGGGACGGGGCGGGGAGCGCCGGCGGGGGGATGCGCCCGGCCGGCCCCGGCGGCGGGGGCGCGGCTTCCGCTGCGGCGGGGATGCGGCGGCGGCGGCGGCGGGCTCCGAGAGCCGCCCCCGCTCCCCCCCCGGCCCCGGGCGGAGCGAGCGGCAGACGGGACGCGGCAGAGCCTCCCTTCCCTCTGCCGGCCCGTCTCTCCCCCCGCCGAGGGGCGGCTCGGCCTCCCCACAGGGTTCGGGGCGCCCCGGGGTGAAGGGACGCGAGCGGTCCGGCAGGATTCCCCGCAGAGAACTCCCTCTCCGGCACCGCTAGCTGAAGCCCCGCCAGTACCGATTTCCGTAACTACCCAGCCGCAGTACAGTGTGCCTCTGCCTCCTTTTGAATATTTTATTCTTTTTTTTTTTTTTTTTTTTTTTTTTTTTTTTTTTTTTTTTTTTTTTTTACAGAATTTAGTGCTTTCCCAGAGCTTCCCCCCTTAAGGAGGGCATGATTTTGCCTCTGCACCGCAAAGCCTCTCGTTCTCTCTGGAGCCTCCCCAGGGCAGCCCTGCCCCTGCTGTGCCTGCAGCCGCCCACGGGGAGCTGCCGCTGGACAATGGCGAGCCAGCGGGCAGAGGAGGCTGTGGAGGAGCCTCTCAGATACCGTGCCCGGCTTGCAACTGGCTTCCTCCTTCCTTGTTCACAAAGCAGCCTCGGGGCTTGTTTCATGACCCTTATTTTAGGTCATTCCCTCTTATCCCCTGGCTCCGACCCCAGGTGAATTTTGCAAAAAGGCTGGCGTCGCCCCTCTCCCCATTATCCGGTGGGAGGAGACTGTGCACAAATCGATCGTTACATAAATATTTATGGATGTGGACACCTGTGTTCCCTTGCCGTCTTGCTCCTGGTCTGTTCCCCCAGGACTTCCACTGGGGAGCTGAGCCGAGTGTGGCACTTGTGCAAAGCAGCCTCAGATGTCTCAGCTGAGCCGCCAGCAAGGGGTGAGCGAGCAGTGGGTTTGGATTTAAGGAGATGCCCAGCGCCACACTACCCTGTGCTCTGTGGAAGGAGCTGGGCATGCTCCACTTGGGCAGTGTGCTACAGCCCTTCCCTTGGGATCAAAGATAGAGCTTGATCCACATTGCCAGGAACTTCCCGGCTCCACTGAGGATGGCCAGCTTTGTGAGTCTTGACTGAGAGTCTGCCTATTGCATGTTCCCTGCTGCTTCTCCTCCAAGGCTACAGATCTCCTCCATCCGTCCATTAGTCTTCTGCCATCCTGGCCTGGGAGCAGGCCAAATCAAATTTGTTCCCCTCTCCTGCCTTGCTGTGTCCAGCACCAGTTATGTGCTGTGGCCTGCCTATCTCCCCTGTCCTGCCCATAACTCAAGGCTCCCCATAGCAGCTCCCAACTGCATTTGTCATACTTCCTCTCCCACCAGTAATCGTCTGCATCCTCCCTGGGACACCCATGACCCCTGGAACTCAATTGGATTACAGTCCCTTTGAGATAGGATTAGGTTGGGAAAGAAGTGAACTTTCCTCTTCTGTCACCTCCTTTTTAACGCTTTTCCTCTTCTCAAGCAGATATTTCTTTGCTCTGCCTCTGACTAGAGAGGCTGAGCAGTGGCAAGCAGTGCTGTTGTCCAGGGAGAGGAGGGCAGGAAGGCTTTCCTCATGGACAGCAGAAGAGATCCCCATCTTCCAAAAGCTAGCGCTGCAACAGCAGCTGGCAGGAAGCAATGTGCCTAGCAGCAATGCTGCCAAATAAACAGCCAGGGAAAAGGGAAGGACAAATGGACAAGAGGGATCCTAGTCAAGTAGCTTGTTTTGAAGCAGCAGTGACAGCTCCAGCTCAGAAACCTCCCAGCATGTGACCTTTAGCCACCGCCTTCCTGCTGCCACAGCCTTCCTGCGTTCCTGGCAGCCTGTGCTTTCTGCAGCATCCTCCCCACTCACATACTCCTGGTTGTACCCCTCCACACCCTTGCACCTGGGCGAGCAAGGTCAGACTGGGGGCATCTGCTGCTGCATGCAGCCAGTGGAGAGCACAGGCAAGAGCAATGCCACAAACTGCAGCAAGTGCTTTCCTAAGCTCTGCTTGACCTGCTCCTGTCTGGTTGGGGAAGCCCAGCAAGTGGAGCTGATTAATGGAATGCCAGTGGAGGAAGGCATTGCCATCCATCAGGAAAAGCTTTTTTTACCGGGAGGCCAGCAAAGCACTGGAGCAGGTGGTGGGATCTCCATCCGTGGTGGTTCTTGGGGCTCAGCTGTGCAAATCCAGTGATGTGACCTAGTGCTGAGACAGCCCTGCTTTACAGCAAAGACTGAGCTACAGACCTCTTCCAGCACCTCTTCCCACCTCCTGGACAGGAGGCAATGTGGAGCCTCCTTTTTTCTCTAACTTCCCTTGCTTAGGATACTTGCTGGGGTAAAGGATTCCTATTGATACAGAAGATGACTGGGGCAAAGGGCCAACTTATTCTCATTATTCCTGCAGAAACCCAGAAACTAGAGACAATCCTGCTACCCAGGGGACCACAGCACTCCTGCTCTGGGCCTCAGTCTCACTGCAGCACAACAGCTCCTTCTCCTCATCTTCCCCTCTTGGTTCACCCAACACCTGGCACTTCTCTGACTGCTCCTGCCCCCGGTTCATCAGCTCAGGGTCAACAGTGGCATTGCTGGACTGCAGCTGCTGACATGCAGAGCTGCTCATTACAGCTCGTAAATCATACCTGTGTGAAAAAAGACACTTCTTTGCAAACATGGTGGTATTTATCTTACTTCCACAGATTTTAAGGCCAGGAAAGAAGCACTGCTTTTTCTGACCCTGTGCAAAACAGACAGTGCAAATTCACAGTAAAAGAGATTAAGCCTCTACCACTATCCTCCATGGGCAAATCAAGGTAGGTTCTCAGCTGGCAATGCCCTATTAAAGTCACCTGTCTCCTTTGCATTTGCCCTGTTGTAATATCCATTACAAGGCTGAGATGCTCCTTGTCTCCCAGATCTCAGAAGCTCTCAGTAGCTAACACATCCTTCTTGCAAAAGTACTTCATAGGTGAAACCTGTCCAATTCAGCTCCACAGCTTTCTCAGAGCCTCTTTTTGTAAGGCACAGGTCTCCTCAGTGTACTTGTGCCCCATCTCCCTGCTCCCCTTTCTCTCCAAGTACCTTCTCCCTTGCACAATACTGCTGAAATATTTCTGTGTAAACTCTCCAAGTCTTCCAACTTCCAAGACTCCTCACTCAAACTGACCCATGAAATTGCTTCTGTCCACAAGCAGAGGGAGGTGTTACAACAAACGCACAACTTTTGGTCCTAGCAAAGTCATCAGCCCAGTCAGCTGCCTGGATTTGGGTGCAAATGAGGAGAAATTGGTGCAGAGGAGCAGCTGGCACCAGTGGCTGGGTGATTGCCACACTTAACAACACCCAGAAATGTTCCTGTCTAACAACAAAGGAGGGAATGGATTTTCTTCTAAAAATACACAAACACCAGGCCAGGAGGGAGTTTAGGAGCCAGGTCTCCATGGGAAGGCCGTTCTAGGCACTACTAGAGTCTGGGACCTAACTGACTTTACCTTCTCAGCAGTTCCCCACTGCCTCCCTCAGGCAGGTGGGGATTGCAGACATCCTCCTCAGAAGCTGTCCACAGCCTCCCGAGCAGGGATGGACAGCCTGGGGGAGCAAGACCCACTGGTGGGACTTGGGCCATTCGTGGGTTCAGCCCCTACAAAAGTGTCTGTATCTCTGGGTGGTTCGTGCAGTGCATGAAGATCCAAATTTCATACTCAAGTCTCTGAAATGTGCTGTGCAGGATTTCAGCCCTTTCCTCAGGATACAGCCAGACATGAGGCAATTCAAGCAGAGGCAGCACACCTGGCCCAGAACAGACATTACAGCACATGACATCACTGGAGTCAGTGACCAGCCCCCGTGGCCACTGGAGTCTCTGCCCTTTCCATTATGCACTCTTGTCCCCAGAAATCCTAATTTTCCTTCCTGCAGCACCCGAAGGGTGCAGCAGTCAGGACCTGCCCCTCCCTCCCGGGGTGCAGGGGGGAGCTGCCAGCTGCTTCTTCACTGTGCCCTGATATGGCAGCTCCAGCAGGCTCCAGTGTGGGGAGAAGGACTGCACACAGCACAGTGGAACAGATATCACGACTTCTCTCAACCAGCTTTTAATCTGTGTCAGCATTTTTACCCCTCAGATCTGCTTTCAATCCTTGATCTGCCTCAGTTCTTGCTTTGCTCTGTCTCAGCTCTTGCAAGCCACGCTATCAGCAGCTTTCAGATATTAAAACACATTAAAGGAAGGTACTGAAAGATGATCCAGCAGTCACATTTTCCAGAAATCTCAGCTTGCAGGTAACAAAAGATTCCAAGAGTAAGAAGGCAGCTGCAAGCACAAGCCAAATGTGACCACAGCCTTGCACCAGACTGCAGAGGAAACCACCAAGCTTTGTCCCCAGCTGCTGCCTGCCCAGTACTGCCTCTGAAGCTCGATGGCAGCATTTCAATGTCATGCTCAACATTCTCTCTTTGAGCAGTGATAACTGCAATGGCTGAAATCAAGAGCAGGAGATCAAACCACCAAAGAGAGATGAAAATTTATCCCATCTCTTCCCGGCCATAACAAGAGGTTCGCAGGCATGCCACGAGATTGGAACAATGCTCAGTAAGAGAGAAGTGTGATTGACACAGTTAAAGCAGCAGTATTCCTGCATTTCAGGGCTGAAATTCCATAATTTGGACATTGCTGGAAATCAGACAGTTACCTTGGGATCCCAACCAGGAAAATTCTATCCCTGCTGCTGGGGTTATCAGGATAAACTGGTTCACAGGCTGAGGCAGCACACTCACATGGTTACCTCAGCAGGCAGCAGGAACAACACAGGGCACATCAGCATCGCTCCAAAAGGACAGGCCCAGACCTGTCAGAGGCCCTTGTTGCTTCTCTCACCAAAATTTAGGATGCATTAGGTCCTCTCTGCACATTTCCCAGTTTTACAGTCTTTGTGCAGATGGGGGTACTAGAAATGCAGTATTGAAGCACTAATTCTGTTCCCTGGGTGCTATTGCACCTAGCATTTATTTAATTATTTTGAAAGACACTGAAAATTTTCCCTTGGGTCCTCTGTATCACAGAAGCCCAAAGAGAGACAGTTGCATTCAGAGGCTCCTCCCTGACCTAATTCACTGGGAAAGCATGGGAAAAAACGTTAATTTTCAACTATGAAGATATTTGTTTAATGGCTATCCAACACAAAATGATAAAGTCAGTCCCCCCTCCTCCCCCCTACTGCAAACAGTGTTATAGTAAATAAAACACACAGATAGATAAGCTCTAAAAAGCAGAAGATAACAAGGTCAGTAACAAAGACCAGGACTCCTGAGACACTGAACCATTACAGAAACCACTCAAGTGCAACCTTGAAGAGCTTCAGCCAGAAACTTCACAACTGATAAAAAAATCAGCATTATCATGGGCTTCGTGGGAAAGAGCAGATCTGTGATGTTTGAGGGTAACTGCAGAACCATGTAGTTTATCATGCACTGTTTTAAGGAAGATTATGGGAGCAAAATTCACTATAGGATGTTGAGGGGAAAGATTGAATGAGGCAAAAGGGAGGCATCAAGTTAAATCAGGGAGACTTGAGCATAGGAAATGGAGAGAGGAAAAACTGGAGCCAGTCACACAGAGACTGGCTGCTGGTCAGTGTGCCTGTGTGGCTGAGCCCTGCTCCCAATTACCACCATCTGTCCTGGCTTCACATTAAGCTAATCCCAGCCGTTTTCCCTGCACGCTTGCACACAGCTGTCCATCAGCTAGCTAACTGCAAGCTGGGCTAGCCTGCAAGCAGGAAAGGAGGTCTGAGAGCCAGGCAGCAGACAGACCACCACAGCCTGATCTGCCAGTGATCCACCAAATTGTGCACAGACAGTCCACCAGTGTAGTGCAGGTCTGATGGGCCAGGGAACAAGAACAGGATTAGGCCTTCTTCATGTTTTGTAAGTGCTGTTTTGTGTTTCCCTGGGCACCCATCACAGCAGGCTCCCTCGGTTTCTGCTGATCACTCTGGGCCTGGTGGTATCAATAGTGAGTGGGAAAGCTACAGCCTGACATGTAGCAGACCAGGACATTTAAATATAAACAGCCCAGACCACTGTTTGCTATGTCTTAAGGAGAAGCAGCTGCATCTCGGTGAACATAAATGCAAAAAGAATTTCATTGTATTGCTCCACAAACCAAAAGCAATCCCTGCTCAAGTCTGGGAGGCCAAGAACTGAGACTGCCACAGCACAGCTGGTCTGCAGCTGGACAAGGTAAAACTAGCTGTAACACAAAACTCAAGTTGGCTGGCCTGGCTCATTCTAGAAAAGTAAAACAAGCCCCTGGGTGAGCAATCATAGGTTAGATTTGAACTTAAACAGAGACCTCATCCAGTCATGTTCGTTCTAGAACGCAGACGTAGCACTAGGGAGCTGGGGCGGTGTTAAGACCAGACCAATCAGCTGTCTAGCCCGGGAGTTTTAAACCCCCTATATAAGAAGGCTGCCATGATAAACAGTTGCCATTTGTAACAAGGATCTCAGAGAGTTCTGTCCTTTGTCTCCAACCAACAACCCCTTGTAACAAGAGACTGCTGGGAACAGAATAATGGTGAAATGGGAACAAGTCACAAGTGTGAACTAAGTGACGACAGGGAACTAGGGAACCACTGGGTTACAGCTTTGCCCAGACAAAGCACTCAGCTGACAGCTCCACACAATACAGACTTCATACAGGCAGCAAGAATTTCAGTTCCCACTGCTTCTTCACAAATATCCCTGTTATAGGGAATAAAGACAGGCACCAGAAATGCCAGAGCATAAGCTGGAAGTAAAAGGGGTTTCTGCTGCAAAGAAATAACAGGGCATGGCAGAATTCTGTATTTCATGTTCCAAGGATAAAGAACAAGACTTGAGCAAGAGTATAAAACTTTTAATGGGTCAGTGCATCAGTCCTTGATGCAAAGGGAGAGGAGCAAAGGGGGCTGTCATTGTCCCAGGTGCTCAGAGCTGCAGAGATTATCTGCACAGAGCAGCAAAGTGGGCTTACACACAGAGCTGCAGCAGCCTTTGCTCTCCAAGGGACCAACACGTGGAAAAGCAGTTCCTCTCACTGTCCATTCGCTTTCACCCTATGCTTCTTCTTCCTGGTAGGGACTTTAGGCCGCATCATTTTGGAAGAAGGCCGGAGAGCCTTCAAGGGTCTCCTCTGTGCTTGCAATGAACGTTTCTTCTTCAAAGCAGGCTGGGGCAGCTTCTGCTCTTCATCAGCTTTTGATCCCTCAAGTTTCTTCTTTTTTGGCAGAGGCTCCGTGACGATAGTGTCGGGGACAGTGGGTGGAGCTGCTGCTTCCACAGCGGGCTCTTCATCTGGAATGAAACAAAGGCACTGTGAGAAGAACCCGCCTGGCAGCCCCAGCCAGCTCAGCTGAGCTGCAGCACCACATTACCCTTCTGTGTCTGCGGGATGGCATTGGAGAACTTCTTGAGCTTGGCGATGAAGAACCCATCCATATTGTGCGTGTGGGGGTAGAAACGCCGCGTACACTTGAGGGACGGGTGGAAGCGACGGTCCTTAAACCTGAAGGAGGAAGTGGGGTAAGAAGTGATAGAACACTTCTGCTCAAACCTGGCCTCCGAGGAGCAGTCACACGTGCAGCTTTGTGACCGGGCACGCACCTGGTGAAGCCTTCCTTGCCGAAGTCCAGACCTGTGGCCACCAAACGGACATTGCGCTTCTTCAGGGCGTAATCCACAACCCACTCGTTCTCCTCCACCTGCCAAAAACTAAACGTTAGGATCCAAAACTCACCATCTCCTGAGGAGGAGGTGACCACAGCAGACGATGATAGAAGGCACTTACCATGATGGAGCAAGTGCAGTAGACAATGTAGCCCCCTGTCTCTGAGGCAGCATTGACTGAATCTATGGCACTAAGAAGCAGCTCCTTCTGCAGGTGGGCACAACGCAGGATATCCTTTTCATCCTGAGAGAGAAAGGTAGGTTAGGATGCCACAGGTACAGGGAAGCACCCCTGTCCTCTGCTGTGGAGGAGGGAATGACAGGACAGCAATGCACATATAATAGTCTGGAGTCTTCTGCAAAAGTAATCTCAAAAAAATAGTTGTAGCACTACACACAGAAAGAAGAGGCAAAATGTATTGTAGGTACCTCTCAAGAATGAAGCTGCCCCAAAGGCCTTCCTCTCGTGACTCACCCTTAAGACTGCACTGGTCACCCACCTTGTTGGTTTTGACAGCAGGATCCTTGGAAATGACGCCTGTTCCACTACAAGGAGCATCAAGCAAGACACGGTCGAACCCTCCAAGAACCTACAGGCAGATTTGGAATTACACCCACAGAAGGAGAGTCAAAACAAGGCCAAGACTAGAAGGGGAACCAGAAGACTGGGAAGGTAGGAAATACTCCTTCTCCCTCTTCCCTGTCCACCTTCCTGCCTCAGGTAACAAACACACTCCCCTGCAGCTCTGCTCATCCTCCTGTGGCAGGTGACTTTGGAGAGCACAGCTTCACTAAAGGGACAGCCCAGCAGCTCTGGGTAAGCACTGTAAACAGGAACATACCTTGGGGAACTGGCGTCCATCGCAGTTGCTCACGACAGCATTGGTAACTCCCAGGCGGTGCAAATTCCCTACCACGCTACGCAGCCGCTCGGCACTGCTGTCATTAGCCAGGATCATTCCTGTGTTCTTCATAAGCTGAGCTGCCAGAGGGCAAAACACACCACCCAGGGGTTGAGAACCTCCTGTGCCTTTGTCTCCAGTGACCGCCACCCCCTCCTTTCCTCAAGTTTCCTCTCTATTCCCCTTTTCTGTGCAGACCAGTGGAAACTCCTCACTTGACAGAGCATCCCTCGCAAGGCTCCAGGGTAGTACCTATGTAGCTGGTCTTGCCTCCTGGGGCACAGCACATATCCAGGATGTGCTCATTCTCCTGTGGAGCCAGCGCCATGACAGGGAGAAGACTGGAGGCTCCTTGCAGCATGTAGTGTCCAGCCAGATACTCTGGGGTGGCACCTGGGCAGGGAAGGCAGAACAGAGGAAGGTGACATATGAAAGAAAGGGAAGCAGAAGCGGGTGAGCTCAGCCCTGTAGGGTGAAGGTGATCTCACCAATGGGCACAGTGGAGTCATAAATAACAAGTCCAGTTTTTGACCACTTCCCCAGGGGATCAAGATTCACACCACGGTTGATCAGAGCCTGCAAGGCAAGGGGAAGGGACTGAGACACTGCTCTGTGAGACAGGCAGCTCAGGACACAGCCACTGCCTCCTGCTCACCTGGGCCAGGTCCCGCCGCCGTGTCTTCAGCGTGTTGGTGCGAATGGTGACGGGGCGCGGAACCTCGTTAGCCTCCAGGAAGTTTATCAGCTGGATGGAAGAAGGGACAGAGATAAAAACCAATTCTCAGGGAGGCAGCTGACCCCCGTGGGTCTGCACAGCTACGGGCAGGGCAGGATCCCACCTCAGGGAGCGGGAAGATGTCCATGAGCTTGGTGAGCAGGAAGTCGCTGTAGGAGTAGTAGGCGGCCATGTCCCGGCGCAGCAGCGCCAGGTATTCCTGCCGGGAGCGCCCCTCCTCCCGCTTCACCCCAAAGTCCTGCAGCACCTCCATGTTGCCCTGGATGCGCTGGTGGATGACGTGCAGGTCAGGTGGCTCGGCAGGTGGGAACACTGTCAAGGAATCACCAACAGCCAAGGAACTCGCACAGGGGGCTCTCTACCAGTGCCATCAGCTGTGCTGGACTCACAGCAGTGCCTGTGCCAGAAAGGCTCTGCTGGAACACTGCTTCCATCAGAGCTCAGCAGATGCAGGATTCAAAGAATGAAACTGGACAAAAATGTTCACAAGGCAGAACTAGAAGGTGTTTAAAAGATTAACTTTAGATAAACAGAGAAAAATAGGGAAAAAAACCCCAATAAGTTGTTTTAATACTGAAAGCATTACCTGCAGCAGAAAAGAGACTAGAAGTTCCCCAAGGGCAACCAAGGAGTACAGAGGAAAGTAAGAAGGGAGGCAGGAAATTAAAACTACCAAAGTCCAGCAGCAAGCACTTTGGATGTTAGAACTGCTGTCACCAGAAACTCTGGGAATGGCTTCCACAACCAACAGGTGTGTAATAAGGAGCCACATAATAAGGCATCCATATGTATTTAGGACTAGAAAGGAAATTAGGGCAGGTTCCAAGCCACATACAGGGTGTCACAGATTTCCTAACTGTGCTATACAGAAGCACAGCATTATACACTATCTATTAGGACAGCTCAGCTAAAAATACCTTGCACAGACACTTTTGCTAAGCAAATGCATGATAAAGTCCAAGTAAAGCTCTTTGGTTGTATCCAGGCCCCGTGCTGCACCATGCACATGGTTTATGGATGTCACAGATAAAAGGATATCCTCCTTCTCAATCTCTTCATTAGTTGGCAGTTTAAATTGTTCATCTATATCCAGGTTGAGCTGCAGATCCGTGCCCTCTTCTTCCTTCTGTCCCATTTTCTGCTTGCTTGCCTCCTCATCTTCCTCTTCCTCCTCATCTTCCTCTTCGCTGTCATCTTCACTGAAGCATTCCCTAAGGACAAAGAACATGAGCAGACAAATACTTTTCAACTGCCATTTCTTAAATGTCAGAAATGACCATAATAAGAACACAGGCTCCTCACTTACCCAGGAAAGGCTCTACACACTCACCTGTCAGGCTTCTGCTTCAGGGCAGCTTTTTCAATAGGCAGCAGCTGAATAGAGACAAAAAATTAATCAAAAAACATCCACAGTTGTCCCCTTATTTTCCATCATCTGAAATTTACTTGCTCTACTTAAAAGGGACAACAAACAAAAACACTGAATGTTATGCTGGAATCAGCTGCTAAACTTGAAATTGTTCTTGTGAAGGAAAGGGAAAGTTCTCCACCATCTCACCACCCCCTATCATTACAGCCATCCTTCCCCCCCAGGCCCAAGGGGTCCTTTCAGCCAACAGCACCAAGTATTACTTGTGTAATTAAGAGTAAGAAGTTCCTACCTCTTCTTCCTCTGATGACGAGGCACCATAATCATCCATCATCTCCTCACTGCTCCCATCCTCCTCCATCTCCCAGCTGCCCTCTTCCACCTCACCATCACTGGATAATTCCACATGGTTTCCTTTAGGCTGGGTTTTCTTGGCTTTGGCTGGAGTCAGCCACTTGGAATTGCCATCACTGAAGCCAGACCGGCCACGGGCAGTTTGTCCTGTTGCCTTTACAGCATGTTTCTCCTTCTGTGGGGACAGCTGCCCTTCAACTAGAGGCAGAAGAAGTAGTTAAAAGGCATTATTTCCAATATCAGCTACTCTGTTTTTCCAGTTCTTCCACAAAATGGTCTTAGTACAAGTCCTGAGTCCTATCTAGAGGGAGGGAATGTTTGCTCTCTACATCTCATAAGGTTCTGGCCATAATCCTCACCTCTCCCCCAGCAGACCTTTCAGATCTAACCAGAATTATCAAATTAAAACAAAATTCTTACTGTATTTGCTCTGACATATTAGGATACCCTCTGTCCCAAATCTTTGTCTATCCTTCCTTCCACTTCAAGAGCTTCTGGGGCTACATAAAGATTTAAAAGCTTCAGCTATAAAAACAGCCTGCAATAACCTTGTGTGAATGAAGGACTAGTTAAAAAATGGATTAAGCATGTAGAAGAGAGACCTTTGACTAGTTCTTCAGACAACATAGCCTCCCAGCATGACAGCCACCAGAAATCAGATAGAATTCATTGTTATAATCTATTAGAGAGACCCCAAAAGAGAACCAAGATGATGAAGGGTCTGGAGGGGAAGTCTTGTGAGAAGCAGCTGAGAACACCTGGGTCTGTTCTAGAGAAGAGGAGGCTGAGGGGAGACCTCACTGCAGGCTGCAGTTTCCCCCTGAGGGGAAGAGGAGGGGCAGGCACTGCTCTGTTCTCTGTGGTGACCAGCGTCAGGATCTGAGGGAACAGCAATCAAAACTCTGTTAGAGGAGGTTTAGGTTGGACATCAGGAAAAGGTTCTCCACCCAGAGGGTGGCTGGGCACAAGTGCCCAAGGAAGTGGTGGCAGCACCAAGTCCGTCTGAGTTCAAGAAGTGTTTGGATAACACCTCCAGGCACATGGTGTGGCTTTGGGGTGTCCTGAACGGGATCAGGAACTGGACTCAATTACCCTCATGGATCCCTTCCAACTCAGGAAACCCCAGGATTCTGCGAGTTAAAATAATGAAATGTTCCCTCCTTTAAAAGCGGCGCCGGAGCAGGACGGCGGCGGCAGGGCCCGGGGGGAAGGAAGCGGGTCGGGGCCCGCCGGCCCGGTTCGGACCCACTCGCACCCACTCACCTGTCGGCTCCCGCTCTCCTCCTCCTCTTCCTGCGAGCGGCCTCCTCCCCGCCGGGCCGCTGCTCGCCGCCAGCCGCCTCTTCGCAGCCCTGCACCGGGAGGGGGAGCGGCGATCAGCCCCGGCACGGCCCGCACCCCCCGGCCCGCCGAACCGCCCCCTCACCTCTTCCTGCCGTGACTGGAGAGCTTCTTCCTGCCGGTCTCGGGCTCTGCGGGAAGACACGCGGCGGTCAGACGGCCGCGGGCACCGCGGGGCGGGCGCGGGCCGGTGCAGGCCGCACTTACCTGGCGGTAGGAAGCGGGCCAGCTCCACCTCGGCGCCGCGCTGCTTGCGGGCCTTGCGCCCGGGGCCGCGCTTCTCCTTCCTGGTGGGGTCGAGCTTCCGCCCCATGGCCGCGCCGCGGGACCCCGCGCGCCTCCGCCACGCGTGCCGCGCTTCCCGCCGCGCGCACGCGCCCGCCGCGGGCCCGCCCCCGCACCGCAAGCCCGCCTCGCGCCGCCCATGGGCCAGCGCCGCCAACCGTGACCGCTGATTGGTCCTGCCCAGTGACGGTAGGCATCGTCAGCGGCGCGTGTCGCCCGCCCCCGGGCCGCGTGGGGCCGCCGCTCCTCGGCCCCGGCAGCACCGGGAGCGGGGCTCCGGCCGCAGGTACAGGCGGGCTAAAGAGCCGGGCAAGGGGGTAAACAGCCCAAGGCAGGCAGCAGAGAAAGGCACGAAGCCAAGGCAAGGGGGAAAGAAATTACAGAATCAAGAGCCTGTCACGGTGGGGTAAAGAGCACCTGGTCCAACATCTATGCCAGAGGTAGGGAAACCACTCCTGAGACCACATTCCTCAAGGCCTTAAACACTTGCAGGGTTGGGGTATCTACCGCTCTTCTCAGAGGTGTAGGATACCCCAAAAGCTGCTCTGACACAGCAAAAGACATGAATACCTCTTGCACTGTTGAGACCACATACTTACCCCACTACACTCATGATAATAGAGACAACACAATAAAATACAAGGAAACTTTATTTTTCATTTTTATCAACGTTTGCTCTGTTTTTTGTTGTATTTTTTCATTGTTTGCTTTTGTCTTCAAGCTGCTTATTAGTTGACAAGTCCGGTCAGTTTTTGTATTAAAAAGGATTTTGATGGAGGTAGCTTTGTCTCTGTCCTGGCTTTTGCTTGGTCTTGCCTGCGCACTTGTCTCAGTAAACAAACTCAAAATAAAATTAAGAACGAAAACTGGAATTCCAGGCGGAGGCAATGAGCAATGCAGCCAGGTTCTCCATGTAACAGACATGGCGCTGGGGCCTCCAGTCACTATATACAGAGTCCATCATATATCCATCCCCCTCTCTCCTAAACACACTCCTTGCTCCAACGGGCTGGCTGCAGAGGAAGGAGTTTCTTCTCCTTCCAGAGACCTGAGCAGCAGCTTCCATGGAGGGAAACAGCACCCAGTCAGGAATGTCAGGCAGAGGGGTAGAAGTGTGAAGGGGTGAGCTAGGGGGGGTCACTTCAGCTTGGCCGAAAGGTCAACAGCACTGGGCCAGGAATTCACTGCTGCTGGGCCACCTGTAGGGCGAGAGAGGAGGACCTGAGACTCACAGGCTGGTCACCAGAGTCCAGGCTGGCCCACGGTGGCCCCCTCCCCCCGAACTCCCTTACTGACCGGAGAGGGTACGTACTTGCTGGGGAGGGGGCGGCGGCGGGGGCTCACTGCTGCGGTTGGCCAGGCGGCTGAGGATGTTGCGCTCCGACATCTGAAGGCGCACTGCCACGGGTGGGATGCGGGCAATTGTGGCAGGCAGGCGAGTCACATCCGCCTTCATGTCACTCAAAAGCTCCTCCAGCTGCTTCAGAACTACAAGAGAAAGGGACATCTGTTCGGAGAGGAGAGGGACACCCCAGAGGGGACAGCACCGCTGAACATCTATCCCACCCTTGGTTAACACACCGCATTACCTTTGTGCAGCACAGCATTGGCTGGTTTATTCCCAGCCATTGACTCCTTGGATAGGTGCTGGTGGCTCTCAGCCAGGCATTCCACCTCTGCAAAACGTGTGTTCAGAGCCATGGATGGGTGAGATGGGTCTTCAGACATGTTCAGATAGGCAGCTCGCCGCAACTGTTCCTCTATCACCAGCGCTTGCTCCAGGAGCTGCAAGGTGGGGCAGGAATGAGTCTTTCAGCAACTGCCTGAGAAGGAGCCTTGTTTGCACACCCAGTCTCTCCTAATCCAATTCCCCACCATCTCATAAAAGTGAGACTGCATAGCTGAATCTCCTTTCAGCAGCTGGTTTTACTGAGTAGCCCAAAACAGCTAGGGCTTCATGAAACAAAGTCAGATACACAAGAAAACCAGGGTACACTGCATTTGATAGACTATTACAACTCTTCTAGTATTTTCATTCCTCCTGATTCTTTTTACACATTCTTTATGAGACAAATGGGACAAAGATTACTCTTTGAACCCAAAGGAAAAGTATTCCATCCTATTTATAGATAGAGCATAAAATCTTGTAAGCATTTGGAGAATCCTGTCAATGCAGAACTGATCATTCAGTCTTATAGTCATTCAATGTTTTGCCCCAAGACTGAGACCTACAAGGCTTTTACTTAATCTTAAACCACTCCCACAACTAAGGTATGTTTACTCCCAGAGAGGATGAAATAGAGATTGGAGGCAGCACTTTCAGCAACCCAGAGTTCTGTTCAGGCACATGGAGTGCATTGTAGCAGACCAAGCAGAAGCTGTGACGAAAACAGCCACTTGAACCTTAAGCCTCTTGCTTTTCAGTTGTTCAATAAACATTTGGACAGCACTGAACCAAGCTCCCCAATATTGTTTCCAGAAAAAAAAGGAGTTCCTATCATGGAGCAACTGAATGATCCTGACATATATTGCCTTTTTTTTATTACCCCTAAAACAAAAGGCACTGCAGAAATCTTTCACTTCGTTGGTGGAAACTCAGAACTGCAAGAACTTTTTCTTAAGAGATCCAGGCAGTTATCAGACTAAAGAGAAATCCTTACCTTAAATCTCCTTGCCAAGAACTTATTCTTTATTTCGAGGAAGTTACCCCTGTTCATCTCACCCTTGAAGGGTTCATTGAGGATGGCGTAACGTGGATCATTCTGAATATCCTGCCAACGGGCATAGCCATGACTGAGATGGGATGAGCTCAGGCAAACAAAGGCAGTGAAAACAAGGGAATAAACAGCCCAGGCTGTACTGTTCTCCAGAGGGAGTGTGGAAAGGAGGTACAGAGAGGGGACAAACAGGAGCCAAGGAAGAGGAATGAGAACTATATTCTGCTAAGTCTTAACTATGCTGCAGGAAGCTCCCCCTCCCACCATCACTTTCACTCTTGTGGAGAAGATACAGCACTTGCTCACTTAACCTACTCCAGTCAGATCCAGAATGGTCACTTTCACTGTGACAAATTATGTACAAGGTGGGAGAATGCATCTGTCATGTCAAGGATACTTGATAATCCCAGCTAGGAGCCAGTAGTCATGACGCCGATGCCAGATCTCGTAGGTCTTCTTGGTGACAGTCGCAGCCCGCTCTTCATTCTGCCAGAGGGAGTGTAGTTCTGGAAAGGCAAGAGACACCAGAACAGTTGGAAGTTATTTCACAAACATAAGCAGGAGCTTATAAACAAGTTCAAGCAGATAAAGATCTCATACCAGTGAAACCACCATCTGCTATGTTGAACATGAAGCGCTGCTTTACTGCCTTCTTGTGCCTTTCATCTGCTGACTCCTTCAGCATCTCTCCGTTCTGCAGCATCACTACATCTCTCTTATCATCGTCCTTTTTCTCATCTGTACACACATGAAATTATTAAAACAAACATGGCAGATACCACAACAAGTTGGACCCACAACGAATCCTTGCAGAAGAAGGGTTAAGGAAAAGAAGGGAGGTCATCATGCCTCACCTTTCTCATCCAGAGTGATTATAGGAGGGTCAGAGGGATTTTCAGGAGCTGCT
The DNA here is from genome assembly GCF_903797595.1 of Erithacus rubecula. Lineage (NCBI taxonomy): Eukaryota > Metazoa > Chordata > Aves > Passeriformes > Muscicapidae > Erithacus > Erithacus rubecula. The sequence goes on from NC_136658.1 coordinate 26,013,026, forward strand.
CTATCTTCCACCTTCTCCACATCAGCTGCAGGAAAGAAAGGGAACATGAGATGCTCAGGAACATAGCAAGTCCACAGTTTTGTTCTTCAACCAGTGAAACCCAATACTATTCTGTAACTTCCCACCGATTTTCTACATCCAAGCCTAATTCTTTAGGATGAAGTGCTTTGTACCTTTGCTTTCTACTTCCATTGGTTCATCCGGTCTTTCCTTCACTTCAGTTTCCTCTACTTTTTTTTCATCTGCTTCTGTGGCGTTCACTGGGGATTTTGCTTCCTGGGCCAGTGTCTCCACAGGTTGAGCACACTGCTGAGGACAGCGATCAGTGAGATACAAAGTACCAGTGCATGACAACAGAACACAGTCATAGTCATTTGAAAAGCAAAGACACAAAGCTTTTTTGTGACACCAATTCTGAAGACCAGAGAGTTATCTTCAAGTATCAAAACTCATCTCTGCCTCAGCTTAAATAAAGAGGGGGCAGAAATAGAGGAATTCTCAAGAGAAATTACAAGGCAAAAAAGCCAAAACTGACCTCCATAGGGGCCTCTGTTTCTGTAGCAGAGGCACTGAGCTCCTTCTCTGGTTCAGATGGCTCTCCTTGCTCCTTAGCACTAGCTCCTTCTTCTACTTTTACTCCATCTTCTGTGTATTCCCCATGCCAGAGCAGCAGAGCACACAAAAGAGAAGCAAATCAGTAAGGTCTTCCCTGTTACCAAGCCCACTTCTCCTTTACTCCCAGAGATCAGGCCCATCAAAATGGAACTAACTTGACCCTCCTTTTCCGGCCCACTACAAGTGCTGGGCTTCTCACTGATGTCAGTTCATCCCAGGAAAGCCAGTGTCCTCTCTTGCCTTTAAGGGCTTGCACATGTCTTTGGCAGCCCTCCTAACATGAGAGTAAGCTGATCTGCGTCCACCCCCAGACCCCACCACCACAGTTCTGGTGAGGGGAACAGCCAGGGTAAGGTCAGGACGCAAGGCTGTACAGGAGGGGAGCCCTCACCAGGTGCAGGAACAGGGGCAGGTGTATTTGGCTGCGTATCCCCTGGTGTTGAAGGAGTTGGAGTTTTGGGAGAGGGTGAGCTGGGCTGTGAAAGTTTCTTGTTCTCCTCTATCTCTGCCAGTTCTGGCATACTCCAACGGCCGTTCACATGCTCAAATTCCTGCACCTGCAGAAGAGGGAGAGAAAGACATATCACAGGAGGAGTCATACAATGCTCATCCTCACAGATGATAGATCTGTAGAGGCAGACTGCTGAGCACACAACAAAAGTAGGTGTGAAAGGAGAGCTAACTCTGACTCAAGACCCCAGTGACTACAGTTGTATGGCCAGCAAAGGCCACGTTGCTCTGCTAGGCACTTACCTTTTTGCGTATAAGTGACATGACCCCAATGCGAGTGAGGACGTGCTGTCGAGAAAGACCTTCCCGTGGGACCCCATCTGCAAAGGTCTCTGCACCATCAGCCCCAGGTTCACATAAATGGCGCATGAAGAGTGAGACATAGGCCCTGAAGCAATTGAGAGACAAGAAATTAGGCCATAAATTGCACTATCTGCAGACACGCATTGTCAGACCCCTTTCAGCACATCAGGGAAATTACCCCAAGACTCTTATGCCATAGTAACAAGTTTTGGGGATCCAGGCTCCTTCCAGGGAGAATTTCCTAACAGTCTCCAAGAAAAGGCCCAACTTTCATTCTTCCCCCAAAGACTAGTTGCTGTCAAGTCTTCCATTCCTGTCTAATGCAGACTCACTTGAACTCCTTCTCTGACTTGCCACGGAGGTCCCGAACAAGCCACTGAGTGGTGAAGGCATCCTGAGGCGGCATTCCATAGCGCATGATAGCATTGAGGAAGGCTTTCCGCTGGCGAGCGTTGAAACCCAACACCTAGAACGAAGGAACAGACCGATATGGCAAAAGGAATACAGAAGCAGCTGGGATGCAAATGCCCTCCCTGGTACAACTTACCTCAATGTTCCCTCCCACACGGGCCAGTAAGGGAGGCAGAGGCTTATCCTTATCATTTCTCAGGCCCTTGCGGCTAGGCCGACGAGCTGCTGAAGAAAGAAATGCAGCTAAGTAAAGAAACAATGTAAAGCATATTGTTGAGCGAATATTGCCCCAGCAGGAGAGCACCACAAAACCTATAAATTGCCCAAATCAAGTTCCAACTCTTTCCACACTCAAAGTAACACAGGAACTCTGGCTCCAGCAGAACTTACCTTCAGACCTCTCATCAAAGTCCTCATCTCCTTCTTCAGAAGCAACTGAATAGTCTGACTGATTATCTGACTGGTCATCCTGCCAGTCTGAAAGAAAAACAGCACGTGAGCCTGAGACGCTACTCCATTACTTCCCAGCAACATATACTTGCACCCGTTTTTCCCTCAGGGTCCTGTGGATTTGTACCTCTATCCTCCTGCGAGCCATCGTTGTAGTTAACTTGCTTGCGAATACGTTTGCCCTTGCCCAGATTCCTGGCCAGATCCTCCTGTTGTTGCTCATAATGGTGACGGAGCAGTTTCTCCCAGTAATCAGGATCCACCGATTCCTCCTGCTTAATAATTTCCCGTTCAACCTCCTCTTCCTCCTGCCAGAAAAGTAACAAATTTAGGGCCCTATGCTCCAAGTCCCAGCCTGTCATAGCAGATATATGCCTGCTTACTTGGCCTTAAAAGCTGCAGAGCTCAATTAACTTAATTGATCCTCCATCACTCAGGAGAACATATTAGCTGATATCCACCTCATACTCACCCCCATTTCCTCCTCACGAACCACATACTGGGCCACCTTGAAGGAACTGAGATATTCATTCATGCCCTGAAGTTCTGTATCTTCTGTTTCATCCTGGTTCCGATCCAACAGACGCTCAATTGCTTTGTCATCATAGTGGATGACACTACTGTCCTCACCTTCTTTGTTATCCCCTGAAGGAAGAGTACAGGAACCATTGCTGTATGGATCTCAATGGACTACAAAAGGGAATGCCACTCTAGACCCTCTTTTAGAGCTATAATCAGCACTGTGTCTGCAGCCTCTCACTAAATAAAGAGCCAGATATACCCACCCCCATCAGTTCTACTCTCAGGCACTCACCCCCCTCCGTAGCCTCATCCTTGAAGAGCTCTTCAGTGCCAAATTTGAGAATGTCATCAAGTTCTTGTTTGGACATGGAGCCTGTCTTGGACCCCAAACCTGGCCTCACTACCAGATGAGTTAGCATCATCTTCTTCTTGGCCACCTGAGTGATACGTTCCTCCACTGAGGCCCTTGTCACAAAGCGGTATATCATCACTTTCTTGTTCTGTCCAATTCTGTGTGCACGGCTGAAGGCCTAGAAAAGAGATGTGCTCAGAACAATCTAGAGCTGCTCAAGCAGTAGTCTGATATACCTCACCTACCTCACAAGCTTCCCACCTGCCTTTACGTTGGCTCTTAGCATTAGTGAAGGCTGTGCCCTAGAAGGCCCCTTCACTATTTCACTTCCCATCTCTACCCATCCACACTTCTCTGATTTTGCATATTTCTAGAAGGGAAGCCTTACACTCCTTCACTCCTTCTGATGATATAATTTCTCCACTTCCTCAGGATTACTCCATAATGAGTGATCTCATTCAGGCTCACCTGGATATCATTGTGGGGGTTCCAGTCTGAATCGTAGATAATCACAGTATCTGCTGTGGCCAAGTTAATACCAAGACCCCCAGCTCGAGTTGAAAGCAGAAAGCAGAATTGCTGAGCTCCAGGAGCTTAGATTAAAAAAAAAAACAAAAACAAAAATAATCAAGGGAGTGTGCTGTACTCAAAGAAGGATTTGTAACTGACCCACATCACCTGACAGGGAACTGCTACTAATTTAAGATTCCAGGAAAGCAATAGAAGGCATGGGACACAACAATCCCATGATGAGCATTAAGCACACAAGGCAAGCTTTCATTTTACAGGAAAAGTAGGAGGCTACATACCATTGAAGCGATCAATAGCCTCCTGACGCATGTTCCCTGTGATTCCTCCATCAATCCGCTCATATTTGTACCCTTCGTGTTCCAGAAAATCTTCCAGAAGGTCCAACATTTTGGTCATCTGCATATCAGAGGAATACCACCACAGAAGAGTGAGGGACAAGTGGATACCAGATCAACAGACTTCTTTCTCAGAAAAAGTATTCCAGGCCTAAAGGTTTTTCTCCATATACCTGAGAGAATATGAGCACTCTGTGACCTCCTTCCTTCAAGTTCTTCAACATCTTCTGCAGCAGCAACAGCTTTCCAGAGGCTCGAATAAGTGCACTACCATCATACATGCCATTTGGCATTTTTGGAGCTTCCTAAAAAGAAAATGAGAGAGGGAATAAGGGGCAAGGGACAAAACCAGCTTGAAGGAATGTAACTTGTTCTTAATCCCTAGATGATGTTGGCTTATACCTGGTCGCTTTGCTTGGCACAACCACAGGCTGTGGTTGTTCCATACACTGCCTGTATGAAACATCAGTGCTACCCTGTGCCTGTTGTCTTGTAATGTGACTCCTACATACCCTCCTCTTTTCTTATTTATTTAGATCCTACTCTTACAGCTTTCACCACTCCACATAAGTCAAAAGATAGTTCCTATCTGTCACATAAATGTGCTGGTAAAGAAATGGCCTTCCAGCATGTTTGGTCTAAATAAAGACAGGATGAAAAAAGAACAGAAGCCCAAAGAGAGAAATGGGAACCCCTCCATGCCTCACCTAGGAAACTAAGTGGCTTCGTGATAACAGCCAGCAGGGAATTTGCTTATATAGAGTAAGTGACTGGACATACCATAGCAGCCACAGGAAAGAGGTAGGGGTGGTTACAGCACTTCTTCAGATCCATGACAACATTGAGCAACGAGACTTGGTTACCACCACCCCGTGCATTCAGTGCCTCAAAGTTTCTTGTCAAAATGTATTTGTAGTATTTCCTGAAAACAAAAAAACCCAAAAAGTTAAACAACTCAGACAGTTGTCATGAGAATGACTAACCTAGTCTTCTCTTGCTAAACTGTGCACAGCTCCTGCCATACCTGCCAGCTACCTAGGCTCTGCCAGTGGCATTCACTATCTCTTTATCCCTTAAACCATAGCACAGGATTAGTCCTTCCTCTGCTTTAGTGAAGCCCATAGAAAACCCTGTAGAGTAATGATAAGGCTGTTGCAGCACAGCCTCTTTGAAATTACAGAGCAGAGCAACAGTAGTTCAACAGCAGGTGCTCTCTTCATCCCCACACTCACTTCTGCATGGGACTGAGCTCCACTCTGACAATGAGTTCAGTCTTAGATGGCATATTCTTGAAAACATCAGCCTTGAGACGCCTCAGCATATGTGGGCCCAGCATGTCATGCAGTTTCTTGATCTGATCTTCCTTGGCAATATCTGCAAACTCTTCTAGGAAGCCCTCCAAGTTACTGCAGGGAAACAGACACTCAGCAAACGGCACAAAGGAAAAAGAGCAAAAGAGCAAGTGAGGGGAAAAGAATGACAAGACAGACAAGGCTGACTTGCACTGCAAGACATACTGGAATCTCTCGGGCGTCAGGAAGTTCAGCAGGTGGAACAGTTCTTCCAGGTTGTTCTGCAGGGGCGTTCCTGTAAGCAGCAGCTTGTGCTGGAGGGAGTAACCATTCAGCACACGGAAGAACTGGAAAGGAGAGCACATGGAAGAAAATGGGAAAATAAACCAAAACACACACAACAGATACAACAAAGGCTTATTAAGTCATAGGCTTACAAAAATGCTAGATAAAAAGTTAACAGTAATCCAGGGTTCAATTTAGATCACATCAGCTGTTTGGACAAGAGTTCCAAGTAGTTCACATTCCAATCAGGGTTACTATACTGATCTTATTTCGATCATTGTTCTGCATAGCTACACCATGACTGCAGCAAATCCTCTGAGCCATCAGGTGCTAGTAGGTTTCCTTTGCTCCTGTAAGTTACAATCTCTTTCAGACCACAAATCATTTCTAGACTGCTGTACTATGTATTTTTTCTTGCTATATTAGTGTTCCACATCCCTTCGATTCTGCCTTGAGAACTAAGTCACTCTTCCTATTCATATCACTCCTGGCAGTGTTCCAGAGCTCTGAATGAGCAAGGAGAAAAAGAGCTAAGGGTTTGCCAATGTGTCTTTAAGGTAATTTGCACTGGTTTTCAAACAATGAAGTAATTCCAGACAGATGTACAGAGCACTCAAAGTACTGCACTGGAAAGCACAAATATAACATGTTCACCTGCACAAATTGACAGTAAAGCAGTAATTTATGATCTTGGCCATTTCTTTGCTTATCTTACACTTAGCATGATACAAGGTCAAACTTACTGAAAGCAGTTGTACTAGATGGCAAACAAAAAACAAATCACTTATGTTCTGGTTATTGCAGCAGAAGAGTACTTCTAGTGGCCTCCACAGGGATTTATCTTTCTACACAGTTATAGTTAAAAATATATTTTTTTTTAATCAAATGTGGAAGTTACTAATTATATTTGCAAAACTTTAGGAGTAATCCAAATCTGTTAAGAAGCATCTGACCTATCTTGCAGCCAAGCACCTCTAAAGCTGTACTTACAGGATAGCAAACTGCTATAGAAAAAGATTTAATGGTTCTGCATAGTGTCATAGTGTAATCTTGAGCCTTTGCATCCTCTTTCAATTAATGAATATTAATAGTAAGCATTCATTCCTACTTCAAATGGTTTCAGTGCTAAGCATAGAATGGCATCCAGTCTTAGTGCCTACAATAAAATAAGATCTAGAAACTGAACTGCAAGCACAGCTGTGATGCCTCAGGAAGATGCCTCATGCCAAGATCCAAAACACTAAAGCCATTTAAACAAAACAAATAGAAAAAGAAATCAAGCAGCAATTTTGTCTTACAGTCTCCAAGAACCTCTAAAACCAGCTTTCCAATAATAATTGTTTTTTGTGTACTGAGCTACAGAGTCCAGCTGAAGACAAATCAATACCAGAATTAAGGCACAACATCTATGGAAGGGCTGGATTAAGAAAGTACAGTCAAGTCTACTCAATTCAGACAAGCTTAGTTAAGGTGCAGTCTCACACTAAAGCAGCTATATGGCTTTCAGCACCTACCTAGGCATTTTTTAACACCTCTGACCACCTTCAATTTCTCGAACACCTTATTAGTTCTGCTACAAAACCAGGCAAACGCAGAGAGCAAGCCTACTCTGGAAGCAGGGTAATTCTGCTCATGGGGAATGTTTTATGCTCAGCATGGTAAACCTTTTCAGAATGGCAGTGGTGCAGGTGTGTGATCTGCTTTCAGAGAAGTCACTTTGTATTTGAGAGCAACAACCACTTCCAGGTTTTTCTGTTTTTCAGTCTACACCAACTGCCCATTCACCTGTGTCTTGGCATCACCATCTCTGTTAAAACCAGGTGGGGCAGTGTTCTTTATGTTTTCCACAACCAATTCTCCCTCCAGGGAGGTATCTTCTGTTAATGGGCCATTGAGTCCTGCTGATAGCATGACTTATAAAATTACATCATCCCATTGTGAGATGATCCACCCAGGGGGAGGAGCCAAACATTTACTACCTACATAAAAACAGAGATTTGGAACATAACAGCAGCCTTTTTCCACTGGATTCCAGAGGAAAACCAAACCTTTCCACATCATTACTGGACCTTCTGAGGAAAACTACACCCTTCTACAGGAGCACTGCTTCAGCTGAACCACATCTGTCACTCCAGGAGGACTGCAGCCACCATTTAATGAGACTGCTAACAATACCCTGGCTAACAGGGTCAGGCTGTATTCCCACACTGTCAGTGTTTTGGGTTTGTTTTCTTTTGTATTACTGTACTTATTTTAATTTTTCCTAGTAAAGAACTGTTAATCCTATTTCTAGGTCTTTGCCTCAGAGGCCCTTAATTTCAAAACTGTAATAATTTGGAGGGAGGGTGTTTACATTTTCTATTTCAAGAGAGGCTCCTGTCTTTCTTAGCAGACACCTGTCTTTCAAACCAAGGCAACCTGGAAAGAAAGCTGTTTCAGTATCAGTGATCTGTATATGTTGTTTCCAGTGATGACTGATCTCCAAATGCAGACTGTTGATTTTTCTTTTTAATAACACATCAAATTTACTACTGAACAAATGACTAAGAGCTGTCTCTCTCCCCTGCAACCTATGCCATGTCCATGAACCACCTACGCTTGCTTCTCTGTACCTTAGATTGATTGTTCTTCAGTCTGTGAGCTTCATCCACAATGAGGCAGGCCCAGTCAATAGAGCCTAGTATGGCCATATCAATTGTGATCAATTCATAGGAAGTGAGAAGCACATGGAACTTGACAGCAGCCTCCTTCTGCAAAGGAAACAGATGAACATTTAATGGGATAGAGGATGCAGTGTTCCTCCATCAAGTTATCAGGATAAGTCCTGGTCAACAGCACATCAAAAACTTTCTTCTGTCACAAGATTTGAAATGCTGCCCAAACCATTTTAGCCTTTTAATTCCCTATTGCTCCCAACACATGTAAGTCTCCTCAACCCCCTCAATGCCTGCTACTTTTGGACATGATGCCAAATACTTTAACAGTTTAACAAGTAAGTAATGAGTAGAGCCATGTTAGAGAATTGAGATTTTGAGATCTGGAGAAGAGTGGCTCATCAGAAAGCTAAGACTTCAAAAGATAAATAGTTTACCATGGAATTTTGAATTACTAGTACTACTTAGTATTTAAGGCTGTCCCATTTTAATGAAAGGAAATGAATCTGTCTCTGCCACTGAAAATGCTTTAGCTTCCATCTTGGTTTTACTAGGAAGACTTATGTTCTACAAAAAGCTGTCACCTAAGTCAGGATCTTCCTTCCTGTCCAGGCACAAAATGCAATTTCTCACATGTCTAGGTACAGCCTGTCAGCCAATTCCTCAGGATAAAAAAGTTCATACTTTTTTTGTATATTTGTCTTTTACACACAGTGGCAATTGAGACATCAACTTAGATCTCTAGAAAAGATGCACAGCTTCACAGGTTAAGTTGGGAAGACAGAGGGACACGCCTAGGGTCAAGTTTTACCTTCGTCAACTATCTTTCTCCAGTACTGAAACACTTCAGATTAGCAGGAGTATTTAAACAGTCTACAGCAAGAGTCTAAACGCCCACTTGTCATCAACTTGCACTTATTTTCCCTTGGAAACTACAAGCATAATCAGTTTCCAGGGACAGCAGAGTATCCGAATCTCAGCTGCCGGAAGTCAGTCGAGCGCATCACAACCCAGGCTTGTGTTACAGCAGAGTTCTGTACCTTCATTCTGGATGCTTTTTTGCCTCCACGTATGGCATTATCCTCAAAAGTGAACTCATTCTCACGGATGATGGCCCGGCTGTCCTTGTCCCCAACATAGGTCACTACATACATATCTGGGGCCCACATCTCAAATTCTCGTTCCCAGTTGATGATTGTGGACAGTGGTGCACTCACCAAGAAGGGACCCTTTGAGTGGCCCTACAAATAGAGTCAGTAAGAGCATCAGATGACTGCAATCACTAATACAGGCAGAGCCTCCCCAGGCAGCTGCCTCCCAGCTCTCACCTCTTTGTATAAGGAATATAGAAACACTGCTGTCTGCACAGTCTTTCCCAGACCCATTTCATCAGCCAAGATTGTATCTGTGCCCTGGGCCCAAGAGAAGCGCAGCCAATTCAGCCCTTCCAGTTGGTAGGGGTGCAAGGTTCCCCCTGTTACATCAAGGTACTCTGGTTGCCGGTCATACTTCACTGTTGGCTACAGTGGAAAGGAAGAAGAGTTGGAATCCTTTTACTCACTTAGATAATTGACAAGAGTCCTTTCTTAGCCACCCTTATATTCACTAGCACAGATAAGACTTCACAGATGACAACCAGACTAGCACCAAACCCAATTTCCAAATAGCCAAAGGCATCGAACAGTAAGGTTTTTTTTTTTTTTTGTAAAACCCTTTCACCAAGAGCTAGGGAGTCTGACCCAATGGACATGGTGGACCCTTGTCTGAAGGCTCTCTAATGCCATTTATTCTTGGGCTATGAGGGAGCTCTAAACCATACACTGGTCACTCTTCAGTTTACAATTTGCCTACAGGCACTCCAAATAAGCATCTCTATCAGATGGCTCCAAAACAAAGAAAAGTAACTTACGTCTACTGTGGGAGTCTCAGGCGGTCTTTCCAGTTTCCGCATCTTCACTTTCTTTAACTTCTTACCAGGCCTGCCCTCTTCACCTCGCATCAGCTCCCTATGTAGACATGGTCCCAAGTACATCAGTGTAATGGCTCTTTATTAACACATCGAGAGAAAACTATTGCAGAGGATAGGAGGGCAATTACCCAACTCAGACTCAAGAAAACAGAGCTGGAACCTTCATGAAGTGCTAGAGAGGCACAAGGTCCCTGCCCAAAGGCATAAGGAGTCAGCAACAAGAAGATGCCTCTTGTCCATTTCCATGTATTAATCCAGCCAATGCCAGAGACTGACATACTGCAGTACTTTCTCCTGAGGGAACGTACAAACAACCTCTATATACTTCTCCTACCTGTGATTCCAGTAGGCTTGCTTGTAGAGGTCATAATCTTGAATATCCACATCTTCACTTTCCCAGGATGCCTGGTCATAGGGTAGGTCTCTCCACTTAATCAAATAGTGGACATTCCCCTTCTTATCCACACTGCAGAAGAAACCAGTAAGCCTCAAGCACAGTGAGATAGCAGTATTCCCCCAATCCATTCAAATGGAAGGGAAGGACTCTCAGTGAAGCAGCAGAAACAGAACAACAATGTCTGTCATACCAACAAAGAACTCCCACTATTTCTCCCAGTCATACTGCAGTTTAACTCATCCCCTCTCCCTTAGCCCTGCTTAAGGTCTTTGTTGAAAATCCTCTTTGTAACACCCCCTACCTATGATTAAGGATCCTATGGATCATCATCCACTCTGGCTTGATCCCATATCGATAGAAACGCTCCTCCATCTCAGCATATTTGGGGTCCTTGTTTTTTCTCTTTCGGCTTTTCTCCTCTTCCCCTCCAAAGTCTCCTGAGGGCGGCTCATCCATATCATTTTTGCGTTGGTAGTTACGAAACATCACCTGGCAGTGCAACTCCAGCTGCAGTCAGGACACAAGCAGTCAATAGGTGTTTTAGCCTCAACTGTCCACCCTTATGCCATAGTTAGGTTCCTCAACTCACCTGCAACTCTGACACCCAGGAGCAGTGCCAGTAGGACATGCCCTGCCATTTGACAAAGAACTGCCTTTCAGGCCGACCCTCCAGAGGCTTTGGGGGTGGAGCATTAGGGTCTGCATCAGGTGGACGTGGTGGTGTGGGCCCAACTGGAGGCTGACCCCATTTCCAGATCAAGATCTTCTGCACCTTTCCTTTCAAAGCTGGGCACTGGGAAGTTAAACAGAGCTTGATGCATCAGTGTATGTACTCTTAACAAGAAGTACTGAAGAGCAGAAACAGTCACTTTCATAGTTTCACTACACAGACAGAATTAGCTAGGCTTGACAAGCCCAGTAGTCTGCCCAACTACAACTCCATTGAAAGTTTGTGCAAAAAATATTTTGCTGTAGAATTAAGGGTCCAACATAAGCAGCTTTTTTTTGTCCATCACCTTTAGGTTTTTATCACCTAATGAAGGCAATTAACACCATTTATCCTACCTATTTCAAGAACTTTCTGGAAAAGCATGGTATTTCTCCTAACCATCTACTATGAAAGGTCTTAGCATTACAAAGCTTACAACAGTGCAAAATCAGTTTACCTCAGCATCAGTTTAAATTAATTTAAGCACTGAATTAGCTTGCACTTGTTCTCCTGCTCCTACATAGAGGAACCCAAAAAAGTGCCCCTCGGCATGCTAGACCAAAAACTGCCCAAATATCCTGTATGTAGACAAATCTCATAAGACCCAAAGGCTGTAGCCTGGTGCTTCCCACTGTCCAGAGAAACCAATCAATCAAGGCACAATACAGACACAAAAAGCCAGGCCTTTAAGCTTTATGACAAAAGTGTATGAGGAGACAGTCTTCAAAGAACCATGTACTTCCATAGAAATATGATGATCCAAAGGGATTAGATCAATCACCTCTTGCAGTAATAGTACAATGGTACTAGCAGAAACTCACAGTGCAGCGAGGACACAGCCATTCTCCGTTGGGAATCTCAGGCAGTGGGGGGTTCAGACAGTGGATGTGATAGGATGAAGGACAGGCATCACAGCACAGCAGCTCTCCTCCATCCTTGCAGACTCTACAGAACTCCATATGGTGGTCATCCTCTTCCTCAGCATCCCCCACTACATCCTCCAGGATTTCCTCACCTTCAGAGTTATCCTCCTTTGCTTCCCACTGAATGCCCTCTTTTTCCTATGGGAGAGGAATAAAAGAAAAACAGAATGATTATTACATTACTACAGAAACAGCCCCAAGTCACTTGATATGACCCCTCATACATGATCTTTTGCACCATTTGGGGAATCCAATACTCACACAGTGTGGGCAGCTCCATTTGCCCTCTGGAGCTTTCTCCATATCTGGGTCCAGGCAAACCATGTGGTAGGCACGAGGGCAGGTATCACACAATATAATTTCTCCTCCCTGCTGGCACACCTCACAGTAGTCCTGATGATCAGTCTCATAGCCATCCACAGCCACTGTGGAGTCCTCCTCACCTGCACAGGGTGATGAGGAGTTACTGTAGTACAAGCCATAGATACAGGTTTCTGTCAGCCAGGGAAGGTATTCTCCCAACAGCTTCCATAGCCATCCAGAGATCCAGAACACAAAACTCTTACTCTACATCAGGAAACAGGGCAAGAAGGAAGACCTGGAAACAGGAGCAAAACAAGTCCCTCTGTGCCCCCTTCCACCCATGAAACAGAAGGTACAGTTAAGGCCAGGAAAACTCAGCACTGCACCTGTTTCCCTAACAAAGAACTCCTGAAAGAACTTCTGAGAACCTTTTCCTTACTCAAAATAATATCAGGTTCTTCCTTCACAATCAATTGTCCCTCAAGTATGCTGTGAAACATCAAAACTCCACACAGACATCCCTCTAATCTTTCTACACACTTAGCTGTGCTCGTCTCCAGCAGCTGACAAGTATCTATACCTTTCTTTTTCTTCTTCCCAGCCTTGAGTTTTTTGCGACTGCGGCTACTACGGCTTGTAGATCCATCTGAAACAGAGTAGCTGTTGATGCTGGCATCATCAAAGTCTGACTCCACATCCAGATCATCATCTTCACTCTGAGGTAGGTAAGAGAAAAGGCTCAAACACATGCTGAGCAGCAGACACACACCCCAGCATTACTATCATATCATGACCTCCTCCTCACAAGGTCAAGAAAGGAGCATCACTTACTGATGATCTTTTACGCTTGGAACCAAACCCTCCCAGTTTGATTTTCAGTGGTGCCACCTTCTTTGTTTTAGGTTTCTTGATATCAGGGATACGAGGACTGGCCTTTGGCTTCCGCCTGGCATTGGGTCCTGGAACACAGGAGGCAGAGTCAGAAGGGCTACTGCTTTGACACCACTCATGTTCTATCCTCCTGCCAGACTCTTCATCTCACCTTTGCCCTCCTTTGTCTTGGCTTTCCTGAGTGGCACGTCTACGGGGGGCTGCGGCAGGACAGCATCCACGTTTGTCACCATACTCTCGACTACTGCAACAGCTGCAGCTGCAGCAGCTGCCACAGATGCACCTGAACTTCCCTTGAAGGGGTTGTTTGTGCTAAACTCCCTCCATTTGGCTCCCAGTACCATCATCATCTTCGACACTGCTATTTTAGGGTTCTTGGCTGCGATAAGTGGCCTGTGCACAGTTAAGGAAGGAAGGAAAGGTTACTGAACCACGCTGAAATCTAGATTATTCCTCCCCACTGCCACCCCTATCAGCACCTCTATCTCAAACTGCATTCCTTTTTAATCTCTGATCTGAACAGCCAATGAATATCCCCATTCTCATCCTTCACTCTGTGTGAAACATGGAAATATTCAGAGGCTTGGAAAAAAAATGGAATTTAGCAGAACAGGAAAGAAATGAGACAGGGAGAACATGCGTCATCTCAGTGACTGGAAACAAAAAAGCTGGGAATCAATTATTTTACTGTTGCTTCAGTTTTCACTCCAGGTACTACACTAGTGCACATTGAGGTGCCACCATCAAGGAACCTAGTTTTTGTCCAATCTCTTTTCTTGTTTCCAAGTAATTTAAAGTGTAGACTTGCAGCTCACCTGACAAACTGGCTGAAAGCCTTGTAGTTGGTGAGTGTGCGGTAATCCTCCTCTGTGAAAATGTGATCAATATCCTCCATGCCCCAATCTTCCAGAAGCTGAGCAGATGACTTGGGTTCCTATGAAAAGACAATCATGGCAACTCTGAGCAGAACCCAGGGAATTTTTTTCCCCTCATCCATTTATCACTACCATAGGACACAGCTGCAACAGCAGATCAGCAGAAATGGGAAAAGTATTTGGATTCAGTATAAATAGCATGTGTGCTTAAAGTAGTAGAGAGGGCAAGTCAAGAGGGATGAGACTACACTGTCCCAACTCCCTGTGCAATCACAAAGAGAGAGCACAATGACCCCTCAAATCAGATACATGGGAATGAGAAGCAGGCAGTCAGGAGGGTACCTTTGAGTCATCATCTTCTTCCTCCTCTTCCTCCTCCTCCTTGCGCTTGGCTTTGTTTTTCTTTTCCTTCTTGGGTCCTAATTTCTTCTTTTTCTTCTTCCCAGGGGTGTAATCACTGCCCTCACTGTCAGAGCGCAGAACCTCTTCTTCTTCCTCCACAAACTCATTCCCTTCACCAGAGCTGTCCCCCAGCTGGGAAGAGAGGGAGAGATGAGGCATGAGAAACTACCCTGGATAAACACTGTGCTCTCCCCAGCCTCTACAGGATTCATTCAAAAGATTGCTGATATCAGCCATTAACAACAGTAAGTATTCTCATCCTACATATCCATATTTTGGAGTGTGACCTTAGGCATCCCTTTTCTTACCTCCTTCTTCTGACGCTTGCTGAGCTTGGGCACTTTAGGTTCCTTCAGTTTCTTGGGCTTCTTCTTCTTCTTGATTTTGGGAGTGTCAGCCTCTGAGAGAAGCTCTTCTTCTGGCTCTTCTTCAGGTTCTGGATGTGAAGAGGTGACATGTCTCATTCAACCCCCATCTGTGCACAACAGTATAGCCCCCCTTCACAGAGATCAACTTGTCTGCTTCTTGCTACACACTTACAAATAGAGGTGGTTACAATTCTTACTGTTCACAACAGACACCACAGAACATGGTTTACCCCCTCCCAACACCAATTTCCACAATCTTGCTTCTACAAGCAGAATTGCACTCAGAACTTGGGGACCAGAAGTTTGCCATAACCCAACAAGAGGAAAGGGCATGGAACAGATGGCTGCACCTAAAGGGGGCAAAACAGCGAATGCATTTTGAGAACCTGTGCAGGATACTGTTTCAGTCCATGGATCTCCAGGAAAAAAACATCAGCAGTATAGAACACCCTACAGCTGCATGCAAATTACAGGCCAGTAAGCTGCTACTTTTCCACCTCCATAGGAAAGTTGTTACTCAGCAACTCTATTCTGATCCAGATTAGACAGAACCTTCCCCCAGCCCCAGCAGCTAGCAAGCTGACTGCCTGGCCAGAACATACAGGAGGTTCCCCAGCGCACACTTCCATCAGTGTGCCCTGGTTCCCTGTCTGCCCTCGGCCCGAGGGGCAGGGGCAGCCAGACAGCCCTTCCTTCTCTTTGTGGCAGGCTGCAGGAGCAGCGCGGCCACCCGCCCTCCCCTGCTGCCCCGCCCACTGCACAGAGTCACTCCTTCTCCCTCCAAGGGAAAATGGCCTCCTGACCACCCGAGCTGGGCAGGATGGAGGAAGCCACAGGTCAGAGGAGCTACCGCAGCCGGGGTTGAAACAGCAGAGACAGAGGTCTCAGAACCTGGAGTCCCACACCTGGCCCCTGCCATGTTCCAAAACAATGGATGTCTCTTTGCTCCTGTGGTTCTGCAACACCAGGTCCTTCAAGGATCATGCATCTTCTCCCCGAAGTTCTGATTTAGAGTTTCTAATAACCCACCCATTTCAAGGTATCACCTAAACCTCTTTTTCATTTTGCAGTGATTTTACCAGGTTTTTTTTCATAAATATTTTGGTTACTGATAGTCCCATTCTGCCCAAGATCTCAGAGGTGCCAGAAAACTCCAGAGACAAGGCTTAAGAAAAAAATGCCAAACAAACGAAAATCCAAAACACCACAACACCATCGTCCCTTCTCCAGTTACATTTCTCCTATATGACACTACAACACTCCAGCACGAGTTAATAGGAAATCCTGCACTTGTCCTACAATTGACTATATACATCACTCCTTTTTCACAAGAAAGTGAAGAATCCAGATGCATGTCCACGGAGCAGGTCATGAACAGCAGCAGCAACAAAAAAAAAAGGCACACCAGAAGAATTACCAGGGCTCTAACTCAAGCCTCATGTTGATGATGAGGATGCAAATACAAGGCAAAAAGCAATATACAAGGACTAAAAAAAAACCAAAGGTGAGCAAGCAGCACAGAGCAAGAACCACAAGAAACCTCAATAATTGGGTGTGGTGATGAAGGAAAGTGGGTCACGCAACAGCCCAGGGCAGTTTTCTCTGGACGTCAGCCGGTCTGAGTTCCCAGATGAAAGCAAGCAACCTGTCCTTTTGCATACTATCCCCTCTTCCCCTTCCCCATTCATTCATTTTCATGAAAATTGAAACGCACAATTTCGGTATCCTGTTAGAATTGGACACTGCCTTCACCCTCTACACCTCCTCCAAGCAGAGGCCCTGACAACCTGCAGTGGCTTGGAATAAAGTCAGCTCCACCTGACAAAGCTGTGAGCCTCTCACTTCGAGGCAACCCTGGGACTCAGATATCAAAAACATGCGCATGACTTGCGGCACATAGAAAAAATAAATATTACATTCCTCAACACATCATGCATTTCACATATTGAACTTGAGACCAACATTATCCCCACTCCACATGCATGCCCTGCAGGCCCGGCATACCTGGATGCTGGGGGATAGCGTTGTTCAACAGGATCTCCATCTCATCATCATCACTGCCCCCTGAGCACGGTGATGGAGACCCAATGCCCGAAGCCATGTCCTCCACACTGGGGGAGGCCTGGGCTTACACAGCTTGTCGCCTTCTTGCCAGTCTGGCCAGCACTTCATTGAAAAGAAAAAGAGAAAGTTACAGAAAACCTGAACTTCGTTCTCCCAAGCAACAGTGCTACTAAGAGGATCTGTGAGAAAGCTTAGACAGCAACTTTACTGGCTTTGGAGCCTCTAGATAATAGAAACACTGGCAGCAAGTATCAGTTTAGAGTTGTGATAAAATAACCTTTGAAGACACCAGATATTAAACCGAGTCAGCAACTCATCTCTACCGAGGAAGCCAAAACAGCTGTCCTAAAGGAAAACTCTCTCGTCCTCTGCAGCCAGGTGCCCTCGGTTATTTCTGCCTTGGGCCGGGAGAAGGCAGTGGGGCAAGCGAGGCAGCCGGGCTCCAAGGGAGCCCTGGGGCCAGCGGGCGGCTGTCAGCGAGGTGCCCTGGCCAGCAGCCCCAGCCCGCCCCGGGCTGGCACTGCAGCGCCGGCCCTGCCCCTGCCCGGCCGCACACAAAAGGCCGGGCGCTCGGCAGCCCCGCTCAGCCGCCCCCGCCCGGAGCGGGGCTGCGCGGCGCAGGGCGGGGGCGGGGGGCACCGTCTCCCGGGCGGGGGCGCGGGGCGGGGCCGGGGAAGTCCGGCGGGCGGGCGGTGAGGGGCCGCCGCTCCCCGGGGGCCGGGGCAGGCCCGGGCTGCGGGCACGGGCGCGGCGGTTGCGGGCCGGGGGAGGAGGGGCCGGACCCGTCCTGCGGCCGCCCGGGCAGGGGGACGCCGCGTCCCCGGAGGAGCTGCGGCCGGAGCCGACGGGGCATCCGGCGGAGAGACGCCTCTGCTGGCCCCGACGCCCCGGGTAGGCGGCAGATGGCCTTGCCCGCCCTCGTTCCCTCCCGGCTCCTCACCCGGCTCCGGACCCCGGCTCCTCTCTCGCCGCTGCCGCCGCTGAAGGGAAAATGGCTCCGGCCGCGGCACCGCCTCTTAAAGGGGAAAAAAACCCGGCTAGGCCCCGCCCTCTCCCGCCTACATCCCATAATATGCCCCAGGACCCCGGCAACAGGCCCCGCCCCCATCTCCCCGGCAAACACACACCCCCTTTACCCCCCCCCCGGCATCCCATAATACTCACCCTCCCCTCAGAACTTCCCACTCACTGCCCGGCCCGGCATCCCATAATAATAACCACCCCTCCCGCCGGTAACATCCCATAATACTGTCCCCCCCGCACCTTCACCCCGAGAAACATCCCATAATACTCCCTCACGCTCGCACCCTTCGCTCCGGCATCCCATAATACTGACCCCCACCAAGAAACATCCCATAATACTGCCCCCCCCCCACCTCGCGCCCCGCGCGGGACCCCGCGCGCCGGGACAGGGCGCCCCCCCGCGCCTCCCTGGGCTGCCATCCCATAATATGCCCGTCCCCCTCCCTCGGGGAGAGCGCGGTGGGGGGGGGAGCGCGCGCTGTGAGGACCCCCGGAACATCCCATAATAGTCACACCCCGAGCGCGCACATCCCATAATAGTCACACCTCCCCACCCCCCCCCCCCCCCCCCCCCCCCGCGCCCAGGCAGGCATCCCATAATAGTCGCCGGGAGCCACCGGCCAGCCCGGCATCCCATAATACTCGCGGCCGCCCGCCCCGCACCCGCACCCGCGGGGTTTGGCCGCCGCCCCCCGCCCGCCCCGCCCGGGGGCGCGGGGCGCGCACCGGCCCAGCCCCGCTCCGACCCGGAGCACGGGGCCGACCCCGGGCACCGCGCGGCCTCCGCGCACCTCCCGCCCTCCTGCGCGCTGGCACCGGCCCCGGGCACAGGCTGCGGGCACCGCCCTCCCATCGCCGACCGCCCGCCACCTCGGGGCTCAGCGCCCCGCTCGCTTCCCTGCCCGTCCTGCCGTGCCCCATCCCGCACGCTCCGCCCGCAGGACCCCTCCAAGGCTGCCCACGCCCGCCGCGGTCACTGCCACTGCCGGCCTGTGCGTGGGGAGCCGCAGTGACTTTGGTGCCTCCCCTGCACCTCGAGGCTTCCTGGCTGCTGGTACCTGCAGAACTACCTACCCCAGGATACACATTCTCAAGCAGTACCAAGGGAGACTTAGGTTGGACATCAGGAGGAGTTTCTCCACTGAAAGGGTGATCAGACACCCTTTCCATGAATGGACTGCCAGGGAAATGGTGGAGTCACCATCCCCAGAGCTGTTTAAGGAAAGGCTGGATGTGGCACTTGGTGCCATGGTCTAGTTGCCATGGTGGTGCTTGGTCAAAGGTCGGACTTGATGATCTCAGAGGTCTTTTCCAACCTAACTGATTCTGTGTGTCCACGTAGTCCATTCCTCCCTGTCACCCAGCACCTGCTGCAGCCTCCACCAGGAAACTCAACATCGATTTACACAGACGGGAACGGTCCATAGGTATAAGTATACTCCAATTATGCACATGTAACTGTATCATTAATTTCCCATTAAACAAAATCACATCCCATAATGCTGCCTTATCCTCTGTTGAGCATTTTCATAACACTATTAATCTCAACAAAGAGGCGCAGTCCTGTCGGTCTCTCCCAGTAAATGTGTGGGTGTCACCAGCTGCGCTCCCTGTCCCATGCCTGCTGGCGCATGTGCACGTTTCATCCCGCCACAGTGAAACGCGCCACAACGCAGGTGGGGGATTGGCTGTTTACAGACTGCAGCAAGTAGTTTACAGATCCTGTAACATAAGCCGGGCTCTGTCTGCTAAAGCTCACCAAAAACATGTCCACGCGCTCAGCGGGCACGCAGGTGTTCCATAATGCCATCCCCTCACCTCGGCTGTGTGCCGAAGTGGCTCTGGCTATTGGCAAGCTCTCCCTTACCTGCGCAAGCTGGCTCCGACTGCCTCCTCGCACCTCTGCTGAGATACCACCAGGTTCCACCACCACATCGTGTGTCCACACGATGTTGATGCTCTCATTTATCTCAGCTCCATGCAGAAAAAGTAGTAGGAAAGCAATGCAGAAACATGTGGTGGATGACACCACCACCAAACTCACATGGACCTCTGCAGGATTCCTTCTTTTGTGTGCTGACAGCTGTAATCCCCTCTTAAGAGGAGCCAGGCAGACAGCCACACCAAATTCCTGAGCTGAGCAGCCCAGCCCTAACCAGTGCCCGCCGACTTCATGTTTGCCTCTTTCCCCTAGTGGCCTGGCCACACGGGGAGAGGTGCAATGCAGATGCAGATGAAGATCCTGAAAAGGAATTAGGTGCTGGGATTCTCTCTGCAGGAGATTCCCAACACTCCTGTCAGCATGGTTATGGTCTGAAGACGCCTGTTTGCTACTGGTTAGGCAATGTGTGCCACAGTGCCTCCGATGCTAAAGTTTCCCAATGAGCCACCACCTCCCAGAAACTTTTCTCTGCATGAGAACTGAATACATTTTTTATCACTAGTGTGCCCAAGATTCCCCACCTCAGTTCCATCTCATTTTTCCCTTTGTAACTTGATGCTTCTTAGCAGAAATCTTAGTTTTCCCTCAAAACAAAAACTACATACATGATTATGATTAAGGTGCTTTTACTGTTTGTGAGGGCCAAGTAGATTAAATGGATTTTTAAAAAAAGCAGCTAAATATTTTCCTTTGATGAGGAAAGGATAGATTTCCATGAGATAGATTTCCAGTTATTTGGATGCTTTAAACTTGGAAGATGCTGTACCTTATTGTGGTTCAATTACTAATCCAGTCTAATTGAATCTTTTGAGTTTATAGCACTGGTTGGAAACAATTACAGCAAGATCTGTGTAATACAGTCTTCCCTCCTGCTTCACCCTGGCTGATGGGTGTCAACACCATGAACAACCCCACAGCACCCATGGGGAAAATGCCTGCAACATCTTGCTTTGGTGCTGCGCCCGTTTTGGGAAATCCAAACTGGCCAGAGGACCTTCCACACACCCCTGCTCAGCTCAGCTTCCAGGAACAACCGGGTGAAATAGGCTCTGCAAGCTGAGATGACC
This sequence comes from Erithacus rubecula, assembly GCF_903797595.1. NCBI lineage: Eukaryota > Metazoa > Chordata > Aves > Passeriformes > Muscicapidae > Erithacus > Erithacus rubecula. The sequence continues at coordinate 26,034,219 of NC_136658.1, forward strand.
TCTGAATAATTTCTGTAGTTCTGTGTGTGGTCTTAGTTAGCCAGGGCTCGGGTCCCTGCGTGGGACCCGGGAGAGTCCTGCCCCATCTTCTGCCACCTCGAGGGCAGCTGCCTCTGTCCAGGCTTTTATCAGGCCCACAGCCCTTTCTCACTTTCACTTTTAATTTATATTCACTTTTAAACATATTTCCCCAAGGTAACAAGAAGAACAAATCTTTTAACATTGTTTTAACATTGTTTCACCCTGGACCTCAGGGTCGAGGGCTGGGAGCCTCCGTCCTGTGTGTTTCAGCGTTGCCCTGTGTGGAAGGCAAGGGTGGGAGGAAGGAACTCCAGAGCATTTTGGAAAGAGGGAAGACTCTACAGCCTAGCATGAACCGTTCATATGTGGGGCATAGATAACAGACTACAGGCTTGACATGTGGTGCTGCAGACAATGTGATCTGAAAGATTGGGTTATGGTCTTTCAGGCTATTTTTTGTCAGCTCTCTTGCATTCTGCAATGATACAGAAGGGGCTGATGGGTTTAGACGCTGGGCACTGCAATGCCGCCACTGTATTGCTTCATTTGTGTGCTGGGACACAGCCATACTTCTCATGTTCTCCCCAGTTTTGCTGTTTCCTGGACTGAGGGTTGCTCCAGCCAGTCTGTAATATTAGTTCTGTCAGGTTACATACAACTTTTAACATGGAAAATATCTTTCAGTATCTGCCTAAAACTGGCAGCTCCTGATGTATCCCTGAACGTGATGCTGTTCTGCAAAGGCTGCAGCTACGCTTTACCTCTCCCTTTAACCTGGTTTTGACAGTTTGTAACTAATGTGATGGACTTACTCCTCGTGTTTGCCATTCAGCAGCTCTGTAGGCTCTCCAGATCGTACTGATGCTTGCCATGACTGAACTAAGGTTTTACCACTTCTGCTAAGGAACACTGAAAATTCCAGGATTCCTGAGAAGCCCTGCCCTTTCGTTTTTTCTTTGGTAAAGCAGAGAATTTTACCTTAGATCATCTTTTGAGCAGAGAGGGGGTATCAAATTCTGAGATAGGTAATATTTACTTTGGAATTAGCAAGAAAATGGTTCGAACTTTCACTCAATATCTGGTTATTGTCCCAGAGTCTGACTGTCTTCAACACCCAAGTCCCCCTGCCTCTATTTTAAACTATCTTGTGAGAATCCTATGTCCCCAGCACTAGCTAAAGTAACTGTTCTGGATTCTGCAAGTCTCCCTCAACACCATCGAGCTTTTTCCTCTGCCCAGGGTACACCACTCCCAGCTTTCTATAAAGTCTCCATGGCAAGCTAAGAAAATCTAAATGGCCAGTTTTCATTGTTGTTTTCTTCATCATGCATCCCCTTCTACTTATTTTCCTTATTTAGTTTGAGTGGGGTTTGTTTTTCTTTTTTTTGTCTTTGTTTTTTTCAAAGAAAAACATGAGCTTATTTGTTTAGTCCAATGGAAGTATCTTTACTTTGGTGTCAGACATGGCAGAAAATTACACAGGAAAGTCTCCCTGTCTCATGAAGAAAAGACAAGAACCCTTCCTGTCATGTCCAAGGAGCTGCTCCTGCAGCAAACAAATGCCACTGGAACAAGAGGCAGAAAGAGACTTGCACACAGAGGATTTTGGAGCGTACAACCAGAATAAGGTCAAGAATCACTCACGAGACCACGTGTGCTTCTTTTTTGAGAACATTCTCCTGTCAATGGAGGATCGAGTCTCTCTCTAACAGCCACCTAGGTGAGGGCTGCCCATATGCCAGCGTGACTCTGCATCTACTTCCCGTTAGGGGAAGAGCATTTCAGACTTCGCTCAGCACTCGTCATGAGCCTCGTCTCCTGTTTTGCAGGAGAAGGAGGGGGCAGGGAGAGCGGCGTGGCCGTGCAGCCGGAGCTGCACCGTGGCAGCCAGACGTGCACGGTGCAGAAGGCAGTGCTGGCGGCACAGAACTGAGGTGGGGGAGAGATAGAGAAGATTGGGGGTTGCTCAGCCCCCTGGAAATTAGAACGGCTGATCTCTATCTCTGTGTGCTTCGCTGGTTTGTTTGCTTTAAAAAACATCACATACTTGGTACTGACACCTATAGCTAAGGTTACTCGATATTTTCCATCACAAGTCTGTTTTCAGTTACTCAGAACTTTGCCAGACATCAGATAGTCAGATTCGAATTTTCCATGTTTATTTTCACTTTTTTTTTCTGAAGATGGAGGCACTTAGTAAGGCGTAAAAAAACAAATGCTATTTTGCAATTATAAAAATTTGACTTTGACACCAGTCTTTTAACATAGAATTATGTATATAATGAGTAACAAAAGCTGCAAGCAATACATGGAAGTTAAGAATGCTCATTAGTTACCATTTTTAGGTTCCCATTTCCCTACAGTTCCTTAGAGGTGCCTTGAACCCCTCCCCTCCTCACGAAACAAATAGTTGGATCCAGCCAGAGAAGGAGCCAGTGATCTCAAAGGGGCTGCAACGACAACCCACTGGTTTGAGCTGCCTGGACTGCAGTTCTGCCATACCTATTTTTACCTCCGGTATCAAAGCTGGTGCATACTGGCAAAAATCACTAACACGGACACACATCTCTTGAGTTCATTTAGCAGAAATACTGAAAAAACAGGCTGGGACAGAACTCTCCTTCATCTCCTACCTCCAGCTGGATCTGGGAGAGGTGTTTCCAGCGCTGCACCCAGCAACAACTATGCTCCAGGGAACAGTGCTAATTAGCCTGGAGGTTGCATTCCCCATTTGGCTGGGTGAGAACGCCAGTGCTGCTGAGCAGGGCTGATGGACTCGGGTTGGCTGGAGAGAAGGAGAGTCAAATCTCGATGGTGATACCTACTAAGTCACCATGGGCTCCAGTCCGGGCAGGGGTTTGCAGAGCTGCCACAGCCACACATGTCTGGAGGAGGTTTTCTCTCATCTCGGGCAAGAACCAGAGCAGGTACTTTGGGGCTGTGCCCCCGGTGCAGAAAGCAAGGATCACATAACAGGCTCAGCTCTGGGATGGACCCCGCAGGGACATGTCTTGCTTTGTGCCATCCTTGTGCATGCTTCTTGAACTTAGAAGTCAGAGTTTTGAGACACTTGGACTTAGACGGCAGGTTTATTCCTAAAAACGATACGCTTGGGACTAATGTACAGGTGAGATGCCGAGATGCCCCACAGCCCCAGTCTGAACGGCTGCGGGTTTTTTTCCTATCTCAGCTACGCTGGGGTCAGAATTTGCTTGCGATGGCAGGCAGGACCCCGTAGCCCCGCCATGCTGGGAACCTGGCCGAGGGTTCCTCTGGAGCCCACGTGCAGCCAGGAGCCCGCCCCGACTCGTGCCCGGCGCATCGCCGTGCCCATCCTCCCGCCGCTCTGCCCCGGGGGGCGGCGGGGCCCGCGCGGCCCCACCCCGCATCCCATAATAGTTCACAAAGGCGACTCCATCCCATAATAGCCACCCACGGGAAACACACCATGGCAACCACCCCCCCACCCCACCCCCGCGCCATCCCATAATACCCTGCCGGCTTTATTGGTCCCGACTGAGGAGGGCAAGGGGGGGCCGGGGCCGGACGGGGGCACCGCGGGGGGGTCCCGGCGGGCACCGCCAGGAAACCTGGCTGGGGCTGCAGCCTCCCCCCGGCATCCCGCAGCACCCCCTCCTCCTTCCTGCTGCATCCCATAATACTTCTCAGGGCGGCAGCCCCGCACTAAGGTAGAGCCATCCCATAATAGTGGCCGGGTCACACCGCGCTGGGAATGGTGCCATCCCATAATACGCTTCCCCCAAGCCGGCTGCGGCGGGCCCTGCCATCCCATAATAGCCGCCCGCTTCCCCACCCCCCGCCCCCCCGCTCCTTGTGGGGCATCCTTCTCATCCCATAATACTCCCCCCAGCGGCACGAGCGCCCGCCATCCCATAATATGCCCTGCCACCCACCTGCCCCCCTCCGGTCGCGGGAGGCCTCGCCATCCCATAATAGTCGCGGCTCGCCCTTCCCCCCGCAGAAGGGCTCGCCATCCCATAATACTCGCCGCTCGCCATGCCACAGCGCCGCGGCTGAGGCCTGACCCGAGGGCCGGACCTCCCGGCCCCGCTCGGCTCGGCTCGGCCCGGCCCGGCCCCCCGCGCCCCTGCACCTCCCCTCGCGTGTCGCCCGCTGCCGCCACCGGGCTGCCTCGCCCCAGCCTCGCCGTCAGCTCGCTTCGGCTTCACCCTCACCTGGCAGCCCAGCTGCGCTGCTGCCCCAGCTGCCGCCGTGACCGCGCACCTTCCTGGAGCCTAGTCCTGGGTGCCCCCAGCCCGTGCTGGGCCCCTCGCCCTGGTGCCTTCCCTGCTCAGCCTCAGTGTCCACCCCCAGCCCAGGCACTGCCCGGCCACCATCGTCAGCAGAAAAGCACAAAGCTGGAGCGAGTGCCGTGCCATGGCACCCATGAGGCCGTGGGTGCGTGTCTGTTTCGGACGGAGCCCCTGCTGCAGGGTGCCCGGGGCTGCGCTGGCATGGCCTTTGTGACCACTGAGCCGTGACCTAGTTTGCCAGGTGCTGTGCTGCCATTGGAAAGACCTCCCGCTCCTTGCCCACGGCCACTGTGCCGCCTTGGGGTCGGCTCACTATCCACTCACATCCGCATTATCATGCATCTGGTATGGAAGATAACTCCACATCTTGTCATCCACTTGAGCATATTTATTTTACTTTTGAAGGCAGTTTTTACCACTGTCTTTGGGTTTTACTTTCATCCCCATCCTTGCTTTTGTGCCCCAACTGGATTTAGCGTTACAGGCTGCAGGGAGTGTTTCTGAGCTGCTCCGTTGTTTTCCTGGGTTCTTTCACTACCTTCCGTTAAAAGTACAGCTCAGCACTTGCAACATTTACTTCTTGTTAAAGCCAGCAAATGTGTCCTGATAGCTAAGAGAGGAATAGGAAGTGTAAGCCCCAGAAGCTGAAATAATGACGTGTAAAAGTCTGATACGCAGAAAAGAACCAAAAAACTGTAATTCCCTATATCTGAACGGAACCTTCAGAACCGTAGACTTTGTGGATTAAAAGGTGGGCTGGGAAATAGTAATGCACAGCGACAAGAGGGTGAGGCGTTTCTTTGTTAGATGAGATGCAGTAAAGATGCCTGCATCCGTTCAGCCAGATCCTGGCAGAACATTTAAAGGGATGAGGTTTTAGAGCAGCAGCAGCAAGTTTGGATACTGCTGCAAGGAAAGGCGGGAAGCATTCTCTTTTCCCTGTGAGAAACCCACGGCTGCTGCTACTTCAGGTGGGGAAGGCTCTCCATTGGGCCTCACCCCGGTGAAACCAGAGGAGAGGTCTGCCAGGAGCTGTCTGCCCACCGGCAGCCCCAGCAGTGGCCACGGCGCTGGCAGCACTGGTGAGGTGTGGTCCCTTTGTCTGTTGGCTTCCCGGCAGCAAATGCAGGAGTCCCCTTGGCAAACTCTGTGTTTTACAGGGAGTTCCCCTGTGGCAGATCTGTTTTACAGGGAAAGCGTCTGCAGGGGAGCATGAGGCGATCAAGGATGGAGTCTGCAAATTGCTGCCCGTTTAATTCTGCCTGTCATACGTTTTGTTTGCAGATGATCCTCTGACATCAGTGAGAAACAGGCAAGCAAACACACTCAGCACTCCCCTGTCTTGGAGAGGGAGCTCTGGACTCAGAGAATGGAAGTCCTGAGTCCTTCTGACAATTCTTCCCACTTGCTGTTTTTAGGGTTTCTGTGCATTTAGGCACCTACTAAGTTGGTCTCCAGCCTGCCTCCTTGAGAAGATACCTGTCTTTTTCTTCTTTTACCTAGAGAGTAGCTGAAGGGCCAAGTGAGATCGTGCCAGTTTGAGCTAAATACTAGTTTGCAATGTATGGACCATTCCATTCCCATACCATACCTTTGCATGTGATGTGTTTAAAGCAACTTTACATCTGTTTAGTAAAACATCAAAAATGCCTAATGCAGAGGGCGAACTTAAACTGCTCCAAGTCTGGCTTTAATTGGATAAATCTGTGGTTTGGGCACACGCTTTCTTAGTGGAAATCTGTCATAGTTTGGGTGCTCCTGTCCCCTGGCTGTTTACTACTGACCTCTGCGGTAGATGTTGCTCCTCTCTTGGCTCTGGCAACAGAGCAGATGTGCCTGCTCAGTGCCTGCTTCATTGGGAAGTCCAGCTTTTCATGGCACAACAGCTGCAGGAGGAGGGCTGAGCTAAGAGATTGTCTGACTGCAGTGACCGTGTACAGACCCTGCTGGAGCATCCTGCTTGTCAGGGCCTGCCTGCCCTGCCAGCATCCATTTCCTCCTCTCCTCCTGTTCTCCTCAGCCACCATGTTAGGTCCTGTAGCATGCAGCGTTTCTTGTCTTGCACGTCACAGGCGAGCAGGGTGACTGCTGCAGCCAGGCTGCTGCCCCAGGGAGCAGGAGCCATATTTCTGCGGGAGTGAGAGTTGCCACCCAGCGTCTGTGAGCTGCAAGCAGGCACAGGAACGACATTAGCGTCCTGGGCAGTGAGCCATGCCAGCCTGCAGGCTATCAGTTTGATTGCACTCAGTGAACAGGTGCCTCATCCTTTAAGAATACACCAGATTTAATTATACCACTTCAAAATGTTCTGTCTTAGGTGAGGCTTTGAACATGTCCACATTAGCTGTTTATAGAGGTGTGACAAGACTGTTTTTAAATGGATTGATTTACACTGGTAACATTGCTAACAGACCAACCACGTTATGAAAAGCTCCAGCTTTTGAGTTTGACCTTCTCTCTTTCCACAGAAATATTGTAGGCTTTGTGTGTGAATTTGTTTCCAGCTACCAGGCCTCATTTTCCCATCTGCCTCACAATTCAGACAAAGCTTCTGAGAAGCCCTGATCTATGGCAAAGCAAGTCCTGTATTCCTGCCTTATTTTAAAGCTGCTGGGGGCAGCAATGTGATTGATCCTAGAGTGGCAAGTTCAAACTACAGGTTTTTGCAAGGAGAAATTTACCAGCAGAGACAGAATTTGACTGACTGGGCATTCCCACTGTAAACCATTCAGTTGCTTGTAATTTTTATGATTGGAGATGAAATTTTCCATTCTAACTGTCTGCCTACATCTGATTTTTTAAAATAATTTTTGTTTTCTTTTTAAATATGGTTTTAGCTTGTACATTAAATCTACTCAGAGAAAAAAAAAAGGCAGAGCAAAACATTTTGGTTTTGGGTGTTGAAGTGTATGTTAAAAAGAACAATCTTTTGCCCAAATGCTTTGGAGGAGGAAGCTGAAGCCTGTGAAGGAGAGCTGTCCTTGCGTCAGAGCTACACTACTCATTATCCCCACAAAAATCCATGCCAAATTTTGATAAATGATAAGCCTTTAAAAAAATATCCATTTCACACATGCTATGTAGGGACATTTGAGGTTTTCCTTATGTAGTTCTTCCAAGATCGGCTGTTAACACAGTCTGACAAAGGTAGGATAAGGTTGTGTGAATGCCAGCCATCTTCTGTAAGGACCAAACACCGTGGCTGCTCTGGGCCAGGTGGGAGGAAGGACGAGCAGCTGAGTGAAAGGAGAACAAGTCCCTTGGGGAAGGGAATCATGGAGAATAGATGAGGCCAGGAGCTTTATGATACTAAGTCTGTTGTAAGGATAAAGACGGAAAGTCTTTAAGTGTATTTGAAAAAGCAAGCAGCTAGTCCTGGGAGCTATGGAGAGAGCAGCAATGTTTGGGCCAGTGAAATGAGGAGCAAAAGAGGAGCTAAGAGTGGTAAGGAGGGGTGTAACAGCACTGGATGTGGAGATAGGAAAGAACAAGCTGTGCTGGACTCATTAAGGAATTAAAGAGCAGGAAGAGCATTCAGATAATCGAGCATAGAGACTTGAGGCAAGGGGGTGGGCAAGGAGCTGGCCAGGCAAGCTCCAGTGTCTGTCTTGTTCTAGGGGTACAAGCAAACCTTTAGATTCCTTCATTTCATAATTGTTGAGTCATGATTCAGGAATCATGACTGGGGTTGGCGGCACTTCTTTCTTAAATGTTAAAGGAGAGAAAGAAAAAGAATAAAAAGTAAGATGGAGGGGACTACAACAGCTTCCAAGCTGTAATTCTCCACATGAAAAACCCCCACAAATCAGTTAGTCCTAAAAAAGATCTGATTGCTTCACCAGCTCATACATGACCTCCTGAGACCTTCTTAGGGACAACAGAGCATCCCCCGTGGTCCCAACATCCTCATTTGCTCCCTTTCTAGGCTCCTTGGTAATGTCACAGAGACTGGACCAAATGAATGAGGACTATCTATTTTAAAGTCTGTGGCTAACAAATCCTGCTGTTTGTTTGTTTGTTTGAGGTTTTGTTTGTTTGTTTTTTCTTTTTTTCCTTTTTTGGAGAGGTTGATTAAGCAGACCTGATAGAAAGCTCTTTATATATAAAAGGGATAAGGTGCTCCCAGTATCTGTGCTCTACCTCTTCCTAATTCCTATGTGCTCTGCTCACTTCCATACCTGTTTGCACACCTGCCCTTCACACTTGCTTGCTGCCCAGGCTCTAGGGGGTTTCACCAGAGTTGCTGATGGGCAGGAGGCAGAAACACCAGATCTGGATGTAGTCCATCCAAAATTTCTTGAAGGCAGTGTGATTCTTTCCTTTACCCATCTTTTTCAAAATCTGCGAAGCCACAGAGGGTGAAGTGGGACAGGCTGAGAGTGTCTGAGCCCTATGAGGTGTACCATTCCTAGACATTTGTCTGTCTCCACAACACCTGGTATGTTTGCTGGCAGATGCAGTCACCTAGACTTGAAGCAGAAACAAGAATGGCATGGAGAAACTTCCCAGAGCAGCACACAGGGACAATGCCAGCTGTTGATCTTCAAGCCCTGTGTTACCATATTTTTAAAAACAGTTCTTTAATCAACAGCCAAATATACTCCACTAGATACCCAAAACAAGGACATTGCACCTTACCAACAAAGTTCCAGTTTACCCTGCTGCAGTTGCACGTACAGGCAAGTGGAATTTCTCTTTATGTAATCTGACCCCTTTTATGGATCCTCAAGCTTTTTTCTTCCCCTTTCCCTGCCACTCCCCTCTCCCCCACCTTCTCTCCCCCTGGAGAAGTTGTGGGAGCAACAAAACATAAGAGATGCTGACTTGCCTTGACCAGCTTTCTCTTCAAAATTATACCCTGGAAATAATTACCTAATCTATCTGATAAAAGAACTTGAGATGGATTTGATGCAGGCTTGGTGCAGGACAAGGATTATCAACTGCACTCAGGAGCTACACAAGATCAGCAAGCTGTAAGCTCCAAATGGCTGCAGGTTCAGACACAAGCAAGGCCCCATCAGCTTCCAAAAGCATCCATCACTGTGGCATGGATCCAAGGAGATGAGACAAAAGGCCATTCTGGACATTTTCCGTGGCATCCAAGCACAGAGCCTGTGCTATGAAGATACTGTGTTCTTGGTAGGGTCACTGTGCTGTCGATTTTACTCCTCTGGTAAAGAGCACAAGCATCTTCTCCAGTGAGTCTCAGGGCCCTTCCTGTTTCTTTCAGGCTTTGTTGCAGCCTGACGTCTCACAGGCAGCCTTGGCAATTTGAAGCATAAAGCTGGACAAGTACCCTTTGCAGCACTCTGCTGCTTCCAGGATCTTGGCATGGGGAAGAGCTGTCTGTCAGACTCTGAGATCTACACCCACCACCCTGCTCACCCTGCCCAGCAGCAAAAGCAGTACAAAGCTCAGACAGATCAAGCCATCAGCACTGAGGAGGTTATTTCTCAGGATCGCTAATACCAGCCCTGTGCTAAACAAAAGCTGGTAGGAAACACTTTTTTATTAAATTATTTTTTATTTTCTTAAGTTGGTAAAGGCTACCCCCTACAGAGGGCTATGGAAGTCAACCCAAGGACAGAATTAAAAGTGGTGAAAAAGGCAGGCACATTCAGCTTCATCCTATGTTTTGATGTCCTTGGGAAATTGCTTTCCCAGCTGAATTGCATTTTTGGTGCAGAGTCCCTTGGGTTTTTGCAAGAGTAATTTTTCTTAGTACTTTTAGATTGCATGTCCAGAAAATGGCATGAGGAAGGACAGCATGGAGGGAACAGAGAACACAGGGTCAGGTTGAAAGAAAGTGAAACAGAGAGTTATATCTATGACAGGGCCCTCCAAAGCTTCAAAAATAGCTCAAGTGATGAGCCTGACCATTTCCCTTTGAAGCACTGATGTCACCCTGCCTGTGGCAATGATCCACTTACCAGACTGACGATATATTGCTACTGGCAGTTACTCTGAAACTAAAGTCAATAAATACCATTTCTAAATTAAGTAGCCAGAGAATTTTCCTATTGCTTCTCCTATATTTAATTCTTCCTTGTCCAGTAAGTCATGGTGTTTCACCCATTGCCATAACTTTCCCTAACCATTAGAAAGTACAAAATGCAGAATGACAGAATGGCCTAGGTCACTTTTTGTCTGTCTTACCCTTTTACTTTCTAAATTTCTCATTCACATTACCTCTGGCTAAGATGGCAACTTTTCCCTTGGTTACAGCTGTGGGCTCTTTGACTAGGTAATAAACTTCTTGTAACCAACCACCAGACCCAGAGATGTTTTTCTCTCATTTCTTCCTGAATAATTCCCCATATCACTTCCCTCCTCTGGAGGCAGGTCCTTTTGGAGCACCAAGCGTGCTCCTTGGTTCAGGTTATATTCCAGATGTGCAAATAAGGTGACCTGGTCAAGAAGACAGCCTCCAGTTCCCAGGCCAACAACAAATGCCTTGCCACCCTTTGCAACATGACCCCAAACAAGCTGGCTTGTGGCATTGCAGGTCCTTTCCCTGCCTACAAATTGTCAGCAATAATTTTGGCAAGTGCTAATGAGGCATCATTACTGTAAAATATCTCCCACGTGTTTCCCAGTTCCAGGTCTCCCATAGCATGTGTGCCACCCCCTGATTCTGTATCCTGGGCACACAGTGATGCTTTCATGCACTGTACTGCAGGGACTGCTGTCCCTCAGCTGTAGCAGCATGCTTCCCCAGCACTTCTCTTTTCTGGTTTTTTTTATTTTTTTATTTTTTTATTTTTTTAACTTCCCTGTCCCCTCTGAATAGGCTGTAACTGGGGACTCAAGCACTCTGAAATTATGCAAATCGTCCTACCGGGTTTTTTGTAATGCTAATTATATCAAATGCATGCTCATCAATGAGAATGTCTAATTCCCCTTGCTCATTATCTAGATGTCACACACTGATACAGAAGCATCTGCAAAAATAAATCCCCTCATAACACAGTGTTTGTGAACCCCTTGCCACCACCTTCACAACTCCTGCTTCTGTCCCAGGACCCCCAGGTGACAGTGGGCATGAGCACATGCACCAAACTGTGCCCAAATCCACCACTCCTTTGGTTCTTCCTATAGAGGAAGGAATCCTTATCATGAGGCTTTGATCTTTGAGTCACAGAATCGCTTAGGTTTTGTATTTTTTACTTAAATCAACAGGAGTGTCACGATGGATATGTGCTATATGGCACTCCAGAAAGTGCATCTGAAGTAGTTCAGAACATACATCTTAGCTATTAAGTTTCCTGCCTATAAAATAATAATAATACTTTATCAGCTAACGGGCTCCTGAGAATGATGTTAATTCAAATTTATGAAGCCATTGGATGCAGGGATAGTAAATACTACAGAAAAGTGGGAGAAGATCAGGAGCCCTGTTTGCAGAATGGAGTTCACATATGTGTAGTACATAGCTGATGGATTTGTATACAGCATAGAAAAAAAAACTTAAAAAACCAGAAAAAAAGCAAAACGCCATTTTCCCCCCTCTCTCTGACCGATGTTCTTCTACACGGTGAACAAAGAAGGGGCTTCGAGGGGAAAACAATCTGTCATTGCTTAACGAGGGACAACCGCAGCACCTATGCACAAGGAGTCCGCGAGGAGAAAAGTAAGTCCGGCATTTCTCGACTCAAAGCGGAGGGCTGCGACACCTGTGGGGATGTGCTTTCATTTATCGAAGCGCTCCCTGAATGTCTGAGCTCAACCTGAGTTTGCCACGTTCTGATCAGATAAAGCTCTCAGGAAGACCCTGACCCGTGCCACGGGCTAAATTACTTCCAGATGCTTTTGCTGTTCTGTTCTTTACGGCTTACCTATCCGGACAACAAAATTAACTTTTCTCCACTTGCTCCTAGCGAAGAAGCACTCACACATTTACTTACTTCTGTTTTACAGCTTCTTGCCTTTATTAACATATTTTTTTCTTAACAAATTGCTTTTCTTCCAAAAGCTGAAAGGAGCTGCTTTGCCCCCGTGCATCTCGGGGTGGGCTCGGTGCTGAGGGAGCGGACATCCCTGTCCGGCCCGGTGCCGCGGGGTCCATGTGCTTGGAGCCCCTTCGGGGTCCCGTCGGTCCGCTCCGGCCCGGTGCCGCGGGGTCCGTGTGCCCGGAGCCCCTTCGGGGTCCCGTCGGTCCGCTCCGGCCCAGTGCCGCCGGGGGCCGCTGTTGGCCGCGGAGAGCGCGGGGCGGGCGGGGACCGGGGCGGGAGCGGAGCCTCCTCCGGCCGGCTCAGCACCGCCTCCCTTCCCCCTCTCCTCCCTCTCCCCCGCCCCCCGACCCCTCCCTTTTTATTTTTTAATTTTTAAATTTTTTTTTAATTTCGCTTGGAGTTAGAAAACCTCTTTTATCATCACCTCGAGGTGAAAAGTTTGATCATCTCCCTCTTTCCCTTACTCTCCTTAGGAGAAAAGTTCTTCCTTGTTCCTTTGTATTTCAGGGGTTCCAGTGGGGGGTTGGCTGCCCGTGCTTTAGGGGACAGCGTATGCAGGACTGGGAGGTTTTACAGCTACCATGGAAGCCTTATCACTGTCACTGTCTGAAACAGGTAAAAGCACTCATAGCTATGATGACTTTAGTACATGCAGACTTCCCGATAACCTCAAACAAAATCACCAGCATAGCAGGTTCTTCAGTGATATTACACTAATTCTTCTTATTTTGCTTGGGAGCCCTCACCCATCTCTATCTCGCTGCTCAAGGTGCTGCGCAAACCAAACAAAAAAAGCAAAAAAATAACGATTCATACCCAAAGATCTCTCCGAATGTAAGAGCAGAGACAGTGGAAATGTGGGAGACAATAAGGAAACCCTGAGCCGGTTTTGGTCAGCAGAATGTACAGCAGTATTAGCGCAGCGGCAGCCTGGCCTCTGCCGAGAAGCTGTTGGCACTGCAGAATACACCAGCTTGCAAGAAAGGCTTCAAAAGCAACACACAAAATGCGAAGCTTTCGCTGCACTCAGTCACAGGATCAAGGACTCTGCGGCTGAAAGGCAAGCAGGGAATGCAAAGTGTAATCCGAGCAAGAACAACTCTGGGAGGCAAAGATAATGAAAAAATGCCTGGGATGACAGATCAGCGTCTAAAACACAAGGTCAGGGAACCGTACAATTATTTAGGTTGGAAGGACCTCTGGAGGACAATCTGTTTCAACTTCCAGCAATAGGGGGGAAGTGGAAGGCAGGGGGTGCCTCCCAAGCTCAAAGCAGGCACAGCTGAAATTGCTCAGGGCATTTGTAGTACAAAATACATGTTTTGTTGTAGGGATACATCTAGTGGTGGGAGGCACACAGCCAGTATGCAGTGTAGGGAATAAAAACAGTAATAAAAGCAATTTGAAGATAAGGTCTGGCTTGTTCTGGGATTTCTGAAACATCTTTTCAAGCTGTCTTATAGAACTCAGAGTATCAGAGGGTTTCTAGAAAGTACAAAATGCATTTTAATATTAATAGTCATAATAATACTTTTGTATATCATCCAAGTAGGGAACCATTTCCAGAAGCATAGGACATATCCATTCTGGAAGTCTAAGGACTTGAAACCTTAATGTATTTGTACATTTTTGCAGATGCTGTCTTACTCATACAGAATAAGTATTCTGTGCACCTTTGCCATCTCTCTGACCTTTCACTTGTTTAGTCTTACTTGATGAGGAGACATTTGTTTGATGTTCACCTCTGCAAATGACACCAAGTACAGGGAAGTAGTGAATGGCAATGGCACCTTTTACCTCTGACATACTTAACAAGAATACTAATTCAGGAATTATACAGTAGGATGTAGGGGGTCACCTATACAGGTTGAAAAGACTTTGCTAAGCTTATATTCACATTTAACTTTCCCTTCTTGAATACCATTGCTTCACATAGTTCCTGTTGTTCTAAACACAAGCTTTCAAGTGGTTCTGTTTTGTACTGTTGGACACCATCATACTCTCGAACTTTCAGATTTGTTTGTCTGGCTTTTTTTATACACTGATTAAAACGAAGCCATAAAGCAAGATAAGAGTGAATGACTCATTTCACTAAAAGACAGCACATATGTGTGCTATTCCTTATCACCATGTGATGGAATAAAACACTCCTGAAGCTTACAAAGCAAAAATGCGGAAGCAGAACACCAATTCTCTCTGTCAAACATGAAAAATATCCCGAATCCCCTCTAGAATTCAAAGCAATTACATTTGACTAGAATTCTCAAAACCAAAACAAGACTAATACACGCTGAAAAAGTTTGAATACCCAAACAGCCCACACTGGACCCACCACTGGCTATATGTAACAATTAAGCAAAGCCTTCAGAAACCCAAAGTCAGGAACTTTTCTGTTGTGTGTAACATGACCAGCAGCCCTCTTTATTGTTAAACTGGTTGATCTGATTCATTAAGAGATCAGCTTTGCAGTTATTTATAATTTAGTCAAAATATTTGAGCTAAATTTTCCTCTCCTGGAGGTGGAATATTTATGAAATGTTCCAGGTAAAAATTGTTCCACTATTTTCAGGAATGAAGCTACAAGAAAATATCATGTTTTCTGAAGTGCTTTTTGAGTTGTGTGTTGTGGAGGATACTGTAACTTCAGCAGAGGAGCAGCCTCTTCTGAAGGAGTGGCATCTGCCAGCTGACATTTCATTCATACTTGGCAAGCTTGCCAAGAGAAGACAGAGCCAGGCTCTGCTCATAGTGGCCCTGAGGAAGCACAACAGCCATGACTTGCAGCAATCCTGGTGAGCATTAGGAAAAGCCTCTCCCCAGGGCATGTTTCAGCACTGCTGTAGGTACCTCAGGAAGCTGAGGAATCTTCATCTTTGGAGGTGCTCAGAAGACACCTGGACAAGGCTCTGAGAAACCTGAACTGCCTTGGGGGTCTCTCTGCTCCTGGGGCTTTGGCTGTACGAGCCTGGGGCAGGACAGAGGCAGTGGAGCTGAGGGCAGCCTCTTCCTTCCGATGATGGTGGGGACACTTTCCAGAAAGCTCTGCTGGAGCCTCAGCCAGGACTGACTCCCTGTCCCAGGAGACGCTTTTAGGCTGGTGCTCTTGCCCTGTCTGAGGAGTCTGGTCTGTGCCTTACCATGTCCTCTGTGGATCCAGACCTGTGCATAGGCTTCCTGGCTTGATCCAAGACCTGCCTTGTCATGATGGACTTACTAGGCAATCTCTGGATTGTGGCTCATCCTGGTTCCTGCCTCCAGACTTGATCCTGATTCTGACTGGACTTCTTACTTTGACCTTGGACCTGCCTCATCACCACAAGCTTGCATGATGATCTGGATTCTCAGCTGAACCCAGCTATCTGCCTATACCTGCCTTTGCCCTCTTGCTCAGGTGCTTTCCCTTGCTGGCTAAGCCTTTTCCTCTGCCTGCCTTGTTACATGCCTGCCTGTCAGCTCTTTTATTCCCTCAAGGAGCTGCCAGCCCTCACTGCCCCCAGCAACCTTCTGTGGGCAGGCAGTCTTGGTAGAGACCTCCAGACGTCCCTTCCCACCTGAATCTTTCTGTCAACTTATAACAGCACTCTAGCCAAGTTAAAAGGAAAGAAAAAGTAATTTCTTTGGGCAGGGGAGAAAACATAGATGTGAAGGCATTGTGTTGATGCTTAGGTGCGTGGTGCATAAGATTAGGAAAAGAGAAAGGATCAGAGGGACAGGGACAAGGAAAGGGATCTAGGAAGGAGGAAGGTGAGGGAAGATTTGAAAATGGACAGCAGTACATCTACTGTAATATCATTCCATTATCCCATAAATCCAAGAACAAAAGGGTACCAGAAGAGATGCACACAACCGTGTTTCCTCTCCAGCTATACTATGTCACAAAGGATTCATGGCGGTCCTGAGTTTTTAAAATAGAAGTGTCTACTGCCCTACAAGCCCTCTTCCACCTCTCTCCCTGCATCTCTTGGGCACTAATAAATGTTCTTCATCTGCAAATGAATTTCAAGGCTGCTCTGCTGATGATGCATGGGCTGAGCAAAGGGAGAGAGCTGGCTCACCTAGGGCATATGTCTCACAGGCAGGCGGTGACACAAGGAGGTCTCTGTGGAGAGGCCCATTTTCTACAGGTCTTCTTGAAGACCTGCTTCTGCAGTTATCTCTCATAAAAGAGAGGGTCTTCAGGGGAGACTGGAAAAATGGATTTAAAAGCTGGTGTCTCCTAACACAAAACTGTGATGTATTACAATACATTTATTCCCACAGCAGTCATGAGGTAGGAACTTGAAACCAGATTTATTGCTTATGGAGAAGTCTAAAAACTATAAACCCTAGCACTCTGGACTACATTTCTTGTCACTTTCCCTGACCTTTCGTTTAACATTAAAAAGCCAAAACCAAACCACTGTAATGGATCCACTCCAGAATAGCCTGAGACCTGCTGGAAGCCACAGAGAGGCTGTTTTGCAGTGCAATTAGAAAAGCAACCCTTGGCCATCAGCAGGAGTGAAAAATTTGGGCTTCTGGCACTGCCTGTGTACAGCTGAATCTCACCTCTAGGGAGATTTATAGGGCTTTCACATACAGTGTAGCCTGAAAAAGCATGTACAAACAGTGCAAGCAAATACATTTCACCACAGCTTTGTTCTGTGACATCATTCCTTTTCAACAGTGAAAATCACTCAGACCTGAAATCAATTATCCTACATAGGGGCCAGCAACAAGAGAGTGCAGAGTACTAACATCAGCATGAGCTTCTGACATGATGACAATATTGCTACAATCTCTTTTTTTCTGGGGCCATTAGGAATGTAGTTTTTAAAAGTATGCTAGTGTTTCCCAAGCCATTTTGCTTTAGGTAAATGTATTGCCATTGTGCCACATGTGTGTGTGTACAGCTGCACATTTGACATACCTCCTGAAGAATGTTTTGCTAAAGTCTGTAATTTTCAATACAATTAGAAACCTATTTTCTGCAAGATTACTGAAAACTCAGCTATTCTCCTTGACCTTAACAAAGCTTGCTAAATGCTTCAGTTCTTTTGGAAAATTAAGATACTCATTTAGGTACCCTGTGCTATGACTCCAATTGTAGCATCTGGTCAAAGGTTCTCCTCAGCCACTGCTAGTAAATTCACTTTGTCAGCAGCGAGTATTGTATCTGTGTTCTGATGATGCCCAGAACTGCCTCAGGCTACAGGGCAGCTAGGAGCTACTCAGACAGGATGGGCTTGCTATAGGAATTCATACTGGCCAGACCTAGACACACTAAGTTTGTTTCAAATCCTTCTTCCCCACTGTGTTTCCTGTACCAAAAAAGTCAGGTATGACCATGTCACGAAGGCACCTCTGTTTATTCAAAACAACCTTTCATCCTTCAGCTTTGCATCATCACGTTCACCCACAGACAGTCTGCTGTGCTCCCACAGTTTGCTGTATCCCACAGGCTTGCTGTATTATTGCATGTGTGGCTCTGCAATGGGACTACTTTCCCAGGTTTAAATTTCTGAGTCCTCAATAGGACCATTCAGAAATACGGCAGTAGGAAGTGATGGGGAAGATTCACTGGGACGGGTAAAATTTTCAGATGGGAACAGTTTTACTTTAGACATAGTGTGGTCTCGAGTTGACTTACTCTCCACAATCTGATGCTTAAGTGTTCCCATCTCTGAGTCCCAGGCTTGTCCCCGCCGCAGTTTCTTGAAGGTGTTACGGAAACCCTCGGTGCTGAAGTAGTAGATCAAGGGGTCCAGTGTGCAGTTCATGCTGGCAAACATCATTGTTATAATTAACGCTTGGCGCACAGAGGCCTGGGTTTCTGCCTCAACCTTTATCACCCGGGCCTTTATCATCCCATAAACCGCCAGGGTAGTGTTGTAGGGCACAAAGCAGATGATGAAGATGACCAGATTGACCAAGAGCAGACGGACAGTCTTCTGCTGTCGCACAGTCTTCGTCTGGCTAGGCTGGCAGAGCTCCTGAAAGATCCGAATTGAGCAGTATGTCACAGAACTGAGAGGCAGGAGAAAGCCCAAGATTTCAGCCAGGATTACCAGGGGGAAGAGGTTATTCTGCCATATGTTGTCGCTAAAGCTTTCAAAGCACAGATAAATGGTCTGGTTTTTTACTTTACAGTGGTTTTGTTTGTGGACTATGGCCGTGGGTATGGAGCCCAAGAAGATCACAACCCAGACGAGGAGGCAGAGGAGCTTGGCCACCTTGGGGCGCCGCAGGTGCCGCCAGCGAAGTGGGTGAACAATGGCAACGTAGCGATCCAGGTTGATGCACATGAGGAAGAGGCAGCTACCATACATGTTGATCTGGAAGACTGAGCCAGAGACCTGGCACAGGAAGCTACCAAAGGGCCAGTGGTGGTTGAAATAGTAGTAGAGTCGCAGCGGCAGAGGAAGTGTGAAGCTGAGGTCACTTATGGCCAGGTTCAACATGTAGATCATCACTACTGACTTGAGGCGCAGGTATCGGACGAATATCCACAGGGCTACCACATTGAGTATCACCCCTGTGATGAATATCAGGGTGTAAACAGGCATGAGGAAGTGGTGATTGAAGGTGTAATCCTTGCATGTCTGAGACGTATTGGACGTGTTGGACGCTGACATGCCCAGCATGGATCAGGGGATGGTCTTGCTGAGATGGCTGAGCCTGCTAATGGGCTAAGGAGGCACAAAGAAGAGCACTGAGGAAAGTCGTTCCCCTCTGAGAAGCCACGGGCAGGTCATTCCTGTCATCTGCAGCTGGGAGGTAGATGGGCAAAATCTCTCTTGGCTGGCACTGCTTTGGATTGCTGGTCTGTGGTCATCTGGCAGGGATGGTAATGTGGAGTCTGCTTCTGCCCCTAGTTCAGCATTTCTTTCCAGTGGTTATGATGTGAGAAGGCAATGGAGGATCATTGCCAGCTGTCAGTACAATTCCTGGTCAGAGTGGAAGACCAAAACAGAAGAGTTTAAGTTAGAGGAGTAAGTATCTTGAAATGTTAAAATCTCACTATGGTGGCTCCTGTAGCAACAACTCACAAAGAAACCAAAAGACGAGGAAAAATGGACAGTAGAAAAGTGAGTAATTACATGGCAGTAGAAGACAGAGCACTGAGAAGGTGGTTGTTGTACAGAATCATTTATCACTCAGCCCCAGAAAATGCACTTTGCTTTGATTACTGCTGAGAGCACATGAATACAAGAAAGGGACACCACAAGCACACAGGGAAAGTAGTTGAGGCAGCTCCAGAGAAAGAGAAAGAAAAAGAAGACAGCAGTGTTTTGAAGGAAAAACACTGACTGGAATGGACTTAAAATAAAAATGTCATAGTACTGTTTTATACCAGAGAAGAAGGACTTTGTACATCCATTGCAGATAAAAATAATTACAGTACAGTTAGACATGACTCCACCCAAGCTCCTTTTCTTATGTAAAATGACACACACAGCCCTCAGTCCAGTGACTTTGACTTCCTTATGTTTCTTACATTCATACAGTTCCTTTGGTGTCCTTACTTGCATGGGACCAGGGGTGCTTATTTGGATTGTATGTCCTCATTCTGCTGCTTATAACACCCTAAAGCTTGAAGAAGCCCATGTCCCAGAAATGCAGAGTAGCACAGCCATGGAGAGGAGCACAATAAAAAAGGAAGTGCCATGGGATTCATGTGGACAAGCATGACCATAAAGCAGTGTGAGGCTGGTAACCACTCTAGGTACTAACTAGCAGCACTGTCAAAAGACTGATCAGCTGGAGTGAACCCAGTGGAAAGACACCAAAATGGTCTGGGGGCTGGAGCACTTGCACCATGAGGAGATGCAAGGGAACTGGTCTTGGTCAGCTGGACAAGAGAATACTCCAGGTGATACAATAGCAGCATTGGGGTTTGCATGGCAAGATTTTGGTAGCTGGGAGGGCTGTAGGTGTGGTTCTGTGAAAGTGTGCCAGAAATTTCCTCTGTGTCTGATACAGCCAGTGCCAGGAGGGACCTGCCACTGGCCAAGGCTGAGCCCATCAGTGATGGTGGTAGCACCTCTGGGATAATGAAAGGGAAAAAGTTACTGTGAGACAGTAATTGCAGGCAGAGAAGGAAAGTGAAAATATGTGATAGAAACAGCCCTGCAAACACCAAGGTCAGTGAAGAAGGAGGGGAAGGAGGTGCTCCAGGCACTGGAACAAAGATTCCTCTCTTGTCCCTGGAGAAGACCATGGTAAACCCATGTTGGAGCACTCTGTTCCTGAAGGACTGCACCCTGTGGAAAGAACTCACACTGGACAGGGATTGTTGTGACACAGTTCCCCACAGTTGTTTGCAGGGGTCAAACAGGGACTCCCTCAAAGAGTCTATGCAGATTGTGATTTACTTCAAAAGGAAAGTAGAATTCTCTGTCTGAAGAATATCTTGACATGAGGTTGATATTACTCAGCAACTTGACAGGCATGTCAAGCATGTCAGACCTTCTGCATGGCATTGTGTGGCAATGCACCGATTCAGAGAGAATCTGCTGCAGACAGAAGCAAGTGCTGGCCTCAGAGAGAGAAAGAGAATCATTCTGGTGACATGTTAAACAATGGAAGTGGAAACCTAATACAAGAGTATAGACAGCTACCAACTTGCCCGTCCCTTTGTGTTGTTGCACAGGTCCATCACCAAAACAGGTTTCTTAGAGAAACTTCTACTGGTTTATCAAACTATATCTCAGTGAATTCTACCCTTCCTAGTGCATGAATACTTTGCATGAAGTCTTGTGCAAGTTTGGAGTATAAGATAAGCTGATGTGGCAAAAGTCCAAGAATGTTGTTGGTTTCAAGTGAAATGTTTCATGCTTCAAAAAATCCCAAGGAGAAGCATCGCCACTGGACAAAGGAGGTGATTGTCCTGCTCTGCTTTGCAGTGATGCAGCCTCACCTTGAGTCCTGTGTGCATTTTTGGGCAATATAAAAAATCATTGGGCTATTAGGGAGTGTACAAAGGAGGGCCATGAGGATGGTGAAGGACCTTGAGGGGAAACTGTGTGAGGAGTGGCTGAGGTCCACTTGGTCTGCTCCGCCTGGAGAGGAGGAGACTGAGGAGAAACCTCATTGTGGTCTACAACTTCCTTGAGAGGGGAAGAGGAGGGACAGGCACTGATTGCTTCTCTGTGATAACCAGTGACAGGATCCAAGGGAATGGCCTGAAACTGTGTCAGGGGAGGTTTAGGCTGGACATAAGAAAATGTTCCTCACCCAGAGGGTGGTTGGGCACTGGAACAGGATCCCCAGGGCAGTGGTCACGGCACCAAGCCTGACAGAGTTCAAGAAGTGTTTGGACAAGGCTCTCAGGCACATGGTGTGACTGTTGGGGTGACCTGTGCAGGGCCAGGAGCTGGACTTGATGATCCTTGATGTTCCTGATGGGTCCCTTCCAACTCAGTATAGTCAGTGATTCTATAATTCTAGGAGTATATGTCATCTTTTGCTAGAGCCAAAACCTTACAATGAACTGCTGACTGAACACACTGGTCAGGCCTTTATCTTAAGGAAAACAAAGTTATTGAGACTGTGACTTAGTGAGTGACCATGACCAGCTATAACACATGTACTGGGACCAACCAGATGTTGGGTGAAAAGGATTTATCTCTACAGACAACATGTTTTTTTCAAGCTTTCCAGAGGTATTCAATTAACAGATCTAGAAAATATAATATGTAAGCACAGTCCATGCTGTGTGAGGCTTTCTACTACTAACAGTCCATCTCAAATTGTGGATGGTGAAAGGATTATGCTAAGAACAGTACAATCATGTAGTTACACTGCCTCAAGTTGTATTCCTGCTTCCAGCATCAGTTGTAGCCCAGGAATTTCTTGAGCCACAGGTGACCTAGCTTTATTCAGTAGTCCTCAAGGTATTTCTATTTCATTGGAGTTTATTCAGTTGTTTTTTGAGTTGATATAAAATTTTCCATCATTATCCAGTGCCAGGAGTGCCAAGGAGTTCCACAGCTTACTTGTGCCTCAGGTGAAGAATCACTTCCCACCTCTGATTCATCATGTGCTAGATTTTTTGCCCTGAACCGACAGGGCAAAACCCACCCCTATTCACCTTCATTTCATGGCTGATCATATTATAAATGTCTGCCATGTTCCCACTTTGAAACTTTATTTTTTTTTAGGCTGAAGAGTCTTTGTCTTCATAGTTTTTCCTTGCAAAGGAGCTGTTCTGTACTTTCAAACATCCTTGTTGCCCTTCTTAGCACCTTTTCACTTCTGCTACAGCCTTTTTGATCCCTCTGCAGGGTGCTGAAAACACACAGGGCTGATGATGTGGAAGCACTGAGCTGCGTAGGTGGAGATCTCATTTGCAAGTGGTAATGGTCAGTTCAGTTTGCTTTCTTCCATTGCTTCACCAGATAAAATTTCAGCTGTTAGTTTAAGTCCAGTCACTCACACTTCTCTTAAGCTCTGCAGTTCTTCGCAGCCAAACCTCATCTTTTTAAACTTGAATAATTTTATGTCTCCAACATACTTGTTATTTTATTATTCATCCCTCATGAATAAGTCAAACAGTCCAAGCCTCAGCACAGGTGTCTGACAACTCCACTGAGAAAAACAACCATTCTACCTTCATTCTCTGTCCCTTCTTTTAGGCACTTTTTATCCAGGTAGGACCGTTTTCTTTAAATTTTTTAAGTGCCATTGGTAAGACTGCCTTTGAAAGCTTTCTGGAAATCCACATGGGCCACTGTTCATATGCTTATTGAGCCCTTTAAGGAAGAACTGTGGGAACAGCATCCCTTTATAAAAGCCATGATGACTTTTCCCCAGTAATTAGATGTGACTGCATGCCAATTGATTTTTTCCTTTATTATAGCTTTTACTAATTTGTTCAGCAAAACCATCAAGCTCCCTGGTCTGAAACCCCCCAAGAGCCTTTTCTTAAATTGAGCCTGCCTTTAAGAGCTGTTTTAAGCAAAGGTTTCCATAGCACAATTAGTCAGGTCTTCCACCCTTCAGTTACTTTCGGACCTCTGGGGTAGGAGCCGTGTGGTTTTAGACACTGTTTAGTTCATCTTGCTGCTCCATGGTTGATCCTACTACTGTTTTGACCAGAGACAGTCCTTTCATGAGCTTCTCATAAAAATAGTTTCTGCTGTGGAAATCTCCCACACTGTCATGACATGAATACCAGTGAAAGAAACCTCTTCATTTTTTTGCCCACCATCACATTTTCTTGCTTTTCTGAGTGGTCTTTCCTTACGTACTGTAGCTTTTCAGCCTTCAAGACACTGAACAGCACAGTTCTAAACTGGCAGCAAAGATCACTGAGAGCAGAAAATAGACTGGGGTTTTTGAGGGGATTTTTTCGTGGGTAAATGGAAACACAGAAGAAAGAGTCTGCTATAGCGTTGGCATGGAAGCCAAGCTGATAGTCTCAGACTTGCCAAAACAGATACTGAGACCAAGACCTGAAATGAGATATAGACAGATCATTGGAAAGATGAAGTTGTGGGTGCAGAGAGTTTCTCCAGTGGGCTTTGGAGGTCCTGCTTTGTCTGTCCCTCTCTGAAAAGGAAAGCTATGGGTAGGTAAAGCAGGCTGGCAGCAGGGAGACTGATTATCCTTGCTGGTTAGTGTCTGAGAGTCAAAAGGCATGTTCCTTGTGGCTGCCTCTAAAAGAAACCCAAGTACTTCTTGCTCTGCACAAAAGCTGCCAAGAGATCTCAAGCCACCAGCTGTGTAAGGAGGCAGTGGTACCACAGTTGAATAATTCTCCTCCTCACAACAAGATGCTCTCCTTAAATCCTGAAGAAACTTTCTGTTTAGTGGCTGACCTTATGTGTCCCAGGAGGTGAGGGAAGCATATTTTTTCCTCTTCAATTGGAGCCCCTGAATACCATCAACTGCCAAGACTGTGACTTGCAAAATCTGTGGGATTTTGACTTTTTTCTTTTGGGGGTTGAGAAGCTCTAAATGTACTTGCATACAGGGTCCAGAATATGTAGGCATGCCCTGAGATGGGGATGTGTGCTTGGCATCCTACTGCCTGGCCCTAGGAATCCTCTCTCTCCTGGCACTGTCCTACTAGGAGTCACTGCCTCCAAGCAGTACAAAAATGATGAAGAACCTGACTACGGGGTGAGAAATGAGGTAGGAAAAGAAAGCTGGAAAAATACTGATGAGCATGCTGCAGGGTCAGTTTCAGTTAGTGGCTTGTCACTAAAACCATGGGGAGTTTTGGGGCTACTGTGAGAATGCAGAGAGCCAATGTGGTATTGGGGTGCAGAAGTTAAAACACAAACTGCACAAACTTACTTAGTTGATCTGAAACCAAAGAGGAAACAACAAAAATGTGTCAAACCTCAGCAAATGTACCTGATTTTACTCTAGAAATTGGAAATATATTTTTAAAATAAATATGGGTGCTTTTGACCTGCTGTTGGCACTATTCAAGCCCCACTTTTAATCTCTTTTTCTGTTCAAGAAATTAGATTTTTGTGATGATTAGAACCTTGAAGATGTTCAAGACTAAGGATAGCTTGTTTTTAAAGAGAGATACATGATACAAAAACTGAGACCTCTGTATTTAACTCATGAGGTTTGATCACACTGTTACTGCCTCCTCCTTAGAGATGTTTCCCCTCTTCATCTCCTGAGAGGCCCTCAGAAGAGGGCTGCCACGGTGGGCACCTTGGCAAGTGAGCTCTGCCTGTGCTCTCAGTGTCCCAGGATCCCAAAGCAAGCTCCAGTTTGAATAAATGCAGAGATGTGCCTTGCAGCTGCAGAGGGGCAGATGTGCCAGTGCCCCGTGGTCAGGCTGGCAGCGCCGCACAGCAGCTCACAGGGCCCGAGCCCGAGGTGCCCGGCCATCCGGCTCTCCAGATGTTCCGGTCTGCCTTACCTCACAGCTGGAGAAGAGCCAGGAGTGCATGCCTGCTGGCTGCTGGGTGACTGCTCCCACTGCAGAGCTCTCGATCCGGGCACCAAACCCACAAAGCAGCTTGGATCACAACAGAACCGGGCAGGCTCTTCATCCAAATCACAGCTGCCCCTACTGTGCTACGGCTGATTCTGCATCTGGCATGCTGCAGTTTGTGTCTTCTCCTTTCTCACTTCCTGATGCACTTCTGCCTGGCTACAAAGCATGAACTTTGTTATCAAAAGCTGATAAGCTAAACCACATCCTACAGCAGCAAATGCAATCATGAAAGAAGCAGTACCCAGGTGTCCTTGCAACTGAAGAGACCTGCCCTGGGTCATAGTGCCAAATACTTGCTTGTCTTGCTAACTCAGCCACCCCCAGGACTGACAGAGGGAAAATAAAACATCCCTCTACCCAAAATATTGCTAAACAGGAGGTAGAAGTGAAATATGGGAAGTGAGAGCAAAGTTGATTTAATTGCTAGCCCGCACAAAGACTTGCAGTCCTGTCACTCCCGTGGGCTAGGGGGCCTTGGGACTGAACTCCTCCCCAGGGGCCCAGCTGTGCACTGCTGGCATGTGGCACAGTCCCAGAAAGAACCAGGCTCCGGAGACGTGTCACAGTTTGTGGCAAGCAACCTCAGTCCCTGGCGTTCAAGGCTACAGGAGGCATAGAGCTATGAAAGTACAAGGGCTGATTTACCAGGATATCTGTGACCTGGCACTGCCACGTGTAGCTGGGAAGGGAGCTGACCTTGTGCAGAGCCCATCTGGCACTCTGTTGCCTTGAGTCTTTGCCAGTCTCAGCACACCTGGAAGAAGACACGAGTCACGGTGGCACTCCTAATCCCACTGTTGTCCTGCCCCAGGAACAGCTGCCCAGGGAAGTTGCTGTGGGCTCCCCTTCTCTGCAGCCCTTGCCTGCTGGTGTTTGATTTTCTCATTCCGTGCCTACCTTGCTCTGCTGTTAGTGACTCCTCATTCAGGGGATGACACAGCGAGGGATACATGTTCCTGCTGCTCGTAAATCCTTGGTGGGCAGAATAGCACCCGAACAACTGAGCTCACCCTGCTACTTTTCAGTGCTTCCCCTTTTTAACCAGACCCCTTTTCTCACTTACTAGTTGCTGGGATCTTTGTTCTCACGGCTTTTGTTCTCTTCAGTTCCCATCAAGGTGTTGCAGCTGATAAACGCTTGCAGATATGCCACGGGGGGTGTCCTTTGCCTAAGGAGTGTCTGACACATTCTGTGGGAACCTCCCCCTCCTCTGCAGCCCTCAGCCCTCACACACATGAGCACACATCTGGCTGAGCCCGGCAGTCCTGGCTTTTCCACGTGTGAGAAGACAAGGACACAGTGGCACCCAGCCCAGCCAGTGAGCCCCACAGTATCCTCACCCAGCCAAGTTCACTCACCTCCCCGGATCTCGGTGCATCAGCCCACGAGCTCTGTGTCCCCTCACCCGGGTGGGCTCACACGTCTGCCCCTCGCTGTCTATTTCAGGCTCAGCTCGTGGGGAAGAGCAGCTCAACCCCCAGCGTTTCCTCACCGCTGTCTGAGTGAGCAGCAGGTAAGACCAGATTACTGGGGTGTGTGTTGGAGGCTACACCCTGATGCTGCAGATCCCAACATGCCTGCCACCCTGGAGTGTTGGCTCCAGAAAGCAGGAGCAAGGACCCAACTGGAGGAGGGATGCAGGGAGCTGGGAAGGCAGGGAGAGAGGTGAAATGCACGCCACAAGAGAGAGGCTGCTCAGGTCTGAAAGGATGACTGATAAACCACAGCACTCTTGAGACCTCTTTGTGCAGCAAAACGTGGGAGAGCAGAACAAAGGTGTGAATCCCTTTATGGAAGAACCACAGCAGGGCCAGAGCAGCCCTGCTTCACTTTCTGAATGATTTGGAGAGGAAAAGCAGAAACCTGTGGTGTGGAGGAGTTTTGCCTTCCAAGGCTGTGGGAACAGCTGGCATTTCCCGGGTTGGCTGGGGGAATGGCAGTCTTTTGTCCCAGGACATTTCAGCTCCCTGAAATGTCACAGCTCACATTTTCCTGGGTTCCCAGTGCCTCTTAGGAAAGGGACACCCAATGAGAAGGGGGGTAGCCACCCCATGGTGCCTCCTAGGAGAAGGGCAAGGAAGAAAATGAGGGAAGTGAAGGGAGACCTGCCGGGGAAAGAGTTAAGAGAGCCAGGGAGCAGCTGGGCTGTGTCTGTTTGCTGTAGCTACGTGGGCTGCAGGGTAGAAAAGAAGAATCTCCAGCCTGGAGGAGGCAGATGAAGGAGTGTCTTTAAGAGCAGTGGATGTGCGTGAGGGAGGCAGAAGGTCTCTGTGCTCCCATGAGCTGTAGCACTGGTGTGGATGACCTGGCAGGGCCAACCCAGCAGGGTTCTCTGGGCTACAGGGTCTCTGATGCTGGCAGGCACACCTGGACAGCCCATGGTCACTGCTTTGTAGTGCTGGGCTGGAGCTGCTGTAAAAGCCACTGTTGGGCAGAGACTGTGGGAAGCCACAGGCAGCAATTCAGGCAGCTGCTGCACCAGGTTGAAAGTGGTGAAGTTTTGCCATGGAGAGGATGGAGCCAGTGTGGCTGTATGTGGTGCTGATCCATGAGCAGCACGTCACTGCTGTGACCTGGCTGTAAGTATGCTTTGTGCATGTATTGTCTGGGCTGGAAAGCAACCTAAGGAGGTGCTGTCTCCAAAGAAAATAGGGTGAGAACAGGGTGGAAGAAGGAATCTGGATAACCAAAATGCAGAAGGGGCATCTGTGGGAGCATGGAGGGAGAGGGATAGTAAGGCTGAAGAGGTGCAGACCAGAATGGGGAGCAAGAATGTCCAACTCACAGATAACAAGGCCACATCCCCCTCCCTGCCCCATTTCTGCTCTAAGAGGGTTAGTCCTGCAGATGTAAGGCCCTGGCTGTAGCCCATCTGCAACTGAACCTCTCCCCTGTCCCACAGATCCCTGGCCAGGCAGACTTCCCTGCAGGAATTCCTCCAAGACCCCAGGGGCTGTGGAGGCCTGATGGGGCTGGTGGAAGAGCAGGGCAGGTGGCAGCCATGGAGGAATGAAGCATGGCATGGAGCTGGCTGTCTGTGAGTGCCAGCACCAGTTCCACTCTTGCTGCTGGAACTGTTCCACCCTGCAGGGGCTGCAGGTCTTGGGCAAGACCACCATCCAAGGTCAGCAAGGGAGCAGTGGCATGGGCAGGCTTGGCATGGTGTCCCTCCAGTATGTCTACTGTCCCCTTGACACATCAGCCTTTCCTGGGCTAGTGTGCAAAGCTCACACTGGACCCATCCCCAGAGTGGCCAGTGCCTTCTTCCACATGCGAACATGTCTGTCAGTACAGAGCAAACTGAACTCAGTGCTCTCACACATATCAGCTTTCTGGAGAAACTTCTTCCCATTTTGCCAAATTTGGCATTTTGGTCCCATTGGACCATCTGGGTGCCAGCTCTGCAGACTAGCAAATTTTCTCCCTGACCCTGTCACCCACCCTGCCACAGAGCCATGTCACTCACTGACTTCCAGCCTTGGGAGCAGCTGCACTGAGTGAACATGCTGACATCTATTTCTCCTGAGCAGTCTCCATCCTTCCTGCATGCAGTGACAGCCTCTTTTCCCACACTGTGCCCTGTAAGTGCCTTTGCCCTCTGCAGACTGGAGCCATTTCTGCTCCCGCTGCAGGCACAGGGGAGTCTGCTCTCACAAACACTGTCTCAGCTTTTGCTGTGCCCTGTGCCTGCAGCCACAAGTGTGGCTGCGAGCACAAGATCCAAGGAGTCAGCCCTGAAGGTGAAGGAAGAAGCAGGTGGCAGGGAGCAGATGGCAGAGGGAAAGGTCTGTGGGGGAGACAGAAAGACAGACAGACCAGACCAGACAGTCTCTTTCCTTGTTTCAAGGCTGCTTTCCCTCTGCAGGTTTCCAGTGGTCAGGCTGCTCTGATAACCTTTATGGGATTATCTTCTCTCAGGCCTTCGTGGACAGCCCCGAGAGGAGCCACGGTGTCTCCAGCTGAGCGCTCATTAAACTGCAGAACCATGAGGCTGGCAGGATGGTAAGGGCAGGATCATGGGCTGGGAGCAAACCTGGCTGCAGGGCTTCTCCCTGGCTCGGCAGAGCTCAGTCCAGCCCCCACACCCAACAGGCCCTTC
The DNA here is from genome assembly GCF_903797595.1 of Erithacus rubecula. Taxonomy (NCBI): domain Eukaryota; kingdom Metazoa; phylum Chordata; class Aves; order Passeriformes; family Muscicapidae; genus Erithacus; species Erithacus rubecula. The sequence goes on from NC_136658.1 coordinate 26,063,511, forward strand.
AGGGCAGCCAGGTGCTCCCAGAGGATTCTGCATCCTGCTGCCTTTCCTAGCCCAGCACAGTGCTGGTTACCCTGAGCTGGCTCCTGCCTGTGTGGAGGGGCATCCCAGCCTCCCCTACTCCACTCTGTGCAGTCTCCTTTTCTGCACAGACCCCAGCTATGATTTAGGAAATAATTTACTCTGTTCTGTTCTCTTCTGTTCTGAAGGGCTTTCCTGCCTCTCCAGCCTCTCTTCAATAAAGACAGACACCTGCAGAGGCCGTAGTCAGATCTGGTCCCTTGAACATCCTCCACCTCTGGCCAGATTTGCTCCCCTCCCCATAGTCTGCAGGTCAGAACAGCACTCTGCCTCAGGGATTTATGGTACAGACCCAAACCATCCTGTTTCCCACAGACTGGATCACCTTCTGTTCATATTGACCTGGCTTAAAAAGATACTCTTGCTCTTGCCTTGCCTTGCCTTGCCTTGCCTTGCCTTGCCTTGCCTTGCCTTGCCTGCCTTGCCTTGCCTTGCCTTGCCTTGCCTTGCCTTGCCTTGCCTTGCCTTGCCTTGCCTTGCCTTGCCTTGCCTCCCCTTCCCTTACCTTCCCTTCCCTTCCCTTCCCTTCCCTTCCTTCCCCTTCCCTTCCCTTCCCTTCCCTTCCCTTCCCTCCCTTCCCTTCCCTTCCCTTCCCTTCCCTTCCCTTCCCTTCCCTTCCCTTCCCTTCCCTTCCCTTCCCTTCCCTTCCCCTTCCCTTCCCTTCCCTTCCTTCCCTTCCCTTCCCTTCCCTTCCCTTCCCTTCCCGTCCCTGCTCCTGCCCCCCCATGGGTGGAGTGCTGGGGGAGCAGCAGCACATGGGAGGTGTTGGCAGGATGCCCCTGGTCAGGCTGGCAGCTGCCTGCTGCTCCAGAGGCTCTCCTGGCCCCCGTGCAGGTGCAGTGCTGGTGCCATGGCGTGTTGGCTCCTGCAAGGTGCACACCTGCTGGAAGGTGCCTCCCTTCTGCCAGCGTCCTCAGGGAAAGGTTGGGGGGGGGGGCAACAGAGGTTTGCCCAAAGCAGATAGGATCCCACAACCTCCTGGAAACACCTTCTCCAGTGCTCAGCTGCTCCTTTGGCTGTTCCTTTGGAGAAATGTTTGCAAGAGGAGTTCCAGCAACTGCCACAGTGAGGCTCTCCTCATTCAGTCTGACCTCAGTGCCAGGGAATGTCATGGAACAAATTATCCTGAGTGCAATCACACAGGACAGCCAGGGAAGCAGCCCTAGCCAGGATGGGTTCATAAAAGGCAGGTCCTGCTTGACCAGTCTGGTCTCCTTTTATGACCAGGTGACCTGCCTAGGGGAGGAGGGAAAGGCTGTGCATGCTGTCTTCTGCCTGGGCTTCAGTAAGGCCTTTGACACCACTTCCCACAGCATACTCCTAGAGAAGCTGGCAGCCCATGGCCTGACCCAGTGCATTCTTTGCTGGGTTACAAACTGGCAGGATTGATGGGCCCTGAGGGTGGTGATGGACAGAGTTACACCCACCTGGTCACCAGTTGGGTTTCCCAGGGCTCAGTACTGAGGTCAGTCCTGTTTAATAACTTGATCAATGATCTGGATGAAGGGATCAAGGGCAAGTTCCTGGATGGCATCAGGTTGGGTGGGAGTGTTGACCTGCTGGAGGGCAGGAGGGCTCTGCAGAGGGATCTGGACTGGCTGGATCCATGGGCTGAGGCCAGTTGGGTGAGGTGCAATAAAGCCAAGTGCCAGGTCCTGCTTTTCAGTCAGAACAACCCCAGACACCAAGGCTGGGGGCAGAGTGGCTGGGGAGCTGCCCAGAGGAAAAGGACTGGGGGTGCTGGGGACAGCAGCTGAACATGAGCCAGCTGTGCTCAGGTGGCTGAGAAGGCAAATGGCATCCTGGCCTCTACCAGCCACTGGGGCCAGCAGGAACAGGGCGGGGATTGTCCTCTTGTATTCTACACTGCGGAGGCCACACCTTCAGTGCTGGGTCCAGTTCTGGGCCCTTCACTGCAAGGAAGACACTGAGGGGCTGGAGTGCTTCCAAAGAAGGGCATCAGAGCCTGTGAATGGTCTGGAGTGTCTAAAGGAGCTGGGGTTGTTTAGCCTGGAGAAAAGGAGGCTCAGGGGAGCCCTGATCACTCTCTACAACTCCCTGAAAGGAGGCTGCAGCCAGGTAGGAGTTGGGCTCTTCTTCCAGGCAACCTGCTACAGGACAAGAGGAAATGCTCCAAACTGTGATCAGGGGAGGTTCAAACAGATATCAGGAAAAAAATTTCTTCACTGGAAGGGTGAACAGGCATTGCAACAGGCTCCCCAGGGAAGTGGTGGAATCACCAGCACTGGGAGTATTCAAAAAAAAAAAAAAAAGTAGATGTGGCACTTTGTGATATGGTTTAGAGGGCATGGTGGTATTTGGTCAAAGGAATTGACTATTTTGAAGGTCTTTATGAACTTTAATTATTTTTTGATTGCTGCCCGGAGAGGCTCTGGAACTTCTCTTGCCACAGCTTCACCTCCTTGTCTCCCTCCTTCACACTCAGCACCCGGTAGGCCTTGTCTTGCTTGCACTGCACACGAGTCACCTGCAAGGAGAGCCTGGGCTCACAGGAGGGCTACCACTGCCCATCCTTCCCTGAGAGAGACCTCCATGATGCATGGCAACTGCAGGCTGGGATGGGGGAAGAGGGGAGGACCAGTTCAACTGAGTATTTGCTAGGGTACAGATGTCCTGCTCTGGTGTTTTGGGGTTTTGTTACTGCCTGGGAAGCTCCAGCAGATGGGGGAGATCCTGCCCTTCATGGGTATACAGGTATAGCACCCCTCATATTGTCCGTGCAAATCCCACCCACCAGTGACACCCCACTCGTGCTGGGGCCACCTCCCCCAAACACACCCAATTCTGTCCTCCTAGGAGGAAAAGCAGTGGGCCAGTGAATCCAGCAGGGATTTGGGGCTGGCTGTGGAGGGCCTAGCCATGAAAAGAGCAGGCTGTGCAAAAGGCAGCACTGCTGCTTCTCACCCTCTGGTTGTAGATGCTCTTCCGGAGGCACTGGTAGCTCTTGAACATGCAATAGTTGGGATGCTGAACACCGCTCGAGTCGCAGATCTGGCGAACAAGAAATGAATAAAGGTCACAGAAGGAAGAGGAGAAGGAGGGATGGGAACATCCACTGATGGTCACCCACCTTTCCCGAGCCATCATTGTCTTGGAAGGCATCATACTCTGCCTTCAGCCAGAGAGTAACAGCAGGGTCCCTACAGCTATAGACGGCCATCTGGCTGCACCAGTACTCCATCCTCATCCCTCTCAAAAAGTCCAAGTTGTAGTGCTCCATGGTCTGTGGGGACCTGGACTGCAAAGGGGCAGGATAAAGTGAGCCATGCTTATTCCTCCCCTCCCCCAGCTCCCAGTCCAGGCTCCTGCTGAGAGCAGCAGGACACGCTCCCTCGGTACCTTGCCCTCTATTTTGTTGTGCTGGGCTGAGATCTGAGGGTTGATGTAGGTGGAGAAGCTGCCCGAGTCGCAGTGCACGCGGTTCAGGGTCTCAATGTTCTGGCACTGCTCCCTCTTCAGCGAGCAGAAAGCGCAGTCGGGGCACAGGTCCTCGTGGTGCCGCCCAAAGCTGTCACACACCTGCGGCGGATCCGGCAGGGAGTCAGGGGGGACAGGAGACCGAGAACCGCCCAGAAGAGGAGGCTGGGGAGTTGCCATGTTCCTGGCTTGGAGCCTGCCTCCCTGGTCACCCAGGTCAGCTTCTCTCAGGAGGTGGCTACACACAGTGGGGGCCAGAGGTGGACATTGGTGTCTTTACCAAGTCTCCGAACCCAATGACTCTTTTTTCCATCTCCTTCCAGGCCATGGTGAGCATCGATGAGAGGCAATTTCCCTCCAGCACTGCGTAGCACAGGATCAGCACTGCCTCATCGTTCTGTAGGGCTAGAAGGCTGGCAAGGAAAGGGAAGGAGGGAGTCATCTCATTCCTTTTCACAAACTGAAGAGATGCATCTTTAGTTAGAAACTGAAAACAACCCCAAAACAAAGCAAAAAATCCCTTCCCAAAGAAACCTTGGATCTTGGCTAGACTGCAGAGAGGAATGGGGCTCCCTGCAGGGTCTGTACGTGCCTGTGTGACACAGAGGCTACAGAGGGGTTGCTGTGCTTTTGGGGGCATGTGAGAGGGACTGGATGAGGAGCACAGCTTGAAGAGCTTCCCCAGGGCCCCTGCAGCAGCTGCTGCCTTATTTCATCCCAGTGCACAGTGAGAAGACGTCTGTTAGATGTCTGCTGAGTGTTGAATGTGGGGCAGCCACATTTGGGTCTGGAGGATGTCATATATTAAGCCTTCCTCCCAAGTATTTGACAGAAATGGGGAAAAACTTGTTAACCACGAATTTACTGTTCATCCAAACTGACATGGGTAGCTAAAAGTAGAAAATGTAAGAACAATGGGATGAGAGCAATGAGAATATTTGGTATCTCTTAGGAGCAATGGAATTTGTAAACATGGTATGGAACTGTTAGCAGACAGGGATGGTTGGTTTCAATCATCATCAATGATGCAGAAGAGGTAAACATGCTCATTAGATATTTGCCTCTTGTGTCTGGAAACAAAGCCAGTGATAGATAAACACAGTTTGATCTGACAGAGAGTGAAGAAGAGCAGCAACTGTCCAAGTTAAAATGCTCTTAAAACCCATGCATGGGCTAACATGTATGGACAAACTTTCCTGAGAATAGCTGAAACTTCTTGGAGACCTTCAGATTAATATTAAAAATAACAAAAAAAAAAAAAAAGAGGTGAAGAACTTGAAGGAAGGTGATGAAGATGAAGGCCTGGAAAACTTTCACCTAGAGGCAGAAGCTGAGAAAGCATCACTCAGCTGAGCAAAGACACCAGTGGGTATCCACTTAGTCAGTCACCCCTTTTACCAAGGAGGGCTTCAGCTGGAAAGCTCTCCTTGTCAGCAGGTGGATGAGTATTGACTTTTGGTGACTGGAATTTGGGGCAATATCTGTTCAAATCAGGAGCAAACTGCATCTTCCTGACACCAAGGGTGTTCAGCATGGCAACAGCTGATGAGTGCTTCCTCCACAGTTCAGAGACTTCAAAAAGATATCCCAAACTTCTGTTAGGAGAGGAGTCTGTGGCTCAACCACATAGCACAGTTGTTTTCTTCAGGGCTCACCAGACATGACTTCATGTCCTGTGCTGAACAGGAAGCTCAGGGTGCAGGGTCAGGGCATTCCTAGACCTGAATGTTAAAAGAGATGAGCTTCACAGAAACCTGAATTGTGCCACCTGCCTGAGTTTACCAAGAAATTCTGCTGTGCTCTCTCTCACATCCTTTTCCTCCTCTATCTCTGCTCTCCATCTCTGCTGCGAGGTTTTCTGGCCTCACAGTTGCAAATTTATGAGGTGATTTACCACCTCTGGGTGAGTGTAACAGCACTGCTGCTGGTTCTCTCCACTCGTTGACACGCTGCTGAGCTGTTTGTGGATGCACAGAGCTTCACCATGCTTCAGGGAAAGGGATAGGTCTATCTAAAGCGATTTCCTAATGCAAATCCCTCCCCAGCTTAGTACCTCTGCATGTTATTGTCCTAACCACTGCCCTGGAAACAGCCTAGCAGGTTCTGTGAGGCAAAGATCCAAAGGGAATGTGAAAAAACCTCCCAGGATTAAGAAGAGTCTGTGGGTCGAGATCATCAATTGATCTAAAGCAAAAGAGAAAACTTCAGGTACCAGCTTATCCTAGTTCAGCATCTCGGGATGTGGAAGGACACACAGAGCCTGCTTCAGTGCTATCTCTGCAGAGTGCTGGTGAGCAGCATCCGCCTCCCCTGCCATGTAATGACAGGGATTTGGGCCATTAGCTTTCAGCTGCTGAACCTTCCTGATACTGGCTGGCTGAGGTGCAGTGAGCACCTGAGGCGAGCAGAAAAGAAGATAAGGAGCGAACAGCAGCTTCCCAGCACTTGGAAACTTCTGATTTTGGGGGGTTGCTGCAGGAAACTAAAACCAGTTATGAAAAAGCCACTCTTAACAGCTTCAGAAAGAGAAAAAAAGATCTTTGACTGCATGCCAGGGCTGGTTATGGGTGATGATAATTCAAAAAGAGGTTTTTTCCTGGGGATGGTGTTTTTAATGAAGGGTCTGGCCTTAAAATGAAAGCCTCTGGGGTTGAAGTAGATAAGCACCACAAGGACTGTTTGGAGAGGTAAAGCAGGAGGAGGAGGGGGAGTCACCAGGAGTGTATGTGTCTCTCCCTGCACATAAATATCTCAAGGGTGAGTGCCAAGAGGATGGCGCCAGGCTCTTTTCAGTGGTGCCTGGCCACAGGATGAGGAGCAGTGAGCATAAACTAAAACACAAAAAGTTCTACCTCAGCATCAGGAAGAACTTACTTACATTGAGGGTGGCAGAGCACTGGAACAGGCTGTCCAGGGAGGTCATGGAGTTTCCCTCTCAAGACAATCAAAACCCACCTGGACAGGTTCCTGTGTCACCTGCTCTGTGACCCTTCCTTGGGGATTGGACAGAATGATCTCCACCCCTAACAATTCTGGGACTCTGAGAGGGCTCAAAGCAGCCTGGCTGGGGAAGCTGGGCTCACATGAACCACAGGTAAGCATCCACGTGTGAATACCAACAGAATCAGATCTGGATCCAGGACAGCCATGAGGCTGAAAGGGGTATAAGGGCTGTAGTGACAAATGACACAACAGTGGGAAGCTCTGGGGAAAAGGGCAAATACAATTCTTTGAGCAGACAGAAAAGCAGGGAAGGGAGGCTGATGTCCTTGCACGTACCCAAATGCTGAATCCCATCACTGGGTAGTGCACACAGAGCTGGAATATGGGGGTGTTTTAAAGGGACACTCAGAGTTGCTGCAGGAAATGAGAGTTGCACGAGCTTTGTCAGGTAAGGGCTACAGAGCTCTCTTTAGCTTATTGCAAGACTGAATCATGGTTTAGAGCTAACTCAGAGGAGAGGAAATACTGGGAAATAAAGCAGAAAGCACAATAAGGACTAAAAATAGAAAATAGGTGCAATAATTGTCATTTCCCCCTCCTGCCCAATGATTCACCACTACCAGAAAGACCACAGGAAAGTGCTGCAGATCCTTCTTGTAGTACTACCCTTGCCCTGTCTCTCTCTAAAGATCCCAGCTGGCCTCATCAGGCACTATGAAAGCTGGAAAAGCTGCCAGAGCAGCTGCCACAAGCCACAAGGCATGAATAAGAGGGATGCATGTCCTGCTGGATGTAAGACCTTAGGAAGGACACACAGCTCTGGGATCTGTGCTCATCACAACCCTTCCCACCTTGTGTTAAACCAGGCGCCGGTGCACAACCACCAGTCCCACCCAGCACTGCTCCTCGTGCTGGAATGGAAATGCCTCCAGGCATTTTGCCCCTTTTTTAGGTCATGCTTTGAAGTCCCTCTGAGAGGAGGCGGGATGTGGCGAGCGGCAAAGCCGACAGGCGCGGTCCATCGCGCCTCTTTATCCTCAGTGGGGTTTAAGCTTTGCTTAGCGTGATTGATGGGGCTCGGCTGCCGGTTACAGACACACAGTCAGCATTAGTGTCTTTGAGAAACTCCGCAGCAGAATAGCGAGTGTCATCTGCAATCACAGCAGTCCCCCAGTAATCCCAGTACAACTCAATCACAGCAAGGCTCAGTTTCAGAGTCAGGGAGAACAAAATTCTCAATGAAACACAATTTTGCCTGAGAGCACATACGCCAGAAAAACTTTTTCCAGGCAGTGAAAGCCTCCTACAGTATTAGGAAGGAGGATGACATATGTTAGAGGCTTGCAAGAAGACAGTTAGGGCTTTAGCAAGATGATGCAATTCATCTTGACATAAAGCAGAAGTGGAACCTCTGGCTGCACCGTGGTGGTGGTAGGCAGTGTTAAGGAGAAACCACAGATGTGCAATCAGGTGCAAAATCTGTGCACTTGCAGGAGCATCTCTGGCCTGCAGGACAGCAAAACCAAAATGACTTCTCCATGAAAACCACATCTAGACACCTTTTTTTTTTTTTTTTTTCTCTCTTGGCAAGCAAAATATTTGCATGTCAGTCAAAGCAAATGGTTCTCAGCCACAAGGATCAAAAAGAAAATTTGAGTGAAAGCACAATATCCTTTTGCAGGTGTTCTCTCTGTTACCAGCCCCAGCTACCTGAGGGCAGAGGCAAACAGATCCAGGCAGACCAGCTGAGAAGAGTTCAACATGCATCCCTAGGCCAGGGGGACTGAGGAGCGTGTGTGAAAGGGTTGCAGCAACTGGTCTGGGGCAAGGCTGTGTGCTGAACTGCTGTGATGCAGCCTCCAAAACCAGAATGGGGAACCAGAAACACCCTAGGAAGAGCTGTGCACACATCCAGAGTGCAGAGAGGCACACATGCTCGAGGAGAAGTAGTGGCCCTGCACAGCTTTGTGCCCTCAGCTCTTTCCTAGCCCAGGGCTGCTGTTGCTCCCCTCAGGTCAGGCTGCTGTAAGAAACATCTGCCTTGCTCACCAAGAGGCAGGGAGCACAGCAAGGCAAACCCAAGGATCTGTGTTTGCGAGGATACTATTTCTGCACATCACCCAGACTCCTGGGACCTGTGTTTGGAGGACAGGGCAGAGGTGATTGCACAGTGCAGATGGCCACAGTGTGGCAAAACACAGGCATGGGACAAAGCCTTGCCTGCAGCTCAGGCCCAGACTAAACTCACTTTGCTCAGGATGCAAGGTCAGTGCCATTTTCAGGCACTAACAGTGCTGGATCACTCTCTCCCTGCTGGCTTTGTGCTGGAGTGAGGGGTGCCTGGGGACTCCCTAGTACATTCCTGCTCTGGATGGGACAGCTTGCTCCAGAACACTTGCCCACACCCTCTACTGCTCCGAGCAGGGACATGGATGCCCTGAGGCTGCTGTCTGGTGTGCATGTGACACGGATGGTATGTGGTACCCAGAAGGAGCAGACTTCCCCTCACCTGCCTTGGGGGGGAATTTCCTGCTCTGATGTGTGTCCTGGGCCTGAGCTAGTGGAGTTCTGAGAGGAGTTCTTGTTGTCCAAGGAGGCATCCATGGAAAGGGCCGAATGGATTAGGTGCCAGATGCTTTTCCTCAGGCTTTGTTCCTCAGGGGATTCCGTCCTGGAAGGTGAGGTAGAAGCCCTGACTGCTGCGTGCGTAGTCCTGCTCTTCTGCCAGGGTGTGGGTGCCTTTGGCGTGGCTGTGGCTGTGGGGTGCTCCCTGGACGGTGGTTTCTGACCTAGCAGTGCACAGAGAGCTTGAGAAGGTCTCCTGCACTGTCCTGCAGCAGGGCATGGGCAGGGACAGAAAAGCTGCTTCTGGGTGGTGAGACAGAGGGATGGAGGGCAGCTTTTGGAGGCTGGACAGAAAGCTGCAGGGGTGGAGAGCAGCTGCAGGAGAGCAGCAGGTGAGCAGGGGTGCCCTGCACAGCTCGGTGCAGCCCTACCTTGTGTGACAGGGGCGCCTGTGCCCTCACTCGAGGAGCTGGTGCTGGACGGCTCCGTCGGGAGAGTGCTTGTTAGAGACCCACCCGAACATGGGACTCGCTGCGTGGAGGAGGGAGAAACGTGACTCTGTTATCCTCCCTCCCTCCTCACCCTTCCAGTTCCCCAGAGATACTCCCCCCCATCCATGCCACATCCTACTCCTTACCTTGATGAAGAACTGCTGTTTGAGGCAGCGATACTGGGCGAACTGGCAGAAGGTCTGGAACTGCTTCATCTCTGGAAATTCACTGCAGACTGGCCCTAGGGACAGAGATGTGGGATGGGGACAGGCCTGGGTGCACCAAGAGGTGCAGCTCATGGATGCAGTCCAAGCTGTATGCCCTCAGGTGATGATCACAGCCGTGGGCTGTTAGAACTCCTGATTCCAGGCACTACATCCCTGTTCCCTCCAGACCCCTGAGGGTTTCACTTTGTCCTTCTGCCCTTTTTCACACAGTTATATTCTCTGTGACAGAGACACAAACTTCCTGTTTCCAGAATCTGATGCTTCTATTATTGCTCCTTGCTAGGTTTATGAAAGAGAAAAAAGGCAAGTAGTGATGTAATAGGTTAAAAAAATGACCAGACTGGGCCTGAGAGCACCAGAGAATGGTTTGGTTTGGAAGGGTCCTTATAGATCAAGTTCCAAGTCCCCTGCCATGGGCAGGGACTCCTTCCACTGGACCAGGTTGTTCAAAGACCCATCCAGCCTGGTCTTGCTGGGTCAGAGATGGGGCTGCCACAGCTTCTCCAGGCAGAGGGCTCCAGAGGAGACAAATTCTTCAGGGCAATGTAATTTGACACTGATTCCAGCCTTGCAGGGAGTGGAGGAGGATCCTTAGGGCCAGAGTGCTGCAAAGCCTGCCTGTACACACACACACACACACACACTGCAGGCTTGACCAGCACTGCCAACACACTGACTCCAGAGCTGCAGCTCTTGCAGAGATTGCAGCAAAGCCAAGGGTGTGCAGGAGAGCAGAAAACCCTGAGGAATTGGGTGATCTTGTGCTCCCTCTGCTGTAGGAGTGCATGGCCTGGCTGGTACATAGGCCTGTGAGAACAGGGGAACTGCTGGCTCAGAGGGAGGGCATTAGCAGTGAATTGCACTGCTCTCCTGATATTATTGCTCATGCACCATCCTTTACCCTGTATTCACTTCTTGTGCTGAGCAAACAGCTGCACCATCAAAAGTAGAATTTCAGATACACGCCAGGATCCCAGCCCAGAAACACGCCCAGCTTGTAGTGAAAGCTCCAGAAACCCTCCCCATCCTTTGTTTAAATCACAAGGTATTGCAGGGAACACTCCAGATCCTCACACTGTCCTTTGTTTGAAGCACAAGGTGACTGCCTTCGTCAGCACTGCACCTGAATGGGCCCAATTAATGCTCATGGATACCTGGCTGGGGACAGCACTGCTATGGCTCTGTGAGGACAGCAGAGGATAAACATGAGAGGGCACACACTCTGCCACATCTGTTCCACCTCTCAGCCTGGCTGAAATGTGCCCAAATAGCCCCCAAACTGGGAAAAAAGGTAACACAAAAGGGAATAAATTCTGCTGGGTAGGTGTGTTAGGCTGAGGGATGGGAGAAAAGGTAGAGAGAGCAACCTGCAAAACTGTCCCATCTCCTGGCATTTCCAGCTGCCTCTGCTCTTGACAACTGAGCCTCTGAAGGCAGCAGCAGTGGGAGTGTGGCTGGACATGACAAAGTGTAGTGCTGGGGAATTGGGCACCAAGAGGAGAGGAACCAGGGGCAGACCCTGGGTGCATGAAGCCCCATGGCACAGTGGATTGCAGGTGCCCAAAAGATAGTGAGGAGCACAGGATTCATCCCTGGGTCTGGTGATGTTGGGTGTGACTCGTTCCCCCAACACAGCTGCAGAAACCAGCAAGAAATAGTTGCCCTCAAGCAGCAGTCCAAATAAGCACAGTTGGCTGATCATTCAGCTCATTGACGTTCATATCTAAATATAAAGACATATTTTTTTTTATGAGAAAATTGCTCCTATTTTTTTTTTTTCTCTGAAGAAAAATACAACAAAAGTAGTCCCAAGTTTTTCAGCTGCACAGATATAATTATACCACTTAAATTCTCTGATGCAGGGGTGCAGGGAAAATATGACTGCAGAGATCTGAAGGGTGCTGTTGCTATGGTGCTTTCTGAACTGGGATGTTTCTTGGCTCCTGAAATGTTAAACACTTAAAAAGGCAGCTTATCATCTCAAGTTTTCTTAAAGATCTACGAGAGCCCATGAGCCAAGATTCTACATTAACCCTCAGATGAAGTTGGAAGGAGCTGGTAAGAGACAAGGAACTACACTGAGCTTGAGAAAACTGTGACCAGTTTTTCCTCCTGCCACCCCACCAACAGAGATGTGGAGAAAGGAAGGGCCACTGCAGTGGCAGTGGCTGTCAAGAGAGGCTGGGACAGCTGAGCTTGCTCAGCTGGGTGAAGAGGAGGATAAGCAACCCTTAAGGTTGAAGGAAACCTACAAGAGGAAAAACCCTTGGTGGTGGTGCCAGACAGCACGTGGAGTGGGGGGAAAGCCATGCAAATTCCTGCTTAGGAGGTTAGGGCTGCCCTTTGGGAAAAGACTTCTTTTCTCCGTGGAGGTAGTGCAGCACTGAAAGGGATGCCCAGAGAGGCCACAAAAGCCAGTGTGCTCTAGTTCTGCTCCAAGCTGCTCTTCGGGCTGTAGAGCACAAACCAACCCATCCCATTCCCACAGTCTTGTGGCATTTTGGGAACAGCCACACTGCTCCTCTGGGCCTGGGGGTGGGGGCTGCCCTTACCTTCGGGGATTTCCCCGCGGTTCTCCTCCCGGTCCAGGTGCAGGACGGTGGGGCTCAGGCAGCCGTACGCCTGGCGCAGCAGGCAGAACATGCTGGCCTGCCAGGGCGGTTGCAGCTTCACAAAGAACTCCCGGTACTCCCGGTCCGACAGCGGGCTGCCCGGGGTGGGCGGCGCCGGCGGAGCGACAGCGGCCGTCGGCAAGGTCAGCACACCTGGGGACAGACAGGGGATGGGCTGCGCTGCCCGCCACAGGGACAAGGGGGTGGAGATGGAGGAGCAGCTGGCAGGTTGGCCTGCTCCCGCCTGCTGGCACAGAGCAGAGTGCTGGGACAAACACTTCAGATGCTGGCCTCCATCACCTCTGCCTGCAGGGTGCTAGGGCAACCAGGAGTCCCAGGGAAAAGTGGGGAAAAGAGTACACAGGAAGGAAAAAAGCGAACTTTTAAAGTCAGATTTTATTGTGAGCTTGGTTTGGATTGGGGGGAAGTGTTTTACTTTTGGTTTTGTTGTTTCCTTTTTATGTGTGTATGTGTGTTTTTGTGGGGGAAGGTTTTTTGGTGGGTTTTTTTTTCTGTTTGGGGTTTTTTGGGAGGGAGTGTGTTGATGTGCTTTTAAAATTTTTTCCCTCCAAAAGCCCCAGCCTCCAGAGACACCCACTGTGGTGGTGGCTCCCCTGCCCCCTGCACCATGCTATGGGCACATCCCTGTCCATGGGGACATCCCTCCATCTCCTCCCCTCTTTGCCTCCAGCTGGGCCCCTCTCCTGCCGCCTCTTCCTCTGTCCCCTCCCTGGGGAGAGCAGAGCCAGCACGGCCGGTGGCCAAGTGGGGTGGTCCTGTGAGAGACAGGGCTGTGGCAGCAGCAGAACAGGGGCTCCAGCGCCAGGCTCCGAGGCGGCCCGGCCAGGGCAGGCACTTACTCAGCAGCCAGAGGAGCCGCGATGTGCCTGCCACACGCTTCAGCATCGTGGAGCTGCTCGGCGGCCGGGTGGGAGTCACTCGCACACCGAGCAGGGCGGTCTGAGCGCTCGGGTTCTGCCCTTGGCAACGGTGGAACCATTCCCTGGCACCGCGGTGGGAACGGCGGCGGTGTCACGGCGGGGCGGGGGCGCGCACAGGGTCGGGACTCGCCGCGCTGTGGGGACGAGGACGAGCGGGGCCGAGCCGGGAGCGTCTCCTCTGTTTGGGGACACGGCGGCGGCTGGGAACGACCCACAGCAGCATTTGAGGCCTGGCCAGGTCAACCTGAGGCTGAGGGTACCCCAAAAGTGGTAGCTGTGGGGTACCTTAAACCCCAAATTGTTTTATGCGGGGGAAAGGAGGCAACATCTGTTCCATTTGCAGGGGGTTGAGAAGCACTCCCCGCCTTCCCAGGAGCGTCCCAGCACCAGCTTCCTCCAGGACGTGGTTGGGAAGCTGGCTTGATCCCTCCCAGGCAGGCACACCGCTTTCTGAGCTCCCGGGGAGTCAGGGGAGCACCAGCTGCTCTCGCTCTGCTCCTGGCACAGGGGCCCTGAACTCCTCTCTCTGCTCAGTAAAGCCTTCCCAGGAAAAAGCAGGAAGACTGCTGCCGGCAAAAAGGGTTTAGGGACCAGCAGCGCAGAAGGGCCCAGAGCCCCAAGGGCTGACTGTGAGTGAGCCCCACACGCACCCCGTGTCTCACGGCTGAGGCGCTGGGGTGCAGCCAGCACGGAGCCCCCGCAGCTCGGCTCCTCCCGACGGCAGAGGGAAGGAGAGACGCGAGCGAGCAGCTGGCGGGCTGGCAGGAAAAGGCTTGGCACAGCAGCCCCGGGAAGTGCCGGCGTCAGCAGAAGCGCGGCTGGCACAGCAGCCCCTCTGTCACCCCAGCGACAGCCTGGAGCCAAGGGCGAGCTGCGGGCAAAGCGGGCCAAGTTTGGACCGCGCGGCGGGACTGCGCCGCAGGAGCCGCCTGTGCCGCAAGTGCTGGGGGATGCCAGCTCTGCCTGCGGAGCAGCTGCAGAGCGCTGCGGAGCGCCGGCTGCGGGGCTGGCACATCCCCTGCCGGAGCCCTGTGGCCTTTCGGGCTGTCAGGGTGAAAAGCGCAGATCGCTCCGGCCACGCAGCCTGCTGAAAAGGGGTCTGGGAACAGCACGTAGCTCTGCGGGGCCTGCCAGGAGCTGTAGTTTGCTCTAAGATGTTTGGTTGGAAGATAGCGTTTTTGAGAAGCTTGAAGCCTGACCGCTTAAAAACGGCGCTGAATTTTGAATGTTTTTGCAGCTCATTAGAAGAACAATGATCAGGAGAGTTTTTCCAGCCAGTTCTTGCTACTCATATTAAAACAGGCAACACTGCTGGAGCTTGCATGTTTTTGGCAGTTCCTAGTCTACCATTACTTAGCTTGAGACATATTGCTTATTAGCTGATTTGAGACAATTGCAGGGCCTTCAGCTCCCTAGCTCTGTTAATCACCTCCACTTCTCTGCAACAAAAGAGCCTAGGCTGAGCTCTGTCACCCTGATCGAGCAGCTTCCCAGACAAGTTCAGTGCTGACCTCACTGGCTGGTGGAAATGTGGGACTAAGGAAAGCACACTGAAGTTGCATGTTACAGAATCATAGAATCACAGAATGGTTGGGTTTGGAAGGGACCTTAAAGATGATCCAATTTCAACCCCTGTGCCACAGACAGGGACACCTCCCACTAGACCAGGTTGCCAGACTCCTATCCGACCTGGCCTGGAACAGTGCCAGGGATGGGGCACCCATAGCTTCTCTGGACAATGCCACCAGTGTTACTGATACCTGGCAGGTGCTGGCTACACTGCAGGTGTCTTCATGTGCCAGCAAAAGATTTATGGCAAATGAGAACAGGAAACAAGAAAGGATGTAAAAGAAGGGCGACCTGTCAAAGGAGTCCCCCTCGGCTGGTGCTCTGGTAGCAATGCCTGTGGAGGGCTACTGTTTATTTGGAAAGGTGTTTATGGATGTGAGGACACGTTGGCTACTCAGCACTTCTCATTCCCTGTGGCCCATCCTGGACTTGGTCCAAGTTGTCAGAATCCTGCAGAAAACTCACAGTCCACAAGTGAACTCTGTAGAAGCCAGCGAGTCTCTGGCATGCACCCAGCAGGGTTGTGAGGCTGAGAGCAGGAGGCACTGCTGTGCTGTTTGATGAGGTGTGTGCCAGGTGGCTGCGAGGCCCCTGCATTTCAAGTCTCTGCAAAACAAAAGTCATCTCTGGGGGAGGGAAGAGGAGGGGAGGAACAGTAACTTGTACACGATGCATCAATGCTGCAGGCTGGGGGGAGTCTACTCCCTGCTGCTGCATCAAGCAATTATTGCTGTCAGCAGTGCGGAGCACGGGGGTGATGTTAATTCCAGCATTTTCTGATTTCTGAGGGTTCACTTGGCACCTTTAAGGCTGTACCCTCGGTGATGCATTACAAGCTGTGTAATTTGTGCAGTGAAGCAGATTTGCACCCTTGTTTTCAGGGCTGCACACAACAGAGTTTCCTGCAGCCGGTGTTCCTGTGCCAGCTGGGACCCGGCGGGCTGAGGGATACAGATGTAACCCCCAGTGCCTGAGCCAGCAGCAGGGAGGAGACAACTCGCTGGAGTGATGTTTTCCATGTTGCTCTCCAATTGCATGCCAACCCTGAGCTTTGTAAGAGCTTTGTCTGGTTTGTGAAGGAACACCCTCCAGCAGATGAGCTCCTCTTCCTTGTTATTGTCTCAAATACTTTGGCTGTTTCTCAGCATTGTCTGTGCTGCATGTTCCGCCACAAACACCACCAGCAGCAGCAATGACTGAAAACCTCTTGGAAACTCCAGGAAACTGTGGCTCACGGACCCTGTGTCAGCACAGTGAGTTAAACTGAGGGATTTGGAGCAGGGAGAGGATGTCTGGTCAGCTCAAAACCCCATGAAGATGGAGGCCACAAAGATTAGGTGTGAATTCCAGACTCTGTGGCATGTCAAACAGCATCCCCAGAAAGCATGTGTCTTAAATAATTTGCAGTGTAAGCAGAGATGATAGAAAAATGCTTCCAAATCCACCTCTATGTGCATTACTAGAAAATAAACAGCAGGCTGCTTAGGGAGGAGGCCACGAGCAGTTCTGCTTGTGCAGGTGGGGGTGGTCTCAGGAAGGGGTCGAGAGAGCCCCTGAAACATGCCAGGCTGTGCCTTCCTTCCAGGGAAAGGAAGGTGTGATACCTCCATTTATTCACACACAGCTAAAGGAGAGGGTAGAGAAGGGGGGATGCTTACTCTGCTCCCACAAGGAGTTGGACAGTCCAGAGGAGCCTCTCAGCAGAGGAGACAGCCCTGCCAGGAAGCCTCAGAGCCAGCACACAGCAGACAAGCACAGGCCCCCTTCCAGTCCAGCACTAACTCTCCCAACCACTGCTCCAAGAGCCCGTGGAATAACCCCGTGGGAAGGGCTGCAGGTGCCAGAGCAGGGCACAGATGCCCATCTCCACAGACAAAAGCACCTGTGAGCGTTCTGGTTCCAACCAAAATTCTCTGAATTGCTGTCTTTATTCACAGGTTAAATACTCTTCATTCTGCATTTACACTTTATTTCAGTGGGTTTACTGTCATTGGCTGAGAGCTATGCGAATATGCTGATAAATATAGACTTTGTGTTAAAATTGGCACTCTTTTTAACCTGGTAGATATGTTAATCTATTCACATTTGTACAAGCACCGCACGGTTATAATGTGCATTAATTCAAATACTTAATTTACATTTTATTTTGTTAGGAAATAGTGAATGAAGCATTTTTTACTTGACATTTAAAAAATGGAATATTTAATTGATTGCAAAAACAGCATTTAAAAATGGTTTCTTGAATTATTAATACAAACTAAAATGGAGTGGCTACATAAAAGCCTGCTTGAACAAACTCTCTTTAGGCAGGTTTGTTTCATGCAAGAACAACCTGATCCAACCACGATTTTACCCCTAATGTGAGCAGGGGCTTGGACTACAAAGCTCCAGAGATGCTTATTCCCACTTCAATCTTTCTGTGGTGAGTAAATGGGTTCTTCCAGTGACTGCATCGTTCAGGCTTTCGGAATGAGAAAATCTCAGGATCTCACACTTCTTTTTCTTGCTTGTTGCCAATGTGTAAAAAATAATTCCTTTCCTACTCCCAGATGGGGTTTCAGTTTTGAATGAATTGTTTCTTCAATGGCAGCAGCCCAGCCCACTGAAATTAAATTGCACACCTGCAAAAACAGACCAGAGTGGACACCTTGCTGAACATTTCTTTCACACCAAGATGTAGAAGATTAGTGTGTGTCACAGCTTTGCCTGACCCTAAGCCTTGGGCACAAATGTGTTTTTTTAAAACTAACACTCCTAGCTTCTTTTATGTATTCAGAAGAATAAACATAAATTAGCATAAATTAATCAAGATGTTTGACTATTTTTATAAATGAAGTTCATTTTATTGGATAAAAACAGCTATATTTTTTCTGATACTGTAATTGATAGGAAGCAGAGTTGGAGAAACTTCCTTCAGTTGTCTTTGGAAAGAAAGGCAGGACATTTAATTTCCTTCTATTAATCTTTAACTCTTCCAGTGCTGCAGTCTCCCTTGCCTACTGCCAGACCTTTAGAGCAGATGTTGCCACTCAAGCTCTCAATGTCTTCCCAGTGACAGGGAGAAAGTAAAGCAGAACACCTCAGAAAGTTTTCAAACCAGCCAGGTCTGGGAGGAAACTGGCTTATTTTCAGTCTGTGTGAGCAAGCTGTCTCTTGGGAATGTCTTCCACTGGCAACATGAGACCTCTGGACTGATTTGTGCAATATTTGAATTGAATATACACGACAGTGAGAGAGTGTCCACCACACAGCTCTGAGTGTGGTTAGGTAGGCAATACCACGAGAGTGCTTAAAGAAAGGCTGGGAGTTGCTGAGCTGTGGGGTGAGTTTGTTCAAAAGCAGGAGAGGAAGGTGGTTCCACTGGTGGAAGGTGTGGCTGGGATGGTTTCCATGCACATCATGCCATGGACAGGGTGGCAGAGCCTGAGGGATGGGAGCCCAGGGAGCACATCTGCTCGTTGGAATGGGGAATACTTTGCTGAACATCCTCGTGTGCACATTGACCCAACTACCCAGGAACGATGCCCACAGATGGGGTAATCAAACTGGGCAAGATAAACTGGTCCTTTGTGGGCATGACAAATTATTATTAATAAATGGACTTAACAAGGCTGCAAAATTCTTCCCTCTTGTCACGCTCTTATGATTCCAGCCTCCTAAAACTCAGACTTGACTTCACTCATCAACTAGGATATTTCCAATCACTCTAAAAGGACAATTTCTCCAGCACCATTTTAGAAAGTGTTTATGTTGCACTGACAGCTGTTCCAGGAAATCTGCAAGCTAGCCAGTTCTGTAACAGAGTTCATGATTACTTTAACTGAGTATATCCCTGCTTTAAGCACTTCAATTCTAGGAGAAGTAAACTTCTCAGATCCCATTACCACTACAGTGATCCAGGTAACTATTAACAAAGATCTTAAAATAAAATTTAAAAAGTAATTTTTGACAGATTTTTTTGGCTCCTTCCTGTCAAACTGATTTTATTTTGTTGACCTGGATTTCTTGTTTTTTTAGAGACAAGCAATTTACTTCCCTGCTGTTCCAGTATTTCACGTCTGGACTGTTGTGGCAGCCTTCTTGACATCATTAAGGACCAGAAGAGAGCTGGCTCTTTTCCAGCCTTGTAGGTTTTTCCAAGCAGTCCAGACTCTGACAGAGATCAACCCACAGATGCCTCCAGGTGGCTTTCACAGGATGACTAACCGTTTATTGAGGACTGATGATCAAAAAAGTCTTTGCCCCAAGAGGTGCCATTTAAAACCCTTCTTTGCTGTTTGCCTAGGAAGTACACCAATCCCCATATGACACCAGCACCAACACAGAATAAATATTTACAGAACACTTCCCCTCCTCTCATTACAAACAATTCTGCTATCTGCAGTCAGTAATGGACAAGTGCCATGTTCAATTATATCAAAAACAAAAGGCATTCTAAAAAAAGCTGCTCATGTTTCCAGCCTTGTCACTTACAGGCTTTGTTCCCACTGGCTTCATTTTTGTACTTTGTATTTTCTAGCTTCTGCTGGTTCTTTTGCTCCTCTGGTGATTAAATACTGCACAGCTATTGCCCTTATTCCCTCTCTTTCAAGGTTAGCTTTTAATGTGCTTTCATTTGCATTTATACTTGCAGCCATTTAAAAACGCCCAGGTTTTATCCAAATTTTGGTCTAAATTGTCTCATTGTGCAAGTCAGAGCATTCCCTCAGTGGCAGCAGAAGTCCCTGGGATGCTCCTTGCTGCTGGCTAGTGCTTCAACACCTCTCTGGCCCACAGTTCCTGGGGAGCTTGCTGCTGTTGCTGGCCATTAAATCCCATGTCCTATCCATCAAAACCAAGCTGCTTGGAGCAGCTTCCATCTTTCATCACCCCTGCACTCTGCCCCAAGCCCATTTTCCAGTTCAGGCCACATCCACCACTTCTTCTGTCAGTTGAGCATCAGCTGAGTAACCAATCCCCAGCTGAAGAGATCAGTTCTCCTACCACAGCTGCTCACCCACCAGATCATGGGAAAGTATCCCCGTTTCTAAAACCATACCAGAGACACAGCCAACACCTTCCAGAAATTTGCTTCACCTCTGTTCAAGAAAGGAAGCCCCAGGAAGTTGTGTAATACAGTCTGGGGATCAGATTGTATTACAGATTCAGACTGTGGCAGGGATACCACAAACCATATAAGCCACAGCCTGGGGAAGAACTCATCCTTTCTTCTCTGCAGAATGAAGAGAAAAACAGAATGAACATTGAGGCAAAAATCTCGAGGCAAAAGCAAACACTGACTCAGTGCTAACTCACTTGATCAGAAAACAGCACCAGCTTCTGAGCTGATGGCTGCCAGGGTCCCCCTGCAATGACAAGGTGGGAGCAGCACTCATCTTAACCCACGCTGTCCTCTGAGCTCAGGCAGAGCTTTGGCTTCATAACTAAATGAGCAAGATCCTCACACAAGTTATCTGTGTGACGAAAACATTCCCTGTTTCTTTCAGGTGAAAGGCTTAAACCTTCCTGATGAGCAGACCACAAGCAGGAAGACTTAGTCTGTCAGTCTTCAGGCTGTGCCAGTGGAATTGATAGAGAGGAGCTTCAGTAAGGGCCATCTCCTCACAGTTACTTTCAGACTGCACATCTTCAGGAATTGTTTTGGAGCCTAATGTTATGTTAGTAACAGGCTCCAGAGCTTCTGGCAACAAGGTGACCTATTGGGAAGCAAGTTATCAGGGTGTCTGAAAACCTGTCCACCTTCTTGGAGATACGTGGTTTGTTGTGATGGCTTATTTTCTCAGCTGTGCTGCCCAACAGACAGTGAGGGTTGGCCTTTGCCACCTCCACTGCTCATTTAAGAGAAAGCAACTGATGAAGTAAATGATCAAGCAATAGTGGGAATAAATGTTCACCTTCTTGTCAGGGCAGGCATTTTTCACAGCCACCAAAAAGCTCAGTAGCTTTCTGCAAGTACATTAAGTCCATTTTCAAGCCTGACTTACGCAGAATGTCACTTTTTAGTGACAGAATTGTTACATGAAAAAGCTCTACCACATTCACCATTTACAATAAATGCAGAGCTAAGAGAGAAAGAAAAACTAGAGAGACCAATTACCGCAGTTTATTTTGGAGGTGACATCAAGGCAAACAGAGTATTGGTTTCAATGATTTTATATTTAATTCTGTATTATACAAGTGGGATCTGAATCCCCAAACTTCCCACCATCAACATAATGGGGAAGCACCACTACACAAGAGGAAGGCAGAATTTTGAAGCCGGAAGACAGACTGGACCAAGCCGCTTCTCCCCACGTGGTCAGAAATTCTTCCTCCTTCACACAGAGTGCTTCCCAGACCAGCAGGTTTACCCCAGGAATAAGAGAGACAAGCTAGCTCTAAACACTCCCTCTGCCTCCTCCCCTCCCCAACAACAGAGGCTGCTCAATGCCAGCAGTGGAATGGTTAAAGACAGGGAGCACATCAGGTTTTCAGTCTCTCAACCAGCCCACTAGATTAAGAAGTAGCCTGGTTACTCCCTCTCTCCTGAAAAAAGATCCAGGAAAATGAATGACCTAAAATGCTGAAGACTTACCTCCTTTCCTTCCCCCATCCCATAGCCTTGTTCTCTAAGCAGAGAATAGGCAATGAACTCTGAGGAGGCTGAAGGAAAGCCAAGGAAAATCAGGGGCTACCTGAATCCCTGGGAATCTGGTGGCTACCCTGGTGCCCTCAATCATTCCCTTTGAGGTTCAGAGACCTGTTTGGAATAGTACACAGAGAGGGCCTCCCTTAAGGACTCAGAAGCAACCAGGGATACAGAACACACAGGAACCACCGTGAGGGTACACACCATTCCAGGGATGGCCCAAACCACAAACAGGGCAAGACTTCCCTTCAGCCAAGGCCCCAAGGGCTGGGGGAACTGGGACGAGGCCCTGGCAGGGGGAAGACAGCTCCTGCAGCAGTACTGAGGTCTCATGTGAATTTACTTCTTCTTCCTCTCCTGGGAACAGCGAGGGCAGAACCTGTTAGAAAGAGAAGTACAAAGCCAACATTTAGGGCATGACATGAGCCTCAAGTGCATGGTCCCAAAAGACCTTTTCCAAGGTCCCTGACAAAGCCTTAATTAAAATTTTCCTTTTAATGATATCTTCTAAGTGTGTATATAGAGTACTTTCCCCCCTGCCATCCAGAATCTCCCTTTTCCAAAGGTCAGTGGGCCCCCCAGGTTGCTTCACTCACCATTTTCCTCTTGGTTTTGTTGTCAGACCCACACAGGCAAAATGAAACCATTCAATGGAACACTGTTGGGGTGAAGAGCAGCCAGTTAAAGAGCAGTTTCCTTTTGAACTTGTTCTTTTTGGGCTACCAGAGTTTCCCAGCATTTAATCACAAACTCCTAAACCCCTAACAGTGATCAAGGATTGAATACTTGCACCCAGCCTACACTGTGTTAGCAAGGAGAAGTCCCCTTCTGCCTTGCTAAGTTTAGGGAGAAGAAAATATTTTAGAAAAGCCCTGAACAAAGAGGCCCTTCAGAGGTCATTGCCAGCCACACCTCTGCCTATCCCAAAGATAGTAAGCCCTCTCCTTGTCATTGCCCTCTCCTTGTCATTGCTTGCTGTCACAAGCCCCACCCAAGCAGGACAAGACATTCCACGCAAGACTCATCTCCACCCCATTCCCTCCCTTTCCACCATGTGCAGGCTCTTACATCTGGGTTGTCACAGCCAATCATCTCCCCATAGGAGACCTGGTGGCACAGGCAGTACGTGGGCTCATTGGGGTCCACGGGCATATCCAGTACGTCCGAGGGGTGCACATTTCCAAAGGTGACTGAAGGCATCCCATACTCTGTGCTACTGCAGGACAGGAATAAAGAAAGTCAGCAAAGCAACTGGCTTTGAGTACCTTCATGTGTCCCAAGACAGTGCCTTTGTTTGCCAGAGACAGATACTTCTCTTATGTAAGTACATACACCTAGGAACCTGCTTTCCCCTTCAACCCACAATCCCCTGAAAGAACAAAAAATGTTTCCTTCCTCTTGCTTCCCACAAGGGACAGAGGACACACACTTCCAGTCTGGGGATCTCAGGGAAGCCTGGCTAGGCCTGCCTTGGTCTGATTTCTAGTGCTGCTTCTCATTCCCTCAAGTCCCTTGAACACTTACGTGCGGACGAGCTTCAATTTCTTTTGGGCAGTTTTTGGTGCTTCCTCATCAGAGTTTTTTCCTTTAGAGCGAGCACGGGCAGCTTTTTTCTCTTTCTGGGCTCGGCCCTCTGGTAAGAAGAGAAAAAGGTGTTGCATCTGTCACCCCACCAAAACAGACACCTGACTGTGACGACCTCTGCAGCACTAAAATACACTCCTACTTTGGAATGTATAGTGGCTTTGGGTCGTGCACCCCATCTTAATTTATCTAGCAGCCTTCAATATGGTCACACAAGAAGTCCTTCAGACTCCAGCGCAACAGTCTTTGATCTGCACCACTCCAGTGCCTGCCTTCATCCCCACCACTTCCATAGTCACTTGGCTGCCTCCTGAATCAATCTGCAGCCCAGTGGGGGTACTCACTCTTCTTGCCCTTGCTGGAAGAACTGTCATAGTCACTCGACTCTATCTGCTTCTCCTTCAGGTCTGCTTCAAAACGAGCGAGGTCTGTGTCCAGCCGCCGGATGTGCTTATCGACCTGCAGAGACAGCGGTGACCAGGGGTTACCACAGCACAGAGCCCAGGAAGGCAAAGAGAGGACAAGGAGGGACAAAGGGGCAGGGAGCTCGCACTAAAGAGCCGAGGAGCAAGAGTGGGCATGGCCTAAAAACGAGAGATCAGGGCCTTCCGAGATGGGCGGCTTTAGTTCAGGCGTTCACTTAAGCACAAGACACTTCCCTTCATACCATCTCATAGGTCTGCATAGCCAGCTGAACCTTGTCGTCCCCAAATTCCTTGCACTTCCCGTAGGCTTCCTGGATTTGCTTGAGAAGCCCCAGTTTTTCCTCCGAAGACAAAGTCCGTGCATTGCTGATGTACTCCGTGGCCAACTTATCGATCTCTGACTTGAGGTCTGAAAGGAGTGAACCATTAAATACACAAACACCACACACACTACAGAGCACTCCATGAGGAGAGACTCATGACTGGAGCAGCTCCAGGCATTCTCTCCTGCCTGGAGATCCACACGACAAAGGCAAAGCAAAGAAAAGCTGGTCAAGCTACATACTCCTTGTCTAGGCAACAAAACCATCTCTAATCCTCACCTTCTGTCCTCTGATCCAGATCTCGCATGAGTTGGAAGTTTCTCTGTAACTCAAATGGCAGATTCTCAATACCTGCAGAAAAAGGAGAATAAATGGAGAAATCAGGCTCTTGTCCAAGATGCCCAGGCAGTAACAAAGCTAACCAGTAATAACACACACACACACACACATACACACACTCTCCTCTGGTGCACATCAGCTTCTGTTTGTTGCCAGCCCCAAAGCAGACAAACTTAAAAAATATTACATATTTAATGCAGAAGCATAGTTCTAGAGTACATATTAGTTAGCAGAAAACTGCTGCCATGCAGAAAGGTCCACACTAAGAAAGCAGAAACCCAAAATCTGTATAATGAGTGTCAATCATTACAATACAGCGTCTCCACCCAAAAACTCCACTTAGAAAAAAACAGCACAACAGCTGGTAAATTAAAGCCATTTAGTTATTTCTATACAAGGATGTAAAAATTAAGTTGATCAAATGCTAATACACTGAAAAGTGAGCCTGTTTAATGCATTCATTTAACATACAGGGGACAGTAGACACTTTGGGCGGAGCAAAGACCAAGTCTGAGATGGGATGGGGAACAGAGAGCAGTCTTAACCCCTTGTGATTGGTAATTTGTGTCTTCTGCACTGCCATCTCAGTGTGGTCTGTCCAACACCTGGAAGGATGCCACACATTGTGAATAATAAATGTTTGTAGGGATCTGAATGAGCACTGTGAAGTTGATAGTCAATTAATTTTCAATGCACTATGCTACTGACCCCCCAGGCATCACCAGATGCTCAACTGGCAAAGCTGGTAACAACAATTCTCATTTTTCCATGCCTGTCTAATCAAAATGAGATCTAGTGTCACAGCATTAACCTGAAGTCTAAGCTTGATTACTATGCCCTTTATACCTAATAAAAATAGTAAATCTCTCTTGAAGGTTTAAAAAAAAAGGTGTTGGGACAAGCTTTTCACAAAGTCAAGAGAAGCATGTCTGAGCTTCCTGAACTCGCTCTCCAGCTCACAGGGAGCACAAGTGAAGTTGTGTCTGGCCATCATCAAAGCTGTCCAACATATCATTCCAGGCAGCAACCTCTATTTTCACTGCACATATCTCTACAGCAATGAATGCTTTTCCACTTTCCTGAAGAGCAACCAGTTGTCAGGGAAGGTTCTGTATGCAAGAGGAAGGTTTTAACAAGTTTTAACAAGTACTGCATAACAGGAATTAATTCCTGCAAGAGGTAAAACCAACTGTGGGCCTTGCTGAGCACAGAACCTATTCCTTTCACTCAGATTTTTTTCCCAAACGGCATAATAAGAAGTTACATACAGAATCTTTAGGAGCAATCAAGCTGCTGCTTCACCATATTTCTGTTGTGATTTCTGGTTTAGTTGCCTGAGAAATGCTCAGATAGTACGTGTCTTTAAGTATCCAGACACATAATCCACAGCACATACACATCACCCCTCTGCACTCAAGGACAGTGAACAGTGCAAATTCAAATTCTGAAAAATTGCTAAGTGGCAAAATTAAGTCTGTCGGCACATCCTGAATTTGCTGCTTCTATGTTTGTTCAGCATGACAGACTTCATACAAGGTTTAAGCAGCTGACTACTGGATTACATCCCTACGGTTCAAAAAAGCATCTCAGAACACGATGGGGACACAGTGCTGAAAATTATTATTGCTTACAGAGGGAGCTTATGGCAGGGATGATATCCAGCTTGGGAATCTAGAGACCATGTTTTTTTCCTTCCTGCAATCCCCAGCCTCATCAACTCTAAACCTTTCAATTTATACAGCAAATGAAACATGGGTCATACTGCAGCACGCTGCTTTTCATTCCTTTCCAAAGCATCTGCTGCAGAAGACAAGACAGGTATCCTCTAGAGGAAAACAAAGCTCTTCCTGCACTGCACACAATATGTCAAATTTATATTGAGTTTATTAATCCTGGAAGATCACAGCTTCTAAATTCTGGACTTGTGGTTTTTAGAAAAGATTAATGTAATTTCTTTTTCTTTTCTGAAAAGGACAGATGGTAAAGGCACAAATTCCACCAGGTACTGTCAGCTTTCCCTCAGCAGGGCTAGAAACCTTCAGACAGAGCAAGCACCTGAGCCAGCACAAAAACCAGTAGGATGCTACTGTGAGGGCAGAACGACCCCATGTGAGGTTACGGTCACATTTCACAGCCATTTCTTGCACCAGGAGAAACTCAAACAGGAGTTTGATTCTGCTACACAACCTGAAAGGAACTGTGCTCTAGTTTTTAAAGCCATCACTGGAAAAATCTGCCATCACCACTGATGCCAGCTGCATGCTCTTGTCTGGACAGCACATGTCTGTCTTTCTTTTGCCTCTACGTGCCCAGCCTTGTCTGCTCAGCCTGTGCCCTGCACCCTTGAGAGCCTCTCTCTCCCCAGAGCTGCTGCCCTCAGTGCTGGCCCCCCAGCCAGGCCAGTGGCTGTCCTGCCTTGTTCCTGCCTCCAGGTGTGCAGAGCCCTCTGCTCCCAGCGGCTCTCAGAGCGTGGGGAGAGCTGTCCCCTTCCTCTGGCTCCGGCTGAGCAAACGCACCAAGGGCGGATCATTTATGCACATCGGAGCCGTGATCTTCCAGAGGCTCATTAGCTGGGCAGGCTCCACTGGGGCTGACGAGACAAACCCTGGCAGCTGAATTCCTTCCCTGCTAAATGATTTCCTAAAACCACAGCAAAAATATTTCACTCTGCAAATCTATTATTGGACAAATGTTCTGCCACTGCTTCGTCAATAAACAGAGAAAATGAAACAAGTGACAGTACAGTGACTTTATAATCAGAACTGCAACAAAGATACTTTATCTGTTCAACTGAACGTGGAAGGAAGCTGAGCAGACCATTACAAATTATGATCCAGAAAGAGTCTGGCAATAACAAAAAGCATAACAAGATAAAGCTGCAGATAAGCAAGTTATAGCTGAGCAACAAACGATTTGTATGGTACATAACTTAATCTAGCTGTGGGGATGTTTTCTACTATCTGCAGCTTAACTCCAAAGCTCTTGCATAGCCCTAAACAGAAGGGAATCTCTGCATCACGGAATTTATCACAGGTGCCAGAACACATGCTGAAATTGCTTGACCTGTGCTGTGCTGACTATCATACATTATCACTCTCTAAGTCCCATTAAAAAAAATAATTTCTGTTTGAGTCTCCATTTCCTCATTCCTACCACAACACTTTTCCTCACTATTTCTAAAAACATTCATGTTATTTATGTAATTTCATTTCCTCCTGCTCTTCTCCTTTTTTCCTCAACAATTAATTTTGCTCTTTCATCTTAGTAAGATTCACCTAAAATTATCATGACTAAATACTATCATAAAATACCCACATAATTCTCAGATTATGAAATCGATAATTGTAAAGAAAAAACACCCTAGAGGCATCTTTGATCACTAGAGAAAAGTGATGAAGTGCAACAACAGACAGAAAAATAAGGAAAAGCAAGGGCCTATTTCCAAACAAATGGTACAGCAGCAAGAGAGGAACAGGAGGATGGTGAAAATGTACAGGGAGGAAAGGCAGCAAGGCCAGCAGCTTGGCCCAAAGCATGGGCTGGCATTAATGCAACCGTGCCACAGAATGGATAAGCCTGGAAGGGACCAGTGACCACAGGTCATCTGGTCCAACCTCCCTGCTCAAGCAGGGTCATCCCAGAGCACAGGACTGCCTCCAGACAGGTCTGGAATATGCCCAGAGAAGAAGACACTACAACCTTAGTGGGGAATCTCTTCTATTGCTTGGTCACCCACACAGAAAATAAATTCTTCCTCATGTTCAGGTGGAACTTCCTGTGCATCAGTTTCTGCCCATTGTCCTGTGTCCTTGTGGTGGCACCACTGAGAAGAGCCTGGATCCATCCTCAACACCCTCCCTGCAGATACTTATAGACATTGATGAGGCCCCCTCAGACATCTCTTCTAAAGGCTAGACAGGCCCAGCTCTCTCAGCCTTTCCTCATAAGAGAGGTGCTCCAGTGTCCAAATCATCCTCATTGCCCTCTGCTGGACATGCTCCAGGAGCGCCATGTCTCTCTTTATTGAGGAGCCCAGAACTGGACACCAGATTTGCCTCACCAGGGCTGAGCAGATGGGCAGGACCCCTCCCTGGACCTGCTGGCAATGCTTTTCCTAATGGACTCACTCCACAGATCCATACAGAGGCTTTGTGCAGCCCTACTGATTCCTCTCATGGTACGATTATCCTCCAAATCACTGGTGCAGGTCTCTCCGTGGATTTTTTCACCCCTTCCTTTTCTTATCTTGTTTGAATTTAATCACAAGCTAAAGTCTCTCTACCTACCTTCATCTTTCCTCAAATGTTAGTCCTTCACTAAGCCCATTCTTCTTCTGTCTCTTCTATTCTCCTCTTTGTCATTCTTTCTCCTGTTCCTTCTTCCACAGGCATCCATAACCATGCTGTCTTCTCCCTTAAGAACCACACACTCTCTCTCCAAAAGTCAGAATCCAACACCATTTTTTTCCCTCTCCAATAATTATTCTTTTATTTACTTCTTTTTAGAAATACACGTGGGGTGTCAGGTGCAGGCAACTGATATTTAAACCTCAGCTACTTATCTCAGATGTTAACTGTGACACACAAATCCAGAGAGCAGCCTACAGAGCCTGGTAACTTCAATTGTGCTTCAATCCTCTGAAGCACGTCTGTGCTGGGCTAAACAATGGATTTGTACTGCCCAAAGTCCTAAAAACAGATCAATAACACCAAACACCATCCAAACACACAGTGCCTTTCCCAAGACATCCATTCACTCACCATGTTTAGATGCGTGTTTATATTTTATTAAAAAATGGGAAAATACATTTTGAAACATAACCATAGTTGCTTTATTGAACAGCTTAGATTTCATCAAACACTGTAGACACCACATTGCTGAAAGCAATTTAAAAAATTCCTGCTTGTGCCAGGGACTGCCACAGTAAGTTCTTTGCCCCCCAAGATAGCGATCTGGCTGGGATCTTGCTGGGGAAGCACATCTCACTTTTCAGTGCTCCATTATTCTCAAAACTTTGTAGCACTTGAAGTACATTGCAGGACAATCAGCTTGCAACAATCTTCAGGAGCTCCCTTGCTCCCTTATTAGGGGGCAGGGTGTCTTTTATATCCCTCCTTTCAGAATGTATCACCCTTTGAAACTTCTGCTTCTACTCTGTCCTGTGTTCTCACATAATCAATTACCTTCCTACTGAGTTTATTGAAATCGGTGCTTGAGAACAAGATATTCCATTCCCTCTATTCAGAGATGGCTCAGTCCTGTTGCAATAAAAAATCCTAACCTCTACCATTAGTCTCACAACACCTTGGAAAGGGATAATCCTACCTACAGTTTTACAAAGAGGGTGCCCAGGTGCATGGCAGACTGATTTAGCCACAGCCACCCAGGAATTCTGTGGCCATATCACATATCCCAAGCTTTGGGCCAAGGCACTGCACACCAGTCCACCCAAGCACATCTACTTCAGATATTGTCCAAAGAAATGGGCACCAGTCAGCAGTGACAGTCAACATCAGTGACAGTCAGCCATGGAAACCCAATACTCCCCCAAAATCTGGGCCCATTTCTCAGGAAGAGTGAGCTCTTTTTGTTGCCTTCTCATTACAGCAGCTCAATGCTACAGCATCCACAGCCAAGACAGCAGGCAATGTTGTTAAGTCTCAGAAAAGAGATCAAGCTTTGATTTGAAAAGCTTGGAGGGCTTGGAGGGCTTGGAAGACTGACACTACAAGCGAGACTCGCAACACTCCTGACATTTCCAGCCTGCCACAGACCTCCAAAGGCAGAGACAACCACCAAAGGGCTGTTTGCAAAACCAATGACATCAGATTTGCAGTTGGGTAAGTGAAGAACTACAGAGAAAACACAGCATGATTTGCCATGTGAAGCCATCTTGTATCAGCTCCAATAAAAATATCACCCAACAACAAAATCAATTCTAAATGAATTGGTCATTAAATGTATCAGCTCAGTGTGGGCTGTGCAAGTAGTTTTCACAGAGAAACAAATGATACCTATGAATCACCAGATTCTCTCCCCTGCGTGAAATATTTTGTAATTTTCCATAGATCATGTGGTGCATCACAGGTGTAACTAATCCAAAGTCTCAGTAAGGTGAAAGGCATCTTTCACTACACTAAGACAGAGACAAGTAGAGAAACAATTTATTAAGAGACTTTCATTTCTGAAGAATGATGTGAGAAACTGTAGAGGCAGGGACAGGAGGTATGGCTGCATGCTACACGGGGGAGGGGATAAGAGTAATGAAGGTATGGAATGCAAGAGATAAAAGAACTGCTGGGGAAATTGGAACACAGCCAGGGCTGGGAATCAAGGGCTTGCCTACAGCAATGTTAAACATCACACCCATGTCCTCTAAGAGCTTTAAGATGATGACACTCATCACACCCTCATTTGATAAATCCATTTGATAAATCTACTGACAAACGCAAATAGAAGGAGCAAAAGAAACTCAATGCCTCCCTAACTGACATAAAAAAAGGGAAAAAACTCGAGGTAAACTGACCACATAGTGAAGCTTGCTGTCTCTATCACCTTCTGCACCAAGGCAGGTATGTCCTAGTGCCTGTCCCTGGAACAAGGCACCAGAATTAAAGTAACACAGCCCGAGCAGCCTGGCATGTGACATCCTTCTGCCCCTCCAGCTCATCGAGGTTACCTGCTACTCCTGCTGCTCATGACTCTCCCAGATGTTTAGGTCTAATTTAAACTAAATGCTAGCTTTAGGTCCTCAGGGAAGATGGAAACAGTTCTTGTTGTTGGGGGGAGGTACACGCCTTGGTATGCTGCCATGGAAGATCATTCATGTGTTGTCACTAACTAAAAGTACTTTATTCTGGCACCCATTAGGTGGGTAAACAGGGAAGCATTGATGGCAGAAAACACAGGTGGTTGCACAGCAGCTCTCCCTACTATAAAGACAATCCCTACACTCACGGCACATTCACACATAAACAGAGACTTTGTTTGGGACTGTTTTCTGAGGATGTGTGTTTCAACAGTATCTTTCACAAAGGAACTCTACAATCCTCTTGAAACTTCCAAGCATGAAGAAAACTCAGGGTTTGCATCCCACCTTCTGGAAAACCTGTATTAATCACCCCTCTGCCCCTCAAAGCCTCCACAACAGTATTTCTAATCCTGTACGGGGGCCAACACTGAGCCAAGCACAGTAACTCCAGCTCAAGCAGGCACAAACTCTTCTCATGAGTCTTTATGCACATTCCATCTTTTAATCACGAAACAGTTTTCTTCCTTTTTCTTCTTCCTCCCTTCCTTTCTGCATCTCTAACTCCTTTGCACCCATAGGTTTTCCCTTGCTAAAGCTGCACTGTTACTGCTTGAGGGAAAGCACATTTTTATCTTGCTTTCTCCCCTCAAAACCAGGCATAAAATGGTTTAGAAACCAGAAGGACAATATTTGAAGAGATAGAAATCTTTTTATGTTTAAATTCAGCCACTGGAGAAAAACATTCAGGAAAAAAAGTGGAACAAGAGACATTCCTCTTCTCCCATTCCATGAATCCTTTGTAGCTCAGTAAGTAGGATGAAAGAATGAAGGTGATCAGAGTAGACAAGATATGGAGTTTTTCTGTCAGGATGCTCAGCACAGAAGGAATGTGTGTATTCTTCTGCTGCAAAAACATCTGCCAAGAGCATAGCACATTTCAGACAGATCTGCTTTGTAATTAACAGCTTAAAGCCAAGGAAAGGGCATGCCTAATTCTAGGTCTAAATCCAGTTTCAGATTACAAGAAGGACTTGAAAGCTGCTGAAATACCTGACCTAAGAACCTTCTAGACACCTTTTACTAGGAGAACTCTTAACTTGGCTATTCCACAAAAAAATCACAGAAAAGAACTTTAGATGTCAAAAGCAGAGGGCTCACAATGTATGAACTAAAGCAGCTGGGGCTGCATGCCTAGCTTTGTCAGACTGCTCACCCATTTTAACATATGGTTTTTAATTACCTATTCACATGATGTTTCATACAAGGTGTTTCTCATTCTCAGTGACTGAGCACTGATTCAAAGTTTTGTTTTATTCTCTTTGTTCAATACAGAGTCACATGCCTGAACCCAGAGCTCAATCTGAAAACTGACTTTGTAATCAGCTTTTCAAGGTGTTCACTGTTGTGACACTGAAGTGTTTTCACAATGCTGCACTGGAGCAGCCCATTTCCCTCACCAACAGAATGAAGGCCAAGAGATTTACTGAGGCCAAGAGATTAAAGCCAAGAAGGCCAGCTAATTACAAACTCTCCTCTTGAAATGTGCAAAAATGCTCCATAGCCTGACTTTTCAGAATTATCTGTTCAAGGCAGACTCCAGCTGCAGCTATAAGCATTCTGCACATCTGCTCCTCTGACTAAAAATTTCCACTCATAATCTGGGGGAAGCACAATCCAAGCAAGGAAAACCTCTATAAAGTGGAACTCATGACATAAATAAAAACATCAAACTCACTTTGACAGAGTGATATTCAGTTGCTTCAAACAGGAGGCCACCTTTCTTCTTCCTACAATTTTCACTTTATTCCTTAAATACCTTCCTTTATTCAAAGATATGAGTAAGTCCTAAAAGCAACTGGCCTCTTTTATCACACATTCCTCACTCATTCCCTAAGCAGATACAGACAGAAAACCATATGAAAGAGAATATCTGTGGGAGGAAAAAAGACAATTGAAAACTGTGTCTGCAAGAGCACTATACCACTAAAAGAACTGTGTTCCAAGACACAGGTGTAAATTAAGAATTAGACACTTTTTATAAGAGATGACCAAAAGTTCTGGACTATTTATTTCTCTCAATTTTCAGGAAGTTTTAGAATATTAGTGAACTACTTTAAAATGGAATGGAATGTTTTTAAAACACTGAAATAACGTGGGAGAAAAAAGGGGAGCAGCAAGAAGGAAACTGAATGCTGCCAATCAGCATCAAGAAGAAGACTCATGTCTAAACTGCAGTCAGGAGTTCAGGCAGAATGCCAGGAGAGGGAAGCAGGCTTAGAGATGAACAACATGGGTAATTAGAAATATGTGTTATTACCTATCAGCATCCTAACTTACTGAAGACTGTGATGGGTGCTCTTGGACTCTAAGTACCACAATTCATATATGCTTTCCTGAAAGAAATCTAGAATAAGCACAGCAAGTGTCTTATGATTATCTAATAATAGCAAGTAATATTGCACCAGACAAAACTGAAAAAGGCCTTTAGAGATCTAAGCAAAAAAGAGATCTAGCAAAAAAGGCTAAACCATCACAGCAAAGAATGTTTTGTTCTTCCTAAAATATTTGTAACCAGATATTTCTAAGGTCTTTTAGATTGTGCACATCACTTTCCAACTATTTTTTTCATTACTTTCATATATTTAAGACACCCCAACAATAACAGTGACTCTACTGTATTCATATCCACCTTCAACAGGACGAGAATCTCTAATCCAATGGCAGGACCACAAATCTCAGCTGAGAGAGGAGTTTGGCATTTCCTCTGCATGCCTGTACAAGAGAGGAAGAGGAGTTCCCAGGTTGGCTGATTTTAATTGACTGTGATGGCATGATCCAGAGGTGTCTGACTTTGGCAGGAGCATTCTCCAGCCACCAGCCTTCCCTTCTCTCCCACTGGCTGCCTACCACACTCAGTGCTGCGTCCTGCTTGTCTCTGCTTACCAGCTGCAGATCCCAGGCTTTTGCTCCTTTATTTTTGCTCTGCAGCTCTTACCCAAAATACACCTCTGCCCCCCCAGCAGGAAAACCCTGCATCCTCTCTATGTACTTACTCCTTGTCCATCTGCTTCTTTCTCCTCTTTCCCAGCCCTTGTCCTCCCAGCTGAGGAGCCTCAGTCAACTGCAGCCTTCTACAATGGAGTGAGAACTGCACAAGAACATAAATCTTCACTCCTCTCCAACCTGCCTCCTCATTCAACTCTTCTTCCTGCATTTTGCATTCTCTTTCCTTGCAGTTCCTAGATCCTTGCCTGTTCAACTGCATCTTCTTTTCAGTTTCCACTGAAATTTATTATGTTCTTGAACATTCTTATTAGAGACGTTTCCTTTCCTAATGATAAAAGGAGCACTGAAGATACAAGGGAGACATCCTGTGCCCATCTCAGCACCTTATCATTTATGTGCTGGAAGAAACCCGGTGCAGCAAGACATCTTAAGAGCCAAACTCAATTTTTTTCTGTGGATATGCAAACAGACAGTGAGAGATTTAACTGGCCAGGTACAGTGAAGCAAAAAGCACATTACCAGAACTAGCCAGCTTTAAGCACAGCACTGCATGAACATCCTCCCCTCTCTAGTGCAAACACCAGGCCAACAGGAAAATGTGAGAGCAGCATTCCTCAAAGAACAGGTTATTCTATCGTAACTCATTAGCCCATTCCTTGAGAAACAACTCCTCTGATGGATCTGCTCGGCTGTTTTAAGAACGCGTGGGTAAAACACGCACTGAAAGTGTCATTCCCAAAGGGCAAACTTTGACGAGGTTTTTAAGCACCTTAAGGCCGGATGGTAAAATAGGTTCTATAGGAGGGACTCTGACAACGTTACCAAATCTATTAGCATTTACAGACCTCGTCTCCGGCGAGAAAAACAGGGCTGCATTTGTAAACTGACAGCATGGAAAACTACCATTAACTACCGCCCCACAGATCCAAAAGTTATCTCTGACTGGATGTCTATCCCGGGAAACCGACAGCCAAGTTTCCGCTCCCGAGAGGTGCCTGGAGCAGCACCGGGCTCCTTTCTCACGGGACAAACCAGTCGCGGGGCCGCGGTGTCAGGGCTCCCGCAGCAGCTGCAGCCGAGCCTTGCCCATGGACGGGGCCCCTCCGCACGGCCCGGGGACCGGGCGCCCAGCAGCCGGGGCCGGGCTGCGCCCGAGGGGCTGGGAGAGCTCGTCGGCGTCCTGGGCGGCGCTCGGCCCCCGCGGGGCCCCGCCCCTCGGCCCATCCGTGCCCCCCGGGCCGGCTCAGCCGCGGCCTCGGCCCCGCCCCGGCGGCTCTTACTGTCCAGGTAGTGCTCCAGGTACATCCCCGCCGCCATCTTGAGCCCCACACACCGCCGCTTCCGGCGGGAAGCACAGGCGCGCGCCCACCGGAAGCGGCTCTGCCCGGCTGCGAAGCCGCTTCCGCCCGCCTGCCCCGGCGCTTCCGCCCCGCTGCCGCCGCCATTTCGGGCTCTGCAGGGCTGCCCCGGGCCGCCCTCGCGGAGGGCAGCGAGGGCACCCGGGGCACTGGGGCATCGCTCTGCGGGGAAAGGCTGAGCGAGCTGGGCCTCTTCAGCCCGAGAGGGAACCCCATCCATGTCTATAAGTAACTCAAAGGAGAATGTGAGACTCTTCTCGGTGGTGCCAGGCGCTAGGACAGAAAGTGATGCGCAGGACGTTCCACCTGAACACGAGATAGAGCTTCCTTACTGTGCGGGTGACTGAGCACTGGGGGAGATTGCCCAGAGAGGTTGTGGAGTCTCCCTCGCTGGAGATACCCCAGAACCACGTGGATGCAATCCCGTTGCGGGCGCTCTGGAGCAGTGACCCGCTGCGGCCACTTCCAACCCGGCCCTTCCTGTCATCCGGGCGAGCAAGTGCTGTTGACTTGTTACTGCGGTTTTCCATTCGCCTCGTATCCACCAGTGCCGAGCAGCTGCCGCTGTGTCATAAACGGAGAGGGATGGTCTCTGCTGCAGGAGGACTGGTACATTGTCACTCTTCTAATAGACTAACAACGGGAGTTAGGTTGAATGTCACTGTGGTAAAAAGTCTTAGCTGAAAACCATAAAACAACATTGCTAGAAGAGTTAAAAAGATTGTTGCTTACCTTATCGTTCTATCCACTCATTCGTTTGTTGGTTCTTTGATCAAGTTGTTATGTTCTTTTCCCCAGTTAAATGTAGTCCCTATGTAATTCAAACCCTGGTTTATTGTATTTCCCCTATCCCAGTTACTTCCTCCTTCCGCCCTTCCCCTTACCTCATTTCCGGCCTTACCATTTCCGCCCCTTCCCTTACCTCATTTCCGGCCTGCTGCTGCCTGCCTATCAAGTTAGCCACACCCTATATGTAAATCTCCAGAAGTTTCCCAGTACCACCATTACCGGAAGTTGTTGTTGAAGAAAAGATTCACAAAAATAGTCAACCAACACCGAACCCAAGTTCACAGATCATCTCAACTAACAAGCCAAGTCACCTGCAATATGTCCTTTGTAACTGTTTAATCACCACAACCTTAAGGGCAGTTAAGAAGAATGACACCCCCAGACCAATGAGCCACTATTGAGATCTCGGACGTGTCCGTGAGGCTGAGACTCCCATCCCTACGTTCGTCGGGATCGGCAGGACCTCCTCCCGGCGTTGCCTGGCAGCAGCAGCAGCAGGTGTAGGGCCTACTCCCTGTGACCCCCCATTAATAAAGAGCTGTTTAATAAAGGCCTTGGCCCTGCTACATTCACTACAACTTGGGGGCTCGTCCGGGATAGGCCACGCCCAGAAGAGGACGTCGGAGGGGGAGGCACCACCCCGAAGAGGCCCTCTGGGACAGCTGGCCACCCCGGACCCGGAGCTGCGCGGAACCAGGACAACGCCTGGAGCACCGGTAAGTAGACTGGTGGCGGGCACGGGAGGCGAGCGAGTGTGGTGTAGATGAGACGGGGGCTGGCAGCTCAGACCCCCGAAGCGAGTGTGGACCCCTGAGTACCGCGGTTCCGGACTCCCGCGAGGGGGCCGGCCGGGAAAAGGGGGAAGCGAGTGAGGCCTACCAAGGCCTACAGCGTGAAAGAGGCGCCTCCTTGGGGCCTAGGCCCAAGCTTGGGGAAGAAGGAGAACCTTCGCTAGGACCCAGCCTTCTGTCGGTTGGGGAAGGAGGGGAACTTTCGCTAGGACCCAGCTTTCTGTCGGTTGGGGAAGGAGGGGAACCTTCGCTAGGACCCAGCTTTGTCTTGCTTGGGGAAGAAGGAGAACCTTCGCTAGGACCCAGCTTTCTCTTGCTTGGGGAAGGAGGAGAACCTTCGCTAGGACCCAGGTTTCTGTCGGTTGGGAAAGAGGAGAGAACCTCACTAGGACCCACCACTGTGTTTATTTTCAAAGAAGGGGGGGTGCAGGAAGGGGCAGCCGGCGCCCCGCTGGGACCGAGCCCCCCAGGGACGAGGGTTTAGGAAGGGGTATCCGGGCCCCGCTGGGACCTTACCTGACTCCCACCGGTGGAACTGAGAAGAGTAGAGGGAGGGGGCGACCGGGGCCCCGTTAGAGACCGGCTCTATCTCAGTTTAACTGTGGGCCAAGAAGGAGCATAGGGAGGGGGATATAGGTAAACCCCAGTAGTGACCAGCTCTTTCCTTTGCCCTGTTTTAGTTGCCCGTCATTAAATTTGCTTTGAAGTAGGGGCACCGTATATTTTTTTTAAAGAAAGAAATTATACGATAAGTTAGAAAGGGCCAAATTTTTTGTTGAGTGTGTCTTTAGTTGCCTGTCAGTTGTTTCCTTTCGAGTAGAGGCACAGTGAGTTTCTGTTAGGCCCGTTTGAAAAATCACTATGGGGTCTTGTATGAGTCAAAAGAGTAGAGCGAAAGAGAACAAAAATGTAAAGAACATCCCTCCTGATAGCCCTTTGGCGATAATGTTAAATAAGTGGGATACTTGTGAAGCTACTAAAAAGTTAGATAAAATAAAAATGATCCATTATTGTGTTGAAGTATGGCCAAAGTTAGATTTACCAGGAGCATGGCCATGGTTCGGTACCCAAGATCCATGGATGTGTACAATGCTGAATCAATATTTAAAGACTTGGGGAGGATCAAATGTGGAACAACTTGAATACGCAGCTTGTTGGAGAGGGAGTAGAGCAAAAGAAGAACCAATAAAGATATGTAAAGTAGTAGAGAAAAAGGGACAAAGGAACGAGGAAGAGAAAAATAAAAGTAAATGGGACCCCCCTTGATTATCTTCCCCCTTTTCCCCCGCCTGTCAATAACCCCGATTACCCACTTCCTCCTCCTCCGACCGTCACTCCCCTTCAACCTCCTCTTCCTCCTCTTCCGTCCATTACTTCCTTCGAACCCCCTGCTGTTTCTCTACCCACCAATGCTTCCAATAACCTTCCTTCTGCTCCATCTGTCAATTCTCCTCCTACCTCCTCTCCACCCACCAACACCCCCACTTACTTTCCTTCTTCTGTTCCACTTGTCAATTCTCCTCCTCCTCCTCCTCAAGCATCTAGCATAACTCCCCTGTCACCACCTTCCCTTAGTACCCCTATTCCAAATCAGCTTTTTTTACCTATGTGCCCACTTCCCAAACTGCCTTCACCCCTAGTATCTCCACAAACCCCAATTCCTCCTGCCTTGGTTCAGGCCCCTCCACCAATAGGTGCCCCTTCACCTCCTTCCAATTGGGAACTGAGTCTATCTCCATCCAACAGTAGCTCTTCCTCCAGTAATCAACAGAACCCTGTACCGGCACAAGCAGAGGGACCATATTATAATACGAGGTCAAGGGCAGCAAAAGCAGAAAGGATGTTTCCACTCAGGGAAGTCCCTATGGGAGGAATAGAGGGCAGACTTGGGTTTGTAGACGCACCGTTGACAGCCTCAGAAGTGAGAGGATTTAAAAAAGAAATTGGGAATTTAGTGGAAGATCCCGTAGGCATTGCAGAACAGGTAGATCAGTTCTTAGGACCTAGCATTTATACTTGGAGAGAAATGAATTCAGTTATAAATATACTATTCAACCCAGAGGAAGTTAGGATGATTAGAGAAGCCGGCCTACGCATATGGGAGAGGGAAAACCGGCAAGGACCACCGGGTGACTATAAACTACCTCTCACAGACCCGGGATGGAACCCAAACCAAGAAGAGGGGAGGCGGAATATGATTGACTATCGAGCTTTAATAGTTAGGGGAATAAGAGAGTCTGTTCCTCGCCAAAGTAACACCAAATTGGCCTTTGGAGCAGTACAAGAAAAAGATGAAACCCCATCCGCGTGGTTAAATCGGTTAAGGAAGAACTTTCAGCTGTACTCTAGTATAGATCCTGATAGTCCGGATGGCCAAGCAGTATTAAGAGTACATTTTGTCACCAAATCTTGGCCTGACATCCGAAGGAAATTAGAAAAGATGGAAGACTGGCAGGAAAAAGGGATAAATGAACTACTTAAAGAGGCTCTAAGGGTGTATCTGAGAAGGGAAGAGGAGAAAGCGAAATCGAACGCCCGAGTGATGGTAGCGATAGCTAGAGAATGTATAAATGCAACTGGAAATAAGCTAGAGAAGCCATGTGGATCTAGAGAAGGAGAACCTAAGATTGCGCCAGGCGCAGGAGGTTCTAATGCCAACCCTTGGCAGAAGGTCGGAAAATTTCAGGGCAGATGTTATTACTGTGGTGAAGTGGGTCATCTCAAAAGGTACTGTAAAAAGATTGCCATCGATGAAGCAATTGAAAAAGAACAGGAAAATTTAGAAAAGATTCTGAGAGGGGAAGATTAGGGGTGTCAGGGGCTCTTCCCTTTAGGGGACCCAATGAAATATCTAGATGAGCCCTTGATAAACCTCAATGTTGGTCCCCAGAATTTAAGTTTTGAGTTCTTAGTTGACACGGGAGCTGATCGGTCCAGTTTGAAAGATCTTCCAGTAGGAGTCCATATTAGTAATCGAACGTGTGAAGTAATAGGAGCTGAAGGGACACCCTTCAAAGCACCAATAATTGAAGGAGTAGACTTAAAAGGAAACTTTAAACAGTGTGTGGCAGAGATGATTTATTTACCACATTTAGAAAAGAATTTGTTAGGGAGAGATTTACAAGTTAAGTTAGGAATAGCAGTTATTCCAGAAAATGGGAGGATGGTTGTGCGTATTATGAAATTGACCGAAAAAGATATAAGTGAAATCAATCCCCAAGTATGGGCAGAAGAAGGGAAAACTGGCTTTTTAGACATCACGCCAATAAAAGTGCAAATGCAAGAAGGAACTACCCCAGTCAAGGTAAAACAGTACCCAATATCAGAAAAGGGTAGAGAAGGACTAGCCCAAATTATAGACCACCTTCTGGCGGAAGGTGTGTTAGAACCATGCATGTCCCCCCATAACACCCCAATTTTAGCAGTCAAAAAGGCAGAGGGAAAATATAGATTAGTCCAGGATTTGAGAGAAATTAATAAAAAAATCATCGCTAGACATCCTGTGGTGTCTAACCCTTACACTCTGTTGAGTAAAATTCCCAGGGAACATGCATGGTTCACCACCATAGATTTGAAAGATGCCTTTTGGGCGTGTCCGCTAGCAGAAGAATGCCGTGACTGGTTTGCATTCGAGTGGGAGTACCCAGGAGGGAAGAGAAAACAACAATTAAGGTGGACCCGTCTACCTCAAGGATTTACTGAGTCCCCCAATCTTTTCGGACAGGCTCTAGAAGAACTATTAGACCAGTTCACCCCTGAAAATGAGACACGAATCCTCCAATATGTAGATGATTTGTTAATATCTGGAAAAGAACAACAGCTAGTTAGAACAACTAGTATAAAACTCCTTAACTTTCTGGGAGAAAAGGGTCTAAAAGTATCCCGGAACAAATTGCAGTTCGTTGAACCAGAAGTGACATACCTTGGTCATATAATTGGAAATGGATACAAAAAGTTAAGCCCCGAAAGAATTTCGGGCATACTAGCCATTTCGACCCCAAAAACTAAACATGACATTCGAAAACTTTTAGGCTTGTTTGGATACTGTAAATTATGGTTAGACAAATATACTCAAAGTGTAAAATTTCTTTATGAAAAATTAGTAAACCCTGAACCCATAAATTGGACTGCACAAGACGAAAAACAATTAGAAGAATTAAAAGAGAAATTATCTTCGGCCCCAGTCCTAAGTTTACCAGATCTCACAAAGGAGTTTGAACTATTCACGAACACTGAAAGGGGAGTAGCTTACGGTGTACTAACTCAGGAATGGGGGGGTTTTCGAAAGCCAATAGCTTACCTCTCTAAATTATTAGATCCAGTAGCAAAAGGATGGCCACTATGTCTCCAAGCAATTGCGGCTGCAGTAATTTTGATAGAGGACGCACAAAAACTGACATTTCAGGGAAAACTTAAAGTATATACTCCACATGATATTAAGACTATCCTCAGCCAAGGGGCCCAGCAATGGCTAACAGAAGCCAGAATACTAAAATATGAAATTATATTAATGAATGCAAGTAATTTAGAATTGGCCACCTCTAAAAGTATTAATCCGGCTCAATTTCTCTCAGGGGAACCCTTGCCAGAGCTAGAGCACAATTGCCTGGAGCTTATAAATTTCCAAACCAAAGTAAGGGAAGATCTACAAAGTACACCGTTGCCATATGGAGAAGTATTGTTTACCGATGGTTCATCTAGAGTAGTAGATGGAAAAAGGGTATCTGGGTATGCAGTAGTAAAAAGAGCAGAAGGAAAAGAGCTAGAAGTGATAGAAAAGGGGAAGCTACCATCCAATTGGTCTGCACAATGTTGTGAGATCTATGCGTTAAAAAGAGGTCTAGACTCATTAGAAGGAAAACCAGGAACCATTTACACTGATTCAAAATATGCATTTGGAATAGTCCACACATTTGGAAAAATCTGGGCAGAACGCGGGTATTTAAACTCAAAGGGGAAAGATTTGGTACATAAAACCTTAATAAAATCCGTATTAGAATCCTTGCTCAAACCAACAGAAATTGCAGTTGTGCACATAAGAGGGCACCAAAAGGGAAATACCTTAGAAGAAAGAGGAAATCGGTATGCTGACAAAATAGCCAAAGAAGTCTCATTAAGTTCCGAAGGGCCTATAGAAGTCTTTAAATTAAATGAGATACCAGAGAAATCAGAAATTACAAAGCCCATTTTTAGTGAAGAAGAGTTAAAGATAATAAAAAAGTTAGAAATACATCAAGGAAATCAAGGAGAGTGGGTAATGAAAGATGGGCGCAAATTTTTAAACAAAAGTCTAGCCAGAAAGGTATTGGCAGAAATCCATGAACTGACCCACTGGGGTGTTCAAGGATTATGTGACCACTTCCTCAGAGAAAATTTTTGTATTGGGATATATAATCTGGCTAAATCAATAACTAAAGGGTGTTTAATCTGCCAAAAAGCTAATCAAAAAGTTATGCGAAAAATTGAATATGGGGGAAGGGAATTAGCATTAAGACCATTTCAAAGTGTTCAAATTGACTTCACCGAAATGCCCCCAGTTCAAAAATATAAACATTTATTAGTTATTGTGGACCATCTTACCCATTGGGTGGAGGCCTTCCCCACTATTAAAGAAACCTCAGAAGTGGTCATAAAAATAATCCTTGAACAAATTATTCCTAGATATGGATTAATTAATCACATCGATTCTGATAGAGGCCCACATTTTACGTCACATATATTACATCGAGTCATTGAAGCACTGGGAA
This sequence comes from Erithacus rubecula, assembly GCF_903797595.1. Lineage (NCBI taxonomy): Eukaryota > Metazoa > Chordata > Aves > Passeriformes > Muscicapidae > Erithacus > Erithacus rubecula. Next base: position 26,106,116 of record NC_136658.1, read on the forward strand.
TGAAATGGAGGTTGCATACTCCATGGCATCCCCAAAGTTCCGGCCGAGTAGAAAGAATGAACAAAACCTTGAAAAATGTATTAACAAAATTAATTGAAGAGACCCAAATGAATTGGCTCAAATGCCTACCTCTTGCCCTATTACGCATTAGGACCAGACCGCGTGCAGACATAGGAGTTTCACCCTATGAAATGATGTTTGGGCTTCCCTTTTTAATTACCCCTTTTAGCTCTGCAAACTATCTAGAAGGAGAAGCTGCCACCCAAGAGTATTTAAGAATCATTGGAAGAACAATAGAGCAACTAAAGAAAAAAGGATACCTGCCCCAAACCTCTCCCTTAGATTCAAATGCTCATCAGATCAACCCTGGGGACTGGGTTCTTGTTAAATCCTTAAGTCACACATCTCTATCTCCTAGGTATGAAGGCCCCTTCCTAGTCCTCCTAACTACACACACTGCTGTAAGAACAAAAGAAAAAGGTTGGACTCACATATCACAAATTAAAGGACCAATTCCACCTCCCCCTGGTGAATCGGACTCCACAGTATTTCAGCCAAAGGCACCTGAATGGACCATTACAAAAGGAGCTACAGACCTCCAACTTAAGTTTAAGCGAAAAGAAAAAGACAGCTGAAAAGACTTAAACAGTTCCAATTTGAAAGCAAAGTGTTACTGTACGCAGTTTATGTTAACTCTAGTTGTTGTTATAACGTTGTTGTTGCACACCTGCAGTAGTCTTTCAAGTTCCCAGTAGTTCACTAAAGTTCTTGTTGTTACAAAATTGTTGTATCATACATCCTTCTCCGATTGTAAGTATCATTCAATCCTCTGTCGAAATCCTCAAATTAGAAGTTTGCCAAACCATAAAGACCAATTCCCCTACAGAACACTTTCTAAAACCACCTAAATTAGTATAAAAAGGGGATGAGAGAACTCTGGGAAAGTAAAATCTTACCTAAGGGGACCCCCACCTCCAAGAGGCAAGCCCGGGTGAGACTGAAAGCAGTTCATACCGGACTCTTGAGAGGAGTGTTGCTGGCCTTGCTAACAAATAACCTGATAAGCAGCGAAGAGGTTAAATGCAGCAAGTGTTACCATCTGATATATGATGGGGAGACCCAAGAGTCCCTAATAAGAATTCACACCAACGTGAATCCCAGCTGTTTCAATCATTCCCAGATCTCCACTTGTCAAGAAAGTGGAAAAACGGATTGCTAAGAATACTGCCACTTTTCGGCAGCGGTTGCTCGGAGAATGTCCTATAGGGGAAGCCTGGTTTTGCTTTGAACATGAGAATAATCAAGGAGAATTAATAGATTTGATCAAAGAAAAAAAAATTAGTAATAAATACCAAAAAGGAAAACGAATTGGAAATACCTTTAGGGAAAAATTTATTCATAGATTTAGTTGAAAGAATTAGTAAAGAATTAAATATAACCAATTGCTGGGTATGCGGTAATACACAAATGTCTGAGATTTGGCCATGGGAAGGGATCAGTTTAAGCCCATTGGAAATTCTAAAATGGAAGCAAACTAACCAAACATCTCAATTACCTAAGCAAAAATGAAAGAAAGAACAATGGAATTTAAAATATAAACCTATTGGAGAAGAATGTATTAAAATAGTTGGAAACCCATATAGAACATTTGTAGGAACTATGCCCTGCAAAAGGTACCTAACTATAAAAAAGTCAATTATAAGGTGGATACCTAAGGAGCCAAACAAATATTGGACAATACACCAAAAGGAAAAAGGATGTGTTTATCACGAAGGATATGATTTACATGAATGTGCTGGAAAGAAAATAAATCCCTTTTGGGGATTAGAGGAATTATCCAAGTATTGGTCATGTCCCACCGAAACCAACCAAACCTTTTGGACAGCACCCGAGTATCTATTCTGGATATGCGGAGACACTGCATATACCAATCTTCCAGGAGATTGGGCCGGGAGCTGTACAATTGGGATTATAAAACCTGCATTCTTCCTACTTCCAAAAAATTCGGGGTCTAAATTAGGAATTCCCTTGTACGATGATTTGAAAAGGGCTAACCGAAAGAAAAGGAGTATGATTAATTTAGGAAGTACTCAAAAATGGAAGGGACAAGTGTGGACACCTGAACGCATCATGGAAGTATATGGGCCAGCTACGTGGGCACAGGATGGGTCGTGGGGATACCGTACTCCCATTTATATGCTGAACCGAATCATCAGACTCCAAGCAGTATTAGAAATAATATCTAATCGAACAGCCCTCGCATTAGACCACATTACCGAACAGTTAACTCAGACCCGAGCAGTGGTCTATCAAATTCGGCTTGCAGTAGATTATTTATTGGCTGATGAAGGAGGAATTTGTGGAAAATTTAATACATCCGAATGCTGCCTGGAAATTGATGATAAAAGCGAAGTAATGCGAAACATATCTAAAGAAATCCGAAAAATAGCATATGTAGGAAACCAACAATGGACCCCTCTAATGGACACTAGCTGGTGGGATGACTTCTGGTCCCTAAAAAATAAATGGTGGAAAAAAGTAGTCTTTTTAGTTGCAAGTGCAGTCATAAGCTTTTTATTTTTACCATGCCTACTCCCATGCCTAATTAGGCTTATAAATACCACTATACAAACCAGCATAAAGAATATGACTGATCAAACGAGAGCTAAAATTTTGATGATCGGAACCCAAAACCCAGAACATGATTCAGCTAAAGAAATCTTAAACCAATTTCTAGAACTACAAAAATTATACCCCCAAGAAACCGAAAATTGTGATTTGATGCGGGTCAAAGACCCGATCAAAGAGAAAGAGGGGGGATTGTGGTAAAAAGTCTTAGCTGAAAACCATAAAACAACATTGCTAGAAGAGTTAAAAAGATTGTTGCTTACCTTATCGTTCTATCCACTCATTCGTTTGTTGGTTCTTTGATCAAGTTGTTATGTTCTTTTCCCCAGTTAAATGTAGTCCCTATGTAATTCAAACCCTGGTTTATTGTATTTCCCCTATCCCAGTTACTTCCTCCTTCCGCCCTTCCCCTTACCTCATTTCCGGCCTTACCATTTCCGCCCCTTCCCTTACCTCATTTCCGGCCTGCTGCTGCCTGCCTATCAAGTTAGCCACACCCTATATGTAAATCTCCAGAAGTTTCCCAGTACCACCATTACCGGAAGTTGTTGTTGAAGAAAGATTCACAAAAATAGTCAACCAACACCGAACCCAAGTTCACAGATCATCTCAACTAACAAGCCAAGTCACCTGCAATATGTCCTTTGTAACTGTTTAATCACCACAACCTTAAGGGCAGTTAAGAAGAATGACACCCCCAGACCAATGAGCCACTATTGAGATCTCGGACGTGTCCGTGAGGCTGAGACTCCCATCCCTACGTTCGTCGGGATCGGCAGGACCTCCTCCCGGCGTTGCGTGGCAGCAGCAGCAGCAGGTGTAGGGCCTACTCCCTGTGACCCCCCATTAATAAAGAGCTGTTTAATAAAGGCCTTGGCCCTGCTACATTCACTACAGTCACCGTGCTCTTTTTCTTCATCCTGCCAGAGCCTCTTTCGTGACCATACACCAGGAGCCGCTTGAAGGTTTAGAGCCCCTCGTGCTGCCGAGGAGTTGAGGAGCCCTTCCCCAGCCGTCCTTTACACGGTGCGGTGGTGTGAAGTCACATGCGATTGTGGAGGAACTGAGACAAAATGATCTTATTTTTGCTGATCCTTAGGTTCCAGGACATACAGGATTGTTTTTTCAAGAGCTCAGCGTGCATTTGGCATCCCATACAGTTTAGGAGGCACTGGGTTTGGTAAACACTACATTTCATCCACCTTTCTCCTGCCCACTCACCTACACCATCCTGTTTTTTCCTTGCAGTCTGTATGACAGCCATTGCTAAGGACTGAATGCTCCCAGATTCTGTCCACAAGGAGGTGATTAGATTTCTTTTTCTCTCTTTTCCTCCCAAAGATCTTCCAAGACACCATGACTTTATTTATATGGATAGACTAGGATTAAGTCTTCGAGCAGCCTGCACTGAGGAGCTGTTATATAAAGGAACTGCAGCTGTTTGAACTATGAACCATCTTCTTGTTAAACTACTTGGTTAATTCTGAGATCCTGTGTTCTGATGATGGAGTTTTCCATTCCTCTTCCTACAGTCATTTAAGTTATTTATGACATATTTTTAATTATTCAAAACACATTTCTTAGTCTTTTCAGTTCCCATGTGGAGCATCTGGCTTCAGTTAGCTGAACATTATTGTTAAGCCTCTTTAAAGTACTTCAAAATTCTTGTATAAATTGCCTTACACTCTTAATTAAGAAGAAGGATGTGGCTGTTACATTTAAAAAAAAAAAAAAAAAAAAAAAAAAAAGTGGTCCCCATACCATGTCACAGCCCTAAACCAGAATCTCCCAAACACATCCCACTTGGGGCTACCAAGCTGAATGGAGCTGATGCTAAAAATCAGACATTCTTAGGCATCACCTGGGAACCCCCTCTTATCCTCCAAGCCAAGGCTAGGAAGATGTCAGAATTCTAGACCACTGAAATGGAGAAACTATCTTCCCCTGGACTTCTTGCCACTGCAGATACAAATTATAGGGGCAAAGAAGAGGCTCTTGCCTAAGATCTAAATGGCAAATCTCAGTAAAGTGTACAAATGTGTTTCTAACTGCAGGAACTGCCACTGTGAATTTGCAAAATAAAAGGGAGAGACAGTTCTGTGTGTGTGGTCTCACAGCAGTAGAAATTCTACCATTCCAGCAAAAACTAGTTCCTGAGCTCTGATTCTGGGAAAGCTTATTTTTGCTTTTTTTTACAAAGTCAGGGTTTGCATTGCTCAGGGCTCCAACCCTCACCCACAGAGGAAGTGTCACCATGGTAGTTACTTGTCCAAAGGTGGAATATTTTTTAAACACTTCTGCATGCTGAAGTCAGAGCACAGGCACAGGTGAGTGTGCAGGAGGGTGCTTTCCCAGCTGAAATAAGCTCTATTGACCCAGGACCATTTATGTCTAACCCTCACCCAGCCACGCTGATCCTTTGGCAAGTGCTGTAGTAACAAAGCCTCGCACGCTAACCATGCTCCTCCCCCTTTCCCCAGTCTGCCGCTACAGCTCCATCCTGCACTTAATCCTACAGGGAGCTCCTGCTTTGACAGAGGACCTGTGGGATGAGTGGTGCTGCCCAGGCCTCAGCACCTCCCACAGGGAAGCTGCCCGGCCTACGGAAGCAATCTGCAGGAGTGGTTCTCAACCTTTATTGATCTACAGATGTCTCTGTGTTTTGCCTTGGAAATGTAAACATCTGCATACCAAATTCAAGCCTCCAGATTTTAGTTACCTTATAGACTTCTTAAATGTTGCCAAGAACTGTGAGGTGAAGGCCAGTGCTTGAGAGAGATCCTCATGCAGAACCCAGCAGGACAGCTGTAATTTGTTCAGTTACCTTTTTGCTGTCGAGGTATGTTCAGCTCTTCCCACTCTTGAACATTCTCAGTGGTTCCTGAACTTTCCACTTCCTGTCTTCAGGAAACATGAGAGGTACCCACACTTTGTTCTCACAAATGACAAATGATTGATCTGCAGCACTTGGCCCCAGGGGGGTTAATTAGCTTTACAAATGAAAGATGATGCCAAAGGCCACAAATTATAGCTGTGTCCATGTTTCAAAAACATACCCTCCTTCAGTAGCAAAACTAGGCGTAGACTCTAGTTCTTTGGTGTCACGATTTCTTTTCTTGCAGTTTTTTTCCATTCATTACACAGACACTACATGAAATCGAAATGTTTGTTGGACCAAGTTACTACATCTCTCTAGTACTTTGGTGTTCTACTATACAGAAACAAGAAACCATGCACACAAATTTAATCTGTTGTACCTGAAAGGACGATTGAACAGGTACCTATCTTGTAGTTAAGGAAGTGTACAGAGCAATTTCATTCTATGTTCTGAAACTGCACTAGTAAACTTGGGCAGCTTTCAGGTACATTACCTGCAAAATATTAGAAGAAAATCCTAAACATGATATATATCCTTTAGTTGATATAAAGATGATAAAATAATCAATAAAAATATAGAAGACAGACAGAATCTCATAATTATATTCTATATTAGGAAGAAAGTTGGATGATGTAGACACATCCGTGAGGTAATGCAATATTACCTATTGCCAATGAGATTCAGGAAGATGTTTAGTTCTACCCATTAAATAAAACATCCTAGAAGTTGCATAGCTAGAAACTGACAATCAGTAATTTGAAAAGAATTATCTGGCAAGCAGATGGAAGCAATGGGTTTTCTTTTCCAAACAACTCTGAAGTTCTGAATGCGTTCCAGAAGACCAGCAAATACTTTTATTTAAAGTATTTGCAAAGCAGGTGGGCTCATCCAGGTTGCTGTAAGGCAGTTAACCTAACACTGATGTGGCAAAATCACAGTGGCATTGACTGACAGGGTTGCACTCAGCTAAGGAAAGAAACATACTGCTGTTTGTTTTAATTTGAAGAAAACAACCTAATTAAAAGAACTGGATATCTTGTATGGCTAAGTTTGGTGGCTCAAGATAGGCATCTAGGCCTAATGTAGCAAGACTTTAACTGAACACTAAACAGCTGGGTCACTGAAAGGGAAAAGAAAGGCAACAGGTAAGAACTACAAAATGGAGCCAAAATGAGACATCTAAACCAGCTCAATTTAATTCAGCTGTTTGTCAAGATGAATACAGTGACTTGATAATGGTCTGCAATTCATTATGCAAGAAGAAAGACTTCTTATAGCAGAAGACTTTAATGTACTCAACAAAGGCATAGCAAGACCCTATGTATTAAAAAATAGTAATAGAGAGTGGCAGTTTCAATGGCAGTGATAACTAACAAAATAACTGTAATAAGGGACATGGTTGATTAACCATAAGGCTTTAAATCATAAAGTCTTAAATCTTTTTTTTGAAGATTTAACTGAATTATAGACCAGCAATACTATCATTAGTCATGGCTGAGATTCTGTTACTGTTTGTGGGTGACTTTTCTAAATTATTTCCAGCCTACATGATGTTTCTTTTTAAAGCAATGATGATTTGTAAAGTCCAACTAAGAACAGAAAATCAGCTTGGAAAAGGACAAGAAATAAAAATACTATTGCCTTTCAGCAAAGATACAAGATGCAACCTAATACACAACTCCAGAGTCATTGTCTTCTTGGGTACAAACATATAGAAACGAATGGATGTGCATCACAAGGAAAATGGAGCTGAAGAAGAAGGACCATGGGATCTTGTTAAGGAATATTCCAGTTTGTGTGTGGGAGGTAAATAATTGAACTGTTGTTGGCTTGAGTGCACAAAGCTGCAGACAGCAGAACCTCAGACTTCATCTAAAGAGGGAAGAATTTTGTACAAGTTGTTAACATTTTAAGTCTTGCAGGTACCCACTTGTACTTTTTAAACCATCTGGAGCACTTTGAATATGTTAAACAACCTTGGGAATACAAAGAGGAAGACCTAATCCAAAACTCAAATAAGTGACAAAGATAATGAGGGTAAGGTATCTTCAATTATTTCCACATCAGCAACAGGACTGGGTAAACAGAGAAATTCTCACTGACAAGGAAGAAAAGAAGGCCTGAATAGAGTGGCATTTCTGAAGCTCAGTGGAAAAGTCCCTTAGTAGGAAATAATTTATTTCTTCCTGGGCAACAGTAAAAGCTATAGTCTCAGCAGCAAACTGCACAAACACAAACAGTAACACCTTTGAAATGACTGGTAACAGGAACTGTACAGCCTTAAATATACATGGATGCCCATGCTAGGTAGCAGATTCCAAGAAGAGAAAGGGTAGATGTCAGAAAACAACACCTCAAACCAGGGACCAGGAAAGGTGATTTCAAGTACCTTTAACATATAAAACGAAAAATCATTGCAAAGAATTTTAATTTGTGAGCCATTCCCCAGGGAATTCAACTGTCAGCAAAGTATTATTCTGACTTTTAAAGCCTTCCCAGCTTAATTCAAGACACTGCACCCAAAGCAAGTAATTTTTCAGTCTTCAAGATGATGCATTCCAGATGAGAGAACTACTTGAGTGAAGCTGGCCGTTTAGTCCAGTCCATGTGGAACATGGACATGCAGAGGAGAGCTACAAGTAGTAATCAACCTGTGCTGAGTCTGATAACTTCCAAGGGGAGCAAAACCATAAACTGAGTTGTCCATGGGAAAAAAAGAAAAAAGGCAGAGGAATATGAATTAAACTCTCCTGTAAGGAGAAATGTAACAGATGGAAAAGGTGAAGGCCAGACAGCAACCAACATAAATTAGACATAATAAAAACAGAGAAAACTCTTAAGAAAGGCTTTGTGACTAGCAAAACTAAAAGGAAAGGAATATTTTGCTCTTTAATTCCTTTCAATCACAAAATAAACAAAGAAACCTTACTAATAGTACTGATCCATGCTAGATAAAAATGGTGAAAATGCTAGTGACACAGACAGGAGAAATCAGTCAACAAATACTTTCCAATTCCATCTAAAGAAAGGAACAGAATGTAGCAGTCATACGAAAATAGCAACTTCTATCTAGTACCATAGTATCAAAGTAGGAGATGAGACAACACCTACTAGGGATGTATATTTTGAAATCAGCGAAGAAACAAGAGTCCTGAAAGAGGTCAGCTCTCTAGCCCAGTGCTTCTGATCTTAAACATGGGATATTAGAGAAATACTTTAAGACACTCATGACAGTACTCCCAAAAGGCAAATGAAACAACTCCATAGAAAAATTATGGAAAAACTGTAGAGATGAAGAATTAGTGAACAAAAAATAAAACCTGTATCACAAAGGTTTTATGAAATACAGATTCTGTAGTAAAAAAAAAAAAAAAAAGAAAAAAAAAAGAAAAAACCCAAACCCTAATTTCATTCTTAGATGACAGCATTATACATTTGGTTTAACAAAGGGGACTGCATAGGTGCAACATACTTAAATTTTTATAAGGCATTGACCTAGCACCATAAGTCAGAAAGATAAACTGTACATAATCAAATACTAAGAGGATTAAGAAATGCCCAGCCTGCAAGTCTCAAAAAGAAGCTAATGAGAAGTTGCACTCAATGATGCTTTTCACGTTAGCGTAGGTCAGATGCAATATTGCATTTCAACCTGGATCTGAAAGTAAAAATAACAACTGATACAGTTTGTGGGTGGCAGAACTATGGAAGCTGTGAGTAACCTGGTCCATCAGTCAGCCAGTTCCATTCACACAGGCTGGACTTGGACACAGCCCCACAGGAAGCATCCAGGAAACAAGAACCCAGAGCACACTGGTAGAGAAGGGAAAACACTATCGTGGAAAGCTGAGACTTTGGATGACCAGACACGCAGCCACAGTGAGCTCCTGTATAATGCTATGAGAAGAGGGAAAATGCAATTCTCTGCAGACTTAAGGCAAAGGACCAGGGGGACCTCATCCACGGCACTGGGGCTTCAACACTCAATTCCAAAAGGAACATGTTTGTAAGATACTGTAAAATTTGACAAGATGTAGAAAGAAAATAATTCATCAGTTGGAAGAAATCCCTTACAGTGAAAGATTTACAGAGTTCTGTCTGTTTATCTTGTAAAAAAGTGGATTGAGAAGGAACATTAGAATGTTTAAATACAAGTCTGGGGGGGGAAAAGTCCCACTCAGGCTCTTTGAATCAGAGGGATGAATGTTTCCAGAACTAGTATCCAGAAGCCAAAGCAAGGAGAAATCTGGCTTAAATATTCAAACAGTGAAAACCTGAAGCCCTTGCAGCAGGCTGCCAATGGATTTTGTGTCCCAGAGCCTCAAAATCAAGCCAATGCATTTTGTCAACACAGTTCAAATACACATTAGTTCTTGGGGCTCAATACAGTCTAAATGGACTGAAATGCCACCTGTGAAATGCAGGAGTCAAACCAGACAACTCCTTCTAGCCTAACCTATGCACCTACCAAACACTCTACCCATTTGCAGCCAACCCTGGTGAGTAAACGCAGAGAAAAAGGTTTCTGCCACAGGCTCCCCAGGTGCAGAGCTCCTCACTTTCCTTGTGCAAATTGCAAAGTGCCAAAGGGAGGGATGTGCTGCCCTCGTGCCTGCCCGCACGGCCCCTCGGGACTCAGGGCAGCCAGGGCTCCTGCAAGGGTTGGGTGCAGGGGGAAGAACACACGTCACAGGGGCAGGGTGCTCGCAGCAGCACCTTCAAGGAGCCTTTTACACCAATTTATTTCTATACAGGGTGGTTAAAAAAAATAAAATAGAAGCCCCTATTGGTTGTTCATACAGAAGTCTGGGATTCTATAGGCTTTGGGTGGGTGACTGATTTTAAAACCCAACAACACATGCTTTTTCCCTTGCCTTCTCATTCTCTTCCAAGTTAGCCTCCATGATCCAAAGAAACTAACAAGTAACACACAAGACTAGCAGTCATGTGGACCAATTAAAAAAAAAAAAGAGGAAGGAGAATTGAAGACGAAGAGAAAGGGAAAAACAAACAAAGATTGAAAATAAAAATTCGCCAGGATAATGCGTTTTATAAACACAGAGATAGAAACAGTTACAGCAAGGACAGAGCGGGCCAGGGGTAGGGAATAGATATTTATATATATATATATATATAAATTCAAGGGGCCTTCAGTTTATTCTTGTTGGCTCCCCCTTCTCATTAGATTGGTCTCTCTGTGGGGATCTTCATCCCCTTCTCTCCACTGTCCACCTTTTGGGGATTCTCTCCCATGACCAGGGTCCAGAAGAGGCCACCATTGCCATGTGAGTCCAGCCCGTCTTGGCAAGAGGGAGCCTGGGAGAGCAGTCTGGCAGGAGATGAGCAGGAGAAGCTAGCCTTTCCCTGCCTCCTGCCAGCTCCTTGAAAAGACTGGTCTATTCCTCCTCCTCCTCTTTCCCTTTGTGAAACTGGGGGCAGGACAGGTATGTGAATGTCAGAACTGCTGTCATTCCGCCTTTCAGGAAAGGGAGTAGAGAGAAGGGTGATGATAATTTTGGCAGTCTCTTACCCTCCCTCCAGTTGCTTTTTGGTTTGTTGTTGATGCCTGCAGCCTTTTCTGAGGAGGTGGGGGGAAAAGGAGGAGGAGGGAGAGGAGGAGGAGTACAAGCTGCTAGGATATCATCCACAACAGGCAGGAAGAGCAATGAGCAGGAACCCACATTCCTACGGGGCCATCGTGCTGCTGAGACAGCTGGGAGAGAGAGGCAGCAGTCAGTTCAGACACACTCCTCTCTATTGCTCTCCACCAGGGGAGGAGAAAAAATGCAATACTCCACAGCCCTTAGGCGGTGTAGTATGGACAGGCACCTGTCCATGCCAGAGAACATGCCTTACTTCTCCCTCCACTGGTCTCACCTTCCATTGGGGAGGTTTCTCCCATCCAGTCCTTGGGGCAGGACAAGTGACCCCTCCTCCCTTTCACAAGCAGGAGGGACAGGAATGGATATTTCTCTCTTAGACACTCAAGGCAATCCTCAAAGAACCCCATTCAGCTGTCAACCCTGCCACATTCTTCTGTGGCCTGCTAAAAACGTGTCCAAGCCCCTGTATATACAAGGGTCATCTCTCCATCCCATCCACCATGTGTGTCTCAACACGCAACCCCGCTTCGTACACATCCTACAGTGAGAGAGAAGGCAAAACAGGGGCCTTTCTTTGGGTTTCAAAGGAGGGGCTCTTGCATGAGGAAGTGATCCCAGCACAGGAAAGGGGCTCTTGCACAAGGAAGCATCCTCCTACCAGGCAGGCTGTTGCACAGAAGGAGCACCCCCTTGAGACAGGCTCTTGTTCAAGGGGCTGCCATGAACAGGGTTACACGGCCAGAAGAGGCTGTTGCAGGAGGAGAGGCCGGAAACTGTTGCACGAGGAGGGCCGCTGCACAAGCGGTGCCCCTGGCACAGGCTATGCACAAGAGGCATTCTGCTCCCTGGGTTGAGGTCTCTCTAGGAGCTGGAGAGGTGCTCCACTTGGATGGCGCTGGTGCTGACAGTGAGGCAGATGTCCTTGTGATGCTCTGAAGTCTTGTAAGGAGTCAGGTCAAAGGAGCACTGGGGGGGAGGGTTGGGTTGGTTAGTGTCTCCAGAAGGGCCCCCTGCTGCCCCCCCGCCCTGCGGCTGGAAGTGCTGCTGCTGCTGCGAGGCCTGGGCTTGTGCCTGAACCACCTGCTGCTGTGGGTCAGGGATGTTGTGTTTCCGCATGTGCTTCATCAGGTACGTCTCCTGCAACGGGAGGAATGGCGTGAGAGGAGGGACAGACGCTCACAAAGCCAGTAGGGATGGACATGGCAACTCAGGGGACCGCTCCCATTGGATCTAGAGGAGCTGCTCCCTGGGAAGTTTGGCCACTCCTGCTACCCCCAGAGCAGCAAACACTCACCGAGGTGTAGGCCCGGCTGCAGATGGAGCAGGTGTAGACCTTGGCGTGTTTCACCGTGTGTGTAGCCAGGTGTACCTCCAACGAGGCAGCATCCGTGTACGCACGGTGGCAGTTGTGGCACTTGAAAGGTTTGTCTTTGTTGTGCTGCCGTCTGTGGGACTGGGGGGGGGGGGGGGCCGCAGCAGCAGGGAGGAAAAAGAAAGCAAGCGTGAGGAAGGAAGCAAGTATTCATACTGGAGATGGCTTTACCTCCAACACCCCCTTCCAGCCAGGCTCCAAGCTCCTGGCTGCTGAAGAAGGTACACGAGGCTCCTAGCATGGGGACAGAACTTCTCCCTCCAGCCCACCACACCCTCCCCACACATGCCCTTTCTCCTCATGCATAACTAGGCATTTGAAGAGCAGAGACTCTTAATGCTCCACCACCCCCATCTTCTCAGTTTCCATGCAACTCTCAGTCTTTTCCTGGTCTCTCCTTTTCTGCCCCCCTATACATCTGCTCCCTGCATGTAATACCTTCAGGGCAGGATTTGCTTTAACTGCTTGCAGGTGTTTACAACTCTTTGCTCTTTGGCACACTCTACAGTCCCCCTCCTCCAGGGTACTGCAACAGGACACACCACCTCTGCTTCCCTACAACCCTTACGCCCTCCATTTCATTGTAAAACAAACAAAAAACCCACCCAGATACCCAGACTTTATTAGGTGTAACATTTTGCTAAGGTCTTGCATCAGCTAAATTACAAAACTGCAAAACAGATGGGAGGAACTTTGCTAAGGTCTCATGGCTTTCAAGTTAACAATTTTACAAGACGCAACTGTTTATGTGACTTTTTTGGGCCACTAGTGCCACAAGTCAGGAATCTCTTCCCTGCCCAGGGCTTCAATAGCTTTCTGTATTCTTTTACTCTCCTCCCAGCTGCCCCACTTCTTCTACCACAGGCACCCTTGCCAACCCCTGCTGGTGAGCAGGACACACCCAGCCCCTTACCTGCAAGTTGGAAAGCTGGGTGAAAGCCTTTTCACACCCAGGGTGAGCACATTTGTAGGGTCGGTCCCCGGTGTGGATACTGTTGAGGAGGAAGAGCACAAATGGGAGGCAGTGAGCAGGCAGACAGGTCAGACTGCCAGGGCCTGCTGCTGTGTGAGGGGGTGATGTTGCCTCCAGATGCTGTTCTAGCTGGACAAAGAGAGCTCTGCCCAGCTCCTGTGTCCAGTTAAAGTTGGAGAAGACAGGCAGTCAAGCAGATTTCAGAGCAACTAGGACTGAGGAGCAAGAGCTTATGAACATCAGGACAGGTCAGCATGAGAGCTACCTAAAAACTTATTGGGAGGGGTCTGGAGGTCCAGGCTCCCCGCTCCAAGATCAAGAGTCCCAAATGACCAAGAGGAATCTGTTCTCTTGCTTCCACAGTACCAAGAAAGCAGGTCTGTTCCCTCCAGGATAAACACACCAACATTCTTCCTTTTATGTAACAGGCTGAATTTACCTAGAGTGTTAATCTGTCCCTGTCCCCCTGCAATGCCAGGAGCAGCTTCCACACACTCAGTCCAACCCCCGTGGTGCCAGGCTGGGATCCCCTACAGCCAATGCCTCTCTCTCTATCGCTCTCTCTCTGTGCCGCCCACGGTGCAAGACCAAGGATCCCCAGGGACAGCACGTGCCCACCTCAGCCCTGCCGTGGTCAGTGTCTCCTGCGCAGCCTCCACTCCGTCCACTCAGGTGGGTCACCTCCTTCTGGGTGCAGCCGGCCGCGTTCCCCGCCCGCCCCCCGCATGCTTGGCGCGCGTGCTCCAGGGGTGCATGCCGGCAGCGCGGGGGGACCAGGGCCAGGCCCCCAGCCTCCTCTGGCCCTTACCGTGTGTGCTGCTGCAGGTGGGAGAGCTGGCGGAAGGCCTTCTGGCAGTAGCGGCAGGTGTAGGGCTTGGCCCCCGAGTGGATGCGGAGGTGCTGGGCCAGGTAGGATGTGTTGGCGAAGCTCTTGGAGCAGTGAGGACACTTGTGCGGCTTGACAATCGCCGTGTGGAGCTTGGAGTGGATCCTGCCGAAGAGGAGGAGGAGCAGCAGCAGTTGGACATGACCGCCATCTGGCTAGTGCTGATGGAATGAGGGCACAAAGGGGGTGGGACAGCACCACGCTATCTGCTACACGAAGGAACTCCAAACACAGCATGAGCTCTCTTGGTCTCAAACTGTGCTCCCGTTGGGTTCAAGAGACCATGGTCTGTCTGCACCGGAGGAGGATCCAGAGAGAGGAACTATAGAGCTTGGACTGAGGGGCATTGGCAGAGCTGTGTGTGGGAAGCCTATGGCTGAAATAATAGCGGGGGGGCTGCAAGCCTGGACTTGAGATGTTTGGCAGTACTACGCTGGGGTGACAGGGAACAGTCCTTCTATGCCCACTCTACTCTCACACTGACACAACCAGCCCTACCTCCTGTCAGAAAGCACCACTGCTGCCGACGCCCCTCCGGCGAAGCAGCGCTAACCTGAGCGCACCCAGCCCCTCACAGGCAGGGACCAGTCTCACGTGTCCAATACTGCTACTGCCAGTCTGACGTGTGTAAGACCTGACCAGCCTGTGACAACCAGCCAGGTCTCCCCAGGCAGCCGCGCAATGAGGTGCTCACAGCATGCTGGGATGACGGCAACATGCAGTGCGGAGGGCCCCAGCCTCCTCTGGCCCTTACCGTGTGTGCTGCTGCAGGTGGGAGAGCTGGCGGAAGGCCTTCTGGCAGTAGCTGCACGTGTAGGGCTTGGCCCCTGAGTGGATACGAATGTGCTGGGCCAGGTAGGAGCTGTTGGCGAAGCTCTTGGAGCAGTGAGGACACTTGTGTGGCTTTGTCTCCGTGTGGGACTTGGAGTGGATCTGCATCTCCGACTTGGAGTAGAAGGTCAGCGAACACATCCGGCACCTGGGACCGGGGTGAGGGGAAGAGACAATGTCACATGGGGGTAAGCCCCAAAATGGATCAACTTTAACTGGAGGGGATCTTCCACACTGAGTGAAGAAGGGGCATTTTCCCACTATGTGGCACTAGGGAGGTTTCACCTGGGACACTGCTTGACTGTGAGTGCTTCAGTCCCAGGGGGACAAATTTAAGCTGGGAAATGGTGCAACAGACCAAACAATACTTCACAGCCAGACAAGTAAGGTGTCAGAAGAAACCAACTTGCTTGTAAGAGAGACAGGGCAGCACTTTGGAAATTTTCCAAGAGCAATCCTAAGGGGATAGGAATAATTCCCAGACAAAACCCCCACGTATTATTTATTTCAGTCAAAAAAAACCTTGGAAAACCTGGAAATCCCAGGTTATAGTTAGTACTAGAAGTTAATTCCATGTACTGTGAAGTTTGTGAGAGCAGAAATGGCCAAATCCACTTAACTCTGCTCCCATTTTTGGAGAAGACACTCAAATATTTAGGGTATAAAATGCTGAGAATAACAGCAGTGCTGCTTTCCTAGTGGGTCTCACAAAGATACTCTGGATATCAAATGTGGTATTTCATTGCTCTAGTGGGCTTTCATCATTTCAGTCTTACTGACGTGATGCAAAATGTTTTGTCTGGGTGTTTGGATCCATCTGTTCCCATAATGATCAGAAATGTATTTGTTAACACACAGACTCTCTGAACAAGAAGCAGTTGGCATCGCTCTGCTACGGATGCTGCTGTTAAAAACTGTTCCTCCACCACGACACCAGGCTGTTAAGAGAAGCTCGTACTGTTTTACAATTCAAGATGGTAAAAGCTTTTGTGGTTGATAATTTGACAGAGATAGAAGCTGCATCCAAATTACTCATTTCTTCCCAACCCCCCATGTATGTCAAACAAGGGGCAGAGCTAAGGCTTATCTGAATTTAGTTTTTTTTCATTTACATTAAAAATAAAATAGAATCTCTACATGTAATTTCCAGGGTCACATCTGAGAGAAGAAATGCCAACCAGAGGAAGTCTGGTTAACATGAATTCAACTTTCACAGTGGTTTTGTCTGAGAATTTCCTTGAGTTTTATAGTGTTTACAAACTGCTCAACAACAAAAGTCTCTGCAGGTATTGTAAGCCACAGAGAGCTGATCCTGCTCTTCCCCCATCCATCTCCTCTCAGGAGGATACTTCATTACCTCTACTGTTGTGACTCTGTTGGAGCCAGAAGCTTTATGATGTGTGCAGTCTGATTAGCGTATGTCGTGTAAGCAGTATTTATCCAGCACCTACCTTAAATTCCACAGGCCTTCTGAGCCACGGCTTGATTCCAAGCCATTTAGCTGGAAGCCATGCCTCCCTAGCAAGCACTCTAACACACACCTGTCATAACATTTCCCTCCTCTCCACCTTTGCTCTTTTACATTCATTATCATCTCTAACAGTTGTTCCCACGTGTCCTACCTTCATCTTTCTCTTAATCCATTTTAATTGCAAGCCCTAACAGAACATGCAAACTAAGTACATCCTTAGATAAATTCCTCCTCACACACACCCCCCCAATCCCTTCTGGAATCAACAAACAGAAGCAATCTGGCTGTTTATCCCTACATCTATTAAAGATATAAGGAGTAAAAGGGAACATCAGCATATTTCTGAAAAAAAGTAGATCTTCATTTATAAATCAAACTATCTCAAGTTACACAATTTGTTCCAGACTTTCTGAAATGCTTGATTTGAATAAAGCACATGCATTTTGCAGTCACACTTACAGGATGAGGAGTGTGTATCCTTGAAAGCACCAATGTTCAAAATAACTTTGAGGTGAAGACTGAACTGAAAAATACCTTTGAGTCACCAAGTCCAGTTCCCTGCTAATGCAAGCAATTACAGGATAATCCCATGCTTGACTTCTAGCAAGGTCCTTCTCAGCAGATGCTGACTTCCATTACTCTCAATTGAACCCCATTCCACAGCATTGGCCCTCTGATAAGGAACCATTCAATTGAGAACAAGCTCCCAGTGTGATGCTGTGCTAATATGGCTCACCAAAACAAAGGGGAATAGCAGGTATCCTTTTTATATACAGGAGGGGAACAACTGTTCTTGCCCACACCGTATCTAATTCCAAAGTCCATGTTCTCAACAATTACTGAAAAACTCACACAGCCTCAGCAAACTTAAAGAAGGATGGTATGTGGAAAATTGGCTTTGAAGGAAAGATTCACTGACTCCAGTCAATCTAGGTTTGGAGTAAAGTTTAAAAGATAACTTGTTCAATATCCAAATAAATCTATGTAGGGAGAAAAATATCAATTATTAGGGGCTTATTTCATGAACAAGTAAGATATAATGAGGACGAACAACTGTCACTGGAAGTGAAAAGAAGAGGAAACAGGCCTATTCCAACCATGAGAATAATGCATCTTTGGAACAAGGCTCGGAGGCTACAACATGATCTATCACTTGGCCCCTACAAACAGTATTCTGAGAATCCAGGTACCTTTCTGAGAGAAATGCCATTCTAAGGGTTTTGCTCTAGTTTAAAGAGAATGCTGGGCACTAATCTCTTCTGTGCTGCACACAGGACTCTATATTTTAAATAGCCTATTCTGTTCTGAAAATTTAATGAACTTTACCATGCCATCAAGTCTAAGTAGTCCCATGCATTAAATCTATAGTGCCATAAAGCCATCAACTTCATCTTCCAGAACATGTGTGCACACTTTCCTTTACTTATTTGCTTTGCCAGGTATCTTCCTTCAGATCAGAAATTCTCTTAAATAAACTTTAATGAAGAGAAATAGACTGCGTGTCTTTATTATTTTCAAAATAAAATTATAAAGAAGTTATTTCAAAACCTCACTGGCACTTACATGCCAATGATAAACCTGATGATTAGCAAAAACAGGCCTCAACAACAATAATAAAACCCCAAAACCCTAACTTACCCCAAAACAAAACTCTAAAATGAACAAACCAATCAACTCCTGTTGTCTGAATGTAGCAGCTACAGATATTCTGATATTGTTTTTCAAACAATATTTAGAATGAAAATCTTGCAAGAACTCATTTTCTAATCATCTAATTAGCATCAACCCTGAGAGAGCAAGAATGTTATGCAGCATTAACAAATTCATGAGCCTTACGAGTTAAAAAAAAGCCCTGGAATATAAGAGAAAGCTGCATTTCAGAATTTTATATTGTGTGGTATCAGGCTTTTTCAAGGGAACAAATGATCCATTTAATTAAGGGCTTCTCATTCTGCCTCAGACAACATCAAATATTAAAGGGGAAGATGCAATCAGCCCTCTAGTGGGCAAATATGGATTAAAAAAAATGTTAAATCTATATGGATAATGAGAATATCCCATCTGACACTAGCAGCGTTTCAATATTCTACTTCACTGAAATTTTGGCTGGGGAGAGGAAAAACAAGGAATGCTCCTTGCTAAGTATGAATGAAACACTATGTGAAATAATTGATTTCTACCCCCCCCTCTGTTTAATATCCATTTTTAATAGTCTCCCCACTGTGCTTCTAAACTACCCCTCCTTTGGCTGCATTCTTTCTGACAGCAAGAAACAGAAATGACTGCAGCATTCCCATTGATGGTGTGACACAACATCCCCTGCAGCTGCTTGTTATGGTTCTGCAAATTCAGACAGCCTCGGAGAACATATCCTTAATAACACAGAGGTTCATATCAACAGTTAAATTAGCACTCAGCCATATGCCAGAGATCAAAAGTAACCCCTTCCAATGTTTACAATGCTTTCTTTTTTACAGGAAATAAAGACATTCAGAAAATGTTCATATTAGACAGAGACACTCTCAAAAATCATGAAATGCCAGTAAAAGGTGGATGCACAATTCCAATTCTACTCCCATATGAAAGTCATCACAATGAGTCATAAATAAAATGATGCCTATAGCAACTAGAGTACAACTCTGTGGCACACAGTGCTGTATTTTTTTCCACTTTTCATGGAATGTTCCGCCTCATTCATCAGATGCTGTTAGGAGATAAAATACCATCTGAAATACCAGCTCATAGTAAAATTTGCCTAACATGGATTAACAGCCTATTTCAATCGAGTGCTTAATTAATCAGTATCACAGTTGTGAAAACTATGTAAGCTTTTACTGGGCTCTGAGAATTCAAATTCCTAGTATCTACTGAGAGTAGTCTTACAAGTTAATTGAGTCCTTACTCCTTCTGTTAGGCTACAAATACAACTTACACCATCAGTTAAAATTTAAAACAGGGAAGTCTGAAATTAGACTAGATGATAAGAGTAAATTCAGGCTGTCAGAATGAGCAGCTCATTTAGCAGGGAAGGAAACATCTTCCCTTTGCAATGCAGAGTTAATGAAGTAACTACTACAAGCATAGCATAATAATGGATGCACAGTTCATGAGAAATGCTAACTTGACCCTCACATTCCCCCTTGTTTTTTTTAAGTTGAAGCTAAACACTTTCATGTTAATATTTTGTAAGAGGCAGGGAAAGGAGACAAAACGAGCATCCAAGATACATTTTATTTGGGCAACACCCAAATAAAGCCAGCGAGTATGAAGATGCCAAATGAAGGCACAGGAATTGTACCTCTGCTTCCACACTGGCAGACCCAGCATGAGCTCCTATTCAAAAGCCAATGCTGTGCTTCCACTGAACAGTTTACACTACTAGTGTGTGTAATAAAATATCAGCTAGGCTCAGAGATCTCGGCCAACTTATTTCCACAGTCCTTCAGTCAACTGGCAGCTTGGTAAGGTTGCAGAAAAGCATACTCCCACATACTGGCAAGGCAAAGAACAGTTTTAAATGCTCTCATCATATGGCACTTTCCCAGTTCTCAGATTTGAGGGCATTCCTGCACTTTGTCATTTTTTCCAAATGACCCTAAAAATACCTGAGCCAGAATTTTGTGGTATTTCAGCATACTTCACAAGTTGCCTATCTTCTTTTAATGATTCAATCATTTATGCTTTAGACAGTTGTACCTTAAACTTTTTCTGTCACAATTTCACACTGGGAGCTTTCATGATGTCACTTAATTCCTAAAAGACTTCTTCACAGTTATTGCTTTCCAGGATACATACTCCTTATCTTTAGATCAGAGACATTCAAAAGTCTAACAAGACACTTCTGTCTGATAATGTTTTCCATTGTGTCCAAACATCTGGACCTCAATCCCTGGCTGCTGGAGACATTACGCTGTCCCAAAAGGCTAAGTCTTCCAAGGAACTGTATTGAAATATATTTTGTCTGAACAATAAACAACCGCATTAAGATCTTTTTTACAGCTATCCACCAGCATTGCTTTTATCTTTAGGTTATCAGCCGTGACCTTCTGTTGACCTCCAAATCACTGAACATCAGGCCTAAGACACTGTCTGCCAATTTTTGAAATCAGTCACCATTAGCATAAAAGACCAACAAAACAATAAAACACAATAATGCTTCCTAGTATAGTGATAACATGCAAAAGCTAAAATTAGAAGAATACAAAAGGCCCATAAGAAAGCACTAGGATATTTGGAAATACCAGGATTAAGGTCATCCATATCACCATGATTTGGCTCTGCAATGCAAGTGCATTCTGATATAGCCTAATTGACAGTTTCTACAGAACTGTACTCTTATTATGTTGATACAGATACTTAACAAGGTAGTGTTCAGTTTGTTATATCACCACTCTGGACAGCCTTAAGACTTGTCAGCCACAAGCAATTCCAACCTCCTGAACCAGATACTCATCTCCTCTACCCACCACAGAAATATCAGTGCTCCATAAGCACTCATCCATCCCCACAATGTCCCCATTTTATTTCTTGTAGGGGAAAGGAATCACAAAAGACACAGTGAAACACAGTAAGGCAGATTTACCCCCTAATTCAAAGTGGCCAAACTGGTATCTGTGGCCCCTTTTTTTACTTTAAAGGAAAATTCCTATTACATATATTCATATCACTGCTCCTATAAGTTTCTATGCTACTCCTATGAGATGCAACACTTCTGCCAAGCAAAACAGGGTCCCACCTGTAACAGGAGTGTTCAATGATACTTGAGATTATGGTTTTGGAAACACCAAGTGTTAATTATTTCAGGATAACTCTCTGTGGTCATTTGTAGCCTGAAACAAATGCAAATCCACTGAAGACTGGACCTAACTCATACTTCCACACTCTACAAGGCTAGATTATCTTTAGGGCTGTAGGATACCACAGCAATCTGAGGCAGAAGCAAGTAATCAACAGTTCTTCATACGAGCAAATGCCTTCCCCAGATTATCCTCCTCCATTCCACAATCCCATGTCAACGCATTTTATTTTCTTTTAACAGAAGAACCTTCCTTTCAGGTTGAGCAAACATGCAGGACTCTGACAGGTTATCATGCACCAATAACTAATCAAGGATGGTACAGAAGTGCATTGATTCAATAGGGCCAAATTAAGGTGAAATCAGAGATGCAAAATACAGTTTTAAAGTTCCCTCTCTCCCAAGCGGAAACCGTGACTGTCCTCCTTATTCCCTTGCACACACTCATACCATTGACAAGTAACATGCCAAAATTAGAATCTGTGACTGCAGAACTTCTCCTGTCAATTCCTTCTGTTAGGCACTATGAGGAACTGCCAAGGTAAAGCAGGTATGTGTACACACATACAGTTACAGCATCTCACAGAAGGGAGAGAACTTACCGTAACACAAGGTTTTACCTCATTATACCCTCATGCATGTGGCCAGTCAAATCGTAATTTTCTAAGCTCCAAGCACTGCATTCATATACAAAGCAAGGATTATGTGTACAAGCTGCATGTGTGTATGTAAATGTGCATGTGCAACAGTTTTCCTTAGAATTCCGAGATCATAAGCTAATTCCAACCAATCTGGAAAAGGGGTAAGGATCTTAAAAGTCAACACAAGTCTCAAAAATACACAGCTGAGGAAAGAAGAGAGACTCTCTTGGAGTCCTCTGCTGAGGGAAAGGCTAATAAGCTCACCCTTGATTAGACATCAGAGAATCCACACAGGAGAGAGCCGCTGGAAACCAGGCATCATTAGTTCCGCTGCTCACGGAACTACTTGTTAAAAAAAGCAAACAGAAATTCCAACATGTGGCATCATACTGACACCCACATTGGTCATCAGCAATCTTAAAATCCATTGCACAGACCTCTGCCACTGCAGCTATGATGATAAATGACAGAAATAATACTTAGTCACCTTTTTCTAGCCTAAGAGGGAAATGAGGTTCTTTGCCAGAGGAGGTCACATTCTTATGCTGACATCAAAGGCATGGCAAAATTTAGAAACACTGGGTTTAATATTTCTAGGGTTTGGAGGGAATGTGGTCAAACTTTCTACCTGACACTTCAAACTTAATTCCCCCTTTGCCCTTAGCCTTCTAGCCCAGAGCAATCCCCTCTCCTGCACCAAGACCCAGACCCAAGCTCTTGATCCTCTACTGCAGGGGCTCTTAGCTATTTCATTCCCTCAATTACATAATACTTATCTCCTCTCCCTCATGCTTCTGTTTGTCAGTTCAGATCCCATACTCTCATCCCTCTCTGTTCTGCCAGTTCTAGGTATCTAATTTTCCAGCACCTATCAGGTCAGGCTCTTTCCTTCATCCCTGGCCTTGTCTGTTTATAGCTTATTCCTGCGCTAGCTCTCCCATCTCTCCCTTGCAAAGAGGCTCCCTATCACATGAGCTGCTGCATTCCCTAGTTTGTAGGCTCTTGTCTTTTCTCTGTCTTTTCTCTCCTCCTTTCTGATTCCCATGTCTACCAAGTTTCCATATTTCCTCAACAAACAGCTCCAGTTTCTGCCCATACCTCATTCTCATCCCTACCATGTATGAACCAAGCAGTGTCTTCTCTGCACACGGGGCACTAAAGACTCCTGAAACAGTAAAAGGAGTAGCTGTGCCTGAAGGAAAAGCATGTTTGGCCTTCAGTACAACTCTAGAAGAAGCTTAGAGCTGCAGAAAGAATATAGTCCAGCCTCACAGAGAAAATGAGAGAAGTTAGGCTTGTATTTGTCTCCTCTGTGGAGATGGACTGTCTGCTGAGTGCCTGGAGTTGTGCAAGCCTCAAGAAACACAAAGATAATATAACCTTCACATATTTCAGCCACCAAACTATAAATCATCTCAAAACACGCTTAATCAATTTTTTTCCAAGCTTAAAACTGGCCAAATTCAACAATACTGTCACAGACATATGTGGTGTACAAAACCCATAGCCACCACATTACAAATTGATTCAAAACTATGGGAAGTTCACCAAACAATAATGCTAAATCCAGTACAGGGAAGACAAAACAGGCTTAAAACAAGACATGTTCTTTGAGAAGATGCCCATCTGCTGTATTCAAACCACTGGCTTCCCCTGTGGACATAATTTGCTCCCTAATGAGGGTCTCCATCCAGCTTCCTCACCTTTTACAGCTCAGGTTACTAAGGCTTCTGTACACTTGCACACCTTGGAGTCATCTCAGAAGTTTCCTATGTCCCTCAGCTTCCAACCTTCCTGCTGCTCCCCAGTGAAAGTAAGGAAAACTCAAAACTAGAAGTGGAGAAGACAGAGCTTGTTGATTACCCTACAACAGTGAGGCAGGCCTTTCTCAAGCTGACAACCTTTCTGTTGGTATCCAAGGCTCCAGAGCACAGCTTGCAGATCCATTCCAGACCATAAACTGGTATTCATCCTAGATTTTAATAAAAGAGCCTAGCAATGCCTATACAAAGCTCACTTCCTCTTACAAAGAAACTACTTAGATAACTGTCAAGAGAAAGAGAATTGATGATCTGGCCCCGAGCAGCCAAACCACTTCATCAATCTTGTCCACTGATCACATCACACCACAGACTTCTAAAAGTGCACAGGTAGAGGCACCACACCAGGACTAAAAAACAATCCTACTGTATCCAGGACCTGTTTGCTACCTTTTCCTCAGAACTCTTTAAAGCACTGGAAAGAAGCCATGTGCTTCACAGTGCCAACATCTTTCTAGAAAGACTCTTGATGCTGATCTCATTTTCCAAAGAAATACCTAATTCTATGATGATGTCAAGGAAGATTAACAAAGAGCTGACAATGAATCCAGACAAGACTGAAGTGACAATACTCATGAAGGAAAGTGCTTCACAGGACTGGGTTAGATGCTGTCCCCTGGAGGTGCAAGCATTCTTCCAGCAGCACAACACAAAGCACCAAGGACTCTGCCAGACTAATCCTAAGGACAGACATCAAAGATCTGCAAGTATTGCCATCATTAGCAAAAGCCTCACACCTTTACATAAAAAAAACCAAACCCCAGTCATAGAGATTCTTGCATCACTTTCACAACAGGCTGCTAATGCACTTCTAGAGATGATATAGCAGTGAAACTTCTGCCATTTGCTGGAGCAGACATCTCTACATTTAGTAGAGAATGGGATGAGCTGGAGTACATGTATCAAGGTTTATGCTCCAACACCTTCCTGCCTGGCTGTGCTGCCCAGATGCTCATGACAAGAGAGCTCACAGAACTCAAAAATAAAGCTTAAAAAAAATTAAATTTGACAAAATAATCCTAGGCTTTAGGAACTGAGTATTAAAATAAAAAAAATCACACTGATCAATGTAGTACAACTCCTTCCAGGAATCTGAGCACATTATTCTCAATGCCTCATCATGGGAATTGGTGAAATCATACGAACGTAGTCATATGAATGCCAAAACCAACTCCTCCTCCAGCCTGAGAAAGAAGCAGGAGTAGATGAACCTCACCCACAGTCTTAATTTAGCTAGCATATGTCTGCATACTGTAGTGATGGGAACTACTGAAATCATCCTCTAGAATACAGAAGGATCCCAGTATTCCTCAAAGTTTTAACTTGTGAGTCTATTCATACGCATATTATAGAGAAATGCTTTTACTGTGTTTCACAAAGGTTTTCTCTCCCATAGCTCCAAGAGATGACTGCGCTTTCCTTTATTTTTCCAACAGTAATTTTTAGTTCCAAACTTGCACATGGAATGCATCATCCAAAGAGCAGATCTCAAGAAGGGCAGAAGTACTCCTTGGTAGTCTTCAAATCTCAATTTAACTCTCACACCTAAGCACTGCTCAGAGGAAGGCCTGCTTGGGATGGGGGGTGGTGGAAGAACAACCACACTCAGACTAAACATAAAGAAATCTTAAAGATATAGAAATGACATGTTATCACATATATACTCATCAGTTTTTTGCCTGCAAAGACCTTTTCATGAGCTGTTACACAGACTATGCGTGTCCATAAAGATTCTGCTGAGTCACTCCACCTGGTCTTGGGCATTTTTTTTTCAAACTTACAAGTAAACAAGGAGCTATAATTAAAGCCCTGGTTCAGCTTTAATTCTAGTGTTCACTGCCAATTGTGTCCCCTGTAAATACATATTTAACAACCTAATTAGCAACCCAGACTGTAAGCAGCTTGAGTAGTGTGGAACTGTGGCTATGGCCCAAAATAAATGGTGGGATTACAAATAGCAAGCTACCTAACACTCCCACCCTTCCTCACCATACGCTGATTATATTTTCAAAGTGGAAGAACTGGGACACTGGCTAAGAGAAAGGCTGATCCAAGCTCTAGTTTTGTACCCATTTAACTATGTTGATTAAAAAATGTAAACATTAAAAAAATGCTACAGTTAAAAGTGAAAAAATGCCTGAGGTGGGTGCACAGATTCTGTGTTGATGCCTTCATTTCCTATGGCTTAATTCCAGAAAGATAACTAAATCTGTACCAAAACAAAGAGCATCTAGGATGATGAAAGGAAAACTATTTTATATGGGATCCTGGGCACATTATAGGGAAGTGAGAAGACCATCTTCTATTTCTGTTTCAATTTGGCTGCTACTTTGCCTCTTATTTATCTTAATCATCTATCAGAAACACCTATCACTGAATCCCCATAAGTGCTCCTGCTTCCCACCAAGGACAGACCATCATATTTACTCCCTACCACTTTCTGCTCTATCTGGTTCCCACCTTTCCTGAAATACCCACACTGCTTGTCCTCTGGTTCAAGGATTCCCTCCTACCTTATCTCTCCCCTCCCCATCACTCAAACTCAAGCCACATCCCTCCAAGCTCAGAAAGCCAACCTCAGGGCTCAGAACTCTCCTCCCTCTTATGTGACACACTTAGGGTTCAGAAACACCCCTATATTTAATTCAGAAATACATTTTTTCTCTTGTTTTGTTTGGAATGCTGAGATAGAAGGAGATCACATGGGGCAATACACACTGGAGCAGACACTATCACCATAGTTCGCTTCCTGCTCTGTGTCCCCAGTTTATAGTCTTTACACTGGGCAGACTGGAGTTCTAACTGGAGCACCCATGTACACCAGGGCTCTCAACTACACCAGAAGTGCTCCAGCTGCACCAGAAAGCACTGCTCTGTGCAGTACACCAGCCTCACTACCTGGCTGTGCCATCAAAGATAGAGTTTAGCCTCCATAACATCCTGGTCATTAACTAACCTAGTAATGTTAACAACTATATATTCAGGAAATCAAGACTGTACACTAAAATGAAATCTTTAAGTTTTCGGTCAACCCATCAGTTTGTAAATATTCCTGACCAGAAAGAAAACTCAGTTCTTTCTGCAGCTCAAAGATTCTCTACTCAGGGACTCTCGGTACAAGGCAAAGATCTCTTCTTCCCCATGCAACCCTCTGAAGGCTTTAATACACCCCCATCCCCATGCAGTATTACAGTCAAGGTTTAAGCCCACTCCCCACCTGTATGTCTTGCCATCCTTGTGCTGGTCCTCATCATCCTCATTTGTCAGCACAAACGGGTCGCTCATCTCTGGCAGCCCCGACTCCTGCAATCGTTTCTTCTTCCGGCCCCGGGGTGGTTTGGGAGCAACTCCCCCGCCCCCACCACCTTCAGTGAGGGTGGTTGTCCCTTTCTTGGACAGGTCTGGAACCACCTGCAGGGCTGCCTGGGAGCCAGGGGGTAGCGCAGAGACAATCATGGGAGCTGAGATGGGAAAGGTTTGGGCAGAGGCGGCTGTGGTCACCAGAGAACCTGATGGGGAAGTTATCACCAGACCAGGACCTGCAAACAAAGGAGGGTGGAGGAAGTCAGTTATTACATCTCCAATTATGCACAACCTCCTTATCCCACAGAATCACCTACTTTGGACTACAACACAAACAGAAGGGAAACTTCCCCTCCCAAAGCACTCCCAGTCTCAACTGAGAAGGCAAACTTACATAAAGAGGGTGGATGTATGGAGTGCCTAGAGATTCACAGTGCAACCACACCAAGGCACCAACTCCACACCATCAGTAAGACTGGGAATAATCTACAGGCCAATAAGGATTCTCCAGGACCTGGTGTTCGGACATCCCAGAGTCCCTTTTGTTTGCTGCCAAAGCCTTTGGAGTGCCCTACCTGCTGTCATGAGCCCAGCAGACTGCACTGGTACCACGGTGATGTTCTGAGTCACAGGGGCTTGGCTGTGTGGTGTCAGCTGCTCTGGCTTGGTGTCCGAGTCCATGGAGATACCAGTGGGCAGGGCCACAGAGGTGGGGACTGTCAGCAAGGCAGGGTAGTGGGGGGGAGCCAGGCTGCAGCCCTTCTCTGTGGGCAACAGCTGCTCCTTCATCTTGTTAATGAACATGGTGTTCTCAATCTGAACGGGGGGAAAGACAGGTTTTAGCATACCCTGGCACAGCCTTGCCCAGCATTTGGCTGAGCAAGAAACGCAACAGAAACACTAATTGTGCACAAACTTCTAACAGGAAGCAAGACCAACATAACAGGTTGGAATATCTTACCTGTCCCGAGACGGTGGGCACTGCTGGCCAGAAGTACGGGGAGGAGTTGAAATGAGATTCTTCCATCCTAGCTGGGCACAGGGGGCAGGAAGAAGGGGGAAGGGAAAAGGAATGGAGGATAATGAAGACATACAGACAGACAGACAGACACAAAAACCCCATTAATTCCCAGGAGACTCCAACATGGAACTGACTCAGTCTAATGCTGTGACAGTTCCTTCATTTCCCCTGTCTTTCTTGAGCAACTTCTCCCCCCTTTTGAGCTATCTTCCCAAATAAAAAAAATATATTTTCAAGAGAAAAAGATGCCTGTTATTCCTATGGGCATGGGTCCATATGAAATGCCCCTTGCCCGGTAGTCCTCCATGCAAAATCCAGGACTGACTAGAAACCCAGAACACATCCAAATTTTCCCAATTATCATCCACCCAAGTACATGGCATAAATGAAGTCTGTGCATCTGCAACCAGGCAAATACAGATGAAAACCGTTTTTCACCATCACAGACAGTCTGACCCCACAGGCAATGCAAATTTTGGACCTTGCCTGTCCCTCCACCCCAGCTCAACACTAAGGACCCAGATGCAGCAAAAGGACATTAGCATTATGTTACACAGGAAGAAAGACAGGCAGAGAGAGGGAAACAGACTTGCCCAAGATAACAGACAGCCACAGCAGACCAAGAAGTCAAACTCAGGGCTCCTAACTTCCTGCTGGCCAGCCCAGCCCCACTCTTGAAACACAGAAATCTCACTCCCCTCCAACACGACTAAGCAGTAGGAAAATAACCTGGTCCCCCTGCTCCTGAGATACCCTAATTCCAAGCGAGACCATGTCACAGCTCTCCACTGCCCACTTCCTTCCCATCTTTGGGACAAGATTCTGTAGGACTCTGTCCCCAGTCAAGTGCCCACTGCTCCATCTCAACTCTCTCTGCATTCATAGGTCCAGTCAGACACCAAAAGAGAGTCTCCTGAACACAGAGGTATGATCTCTTTGGGAACACCTGACTGAAGAAGCACTTTCCATTCTAATCCTTACACTCCTCTGTGAAATGCCATTAGTGGACAAAGTTTGTTACACTTGCAAAAACACTATTCAAAACTTAAAGAAATTAACAAAACAGTTTCTGAAGCAGAAGATACATCTATTCCTAAACGAATATGGCAAAAGTGACAGGTAAAATCTATGCTCAGAATACACCTGGTGCATTCTGGTGGAGAGTGCCACTGTAGGTTTTTCACGCAGCTACCTGCAAACTGTCCCACTTGTATTTCTGTTATGGTCTTGCAGTGGCCTACTAATTAAACAATATTGTTTCTGAAGGGCCTATCTCAATCATCAGGGGAGCTCAGAGGAATGCCCCCACTAGCATGAAGCACACTACAGAAGTATATCGAGGCAGAATAAATACATGTGGAATTGCTGTGTGTGAGCCAAAAACGCAAAGATAATTTTCCTCTATGTGGAGAAGCAGTATTTAAATGAACCAAATTACCCAATAATTTTGTTTTTATGAATTGCTCATGCAACAGCAAGGCCAAGTACTCCTGCCTCACTCACTCACTGCAAATCAACCAATAAACACACTTAAGGATAAATTATTTACCTTACGTTGGTGGCATGCAGTCAGACTGCTCGCTGCCTGACTGAATTACTCTGGATTTACACTGCTGTGATTCAATCAGAGGCTGGCTGATGGGGCAAGACTCTTACCTTCCTTCCTCTGCTTTCTTTTCTGAGCCAAATTAATTATTAAGTACACTGCCCACAGCACAGCCCTATGCATGCAACCCCTAATTACATGACTTTTTTCTTCCACAGGATGGACACACATGAGGAGATAACACATCCTTGGCAATTGAACACCACCTGAATCAAGAGGGGTATTTTGTCTGGAATTTCCAAGTTTGAGGTTTTTTGCTTGGTTTTGGTTTTGTTTTTAAAATAAACAAGCTGCTATTTTCTTAGCTTCCACATCAAAAACACCAAAGTGAACCTGACTTTCTAAAAACACAAAGTCTCATATAATAATCAGATGCATTTTCCAAAGAAACTTTGCAGTTGTCCAAGACTCCCTTGGATGCAACTGCAAACTTCGGGAGTTAAACAGAAAGATGCCAATTTAAGCAAAAAATCTCACAACAGCTTTCTTATTTAAAAAGTAATGAAAGGCAAGTCCATTTCCAGATTCCAAAATCCAGACTAGTAGAGGCCAGGGCACTCATTGGCCGCTTGTCTCCATCTTGTCTTCTACCAGAACTTCACAGAGAATCTAACTTTTGTTTGCTCAGTTTATGAAGTGTAAAAATCAAATATGGTCCTTACTGACTGTTCAAAGGATGGCTACACTGATTTCATTAGACTCCCTTAGAATCCACCTCCCCATCCACAAATATTCACGCTTGGCATATTATCTATCAGTCCTCAAACTTCTGGCTTGAAAGGCTGAAGTATGATGGAGTTATAAGAATGTGGAGGAAAAGGAGAAATGGTGTAAAAGTTGAAGCTTTCATGCAATTCCACTAGCAAGCCAGTCTTCTAAAGGCAGAAAACAAAGGTAAGATTCCTCCACCAACCTAGTGTCCTAGTACCCAGAGCTGTCCCTCCCTTACCCCATTTTTAGGCTAAAAGGGCATTTTGAAAACATGCACCCCTATTGGCAGCCCCCGCTCAGATGCTGCTCACACTTACTTTACCAGAACTCTGCACGTAACCCTTCCAATTGCTCTATAACTACCAGACATGGGCTGGAGCTTCAACCCTGCACCACAGCACGTTCCCACTGCAGGGCCTTCATCATCCCAGCTTCCACAAACAGGCCAGAGATGGGACCTTCTTCCTATTCACCAGTCTAGTATCAGACAGATGTCAACGTACCCTCCTGATACAAACCAAAAACACTTTCTATGTACAGACCACAAATGTACATACACCAAATAAACAACCAAGTGAACCAGAGAACTCACAGGGGACAAGGGATCTGGAATTTAGATATCAGAGAATACTTCACAGATTTACATACTTAACGTGCAGGATTTATACTTCTTGGCAGGTCATCACTTTAATCATAAACAGACAGATAAAAGCATGTGCAAGTATATGGTGAGGTAGAGGCTGTGTTTCTGGAAGGCACAATCAAGGTTGGATATGCAGGTCTTTATTCAGAGTCGACTTTTAACAGGTTTCTTTATTCTCCAGATGCCTGACTTTTATTACCTTTTCAGCATGGAGTTTTCAGTCAACAAAAGGTCCTGAGTGTAACACTCAGGAACGATTTAGACTGTTGTTTTATGTCTGCCCAAGAGCTTTGTTCAATGACAAGGCGCTTTTAGGCTTAATTGCTGCAAAATACTAAGGTTGCTGAAAGCCACACAGGCTATTAGATCAAAAGCAAAAATGCTCCCACGGAAATCACAAGCAACAAAAAGTTCAAACGCTGCTACACGTTTAGAACAATTGCATTTGAACAGACATCAGGAATATCCCAAATGTACCTGAAAAAGTCCTGTCCCAAACTCGCACACTAGAGACAGAACTTTGGTGCCATTCCCCGACACTTGTGTAGCCTCCACCCGGATCGAGCTCTGTCGGAACAGGTGCCTGGCAGAGGGCATACCCTGCCCCTCGGCTCCTTGCAGGCGCCCAATCCCTTCTCCCGCACCCTGGCGCTCCAACGCCTCCACGCCCCCAGCGCCGGGACCCGCGGCCCATCCCATCTCCTCCCTCCCCGCGGCAGCCCCCGGGCCAGGGGTCACTCACGCGGCTCCGGGAGCTCCTTACCCCTCTCACTCTCCCTCCTCTTGCATTTCTCCTCCTTCCAGGGCCGGCTCTGCAAACAAACCGCCTCGGTTACCGGGGCGCGCGGGGCCCCGCATGGCAGCGGGCGGCGCTCCGCGGGGCCCGCGGGCCGGGGCACCCCGGCCATATGCGGGCAGGCGCTTCTTCCCCGCGGGGCCCGGACCCACCTCCCCCCGCGGCGGATGAGGGCGGGGCCGGCCCGGAGCGCGGCTCCCCCGCGGCGAAGCCCCCGACAGCGGGACAGACGGGCGGACGGACAGACAGCCAGACAGCCCGCCCTCCTCCATTTCCGCTTCCGGATCGCCCCGGCCCCGGAAGCCCCGCCGCCCGGCCCCCCGCCTGCGGTCCCGCCGCCCCGCACGTTACCGGGCTCCCCCCCAGCGGCGGCCCCGGCCCGGCTCCGGCGGCGGCGGCCTCCTCACCGGAAAGACAGCGGGGAGGAGCTTCCGGGTCAGGGGGCGGGCCGCGCCGCGGGGCTTCCGGGTCGCCGAGAGAAGCGGAACGGCGTCATCAGCGGTTTCGCTTGAAAACGGGGCGGCGGAGCGGCGGCGGCGGCCGCCCGGGGGAGGCTCCTCGGGGCGAGGGCACCGGCGAGGCGGCCGCGGCCGGAGGTCGGGGCGGGGGTCGGGCGCGCGCGCGCGCTTACCGGAAGCGCGGAGGGCGCCGGCGCGCGGGGATGCCCGGGCTGGCGGAAGGGCGGAAGTGGCTGTGGCGGGCGGGCGCGCGGCGGCCCCGAGCCCGGCCGGCAGGGCCGCTTCCGGCCTCGCGGCGTCACGTGACGCGCGCGCCGGGGGGGGGAGAGAGGCGGGCGCCCTCATGAATATTCATGATCCGCCGTGAATAATTCAGTCGGCCGCCGCCGGGTCGGCGCGGGATGGGGGAAGTCCGGAGTTCTGCCGAACGCTGTGCCTGCCGGCGCCTGGGACAGGGGACAGTCCCGGCCCGCCGCGATGGTCCGGATGAGTTGTCCCAAAGTTTGGCTGCCAGCGCCTGGGATGGTCCCAGCCCGCGCTGGCTCCAGTGTCTCCTGGCACGCTGTTAAACGTGTTTGTCCTGCTAAGCCAACAGAAAGGGCTGCCCGCGGGCTGGTTTTGTGCCAGATGGGCAAACTAGACCGTCTCATTCCCTGTCGGAAACAGGAGGGCAAGGCCGGGCGTGGAGGGGAACAGGACAGCCCTTTTCCCGCAGCCCGAGGCTCCTGTAACCTCACCCAAACACCAATTGTTCTTGTATTTGTAACCGTGCACAACTTGACCCCAGAGGGGGCTGCAACTCGCCCTCGCTCTCAGGCAGTCGCTGGCAATTCAGTTTCACAGGTCCAGCCCACCCAAGTTTGGTCGGGCAGTTTCCCGTGCGCTGCCGGGCGCGGTGCCGCGCAGGGGCGGAGGAGCCGCGGCATTCACGGCCCGGAGCCCGGCACCGCGGGGCCGCTCCGCGACAGCGCCAGCCCTGGCTGACCGGCCAGCCCCGCACCGAACTGCCGACACCCCACACAATCACCGAGCCGCGCTGGTGTTGCTGCTCTGCTCTTAGATCCTTTAGGATAAGATGCGCTTCGTTCCGCTACTCGTAGCGGGGTTAACTTTGGCGCTGGGCCCACCTCCCAGGTCAGGCTAGGTTACCTTCCTCACCTGTGGTGTTGCGCGCCGGGCGCTTGGCTGAGTTGTTTCAGTGCTCTGACTTGAGAGAAACCTCTTTTTTTAATTGCTGCGTGAGTTTTCTGCCAGCTTGGCATGCTGGAACAGCTTTTCCGAGCCAGCATGAGTAAGAGGGTGGGACCGGGGAGAGCACAAGCACAGCAGCCAGCGGTTAGATTGGCTCGGGCGATCGTGAAACCGCAACATCCGGAGCAGTGGGCAGAGGGAAATCTCCTGGCAGCTCCGGCCACAGCGCCTGCCTGTCCCCGGGACGTGCGGGGGTATTGGTCATCGCAGGCGGCACCAAACTTCCTCCTGGGAGGAGTCGGGCTTAGCTCTGCGTTCCTCTGCAGGAGTCACATGAAGGCAATTGTTGATTTATTTAAATAAAAGGAGTTGGCAGCCTAATCAGTTTGGAAATTAATTTCCTTGTTAATTTTGGGGTTTTGACTTGCTCATGAATATTCACAAACGCTCATCTTGTTGTGTTGTTTTGTTTTTTTTCTCTATCTCTCCTCTATGTAATTTATTTTTGTGATTGTCAGATCACCTCTGAAGGTGACATTTCTCTCCGTGTTCTGCAACGCAGCAAATGTATTCAATCTTATGCCTTGGAAGAGGAACTCCAGCTTGGCACTGACATCTCTTTTACTTCTCTCTTCTTTGCCAGAGAGTCCTTTATAGCCTTCTTCCTCCCTGCATGCTGCCTAGGAAGAAACAGGACTGAGCCTCCTCGAAGAGGGCTGGCCTGGACTTGATAACCAGGAGTGCTTGTCAGAATGCCCTATACCTGGCAAAGGAACCTGACACTCGAGGATTGGGACAAAGTGGTTAATTTTTCTTAGGGTGTGTGGAGTTTTCTGCTCCCCCTCCCACCCCACACTGCCAAGCACCCTTCAGCAGCACGTGAGGCAGCGTGACTAACATCTGCCACAGACACTTGATTTGTCTTATCTCCTTTCCTTTGGAGCAGGCAAAGTCAGAGAAACACGGGTGTGTGTCTCTGGAGAGTACAGCTGATCTCTTTACCTTCTTTCCCAGCTCCGTGTTGCCTCCCTTTACTTATCCTGGCAGCCCTTGCTCCTTTCCACTCCAGGGAAGAGCATCCGGGTTGCCACTGCAGGTTTCTCCCTGGTGAGACATGCCCGTGTCCCACGTGTGTGTGTTCAGGGTTTCTAGGATTTCATAACACTGCCTGGCTGGGCTCAGCTAAGGCGTGTGGTGAATAAAAGCCTGTGTAACACCGCTGGTGCTGGGGGCAGGAGGAGCAGTAGGGGGTGAAGAGGTGCCCTCCTTACTCACGCGTGAAGATAGGCTTGGCTGAGAGCTGGTCCCACAGCCCAGCCCAGTCCTCAGAGCAGCTCATTTCTTTAGAAAGGCCAGCTTTGGTACAGCCTCCATCTATCAGACTTGCTCAGAGCTAGGTGAGAAGGGGTGCACCAGCCATGGGGTTCACCCAGCAGCACAGCCGAGGCTGGAGCCGGGCTGGGGGTGACGGAGGTTCACAGCTCTGCAGTGAGGAAATAAACCAGCAGCAATGCAAAGTGATTGCAGGAGGTAACAGAGCCCTGGAGCAGGCGGTAGGTGGAGGTTAGTGGGGCCTCCCTCCTGGGAGCAGAATCATGTGAATAACACAGCCGGGTTCCCACCTCCGGCTGAGGGCACCAGCTCCTGACAAGCTCAGAAAAGAAAATGTGTGGAGAAAGCCAGCCGGTTACCACAACACTTGCTCTCTCACAACTTTTGTAACAACAACTGCCGTGCAGCTTTGGCCCGGGAGGGTGGCAAACACACACCTCCACGCTGGCTGCCTGTTCCATCTCCCATCCTTGTTGCCTCCTCCACAATCACATCTGACTGTCACGTTCCCACCTCAGCGCTTTCCTTCTTTATCTACTCTCCTGATATCTCCATTTCTCTCTTTCTTTCCACCCCAACACAAAACACCCATCCCTGGCCCTTCAGTTATGATTACAGACCATCCTCCCACGGTGCCACTGTACTCTCTGTGCTTGAACACCTTTTGTTTGCTGTCTGTGTGTAAACTGCATTGCTCATGGTGGCTGTTCTGGTAATATAGGTGGTATTTTATGTCACATGATCCTGCTTGGCTGACTTCTAGGGCTGGTAAACCTGGCCTGATGTGTTCATTAAGCAGGCTCAAGTGATACCTGAATTTGTTTGGGGTAGTGACCAGTAGGCAGAGATGGACAGATACACTTGGAAGGAGTGATGATGTAGTGACACACATTTTAAGGATGGCAGCTGTTCATTCTCACCCAAATTGTTAGCTGTTTGTAGGACAATATTTGGTTTACCCCGCAGCTGGTATTTTTTTCCTGAGAGTACATTTCTCAGCAAGGCGTGTTGTCCTCACTCTTTTCAGGGAACTGACATCTCTTTGGCAATCGGCTGATTAAATCCCCTGGCAGCACACAGCAGAGAGCATTTCAGCACGTCATTCTTGGTTGGGTTTTTTGGTTGTTGTTTTTTTTTCTTTTTTTTCTGCTGCATGGAAATAGATTGCATTTCCCCTGCTTGGTAGCTTTTCTGCTTAGTGTTGTTTAAGCTTTTAGAAGTATATGGTAATGGAGAGTTATAGATGTGTGTTATCCTGCACACGCTTGGGTGCCTGAATCATTTCATTATAGTGGCATCTTGCTCTCTTAAGGGCAAGGAGCAGAAACCACACACCTGGGATATGCTCTGGAATTTGAAGCATATGCAGCAACAATCCAATCCTTTTTCACTGAAAGAAGTAGGTTTCTCTGGGACTGTGAAGTTGGAGGTGGGTCCCTGTTGGGCAGGAATCTAACAACCTATGATTGGATCAGCCTTGGCTCCAGGCTGAGTTTATCTGGCCACTGTAGTGTGGTAAGGGCAGTTACTGAAACTTCTTGTCAATGTGCCATGAATACAACTCCTGTAATTTTGAAGGAGGAAAAACTATCACTCACTGGATGTATCAGGACAGCAAGAGTGGCTGAGGACCTTCAGCACAGGGAAAAAATCACAGTTATATCAGAAATGCCTGAGAGGATCTCTCTTGAGTGGGCACAGCCAAAGCACACCGCATGTGCACAAGCAAAGCCTGCTCTAGTAGGGTGACAAGTTCTCAGTGGCAATAACCCCTGTATTTTATTAGATCCCTACAAAAATTACCAAGAAGCATTTTGAACATGATTCAGCACTGGCGGCTCTCTGAAGCCCAGGCTGCATTAGCAAAAATGTAGTCAGCAGATTAAGGGAAGTTATTATTCCCATCCACCTGAGTGGTGTGAGGCCCCACCTGGAAGATTACACCCAGGACTGGCTCCAAAATGGGTGTAACTGCAGCATGGCCAGCAAATGGTCCCCACGGTGGAGGGGTAGAGCACTCAGTGCCCAAGGAGAAGGCTGGGGGAGCTGGGTTTGTTAAACAGAGAAGGCCAAGGGGGTGTCTGGTTGCTGTCTGCTATGACCTAAAGGAAGGCTGTAGAAACAAGGCACAAATGTTGAAGCAAAAAAATTCTGAACAGGTATAACAAAAAATTTCTTCCCCTTGGGAACAGTTCAGCAGGGGAAAGGTGCCTAAAAAGATTGGGATGTCTTCATCCTCAAAGGTGTTCAGAAGTTGTGTGAGCAAGGTTCTAAGCAAGCTGGTCTAGCTTTGGAATTACCCTGCTGTAAGCAGGTAATTGGACTAGAGACTTCTAGAAATCCTTCCCACCTGACCTTTTGTGTGGGTCAGTGTTTTTGTGCTGCTGATCTGCCATGAGCCAATGTTCAGTGTTTGCACGGCTCTGTGAGCCAGAAGGGCAGTATGCTCCTTCGGCCCCTTGGAAATGCATCTGTGCTGACAGCAGCATTAGCATCTGTAAAGCCTTTCTGCACCAATGTCTCTTCTCCAGCTGGCTCACCACCTTCTGTAGCACAACTTGTCCCATTTTATACTACAGATGAATCTTCTAACTGCAAGATCTGGTTGGTTTGGGGGTGACTCCTTATGCTGTGACACTTGTGTTTTTCTGAACACCAGCAATCACTGAAATGTCTTTTAAAACTATATTGCAGCATAGGAGTTACCTCCCTACACAAAGCCTTCACCCCTTCAGAAGCAGAGAGACTTTAGTAACTCCTTTGAATTCTTGGTTTGAATTCTTTGCAGCCAGAGAATCTGTGATGAGTTTCAGGGGATCTCTGTTCCCTTTCAGAAGTTAAACAGACACTTCTCAGCCCCCCTCTTTTTGAGAAACATGCCTCTGTGATAACCTAAACTGTGGCTTTCAGCTCACCAGGAGAGCAAGAGGAGTGGGTGCTCAGCTCCTTCAGTGCTCACCATAGTGCTGCTAAAACACCTCTGGGTCTTTACAGCTGTCTCGTGTCATTTCTCAATGAGAAGGATAATGCTGAGAAAGGTGGGAGAAGAGGATAGAAGAAAGGGTGGAGAACAGCAACTTGATGTATTAAGGCAAAAGCAAACCTTGAGAAGCTCTGTAGAAGCAAGACTGAAGCTCACCACTATACCTTGATATTTGTGGAGGTTTTTTTCAAAGCTGTCTGAAGAAGCAGCAGTTTTGGGAGCAAAGATTTGCAGCATATCCATCAACTTCAGAGTAAGCATGTCAGGGCTGGGAAAAAAGAGCTATATTTCAGGAAGAGAGAAAACAAAGTACTCTGGGCAGCTGCAAACCCATTAGTCTAGTCTCAACAGAGTATAAGGTTAAGAACAAATTACAGAAGGAAAACAGAATTAAAGCTACAGCAGTAAGTGGAAAATGGAATCAAATACAAAATGGGTTTATCAACAAAAGCACTGTGTGCCCTTAACTTGATCCTTTTCTTTACCTCCTGTCCCTTACCTGGGTGAAAAAAGAAATTGGTAAATTTAATCTAGTTGGATTTCAGTAGGGCATTTGATGCAGTAAGGGCTGGAAGGCAGCTAGATAAGCTGAAGGGAAGGGAATTAGTAGGAGAATTTTAGGTGGGTAAAATGCCAGGCAGAGGCAGATGATGTGTGGAGTCAAAAGGGAACTGCCACCATGGAGGAATGTCACTGGCCTTGGGAATAATTCTGCTTGCAGTAATGGCTCTAGCTCAGAAAAAAGCAGCATGAAAAGGAAGTTTGCTGATTAAATGCATTTAAGAGAATTACTCACAATCTGAAGCAGAGAAGTGTGAGGTCCTGTTCTTTGCTCCTGCTAACAGGAATGTCTTTTACACGCAGAGATTCACTGGTTAGAAATGACAGAAGAGAAGACAGATCTGGGTGCATTCATCATTCACGAGATGATTATGAAGCCCCGATGTGACGTGATTACAAAGACAACAGCCTTAAAGAGATCATTACGTTAATCTTATTTAGGATGCTATATACAATTTGTCACTCATATTCAGAAGTGGGCTCAGGGCTGGCAGCAGTGTGGGGGAGCTGGAATAACAGAGTCTGTCACCGTGCCTACCCCTGCTCTCCATGTGAGCGGACATGGAGCCTTCCTTCACTTAGCAAAAGGCTGGAATGGATGAACTTCTCTCTAAAAATCCATTTTATGTACAGGGATGTGCACAGCGAAATGAGCCATTATAGAAGGGAAGAAGCTCAGCCATGATTTAGTTGGGCTTCTCTTCTGAGTTTGGCTCTTTTTAAGGCTGCACAGATTTACCTCTCCCTGAAATTCACTGTGCTTCCTTGGCAGGCAGAGCAGGTTAGCAAGACAAGCACAGCATTATAAGAAAAGATGTGCTCAACACAGGCCCACAAGACCACATTTTTCTGCTGCATCCCCCAAAGAGTTTTTCCTTCAAGGGTAAGAGATCAGTCCAAAGTCTTGTGCTCTTTATGCAGGTGACGTCTTGGTGTTTCTCCCACACAATGCCTGCTCCCATAAGCTATCTCAAAAAGGAAGTTTAAAACCCAGCATCTCAGAAAAGGCTTGGTTCTTTGGAGAAATACACAAAAGCCAGTTTGAACTAAATATGCCACCTGCCTGTGCAGCAGAACCGAACGGGTTTCATCGTGCTGGTTTTCATGTTGGGGAAAGAGTGGTAGGTCTTGAACCTGGTTTACACCTGGATGGGATTAGTGCTGATCTAACACTTGACTGGGGGTGGGGGGATGCAGTAAGTATAGCTTGCTGCAGCTTGCTTCTGACAATGATTTCTGAGGTTTATTTAATTTAATAGGGGGAAATGAAATTGGGACAGGACCTCAGGCAATCATGTAATTCAGCCTCCTGACCTGACGACAAGATTAAGTAAGCACAACTCATTCCTGACAGATATTTGTTGAACCTGTTCTCAACAGCCTACAGTGACAAGGCTCCCTGACCATTCTAGTCCAGCGTTTTATTGCTCGATAGTTAAAAAGCTTTTTCTATCACACAGCTTAAACTCTCAGTGATGAAAATGAATCTACCGATTTCCACAGCCCCATTGAAAACTGCCTTTCCACCCTGACAGTGCAATCTCCCCAAACCAGCTGTGTATACTTTTTGGGCAATTGTGTGCATCTTTTGGCAATTCCAACTGTGGATTTTTTTTCCACTGTTTGTGCTTTTACTCTGTCAAAAGCTTTGGAGTCAAGACGTATCACATCTACTACACCCCCCCACTCCACTAGTGCAGTTACCCTGTCAGACAGCGAGTTTAGATGGGCTTAATGTGATCTTCCTGATGAATTGAAGTTGGAGGGTTTTTTCAGGTTTGAAGTGCACATTGGAGGGGAAGCTAATTCATACGTGCAGCTGCTGCCTGACAGGGATGAGAAAGAGGCTGGGGGAGAGGGGCTTGGGGCTGTGGCCAGCTGAAGGGGAAGGAGGCAAATCCAGCCAGGATAAAACACAGTGCTGGACAAGTGGTCTGCTGTTTGGGTTCTAGGGATAACAGTCTGCCAGGAACCCCGTGGGTAAGCACCACAAAGTGTGGAAGGACTGTCTGCTACAAGTGTTTTAACAGTGTGTAACATCAGTGATGCATCAAGTCTGTGCACCGTGAACCCCTCTGGAATTCA
The DNA here is from genome assembly GCF_903797595.1 of Erithacus rubecula. Taxonomy (NCBI): domain Eukaryota; kingdom Metazoa; phylum Chordata; class Aves; order Passeriformes; family Muscicapidae; genus Erithacus; species Erithacus rubecula. The sequence continues at coordinate 26,146,704 of NC_136658.1, forward strand.
TTATGGACTAAAACGTGCTGAGAGGTTTTCAGAGATAACAGGCTTGGGCTGCATCACTCTGGGTGGCTTTTCAGATTTCAGCAGCGCTTGTGCCTTTATTGTATCCCAGAGTTTTCACAGCATCTGGAGCAGATCCCTCAGGGCAAGGCTCCCAAGTTTCAGGTAAACATCACGTTCAGGGAAGTACTTTTTTAGATGTGTTTACAACATCAGCAGGGAGAACTCACCAGCTGCCTTGCTTCCTCTCACTGTACTGCAGACAGCTTATCTCCCAGGGTTACTTCATCGTCCTCCTTGTGCTGTAGTTACCAAAGAGCTAAGCTCAGCAGCAGCAGTGTTAGCTAGTCACAGCACATCTTGCAAGCTTGCCACTGTTTCTCCCCCATATCACATACCTGGACACTCCTTTTTCCTCAGCAGGCAAAGCACATAGCCATATGGCAGGAGGGAACAGCTCCTGATGAGAAGCAGAGCAAGTTGCAGACAGTTTCCCTGTCCATCATGTCCTTTACTCCTATACCAGCTTCATCCTTCCCTCATTCCACTTCTTCCTGGGATGGGGAAGTCGTCCTGTCCTTGTTAGAGGCTAAGCCTGCCATCTCCTGAAGCCATGACTGTATTTGTGTCAGAGAACTCAGCCCTGGGACACAGAGCAGCCTGGGCACCTGCAGTCACCCATTCTGTCACACAGCTGCTGCAGTTTTAGCCCAATTCAGCTATTGCTGCCTGAGACAAAGCCCAGGCACAGCCTGGAGTGGCACTTACCAGAGATCGTTCCCAGTAAGTGGTTTCACAGAATCACAGAGTGGCTGAGGTTGGAAGGGAGCTCTGGAGGTCATCTGGTCCAGCCTGCTGCTGCTGAGGAATCATCCAGAGGGTCTCTATCAGCCAGGAGTCAATGATGGGTACTGGCCTCCCACTAGACTTTTGCTACTGCTCAGCACCCTCTGTGCCCAGCCATTCAGCCAGGTTTCAACCATCTCACTGTTTGCTCATCCAGCCCATACATCAGCAACTCATCTGTGAGGATTTTGTGGGAGACAGTGTCAAAGGCCCTGCTGAAGGTGAGGCATTTTATCATAGAAGGTTGTCAAGTTGGTCAAGCATGACTTCCCCTGGGTGAATTCATGCTGACTGTTCCTGATGATTTTCTTGTCACTCACGTGCATGGAAATGATTTCCAGGATTACCTGTTCCATCATCTACTCAGGGATCAAGGTCAAGCTGACTGGCCCTGATCCTCCTTCTTGCCCTTCTTGAAGACAGGAGAGATGTTTGTTTTCCCCAGGTACTTCTTCAGGTACTTCTCCCAGATGCTATGACCAATCAAGAGTTATCAAGACTGGCCTCACAATGACTTCTGCTGGCTCACTCAGCACTTGTGGCTGCATCCCATCAGGATTTGATTTATTCCTTCTGTTTCAGAGGCAAGCAGATCCAACTGCCTGTATCCATAAGCGTGTTCTGCCTGTTTGACAGAGCACTGTCCTTTTTTCATTTTGCTCTCTCCATCCTTATGTTCCTCACCCTCCACAGTGCTGTCTGCTTCCTGGGTAGTTTTCCACTATTCAAGCCGAGTGCACAAAAGCTGTGAATTTGTTCCTGTGCCCTCTTACTAGATCCAAAAGTTCCTGGATTATTTATTGATTCTCCACATGGAAGCTTCTCTAGAGCTTTAGGGAATCCAGCTGTGGCCAGGTGTTCTGCCTGAAGGAATGTGGGACCCAAGGGCACATGTTTCCTGCCCAGTGCCTCGTTGGAAGCAGCAAGTCCTTGGATCAGGGCAGGTGAGTCCAGAGATGCAGCGAGTAGCGCTCTTGCATGTTCAAGTGCTTCCTTCCCACTCAGCTCCTCCTCCATGACAGACTGGCATAATTGTCTCCACATCCTCAGGGCAGTTCTCAGTCTCACCTAGATACTCAAGAGTTCCTAGAAGATATTTTGCATCATTCCCAGGCCTCATTTTAGCAAGGATGCTTGTGTTTTCCAGGAACTCTCTCAGCACCACGGTCACCTGGGGCTTCATTTCCTCCAGCCCTGCAGGCAGAGTGAGCATCTGTCGCAGAAGCCTTGGCTCTGTCTGAGGAGCAGCTGCCACCTGAGAAATCACTCTTTGCTCATTTGCTGTCACCTTTTTCTGGAGTGGAGCCCTCCAGGCCTGCCAGCTGCCAGCCCCTCGCTTCCCCCAGATCAGCTCCCATCATCTGCATGTCCTTGCTATGGCAGGTATGGCCAGCTGCCCTTTTGGGTCAGCAAGAGGGCAGGTACTGCACACACTACACGTGCAAAAAACTGCAGAAAGTAGAGAATAAATCTGAGAAATGCTACGTGCTCCCTCAAAACTTCTAGAGCCCAGCAAAAAGCCTGGCTGGACAGAAGAATGCTGAACAGTCTGTCAAGGGCAGGATTTGTGGCAGTCCTTCATATAAGTCACTCTTTAGAAAACATGTACCCAGCAGCAAACACTGTAAGAAAATTTGTTTTAAACATTAGAAGTTTCTAAAGCACTAATGTTTTAATGCAGTGAGAAGGGTGAGGTGGAAATGGCAGCAGCATGGGTAACAGGGCAGTGGTGTACAGAGGGAGTCCCTCTGGCCATTCTTTGCTTCTGTGCTTGAAGCTTCAGCAATTACCATATATTAAAATTTCCAAAATTTTCAGCCCTGGCTCTTGTGCACTGTACATCTCTGTAGCCATGCTGACAATCCTGGTCTGAATTCCCTTAATATGGAGCCTGGGATGGGGCTGGAGCTCCTGGTAGCCTCCTATCATCCTTCACCTTAGGCACAGCAACCTCTGTGGTAGAAACAGCAGGACTGCAACTGCACAAAAGGGCAAACAGCCTGATGCTGCCAAAAACTGCAGGAGTCCTCCCCAGCTGTGGTTGTGCCAAACCTGCTAGGCTAGCTAAACTTGCTCTGGAGATGTCTTTCCCCCACCCCAGTGACTCTGCAGTACAGTGGGTCAGGACCTGCTCTCTTGGTGAGCATTGGTGTACTCTTCCCAAAGCACTGATGCCACACGGCTGCATTTTTATGAGCTGACACTTGCCAGAAATTTGTTGCCTTCAGTGTTGTTGCAGAGTGGTGTGCCTGGTGAAATCTTTACCCCAGGACGTCCTAATCACATGTAATCTCCTTCTGTCCTTGACAGCAGTGCACTGAAAGAACCTGGGGATCCCATGGGCAGAAACACTTTGCCTTTCACCCCAGAGCTGTCAGCCAGACCCCCCCCTCACCTGCCCCCAAGGGACTGGCTCTCCCCTCCTTGCTTACCCCCTCCGGTCCCAGGTAAGGCTCCCACTGATCATCACAGAACACTTTATACTTGAGCAGTGAATGCAGACAGAGAGCTGACAGTCCCTCTGGCAGCTGGCAGCTGCCAGCTCAGAAGGTGCACAAGTAAGGTTGCCTGGGCACGTACTTTAGCTCTAAATGCCCTGTTTTTCCACAAGTTTGCGTTTTGATGAACATAATGTTCTGGGAATGAATGAGCTATCACCAAGCAACATTAACTCTGTGTTAACAAAGGGTTTTGACATTGAATTTAAGCCTGAGGACAATGCTGGCAAAGGAATGAGTTATCACAGGCTGGGCCATGGGTACACTGAGGATGGAAATTAGAAGGAGCTTCCCACCTGCCAGTGCAAGGATCCGGAACAGCCTTTCAACAGCAGCAGCGAGGCCAGGAGACAACTTGTTGTGGGACTGGAAGTCTCTGAGCAAGAGGATGCAATGGGGGCTGCCTGCTGCAGGCAGGAGATCTCTGCCAGTCCTCTCTTCTTTTGCAATTGCACGATATTTTCCTAACGACTTTTCCCTTAAAGCAGCTCAAGCCAAGCTGGATGCCTGGGGCTGGCCTGGAAGTGGGGCTGTATGGGGCTGTGGGATGGTGTCCTGGGGAGACTGCAGTGCTGCAGGGCTGTAATTACCCAGGGAGTGCAGGATGTGCATCCTCCTGCCTCTAGCGTGCTGAGAGCTAAGTACAGAAATTGGAGGGGACAGCAAGTGACAGGCAGGCCCAAGACCAATTGCTTCAGGAGATGGCTGGGTGTCTTGCAGATCTGAGGGGATTTCTGATGAGTAGAAGAGAGCTCCTCTATACTGCAGCCCAGGGCAGAGTGAACTGGGCACTCAGGGGCTTTGAGACCGGCTCAAAGGCAAACTGGCTTAGTGCCCAGCCAGGTTAGTGGCCAGGATCCATCCATCACCCCTTTCCCAGAGTGTGCAGTCAGTTGAATGAGACCACCTTGGCACAGGGTGGCAAAAGGGGATGAGAGAAGGATGCCCCAGGAGCATCTGTCAAGGGGAAAGATGACAGCAGCTCTCCCAGGGCAGCTGCAGGCTGGGTGCTACAGTGAACCAGCCTGGGAGCACCGCCTGCTTCTCTCCTCTCTGCTGCCAGCCCTGGACACCAGCAGCCCTGGACACCAGCAGCCCTGGGATGTGGCCCACAGCTCCAGCCACCCCTGCCTCCCGGCACCCACCTGCACTCGACTGCCCAGAAATCCTCACAGGAAACACTTCGCAGCCAGATCACTGTGGATTATATCAGCCGGGAGTTACAGCAAACTCAGTGGTTGACTGTCTCTTTTCAGTTCTTTAGCAGATGATTAAGGCCTTGCCAGAGTGACGTCTGCTTCATTCCTCAGTGATGAAGGTTAGGGGTTTCAAGCCTAGCTGCTGACTCATAACCAAGAAGAGGAGAAAAGGGAAAATTAGCATGAAGAATGTTGCTGAAATGGCTTGAATGTGTTCAGAGATTAGTGTAGACAATATATTCCTGCTTCTGTTATGGCTGGTGTGTTTAGTAGATATTTTTAATGGAATCTGATCTTTTTAAAAACGTGGAACACCTGTGAGTACAGCATTTGCCTTATATCTGCAGATCCACTGCCAGAAAGGACAGATTGTTAACAAGCTTCTCAAGGAAGCATCTAATTCCCGATGTTGTAACTCTAGTGCTTTCTCCTAAGCCTAGATGCCTTTGGATATCTTGGTGAGCTGTTGAGCCAATGGATGGCATGTCCTTGTCCGGAGTCTAGCCTGGCTCTGCAGGGATTAAAATTTGCTCCCCATGAGTGCATGTCTGCAGACCCTTCTGGGACATGAGGTTGGTGCTCCAGCTTCCCCATTGAATACTCAGTTTCTGGCTGCACCAACTGGCAAACTCAGCAGAGACCTGGAACATGACCTTCATCTAAGCTGTGTCATCTCCAGTGCACGTCGCATGCGGGGGAGGCTCAGGCTGCTGCTCCTGAGATAACTGGAAGGATCAGGGGAGCTGGGTGAGTGCTTAGTCTAAACAATGGCTTCAGAGTCAGGGTTGTGATCATACTCAAATTAATTTCAAATATGCACAGTAACACAAGAAGCAATTTGCATAAGATGTCACATGGAGTTGCATACAATTTTGCATATTTAAACAAAGTACAATAAAGCACAGCTCGGGCGGGTGTGTGAAATCATTTGTGCAGTGAACCGTGCAGAGAAACGACGTACAATTATCACCAAAGAAGAAAACAAATGGCAGCAACCACCCAGGATGCAAAGTGAGCTCAGAAGTTTTGAAACACCAGCTTCTTCCTTCATCCACCATCCTGACGGATGCTTGGAGTCAGGTTATCATGCACTTCTTTTCCAGCAGGCCCTTCTGGTGCAGAGGATGGTGCTCGCTGTTTCATACCACTACTCACTCCTTCCTTCACATTTGCATCCTTGGTTTCAACCTTGCTAAGCACTTTCTTCATGCATCATTCTTCCTGGGCTTTCCAGTGCATAGATTTCCAGGTCTGAAGGACTCCTCCCTCACCAGGCACTGCTCCAGTACCTGCTCCAGGTGGAACTGTCCTTGCCTTTTAGTGGTAAAGGCTAGAGTCCAAAAGACTGGCTCTGGGAGCACAAGGGCAGACTCTGACAGCCTCATTTCTGGTGATCTCAGTGCCGTGCATGTTCAGAGTGTGATCCCTATGGCTCAGTTCTTGGCACCTCTGTAGGTCACGTGAAGGGGACTCCATCTCAGCTCCTGGAAAATGATGGCCGGACAACTAACATATATAAGGAAGCAAGAAAAGGGAACAGCATCTCTTAAGCGGGAATGTATCATCCTTTGGAGCAAACATCAGAGGGCTGAGACCTTTAAACCTGCAAAAGGGACTTTCAGTCCCTGACCTATATTTTGTGACAATCCTGCATCTCTCACAGATGGGTTGGGTCAGCACTGCAGCAATGAGGCTGAGCTCTGAGGGCTGACCTATGAGCATGTGCTTTCCCTTCCCTCCCCAGGAGGCAGGCAGGCAGTGGAGGATTCAACTGCTGCTCCTGAAACAGCTGGAAGGGTCAGGAGAGCTGGGAATGTGTTCAGGCTAAACTGGGGCTTCACTGTTGGCAGCACTGTGAGCTCCCAGAGCCCTGCTTCACTCACCTTGTCTTCACTTACCCAGCACTTTTAATGCCCCCAGCTCTAAATTTCTATTCTGATCCCTGCCTTTGCTCCTACTTCTCCTTCCAGCCCCATCATTTAATCCTAGCCACAATTTCTGGTTCTGCCCACTCTCTCCTCACCCTGCCTTTTCCTGTCCTCCTTCATATATTACTGCTCCCTCATACTTCTTTAGGCCTTTGCTTGGCAGCCTCAGATCCTTATATTTTAGTTAGGCAATTTGTTTCTCTCTGCAGGACTGCCTGAGTATCAACAAAGAACTGTCACCAAAACCCTGGAAGAGGCAGTGTTATGCTTAGTCACCCTTTTGTCCCAGCCCTCCTCTAACTTGCAGGTACAAGGAGAAAATCGATCTCTTCCCCATATCCTGCACTCAAAATTACTGCACTGCATAGGGAGCTGCATGTAAGCTGGCCAATGTGAGCAGATACAAGAAACCCATATTTATCTAGGGCAGTATTTTTGGTCTTCAGTTTTGTCAAGGAGGCCCTGATGCTTGGTATAAGAGAAATCTCATTATAAAGGAAGCTCTTAGGGTTCCTGCTGTGATCCAGCCAACGCAGGGTACACAGAGCGTCGGATCTCGTCTGTGTGATGTTTGTGTGATTTGTGTAATATGTGACATAAGAAAAGAATTGGCAAAGCAGAAAAAGGCATGGGAGAGAAACCACTTCAGGCTTAGATAACTCTTCCCAGTATTGCCAAATGTGTCTGAATCAACATAATAAGACTGGCACAAACCTCTCTTGTAGGTGAATCTAACCACTGCATTCATGTTTTGGTTAATGAACTCGTTCATGCAAAACTGTGTCCTAACCTGGCTAGATTGACTCCCCTGACACTAGCAGAGGACACCCACCACTGACTGCCCCTTGGTTTGGGAAGAGCTCAGAAAGCTTCTGCAGTCTGTGTCACTTTACCAAGGCTTAGGGAGTACCTGAGAGAATCATGATGCCTGTGGTTCTAATGCACCCTTTCATAGGCAAACTAACAAGGAACCAACTGGCTCCCCAGTCAGGCCAGGCTGTAACTCAGATTTGACCAGTGCATGCTGTAGGCATCACACCATGTTCCTCTGATAGAAAACAAGTCACCCCAGGCTTGTTTACTTGCTTGTTTGTTGAACCCTTGTGGTATGTCCAGCTGTCGACAAAGTCAGAGCTTCAAACTAGACTGGCTGCCCCAGAGCATCTGCTCTCCTGCCACTGGAGTGCTAACTAGGAGCCACAGAGAGGCAGGACAGGGCCCTGGAGCAGAAACTGGCATTTGCTTCCCTGCCAGATCCCTTGTGAGGATTGATCTGAGGCTGAAGATGGTTTTGCTTGTATTCTGGTCACTCCCAGAGAAAGCTGGGCTTTGGATCAATGTGGAATGCGTCACTGAATGGCCTATTATTCACTGAGTGCAATGTGCACTCGGAGACACAGCAGCCCTCAATAAAGATTCAATTCTGCCTCTAAGGATCAAAGCAGGAATGAACCAAGGGAGCTACTCAACTCTTTTACATGGTGCTGAAATGAGAGGTTGCTTGTTTCAGGGCGACTCTTTATGGCAGTTTCAAGTTGTGCATTTCTCCTAATTAAATGGCCATCCACACAGCCAGGTCCCTTTAGTAGAGTGCAGAGCTACCTGTGATAGAAACTCTCCCTTTCCCCTGCACAAAGCTCACACCTGAGTTAGCACAACTTGTCCACAGTGGGCTCCCATGCCTGCTCCACACCCTCCTCAAGGAACACAGGGATGCCACAGCTCCACAGATGCTTTCCCACCACTCCCCTCATGCCCACAGTGTTGGGTTGGCTCTCTCACAAGGTGTGCTGCAAAGGAACACAAAGGAATCATATCCAGCAGCACAGGCCTGGAGGAGGGCAGAGCCAGAGCACATGGAGTCCTAACGTCCAGCCACAACTCTGGAGAAGGTTCTTCAGCAGGGAAGTGAGCAAGTGTTGTTGGTTGCTGCCACATCCCTTCAATACAGATTCTTCCAGCTGAATTTTTCCCCCATGATGGGATAATTTATAGCAGGTTGTAGAAGGCATTCAGCTGGAGGGAATCCCAGATTTTGGAGGTGTTTTCAAAATTACTCTCTTTCCCAGGAAATCACAGCAGTCAGCAACACCTCATGCCTGTTTTTTGATCACTCATTAGGGGGATTTTTATGTGTCTTGAAGTCACTGTACAGGTTTTATATGTTCTTCTTTGATTTAAATGATGGCATTCATTCCTCCCATCTCTGCTGTCCTCATTCAGAACCAAGCTCCCAGTGCTAGCTTCCTGCTGGAGAACAGGATGTGAGAGATATGCTAGGGAAGGAGGCAAGGTGCATACTGGAAAGGAAAAGAGATGCTGGAAAAGGAGTCAGGGCTGGGACCAGACTGGAAGGGTGGGAAGCCAACATGGACAAGTGGGTAGGAGTGATGTAGTGGGAAGTGGTGATGGGAGGGGACTAGAGCAGGGAGTCAGTGCTTCAGGGAGCCAGAAGATAAGGGGCAGCTTGTGGAGCTTCTCCTGTGAGTCAGAGAGTGAGTCCTGGTGAAAAAGGGTATGTTTGGCTGAGTGCCTGCAGCCCCAGCCTGTGCAGAGAGGGCACCAGAGGAAAAGCATCTGACGACAGAGAAAAGTCAGCAGGAAGGGCTGAAGCTCTGGCTGGAAGCAGATGAGGTTTGTGCAAAACATCTTACTGCACCAATGAATAAGGGAATGTAATTTCAGCACAATGAGAATCTATTGCCACCTCTGTCAAGTCTCTCTGGCTTGCCCAGCCCCAAAGCTGTTTACTGGAGAGGATCTTCCACCTAAAGCAGCAGGGGTGAAAGTCTTTGCCCTCCCACACTCAGCCCAGGGGCAGAAGAGGTGCTGTTCAGCCTCTTGTGTGTCTGTACCCCGGACAGACACCACAGGAGGGTGTCTGCTCTCTGATCGGCCTGGGGCCACCACCAACTCACAGAGATCCTGTCCAGGGCACCACAACCCACGGAGATCCTGTCCAGGGCACAGGGTGCCGTGTGGAGGGGCCTGGCCCTGCAGCAGGAAGGCTCTTTCCAGCGGGCAGAAACCCCAGAGTCAGAGGTCAGGTCTGCTCTGCGAAGCCTGCTCCATTCTCCAAGGGTAAAGCAGAGGATAAGGGTGCCCAAAGGACTCAGACAGGGCAGAGGGAGCAGGGGCTGGGAACCATCCCCATGCCCAGCAGTGTTCCAGCCATTGCCAGGAGCAGCCCTTTGGAGTGGCCACCGAGCCTGGTGCGCCCCCAGCCCCGATTGCCGCTGGGCTGGCGAAGTGGAGGAGCTGCAGGAGACAAGGATGCTTAATTACAGAGCAGCCCTGGAAACCAGCAACAGCAGTAGCACTGTGGCCAGGAGGGGAGGCAGCAGGGCTGTAAATAGAAATTGCGGAGGCAGCCGCGGGGAACAGAGTGAGAGAGGCTTCTGCGCCTGCAGCGCCGCAGGTCCCTCCCTTCCCCTCGCTCCTGTCACCTCTCCCGGACACCCAGCGCGACAAGGAGCCCCAGGGCGTGCCCGGGAGGCAGCAGCTCCAGAGGCAGGACGGCGCCTTTGGGTGGAAAAGTGGATCAAGAAGGGCTCCTCCTCCACCAGGCGTCACCTCCATGGAAATGCATGAGGGTGGTCAAAGAACCCCTTTAGTCGGCAAAGAGCCCGAGCCAGGATGGACACGGGGCCAAATTGCCATCTCTATTCCCAAAAAGAAAATGTGGGATGCCAGCAGTCTGATCCCCCATCCCGATCGAGTCTGCCCAGGGTGCAGTCCCCTCTCATCCCACCCTAACTTTTCCAGTATGGCACCTTCCAGGGAAGCAAGAGGTCTTCTTTCAATATTTTGCAAAGTTTTATTTAAAAATGCTGAAACTAACATCCCACAAGATTTGAATATTTCACCACAAGGAGAAGAGAAATTCTACAAAAATATATATCACAGCGCACAAGGGCAGGGAAGGGGGAAGAGCGAGACTGAGCAGAGGAGCAGGAGGGAGACCAGAGGGGAGGATGGAAGTGGCAGAACGAGACTGAGTGGCAAAGGGAGAACAAGAGAGGAGTAGGGAGAGTGAAACAGTAGGAGGGGAGAGAGAACCAGGAGGGAGTCCGTGGTACAGGACAAGAATGGGAAGAGGGAAAACAGTGGGAGAGGGAAAACAGGGAAAGAGGAGTAGAGAGCCAGCAGTTGGTGAAGGAAGGGGACTTCTCTCTATGGTCCTCACAGGGCAGGGCCGGGACTACGGTGGGACGTTCGCTGGGAAGTAGCTGGGGAGCTGGAGTTTGACCCAGGATTTTTGTGCTGCAGATCTCAGCTCTAAGGCTGTGCCACAGATGTGGTTTGTCAGAGAGAAAAAAAAAATCACAGTTTATTTCAGAACAGTCTCAAGGTGGTCCTGTTTGAGAACTTGCAGGGAATGAGCAAACCACTGCTTTCCAAGCATTTTTCTTTGCAAGTGGAGTGGGAAATGAAGGGACCAGATTTGCAAGGGCACTTGGGTGCCATTGAGGAAGAGGTAGATAGCCCTCTCTGAATTTTGGGATTGCTTGGCTGCATGAAAGACCCTGGAAACTGGACTGGAGGAGAGGTGAGGAAGCACACACTGGAGGTCTGCTCCCTACCTACCAACCAGGATTTGGCCTTGTGGTCATACAACTCTCTTGGGTAAAGAGGAGACTCTAGTTCCTGCTTCAAAGCAGGAACTTTCCTCCCTTCCACTGTACACAGATACCACCCTTGTGTTCAAACAGCCAGGACTCCCCAGGAGCTCAGCAGAGACACAGTTGCTTCATCTCACTCGGCCCACCTGGATGTTCCCTTTTAACAAGCAGCATAGAAATGCTGGGCAGGATTAGCCCAAGATTATGAACACTTCCAGTTGCTTTCCCTGCACACTTTTCTCTCTAATGGAAAGAAAAAAAACTTTTTTTTTTAGTGGAAAGAAAAAAAATATCTTTCTCCTCCATTCATCTAGAAGACAGGGAAACCTGATGGGCTGTGACTAAGAAGGTATGTCCTCTGCCCTGTCTTGGTACTCAGTGCTGCCAAGCCATCCATGAGCACATCCTACACAACATTACCCTGGACCAGGGTAGAGACTTCAGGCATGCTCTGGCTCCAGTCTGTGTAGGGGAAGATGGTTTGTAGGGCTCCAGTCATGGAGAAAACAGAACCAGTGGGATTATTTATTGACTGGAAGAAGCTTGTGTGTCCACGTGTGTTCTGAGTGTTTCATTCCAGGGGCAAAGCATAGCAACAAATGTTTGGGCAGGACAATGAAGTTGTTTCACTGTATCTAAACTGTTTTGTGTAAGAGATTGAACTATCATAAAAATGTATTTGGCTAGGAAAATTGTTCTTAGAAAAGATGTTCTTTATACCCAAACCTCTGTTGTTGTAATTTTTCTCTACACAGTTTCACCAGCTTTCCCCTCAGCATGGTATCCAAGAAAGGTTTCACTCCTTGGAGATACTTTTACCAAAACCAGAGACAAGTAAAAGGGGAAGGAAAAAAACCCCAAACCACCAAAATCTGTTTTGTTTTCAGAATTTACAAAAGCCTTCCCAGGAGAGCGCAGGGCTTCCCCACATCAAGTATTGGAAAATGTTTTCACTATGCCTCCTGTGGTCCCCTGCCACTTTCTTACAAACCTCTCCACACAGCATGTGGAAAGAGAAAGTCCAAGGACAGCCCTTGAAGTGGAAGAGTGTAAACTCTGGCCTTGTTTCAACAAATGCTGTTGATCAAAGAACAATCTAATTAATCTGGTCTGGAAGATTACTTCAGCCAGTTCCAGATATTGTAAATTGCCAGCAATCAGCTGTGCATTCTTCTGCAGATGTCCTTCCCCATCAGGGACGTGCCAGGGAGAGGGGGAACAGAGGCAGCAATGAATGGGGCAGCGAGCAGGAACCACCACCTGGTCCTCCCCTGCCCATCTGCAGCTTAAATGTGCACCAAAGCCTTGCATGGATCCTGAATAAGAACAGGCTCAGTAACAGATCAATCTGCACTAAAGCACTAATATCCCCTGCTGTAAGCACAGACTCAACCTGTGCTTAGACTAGAGCTCTCCAGAGTCCTTTTCCACCTACATCTTTCAGTCACTCTGTGCTTTTAATAAGCCAGTAATTTTATTTGACCTGTCATTTTCTCCAAATCTCTACTGTTTTTGGGAAGCTTATTGTAATTTACACTCTCATTTAAATGCCCTTCACTGTGAGTCAGATGGGACCCGAGAACACCTAATGCTTCAGCTGGGTAAACGGGCAGGACCAGGCCTCTTATGAAATTCCCTATGGTTTGTCTTACAAATAACAGGCTTTTAATGCAGAGATACAGGATGAGAGACCACTTCCCTCTCCCCAAGATGACTTTTGTCAGAGATCTTGTATGGTACATTAGGGCCTTCAAACTGTGGGTGATTTTCCTGCCTCTGGGTTCATCAGTCCAGTGGCTAAAGGTGTTTGTACACTGTAGGGGCAACCTAATCTAAATGTGCCTCTTTTCACCTCAGTGGTTGTCAGCGTGAGATCTTAATTAATTGGAAGTTGTCCATAAAAGCTAAGGGGAACTATGGTCATTAAGCTGAAATTTGCCATCTCACACTTCCTCAAACTGACATCCGTGGGTCCATGCCTAGGAAGAGGTGGAGATGCATGGATCTTGCTCACAGAAATAAGTGACAGTGTGGCTGCCAGCCCCACAGACCACAGCCCCGAAGGACACACGCAGTCAACCAGTTTGGCCAGATACCTGTGCTGTTGCTTTCAGTTTCTGGCCAGCTGGGAACTGCATGAAGCTTCACCTGGGAGCCCAGATGCCCCTCTCTCATGCCCTTGGTGAGCACTGCCTTTGGGTTTCCAGTCACCTTGCACTCCAGAAGAGACCTACCAGCAGTACTTGGCAACCCTTCCAGAGTTGCCAAGGTCAACTCTAAACCACTCTTGGTCATCCCAGGCACAGAGTCCTGTCTGCTGCCTTGTTGCCTGTGCCAGGAGCATCTGAAAGCAAATCTCTTCTTAAGCCCAGCAAAATACAAGTTCTTTGTGCCCAGCAATGTCTGTATTCCACGCTTTAGCTGTGTACAGGACACTTGCTAAATAGCAAGGTGAGCAGAGGGCTTCACCTTGGATTTTCTGGAAAGCATCATCATAGACTGGTGTTACTCAGAAAAACATTGCTGAAGGAGGTGAAGGAGTGGAGAGGGACAGCGAGGAGGCTCTCAAGAGATCAAAACATTTGGAAAGCTAAAGGAATCTTTTCCAACTAACTGGCAAGAGAAGTGGCATGGGGGTGGGAACTGAGGGGAAAAAACTGTGGACGGAGAGAGGAAGAAAGATACAAGCTGAAGAGAAAAACCCAAAGGAGTGTTAGGCAGAAAGAAACTGGAAAGATGTGAATATCTTCCATCTAGTGGGAAGATTATGTTTCCTTCAAGGAAATGGGTTGTTGAGAGGGCCCAGGTGCTCTGTGAGCCTCTTCTGCCCAAACTTCACCCACCCTTGGGACTCTTAGGAGGGCCAAGGTCTCAGACAATGTTGCCACCATCCAAGTCACCTGGCAGGCAATCCTGCAGCCACTGAACTCCAGACATTCACTGCAAAGCACACGACATGGGAAGGGACACACAGAGGGTGAGGGCCCACGGGGACAGGGGTACGCCTTTCCACCTTGCCTACCCCCAGTATCAGGCATGCACTGGTGAGAGAGTCATGGAATCCAAGTGTGTCTGTGCACATATGCTAGAAGAGGGGCTGGAGAGGTCAAGATTTCACACCACCACCACTAGCTGTCTTCCCTCCCACCATTCTGCTCTCTTGTCACCCTGTCCTCCATGGGCAGGGCGGGTCCCCAACCTTCCCCCAGCAGGAGGCTAAGGAGGCCCAGCTCGTCCATTTGCCCAGGCACATCCCGGTGTGGTTAGTTAATAATGGTGGTGGTGGTGGTGGGCCGTGGCACAAGGAGGTTGTTTTTTCCTGGGGTAGCAGAGGCAGCGAGAGTCCGTGCTCGCCAGCTGTGACAGGAGAATGGGGTGCCAGCTCAGCCTCTCCCAGGAGCTTCACAGGTTCACCAGTGGGATTCTGGGGGAAAGAGGGAATTGGAAATTAATTAGCGTTTACACTGCCCCAACCCACTGCTCCTGCCAGCCAACATCACCTGCGCCTGCCTCAGTGTGCCAGTCCCCCTGTCCCCTGCCAGCCCCTCTTGCCCCAGCTCACTGGCCACTCACCGGTTCAGCTGGAAGGCTGCATTCTTCCCGTGGCCACCCAGTTTCTCTGCACCCTCCTGGCCCTGCCTGGACTCCTCCGCCTCAGGTGTGGGGGTCAGGGGGTCTCCGTAGGGCCCCAGGATGCTGACGGTGGTGGGGGAGAGGTCTGTGAGGGGCTGCTGGCTCTCTTGCTGCCTCCCACTGCTCTGCTGCCCCGAGTGACGCCGGCGTTTCTGATTTCGGTCCCAGCTGTGGAGACAGTAAGGGGTGAGGAAGAGACAAGCCCCAGCCCTTGGTGACAGAAAGGTTTGTGGGATGGACTCTGCTGCATGCAGCATTAGAGCCCAGTGTAGCAAATCTCACAAGGGATTGCAGCACCAGATCTGCACCCCTAGGACAAATGGGTCCCAAGCCCACAATCCTCCTGTGGACAGCAGCCCAGTGGGAGCCTCCATTGGCGCAAACCCCACTCACCAGAACTTGAATATGATTCCAGTGGCAACCAGGACAATGATTATGGAGATGGTGATGGTGACGTACAGCTGGGGGTCCACACCTGCGGGACAGAGGAGCGAGGGCTGTGACGGCCACTCCCTCCGGTCCCCAGAGAGCAGCAGGGCAAGGGGAGGTTCCTGATGAGTTTTGCAGAAGGAGCTGCTCCTGCAGGGGACTGGGGTGAAAGAAGCAAAGGGCAGGTTTACCTTCTCCCCGAGGCCCGAATAAGAAGGGCCGCAGGGTGGCCGGGGTCTCGCGCAGGTTGAGCCCTGCGTTGTGCAGGAGCGAGTGGGAGTTGGGCTGCGCCGTCGCCATCCCGTGCGGAGAGACAAAGGTGTATCCCAGCGGTGGGAAGCCCGGGTTGGCTGAGTTTGTGTCGCCTCCATCCTCATCCGACACCGTGGGGCCCCACACGATGGCCCAGGGGTACTGGGAGGAGGGCATGCCATCCTCGAATCCGGAGGGGGTGGCGGGCCGGGCGCCCGCGGCCTGGCGCCTCAGCCGCACCACGTGCCGCAGCTCTGCTGCCCGCGCGGGCAGGGCGCGCTGGCGCGGCGGGGCCGAGCGTGGATCTGAGCGCGGATCCGAGCGGGAATCCCGCTCTGGCTGCGAGGTCCTTTCCCAGATGCAAATGGACCGTGGGGTCGAAGGGCTTCGGCGAGTGCAAAGAGGCCGAGGGGCCGCTGGGCCCCGAGAGCGAAGAGACCATGTGCCAGGAGGAGGGACGGCCAGGACGACGAGGAGGAGATGCCACAGCTGCAGGGAGTGGGTGCGGGAGAGGAGTGGAGGCATCCTGCTGCGGAGTGGGGAGAACAAGAGGAGAGCCTGATCTAAACGTTCCTCCTGCTGAAAGGCCGAGCAGCCGGGAGCAGCCCACCACCCACACTCCTGTTTTCTTCCCGCCTCACCTGCCAGTGTGGGAAGCTGTGAACCTACCAGGCACTGGGCTCCATCTCAGAGGCAACAGTGTCTTTGCTCAGTCAGGGTCTTGTCTCATCTTCTTCACTAGGAACCAAAAGGGAGGGGTGTCAGTGTCTCCTTGCAGGAGTGTATGCCACCCCAGGTGAGTTCCTGGCCCTGGCAGGCAGGATGAGGGGAGTCCATGCACACACACGTGCTCCCTCTCCTGCTCCCATGCCCCCCATGCGTGGAGGTGCATCGTCCCCTCCCGGATGCCAAGTCCACGCAGAAACGCATGGATTAGCATATGCTCACAAAAGCAAGGAATGATCTCCAGAGCACACGTGCCCGGGCACATGCGCAGCTTCCCCAGGGACTCCTGTCTGAGGGCCGAGAGGGGGATTCAGCATCTTTGTTTGCTTATCGCTGGAACAAGTTGGAATCTTAATTCCTGTGTTTATTTATAGTCTGGAGTGTGTAATCCATTTATTAAAAGAGAGCCTCTTCATTGTGTGCCAGAGCGAGGCAGTGAGAGGGGAAGCACGAGAGTGGTAAACCAAGATGACTGAGAAAGAGTGAATCAGCGAGAAAAAGTCCAGCCTCGCTAAACAATTTAAGAGAAAAAATATGCCTATCAAATATTTAGTATTTACTTTCCTCTTAGCTAACATGAAATTACCTTCCCACACTCCTTGTCTTAACGTCCTCTGCATCGTCCCGTTCTTCCCTTTCTCCCCTATCCCTCCGTTTTCTCTTCCACCTCCCACAGCTGAGCAACAAAAGCACGGGGTGAGGTCAGGTCCGCTAAGCTGGGTTTGTGCCCTGGACGCTCAGCACGCTCCAGCCCCAGCGCGGTGCTCGGCAGCCCGGCTGCCCTTGATGCCTTGATGGCCCTTCCCTCAGCCGGCACAGCGCCGTGCTGCCCCTTCCCCGGCGAGCTCCTGTGTGCCTGACCCCGGCTCCTCTCGGCAACCGCACGCACACACAGCACAAAAAGGAAAAAATCATGCGAGATGTTCAGCCTGCTCCTTCATCGTGAAGGGGAGAGCATGAATGCCGACAACCCCACGGTCATGCCCTCCTGTGGCTGCCGGGATGGAGAAACAGGGATGCTTGGCTAAGGGAGTCAATGCAGAGGCCAACCCTGCCCCTCCAGCCCTGAGCCAGCTGTGCTGCTCCTCCCAGCTTCCAAGGGGTAAATGCCATCCTCCCCTGCTCACCCCATGCCCTGAACAAAAAATGCAGCTCCTTCTGCGTGGGAGGCTTCCTCTTGCTGAGGGAAGAGGCCAGGACTGGCTGTGATGTACACCTGAGAAGAAGGGCCAGGAGGAAGGGCACCCAAGACTAAGTAGCTGTCTAGCTCCTGCTGCATTAACCGGGTATATTTTTAGTTCCCTTCTGTTAAATATTTAAACAAAGTTCACAGGAAAAAAAAAAATTGTTGGCTAATGTGCCCTGCCCCTCCCTCCAGGGCAAGATCAGTCTCTGGAGGGATCCAGAGATGAAGATGAGGAGAAAAGAGCAGCTATTCAAAGCATTTCTTTGTTCTTTGGTCCTGAACCTCTAAGCCTTGGAGGGGACTCAGTATTAAAATGCAGCTCTGCAGAGAGGCAGCAGAATGGAGTAAGTTTCTTCTGAAGCCAGATACTGGCAAGATCTTGGCCATCTAGATTATGATCACGATGCCGTGGAAGATCATGTCTGGCAACACAAATCCATTGACAGAATTTATTTTGGACTTTGAAAGGGAGGGAATTCCAAGCATGAAGGACCTCCTTGTGTGAATCCCCAGGACAGAGGACACACAAGTTGCAGAAGAGGTTTCAAAGGTGGCTTGGAATGCCTGGGGCCATGCCTGGGACTCACCAGGGGACAACAAGTCCCTGGGATGAAGAGCCTGCTCTGCTTATGGCACAGCACTCTCAGTTGCAGCTCAAGTCTTCAGGGGCTGGGGGCTGTTTTGCATCAGGAAGCAGGAGATGTGGGGCTGGACAGTGCCATCCCAGCAGGGGTGACCTTCTCCAGGTGCAGGTAGTGTGGTACAGTAGTGCTGCATGTGTAACCTCTATCACTCCTCCTAACAGCAATGGCTCGACCCTCAGAAATGTGCCTGGGGGTAGGAATGCTGGGCTCACTGTGCTTACCCGGCTTGTTGGGAGATCTCATAATGGAGACATCACTGCTCTCCTAAACTGAGATTGTGAGCTCCAGTAATGACACCCCAGTCTATAGACTTCCAGGGTTGAAAACCTGGGAATAAGAAACCCCACAGAGCCAAATCCTGGATGGCTTTCTCACATGATTGTCTAAATTTCAGCCCTATGGAGCAGATAACGTATGGAATGAGCTGTCAAGCGGCGAGCCCCAGCACTGACCACCTCATGCACACATGGTGCTGAGGAAGGGACAGCCCACACACAGGGGTGCAAGCCTCAGACTGGACACACTGCTGTGCATGGTTTCTGCTGCCTAGAGCGAAGGGCTGGTGATTCCCAATGCCTTCACCCCCAAAGGTGGCTCCAGAGGGATGCAGGAATGATGCAAAGTCAGTTGGTCGGTTGATGCAAAGTTGTCAACACATTCTGGTTTCTTAATGAGGTTGTGGCCAAAGACTGAGAGTGTGTCCTGCACTGGCACACCCAGGGCTGATTGTGGAGGAGCTGGGAGCAGGAGAGAGGTGTGTCCTGTGGCATGGAAGGTGTGGAAGCAAAGGAAGGTTTCAGGTGAAAATACCAAGCAGTGCATGCTGGATTCCACCGTGCTTGGAGGGTTTGTGTTTAAAATGGAGCATAGATGTCCCTGTGGATTATTGACTAAACAGCAGAAAAAGCATGTCTGGGGCACTCTGCGGTCAGCCACCGGCAGCAGGACTGTGTCCTGGGCACCGACCCTGCTGTGTGGGAGGGCAAGAGTAACACATGCCCTTCATTTGGCTCTGGATGCAGCTCCCAGTGTGGATCCTGAATAAACTGATATACCTTCAGAGCAGAGGAGGGGATGCCAATGCTCTTACTGGGTGTGTAAATCCCACCGTATACCATTCAAGAAACCTTTGTGTACCAGAGCAGAGAGACTGGATTTCTGCACCAGTACCTCGTAGCAAGACTGTTGCTTTCATATGTGTTTCCCAGGTCTAATGGCAATAAAACTGGACACAGGTCCTCCCAGGGTCTGAACAAGAAACCTGTATACTTTCACTCTAGGTACAGAGCCTTCATCTCAGCGTTCCGGTCCTGTGATGCACAGATGACAGAGTGTGAATGACAAAGCTATTTACCCAGGGCACTTCATTGAGCTCAGTTTGTGAATCTTGGTGCTTGAAAGTAGTGAGTAAGAATTATGCTGTTCTTTGCTACTGCTTATGGACCCCACCATCACTCCAGATTGGGGCTAATCTGCTAGGAGCTGCTCTCATGCATTTGCAGGATGGAAGCATAAATCCTGCTGCTGTTCCCCACACCCATCTGTGCTTCCTCCCTCTTTGTAAGTCTCCTGCAGCATGGACTTGCTGTTGCTGGGACATGAGAGAGCATATCTCAGTAGCCAAGCCCCAAAGCATACATATCAGTTCACCAAGCAGGGCTGGGAATTTACATCCTACCTAATGGCTGGGAGCAAAGCCTGCTGCACTCCTGCTCAGAGCAGGGAGCTCTGACTAAACCCTGAATGTGACACCCTGAGCTCTGGAGTTCAGACACTCCTGTGCCCCTGGAAAGCCCTGGGATTCGCTTATGATAACTCCTTCTCCATGTTCAGGATTCTTGTATACCTTAATGCCATAGATAAATCCTATCCAAACAAAAAGGGCAACACAGGAGTAAAAGAACCAAGGTGCCAGCTGTATGCTGTAGCTCCCTCACATCAAGTGCAATCTGTAACCTTCTGTTACAAAATGCTGAAGTTTGACAAATTCAAATGAGGAACAATACTATTAATAAAGAGGGTCACACACTAGCACAATTCACCTAGGCAGGTGGTGTGTTCCCTACTGCCTGCAGCCTCTGCCTGGCTGTATTCCTAAAAGAGATGCTACAGTTCAATCAGAAGTTATGGGCTCGGTGCAGGAAATTAAATTGGTGAAATTCTCTGGCCTGTGCTCTGCTGTAGGTCAGTCTCGATGATCAAAATGGTCCCTCCAGCATTAAAATCTGAGAATCTCACAGCTTTCTCAATGCCTAGCTGAGATCAGCTCTGACTGGAGAGCAGTTGGATGAAGCCAAGCGCACACAAGCCGTGTTAGCGAGGAGCGGGTAGAGGCTCCTTCCATCCGGGGATGGGAAAAGAGTTGCACCCGATTCTGTCTGGCTCATCTGGCAAATGATGATCTATCTGTATTTTTGTAACATCTAGAGCTTGACTGCTGTGATACTGTGCCTCTAGGAATGAAGCTGTCTGCTCTCAGAGCACTCCAGCTAGTTCAGAATGCAGCAGTCTGTTTGCTCGGCGACTCAAGCTGCCGGGAATGCATCACCATGCCCCTCTGCACCCCACATCGCCTCTCCTCGCCTTTGAGCACAGAGTCCAGTGCAAGGTCTCCAAACTAGCATTCAAAGCCCAGCATGGGACAGGCCCCAGTGACCTAAGCAATCAATCACCTCTCCTTATGCAGCGATGACCTCACATGACGGATATATTCCACTTGAACAATGAAATTGCCAACGAGTTTGGGGAGAGGGGGAAGGGATGGAAAAAGGGTAAAGAGGCTCATGACCCTGAAAAATGGAACATTCACAAGAGCTGGGCCAAGATTATGAAACTTACTGCTGGCTGAAATAATGCTCACCATTAGCAACCCCGCAGCACCGAGAGCTTCATGCAAATCCTTGCTTCGCCCAGCTCCCCCACTGCAATGATTCCACTCGAAGTAGTGATGGAAAAATCAAAACAGACCTGAGGAGGACCTGGCCCTCCTTACAGAGAAGGAATGTATGGTTGGCAGTCATTTTTTAATCTCCCAGACAGCACTAAGGGCTATGGTGACAGCTGCTGATACGAGATTGTGATCTGGGACCACGGAAGCCAGCAGCTATCTCCAAGCACTGAGCAGAGTGAGTTCAGGCACTGGCAGCGAGACCCCCCCACACTGCGTGATGGCCTGGGCACACCACACCTGTATTTATCTCAGTGGCCACGGGCAGCCCCGAGTTCATGGTCCAAGAGGCAGAGATGCAGTCATTACTGGTTTGGCAGCAGGAAACATGAATCCCGGTGTCGGTGAAAAGGGGTTATGTATATGCCCTGCTGTATTCGGCTGGGTGGGGACAGGGAAAGGGCGGAATCCCAGAGCAGATGACCCAGGGAGACAATTCTGCTGCACTCGGAGGAGTTTTGGCAGCTGGGATTGTGTATCTGAATGCTGGTACCCTGGGGTGGAGATGCCGAGCCCATCCAGGGAAAAAGTTCCTGCTATGCATGGGGCTGGGGGCAGCGTCTCCCAGAGCTGGCTGAATTTGGGGGTTGGTAGTTGGAATGCAGCGGCTCACGTCAGGCTGCTCTAGCTGATGTCTGAGGCTGAGAGGGTTGGAGGCAGCACCCAGGAGGATCCAGCAGGATCCCGGAGGGGCTGACACTGCTCACCCTGAGTCAGTGCAGGTCCTGCAGCGTTCAGTGGCTTGCTGATAGGAATTATTGTGCCAGGCTGCAAGGGTAAGCACTTATGGTAATCCTAGGCTGGGGCAGAATGCGGGGCTGGAAGGGTGATGCTGCATTTGGACGTTTTCATAGCAAAGGAATGGGTGTGTGAAGCCCATCAGTGATCCTCTGAGCTTAAGTCTCCCTGCATTTGGGAACTGTAAGTGTGGCCCCATTCCAAGCAGCACTCTAGGATGCCGGTCCCCTGCCATCTAGTGCCTGCCTGCAATACATGTCATGAGTCTGACAATCTTCTGCCTCCCAGTTTCCTACTGTTCCCGGGCATCCAAGTGCTTCAAGTGCTGAGTCTCCACATCTGAATTGCTCTCTTTTGCAGGGTGCACCCTTGGCCAGGTAGGAGGTGGGATTGACCCCTCTGTTTCCTTTCTCCAGCTGCGCCAATTTGGCTGAAGTCGCCTTCCTCAGCGCAGGCTCCAGTGCTCCAGCACAACAGGTCTGTGATGGAGCCCGGAGCTGGAGGGTAAGAGGCAGCGATCCCTCGGCTGTGCCCCCTCCCTCCCGGCCCCTCAGGCGTCCCCTGTCCCCGACTAAAAGAGGAGGAAAAGGAGGGGGAAAGAAGAAGACAGCCGGCTAGAAGGAGACAGAGCACTCAGATCGGGAAAGAGAAAAGAAAAAGGGGGAGAAAGGACACAGGGAAGGAGACGGGGAGAGATGACTTGGAGACGGGCACGCAGCTCCCCTCCTCCCCGCCCCTGCAGCCCCGTCCCCACTCTGTCCCCCAAGCCCGGGCCGAGAGGATGAACTTACCTTGCGGGGAGACGAGTGGGGCGCAGCCGGGGCGGCGGAGCAGAGGGCTGGGGGAGCACAGCTGCTGCTGCCCGTGCCTCTCATGGCCAGGACGAAGGAAGGAGAGGAGGAGGAGGAGGAGGAAGAGGAGGAGGAGGAGGAAGGTTTGCTGAGGCTGAGCCTTGGCTGAGGGAGAGGGAGCGAGAGATGCCTTGAAATAAACAGCTGCCGAGGACTGGTCCAGCCCCTCTTTCTCTCTCTCTGTCTCTGTCTCTCTCGCTCGCTGCCTCCCGTTAACCCCATGGCTGCTGGCACGGGCGCGCCCGGCCCCGTGGCCCCCGCTGCAGCCCGCGGGGGGCGCCGGGGCTCCGGGCCGGGCAGCGGCCGGGCTGGGGCAGCGCGTCCCCCCGGCCCGGAGCCCCCTGCCCCGGCGGCGGGCGCGACGGCTCCTCCCGCTCCCTCCCGCCCCGCCGCGCTCCCGCAGCCCCGCGCCCGCCGGACCTGCCCCCCGCCGCCTCCCGCCGCTGCCCGCACGGCGCGGCTCCGCTCGGCTCCGCTCCGCTCCCCCGTCTCGTCGGTTATTTCGGGATCTTCACAGGAAGCGATTAGGTTGCCATGGAGAGAGGTGTCTCCAAGGGACCCGTCGCTCCAGCTCGCTCCGGCGAATGCCACCCCCGGACCGGTCCGTCCTTGGGGGCGGAGGCCCCCCGGGATCCCCCTCCCCCGGGCTGCCCTCCGGGGCTCGTCCCCGCCGCCCCTCGCCTTCCGCCCCGCAGCAGTGCTCTCGGGGAGATGCTGCCCCTCGGGCCCGCCCCCCGTCCCCCGTCCCCGCATCCATCATCCCCGGGCTTCGGGCCCCCGGGCCCCCGTGGCCGCCGCGATACCGGGAGGGGGGGGGCGGCAGAGCGGCGGCCCCGGCGAGTCGCACCCCCGGCGGGGGTTCGGTCGAGCCTCATGGGCAGAGCCCGTGGGACACATGGGTGAGGTAGGAGCGATGGGGAAGCGGCGGGGGGAGGAGGGGGATCCGTCCAAGGTGTGTTTTACCCGTTGAGAGATCACCCAGGTCTTTTGAGCGTGTCCCCAAGCGCGTTTCTGCCAGGGATCGATGGGATGCGTCTGGAAATGGTGGGGATGTGACAGCAAAATTAAAGAAAGAAGCTGATGTGCCTTTGAGGGGCCGAGTGTTTCACAGGGAACATCTCCCTCCACCATCAAGAACCAAACAGAAAGCACAGACCAAATCAGAAGGGAGAAGCTGAGCAACCAACGGGTGAGAGAAGAAAGTCAATGACAGAGAGACAGTTTCCACTCCAGGGCCTGAAATATGAGGAAGCAAGAAAGTAATTTCCTCAGATCCTCGAAAACAATCAAACTTTTCATCATAAAGCGATGAGGAAAGACTGTGACTGACCCTGGGAAAAAAAAATACCAGAAAGAAATAGTAGAGACAGCACAGAGCTGTAAAGCAACCTGCCACTGCATCAGAGATGCACGCAGGTGACAAATGGACACACAGTACTAAGCCTGAGCATGACAGGATGGCCAGAATAGTTCATGCCAACTTTGGATAGGTGTCTGAAGGGTCTGAGTCTGTTCCTCACCAGGCCTCCTGCGATCTCCTGTGCTCTTGAACCAGGCTGCTCTGAGCTTTCCAATGCCAGGATATTTGAGTCTTGTGTGTGAATTTGTGAGCATGTTTAGGAGAGTCAACAGGTTTTTCACGTTTGGGAGTGATGTTGGTGTGTGTTTGGAGGGCTAGCACAGGGATGGGGATGTGTGAAGGCTCGCTGTCACCGGGAGGTGTGGTGTGGGAGGAGGACACTGCGGGCAGTGGTGTCAGACAAGCTGAGGTTTGTGTGAGATGCTGCACCACTGTGTGTCACCAGGCACGCACACGCCAACCCCCCCGGCTTTTGTCCCTTTCGTGTACACGGGGCTTTATGTCACAGATTATCCTGGCTCCTGTCACACTCCAGCCTTTTCATCTCTAGCTCTCACAGGACTTGTACAAATCATCTGCACAAACCTTGCTCAATGATCCCTCACACGCTCATCCAAAGAAACCCCTGTACAGATATGGTGGAGCAGAACAAGTCAGCGTTCAGCTTGTCTCACTCTCTGTACTTCTTTTCCTGCTTTCTCACCTGGGAATAACAGAGGGTAGAAAGCTCTGGAAGGGGCTACATCAGGCACACAGGCTCTCTCTGACCTTTTCAAATCCTGACGAATGTGTTTAGTATAATTGGGAAGCACAAAACAGAGGAGAAATTTCAACCAAGGAAAGGTCAACTAAAGGGTGAAAATCCAAATGACGCAAACACTGAAAATCCCCCTGAAGAGTAAAACTACAGAAGGCAGCAAAAGGAGTCAGAAATATGAGAGAGGACAAGGAGCAGGAATTGGTCCCATTTTTTTAGGGACCAAGGAAACCTTGGTAGATGTCTAGGGGGGAGTCAGGAAAGCCATCAAGATGATGGGAACAAAGAGCTCAAGGGCTGATGTCACCTGTACCTCACTCTTACTTGATATAAATGGAAAGGCTTGTTTAGTTTCCTTTTCAAAGGAAAGCTAATGTAAAATTACATGGAAATTTGGGGGGAGAGATGGAACCAGGTGTTACTGGCTGTTATTTCTGTTTGGCAGTGATCACGTACAGATCATTTACACCCAGGAGTCCTGAACCCAGGCAGGCCACTGCTGCTGGTTTTCCTGTTATTTCCTTAAGGGAAGAGAGACCCATGTTGTTGCCTTGCTACCTGCAGAATCCTGCCTATCTGTCTGTCTGTCTGTCTGTTAGTTGCCATGGATTTGACAAAATGACCAGACTCTACAAGGTAAATAAGCTCCAACAAATTCTACAAAAACCTGCAGTCTGACAGAGGAAAGAAATGCTTCCAATGCCTGTGCTGGAATAGAGCCTGTAGCAATGCTGCTGGGCAAAGCCCCACAGGTCAGAGCAGTCCATTCAACAGGCCAAAAGAATTAAGCAGAAAATGTTGGTAAAGCTGTGTTATTTCAGAAACAAAACAAAAAGCTATGAACTATGTAAAAAAAGCTGTGTAATGTTACAGAGTGATGGGGGAGCCCAGTAGAAGAAATTGCCCTTCACAGACATGGCAAGCTGTGGAAAGGGTGCCATCAAGAGACCCCAGCTGAGGGTATGGTAGTGGAAAGCACAGAACACACAGGAAAAAATGTCCACAGAGAACCCGGTTCCCTCTGCCCTATTGCTCATCAAACAAGGGGTTAATAAGCTTTGGAATATCAGAGACATCCCAGAAGACTGGAAGAGAACTGTGCCCTGTGAATATTTGTAAAGAGCAAACAGAAGACCTGAAAAATTCTAGGCAAAGCAACAAAGAGCTGATATGAGATTCTCCAGTTAATGCCAATCAGCCTGGTTTGGAGGAAACTGATCTTGCTGCATAAACTTGTTTTGTTCTTGTCAGTCTTTGATGTGACTACAGGTTTGTTTGGGAAAGGTGATGGCTTAGATCTATCCAGGCTTCTGGAAGTGTTAATTTCCCAAAGCATGCTGATAAGAAAAAAAAGCGTTATGCAACATTAAGAGAGCAGGAGGTTAAGTGAGCTGGTTAACTCCATTTAACGCCCTGTAAACACAAAGGAGGTCATCCCTGGAAGCCCACCATTGAGTGGCAGTGTTTCTTACGTGGATGCCCAGGAATGAGCCCTGGGTCAGGTATGACTCACCATTTTACTCAGTGCTTGGTGAGCAGATATAGTTCATCCTGACACAATTTACTGAGGGCACAAATATTGTTAGAATGTTAAAAATAATGAGGATAGGACCAGGACAGAGTGACCTGCCCCTTTCAGTAAGGTGGTCATTCTCATAAAATTTCTTATAAGACTGTTGAGACCAAATTGTACAGCCACGAACAGGAAAAAAAATGCCCATGTCTACAGGGAACAACTTCCAGTCCCAAAAAAAGTGCTCTGAAAAAGATATGGGGATTATAACAGGCAGAAAACTGCACACAGAATCAGTGGTCCAGGCTGCAGCAATGAATCTGAAGTGATGATCCCTGTCTGTGTAAAAACAGAAGTAAGGATGGGAAGCAAGGAAACTGTTAAACCTCTCTCTGTGGAGTAAGTCTCATGCTGGAAAACTGTACAGTGCTTTATGCTCCATATTTTAAAAATAACTTTGAATCAAAGGTGATATGAAGGCTGGAGATCTCAGTAATTTAAAGAGGTCAACCTGTTTAATATATCAAAAAGCAGAACGAGACATGACTTGTTTGCAGTATCACTCCTTTCCTGGAGAAAAGTCTACCAAATATTCTGGCAGAGAATAACAAGAGCCAGTCACTGGAGAGTGATTAATCACAGAAACAAACTACCTAGTGAAGTGCAAGATCCTCTCTCTTCTGGAGTCTTTGAATCACAACTGGAGGCCTGTCTGGAAGACAGTTCCTGGTCTGCAAAATCCTGAGGGCTGTGAGAGCAGATCAGAAGAAGAATCATTGTGCAGTTACCCTCAAGCAGCTGATACTGGGCTGACTTTAGGTGTGAGCCCTGTGTGCATTAACCCCGTACAAACAAGAGGGTTAAAAGTCTTTAGTATCCAATAGAGTCATGCCAGCCCTCCTTTGTCCTTATAGTGTTTTTGTCTCAGAGTCCGTGTTACACACAGCTGTGAAAAATCATCTCATGAGATGTGACTCTGCTATGCTTGGAGAAGGACTGGTGAAAAAAAAGTCCTCAGCATTTTAACAAGTTATTTGGATTCTGTGGTAGTGAAGAAAGGAACAACCTAGAATGAACCTGTTCAGCTCTAGACCTTTAAAGTGGGACAGTGAGCACAGAGGAAAGAAAGAGGATCTATAGAGCAAAGAGAATGGAGGTTCCCTTCTGCAAAGATCAGAGCAAGATCAGAAGAGAAGGATGATGCCAGAGGGTGGTTACAGCCAGGATCAGAAATCCCAAACTTTCAGAAATAACAACACAGAACTTCTCCATGTCACAAGATTTATCTTAAAATTATGAAATGTCGTACAGACTTGCTTTCAACTGCACTCTTCGCCTCCTACTTTCAGCTCTTTTGGTTACATGAAAATCACATTTCACAGTTTCCCTGTGACCATAAAGATAGGTGTCTGCTTTGTGAGGAAAGCAAAAGTATGGAAGTTACTGACTCCAGGAGGCTGAAATTTAATTTCAACACCCAGCACTCCAATCTAGGGATGAGGCCAAAGTTTTGCTAAGTTGTGGAGATGTCACCCATAACTTGCACTCATGAGGACAATGACCTTCTCATTCGGAGAGTGCAGGATTTGAATCATTCAAAGGACCTTCTGGTTTTTCCCCTTGATGCAGGATAAAAAAGGAGCAGACAAAAACATAGGGATCCAGCACACAGGACTTAGGAACTGGGGCTGAAGTGGAGAAGAAGAGAGCGAGCATCATGTAGCTAGGACGCTCAGACTGCCAGGCTTTATCTAACTAATAATGAAAGGCAGCAAGCGTGTCAGAGAGTGTGAGAGAAACAGATCGATAGAGATAAAACTGAGATGGAAGGAGCTGGCAAAGGGGTGGGGAAGAGAGTAATAAAACACTACAAATCAGCAAGGTTATGTTTGAGCCTGATTTGAATGCACCCTGCACTGCTGTGAGGACAGCAGGTGTGAGGCTACGGTGAATCTGCCTAAATACAGGAACAGAGAGGGAAAAGGAGGGAGGAGATGGTGCCCTTGTCAATATTGCCCTGTAACCTGCCTTCACAGCTCTCAGCCAACCTTACCTACCTTGCCTCTCCTTTAATTCTGCTGTATGGAGAAGCCCAAATACTGCTGGCTCTGAGAATACAGACTGATAGACTTCCCTCCTTCCCTGGGTCATCATGATCTTCCTGAAGAAATGTCTGTTGGGTAAAATGTGTCTTGGTCCCATTTTACCTGACTTGAGCATAGGAAATGCTCCTTACTACTTTATTCATTGAGGACCCAGGGAAGCTTCCAACAAAGCCCACAAAATGCTGGGTGTGAGGAACTTTCCTAGGAGAGCTCGTTGACTATTGACTCATTGCCTATGCTTAGTTACCAATGGAACATCATCAGAGAAGTTTCTTTGCTCAGCTTCAGATTTTTGAGGCAAAGGAGACTGTGACATCTCAAAGCTAAAATCATCAGAACACATAAATGAACGTCTGCCCTATAAGAGCAGGGCTGAGGGTTTGGGTACCTTCCCCTCTCAGGGCCCATGTTTGCTTCTCTGGCCCTGCAGTCAGAGCTGTTTTGCTCCTTATGTCTGGAATTAGTTTGAAGTGATGTCCACCTAATCTTCGTGTCATGATCATTAACATTAAAAGTTCAGTTTTTCACACTGACCATTGCTGTCCACACCATTGCCTCCTGTCAGCAGCCTCAGTGAGAAGAACAAACACTAAAGAAGCCTTAGGGACTGAAGAGGATGACCCTGAGAAGGAGTAGTTTCAATCCTTATAGCTGTACAAATGAGCTTGGGAGACAACGATCCATCTCCCCAAGGCAGCCATGGGTTGTATTTTCCAGCTCCGAAATGGTGCGTGGAGTAGAATTGTACCCCAAAGGAGCCTTCTCCATGACTCAGCCACAGCAGCTGTGTGACAAGAACTAGAGTCAAAGCGAGAGAAGAGAGTTGTTGATACTGGCAAGTAAAAGCTTAACAAACGTAGACTTTACCCAGATGAAGATTTCAAGATGTTACATTCATTTCAAGATGTTACACTTACAGAAGTCTGGCAAAGCACAAGTCAACTGCCTTTATTATGTGCTAAACTGATACAGCTGAAGACCAAATCTCTCGCTGGCAATCACATGCTGGAGTGCAAATTTGCCCTGATAGCTCTACAATTTTATCATGCTAAAAACATACTATCTGCATAGACTGTATCAGGCTCCCATCAATCTGTTGCCTCTTTTTCTTTCATGGAAAATCATTGTGGATTTCTGAAGGAGCCAGCCATGGGGAAATTTGGTGATGCACTGGAAACTCTTGGCCAAACAGTTTAATGTGGCTTATTGAAATGCACACTGGCTGCGCTCCTCCCAGTCCCCCTCACAACTCACCTCTGCCTACCCTGTGATTTGTATAAGATGAGAAGAATTCCAAAAGTTTGGGGTTTTTTTTTCCCAAATGAGCCCCACTTTTTATTCTCTCTCACCTGGCACAGGGAACTGTGCCCTCAACAATGACTGCATTGCTGCAGCTCATACACCCACGAAGAGGTACTTAAGGTGCACTACAAACATTTCTATCCTTGTGGAGCGTTTAAACTATCTTTTTATGGCCATACCCTGCCTGCATCAGGGATGCATTTCTTGACAAGTGCGATGGTTAATGATTCAGCAGATAGTATTTTTTTTTGTAAAAATTAATGCAGTAGAGGAATGGAGGCATGCAGGGATTTAAGAAATGCACAGCTTAAATTCGTAAGTACGGTTCTTTGCAACATAAGATTTTTTACATTTACATATCCCCAAAATACTGCCCAAAATAGTGAAATCTTAATGGTGTGAAAGCAAAAATGAGAGTGATGTGTGGGCACACACAAGGTATTCCATGCACCTCTTTTAGTTCTGGTGTGATGGTTATGGAATAGATCATTGAGATGTGAAAAACACCATGCCATATAGTAGTGCATCTCTATTCTCAACAGTTATTTCATCATTAATCATAGAATCACAGAATGGTTTGGGTTGGAAGGGATCTTAAAAATAATCTTGTTCCACCACCCCTGCTGGAGGCCAGGAGGTGTGCTATTAGACCACGTTGCTCAGAGCTCCGTCTATCCTGCGTTTGAACATTTCCAGGTGTATGGATGAAGAGCAGGTATTCACCAGACTGGCAAGACCCATAAACACGTGGATATTCATCTGGCACTGATTGCCATTTTGGGACACATCTCACTGTGGCTGAGCAGCCTGGAGGAGTTTTGACAGCGGATGGGTCATGAAAAATAAAAGAACGGTGAACAGACGCTGCTGGTTTCAGGGCAGGGCATGAAAAAAGTGCAGAACGGAGCTGAGGACTGGCTGGTGCCTGCGACCAGCAGAACCAAGGCTGCGATCAGCCGGTGGCCGCTGTCTGCCTGGGCAGAGGCTGCGCGCCCCAGGCAGACCGCAGCCCGGGCTGGCCCGGGGACATGAACGCTGCCGCGACAGGGTGACGAGGGCGGCCGGGAATGGCCTGGGATCGCCGGGAATAGCCTGGGGTGGCCGGAGGACACGGCGGACGGAGCGGACGGACCCGGCACGGGGGAGGCGCCGCCGCGACCCGCAACTCTCGGCCCCGCCAGCTGGGGGCGCCCTGGCGGTGCGACTGCGCCGCCGCGCTGCGCCCGGCCCGGCCAATGGGGAGGCGGCGGGGGCGGGACGAGCCGCGGCTCCGCCAATGGGCGGCGGGTGCGCGTCACACGCGGAAGCGGCCGCGGTGCGCGGCGGTGTGGGGCGGTGCGCGGGGCCGGCCGGGAGCGCCGGGGCCGGGGCCGGGGCTGCGGGGGGCGAGCGAGCGGCCGGGCCGGGCCGGGCCCGCCCGCCATGGCGGCCGAGGGCAAGGTGACGGGGCAGAGCCAAGAGCAGTTCCTGCTGCTGGCCAAGGCGGCCCGCGGCGCCGCGCTCGCCAGCCTGATCCACCAGGTGCTGGAGGCCCCGGGCATCTACGTGTTCGGGGAGCTGCTGGACATGCCCGCCGTCCGCGAGGTGAGAGCCGCCCGGCCCCGCGGCCTCGCCGGGCCCTGCCCGCGGCCCGCCGGCGCCGCCTGACCCTCTGTCCCCGCAGCTGGCCGACGGCGAGTTCTCCCCCGTGTTCCGCCTCCTCACCATCTTCGCCTACGGCACCTACGCGGACTACCTGGGTGAGGCGGGGCCCGGCGGAGGGGATGGATCCCGCGGGGCGGGAAAGGCTCCGGAGAGCCGGGGCGCGAAGGGCCTCGCTCCCCCGGGAGCACCCCCTGCAGCCAGGGCCCGCACGCTGTGCCTGGCTCTGCTTTGGGCCCAGCCTGCTGGGGTACCTGGCTGTAGTTAACGCTGCCCTTTGCCACCTGCCAAAGAGCGTCCTGACAAAGACGGTTTTAGGGGGCCAAGGGAAAGGCTTAGGTATCCGGTTGGGATGCACATAAATAACGCGTGGGACGGCTAGAAAGGCTGAGTTGAGGGTGGAGGGAAGATAGGCTACTCAGAAAAGGTCTTTTGAGCTGAGAATTGATGAGGACAGCTTGGCAAGACGAAGCACCACTTGGGGGATTGGTGTGCAGACGTTTTAAGAGACAGGTGTGGTACAGATGCTTCTGTGCAGAACTGGGAAACGAGGCACAAATTCTAATATCCCATTCTTTCCCCTGAACACAGCTGAAGCAGCAAACCTCCCTCCCTTGACAGAGGCCCAGAAGAACAAACTGAGGCACTTATCAGTTGTCACTCTGGCTGCCAAGATCAAGGTAGTGGCCCTGTTTTTCTTGAGTTTTCCTCCCATTGGGACTATCTCGTGCTAGTTACCATTGTGTTTCCACAGTGCATCCCCTACTCGGTGCTGCTGGAGCAGTTACAGCTGAAGAATGTCCGGCAGCTGGAAGACCTGGTGATTGAGGCTGTGTATGCAGATGTGCTGCGAGGGAGCTTGGATCAACGGAACCAGCGCCTGGAGGTGGATTACAGCATTGGGAGGGACATCCGGAGGGAGGAGCTTAGCACCATCACCCGCACATTGCAGGAGTGGTGAGGAGGAAGCCCCCAGTACTAACACCCAAAAAAGGTTGCAGGAGTGGCTGGTGGCTTTCCTGGATCCTTTGTGTGTCACTAAGGATGGGTGGTGTTGGGAGGTGACCTACTTGATCCCCTTTCCCATACTCTGACGGAAAGTAATTTACCAAATTCCCCTCTTTGTGTCTAGAGGGGTGATGGGGATACAGCAGTCTTTGCACAGTGCTGGCTGCTGGCAGAAGGCTTCCTGAGTGTTTATCTGTAGTTCTTAACCCAGCATGGCTTGGTTACCTATCTCCCTCCCAGATAATAACACAATTCCCAGTGTTATTACATCAGACTCCTGCCCCAATATCTTCCCTGCCTGGCATAGCAGTCACCTCCCAGTGTTTTTGGCCTCTGGAGTTGAAATCTGCTGTCTTTCACGTTTCTCTCTATGCTGTGCCAATTCCCTGGCCCATTCAGTTGTGGGTCTCCTCTCCAGGTGCCAGGGCTGCGAGGTTGTCCTGTCGGGCATCGAAGAGCAGGTGAGCCGGGCCAACCAGCACAAAGAGCAGCAGCTGGCCCTGAAGCAGCAGATTGAGAGTGAGGTGAGTGAGTGCAGTAGGGAGCCCCAGTGCCCCTCGCCTTAAAACAGCTAGAACCGGTACCCTGTGATTATTACAGTCTTCTCTGAAGTGAGGCATTGCCTTTTCCTGAGGCCAGAACCCCCAGGGACTTCTGCCTGAAGAAGAGTCCTAAATCAGCTTAATACTCCTCTGCAGTGCAGGGGCCTGGACAGATGTTGGCTCTTTTGCTTGATGTGAGCTTGCAGCTTTTAGCTCCAGGGCTTCCTTTAGAAACAAATTCTAAAAAAATCCAAAGTGAAACTAAAAGCACCTGTAGCCAAAAAAACCCCAGCTTTGGAAACCCATTAGTTCTTGCATTGCTGCTATTTGCAGGTGGCAAACCTGAAGAAGACCATTAAAGTGACAACAGCAGCTGCTGCAGCAGCCACGTCCCAAGACCCAGAGCAGCACCTCACGGAGCTCAGGGAGCCGGCCCCTGGCACCAACCAGCGCCAGGCGAGCAAGAAAACCTCCAAAGCCAAAGGGTGAGCAGTGTGGGCACACAGAGCGTGTGTCTGGGGGAACCCCAGTGCACTTTTCTCTGTGCACTTAGGGAGGGAGTGAGATATGAACCTGAGTGTCCACTTGGAACTTTCGTTTTTCTTTTTTTCCCCCTGTGCCCGCAGGCTCCGGAGCAGCGCGAAGATTTGGTCTAAATCAAACTAGTTGGATCTCCCTTCACAACTGGGAGGGTGAGAGGAAGAGGTTTGGGGGATGGAGGGGTAGCAGGGGTCCCAAGTGTGATGCTTCTGAGCTCTTCCCTGAGATACATCTTGCCAACTAACTCTGCTGCATGTTTGTTCTCTTTCCTGTCTTCCTTACCGACGTTCCAGGCAGTGTCTCCCTCCTTTCCATCGCAGCATTTCACACTCTGAGCTTCAGGTTGTACGCGTTGCTGTTTCCCCAACCGCTCAAGCCCCCGTCGCCACGGCCACGTGTTTCTCTCTTTCTTTCTCCCTGTCTTTTGACAGGTCAAATTCAGGAGCCATAAAGGTGTGACAGTCACCTTGGCCATCCCCAGGGCATCACAAAAGCTTGAAAAGAGGGTGCTGGTGCTCAGCAGTCGTTTTGGCTCTATGAGACCCCTGGGATACTTTGCTCCAGGACATCGTCTTTGATTGTTTAATCTTTGTTTTGCTAGGTGGGAGGGTAGTTTTTGAAGGGATTCTTTTAAAAAAAATATAAATATATTATAAATATATATAAAATAATAAAAATATAGATCTATGGACATATCTGTACAAACCTGTGCTCCTGTGGATAGTAGTGTCTCTTTGCCTCGTACACTGATCCTGGAGATTCCAAAATAAGCTGTGATATTAAGAGCCTTTGTCCTATTTTGGGGTGGAATATCCTCAAAGTTCTAGGTCCTCTTTTTAAAGGTAGTGCCACAGTATCTCTATTGGGATAATCCATGAAACAGAAATTAATTATAAATCTTATTTAAAGTGTTTTTTGTGTGGTTTATTTTCCTCTAGACTCTTCAGAAGGATTTTCAGATACTGTTAGAAGAAGGTGCAGAGACTGAGGAAAAAGTCCCTATTTGTGTCAATACTGTGTGTCCTGTGATCCTGGACAGAATGGGAAGTGATGTGGGGACTTGCCTGACAGGTGAAGGTAGCAGACTCAATGCCCACATGTGTGAGTTCTCACAGGATAGATGCAGCACAAGCTGTTCTTGGGTGGTGTTGGTGTCTGGTTGGTAAAAAAAATTGAGTCAGTGAAAGTGACTTCTGTGAGATGCCCAGGAAAAAAACTAACTCAGATTCTTCAAAGGATGCCTCCTCGAGGCTGGCTTGGAGCCGAGTCAGATGGATGTCAGTGTCACACTGCCTCTCCACGACGTGTAGCTGATGTAAATGTAAATTGACACCATGACTCCCACCCCCGCTTGGTTCTGTGCCTTGTGCCAAGACTAAAATTTGATTCCCTGAACCTGTGTTTCTGTGTGTGAGCAAACCATGGAAAAAATAATCCTGTGAAGGAAATCTGTGAGCTTTGTCTCTGGAGCATTGTTGGGTTCACTGGCTGGGGTGGATTTTCTTCTGGGTCAGCTCCCCGTGCAGACAGGTGAGAGTTGGAGCTGAGGTACTGTAGGTGTGAGCAAGTCTTGTGAAGAGGATGGGGAGGGGGGTGGGTCTGTGCCTGTTTTGGTGGTAGCAAGGTGCCATCTCGGATCTTAAACCCCTCAAAACGCAGGTTTAATGCCATATCACTGCTCTGCTGATTCCAGGCTGCTATGATACAGATCTGACTGTCGATGGGAAAACCCTGTCAACCGAACTCGCCAATTCCTAAAACTTGCAAGCAGCTTTGTTTGTTCCTCTGTGTGTGGTGGCAGGGCTGGGTGTGCCAGCTGGCTCTGCTGGGGACAGGATATGCCAGCTGTCCTGGAGTGAGGGCTGTCACTGGCTGCCATCTCCCAAGAGATCAAGCAGACCCACACCTTGCCCCTCTCTGTTGCATAAGGCATTGAGCACCTTGGCTGTAGTTGCCTGGCACAGAAGTGCCAAACAGGAGAGTTTTGGTATGAAGGTGTGCAGATGGGAGACACAAATCTGGCTGCTGGAACAGGAGGGGATAGCAGAGCCAGGATTGTGTACACCCACTTAGAGAGATCTAACGAATTTCCAGCCATAGGGAGCCTACCTGATGAATCCTGCTCTCCATAAGTTGTTGGGAGGGATTGTGACAAAGCTTCCAGCTTTTGTTTAAGTCACCTGAGCCTTCCTCCTTCTGCGTCACATCACATCACCTTCATCTCTGTCGGGGAGGAGAGGCGCTGTGCTTGCGATTGTCTGCAAGAAACAAAAGTGTCCATGTATATCAGATCTTCAGCTCCCTGGGAAGGGCTAGTCTGGGACCAAGGTATCAACAGGGGAGGAGATACCTGTCAAGCACCTGCCAGATGTCTGGCACCTCACATCCCTTGAAAGATTTGTTTCTTGCAAAGCCATTGGGGTGTGATGAGAAAGACAGGCTGAGGAGAATGGGCTGGGGGTGAGCTGAGCAGCCGGACAGAGCATGTGTCCTAACAGCCACTGGCTGATGTCCAGCGGGAGCTGGGCTGGAGCAGTGTCACCTCCAGGGAGAGCTGAAGTTACCAGTAATGGAGGAGGATATTTGTGTCCCACAAGAACCTGCTGCTTAGGAAGAGCAGCTGTAACGGCTCTTTCCCTTGAATGTCTCATCTCCTCTCTGGTCTGTTGGGCTTTGCTATCTTTAACCAAACTGGCTATTAGACACAGAGGGTCTGTTTCAGTGCCCTGAACCCACAGTTTAAATCCAGGCTGCAGCTCCCAGGAGTGAGCTGGAAGCCAGCACGGAGAGTTCCAAGCTGGCTGTGTGTGACAGTGCTCGTGTGCCATCCTGTGCAGCAAAGGCCAGGCAGAGCAGTGCCTGAGCTTTGTGCCACACACTGCCATCAGCCTTGGGAGCACAAGCTCCCCACAAGGGTGACAGCAGCCAGCGTGTGGACCAGTGGGGGTCTGGGGGAGCTTGCCACTCCAGCCGCAGGCTGTGCTGAAGCCCCAGGCTCGTATCCTCAGAGTTCAGTCACAGCTGGCACAGGTCCGGCTGTGTCCTTCTGCCATAACTTTGTTAGGGGACATCTGGCTCACCCCGCTCTCCCAGGGTCAACTCATCCCTCTGGGAGCAGCATTTGCCAAGCACAACCATAGATAGGCTTTGCTCCCCCTTCCCATTTGCCTACCTCTCAAGGCGGGCTGTGGTAAAAAATTTAGGAGAATTTGGGATTAAATACAGCTCGGAAAAATCTTCCATTTTGTTTACTTTTCAAAGGGAGCACCTTTTAAGACCTCCATTAAGAAAAGGAAAGCTGGAGGTAGCACATAAAATTACTTCAGACCTTTAGTAGGACTGAAAAATAAATGAGAGGGTTGCAGTGCAGAATGAAAGTATTGCTGCAAATTGCCTTGCTGGATGGCAAACAGAGGGCAGGAGCATAGGTTTGCCTTTGCCCTTCACCTGAAAACCACGCTTTTTATTTTTCTGCTCACTTCAGCTGTGACTTGAAATTCAGTTGGAGAAGATGTGAAGATTAATTAATTTGTTAACATTTATAAATCACTTTGAAGATGGCAAGAGTGAGGTAAGAACTGAGCATTATTCTAAGTTTTCATTTATAAAATCTTTATGTTTTAACCCATTTTTTTCCAAAGAAAAGACTGAGAAAACAGACCCTGAGTAGAGAACAGACATACCTGGGTACATTAAGCCCTACAAAGGAACCAGGTTTAGGAGGCTGTGGAAGAGAGCGTACAGAGAAATGTCCATCCTATAAGGAGGAGCAGGAGATCTGCCATCCCCAGCATAGAAAGTCTAAGAGCTCTTGTGCAGTGATTCATTGCAACCCCCTCTTTGGATATCTACATGGGGCTTTCATATGGGTTCAGAAAAGGGTGGAGGTAGGAGAGGACTTGAATTGCTCTATCGCTCATGTCCAACTTCTGCCAGCCATCTTCAGCTGCCCCATGCCAGGAGATAACCAGGGATTGGAGTTAATGATGGTAATTATTGCATTCTTGGGGCACAATTTCTTCTGGGAAGCTTGCTGCTCCCCTTCTTGAAGATGGTGAAGGTGCTGGACAGCTGCTGCAGTGCCCATCCATACCTGATGAGTGGGGGGAAGTGACACAGCTGGGCAGATGCCCTGCAGGACTTCTGTAAGGTTCTCCCCACCCTCCACTGCTCTGTGCTGAGGTGCCTCTGGAGTCAGAGGTGGTCTTTGTGTGCTCAAAAGGAGTCAATATTTTATTCAGTGGGGCTGCTGAGGCTGCCCTTCCCTCTGCTCTCCAGAGGGGACCTTTGGCAGGGTGGTTTGTTTCCTGATGAATGGATAGGCTGGTGTGTACCCAAGTGCTGTTACGCATTACCAAGTTTCCTTTGCACCAGTGACACGGGCTGGGGGACACATCTCTGGACAGCAGGTTCCCTCAGGCCTGTCTGGGGGCAGCAGGACGTGTGCCCATCACCTCCATGCTGCTGTGAGCTCTGGTGCCAGCTGAGGAGTGGCGCTGCAGGGTTGTGGCAATGCCAGCCAGACTGCATCTGCTGGATGATTGGGCATCTGTGGTGCCCCAGAGCTCCATGCAGGGATGCCTTGGCTCTGCTCCACCAGGGCAGTGGCTCAGTGCTCCTCTGAAGGCCCCTTGTGCCAGGTGGGTGCCTGCAGTCTGGTCTGTTGGGAGGGCTGGCACAGATGATGTGTGTCCCCCTCTGCTGCTCATGGGGCTGTACTTTTGCACAAAGACCCCCTGGAAACAGCAGCCACTGAGGACTGTGCCTGCTGCTTGCCACAGCTGGACCATCCTTCCTGGGATGAGGCCTTGGCTCTGCAGGATTCTCATGAAGAGCTAGGTAGAGTAGACAGAAGAATCTCACAGTTCATGTCAGCTGCTGCAAATGTTTCTCTCAGATCTCTGACATCCTTCTTGTCTCCTTTGTATGCCCCGGAATAGCAGCTCATTTTCCTCCTGTGACCCCTTTCCCTTTTTGCCATCCTCTCCATGGGAGTCTCTCTGTGTTCCCACCTGCAGGGCTCTTCTTTCCTCATCCGCTTTCCCAGTACTAGTCCCTGCTTAGCTGAAATACTCATATAAAAACCACCTGTTTTCCCTACTGCTTCCACAGGCACCCCATCTCTTGGGCGTTTTTCTCTCATCTGCAGTTTTCCAGGAGCATCCCTCTTGGTCCAGTGTGGAACTAGGCTGCCTAGACTATTGTCTGCCTCCTCTGCTGGTGGCAGGCTCTTGTCCTGCCAAGGAAAGGAGTTCATTTGCAAAATTCTTTGTGCAGTGTGCAATTATATTCCTGTTGTGATGAATTCAATAGGTGGCAAAATGTCAGCTGGATTTGAGAGCTGTGACCCCTTTACAGTAACAGGAATGTTCAGAATTCCTGTAGCACTTGTGCATGTGTTAAAAGCAACCCTGCACCCTCCTCTTCTGAGGACAGTAAAGCCCCAGTCCCTTCAGATCAGGAGAAAATGTTTCTGGGGAGGCTTTGCCTGTATCTGCCTCTGAAGCATCTAGCACTGGTTTCAGGACATGGGAAGATGGATGATCTCTTTGGTGGGAGCAAAAGCGAGGAGGCTCCTGGTGACCAAGTGTGATCTCTTACCACTATGGTCTCACAATCCCTTGCAAAAGCTTCTCAGGTGCCAACCCAAAATTGGTTGATTTTATTGTCCCCACTAGTCCCCTTGGCAGGCTGCCCCAGAACCCAACTGCTGTAGTGGTTAAATTTTTTTAATTTCCAGCTTAAATGAATTCACGACTAGTTTATATTCTCTTGTGCCTGTGTCAGCATGGCTCTAGCTGAAGCTGTACTTCCTCCCTGGTGTTTATTTCCCTTGAGTATAGACTTCACTTTGCTTAACTAACCAAATCAGCCCCCTTGTGCACTGTGAGCCCTCCATACTCTTACTTGCTCCTCAAACAGAGTGCAAAAGTGCTCTCTTACCTGCACTTCAAATTAAGCTTTCTTGGCTAGAAATGAGCACAGTTCTCTTCCACAGGTGAAGTCTGATCAGCATCTCTCACAGGCACAGTAACACTCACCAATAGCTACCAGAAATGCCTCCTGGATTGCACCTCTCCTCCTCTGGTGATCCAGAGTATTTCTTCTTTTCTGATGGTTATAGGCAATGCTCCAGTTTATAGCTTGATCTTAGGTCCTATGTTCCTTTTCCCTTTTAACTTTGTGCTACAATCTTTAGCCCTTTTTTCTGTTACTGACACCTTCAAGGCCACCTACATCCCCTGCATGATACCCTCATCCAATTTGGCAATGCTGCTGGGTTTGATTTATTTACTCAAGCATTTATTCTTTTGCAATCTTTGTTCTCCTTTTCTGTCATTAGTCAGGGATAGAAATTGTGAGGGTAGTGTCTAATCTTCCATCTTACCTCTGGACATTACATCACCAGCAGCTGGAGATAGGTACTGTCTGTTCTATTTCCCTTCCTTTTATTACCTTTTCCCCCCATGCTAAGTTTGTATTAAGTGCCCTCAGGATTTAAAAAGCCAACCAGATGTGAGGAGATAGTGGAAGTAATAATAACCAAAGTGAAGTTTCCCCATGGGAGCAGTTTTTGAAGTGCTGCCTTTAAAAAGAAAAATTCCCAGGAGGGAAAAAAAAATTCCAGTTACATTTAAGACAGGGCTGAAAAATAAAATCAAGTCCATTTTTTAGAGTGTTATGAAAAGTGAAAAAAATTATTGCAAATCAAACAAGTCAATTTTAAGTTATACACTGGATTGAGGTCTATTTTAAATCCTTTTGTTCCTCAGCACTGGAGCCAGTGCCTGTAGATTTTACAGGCAGTGCCTGTTTGTTTCCCACAAACCATTGTGCCCAGAGAGAGCTCTGTTTCCTGCAGCTCTTTGTGGTCCCACCTGCTTTGAAGCCCTCATTAAGTCAAAAGGTCTCTTCTTTGCCTTTCCCCCCTTTCCCTTCAGTCTAGCCCTGTGCCAGTCTGTTTCCCTCTCCTGCTCACAGGTTTTGGAAGCCCAAAGGGATCGGTATAATCGCATCACTTGGCCCCTCAACTGGCCAAGAACTCCCTCGCCCACTCCTGTGCCCACTCCCCAAATTCTCTGTGGGACACCCCAGGTGGGGTTGGAGTAGGGAGAGCTGGGAGATGGAGGTATGCTCCACTGCTCTCACATAAGGTCTGCATTCATTCCCAGTTCCATCCTGAGGTCGCTGCAGGTTTTCTGCTGGGCTGAGGAGCCCTCTACTGTCAGAAGCCTCCTTCCCGTTTAGGTAACGCCAGCCTCTGCTCCAGTGGAGTGAGCTCAGGAGTCTTGGGCTCATGTTAACCTGTGGTGCTAAGGCACTGTTTCCAGGCTTCCAGGCTTCCTTGTTTCACCCTTCTTGAATCTTCTTTTTATTTCCTTTTTAGTGCCCAATACCCAGATTTCCCACAAATCTGTAGGAGTTTGTAGGAGCAGCTGTCCTACAAAGAAAGGCTGAGAAAATTAAAGAGAATTTGCATTGTTCTGGAGAAGATAAGGTTTTAGGATGACCTAATTGCAGCCTACCAGTACCTGAAGGGCACCTACATGAAAGATGGAGAAAGACTATTTACAAGAGCACATAGTGAAAGGAGAAGGGGGATGGCTTAAAACTAAAAGAGAGCAGGTTTATGCTGAATATTAGGATGAAATTCTTTAATGTGACATTGGTGAGTCACTGGCACAGGTTGCCCAGAGAAGCTGTGGGTACCCCATCCCTGGCAGTGTTCAAGGCCAGCCTGGATGAGCTCTGAGCAACATGGTCTAGTGGAAGGTGTTCCTGCCCATGGCAGGGAGCCTGGAACTGAATGATCTTTAAGGTCCCCTCCAACCCAAACCATTCTGTCATTCTTCAAAGGGGAGAATTTTCACCTCTGCTCTCGGTGAACAGAGGTTAATGCATCCCAGTGTAGCCATCTGCACAGAGGAAGAATTATACAAGTGCCATTAATTTCTCTGGTTGTCTTCCAATCCCAATTCCTTTTGGAGTTCTCCATCTTGAAAGAGCACACTATGTTTATGTCCCTGGGTGAATGTCTTTTCTGCATTCAGTGCAGCCAAAAATACCTACTGTTTATAAATAAACACACCAATAGTTACTGACTGTTCAGTACATCTCCTCTTTTTCCAACATTTGTTACTTTCATTGTTCTTTGGATCCTCTGAAAGCTTCATCAGCACTGGTTTAATACCTTCTTTCAGATCATTAATCAAGTTACTAATGAGCATTAGTTTCAGAACAACATCCTACTGGAAATAATTTCACATTCTACAGTCTCTTTTCCCCCTCATTACTTGAAATCTATCAGTGAACTAAAATGTATAATATTGGCCCTTTTGTTGTTTCAATAATTACTAGCTTATTTTACATCAGAACATAGTCTTGTGTGGCTAGATAAAATGCCTTGTGCTGTTGTAACCTCTGACTCTAGGTTGCTGTAGTGCCTTTTTAATGCAACCCATAATTTAATCAGAAATTACCACAGTTGTTGGACAGGAACAATTTCGAGAAGTGAGAACACTTATTATAAACACTGAGACACAAACATTTATTTTTAAATTTAATGCATTTTGCATCTCTTATCTTGATTTAATGTCAGTTTACCTAGTTTACAGGTGTGGATATAATCTAATTTTTTATTTACAAGTATTTGCACCAGGTTTACTTTCCCAGACTTCTTTCTCCCCAGTATTCTATAATTCCCCCAGTATTTTACAATACTCGAAAAAGTACAGTGAAAGATGCTCAGCCCTTCAGGGCCACCCACAAAAACCTCTAAGGACAAAGTTCCCACTAGCCATAATGGGTTTAATTTTCATGATATATTTTCAATTATGGAAAACTGAATATGTAACTAACAAAACCACCACAGTTTCTGGTTTATTTGTGTGTAGCTGCTGCATTTTCTTCCAAGGTTATACTATCCATCTTCCTAGTAGCATTTCCAGCCTCCCTCCACCCTATTCTACCCACCTCCCCTTTCCTCTGTCCCTTTAAAGCATG
Source organism: Erithacus rubecula (assembly GCF_903797595.1). Lineage (NCBI taxonomy): Eukaryota > Metazoa > Chordata > Aves > Passeriformes > Muscicapidae > Erithacus > Erithacus rubecula. The sequence continues at coordinate 26,188,971 of NC_136658.1, forward strand.
TCAGGCCCCTCTGTCTCAATCCAGGTGCTTTCCTTGCTCCTTAGGAAGGCACTTTAGTAGTACCACTGAACTGCACTGATTTGGTGCTTGCATTCGTCCAATGTGAAGGTGACAGCTACGGGAGAAGGAGCAAGAAGGGATTTTGCCTCTCCTAGATGGATAAGGATGACATGCCCTGCCCATCTGAAATACAGTTTGATTTTCATGTTGAGAACACCCAACCTTCTCTTTCTCCATCTTGTTGGCATAGCTGACGAAATGGAAAAGTCAGAAACGGAAAAGTCTCATCCCAGCCTTTCCCAGGCTCTGATACAGGAGGTAGAGTGCTTTTAAGGGGAACCATTTCACTTGAAACTGTAACTAATAGGGAAAAAACTAACCCCAGGTAGGTGTGTTCCCTTCTTCGGAAAAAACCTCCTGCTTTCTGAAGTCAGAATTTCATGCACTGTCAGCCTGGGGCAAGCAAAGGGGTTGCCCTCTCAATAAACTTCCCCTACTTCCTGGTTTGGGATCTCTGAAACTCTCCCCTGGGCTCCTGCCTTAACACAAAGCTCTCCTCTCACTGACCATCTTTTCCTATTCCTAGACCACCAGTGCCTTGGTGCCCCTGGAGAAGGCTGATACCTCGGGACTGGCTGTGCAGCAGTTAGCATGGCTCAGGCAGCCAGGTAAATCACCCTCCACTGCGGAGTGGAAGAGCACGCAAGGGTCCTACCTAAATCCAGGGCAGCACCCAACAGGCAGCAAAGGCTGAATCCAGATAAAAGGATTTGGGATTAGACCAAGATTAGGAAATCCATGCCCAAAGAGGAATGGATCCTCATGACCAAAGGTCAGTGCTAATCCCCACCACCAACACCTTCCTTCCTGTTCTTAGACATCTTCCTTCTCCATCTCAGACATTGCCTCAAAACCTGGCCAGGACTGGGCAGCTGGTTACTGCCACCATCTCCCTGCAGAGAGCACCTTTCTGAGCTCAGCTGGTTCTTCTCTGGATCACATCTTGTACTGGCTCAAGACTGCCAGAGGGCTGCTGCTGTTGAAGTCACCTCTTTCACAGTCTGGCAACCCAAGATGACTTCCATGAAACCTCCTAAGCCCTGCTCTTTTCTGTGTCACTCCTCCTTCAGCCTTACTCTCTTCAGGGCTTGCCTTGACTATGACACCTCCAGAAAGTCACTCCACTGCCAAGGGCAGTAGGCTGCTGTCTTTGAAGTCCCTTCCAAACCTAACTATTCTATGACTCCAACTGGGTTTGCCATGGGACAAAACAGCACAGGGAAGTGGGGACAGAGCTTGCAGCAGCCACAGCTTGGTTCTGCACCTCCTTGAAGGGTGTAACACATGCAAACTCTGCCCTGAGCTTCCAGAGGGTGGATGCTGCATCCTTTTTTTAGGGCAGGACAGTCAGTCCCCAGCAAGGTGTGTCTCTGTTAGTGCCCACACGTACAGCAGAGGGATACACCGCAAGATCCCAGCACACCACTTCCAAGTGTAAGTCATGCACTGATTTCCTGCCTTCTGTTCCAAATAAACTGATGAAAAGGTTTGTGTAAGGGTGTGTGCCAAGAGCATGAAACTGGCCAAGAACTCAGGAGATCTTCCCTGGTCCTATATTCCTTATGCCTCTCAATTTCCAGCTAATACTGAAGAAGTTAAGAAAAGGTCATTCATAACGTCAGCTGCGGTTGCAGTGATATAATAAGAAAATAATGGAAGTATTCCCTGTCTGTGCAGGAACCCCAGAGGCCCAATTCAGGGCTGCACAGCTGACCAGGCAGCAAGAAAGACCAACCAATTTCCCTTGAGTGCACAGCAAAACTACAGCAATTAGAGGGCTTTTTTTTTCAAATGGTGAGTTCTTGGGTCTTCTTTCACAATTTTCATGTTGAGCATCATCTCGCTCTGTGACTACAGGGGAGGCTATTAGGCTATTTTCTGTAAGAAAACAAAGCCTCAGAATTTAACACCAAGCTTCTCAGCAATTTTCCAAGGATGTGAAAGAAGTTACTTAATTCCACAGCAGGCACAGGCTGAAGGTAAAGACTGATCCACCAATTCTTTACAGTTTGTTTCTTTATTCAGTAAACATCTAGTTACAAGTTTCACAAATTAAAAAAGTGGGGGGAGCTCATTGAAGAGGGGTCAGGGGGCCCACAGGCTGATCCAGCTTTTGTTCTGCTCCTCCCTTCTCCAATGCACACATCCTTCTGCTTCTCCACAGATGCCCCAAGGAGCAGCAGGGGAATCAAAGTCTTCATCCCGGTGAGGGGACTGACAGGGGGTTCTAGAAGAATTCCCTCATATTCCTTTCACAGGGGACTAAACACAAACTTCAGAACCAGCCCAACCCAGCACAGAAAGAGTGGAAAGGATGGAAGAGGCAAGGTGGCAGCTCCTCATGACCAGCACTACTGGCAGAAAGAACAGAGCCAAGGGACAGCAGAGGGAATGGGCAATTAATGTGTTCCTTGCACATCAGTGAGATTCCCCATGCCCCACTGCAACACCCAAATGGGGTGAAAAAGAGCAATGCAGAAGATTAGTTGCTTTGTTTTAATTCTTAAGTGGGAGGGAGGTTAATACTAAATTTGAGTAGGGTCCAAGTGGTGCTTTGAAGGGGCTTCAGAGTTTCACTGTCTGTACCTGGGAGGAAAGGAAACATAAAAAGAGTAAGTGGCGCCTAGAATGCAGAAGACAGATAAAGACATGTTTAAACCTGATGTCTAGACATCAAAAAAAGGGGAAAATGTCCCTTTTCAAGTACTAGATCACATCCTAGTGAGCTCTATTCAAAGCACAGGAGAGCAGACACCAGAGCTTACTCGTATTTCAAACTGGATGGACAGTAAATGGTCTCCAAGTACTACACAATGACAATATAAACACTCTACAGATTGCAATCCTACATCACATCTTACTATTTCAGCCATCAGTTAAGGCTGACACCACAGGTCTTTTGTTCGTGACAAAGCTAACTTAAACAGCTTCCATCTTCCTGTTCAGCTCAGCATCTTCTCAAAATTCACACCTGCTCTCTCCAAGTGGGAAAACCCCTTTGCAACAGGAATTTCAAAATAATGTGAGATTAGTGCAAAGAAACAAAATAACGCTCTGGCAAAGAGGCAGCCCCAGAGCAGAAGGCAGGGAAGGAAGGTGCTAAGACTCACAGGAGCGTGTAGGTAGGTCTGGGGGTGGCCGCGCTGCACCCCCCACAGGTCTGCTCCGCCTTCACCAGTCGTACCGGCGGGACTGTCTGGAGGGAGAGTCCTCGGGGCCCTGGATGGCGAGCCGGGTCCCCTCGTGGCGCCGGGCGCCGCCCTCGTGCCGCCGGTACTCCAGGCCCCGCTGCGGCCGGAACCGCGACGTCTCCCGCCGCCACTCGTCATCAAACGCGGCCGCGTCGCCTGCAGGGAGAGCGGCTCAGGTGGGGAGGGGCGGGCGGGAAGGGGCGCCCGGCTTTGCGGGAGGAGGGCACGGGCACCACTCACTTTCATCCATGTTGATGTAGTCCTGCCTCTCCTCCTGGTCACCCGTGCGGTGGTTCCGGGAGCGCTGCATGATGTGGGCCCTCTCCCTGATGTGGTGTCCGATGGACATCTGTTCCAAGCCGCTGTCCGAGTCCCTTACGGTTCGTCTCGTCTCACGGATCTGGGGGCAGAATCCCACATGGAATCAACATTTCCACTCCTTCTCCCAGCCCCCTAAGGCACCCTGACTCCTGCCTCTGGTATTTCAGCCAATTTGCACTGCCACCACTCCCAGGATGCCAAACGCAATGCTACAAAGAGGGAAGAATGGATTCCCCATTGCCAGCACTTCCCATTTCCTCCCAGGGGCCCTTGGCATGGTTCAGTGAGTCACAAGAGCACGATGTGCTCCTCGAACTGCAGCTGACTGCAAAGCCAAAGTGCTGTAGGTGGCCACCCACAAAGCCACCAAAGGAAGCTCACCCTCTGACAGCAAAGCCAGCAGCCTCCTCCTTACCCCGCCAGGTGCTGAACGCATCTCTGAGGTCTCCTGGTAGACTTTGGGCCCATCACCCAGGTTGGAATAAGAGATGACGGTTGAGGAGGTAAATGTCTGGCAGTTAGCACCATTTGTCATATGCTCCTGCAAGAAGGAATGGGGAATGGCAGAAAGAAAGGATGGGAGGGAAGAAGAGATGGTATTTAAATCTCTCTATACAATGAAATAAGAAGAAACACAATAGGAAGAGTATAATCCCCATGGGTCCATTTTTCTGGAGAATACATCTTCCTGCTAAATTAATACTTATTTCTTGCTAAACAAGTCCACCCCCGCACTTCCTTCCCCACCCCTCTCCTCTCCCTGCACTCAGGAACAAGCTTTGTCACTGTCACCCAGCAATGAAGCAAAGCTTGCAGCCTCTGCCACCTTGGCAGGTGTGGCTCAGTCCATCCCAAGCAACATAGTAAGATAAGAGACATCAGAGGGATGGCAGAAGCACCCTCAATACAGAATGGTTCATGGAGGGCTCTTACCATGTTTCCAATCATGTCATTCATCATCCCAAACATATCCATAAAGCCACCTGCCTGAGAAAAGGAAAAGAGAACACAAGAGTAGTCACTCTGGGAAGAGACATGAAGAAAGAACAACAAACCATCTGCAAAAAACCTGCTGTCTAAGAAGAACCTTGAGTTTTTTCATGTTCTTTCAATAGTGCAGAAAAAAACCCCAAACAGGATTTAGGGTTGCTGTTCTTTCCACTCCCTCAGGTTGCATTGCCCAATGATCTGGAAAAGGTTGTTCTTTTAGTTTGGATCCAACTGCCGATGCCCTGGGGTTTGTGAGCCTGGGGACTCAGAAAAGTTAGGAGAAGAAATCTCAGACATGCACTAACAGTGATCTTAAGAAAGTTTCCACTGATAGTTTTTTATCTGAGCATAACAACAAATTTGCTTATTTTCCCCTACAAACACCTGCCTTTTTCATCCTGTAAACCTGAATGCTGCAGTAACACCCTGGGCCAGCAGGTCTCACAGGTTAATTGTGCAATATGTAAACAAAATTACAATGTCAGCTCAAACTTGCTGATTTCTTTTTTTTTGTTTCCTCGAGTAGCCTCTTGCTCTCGTTTCCAGCAGAGCAGTACTCACATGCAATGTTATTATGCTTTGAAGTCTATGTGTTTGTAGTCTTATTAATCCTCCTCTGAGCTACAAAAATTCCGGGACGCTAAAGTCTCTTTCATTGAGGCAATTCTGCAGAGCAAGACAGCTGAAGTTGCTGGATCTGGAATAACCTATTTCCACTGTGTTATTTCAGTGGAAGATGGAGATTGGCACGCTCCAAGCACGCTGCTCTCACGTACACACAGCCATTCTCATTCCAGCCCTGTTTACCTGAAGTATTCTGTGGCTTCTCCAGCTGCCACTGCTGGAAAAGGAGGTGCAATAATCCCCTCTGCCTACTGATGGCCAAGTCCTTTCCTCGCATCCTCACAGTTCCTTCATTACCTCCAGATCTGCAGCTTCTTTTCAGACATATGAAGTTATTAAGGCACTACCTGCTCTTCCTAGATATTAACTGTCCCAATTCCCATGAAATACTGTGCTATAACAGCTTTATGGCTTTTCTCTGGTCAAAGTGCAAATGCAACTTCCCCACAGACACAGGGTTAGATTCCCTCTTCAAAAACAGCTCACGGACAGGATTATAACATTAGAGGGGAAACAAGGTAAAGGCCTGAAGCCATAAAGCAACTCAATGAGAGGTCCAAGAGAAACTAGATGCTTCCAGTTTCAGCTCAATACCCTCTTCCCTATTCTATTTACTATAAATCTAAAGCTCATCCTGGTCTCCTCAGACATTCCCATCCTCCCTACCTGTAGGAATAGCTGGTCATGCTCACAGATGGCTACATTTTAGCACGGGTTGCAGGCAGTGCTGATGAATCTCAGTATGGAGCCACTACTTGGAAAGCCTCTAATCTGACCCAGAAAAACAGAAAACTTACCATGCCGAGCATCCCAAAGGGTGAAACAGCTCCTGCCTGCCAGGAGAACAGAAAAACAGAACAGAGAATGACATTGCAACAGCCAAACACTAGATCCTCACCAGAACAGGCTAACCCTTCTAAAAAACAGAACTGGGAACGCTCAGGCTCTACAAACAAACCCCATGGATTCCTGGGGGTTCAAGTCACATCACCCCCAACAAACCAGACATGAGGTGATGCTCCTACATTTCTCCCCGTTATATGAATTCACATCCTTGAAAAACACCACATATTTATTCCCTTCCTCCCGTCCAACCTAGAATGCAGTTGCATTCAACACCTTAATACAGGTGGAATAGAGAGAAGGACCAGAACACCACTGCCTAAGAGATTTATTCTGCACCCAGCACCTGCGTGGAGGCGAGGGAGGTGCCCAACCCAGGAAGGGTGGGAGACAAGCTGCCAGGGCAGTTTGAGAAGCTGTGGCTTGTACTCAGCCCCTGTGTTACCTGCATCCTGCGGCCAGCCTGGCGAGCCCCAGGCGTGGTGCCATCCGTGATGCCGAGGAGCGGCCCGAAGCCGAAACTCCCAGACAGCATTCGGTTCATGTGCTGCCGGTGGATGGCAAAGGGATCCCTTTGGGAGAGGAGGAGAGAGCAACGGTGAGGGCAAAGCACCATATAACCCACTCCTCCCACTGTGAGCTTTTCTTACACGACTGCACATTCCTCCCCAGTCCAAACATTCAGAATCCTGAGAATTCTGGGCTGTCTATGGTGATTACTGGGGCTGGAAGGGACCTCTGGATGTCATCACATTTCTTGTGATAGGTTTTATACCACAGAAGATCTCTCAGGTACTAATTTCTGTACTCAGAACCAATGAAGTAGGTTGGTTGTCTGCTTCCAGTACTGCTCTGGAGCCAATCATGGCCAAGGCCACTCCAAAACCTCACTGCTATAACACCTCTTATAGGGAGGTGCACTAAGACCTTTCTGGTTGCAAAGTGAGGGCATCAGGGAGCACATCAGCTACACATCATCCTCTCACCCCTCCATGTACACAGACACAAAAAGTGAACTGCAAGACTGGAACCTCCAGAATGGACTGCATGGGCTGACATCCCTCTGCCCCCCCGGCATTGAGACCACATAAAGCTTTTCCAGATTTGATGGAGAAAGGGAATAATAACTGGGATACCTAACTGGTTTTCCCTCCTTTTGCAGCCTCAAGAGGTTTTCCCTCCTTTGCATTCAATCACACATGTTGGTGAAGCAAAAGGAGGAAAAGGAGGGTAAGGACAAACAGTCACAGAACACAGTGGCCACAATAAGAAACTTCTGGGAAATACCAGAGCTTTTTTCCTGCACATCTTGTAGTCTGCAATTATCCCTCTTGAGCATTAATGACCTCTATAGCATAGATTATTCCTGAGATCACAGAAGTACCCACTACAAACCAATACTTTTCTGTCTCTACTGGAAATGCTTCCCATAATAAAAGTTAGACTCATACCTGCCATGTTAATGAGAAGACTGTCATTCAGTGACTAACTGGGACATCAAGGTCTCCTCTCCTGCTAATTTGCTCACAGCTGATAAAATTCTTGCTTACTACTGATTTCATAAGCAAAAAGCAGACTATTCTTCTACACTCAAAAATTTCACCAGATTTCTAGTAGTGTCTTGTTTAACATAATCAAATTCTTCCTGTATTACAATCTATTCCTTATGCACATTGGCAAGGCCTGCCAACTTGGTGTCACTGCCAAAATTTATCAATAGCATCCAATTTCTGTACTGAGGACAGAAACAAAAACATTCAGTGAAAGGGATCCCAGGAAGAGTTCTTGGGACCTTTGTTAGATTTCAATACTCGTGTTTCAAAACTGCTCCTTGTCTTCTCTTTTACTTTGTTCCTCACAACTTGACAACTGCTTCAGCAGCCTTCTCCAGCTCCATTAATGACTTCCTGTGCAGAACAGCAACAAACACTGGACAGAGCAGCAGATTTTATCTATCTCGACTGCAACCCTACTCTGCGTAAGAAGAAAAAAAAAAAATCCTTGCGCAAAGAAAAAGATTAGTTATTCCAGCCCTCTCTTCCTCTCAGACTGCGATGCCTTTTGGCCTACTTTATTACGCTTTCCCGCAAGACCACGCTCCAGTCTCGCAGGACCCGCTGCTGGCGCTGCCCCTCGGGCGGGTGTTTGTGTCCGTCCCCGCAGCCGCGCTGCCGCGGCGCTCCCGGGCCCGGCCGCCTGTGCCGCCCGCCGGGACGCGGGGCAGCGCTCCTCGGGCACGGTGCGTGCCGCAGCCCCCCCGCCTTCCCCCGCTCCCCGCTGGGCGCCCATCCCGACTCACATGGCGAACATGGGGTCCTCCGGCTCGCCATCCCTCATCAGCCGGAACATGCTTCCCTCGCTCGGGGGCGGCTCTGCGGAGGGGAGAGGGCGGTGAGCGCAGCCGGCGCTGAGGGCGGAGCGGGGCGGGGCGGAGCGGAGCGGAGGAACCGGCCCCCCCGCCCCGCCAGCCCGGGCAGGTGATGGCAGCGCTCCCCCCCGCCCCCGGTCCCAGTCCCGGTCCCGGCCCCGCCCCGGCCCCAGCCCGGCCGTGCCTGCCGGTGTCGGCGGTCCCGGTTCGGCGCACCCGAACCCCCGGGCCGCTCACGCCTCCGCGCCCATCGCGCCCCGGCCCGCGCTGCCTCCGCCCCGCCCGCGCTGCGCATGCGCGCCGCCCCGCGGGAGGGCGCGGGCCAAGCGGGGCCGCGCGGCACAGCGCCCCCTGGCGGCCTCCGCGGGCGGAGCCCCCGGCCCGCACCTCCCGCCGGGAAAGGAACGGGAGGATGCGGTGATAACACAGGGACCGCGCAGGCCTCATCGCTCCGCACAGCCTCCTCACCAGCGGCACTGATCCCTGCTCTCTGCGGGACAGGATCCGTGGCATCGGCCCGAAGCTGTGTCAGGGGAGGTCTAGGCTGTCTATCAGGAAGAGGTTTTGCATCCCCGCGGTAGCTGGACACTGAAACAGGCTCCCCAGGAAAATAGCCACAGCACTGTTATAGATAATAAAGAGATTCAGCCGAATTGAGTATAATCAAAAATAAGCGATAATTTATTTCGTGGCCGGGACACGGTCCACGATAGCCACAACCGTAAAGGACAGCGCCGAGCCCGGGATCGGCGCCGGGTGAACACGCTCTGACCCGAACTCCACCGCCCCGGATCGCCCGATGTTCACAAAACCACCTTGGCCAGACCAGTTTTTATACAGTCTTCCCTAGCCCGGAGCAGAGGTCTTTGTCTCCTGTCGTCGTTCCGCGTATTCATGTGGTTTCCCTTCTCTGCGTTGGGCTGGACAAAACCATATTCTGGGAGACGATGAGTTCTGATGAAGGCAGGTCTTGGTTTACGGAAGCCGTCATCGAGATGTACTATTGAGATGTATCTTTCCCGATGGCTCTGGTTATCCTAGTCGGGGGTATTTATCGGGGCTCATCGTTTGGGTGTTCCCTAGACAATCTCACAGAGAGAGCCATCTCCGTTGCGGCTACGTCTATTTACTTGTTAATCTGGGCTCTCCTGCTTTTGTTGGCTGTTACAATGCTGTGATGAAGCAATCTGTGTCCTTTCATCGTCGTGATTCTCTTTTTGGTTTCTGAGTTTTTATTATTTTATTCATACAAACATTATTTATTCGACATTAATTTACAAACTTACGCGAATTACATTATATCATGTATTACAGCACCAAGCCTGATAGAGTTCAAAATGTGTTTGGACAATACTCTCAGGCAATACTCTCTTGGTAATGGTCCTGTTCAGGGCCAGGAACTGGACTCGATGATCCTGATGGGTCCCTTCCAAATCAGAATATTCCGCGATTCTGTAGTAACCCCTGTGGCTCGCAGCCAGTTGATTCCCGGCCAGAGTCCACAGCAGTGCCTGACCACTGCAGAGGCAGCACTTACCTCAGGCGTTCTGCACGGCTTGGGCATGTAGGAGGCACCCACAGAGCTGCTGGGCTGTGCTGAGCACATGGACAGTGTGTGCATGCAGGGCTCTGCTGGCAGAGGCAGGGAGATACTTTGTAAGCCAGCTGTGGGTCATCACTGATCCTGGACAGCCGCTGGGAATCACAGCCAAGCGTAGGTACTTGTGTGCACCTACAGCAGTGGTGGGGAATCTCCAGAAAGGGGGGGATGACACCTCTGTCACCATCTCTGGGCAATGCTGGATGCCTTCAGCTACAGTCAGCTCCACTGGATTACAGGGAAGAGAGAGATTGACTCATGCCAGCTCCAGCCCAGGGCATGCTTCCTCAGTGGTGCTTCTGTTGACTGTTGCATCCGGCCCACCATGTGCAGGAGCCAGACTGGACCTGTGCCAGAGGACTGGAAATAGCAGGTTGCAAGAAGTGGTTGAGAAATCGAGCTCCTGAGCTGTGGCAGGAGCCACGTCCTTGGATTTCAGAGTCTGACGGAGGAAAATGACCCAGTAGCATAATTCATGGGTTGAATACATAGAGGACTTGGCAACACTTCTTGCTACAGCAGATCTCAAAACTGCTGGGTATTGAGAAAGAAGACCTCTCATGGGAGGCCCATGCCTGTGCGCATGCAGAAGGCTCTTCAGAAGTCCCTTCTGTACACAGTAATTGCATTCTGCAGAGGCTGAAACAAAAACATCCACATTAGGGGAACTGCCGACAGCACAATGGTGCAGGATCATGAGGTGGACACAAGTTCTATGGGCAGGGCACGAGGTAAGCAAGGCCAAATCTCCCAGAGGGAGGGTGGTCGTAAGTGAGCTGCTGAAACAGCCTCCTATCACCAGCTCAGAGCTCATCTGTGAGTGCTGAAGTTCACACAAAGCCCTTGTTGGCACTGCCTCAGCCTCTCCGATGCTGCTTCTGCAAACCTGAATCATCCTTCAGAGACTTCCAGTCTGGAAAGCCTTTCCTGTCTGGTGTCTTTTCCTTTTGCTCTGAGGCTCTTTTGGTGTCTGGAGTGTGGAGTTGACCTCAAGTGTCAGGATGCAAAGGGAGGTAAAGAGCTTCTAGAGCAGAAATGTAAACATCTCTTTGAGTTTTTTTCTTTTTTATGTTCTTCTTTTCCCTAGATCTGGGATAAAATAAATTGCTGTCCCTTTGATACTAGTGATCCTCCCACACCTGCAATGTCCCAGAGATGGTAGGACTCTCTGTTTTTCCAAACTATAAGTCAGGCATCGCTGCCTTCAAACACAGAAGGGAAAGGAACAGAAAAAAGTCTGGAACAAACATTGCTTTGCAGATCCTTTTTCTGTTCCTAATGCTGCTCCTCTGCAAGCACAACCCAAGGGCTGAGTTTGTGGGACTGGGGGCTGAGGCTGTGGCTCTCCCTCAGTATTTCTGCAGCCTTAAGGCAGTCTTTGCACCTGATGGACACCTTACCATAGCCGGCATTTCCGGGGCCATTGCCAGTTCAGCAAACCTTGAGGGAAACTTGTTTGCAGAGAGTCAGGTTGGTGGCAAATGCTGTGTGAAACCCTGAAAGGAGGCATTGGAACGGCAACCTTTTTGTGGAATGTGGACAAGGCCAGAGCTCTGAGGAATGCAGGATCTGTTACTGCAGTATTCTTAGGAGAGGTTTCTGCACAGCACTCACCGCGTTATGCCCGACGTGCTCCAAGGGGATGGCCATTTGCTGGGACAGAACAACGAGCAACGTGGGGCTGTGAATGAAAAGCAAGGCTCCCATCTTGCTCCTCTCACACCCTCTATTCAGGCCGTTTCTCTTTTCACCATGAATAAAAACCATTATGTCTCTCAATTTCCTTTCTTTTTCCTCTTTTTATTTTTCATTTTTTTCTCTTTATCTTTTTCTCTTTCTTTTTCTTTTTTTTTTTTTTTTCTCTCTTTTTTTTTTTTTTTTTTTTTTTTTTTTTTTTTTTTTTTTTTTTTTTTTTTCTCTTTCTTTTTCTTTTTCTTTTTTCCTTTTCCCCTTCTCATTGAGCTGCCCAGGTTGTGCTGGGGGCGGCGGGGACGGGGAGCAGGGGAGGGAGAAGGCGCTCAGCAGGCGGCCCGGAGGAGGTGGGCGAAGGGCAGAGCGCGGAGCGATGAGCGGCGCCGCTGCCCTCGGCTCCGCCTCGTCGCTGCCGCCGCCGGCTGCTGCCCGCGGCCCCCCCGGCCCCCCCGGCACGGCACGGCACGGCACGGCACGGCACGGCACGGCACGGCACGGGGAAAGCAAGCCCAGCATCACGTGGTGAAGGTAAACAAAGGGCACGGTGAGAAACCGTGCCTTGCTACCTGCTGCTGGCACGGAGCGGGAAGGCAGAAACAGCTTCGTAAGGCGCCCTTTGTTCCAGGGCCCCTGTGGACGCCTGGAAGACAAAGAAATCCTCGTTACCAGAAGTCAGAGCTACCCACAGCCATTTCCTCATTGGTTCCCTTCATCTGTGCCTATTACGTAATCCTCACCCAACAACTAACAGTGACCTCAGATGAAGGGCACCCTGAGTGAAGGACAGCTCTGATTTGATCCTCGAATGTGACAATTCATATTTGGGATGCTACAGCCAGCTTGTGGTGGCTGCAGCTTGTGTTGTGCGGCAGCGATTACTTTCAGAATATTTTGCTCGTGTTAAGAGTGTGTCTGTCACACTGTGACTGAGAACCACGACCTCCATCTGTGCTGTGTTAGCAAAGAGAGGCTCACATAAAATCACGATTGAAAACATCCCTCCCCTTTCCAGTCTTCTGACAGGCTTGTTACCTACCCCTCGTCATTCCCTTCTACTCCTCTTGCTTCCTCTCCTTGTGTTACCTACCCTGCTTCCCAGCCCTCCTGCAGGGCTTATTTAAATTTGCTGCCTCTCAGGAAGCCATTTCCCAATGCAAAGTTGGCCAGTGGTCGAATTCTTGGGTATTTCCTCTTAACTTCAGTATGCGGCATCGTGAAAGAACAAAGCAGATTATCTGCCGGGGTTTTTAATGGGCACAGTACAGAAAGATGAACAGCGTGGGTTAAATATATAAATGCATTCAAACATGTTCCCTCTGCACATTGAGATTTTGCTAGTTTTGCTGCAAGTGGAAGCACAGATATTCTCTGTTTCTGGATTTATGTAAATCTAAGAAAATTTAATGCAAATACACATCCTTCTGCTCCTTTGTTATTCACAAACAGTTTGGAAGAGGTTTGGAACCACTTAGGAGTTAGCTCAGCAAATATAATTCTTAAAATACCCAGTTATTGTGTTTTGCTTTTGCTCAGAAAATGGCTCATAGTTAGTTAGTTCAACCTTCAAAATAAACACAAAAGTCACCATCCCCTTTGCCCCCCATCAGAACACGGTGACATGACTAGCAAGGTAAAAGACCAAAATGCATAAATAATTGCTTCTAGGTGCATTCACCCTGCATTTGTTAGGAACAGAAAAATAGATACCACGCATGAAAGCCCAAACACATCTCAACCACGTGCTCACGTATGATGGCACACGCCTGCAAGCTCAACGCACACCTCAGTAGAAAAGTACCACACTTTCTACACTCACAAAAGCAAAAGCATGTAACAGAGGGAAAATATCCCCTTCTTACTCAAACAGGTATGTACCGCACCTAAATACATGCACACACCCACGCAAACACCAGACAGGGTACAGGACCAAAATTGTGACACTCTGTGGAGAAAATGACATTGACATTGTCGGGGCTGCAGGCAGACACAGACAGTGTAACTTCTGCACCTCCCTCATTTTGTGTAAGGACATAAGTCCCCAAAAAGGATGGAATATATTCTGCTGAGTTGGCAAAGCAACTACAGACAAAGACTACAGAACATACTGAGCAGGGACTGGCATCTGCAGAGCGCACAATGAATGTACTTGCGTTTGCAACAAAGGGGAAAGCACAGATGGGAGAGAGGAGCAGAGAAAAGCTGCAGATCGATCTGGCAGGCGAAATGCAGAGTGGCACAGATCAGGTGGAGGAGCAGAAGTCACAGGGAAGAGCTAGGTGAGACAGCCAATGGATACCCTCAGGGCTTGAGGGAAGCAGCTGCACACTAGAAGCCCAGGGAATCTCATCACCGGGATCCAAAGGGCAAGAAGAGTCGGAATGCTGAAACAGGCAGGTCACAAGGAATGAAGAAGAGTTTTACGTTGGATTTGACGGGAAAAGCATAGTTGATACAATCATGGGGGCAAAATGGGACACATGGAAAACAAAGGAGGGGATGTGAGATGAATTTTGTATACAAGATACAGGATGTCACGAAGAGAAGCAGGGAGAGGGTCATGGGAAAAGTGCTGCCAAGAACACAGGTAGGAGACAAATGCCAAGAAGCAGCAGATGTGGTAAAAATTGCAAAGGGGATGTGGTGGGGAGCGTGGAAGGGACAATGTGAGGTTGTACACTGCAAGTGCTGGGGAGGAAAAGAGAGGTCGCTGCTGCCATGCCAGTTTGTAGTGCTGACCCAACAGCTCCATCCCACAGGTTGCTGGAAACAAGCTCCCCTTGCACAAACAAGTGTTTGTCTGTTTGCATCTGTGGGTGCGCAGTCTGTGTCAACACGGAGCTTTGGGCACGGGAACATCTCTGAACATAATCCTTTGCTTTCTTCCCTCTAGGATGTTGTGTCAAGGCCTGTTTGTGAATTAATGTGAGGATGTCTTTGCCAAAGGATATGTGTCGATGTAATTTTGTGTTTTCAGCAGTTGAGTGTGTAAAGGAAAAGGATAAAATCCTGGATTGGTGAGAACAACAGAGCAATGAGCCACGTACCCTCTGACAAGTAGAAGCAGAGAGGAACAACATCCAGCCACTCTATAGATTTTTTTGGGGTGTCCTATTCTTAGGTATATATCTAGAAATTAAGATTTTCTTCTTGCAAAAGAGAAGGAAGAAGGAGGGGTATTTGAGCCAAACCAGGGCTGGAAGGCTGATAGCATCTAGACCTGAGAAATTGGCCAGATGGGTTTTGTGAAACAGTAGGGGGGGAAAAAAATTAGTGCATGCATTTTCATAATTTGGTTTATTTTGGTACTAGTCTAGATCTGTGCGTCTGAGTTACAGGACTGTTTTTTGGGGCAGGCACTCTGCACTCCATGCAGCTGGGAAGAACATCAATTAGTTAGATCAGGAGAAAAGCAGCTGTAACTGTGGAGGAGACAAGATGACAAGGTGGGGACCTTCTACCTCACTGTCACACAGATTATAATTTATCCAATCTCTTTCATACTTCCCTTCAGGAGATATGTACTCAGTGCCCTCTGTTCCACGAATACCAATAGCTTTTGCTGTTAAATGCTCAAACTGAGCCACATTCTATTAAACTCAAAAAGCACCAGCTCTAAATCATTACTTTGCACAGAGGTTGAGTTTGTATCTGAATGACAGGAAGGGCTTGTGTACCCCAATGCACTTTCCAACCAGATGTATTAATAACCTTGCCTTGTACCTGAGACAATGAATACACGTGTACATCTGTATGTGCTCATGTGCACGCTTACTTCTGTATGTAGGTAGGCCTGCAAACGCCTGCAGATTTATTTTCTTTTTTCTTTTGTATGAGCCTGTGACTAAGAGTGGGACAATATAAACCTTCTGTGGAAGGTGAAGGGAATTTAGTCATCCCAGTCTGCTCAAGCTGATAAACAACGGGCACAAGCACAGTTACAGGAACATCTGTTTCGCTAGCAACAAATCCCTGCAGCTGCAAGTGACCACCTGCGGTTCTGCAGGAACGACCTTTGCCTAAAGGGAAGCTCGGAGTTGGGCGGTGATCCCTCCCAACCCGGAGGGAGGCACCGGCAGAGTGCCTGCCAGAGCCCGGGCTCGAGACGGGCGGGCGGCAGGGGTCAGTGTTGCACGCTGTGCACTGCCCGGCCGGTGGCCCGGAGCGGGAGGTCGGTCCCGGGCGAGTGGGGGGCCGAGCCGTGCGGGACAATGCCCGCGGCACGGCGACGGGAGCGGCGCGATGCCCGCGCCCTCGCGCGCCTTCCCGCGCCCCACGTGCCAGCGGCCCCTCCCGCCTCGCACTGCACCAAACGGCCCCGCGCCCCCGCCCCGCCGGCGCGCCGGCCCCGCCAGCCAATGGCGAACCTGTTGCCAGGCAGAGAGCTCATTTGAATGGTCCAATCAGGAACCCCAGCCCGAGCCCCTCCTTATATGGGGACCGGGGAATGCGACTGCTAATCCGTCCCCCGCCACCGCCGGCTGCCCCGCCCACCCCCTCGGCTAAGCACCGCCCACCCCTGCCCGAGACCCCGCCCACTGCCTCCGCCGCGCGCTGAGCGCGGGAAAAGCGCCTGGCGCCGGGCGGGCAGGCGGGGGGGAAGAAGGGGAGGGGCGGGAGGAGCCCCGCCGCCGGGAGCGCTTCCAGCGGGAGGAAGGGCGGGCAGCTGGAGTGGAAAATTCCAGGCAGGAGGCCGCGTGTCGCCAGCGCTGCCCTCCCACACGGCCCCGCAGCGTCGCTTCTCGCCTCCCCCGGATTGCTCCTGGAGAGCCAGCCTGCCTGTACGGGCGGCTCCCCGGGAGTGCTGCGGACAGAGGGCTGGACTCCCCTCCCCGGACGCACTGCCCATCGGAGCCGCAGCACCTCGGCGCGGAGCGGGGCTCTCGGCTGGCCTCGACGGGGCCGTGCGGCGCCGTGCAGGGACCCGCGGTGCGCCCCCGCCGCCGGGCGGCCGCGGCTGAGCGCACATTGTTCTAGCGGCCCGTCCCTCTCCCCTCCCTCCTCCGCCTCCCGTCCCTCTCTCCTCCCTCCCCAGGTCCCTCCTTCCCTCGTCACCGGCGCTGTATAAATCCCCTGCCCCGGCGGATCCCCCCACCGCGGGAGACCCTGGTACTTTGGCCCCCGGGGCGGGATCCTGCCGCCGCCTACGGACCGCGGGGACTTTGCGCTCCCGCCGCTGACCCCTCCTTGCTCTCTCTCCCTCGCACGGTTCCCACCGGCCTCTTCCCTTCGCAACCGGGGGGCCAGGATGTCGGAAAAACGCGTCGAGGAGGCACCGGCGGAGCTGAGCGCTAAGGTGAGACACCTTCCTCCCCACCCGCTGCCCTCTTCCCATCCCCGAACCGGCCGCGCTCCCGGCGGGAGGGGCGGGAACGGGCTCGGCGGAGGAAGGGGGGGCGAGCGCTCCGTGAGGCGCCCCGGCGGCGGGGGGCGCGCGCGGCCCCTCGCGCGCCGCCCGGCCAATGGGGGGGCGGGGGCGGGGCGGGGAGGGGGGCCCCGAGGGCCCGCGCGCCCCCCGCCCCGCCCCCGCCCCCCATTGGCCGGGCGGCGCGAGCGCGCGCGGGGTTCGGCTCCGCTCGGGGCCGGGGCGGGGGGGGGCGGGAAGCGGTGTCACGGCGGAGCCGGAGGAAAGTTGTGTGGACACAAAGCGCGGGCCCTCGGGTGGCGGGGGAAGGCGGAGGGACGGGTGGAATAGAGAGAGAGAGGTCCGGAAACGCCTCGATCCTACGAGCAAGGTTACCTTTTTTTTTTTTTTTTTTTTTTTTTTTTTTTTTTTTTTTTTAATAAATCGTTAAAACTCTTTCGTGCCACTTCTGGTTTCCACACGCGTGTGCAGGCTAAAAGTAGCTGTGACGCGCGTTCGCTGCTGTTTTCCTTTGTCAGGCGGGCGGATTTAACGCCTAATATGTCTCCTCGCCCGCTATTCCGCCTCTCCTCCTAGCCTCCTTTGTTTAGGCATCCCCGTCTTTTATTGCCGCTGACCGCCGGAATGTTGTTTGTTTTTTCCCCCCCCTCCCCCCGCACCTCATTTCATATATAGGAAAGGAAAGAAAAGAAGGAGAAAGTGGAAGAGAAAGCAGTCCACAAAGAAAAGAAGAAGGAGATAGTAGAGGTGAGGCCCTTCTGAGGGACAGATTTGATGACGTCGGGAAGGTTTTTGTGCTCGTTGTGGGTAAAGAATATGAAGGGAATATGGGAGATAAGAAAGAGGGCAAGCCAGGGAAGCTACAGCATAGAGGTGAAGGGAGAATGAGCTCTTGGATAAATGTGGAGAATGAACCATGAAGGACTTAGTGTAGTCAGCACAGCCCATCGGGGAGAACACAAGGTCAGAGAAGGGAATGGGGCTGAGAACAAGTGGGAAAATGTGGCACCGGAGATGTGGTCCTGTGCCTGCTGAGATATCCTGAGGTGCACAAGGAGCATGTGTTGGAGAAGGTGGGGGGAGGAACAGTGAGGAAACGCACAGATTGATGGAGGTCGGGAGGGATCTGGAAGCAGATGTACCATGAGCCTCGGCTAAGTCATTAGCCTGTAATCACAGAGATGCTTTGGTTGTTGGGAGGGATGGCAGCAGCTCATCAGGATGTAAGCTTCATGTTGTTGGGGATGGACTAGAAGGATTGGCTTTGTGAAGGAAGGCTGGCTGGGAGGAGTGTTGAGCAGGGCTGGTGGGAAAAACAGAGTAACAATGCACTTGAAGTGGCTGGAGCTTTGGAAATTGTTCTTGTAGCAGAGAGCATGTGCATCCTGGTGTCATCCTGGCACCAGTTTCTGCTCTGACCCATTTGTTTCATCCAGGATGAGGAAAACGGAGCTGATGAGGATGATGAAGAAAATCCTGATGATGTGGATGAAGAAGAAGGTGGTGATGAGGATGAAGGTAGGGAAAATTGAAGAAATAGGAGGCTGCAGAGGAGCAGAGGATTGTGGAGGGAAATTCCTTCTCTGAGCCCTCTTGACTGCGAGATTACATTCCCTTAAACGCTGCTTCAGTTTAACCCATGTTTTTCCTTTCTTGGTTGTCTTTAGAAGCAGATGAGAATGGGCAAGAGCAGGATGGCCACGCAGAGAAACGATCTGCAGAGGAGGAGGAGGTGAGGAGTAGTGTGAGAATAATGGTGGGGAGAAGGAACAAGGCTCCTTGCTGTTGTTGATAAAGTCCATGTGGATGCTGCTACTGAGAATCTCAAATTGGCCTCGGGTCTCATTGCTTCAGCAAACAAATCTGATGTGGCAAGGGGATAGTAAATCACTGTATGCTCCTTGTAGGATCCAAGTCCTTCCACCAGCAGTTGTGGTGCTGAGTAATTGAGAGAGATTCCAGGTGCTGGAGGTTGTGCTTGCTGATGACCTCTCAGCTACCTGTGTTTTCTGGGCTTCAGGCTAGGACTTGTAAGGGTCTGTCTGGAGTGATGTGAGCCTTGGCTTCTTACACCTCCTGGAAGTAACAGCATGGGTGTGGTGACCCTCGGAATGGAACTGTCCACATCTTAACCACGACCAACAGAGCAGCTGTGTCAGGCACTCCAGGGTGCTTTAGAGGGGAGTGGGTTTAGGGTGGGCCTAATGGAGATATCCATATGGAGGAAAGAGCAGCAGTTAAGAATTTTGTGGAAAAATTATGTATCTTGATGACTGATAGTAAATCCTTCTTTGTACTCCCCGTGGCTGATGCAGGATGAAGTGGATCCAAAGAGACAGAAGACAGAAAACGGTTCTTCAGCTTGAGTCCTCCCCTCCCATCTCCCCTGTTCCGTCCATCTCTCCTCCTCCATTCCAGCCTGTGCTTGCACTGCCCGTTAGCCTCTGGCTTCACACAATCTCAGATGAGGGAAGATTAGAAATGCTCTCAAACGGGGAAGACAGCAGTTCCCTCCTCACCCAAAGACCTAACCCGTCCATGACATTCCCCAGCTGAAGTTCCCCAGCCCCCTGCGTCCCTTCCCTGTGCCCTGCTGTGCTCTTCTTCCTCAAGAATCTCATGGCTTCCTGGGCACACAGCCTCGCCAGGCGCTTCACGTGGCAAAGCACCTCCCATCCCCTTGTCACCTGCCCGCCTGTTTTGTCACTGGTGTGAGATTCTTGAGAGCTCCTGCTCCCCAGCCTGCTGCCAGAGCTCCTCCCTGAGCCAGGAGGAGCGGGCACAGATCTCATGGTGCGTTCCCCATCCTAGGCCTCTTCTCATTTGCTTTCCCGCTGAACCCTGAGAGACAAAGAATATTACAAGCAAATAATGGTTCTATTAAGCAACACACGGAGACAGGATTTATTTTACGCTTTTTTTTTTTTCCAAGTTTACATTACAGCAAGCTGGCCCTCGTGAATTTTTCGGAAGATAAGGGTTGCTTTTATATACTAATTTCATCTGAGCTGTGTATTTTTTTTAATTTGGAGGCTTTTATAAAACAAATCAAGAGAGAAACAATTGGGGACCAAACTTTGATTTCCATTTTTTCCCTTCAGATTTTCTTGTGACCATTTTTTGTAAATTAAAGGCAATATAGCCACAGCGTTTTCTATGGCACAGACATCACGAGGATAATAGATATAAATATATATATTGTTTTCAACAAGCACTGTAAATAAAAGCGTTTAAAAATGTTTCAGACCTCTGGTGTGGATGGCTGTGTCTTCACATCCTGCAGGGGTCGGTGGGAGTTGGCGTGTGGGAAGAGAGGGTGGCTTGCCCAGCAGTGGGTGGAGAGGGGAGCCCAGGTTGATCAAAGGGCCCGTGTTGGTTATTTAAGGGCCCCTTGGGGCAGCGAGTTTGGGTCCTGCTTCCCCTGTCCCGCTGCAGTTACAGCGAGGGCATGGCACAAACACAGGACGAAGCTCCAGGGCTGTCCTGAATCTCCTGAAGCTGCTGTTGGGGCTCAGCACCGGGCAGAAGGGGTGGGAAAGGGAAACCGAGCTGCGGCTGCTGGAAGCCGCCCGGTGCTGCTGCCCCGTGGCCCCGTGCCCGGGCTGGCCTCAGCCGTGACTCACGGCACCGGGAGCGCTTTGAGAGGCAAGAGCTCCAGTTCTTTGCCCCGCCAGCTGCCTTGGGGAGAGCTGTCAAGCATTTGTCTTTTTATCTGTGCAGACCTTTAAAGCTGCTGTTCGTGTTCTTTTTAAACCGTGCTTTGGCGGTCTGGCCACCGGGGGCTGTAACACCGACTCCTGTGTGAGCATCAGCGGCTTTGTGCTGGTCCGGCCGCAGCAGCGGGCCGGGCACCGGGAGCGCTACACTCGTCTCCAGAGGCACAAGGCATCCGCTGTCATTTTCTCCAAACGGGGCTCTGCGGAGGGACAAAGCTGCTGCCGATCCCCGCTGCCCGTGGGTGGGATCGCTGCACCTCGCCCCATTCCTGCAGGAGCTGCCGGCAGCTGGAGCCACGGCCAGCTTGGCTCCTTCCCCCAGAGCCACGTTCGGGGAGCAGGTCGCTGCTCCATCAAAAAAATTACAGATTCCACTCTCTGTTCCGGATTCGGGCAAGCCCTCAGAACTTCCCCAAACAAACTTTCTGCTCGGCAGCGCGCTTTTACTGCTCGGCACTGAAGACAAATTATCAGCGGATGATACAATCTCTGCACAGGCAGATTACAGTTTTCATACTTCCTCCCCACCACCGCTGCAGTGCCTGGCTAGGGGTGGTGAAGAATGTGCTTGCCGAAGAGAAGTTATGGAAACATAATTCCAACCCTGCTTCCTATGTGGATGCAGCACCAGTACCACTGGCTCTATCCAGGCAGTCATCCAGAAGGAAGTGGGGCAGCAGCTAATTTTTAGGCCAGCACTAGCAATGTGAGCAGCCACCTTTCCTTTCCTCTGAGGGAAATATTGCAGGATAGAAGGAAGTGACAAGGGGCTTCCAGACAGCTTCTTCATGTCTCTGTGGACCCCTAGATTCCACAGTTTCTGCTATTTCTTCCATCTCACTTATTTTTATTGAACACCTTTGTCTTTGTCTATGGAGAGTTAGAAGATGCAGCTAGAGATACAGAAACAGAAGAATTTCTGCTTTGTTTTTTTTTTTTTTTTTCATGTTGGTGACCCGTAGGGCATCATCTCTGACTTGAGGAGAGGGCTACAGATAACACAGTAGGAAATTGCACCGTTTCTTCCTTTCCTGTAGATCTGCAAAGATTCATGCTGTATCCAGTGGCATTTTGGCTGACAGGGTGAGCTCAGCAAGCAGTTGCATAGGTTTCCAGAAAAAGTTGAGAATCCAGGGCTTTGCACTGCACTGCATCTCAAGCTTGCCTGTGTTTGGTTTGTGTCTGAGCCTGCAGGTTTATTCATCTTTCAGCCTAATTCTTCTTCCACAGTGAGATCAGCCGTGTTGTGCTGGTGTCACCCAGGTAAGAACAAAGCCTGTCTTCACCAGTGCTTCCTCAGAAATGATGATACCTTTTCAGGGCCTTATTTGCCTTTCTCGGCTTGTGCTAATTCTCCACTCATTTCATTAATTCCCGTGGCCATCTGTTAACCTCATCAGCTGGGGCAGAACTCCCTCAGCTGTCCCTTCCTTGCTTCCAATGCAACCTGCTGCAAGCTTACAGCAGATCTGGTCCTGCCAGCCAAGCAGTGCTGGAGATTTCCTTCTTTCTCCTCCTCCTCCTCCAGGTCTGCTTGCTTTGAGGGAATTGTGGAGGTGTCACAGTCGTGCTCTTGCAGGCTCTGCTAATCTTCACTCTAGACCCACAGTTTCTGCTTCTGATGGCCCTTTTGAATGGTCTGGAAAAGCAAACGCAGACACCAGTGCAGAGAGCAGGCAGAGCCGCCTGTGAGGTCTCAGCTGGGTCCCTGTCCTAGCTTGGATGAGCGAGTGACCCCTGGATCCTTGGCAGGGATCACCAGGGAGGTGGGAGCTGGGCCCACCAGAGTGAGGAGCAAACCTCCTGAAGGCTGTGGTTGTAAAAGGAATGCCAAACCTACGGGGACAGCTCTGGCTGCTGCTGGTGACCAGCATTGCTGCCTTGTTGGGCAAATAAAACCAGATGATGCTTCTGATTAAACAACCTGATGTAGCTCTGGAATCAATTCTGGTGTGACCAAAGGAGCTGGGGTAGGGATCTTGATCTTCCACCTACCAATTTCTGCGATATATAAGAAATAGAAGCCTGCCATGGAAAATGTGAGCTGAGTGTGAAGATATTTTGAAGTGCTGAGCCCAGAAATGAATGCTCTTTGTATCTTATAGCTGTCACCTTCTCCTTTCCCCTTAGACAAATTATCAACTCTGCCCAGCTCCTTTTGTCTTTGAAGCCAGTTTTAACTCAATAGATGATATAAGACTGGACTAATCAAAACCATCACATGGGCAGAGCTGTGAACCCTCCTTCAGAGCTGGAAAAAGTGAGCCCTCCAGCCCCTGCTGCTCTGGGGGGGAAATCCTACTTGCTTCAGGAAAGTCCATAATCACCTTATTGCATTAACTTTTAAAAAACAGTGAGACCAATCATTTCTCCTCTCCCCCACCACTCCCCTGGGATCAGGGACATCTTTAGTCCCTCTGGTAAGGAGACACGTTGCTCTACCACTTCCTATATGCCATATGGGAAACTGAAACCACTTGCCTTCCCAGATCCTTAGGAAGCCCGTGTACTTTTCCCTCCCACCTCTCTCCCTTATTTCAAACACAGAGTCAAAGACAGCCATGCTCATGGCTGCTGCAGTCTGTTTTCCCAGGGAAGGAGTCTGTGTTTACATGTGTGGGCTCAGGCTCAGGACATACTGCAGATATGGACAGGACGTGTCATCACCGGCTGAATTTGGGGTTTCCTTCTGTGGTGAGCTGACCCCAGCTGGACCTCAAAAGTCCACCAAAACTGCTCTAATGCTCCCCTTCTCAACAGGATGGGGAACAGAAAATAAAGGCTCACATCAAGAAAGGTTCATGGGTCAAGATAAGGGCAGGGAGAGATCATTCACCAATTACTGTCACAGGCAAAACAGACTTGACTTGGGGAAAATTTAATTTAGTTTATTAATAATCAAAGCAGAACAAGATAATGAGAAAATAAAGCCAAATCTTAAAGCACCTTCCTCTCACCCCTCCTTTCTTCCTGGGTTCAATTTCACTCCCAATTTTCTCTACCTCCTCCCCTCCAGCAGTGCAGGGATTTGCAGCCAGTCCATCACCTATAGCTTCTCACAGAAACCACCCCTGGAGCCCCTCCATGACTGACTAAAACCTTGCCATGCAAACCCAGTACTATTTCCTGGTGAGTTTTCATGGTTTTAGCAAAGCCTGGATAGTCAAAAGGGTGAGGAGGGACCCAAGGTCTCTAAGTGTTCAAGGGCTTCAGCCACACAACATGGCTTATGGTGCCACCAAGCACAGCTTTGCTCTTGTGGGAGGCATTTCCTATCAGACACAGAAGAAGATCCTTTCTTGTCTCAGGCTGTTGAGGAAGTCTGAGTCCTAACTGGAAGTATCTGTGCACAACAGCCATTCCTCAGCTGAGCCTCACAGAACTGGGATATCAGAGCAGACAAGCTTCCCCTTGCCAGGTGCCCCTGTGCAGGCTGACTGCTGCAAGGGGGCAGAAGAGCACATGACTCATGTGTGCTGTGGGTGACTTCTGACTGATGCTACTTGTCACCAGGGGGCTGTAGGAGCTGCATGTTCTACAGACCTCCAGTGGGTTTTGAAATGACGTGTATTGTTCCCATTCTCTGCCATGTATCTTTAAACTCTGCATCTCAAACAGTCCAGATCAGCTTTTCCAGTGCCCTGTCTGGGTGCAAGATGCTTTACTGCCCGTTCACATGTGGTGTCATGTCAACAGGGTGTTTGGCTACATGCCCTGTGTGATGAAGGATCCTGTCCCTAAGTCCAAAGTGTTACCAGGGCTCCCTGCATCCAAGATAGAAGATCCTGCAACCAGTAAAGGATGTAAGATGCAGCAAAAATAGCCAGTTTCCAGCTCTGCAATTACCTGTGTCTGCCAATACCTCCCTGGCAGCTCAGGCATAGTCATGGCTTAGACTTTCCCTGGGCTTACAACAATTCATGCATCATTTTAGGATGCATTTATTAGACTGCACAATTTGTAATGAAAACGTTCAAAGTCCCTTGCCTGAAGCATCCTTCAACAGCTTTTCTGTTGCTGTGTATCCAAATGACTTGACAAAAAGGTCTTTTCTGGACAGCACTTCCCAGCATGACCCCAGGTAGGCTTGTCCATAAGCACACCAGAAATCCCACTGGAAAACATAGCTAGTTGCTGTTTTCTTTTGGGAATTTTCTTGGTACTTACCAATTTTTCCTGTGTCAGATCCAGTTTTGAAAAGAGCTGAAGCTGTTGAATATGGCTCCAAGAAACCTCCTGAGCTTCCAGAACAGCAGCATGGTAAATATGGACCCAGATTTGAGCTGGGAATTTGATGTTTCTTCACAAGGTAAATTTCACAGAAGATTCAGTAGGGATGTTTGGAAAAGCCAGCCTTGTAATTCAAATGAGTCAGGAGGTTTTGCTCATAACTAAAGAAAATACAGACTGCTTCAGGGTCTGTGAAACCCTTTCCATAGCTGTGGTAATAAGCATTCTGGTATAGCATTGCTAATGGTGTGCCATGCTGACTCGCTGGGAGAGGATCCTGCTCTGCCTCTCTGTGTTCTCACTGCTGAGGACTCTGGGCTGACCTCCAGCAGGACCAAGACCTGCCTCAACTCGGGACACAAAGGCTGAGCCTTAATCTCGTTTCTCAAGACTTCTGCTTGTGCTGAAAAAGAGGAGCAGCCTGGGAGAACAGACAGCACCACCCAACAGGGCTCAGACTGGTACCTCCGTGGAGGATGCACCTCACGCCGCTTTTCTGGTCCCCTGGGACAGGAATCTCGGAGAGGCATGGCTGGAGCCCTTCGAGCACAGCTTTCCCGCCTGACAAGGGCCCCCTGGTGGCACCAAACCCGGGAATACACGACTGGAAAACTGCGAGCAGGCTTCATCCCAGTGCCTCCGCATCCAAAATGCCGGGCTGTGAGCTGCCTGCCAGAGTGGAGCCAGGAATGGCTCTGACCACACCAGCGCTGACCCTGGAGAACTGACAAGTCCCTGTGCGGTCAGTCACGGTCAGATCGGTCCTGGCTGCATGTCCACAGGTTGATTTGAGCACACACAGGTGTCTGTCTTCCAGGAGACATGGTCCTTTGCCTACAGAGTCCAAGGCAAGCCCAAGGGACCTCCACTAGAAAAAGCACGTATGGATTTTGGACCCTCTCCCAGCAGTGTTCCTTCCCTTATTGGATCCCTGGGTATAGCCTTGGAGTTTTACTGTCCCACCCTTAGGAAGTAGGGGCCTGTTTTTCTCACTGTCTACAGCTTCAGTTCTACATGGCAGCAGTAGCATTTCAAAAGTTTCCT
This sequence comes from Erithacus rubecula, assembly GCF_903797595.1. Lineage (NCBI taxonomy): Eukaryota > Metazoa > Chordata > Aves > Passeriformes > Muscicapidae > Erithacus > Erithacus rubecula. The sequence goes on from NC_136658.1 coordinate 26,215,012, forward strand.
GTCCCTTCCACCTCAGTGCAGTTTATCATCCAGTCAGTTGTGCTCAGGTAGCAAGTTCTAGCAACCTGCCAGGAAGTGATTTTAGTTATTACCTATTCTAGTTACACACTCACATTTTCTTGTCCTTCTCCTTCTAAACCAAAATTTTACATTGGTCTGTCTTGGAACCTCATGAAGGACCATATTATCAGAAATTGTGCCAGTGAATATGTGGCCAGGGGTTGTCATTCCCTGTGGCATTGAGACAGGAAGGCAAGCTTGGAAAAATGTCTCTTGGATCAGTTTCCTCATGAGAACAGCGGTAAGGTAGAATCCCAGCCTGAAGAACCTGGGAAGATTTACAGATCATCTCATCCTTCACTTTGAGAACTTCTGGTTTTTATATTGACCCCAAACATTTGTTTTTCACAGACCTGGAAATGCTGTTACTATTGACTTGGTTTATTTCTTTTTTTCTTTTGAATAACTACTCTTGTGCCAGTATGACTGTAGATCCTTTTCCATTATTAAGGCTTCTGAACTTTACCTTGGCTCATGCCTGGACCATTTTGCCCATATTTCCTCCTCTGCACAAGCTCATCTGGTTTTACAGTTCAGACAGGGGTACACAGAGTGCTTGGGGTTACCAGTTCTCCAGAGTGACTTTTATTTTAATTTGATAAGCAACACACAGAAGAAAAGTATAGTAATTGAAAAAAACCCCATGTAAACATAGAAACCCTTGTATGTCCTTCAGGGCTGGAACAAATGAGCTCTCTGAGCACCTGTAGCTAGGGAAAAAACAGGCAGTCCCTGCCAAACTCAGGGGAAAATCCCCACACCCACATGCCACTGCCACCTCACTTCTTTTGAATCCAGGAGCTTTTTCCTTCCTTTTCCCTGTGGCTTGTGTGCCTCAGCTCAGCACTTATGCTCATCCACTATTTCCCTCCACTGGATTCTTGCAAAGCAAGACAAGCTGGCTTCTACTTCTGAGTGTTGGAAAGGGCACACACGAACTCTTAGAGGGACCCTCCAGTCAGGGCTGTGATAAGGGAAAAGCCTGGAGAAACCTGAGTAGATACTGTTTTATTCTTATGATGGTGATCACCTGGCTCAATTTCCTTAATCCTGCAGAGTCCCACATCCTAGGACTGAGCAAGAGGATGCCATGGACCATTTTTCATGTTAATAGTCTGCAGGTGGTGAAGAAGCTGCAACAAGAATTCTTCCTGTGTCAGTGTCTTTCTGAGACAAACATGCACCTCCTTTCCAGGCAGATTTTGGGGTTTAATTTCGAGCCTCTGGTCACCTTTGTGTTCCTCTGCTGCAGTGGAGAGCCTGCTTCTAGCTCACATCTTCTGCTCATGGGAAAAAAAATACCAAAGATGGATTGTGCAAGAGTCAAGGACATCCTAAGCTGCCACTCATACCAGGTCAGCATATTTGAAAGCCAGAGAGGAAGTGATCCTCCACAAATGACCCAATCTGTATTTGAACTCATTTATACTCCTGGCCTCCTCTAACAAGAGTTACACCATCTTTGTGACATGTAAAATAAATTTCCTTTTGTTTGCAGTAAAGTTGCTGCCTGAGCTCAATGTTGTTTTCTTCAGATTATGTAGAAGAAATCAAACACCTCAAGTTCATTCATTTCAAAGCAAGATCCCCAGGCTCTCAAGTGAGATTTTTTTCTTGGTACCGCTCTTCTAAATCCTTTTCCATTTTTCCACATCCTTTTTCAAAATATGGATGCATTCCAGTAACTTGTGCTGTAAACAGAGGTAACACAATCTGTTCACTCTTTGAGATCCCATTTTATACAGCATGTTATCATCCATCTTCCTCCCTGGAGTCTTGTCTTCCCAGGATACTGTATTCTGTTCTGGAAGTGTGATCCACATACTTTTTTTTCCTCAACATTGAACCTTATGTTTGAATTCTAAGTGTGACTTTACCAGGGGTCTTAGGAGGCAGTGGGTTCCCATTAACCTTGCCAAATATATGCACCATGCCAGGAGAGACAGTCACACCTGCAGAGCTCTCAAACCCTCCCAACCATGTTTTGGCAGCATAAGACTCCATGGGCATTTGGATGTTGAACAAATCCTGTAGCAGCCTAACACTGGAAGCTCACATAGTCTGAATTTCTAGGATACTTTCATCTCATCAGCAAAGGGTCTGAAGTATTTACACAGGACACAAAAGCATTATCTGCTTTATCTTCTACTCTGTCTCATGCTGTGCAGCTAAAGAGAGTCCTTTGGTCTTTTGTGGCTTTCAGAGGAGAACCTGGCAGAGAAACCTGTTACAGTGGAGAGAACGCTGTTCAGCATGTACTCCTGGAGAATGGGTCTGATGTCTGCAAACAGAAACTTCTTAGAACTAGGAAAAATTATAAATGGCACCCAAAAAAAAAAAAAACCAAAAAACCAAGCTTAAACCCATGTTTACTCTATGTCACCTCAATTGCACCCCAGCTCCTGGCAGAAGTTTTTAATATTTAGTTTGCTCTCCATTTTGGGAACCCAGATCTCTCCCAGCCCTCATCGTGACACAGGAGACCCCACCCCTCCCTGGGAATTTTAAATTTCATTTATAGTTCCAACTCTTTGGTGCCAGCCTCCTTTGGGCGTGAGTAAGGGCCAGCCCTTACACCAAGAATGCCTGTTGTATGTGCCAGTCATCCTCCAGCATGGGGAGAACAGGATACTCCAGAGCTAGCCAGCTCTCTGCAGGGCTGAAGGCAAGAGCTCAGCAGGCAGTGATTATCCACAATTGCAGGTGTTCAGGGTTTGCCTGGGCCTGAGCAACCCAGCCTAGTCTGAGTGTGACCCTGCTGGGAGCAGAGGGGTGGAGACCCAAAGGTGCTTTCTCCCTGAATCTTCCTGTGATTAACAGACAGGTGGGTTCACTGGGTTTTGTGGGGCTTTTTCTTAGTGGGGCTGCAGAAGATGTCTTACAGAAGTATAGGGTGCTACCTGCCACGAGGTGCCAAGTGGAGAGGAAATTGAAAAAACAGCTCAGCTGCCAGCAGCCTGTGAACTGCAGTCTGGCACACAGTCCTGTTAAGCCAGCACAAATGCACAGTGTTGCAGAGAGGGGCACCCCCATCCTCCTTTTCATCTCTCCTGCTGCCTCTCTTTTGTCAACACTGATGAGCAGTGGAGAATTGATCCAGCTGAAAACTAAACTATAAAGGAATATATCCATTTTGATTTACAATGAGCCCTTTCAGTTTAAAAATGCACCATCTCCTTCCCTCGCAATTTTTTGTTCGAAGCAAAGTGGCTGGGGATCACCAAATCAGAGCCTTTATTCTCCTCAGGACTATTCTGGAGCACTGCTGTGCTCTTCCTTGCTGTGCCATCACCCACAGCAGCCTTCCCTGTGGCTGTACTCTCCTGCAAATGATTTCTCATAGCATCACATGCTCCTTTAGTTACCCTACACTTTTTCACGTCTAGCTTTTACACTAAAAAAGAAACAACATATTCTCTAAACATATTTACTAAGTGTTTGCCTGGAGTTCCAGGGATCCAGTGCACCATGAGACATGGGCTCCTGCTCTCCTGCCATGACGCACCATGAAAACACAGCACATGGATCAGATCTACTTTTCACAGCTCCTGAGGACACGTGCAACTGAGCCTAGAGCCTGACCCCTCTGTGCCCTGAACACCAGCATCTGAGACATGTGCCTCTTCTGTGTTGGAGAGACCCAGGGTACTGCCCAGAGTAGGACACAGAAAGGATTTGAGCCCCAGGAGCAGAAGGCTCCTTTTGTGATTTTTATACTGTCAGTCAAGAGAAACAGCAGCAATAAAGATATGAACCTGGAATATGTGGATCAAGCTTTCTCTCTTGGTGCCAGGAGAAATATTATTGTTCCCCCAGATCTGCTGCTGGGTCTTAAGACCAGCAGACACAACCCCCATCTATTCTGGAGGCCCCACAGGCCAACACATCTCCAGGAAAAGCAGTCGTACAGTTTTCCTGCAAAACTGTGAAGAGACTGAAACCCAAGGAAGCCACAGCCAAGAAGGGGCTTTTTTGCAGTCTGTTGGGGAAATCTGAGTGCCCTGGTTTTGCTGTATGTCCAGCATCAGCCTGTCCTGCCACCACCTGGCCACCATGTGTTGAGGTCCTGTGTACCTCTTTGCTCTTGAGAAAACCCACTGCAGCCCTGGGATGTTTGGGAGGCTATTGCATAGTTTTCCATCGGATTAAAATAATGAATGCTGCAATGAGAGATGAGTCAAAGTGTAACCTAGTCTGCTGCATGGAGTATTGTAGTTAATCCACCTCACCCTCTGTGTTGCCAAACACAGGGGCTGTGGCATCAATCACTTAACTAGATACTGGCCAAGGTACTGATAAGCCATCACCATCTCCACAGGTAGTTTTGGATGACTGAAGGAGATCCTGCAGCATCCCATCTTTCCTGCAGAAAGGATCTTTTGAAAGAGAATAGTTACACACTTCTCCACAGCGACTGCTGGCCAGATACAAGTTTCCAGCTGCCAAATATGCCCATGAATGCCACAGATTCCCTTCATTAATTAAATCACCAGGTGTTTTGTTTTTTTTTAAAGAAATGCAGCCTACACCTTCAGTCACCAGCCCCCAGTGCTGTTCCTGACTTTCTAATTCAGGTTTCTCTGGGATACTCAGCTGTCTGCTGAGGATTGCTATACAAAGGGTGCTCACCTTTTAGTACTGTAGAAAGAGGCTGCAGATTTGTCTAAAAACCCCCAAAATCTAAGCTTTCCTAAAGGTGTTCCTAGGGGATTCTGAGAAGCAGGCCACTGCTAGGCTCTCTTCAGCACCATATCAGCAGCCTGGAGCCACTGCCTCCCTCAAAAAAGGAAGTGTGCACCCACCCTCAACTTAATTCCATGCACAGAATGCATCTCAGGTTGGTGCCTTGGTAGAAGCCACCATGGCCCTCTGCCCCAGGGGTGCTCTTTGGATGTTTCCCTACTGTGCATTTCACACCAAGCCTGCCAAGACGTGGGCAGTGCCTCTTTCTGCTTCAGTGCTCTGTGCCTGACCCCACTGCAACAACACCATGTTGGCTGGGGAGCCACTACACCTGTCCAGAAAAGGACTGCACTCCTTCCCCTCTGCAGCTGACCTTAGACCTCTTTTGGCTCCCTCAGCTTCCCAGGCAGTGCCAGAAGTCTTGCAGCTAATCCCAGTCTGATCCCTGGAAACCCTGCTGCCTGTGCAGGTGCCTGGTGAGTACCAACCTGCCCAGCAGCTCTTGCTCACACCACATCCTTGCCAGACTTTCCCTTCTGTTTCCCCAGGCGTGGCTGCTTGTTGTTTACAGTCCCTTGCCATGGAGTTATTAGTTATCTCTTATTAGTGAGTAACTTGTTTTTGCTTGCTTGGTTTGCTTTGGTGCTGGGCAAACAGCAATCAGGAGGTTTTAAGTGAGGTCCTGCTGGCAAGCACTCTATCTCAGGAACACCCAGACCAGCTGATAACCCAGGCTACAACCACAGTGTGGTTTCCCAGATCAGCTATAGTCTGCAAATGAATTCTGGAGCACCTCAGAAAGACAGCATTAAGCAGAAGTGACCAGCTTCAGATTGGGTGCTGCAAGGACCAAAACGTGAAGGTGAAATCTTTCATGATACCACAGCAATCTGGAAACACGACCAAAAATTCCTTCAGGGACACTAACTCAATGAAACTGCAGGATAGTGTTTTCTGTTCCTGTTCTTTTTAGTAAGGGCAGTTGCATCTGTAAGACAAGCCGAGGCACATGTGTTAGGGTTAGGGTGCACAGGGTCTCTGCTGTGGGTGCGCCTGGAACCTGGCTGAACCTACGAACGCCTGACACAGACAAAGAGCATTTAGTGAGCTGGGCTCCTGCCTCCCTGCCCCTGGCCACTCCTTTGGAGCCTGCCTGTCATTTCCCATGGCTGTGCCAGGGTCCCACACGTGCCTGCCAGCCAGGGAACCCACACAGGCGCTTCTGAGAAGACGGTCCCTGCTGATCTCGCTCCGGTCACTGTTATCTCCGCGCCGGGGTCCTGTTCTGGGAGATGACGAAAATGCCATTCGAGGGAGTCAGCATTTAAAGTGGGTCGTTAGCCAGAAACGTCACCGTGCCTTTGCTAAAGATAGCCTGGTGCTGAGTAAAACGGCGCCTCCAAAACCTTCATTTCACGACGTGCTCACTCAGCATAATAAGCCCTGGGTCCCAAATGCCCCCCCAGAGCCAGGCGATGCCTGGCGTGCTCCCGGGCTGTCCGGCAGTCCCTTGGGACCGCCTCTCGGGCAGCGGCACAGCATGGAAACACATCCTCTCCTTTGCTGGTCCCTGCAGGAGACAAGCGTTTCCCAGAGCGCAGATTCCACTAAGGATAGTTTGGGGGGCGAGAAGGGGACAGTGCCAGGGTGCCAAGGCTGCGAGTGCAGGGAGGGTTGAAATGAAGGGGGGCAGCAGCGACTCGGCGTGTCCCCCGAAAAAAGTCCGGAGAAGGGGAGCAGAGGGTGCTGGACTGTGGAGCCATACGTGTCTCCCCACCACAGTTCCAGATCCTCTCCCTCTCTCCCTCTCTCTCTCTCCTTCTCTCTCTCTCTCTTCTTCTCTCCCTCTCTCTCTCGTCTTCACCCACACACTCACACCATTCTTGCGCTGCTGATTCAAGGGAAAGAGAGGCTGATGTTTTCTGCTTGAACTGGTCACCACAAACTGTTTTTCTTGAACAGGAGGAAAAAACACCCCCTGATAGCTGTCACAAGTTCTCCCCTATCTTCACTTGCCTCTTCCTCTCTCATGCAATCCCCGAGGCTGTCACACAAGAGGGCATGAAGGGCCACTGCAGAGCAGTCCCTCAGGGGCATGGGGGCACACAGGGCTGCACCTGTGCACCAGTCCCACTACTCCAGAAGATCCACATGGGATGAAATAGCTGAGATCTGTCCCTGAAACAGAGGTCTGCTGAGGGGAAGCATAGCACTGGCTCTCTTTTGTCCCCCACCTTCACCACACAGCTAAGGAAAACAAGAGAGCAAGCCAGAGTTCCTTCTACAGTCAAGAGGTGGTCACTATGAGTCACCTCCCTTCTCTCAGCCTCAGAAAAAGCCCAGGCCCTTGATGGATGAGCCACCGAGGGGCTTGGGTGTTTGACACCCATCACGAAGGGCTGATAAGTCCCAAAGAGTCAGAGCCAGTGGGTTGCAGGAAACTGTGAACCACAACAGTGGGGGATCTCTGAGACAAAAAAGAGGGCTCAGGATGAGGCACATGGATGGAAATATATTGCTCTGTGCAAAGGCCAGCAGCTGCATGGGGGCTAGGATGAGCCCCCTCAGCACATGAGCTCGAGTGGGTTTCCCCCAGAACTTCTGGAGCAGGAGGTTTTCTTCCTCTCACCCCTCAGAGTGCCATAGCACATCGCCCCTCTTTTCAGCACTTATTTTTTCTCTCTGGATACTCCTCTCTGTCTCCTTGGACCACCTCAGCTGTGTTCCATACTAGCCCCAGACTCAGGATTAGTGAGTCACATGTGTCCTGGTGGGAGCTCAGCACAGACCCTTTCCTCATGCTGCCTGCGAACTGACCAATGAGAAAAAAAAACACTAAATCAGCATGTTTGAAAGATTAAAGAAGGAGAAAAATTATAATAATGAGAAAAACAACAAAAGAAAGAATAGCAGACAAAAGAGACCAACGTGTTCTCAAAAGCCCTGAAACAAAGAGAGAATCTGTAAGAGACGGGAAGATCAAACCAAAAAAGGAAAGAGATGAAAGACAAACATGAAGGGTACTTGCTGGGAAGTGTCTTCTACACTTTTTCCACTGGCTATATAGAAGCGAAACTTGTAAGAAAAACAACAGCGACCCAAAGAATTTCCACTGAAAGATGCTTAGAGCAGTATCTCTGGTCCCTCCCTCCTCTGCCCTCACGTGCCTCAGGCTCCTACTGGTTTCTTGGTCGTGACGCATCTTCTCAGTGATACGAGGAAATTCGCTGCCCACCTGCAATATAAAGGCATTTAGGGAAATGCTTTGATCACAGAGGGAGAGAAAGCATGAGGGCAAGCACATCCCACTGACCCCTCCGTGCTCACCCACCCACCTAACAACCTTCTGTACCCATGCCGCGTTTGTGCTGATCTCTTCAAGCTTTGGACCTCATCAAGCACACACCTGAGTGAGAAGCAGCCCCTTCTCTGGATGTCACCATGGGACCGGTGTCCCTGGGGCTGTTCCTCACCTTCACTCTGCTGCCTTTTGCTGGTAAGAGGGTCTGAACACATTGGGGAGGGCAGAATAGCTCCATGATTGGAGTTTGGGTGTGACTTGATCCCTGGAAAGGGATCCCTGGAAAGGACAAATTTTTGCCCTTCCAACTCCACAGAAGGTATATTATGCTGTATTCCAAGCCACCCTGGCAAAGATGGCATCCCCAACTCAGAGTGGGATAACATTGAATCCCACTCTTTGCTCAACTCTCCATCTTGTTACAGCTGGCCACATCCTACTGGGATTATCAGAGGGGAGAAACAGGGAGCAGAAATTGTGGGTCAGAGAGGGGAGTTCAGCCGTGCTGCCCTGCCACTTGAGCCCCAGAAAGATGAGGGAGAGCCCAAAGCATCTGTCTGACAAGATATCTGTGCTGTGGAAGCGGCAAGGAGGAAGGTACGCCAGGGCCAAAAGAGATGCGAGTCCTTCTGGGGGAACGGAGGGGTTGGAGGCCTTTTGAGCCCCTTTCCTCCTTCCCCATATTCCCTCCTTCCTGTGCCTCGATCTCATGTTTGCCTGTGGCACGAGCTGCTGACTTGTCCTGCTCGCAGCGTGTCCCAGGAGCCGCACATGGTGCTGGAGGTTGGGTACTCGGGCCTGCAGAAGACAGCGCTGCGCATGAAGCCCCGGGTGTCGCTGCAGGACTCCAGCCTGCGCAGCGGCAACTTCTCCCTGCGGATCGAGCCCGTCCGGAGCGAGGATGCTGGGCTGTACGAGGCACAGGTGAAATACAAAACAGAGGTCCACAGCTGCCACGTGGAGCTGGGGGTGATCACAGGTAGGAGAGGAGGGAAAACCTGGAAAATGTTGATTTTGAGGCCGGGGAGGTTGTAAAGGTGGGGTAGGGTGGGGATGCCGCGGTTGGCAGGGCAGGTGAGGGTGCAGGCAGAACCCTCTGGAAAGTGCAGTTTCCTGCTGTCTGCCCTCAACTCTGAATGGACAGCTGCCTGAGGGACAAGTTAGGACACAGCACAGGCACAAAGGGCTGGTTTGGTAGTGCCCCTATGACCTTAGCTCACGACCCTAACCCAAAACCTTCTTTTTTCAGTAACCATCAGTCCACCCAACCCGGTGATGGGAAATGAGCTGGTCTTGATGACCTGCAACTCCAGCCACCGGGCCAACCTTGTGGAGACATGCTGGTTCCATGACAAGCAGCCAGGCCCCACCTCCAGGACCTTCTGCTTCTTGTCCAGTGCTCTCTCCATCTTCCATCCAGCCATGAGTGATGCAGGCTCCTGGCGCTGCCAGCTTCGGTACTCTGATAAGGAGATGATTTCTGCTGCATTCAACCTGCAAATTCTAGGTCAGCTCAACCTCTGTGTTGATTCCCCAGCATCCCTGAGCTGATACCTTTGATGTGCTGACTAGCCCCAGTGGCCCCAGCTTCCCAGCTCCCACCTTGTCCTCACTTCCCAGGTCAGTCACCTCTCTGAGAAGCTCTTTCCAGGCACCGCCTCACATTGTCTTCTTTCCCTGGCTCAGGTTTTGATGGCCCATCCAACCCTGTGGTCTATGCAGCAGCTGGCTCTGCAGCCGACCTACCATGCAGTCTGAGCTACCTTCCCAGTGCCTCTGGGGTAGATGTGGTGGCAGCCCACTGGAGCCACCTTGCAGGAGGACATTTGCAAGGCTGGGGCATCTCCCAGAACCTGAGCAGCAGAAGCTTCCCGCTGCATCTCCCGGCTGTGGGACTGGGTGATGCAGGGCGGTACCGCTGCGCTGTCTCTGTGGGACACAGGACAATCAGCAGGGACGTGACCTTGGCCGTGCTTACAGGTGAGAGGAGGTGCTTCACCCCTCTGGGGTCCTTCACTGCAGATAATCCTCCCCACATGTCTGTGCAACGAGCATGGGTAGCTCCTGGTCATGGGTTCCCACCCCAGGGCAGGAAACAAGATCTCTGTTGAGGGCATTGCACTGCATTGGACTCTGTTGGAATTAGGGAGGTTTCCTGGGTGACTTGATTATTCCTCTTAAGAATGAGAAAGACAAAGAAAGTAATTTAGAGGAAGTAATAAAGAAGAGATGCAATAGAAGAAGGATGGACGAGGAGGAGATGTGGACATGCCAGTAGTCTTTCCTGAGGTTACTTTTTCCCCTTTGCCACAGTGATTCCCAGCATCCAAGGACCAGTGTCCGAGGGGAGTCGTTTGCTGCTCATCTGCAGCCTGGTGCATGCCCAGGGACACGAGCGTTTCCAGTGGACATATCTTGACTCAGCCCCTGCTAAAAGCAAACTGGCTCCAGCTGCTCCCCGTAACTTGGAGGGTCACAGTTCCTGGGTGGGACCTATCTTGGAAATACCCCAAGTGTCACAAAAGGATACAGGCACCTGGGAGTGCAGTGTGTATGGCCCAGAAGGCAGACTGGGAGCAGTGGAATATGACCTGCAGATCACAGGTACTGTCCCCCAGGGGTCTGCAAACAACCTCTTCCTCTCACCCTACTTAGCTCTCTGGAGCTCTTTCCTCTCTCAACCTCATCCTGTCCTTCTCCCCTTGGACCACTTCGATCCCATCTTCTTGTCATCCTCTTAGCTTTCACCAGTTCCTCCTGCTGCTCCTTTCAGTTCCCTGCACTCTCTCCCATTTTGCCTGTTGTTGTGCAGTCCCACCCTTTCCTTGGTGCCAAATCAACCATCCCTTCTTCCCTAACTCTGGTTCCTCCTCACAGGTGCCCAGGTCTCCAGCGCTCCCTCCATCTTCAGTGGGCAGATTACTTTTGGGCTTACACTCACCCTCTTCTTCCTGCTTGCTGTTTGCGTTCTGGCTCTGGCCCTACAAAGAAGGGTAAGTGTCTATCACCCCATTTCTGTTATTTTTCCTGTACATCCACCCTTATCTGACCTTCCCCAGATTACTCCAGAGGCAGCAGTGACAGGTATGGGGCTGGAGCACCCTGCTGATGGTGTCATGGACACACAGGGAAAGCTGTGCCCTGGGCATTGGCAGATCTGGCTATCCATGGCACTCCTCTGGGGGCAGGTCAGATACCTCAGAGGAGGAAGAAAACCTCCTAAGGGACAATCACAGCCCAGCTTTGAAAAGCTTCGTGCTTATTCCCCCAGAGATCAAGACATGCTGTACTAGAGGAGGGCTAATTGCCAAGCTTTTGTAGATGTCCTCTCTCTCATTCCTTAGCTGGATGCTTTAATGTAAGCATCTCCTGTTCTGTATCAGTGCCTGCTGGTGCCCAGACACAGATATTGATGCAGGGCTGTTGTTTCTGGCTCAGCCCTCACACCTCAGCTCTCAGCTTCTGGCAACTTAATGCCCTTCATTTGCTCAGCTTGTTCCAGTACCTTGTCCTCTGAAAACTCTGCCTTGTACCTCACCTTTATGATACCCAAGACCAGGCCAGGACTAATTCTTCCCCAGCACGTCACTGGAAAAAACCGTGCAAACAAGTCAGACCGTTTCTCTGCAGTTTTCATATTACTGCTCTGCAAATTAATAACATGGCAAAATCGTCCTTCAGGGTTTCCTTTTGCAGTCAAGGGACACCTTTCAGGAGTAGCTGTGATGCAGCTGCCTCCTACTTAACCTCATGGAAAGGGCCCATGATGACAATTCTAGTGGGGAAGGGGCTGGGCAATCAGAGCGAGATGAGTTTGGAAGAGCTTACCCTGGTGAAAGAGCTGGGAGACTTGAAACTGCCTTGAGCTGAAGATGAGTGATGTGACAAAATTGATGAAAAGTCTTAGCAAGTCCCAGCGGCTGGAGACTGAAGGCAGGCAGCATCACAAAAGAAGCAAGGTGGAAATTTTTTAAAAAAACACTGTGGGTAGTGCAAGAGCAGCTTGTGACAGGTTCTTTGTCATCTGTCCTTAATCAGCACTGATGGTAAAGGATAATATGAGACAGAAATCTTCAGTTTCTGTGTGACTCTCCAAAGTGTGCAAGTCCAGGGCAAGGTGATCAGAACCAGCCTTTGCGGTCCAAAACCTTGGACTGGAACCCCTTGACACTGTACCTGTAAAGTCTCAGCCAGCAGGAAATAGGATCTCTGCATGTCCAGCTGTTTGCTGTTCTCATCCCACCAGGATATTCCCCACACCAAAGCATTCCCTATGTCCCCATTGCCCTGCTGTGCTCAGCAAGCCAGGCTCCCGTGTTGCAGCACAGCTCCTCTATCCATGGGTGTTCCTTTGGATGGCCCTGCTTTAGCAGGGGGATTGGCCTGGATCATCTCCAGAGGTCCTTCCAACCCCAGCCACCCTTGGACTCTGTGATTCACACCTTCTCTGCACAGACTCCCCACTGGGCTTATCCTCTGTCAGAGTGCAGATGAGGTGCCTGGAGCAGAGATATCAGCTCTTCTCTGGTTCTCTCCCTCTCTCTGCTGGCACCCTCTGAGATTGCATTTGCTGTTCCTGTGCTGGTTGGAAACTGGATGCTCCTCACAGTGTATCATGCACACCTGTTGTTGGGCTGTTAGGAACTCATTAGGAATTCCAATTCCCTGATCCTACCAATGTCTGATAGGTACTGTTGCATTTCATTGATCCTGTCATTCAGGTTAGTGCTCCCTTCTCCTAAAATATCTGTGTCTTGTCTTGCATGATATTCTCATCCTCTTTCTTCCAAATGAGGCTCCTCAACTTTATCAGCTGCCTGACTCATTAGCACTTTCACACTCTCTGTGCCAATAATGACTGGTCTTTGAAGACTTGTGCTTTTCATTTCCCTTCAGCCTGGCAGAAACCTGTCAGCACGACCCCAGTTCCTTCCTCTTAGCTGAGATCACACCTACCATGCCATTCTCTAACTAATCTTTCTTGCTGTACTGTCTGTTTGTAACCCTATACTGTTATCAGAAGCCCTGAGATCTGCCTTTTTTTCACTGTCTAGAAAGTCACTTGAGATAGTGCTTCTGTCTTTAATTTGTTCTTACCTCATTTTGTTTGAGCCTTCATGCCTTTATCACCTCTGTCTGAAAAGGTCTGTAAAATCTGACGTACCATCAACCCTGACAGTGGCCTGACCATTGCCCAGGTCAGCCTTTGCTCTCCCTTAGGCATGTGCTGCCTTTGTTGCTCCTTATGTCCATGACAGGATGGTGTTGAGGCAGCCTTCCCCAGAAGAAATTGCACATCTCAGGGAGTGTCTTTTTCCCTGGCTCTGGGAGGAAATGGGAGCCTTGTGGTTGCAAGCATGAGAACTGTCCTCCACGGCAGGGAGAGGGCCAGACTCATGCCATTCAGTCTGTTTCCCGTGTCTGACACAGCCTCTGCTTCCCTTTCAGGCACGGGCTCCTGCCTTCCCAGCTCTGGAAGGGATGTGTGCAGTCAGGGTGCCATGGAAGCCCATGGAGGAAAGCCAGAAAGGGAAGATCCAGCAAACGGAGTGCTGATGGAAGCAGGGCCATCGGGGCTGGTCTGCATGGGAGGATGAAACTGTGTGCCACTCAGAGAGAGATGGGCACCATGCAGACCTCTCGGGGGGATGAGGGATGGCAGGAGCAGTGCAGGGACCTTGGGAGCTCTACCTGCAGAGGGGCTGACAGCTGCAGCCAGGGCAAGGCAGACTTGCCACTGCAGTCAGGTGCCAGCAGCAGAGATGCTTTGGAGCTATGGGAGTATCTGAGCCAGTAGCTGCTGCCTGCTTCGGTGCCACATCTCTGTCCCACTCCTGCCCCTCCTTCATGGCCTCTCTCTCAGGCTTTCTTGGGTGGAACCCTTGGATGCAGTATATGGCTGGAATCCATCTCCCCTGCAGTCTGACAATGTTTTTTTTCCCCCCGTGCTCACTCTCCCTGCACTGCCCTGCTCACTGCCCTGTTGCACATTTTGTGCATTTTAATTTATTAGAAACTAATTTTAGAACTTAAAATAAATCCATATGACAAAAAAGCCCCACTGACCCCTGTGTGTGCTTGTGGAGGATCGTGCCTATTTGGAGCCAGGTATACTTCTGCCTGTGTGGAGCCAATTCTAAGGATTTTGCTGCCTTCTCTTTCTCTTTCAGTTCTGTTTTATTGAAGTTGCCTGTTCGCTTCTGACATTTTCACAGTGGGGAAGGGGAAATTAAATGTCACTAGAGAAGGAAGAATCACAGGTTCAGTCTCTCCTTTTTGCTGCATTTCAGAGCCTTCTTTTCTTTTTTTTCTCCCATCTGACTGTCCTTGTTCATTCATTCATTTATTCCTTTAGTCCTCACATTTTCCTGAAAGATCTACAAGTGGTATTATGGCTCTTTGTCACTCTTCCTGCTAAGGATGTACTTAGCAATGTAAGCATGAGTCTGCCTCTCAAGACCTTCAATGCATTTAGGTTTCATGCAGTCAGAGAATGCTCTTCATGTCCCCTCTGAGCAGCTGTGGAGGCCTGTGGTACTGCTCTTGAGCAGCCATTGAAGGCTGCCCCAGAAGAAACACCAGTGGCAAGACTCCCACCTGTGATTTCTCCCATTTGGGTCCCCAAGCTGTGGCTGTTCCACGCTCAGGATGGAAGATTCTCTTGCCTTCAGAGAAGGTCACCACAGCCAGACCAGCTTTTGGTTATTTCAGCAGGCACATGAACAGACCTTCTTCCTGTGTGGCTCTCACCTTCCCTCCCCAAAAGGTTCAGGCACTCAGGCAGTGAATGCACTCAGGTACCCTTAGACTGCAGGTAGTGCAGCAGCAGCCAAAAGTCACAACTACCCCACTCCAGGAAGCTCACCTGGACTCCACAGCTCTTTAGCTACTCAGCTATCCATGTATTTTAGTGAAAATGACACCCCTTTCTCCACTGAATCCTAGAGAAGTGGAGCAGAGCTGCAAGGTTGACTTTTCTGCTTCAACCATCCCATGCAATTTCAGGCAAACCCTGGAGCAGAACCAACATAAGACAAGACAGTCCAGCATGGCACCAGCATCTTCCTAGGCAAATGATAATGCTGCAATTTTTTTCCAGGTGGGAGTGATCTGTCTAGCTCAATCACCTCTCTCTGCCAGATGCTTTGTAGGTAGAGAAAAAGTTGGTAAACCCTCATGGGGCTGAGGGGCAATCCAATATCCATCAGGATCACATAATATTCTCTCAGTGCCTGACAGTGGTTTGCTCTTTCTTCTCACACACAATGGGATGCTCTCTCCTCTGTGGGTAACGCTTTCAGCACTGCCTGTGACCAGCCTGGATGTTCTCATTGCTCAGATGTGGGCCTGGTCTGACTTTAAAGACCCCTGCATCCTTGTACTCTGACTTCCTCTGGCAATCAGTCCTTGGATCTGCTTATTCACTGTGAAAATGGTTCCTCTCTCGGTTTTGAATTGAAAGCTTTCCACTTTCACTGTTTTCTTTTCTCCCATCACAAAGGCTGGGAAAAGAGAGACTCCCAAATCTATCATACCTTGGATGGCAATTATTTTACCACATTTTATCACATTCCATTCCCTTTTATGTAATTTCCCTATTCCCTCCTGACTCATTGCTTTTCAGGTACAAATCCCAAATTTTGGGACTTTCTGTCTTGACAGTTGCATAGGTCCATGTCTATGCATGGTCAGCTCTGCTCTGGAAGAGGAGGCAGCAGCCCAGCAGGGGAGCAGTGCTGGTTTGCACAGAGACACAGAGCCTTTCTCTGCTTTACTTCCAGGCAGCCCTTCAGTGTTTTGTCTGCTCCTCTGAAAGAAGTTCAACAACACTGAGCTTGTACCCAGCTGTTCACTGTGCCTGTAATGATAGGCAGATGCCTGACATGGTGCAGTTACAGAGAGCAGAAGCCTGGATGTATTTATGCAGTTTAGATTTTCCTTCCTATAAACTATTCCTATATATAGGAAACTGTTTCCAAATCAAGATGGCACAAGGCAAGTCAGTAGAGTTGATGTGAAGGACTAAGAGTCTGTACAATAAAGCAAACAAATTTGGAAACCTGTTTCAAGTGGAGTCAGTAAATAGAAACAGGAAATAAAGCAAATGATATATGAAGGAAAGAGACCTGATTCTTTTCCATAAAGATACAGCTACAGGTGCAAAACTCAGATAAATATTTTCAACATATCAGAATGTGGTGGTATTCCATCATTCCATCACTCCTTTCTTTAACTGGATGGAAGACAAAGTATAACAAGAGGCTCGTTGGTCCAGATAAAGACAGGAAGAGATCACTCACTGATTATCATCACATCAAAACAGACTTGTCACGGGGAAATTATTTTATTTTATTACCAATAAAATAAAGTCAAAGCAGGATACTGAGAAAATAAATTCAAATCTTAAAAGACCTCCATCCCACCCTCCATTCTTCCAAAGCTTAATTTCACTCCAATTTTCTCTACCTTATTCCCCACAACAGCACAGGAGGACAGAGAATGGGGGCTGCAGTCAGCTCATCATGTGTTATCTCTGCCACTCCTCACACTCTCTCCTGCTCCAGTGTGGGGTCCCTCCCACAGGAGAGAGCTCTCCATGAACTTCTCCAATTAGATCCATCCCATAGGCTGCGTTTTTTTACAGACTGCTCCAGCATGAGTCCCCTCTGGGGTCACCAGTCCCACCTGCAAACCTGCTCCAGTGTGGGCTCTTCTCCCCATGGGGCCACAGGTCCCAGTGTGGGTTTCCCATGGGGTCACTGCTTCCTTTGGGGATCTCCCTGCTCAGATCTGGGCTCCTCCATGGGCTGCAGGAGAGTATCCTGCCTCACCATGATCTGCACCATGGGCTGTAGGGAATCTGTGCTCTGGCACCTGGAGCACCTCCTGCCCTTCTTCTGCACTGACCTTGGTGTCTGCAGGGCTGATTCTCTCACATATTCTCACTCCTCTCTCTGGCTGCAGTTGTTCATTTTTTTCCACCCCACTTAACTGTGTTATCCCAGAGGCTCTACCACCGCCACTGGTGGGCTCATCCTTGGCCATCAGTGTCCTGGAGCCAGCTGGCACTGGCTCTATCAGACATGGGGGAAGCTTCTGGCAGCTCCTCACAGAAGCCAACTCTGTAGCTCCCCAGCTATCTAGACCTTGCCATGAAAACTCATTGCACAGTGGATGAAAACTTAAATAAAAACCACAGGAAATCCAGTGGATTCCCTTTTAGCAGAAATGGGGCTTAAGGAATGCAAAGAAAGTATTATGCATGCAAATTCCTTTGCGTAGGACTCCTCCAAAAGGGATAGGAAGACAATCTTTCATCCTAAACTAATCTTTTTTTCACTAAGAAAGATCAACATCATTAGAAAAATCATAACTAGGTCCAGATGTTTTGCAACCCAGACTTCTGAGGGATTTACAGTGAGAAGCTAAGTGCCAGCAAATAACATAATCTGACAAAAGAACAACAAGAAAAATACACCTATTGTGGTCTTTGTGCATTCTGCACAACTTTATAAAAACAAATGTTAAAACCAGATCTCAAATTATGTAGGCTACTAAGGCACACTGAGTTTTATATTTGCTTGTCAAATTTGTGGGAACAATATCAGCACCAATCCTGAAAAAAATCCCATGACTTAGTATTCTGCTTCTATTTCTTCAACACTGATGAATAAACCCAAAACACACAGGGTTTTACTTTTGCCTTCTAAAGGCAAAACTGCCAAACCAAGCTCCTTATGGGAACGCTGTTGTGGGTAGTGAATCTTGTGCCTCCCACTAAGTTCCAAAGCATTTGGGACAGTCCCTTCATAGTTGTGGATTCCATCATGCTCAAGAGTTCCTCTCCCAGGTTTCCATCCCGCTGGCCTGTCTGCTCCATGTGGCTCCCTCCAAAAGCTGCCACATGGTGTGCTCTGGAAAGGGTGTCACTCCCACCCGGACAGGTGGGTCTCAGAGGGTCTCATGGCAGGACACAGGACACTCCTGGTTCCCAGAGACACAGGAAGTCATGCACAAGGGCAGATTTTGCAAGGATTTGGTAATTCTCATTCTTACTGAGGTTTCTCACGTCCCTCTTCTTTTACAAGCACTCTGTGTCTTCTTTCTTGTCACCAGGTCTGCATTCCCTCTTTTTGTATGTAAAATGACACGGGTTTTGGACCAAGGAGGGCACACCAGCAAACTCCCTAACAAGTTTTGGGGGCACTTAGGACCCTCCCTCAGCACTCCCCAGCCCTTTAAAACCCTAAATTAGATATTCAGTAGGAATTCCTTGTCCCTGCCAGCTCCTTGTCCCGAGCCAATGCCGCCACCTAGCGCACCGTGCGGCGGGATTCCTGCTGATGGAGCGCCTCCGGATGCGCATCCAAACAGCTGCTGCCCCAGCTCCTCCCCCTTGCTTTTGCCAAGGCCACTAAGAGCGAGCTGGTAAGCGATGTGCATCCTGTGTACGTCCCCGAAAGCTCCCCCAGCCACCCCTCTGTTGCATTTCTCACGTGTCCGTATCGTGGGAGTGGTTTTGGTTAGGCTTGCTTTAGCCCCTGTCACTTTTGGTGACACACTTCTGCAGGTAGTGGTTCTTGATTCCCCTGTCCAGTGCCCTCCAAGCAGTCCCTGATTTCCCAGCACACTTGGCTAGTCTTGCTCCATCAAGCTCCACCCTTCCTGACTAAATACCCCACGCTCATGAAGAACCCCTCTGGAGTGTTCCCAATTTTCCACTGTGATCAGCACATTAATCTTTATGATATCTGCTATCTGCCACCACTGCTATAAAGAAAATACTCTCTCATGATATCTGAAGAGAGCCCTTTCTTCCAAATTCCGGCTTCCAAGTGCTTGCAGAGAGGAATCTCTCCCCAGATTTCCCCCTTTTCTGAGGAAAACGGCTGTGCTGGGGTAAATCACTGGGTCCCCTCAGTAGCCAGCTTGTTGTTTCTAGCTCCCACATCTAGCATCAGAAATGCCCCTGGAGAAACTCACCAGGTGTCAGCAATTCTGTTGCAAAGAGAACGCTCCTGGCCTTTGAAGCTGCAGACAGTCAGGTGCCTGAAGATCTGGTTTTTATGCTGCATCAAACACTTGTCCTTCTTTCTCTCCAGCACCACTGGGCAACCACTAATTTTCCAACATATCTGGGTATCTTTCACCTGTCAGACTACAGAGGCACACCCATAGCCCCCACTGATGTGCAGGGAACTTGGTTTTAAGGAGGTGATCTCTGGAGGCATCTTGGCTTTCCAGTGAAGCCAGTTAAAAGGTCTTTCTCAACATCTGATTTCTGAGGCCCTTTTCTCCCTTTATCTCTTGCTTCCTTGGAGAGCTTCAGAGTCTCTGCAGACTATGACCATCACCCAGCACAGCCTGGAAGCTTCTCTCCGCTGAGAGGATCTGTTTCTCTCCAACCCCTGGCTTGGAAAAATACTGCTGGTGATGGGATTAGAGCAAAGAGAGGCAGCGCAGCCTGTCTCTGCAGGGGATAAAGCAGGGAGACATGACAGCCACTGATTTGTTGGGGGAGGGCTCTGTGCAGTGCTCAGGCCGTTCTCCCTGTGCTGTGGGGTCAGTGTGTGATGCTGGATGAGCCCCCTTTTCCCAGGGGTGCAGTACAGCAACTGTCCCAGAGAGGTGAGAACCAGACTTGCAAAGAACTGAAAAACCAGTTAAATATTTATGAAGAATATTATATTCAGAAGAGAGACTGACTGGCTAATATTATTCATCCCTTCTGGATTCTGATGTTTAATTAATGCTTGCAAAGTGCTTTGAGATGCTTGGATGAAAGTGATACAAAGACGTCACTGCACGCTGTGACCCTTGGTCCCAGAGGCACCTGTTCACTGCACAGCTGGAGCAGCTCCAAGAGATGGATCCCCACCCTAGGGCGACAGGGGACCACAACAGGCATTCTCACAGCATGACAAGCCTGCAGCTTTGTCTCCTCAGACCCACAGCCCTGCTTCTCCTTGCAACTCTGCAGCAAGTTCAAATGCATTTTGCAAGATTTACCCCTCCAGGGAATGTTATTTCTGGTAGATATTTGCAGTGACATAAACCAACTGTTTAAAAACAAGCCAATGTTTGTGCACTACAGTGTGCTGGGGAGACAAAATGCAAGACAAAATCTGCACAAACTGAAGCATCAGCTCAGTGCCTGAGATTCCCAAGCACTGAGGTGCCATAGCCTCACAATCCCAACCTGAGTTTTTTTAACTTACCCCCCCCCCCCCCCCTCCCCAGGACATCCCTTCTCTGGCAGCTGGGGACCAGAAAGGACATTTCTATTTGACACATGTAAGAGAATTTTGAAGATGTGATATGTTAAGTTCTTGCAGGAGAACTGTGTCTCGGAAAAGGGCTTTCCCAAGTTCTGGACACTGGCAGAGTGCCCATCCCATCCCATCCCATCCCATCCCATCCCATCCCATCCCATCCCATCCCATCCATCGTTTGTATCCCATTCTGGGAAGCTTCTGTCTCGTGCAGGTGACTTCCTCTCTGAAGCAGGACATCATCTTTCTCCGAAGTCAGTCAATGGAGAGGCTCTTGTGCTGGCCTGGTCACAGCTGTCCCTGTCACAGCGGGTGGCACACCGTGAACCTCGCTGCTGTGGCTGTCTGTCCCTGCTCCCCCCATGGTTACATCTCACACCCCCATCCTCCAGACAAAGGGGCAAGTCAGTGCCAAAGGGAGAAGAGTGGGTGGCACAGAGATGCAATCTCAGCCATGTCTGGGGCTCAGTGGGTTTCCGCCACCTTGGCTGAGGCTGGGATTCAGAGAGAGAGAGAGAGACCAAATGTAGGTGAGAAACCACAAAAGCCCCCTCCTCCACCCTACAGAGAAGGGAAACAGCTGAGATTCAGCGGTGGTGCAGGTTGGTACAGGTTCCTGAAGAGTAACCTTACACTGGGTTTACAGAGTGAGGTTTTGGTGCTGGAGGGGCTGCACCAGTGGCTTCTGTGAGACGTGAGGAGCCAGCCCGTGTCAGCCAGAGCCACCTCCAGACAGCCCCAGGGCAGACTCACTTCAGATCAAGGCTGAGCCCATCAGTGGTGCTGGTGGCACCTTTGTGATAGTGTACTTAACAATGGGCAAAAAGCTGTACACCAGCTGTGGGAGACAGGAAGGACAATATGTGGGAGAAACAGCCCTGCAGACTCCCAAGATCAGGGCAGAAGGAGGGGCAACAGGCGCTCCAGGTGCTAGAGCTGGGATCCCCGTGCAGCCCATGGAGAGCCTGCACTGGAGCAGGTTTTCTGGCAGGAGCTGTGGCCTGTGCAGGAGCCACACTGGGCTCCTAGATGAGGTTATCTAGGTTATCTAGCACCCTGCCCAACCATACCTTGAAAGCTTCCTGCAATGGCAACTCTGACACATCCCTGGGGAGGTTCTTCTGGTGACTGATTATTTTCACTGTAAAAAACATCTTCCTAATGTCAAGAGGAGCATGAAGAACTGCAGTCCATGGGAGGAAGAGTATTTCTTGAAGGACTCCATGGTGGAGCAGAGGAACAGCATAAGCAGGAAGAAGAAGCAGAGATGAAGTACTTGTTTGTTTGTTTTTAAATTTATCACTATTCTATCAATTTATTTGTTTTTAATTGGCCATAAATTAAATTAACTTTTCCCAAAATTAAGTCAGTTTTGTCCATGACAGTAGCTGGGGGGAGATCTCCTTGTCCTTATCCTGACCTGAGAGAGCTTTTCACATCTTCTCCTTCTGCCTTGCTGAGAAGGGGGAATTAGGGTGCAGTTGGGTGGGTGCTGACAGACAGCCAAGGAAAAGTCACCGTTGCTACAACGAAAATATTCTCTAATCTCACACTAAATCTCAGACGTACTCCAGAGAGGTGGGGCTGGGGTCAGCTCCTCAGAGGTGCCTCCTCTCAGTGGTGGTGCAGGAGACAGGCTGGGAAGTGGAGCTCAAATGGAGCTCACACAGGAGGAGTGGGATCTGCTCAGTAACCTGTCAGTCCCTGGGCTCTCCTCTCCTCCTGAGAGGAGCAGAGCCAGCTCCCAGCCATGCACGCCCAGCTCCCAGCCCCGTCACGGCCTCCAGCAGTGGCCCCATGGCCAATCGGCTCTCTGTGCTTGCACACTCATTCTCTCCACCGCCGCCATACATCGCCTTCCGCTCGCGTCCACTGCTGCTCACACCCGGAGCCCAATCCACGTGCTTTTGGAAAACCACCCTCTGCCCAGAGAAGCCGGCGGCTGGCGGCACAACCTGGACTGGCGGCAAGACCTCCGGATGGAGAGGAGGAGACATCAAGGCCAACCAAACATCTGCTTGTGAACATCAACTTCACTCTTCTTTTGTTTCAGCTGTAGCTGGGTGAGATCAATTACGGCAGGTGACAAACACAAGGAGACAGAAACACAGAGGCTGAGAGAAAAGAGGTAAGGAAACTCTTTCTTATGCTACAAAACCAGCCTGTTTTTGGGTTTTTTAATGCTACAAACTTTGTTACTCCACTCAAGTTGCATGGATGGATTGTTTTTGCCTTTCTTAAAGACGTGTTGTAAAACTATCTTAAACCTTTGACTTGATAATACTTCTGGCTGTGCAATTCTCCAAGGCCTTTTAATTTTAACTAAAAACTGTTTGCCTCCCTGGATTTTTCTCTGAAAGGGGCAGAAAAAAAGGGAGTTAGGAAAAGCTCAGCTTTCCTCAGAGCCTGGGGATCTCATGGATCTTTTAAACCTATATATAGGGAAATACGTCCTATATGAGGGCCTGTCACTGGTGACTGCGTATCCCCAAGGGCTGCAAATGCATTGGGGAACAGCCCTCTACCAACTGCCACTTGCTATCACCTTCTGCACATACCCTGCAGGAAGGGGAACTTTATTCTATAAAAAGCATGCAAAAATAAGAAGATGCCAGTCTCTAGCTAAGTAAAGATGTCTACTTACATCTGTACGTGCTGTGACCAGAGGGGTCTGTTCTGCTAATCCAGACTGACTGGCTCACTGCCTGACACTAGCTGCCAATGCAGCCTGATCCATTAGCTCAGGGCTGAGTGAGCAGGATTTCTTGGAAAAAGAGGGATCCTTGCAATTTCAGGACAACAGAAAAGAGATTTGCTTTCCCCTTCCGAGGGCTGCTGCGCAGTTGAAATTAGGAGTTTCAGTTCTGGTTGAATCTTTCAACTTTCAAGTGGCATATCCTACTCAGCCTCCATCAACCACCTCAGACATTCCTTCCTCCACACGGTGTGTGAAGGTTGAGTTCAGGATACTACTCAGTTACTACTCACTATGAACTCAACAGACCCTGGTGCAGGTTAGAATCATAGGATCACAGAAGGGTTTGGGTTGGAAGGGACCTTTAAAAAACATCTCATTCCAACACCCTGACAGAGGCAGAGACACCTTCCACCAGACCAGGTCACTCAAAGCCGCATCCAACCTGGCCTTGAACACTTCCAGGGATGGAGCAGCCGCAGCTTCTCTGGGCAACCTGTTCCAATACCTCATCAGTCTCTGAGTAAAAGATTTCTTCCTAACATTTACCCTCTTTTAGTTTAAAACCATTCCCCCTTCTCCTATCACTATCTGACCGTGTAAAAAGCTGCTCTTCATCTTTATTACAAGATCCCTTTAAGTACTGAAAGGCTGTGCTGAGATCTCCCCGACTTTTCCTTTGGCCTCCCCAGTGTGTCACAAACATGTCTGCCAAAGCTGCCTGCAGCACAGCAGGGCTCAGCTCATCCAAGCTGATCATCCACCTCATCCCCACTAGCAGCTCTTGAGCACCCAGGGATGGTGCCCACCTCATCTGCCACAGCCTCATGTGGGGACACTTTGTTCACCAAAGCAAAATTAAGGAGGGATAATACCCAAATGACAACCCAAGTAAATACAGGGCTTGGAAGGTTGAGGAAGGAGCTGATTTCAGGGTGCATCACAGTGATTTGATTAGTCACTGCCTCTGGTGGCTTTAGAAAGGCAGGTCTTGGCTTCCCCTTAGGCCAGAAGGGAGCAGCCGGGGCTGTGGAGGTGGAGCCACTTTTTGTGGCTTCCACATGGTTCCAGGCATGTGACTGGGCATGGGGTGCTCCATGGCTGAGGGGAGCCCAGCTGGTGCTGACACAGTGACATCACCACCCTTGTCCTGAGGGTGGGACCTTTCTTGGGGAGGTTCAGCTGCTTTCACCTCTGTGGCCCCATGGATCCTGCTCCAGTGCCTCCCTCTCCCAGGAGCTCCAATGGGAGGGTGACATCTGCTCTTGGATGAGCAGAGATGCTCAGGAGGAAATGGAGGCAGGGTCGAACAGCCCATGGGGACAGTAGGGACCGTGAAATGACCTTCACTGCTGTCAAAACTTTGCTCTCTGCTGGCTATTTTCATTGCACTTGGTCTCTTACCCTGCCTGCTGCTCACCTGACACTTGCTTTAACGTTAAGAAGCAAATTCAAAGAAGCCACTATTTGGTAAAAGAGCCAAGTCAGCCTTGTTTTAGATTTTTAAAGTGAGAAGAGCCCCACATCTGAGCCTAACTCTCATAACTCTTAAGCAGGGCAAGGCTCAGCTGGTCCCTGAGCCCTGGCCCGGAGCGCGCAGGGGAAATGCCGCGGCGGAAGCTGAGGTGTGGAGCCCTGCTGGGGAGGGAGGGCTGGGGCCCCTCAGCCCTGGCAGAACGAGCTGTCACATCAAAGCACAGCCACAAACAAGAGCAACAGGAGAAGACAAACCACACTGCAGGAAGGAGGCACAGGGACACACCGAGAAAAGGAGATGGCTTGCTCTGCATCAGTACCGGTTGCTGAGTTTTTATTTGTTGTTTTTATTTCTTTAAGTTCCCTCCTGTGTCATGCCAGTGCAGTCTGTGGAGAGGTCTCTGTAGCCATCACCCACTGAGGCTCAGTGCTGGAGGGACCAAGGGGCTGCCAGCCAAGCTCTCAGGTAGATGTTCTCCGGGCATGATTTGGTCCTGCAGGTATCATTCTCTGGAGCAAGCCCACTCACTACCTCAGCTCTTCTTTTCCTATGCCTCAGGGAGGCAGGGATCATTAAAAGAAGTCAAGAAGGAAATTAAACCAGTTTAGTAAGAGGGGGAAGTTAAAATGAAAAGGAAATCAATGTTCACTTGGGAAGGAGCCCTGCTCCTCCGTTGCTAGACGTGCTAATAAATCAAGTATGCCTGGACTGTTTCTGGCACAGAGGCCAGCTGGCATGAGATGGTCTGGGCTATTAAACTCACTTAACCTCCAAAATGAACTGGCCACATGCCAGCCACCTAATGGGAGAGGTCCCTGGCCCATGCTAACACCTAAATGCATCCCAAGAGTTGCTCGGGGGAGCAGAGTTGTCCCTGGCCAAAAATGTGTCAGGAAATGTACTAGCAATTTAACAGGACTGATGAGTATGTTCCAGTGCCTGGGGACATTCTGTGACACTGCTTAATTTATGAGTACCACCGTAAGATACAGCTGGGCTGCCTGTAAGGAGGCTATGGGTCTGCTACAAGCATCTGCTAATGAGAGCAGCTTGCTCCTCGCCTAACACAGCGAGTCTTGCTCACTGAGATCTGTAAACTCCGGAGCAGCATCCCTGTGATCTGGCCTGGAGGGATGCAGAAGGAGATAGAAAGGCAGGGGGGAATAGGAGGTGGCATGCATGAGAAGTACAAATAAACAGGGAGAGAGGAAAGGGGGTAAAAGAAATCCTAGCTGAAGGCAACCCATTTTCCTCACTGATTTGTAACATGTAGGTGGTAACATCACACTGTGGAGATCTGCCACAGAAATACAAAGATTAGTGTGAACAAAGTGGGAATGCAGGAGTTATGAAACCAAGAGAAGAAACAGAAGAACAAAGGTGCATCAATCTGCATCTACCAACATGCACAAGGTCAGCAGTTCACAGTCCCACAGTGCTCTGGTTGTGTGGTTTTGCTCAATAACACGGAAGCAAGAAGGCAAAGAACAAACTGAAGCCATATGACAGGAGAATGGAGATTCCCAGTCAAAACAAAATTATGAGGTGTGACTCAGCGATTTCATTAATTTTTACTTGTTCCATTACCTTCAGGTTTTATATAAAGTTTAATGACTTTAAGAATTTGAAACCCATCACTGAACTGTTAATTTACAGGTATTACTTTAGAGTGGGGGCTGGCTTTTTCATCCCACAGAAACAGGTGATGTGAGATTTCACAGCAGGGATGAGGTTTCTCCTGTCACCTCAGGAATGGATCTTACTCAGGGCCCTGTGCCAGTTCTCAGTTATCAGTGTTCCTTTCGAGTGAGATGCATACAGATGCCTTGTTAGTGGCCCTTTCTTTATTCTGTAGCTTAACCCAGCAAACTGCTTCATCACTGCCTCTGCATCTTGTTAGGAGTCATCTCCAATCATCTGTACTTGCTCCTTTGTTTTACGCTTTTCACAGAAAACAGCTCATGCAAATATTTCCTGGCCTGGGGTGGGTTTTTTTGTTTAGCACGAGGCAAGCCACAGGTCTCCTCTGACTGTGTCTTTGCCACCTGTTTCTCTTCTGATGGTGCACATGGCTGCTGTCTTGCTCTTGCACACATATTTTTCATCTGTATGTGTGTACATCGGTCTGGATGTCAGATGTTGTGCTGACCTCATCTCCATTTAAATGTAGTGCTGATGTTTTCATCTACTCTTTGATAGCTTCACATGCTCTGATCATTAAATTAATTTCAGTATTAAATTATCCTCTAATAGAATATATTACACTTAATATTGCACATCCTACATATAAGTATAGTAGAAAATTATTCATGAATTTCTTTTGAGTTTCATCCCATTAAGACTCCAGCCTTCAGTCTGTCCCACACCTGACATGGGGACTGCCTGCTTTCAGAGAAGTGAGGTCACCTCACTGGCTTGCTCACTCCCCAGAGCATTTAAGCTGCTTGGCTTCCCTCCTGTGATACATGCTTGGTTTAAGGATGGAGAGCTCAGTAGTGTCCTTGCACCAGCAGCCATGGTCCCCTTCATCTTGTCAGTCCACCCAGCTGCAGTTGTTACCAGCACCTGGTCTTTGCTACAATCAGAAACTGCATCCAGTTTGATAACTCACCTTAACTTGATCATTAACTTCCAGTTCCCACTTAAGGTTTTGCTACTATTAATGCAACTTCTTCTTTTGGATCACATTCCTCGCTTCCCCCCATACTTTCCATTGAACAGTCCCAAGAATTCAAGCAGGTCTTTCCAACATCAGATTTGCTGGTTATAGAGATTTTTAAGGTAAGGAGTTTAAAAAAACCAATAAACCCAAACCTGAAGAAAAGTATTAATAACATCCTAAAGATGGATGTAATCACAGAATCACAAAAGTTCATGGAAATATTTAGATGGCAAGGAACATTGGGAGATTTCCAGTTAATTCTCCTACTCAGAGCTGAGTTGACTCTAAAACTACAACATGTTGCTCAGAGCTTGACAATGCAACTTCTGAGCGTCTCCAATGGTGTAGATTGCCTGGCATCACTTGGCATCTATTCCATTGCTGAACCACCTTCAGTGGGAAGAAAGTTTTCCTTCTATCTAGTCAACATTTTCCTGTTCAACAGATGGCTGCTGCCTCCTGTTCCTCTCTTGTGCACATCTGAGAAGAATGTGGCTTATTCTTCTAGGTGTAGCCATTAGATAATGGGAAACTGAAATTAGATCCCACTTTGGCTCCCTTCTCCCTATCAAGCCCAGTTTTCTGCCTCTCCCTGTACATCAGGTACTTCAACTTCCTCACCATCTCACTAGCCCTCCACTGAACTCTGGACAGTTTCTTGGCATCCTTGTACTGGAGGCCCAAAACTGTACCCTGTATCCTAGATGAGACTTCAGGTGTGCCAAATAGAGAGAAATAATTACTTCACTCTACTTCCAGCAGAGCTGGCTGTGCTCTTGCTAATGCAGCCCTGTATGTGTTTAGCTTTAATCTCTGCAAGAGTGATGATAACCCACTATAGAGAAGTAAAAAAGCACAGAACTCTTGGCAGTATAAACAGCTGCTTCCTGATGAATGCCAGAAGCCTAGGGATGAGTAAAATGAAATGTTTATTACCAAACTCCAGGGGCATGCTGCAGATGGATTCTTTGCTGAAACAAAGGGCTCTGGTGACTTTCCCAATAAGCTTCCATTTTGCTGTGCTGAAGGATGGTGGGAGCTGCCTGGGAACACAAGTCCCATCCATCGAGTCTGAAAATCAAACATCATTAACACAGCATTTGGGCCTTCCAGGATCAGATCCCTTGGCAGTGACAGCCTCTCCAGCCCTGCTCTCCGTGGACGGGAGGAGCGATCCCACAGCGATGGAGTCGTGCGGCAAAGCCGTGAGCCACACGGCTGCCACCTTCTTGCTTCTGCACCTGGGTGAGTCCTGGGCTCAGCAAACCCCCATGGCTCTCACAGCCTTTCCACAAGCCTCACAAGCCTCGGTGCATTTCCAGGCTCTTTCTGATGTGTCGTGTAAGGCTCCTCACATGGTTTAGCTTTGGGACTAAGCTGGGTTGTTCCCAGCTCGCCTGCTGAGCCTGCCAGCCAAAATCAGGGTGCATCGCCAGGTTTGGGGAGCTGCCCACAGAGATGCAGGAGTGGGGATTCCAGTGAAAACCATGATATACACCAAGCAGAGTGGAAAATACTGCCCCACTGCCTCCAGCTGTCTGGGCAAAAACATATCTGTGATCTGTAACCACATCTGTGATGTGATCTTCAGAATCTCATCACAGTTTTGCCCTTGCAAATGGAATGCTACTGGCTTGCTTAGCTTGACTGCTAATGTTACAAGCTTTGGTGGACTTTTTAGTTCTCATTTTCCAAGAAAGGAAAGACAGTGAATGAGGTCAAGCCTGTATTTCTCAGATACTCAGCTTTGATTCCTCTGGTCACAGAGGAAAGATTGGAAATCTTAGAACCACATGAAAAGCAAAAGATACCAACTCTTATTAATCACATTTCTAATTTCGCAGTTTAAGACAAATCATTAACTCCTGTAGTCCAATGTTCAATTATCAAAAACCTGTATTGGTACTGTTGCAGGTTATCTTTTAGAGGGATGTCACTTCTAGCAAACCCTACATTAAACTCATGCAAACTCTTCATTTTACACTTCTGCAGTTCCTTACTATTCAGGTCACCTGGGGGATTTGCAAGTAAGGCATCTCTGAGAGCTTACAAGCAGAGATGCAGGAGACCACAATCCTGTTATTCCCAATCTTACCTCTGGCAACCACATCTTCTTCTTAAGGTCTTCTACAGAAATCTTCTTTACAGTGAAGGAAAGAAAATGATTCTCCCAAGTAACCACTCCTAATGTTTCTTCAACCTTATACATCCTATTTCTAATACTGTCACTTAGCCCTCCTCCCAAGAACAGGAGCCTGACATTAGGTCAGCCTTCTTTCTTTCCATTTTACTTTATTTCTTCATTTCTGTGTTTTCAGTCTTCATCTATGAAAAAACTGGAAGAATGTGTGAGCAAATTTGTCAGTACTGACTGGGAAGTGAAGGAAGGCTGACATATGCTGTCCTCCATTTGCTACCAATGGAATAACTAAGTCATATCCAGTGGAAAAAGGCAGTTTCAGTAAAATTGTTGACACTTCAAAATTACAAATGATGGTCAGTCCACCATAAAAGCTGTTATTTTTACTTTTTTTCTGAATATGTACGAAGCCAGGTAATAAAAGAGATTGATTGACTGATTGATTGATTGATGATATAAAGAACTGACACATTCAGAAACTGAGGATAATTTCAGTGTCTGGGGAAGGGAGGAGAAATATCAACATCTTTTTGCAGGCTGGGAAGTGTTTACTGAGCCACCTTTCAGAAAGTGAACTTGTGCCTTTTTGTGGTGGGTATTGACTTTCAGGTCTGATCTCCAGTATGGCTCACCAAAATGAATTCCAGATCGGGCTTGCAGGAGGGGAGGTGATCCTGAACTGCACAGGCATTCTTCCTGACTCAGAATTATCCCGGGACACACTTGTGCGCTGGAAGTACTACAATACAGCTTTATGGCGTATGGAAAAGGGTAGACCTTGGAGAAGTAAGGTTTCCAATTCATTACCCCTTCTCCCTTCACACAGCTGAGAAACCTCTTCCCTCCTAACCAAGCCTATTTTTTTCAAAAGCACCAGCTTTCATTACTGATCGATTTGACATCAAGATGCAATATAAGCAGCTGTGGGTGCGGAATTTGAAGCTCTCTGACGCTGGCATCTACACCTGTGAATATGGCTCACACAAAGTCCACACCTCACTGCACATCTTTAAATGTGAGTCAGTGCAGGGGACCATAGAGCCTGGGGAGACATCTCTGCTGGCATTCTTTATCCTGCTGCATTTCTTCTGTCCTGGGCTATCATAGCTCATTTCTCCTCCATCTCCAAAGAACAGCACCTCCATGTTCTTTTTGCTGTAGCACTTGTCTCTCTCTCTCAGGAGGAAGAACTGACTTACTGGCTGTGCTTTTTTCTTTTTACAGTGATGATCTCTTCGGATGGGCATTTTCTGCAAAATGAAGTCCCTGAGCTGATTTTAATGCAAAATTCATCCAGTCCCCTACCGGATCTCAGAATCACATTGTTTGACAGTAACAATAACAGAGTAACACCACAATTACAAAACAAGAGCCGTCAAAAATACATAGTGAATTTAAGGAAACTGGAGGCTATGGACAGCGGGACCTGGGTGTGTCAGGCCCATTCAGACTCTCCATTGATTGAACAGAACATCCCCTTTGCTGTGAAGGTATTAGGTATGTGACAACAAAAATGGAACTCACACTCGGGCTTGGGAACCAGTGTTCCCTTCAGCTCATGAGTTTAACTTTAATTTCCACATCCCAAGCACTGGTGCTCCAGGACAGACTTCCCAGGGCTTCCGACAATACAGCTTGGGGATTGTTCTGCTGCCTGAGTTCTGTTCTACTCTACCACTCATTTTCCTCTCCAAGCTTTGTGAAGAGAAGATTCTTCTTTCTTCATGGTCTGTTCTTCTCAGCTGTGCTGTGCTTGGGATCTTTGGATCTTTCTGCTGTCTTATTCTCAGACTCTGTTTAACCTTCCTGGAGGATGTCGTGGCTTTTCTCCAAGTTCTTTTTAAGCTGAGTGCAGCGTGCCTCACTCTGGATCAAGGGTAGACATGGGGAAGCGTAACCATGGCTTTCTGTGCCTCTGTATTCCTTGTATCTTCTAAATTCAGGTTTTCAGAATCCAGATTTGGAAAGAAAGTATGCAACTGTTGATAGCACTGTCATCTTGTCATGGCGTCTGAACTTCCAGAAGATAAAATGGACAGAAGGTTTCACAGGACAGCTGAATTGGAAACAACAGGAAAGTGCAAACCCCCATGAGCTGGTTGATTTCAACGTCACAGCACAAGGACAGCTGCACGAGACCAAAAAAAGCAGCAACTTTCTGTTTGAGATACCCGAAGGAAAACCTGAAAGTACCATAGAAGTGAAGCTCCCCAAAGTGCATTTCAACCATTCTGGCCAGTACCAGTGCCAGCTGGAGTACCAAGGAAGACATGCACAGAGCAAGATTGAGCTGGTGGTGATGAAAGGTGAGAGGAAGAGAAGTGGGTCACGAAGAGGAGGAGCTGCAGAAACCTGCAAGCCACAAGAGTATAGATGGACCCATCTTGCCTTCCCCTCATTCACATGTCCTTTTCTCACATTTACAGTCTCAGCAAAACCTGTTGGGCCACTCTCCAGAGGGGCCAATATGACCCTGACCTGCCAGGTCTCTGGACAGCTCCCACCCAATGCCTACTTGCACTGGGAACGTGTGAATGGGACTAAGATGGACATGAAGAACTCCAAGCAGAATGAAGTGAAGTTGGAGGTGACCATCAGTGCTGCAGGGCTGTGGAGCTGTCACCTCATAGAAGACAGTGACAGAAAGATCAGTGTTCATTACCACGTGGGTATGGAAATTAGCATCACGTCCCTGCCCCAGCCCTAAAGCTATAAAATTCTCTTTGTTTCTGTGTCTAAACACTTTTCTTCTCCCACAGAGGAAGCTGCTGTTTGGACTAACTATGTGATAATTGGAGCAAGTGTTGGAGGCAGTTTATTGGTGTTTGCCCTTGGGTGCCTGTGCATCATCAGTGTTAAAAACTGGCAGAGGAGAAGGGTGAGTGCCATGGTCCCTGTGAAAAGTGCAGAGATTACTGGCTCTCCAAACCACAGGAGCAGTCAGATTTCTGTCTGGGTGCAGGGCAGAACAGACAAAGGGCCAATCCTTAGACTCAAGCAAGTTTTTGAGATGGGCAGTCTGCAGATGTCAAACAGCTTTACTACAGAGGAAAGCATTTGAAGCATAAAAATATCCAATTGTTCTTTGTCCCTTCTCTCCTGGCAGCAAAGGGCAAAAAGGATGGCGCAAGCAAGACAACACTTGCTGGAAAACAAGACGTGTCAGTGTCAACAGTAAGTGGCAATGAGAGCACCCAGAAGGGGCAAAGATGGTTTTCAAGAGAGAGGAGCTGGATGATTGAGTGGGGAGAATTGAACTTGAGCCTCTTTGGTGAAAGAGTACAGCTGCATTTCAGCATTTTCAGCTCTAACTTATGTTAAATCCTGCTTAAGAGTTATGAGCTATGCTAAAACCCAAACCCATGGTAGTGCTGTGTTGGGAAACTTCTGAGCAGAGTGACTTCACTCAAATTATCTTAATGTTGAGAGATGTTAGCCCAACCCAAGCAGGAGTTCCAAAGTCCTTTGGGAAGGTCCACAGTGAATCTGAGATCTGGATATCAAGGTTGTGGAGGTGGAAGGCACCAAGCACACAACCAAGCACAAGGATGAAACTCAAATTTTAAAAATCCATGATGTCCACAATTTAATTCCAGCTCTGCTAGCACAGTGCTGGACTGCAGTTAGTGCAAATTGCCAATCACCTCCCAGGAGTAACAAAAGAAGAGAAAAAAATCATAGAACACTCTGCTTTGTACCCTTTCCTGAAGGCCTTGGGTGATGTGAAATACACCATCGTGTCATGACCCTTTTCATGGGAGCAAGGATTTCTCAGCAGAAAAGCTGCTCTCTTTCCATGTCTAAGCTTATATGGTATCAGGCATCAGGAACAGCTGTTGGAAACACTGACAGCCTTTCTGCCACTGGAAATGGAGCACAAAGGGAAATATAAATGATTGCATGAACAAGTTTAATGAATGTTTGGGTACAAAACAGGACTTCTGCTTCATTTTCACTGGTGACATTGGCAAACTGTGATAGTTTCACCTGATTTTATTTTCACTGTCACCAAGAATTCAGTGAGAATGTTTATTGGCAAATGCTGCATCACAGCTAGGATATATATGTGGTAAAGAGCATAACATGTGTCAAAGAATTCACCTCATTTTCACATCCATTTTATCAAGGTTAAAAAATAATCCCCATAAAGAGAGGACAAAGCCTGTACAGATACATCAAAATCTAGATAAATCTGTGCAGTACAAGTGCTGATACAGTTGTTCTCTAACTCTCTTTGCCAAGTAAGCAGTTCAGTGTAACTGAAACCTAAACTGCAGCTATGTGGATGCTCAAGTAACTTTTTTTGCATCCTCAGCTACAGAGGCAGGCAGTCATTCTCTATGTAAAAAAAGCGGGGGGTGGTACTCATGTAGTACTTTTCTCCTGCAGCCGACTGAAGAAGTAGCAGTGCAACACCAGCATCACAAGGACTGATGAAGTCTCTGCCTGTACCTAAGCACCTGGCAGCCCACAAAGCTCTGTGAATCCATCTCCCTTTCTCCTGTTTTAATGTAATTCTTTATTCTTTCATCAGTCCCCTACTCTAATGCCATGGAGGGAGGTTGTCTGGCTGGGAGCCAAAGGACAAGACAAGAAACCCTGAGGGGTTATGATTTATCCCCAGTTCTATAATGAGAGATGCTGAACAGAAGATATTTGTGTGTATATATATATATACATATACACATGCACATATATAATATGCTTGTATTTTGTTCATGCACTTAATTTGACCTGCTTGTGGAACCAATTTTACGTGCTTCTTTTATCTGTCTGAGCGACAATAAATTACTTTGGGGTTGGGAGTTATTTTTTGCCAGCTGGACTACATTTTTTTCTGAGGCACCCTTGTCTGGTTCAAATTCACATTTCTCTCCTTCCTGCTAGGATGTGAAATGCTGATTCTCACTACCTCCAACCACCCTGGCTGCCATGAGCCTTTCTTAACGCACCAGCTCTTTGCTCTCTGTGAAACCTGTCTGTCCATGCTCATTTGCCTTTCCTGGACAGTCTGAGCCCTATATATTTACCCTTAGACCTACATATCTGATCCCCCATATCTATCCCTCAGCCTGTAGCTTTCACCTCTCCTAAGGTAAACATGCCAACAAATAAGTAAAAACAGCACAGCCAGTGGAATAATTCAGAATGAATTTTATTGAAAGGGCAGTTAAGGACACTAACAGATTCTGAAGTCAAAGCCCAAAGAAGTCCTGAATGTTGATTTAGAAGGTAAGTTTGGGAAGGGGGTGAGAAAATAATTTCCTAGGAGAACAAACCAGCCTTGAGCTGCCTAATCCTGCAGAGTGCAGAGAGCAGATGCTTCTGAGAAAGCCACTGAAAATGTTTCTCACCAAAATGACCCCTTTTTTTGGCTCAAGGAGATGAGAAGAGGGAGTGGAAAGCCCAAGAAATTTCAGACAGAACTAAAAGCATGTTTCAGAGATGACAGAACGTCCTGAAAGAAAAATGCTGTTAAAATATGTACACAGCAGTCTTGTGTTTATAGAAGTTGCTCTACTGTCTGCTAGTGGCAGGTCACACAGGCCTTGGGGTCCTACAGCTGTCACTGGCTGCAGTCCCGGTTTGTTTGCCTGTGCTGGCCTTGCTGGGGACAGGCAGAGGGGCACTGGGCTGTGGGAAGGGCTCCCCGTGCTCCAGACCCTCCATGGGATGCCTGGTGCTGGAGGAGGGGGTTTCTGTGCTGCAGTCATGCCAGCACCACGCTGTTACTGACAGACAATAGATAGGTGGCAACAATGGAACAGCAACACCTGCGAGCCGGGGGAAATCCTCCACCCCACACCCCCTGCATGGGGACACAGCCCAGGCAGCTGTGGCAGCAGCTGGGGGCCCCAGTGGTGTCAGGCCTGTTCCTCCACCTTCATCCTCACTCAAACAGGAGAGACAGAGGCCCACACTGACATCACTTTCCTTCCTAAAGCTTGTGCTTGCATGCACATAACTACATTAATTTTGGAAAAGCCTTGGTCTATATCGTGGTGCATGCGGTCGCTCCTTCTGCTCCTGCTCCTGTTCTTGAACTGCCAGCATACCTTGGGAGCCAGCTGTGGCCCATCAATCTGCTAAACAAAGCATCATCATGGCTTAAGGACAGGTCCATTTTAGGAGCTGTATGTGGGAAAATGAGCGCAAAGTCAGTGGTGGTCTCTGTAATGGTCATGCCAAACTGCTTGGCACAGTCCCCTCAACAAAAACTATCCCTGTTTCTGCAGTTCAGACTCTTCACCTTAAATAACTGCTTGAGTGTCCAAATCAGCTGCTTTTTCCACTCACATGGTATCTGGAGCAGAGAGATTATCCTGTACGACCTGATACCCAGATGGGACATAAAAATCAGGCTGGGTGAACATCTGTTGGGAGCTCCTTTAGCACTGCAGCCATCTCCAGCAATTCAGACGCGTACCTGAGGTTCTGACAGCCGAACCAACCACCTCTTTACCAGAAAAAAAAAAATAGCCCTGACTTTTCCAGCAAGAGAATCAGCCTGACAATAAAAGACTAAGATAATAGGGCTTATTAAAAACCTTGTGCCCCAGTTTCAGCCAGTGTAGAGTTAATTTCTTCTCAGCACAGGGTCCATCAAACCCGGCCTGTCCAGGATAAAATGCATCGGTAGCAGACAATGCCAGAACTGGTGGCTCAGAGAACACAGAGGTGCCTGAGCTGCCTGACAGCTGTCAAGGCCAGGATGCAGCTCTCCTCTCTTCCAGAGGCTGGAAGAGGCACGCAGAGTCCTCACATGTGACCAAAGGTTCTGTCCCCAAGCACAGCTGGGACCCACCTGCAAAGAGCACTCAGGCTCACACCCCTGCCATCGATGCAGAATGTGGCTCCATCTGCCTCTAGGTGGCCTGGTTAGCGTGACAGCAGATGTGATGGTGCCACTGGGATGCCTGTAAGCACACAGCCACGTCCACAGATGCACAGCTTCCAGTTCTCCCATCTGCATGAGTGTAACAAAAATGATAGGCCTTCCTCAACATTGCACAATTCCTCAGTGGGTCTCCTGATCTCAGAAGTTGTGACCCTGCCCTACTCTACTTGAAGCTCATCTGCAAGCATAGCCACTGTAGGCTCTAATCTTATAAATCTCTATTTTTTGGCAGCTCTCCTGTCTGTCTTTTCATACGATGACCTCCTTTGTTCCCTAGATGCATGGACTGCCCTGATTGAGAGAAAAGTCATCCACAGAGTCAGTCCTAGTTAGGCTCTGCTTTCCACCTGAGTGCAATACTGAAAGCTTCAGTGTGGGCTTCAAGGCAGCAGAGAGGTAGAGATTCAAGATTCAGATTCAGATAAGAACAAGCTTGCACAAAACTTGTCAAGGTAAATGAGCCCCCAGCTGGAATGGAATGCAGTTACATTTTGCCCAAGCCAGGACTTGACAGGCTATCTTCCATATATTCTGCTCCTCCTTCTCAGGAAGTGTTGAGGGCTTCTCCCTTTGCTAGGTGTAACAAGGGTGTATCTACACTATGCAATGGCACTAATACCTCTGCATGACACAAAACACAGCAATAAACAACTCTGCAAAGCAGCAAACACAATGACAGACTTATTTTATCATGTGGTGACAGCTCATCAGAGTAACCCTGAGATGATGGCATACATAGCCATTCTCACAAAATGACAATGTCAGCAAGAGCTCTGTGTAATGATGTGGAGACACCACAGAAAGCATGAGTTTGGAAGAATATGTGAAGTGCTGATTTCTCCTATTACGTCAGTCTTTCTGATACTTCTGTTGTCCGTGTTTCTGGGCTGCAGAAGGGGAAAAGCACATGCTTCAGACCTTCGGACCCACCTCCAACGCACGGCCCTTGGTCAGGATCCACAGACCTCCCTGCTCCAGCAGAGGGAGGAGGTTGGATACAGCTGAGGCTATACTGCCCTGTCCAGTTCTGCTGAGCTAGAAACACATGGGCAGAAATAACCCCGTCCCACAGCGCTACCTCCCCAAGCCCTTCCTGCTTCCCAGTTTATTTCTGCCCTGTGAGTGCAGCGTGAGCGGTGATTTGGTGGATGCTGTCAGCCCGGATCTGCCGAGGCGATCCATGTGACTCATGCTCCCCGCAGGCTCTGCAGCAAAGCACTCGCATCCCTCAGCCTTCAGAGCCAAATGACCCTGTGTGTTTCTCTGCATGTTCCCAAGGTCTAGAAGGGAAAAAGCTGTGCACTCCAGACTCTTCTAATTTCTTTTTTCTTGGGGATGGGAAGGTGGGGGGAGGGGAGAGGAAGGGCAGTGTCCATTTGAATGGCTCATCACCCAGCCTCACGCAGCTGCAGAGAAAGAGGAGCTTCCATCCACCCTTCTCAAAGGTGAGGGTATAGTCTGAGTACCAGACTCTTCCAAGATGCTCAGCTCTGGACTGGTTTCCTTTCTGAGAGTATTCCCAAGTGTGTATTTCCAA
Source organism: Erithacus rubecula (assembly GCF_903797595.1). Lineage (NCBI taxonomy): Eukaryota > Metazoa > Chordata > Aves > Passeriformes > Muscicapidae > Erithacus > Erithacus rubecula. The sequence continues at coordinate 26,252,737 of NC_136658.1, forward strand.
GGAGGAAGCCCAGGGTTTGCAAGTGCACTCACCTCTGAGCAACACCTCCAAACCACAGCCTTTGCCTCACACATGTCAGCATCCTTCCTTGGCATCCCCCCGAAGAAGCCTTTGGCTCTCCTTCTGTTCATTTTCCAGCCAGCTTGGCCAAGTCTTAGAGGTGCTTCCAGATTTGGAGAATCAAAGAACAACAGAATAAGAGGTGGTGGCAGAGATTGCCTCGCTGGCAAGGCATCAAAAAAGAAGAAAGGAGAAACCCCAGCTCCTCAGTGCTTCAGCACCAGCTGGCTTGTGTCAAGGTGCCTGTTTCAGTGCTGGGAAGTCCCTTCTCTGAGCTTGTCCGTGTGCTGTGTGGAGATGAGGCTCTGGAGGTGAGCAGCAGTAACAGTGATGCTGGCTGTGTGAGGACCGTGGCTCCAGAGGGGCCAGCACACCACCCAAAACAATGAGGGGAGCCAGAGAGCAGCATCCAGCATCTCAGCAGGGCTCCTGAAAGGCCAGGCTATTTTTGAATTAAATGATTGTTCTGGCCTTGGGAAACCTCAAACATGCCTAGAGAAGCCAGAGGTAAAACAAAAATTGCAATTCAGTGTTACAAATTTAAAGCAAAGAAGTAATTTCAGCTCCTTCCAGATATTGTGGGTTCCCAGACTAATGATTCAAGAGCTCCTAATTATCTTTTCTGTGTATGAGAACAAACAAGTAAGTGTTCGGTAATTTTGGAAAGCAGCATAATTAAATTCTGAAATGACAGTTTTACATCTTTTACAGACTGGAATTCACTGAGCTGGGATATCAGTGATGCCACAAGAGCAATGAAAAAGGGGTCCCTAACACTCAGAAGAGAAGAACACTCAAAACATTGTACTGGATGGGAAGGGGGATGGGGGGAAAGCAGGAGGACGTACCCCCTTCTGCCAAACAGCACGCAGCATTACATCATATATTTGACAAAGCTACCCTGGCAATTCCTTTTCTCATGGTAGATATCATATACAAATATTTCTGTATGTGACAGAGGAAGAAACAATTTGAGGGTGCCCAGCTGTGTAAGTAAAAACATTCAATGGTAAACAGGCATCCACAAGTCCAAATCCTAGTTTATACATTGTGAACCCTAAATATTTCTGTGAAGCTCATAACCAGCACTAGTCATCTGTCCCCTGATGAGAGCTATTATCAATTGCCCATTTTGCAGATGAAATATCCGAGAAATCTCACTAAATCTTGCCATACAGTGCTAGAAATAGAACCTAAGGTTAGGATATGACAAATCTACATTGCAGTCGCTGTCACTGGAGGGAGATGCTTGGCTGGATTTTTGTTAGCCATTAACCACACCCTGCTCAGAGAGCCAGGAAGGATGCCAGGAAACCTGCTTGCAAGCACACCAATGTAGCCTCACAGGAGGCTGCATAAGCCATGTTTGGGCTTAGAGGGAGGATTTAATTGCATCCATGATCTGTGAGAAACGTATGAAACCTCCCATGGCCCCTATCAAAGTCCTGAGTAAGAGCTACAAACCATCAAAACCCTGTGAAGTGCATTTGGTTGTCGTGTAAATGCTTCTGCTTTTAGGATTCTGCTGTTTGTTCCTTGGTTAATGAGCTCTGTTCCTTTAAGGATCCAAGTTACCTCTGGGAAGTGCATTTCCCTGGACCTGCAGAGCTGCTGTCCAGAAATAACTGATCTTTATGCAGTGAACTCTTCCAGAAACCATTTCATACCCCGACATTGTAACAGCACTGTTTCTTCAGACCCGGATGCCTTAGACTATTTTAGTGAGCTGAGACTTCAGACAGCAGGTTGCTGGTCGGAGTACAGCCTGACTGCAGGAATTAAAAAATGTTCCCAGGTTCCCAGCTGTGTGAGTCCTCCTCAGAGATGAGTCTTGGAGGCGGGGGGGGGGGTCACACTTCTAGCCCAGATTTCCTAGATACACAGGGAACCCTGCAGTGTGAGGCTTCAGGAATTCCAGGTGTGAGTATTGGTGCTCCTTTGCAGCTGTATTGTCAATATGCAGCATATACACAGTTGCAAAGTACCTCTTATGAAAACCAGTGAAACCAGATGTCTGGAAATCTTTAAAATACATTTAGATGACATGGATGGACAGGCATCTGCTTGGGAGTGTGACAGCCCTAGGGTAAGAGCTCTTCTTCCAACAGTTTGTTCCACTTCACAGTAAATCTTCAATTTTTTGCTTTCATTCAAAGTAATAACCCAGACTAATTTGCAAACACAAAAAGCTTCCTTGAGACTGGAGGACTGCTCCCATCCAGCTCTGCTCACCAATCTTGTCAGGTGTAGCCTAAGCCATGAAGAGATGCTGGGCTGCAGCTTGTCCCTTCCCATGTGGAGAGGAGGCAGGTAGACAGTACAGAAAGTGCTGTAAGCTTGGTTTGCTGGTTCCCTAAGAGAACACGAGGATTTATTCACCCACACAAGCAGGCCACCAAATAGGCACAAAGTAACAAGCAGGCAAGTCTCAGACTAAGGAGACTCAACTCCTGAATCAGAAGAGGATGGTGATGTGGAAGTTATCACATTAAGCAATTCATACAAATGACACAACTGAAGCTGCACAAATGTTTACATTTGTGGATACGGATCCTCTCATTTCAAGGGATAACCCTCCCACAAACAATAAAGGTTGAACAGTGACAGAGGGGGCCATTACTGTCCCTTCTCACATCTTTGGCTCCTGCTGTTGCTGGACGAGCCACTGAGCTGAACCACCTCAAGACTGTTCCTCTGTGGGAGTTCCTCATGCCAAAGAATAGCAAGATTATGGCAGCATTGTCACCACCTGTCTTCCTCAAAAATAACTCTTGTCACCCACCAGACACAAAGCTGGATCTATTCTAGTGCTTTCCCATTCTACTCACTGTCTCCAAAACAGACCTCACTCACAACAGCTACTGCAATGCAAAATCTCTCTTTTACCTCCAGAACTGCTGCTCCTGGGCCCAAGAACCAGCAGTACCTCCAGCTTTCTTCCTCAGGAGTCTCTCCCTGTGCTGATCCTACAAATCTCAGATGAAATCTGCTATCTAAGACACTTGGGGTCACCTCAGCCAATACTGAGGATGAGAAATGAAATCCGCCCTGTCAGCAGGGTGATAAATCTGAGCAGATCCTGGAACCGTAGGTCCACTTTAGCAAACAGGGTGATGAAGCAGGAGCAGATATGTAGAGAGAAAAAGACGATGACAAAGACTTTTTGGCCACATGGTAAATGTCTGGGGACTTACTTCAGACTAGCCCTAGCCCAAATCAAAGCTGAATTCTCACAATGGTCAGAGCACATTTGCTGCACATCTTGCAGGTCATTTCACCTAAATTGTTCATGTTCTCCTGATCCAAATTGAGGTGCCAATGCAGCTTAACTGTCCACCAAAATGGACTCCTATCCCAGTTCTGATGGAGGAAAAGAGCACGATATTGGCAGACAACAGGCCCTAAAACGAATGAAGACAAGGAAGGTATTGGGGCCTTCACTTCAGCAGCAAGATGGGTAACAGGAAAATGAGATGTCTATGTTCTTGTGAAGACTTTCTAGGCAGGATCGCCCTGGCTGAGGTGACACAGCTGGAGGGGGAGATTTACCCCTCTGACATGACCAAATAATTCCTCTGAGCACTACTCCCACTCTATCTCCCCTCCTCTCTTCCCCCTTTCCCCCGTCTGTAGGACTAGGCTGTAGGTTGGTGATGAGGCCACCACAGCAGCTGTGCAAACTGAGGCACCCTGGGCACCCTATGCCCGAGGCACCTTGCCCCCCAAGCACCCTTCGCAGCACCAGCTCCCGGCCTTTCCCCTCACTTCGCACCCAGGATCCCCACGTCTCCTACGGCCTGGGCGCCTCCTCATGTCCCTCTTTGGCAAAGGGTCCCGGCGCCTTCTTGTCCCGCCAGCGGCACCGTGGGGTGGGCCCGTGCCGGCCCGTGGGGCAGGAGGGCTGCACACGACGGGGACCCGCCGTGCCTGGGCCGTGCCAAGCGCGGCTCAAGGAGCACGGCCGGGAGCAGCCCGCCCCGTCGCCGCGGCCCGTCGGGAGCAGCGGCGGGGCCGGTGCCGGGGCCGGGGCGGGGGCCGGTGCCGGGGCCGGGGCGGGGGCCGGTGCCGGGGCGGCGGCTCCGCGCCCGTCCGCCCGTCCCGCCCCCTGGCTGCTCGGCCCGGCGGTGCTCCCGCCGCCGTCCCCCGCCGGCGCTCCCCGCCCCTCGCTCCTCGCCGAGCCCCGCCCGGCGGTGGCCGGAGCGCGGGGCCGGGGCGGCTGCCTGCGGCGGCCGGAGCTGCGGCGGCGGCGGCCGGGGCCGGGGGCCGGCACGGCCGGGCAGAGGCGCGCACAGCCGCGCGGGGCGCCCGTCGCCATGGCAGCGCTTGCTCCGGCGAGAGGTAAGATGGGTCCCCCCGGCCCCCGCCGCCGCCGCCGCGATCGGCCCCCGCTGCGCCGCCGGCGGCCCCCGCTCCGCCGGGCACGGCCGCGCCCCGGGGCGCCCCGCGGGCTCCGCGGCTCCCGCCCAGCACAGCCCAGCGCAGCCCAGCCCCGGCCGAGCCGCTGCGCTCCGCCGCCGCCGCGCGAGGCTCGGGCGGCCAGACCCCCGCCGTGCCCGGACTGCCGAGCGGGGGGCGAGGGGAGGGGGCGGCGGGGCAGCGGCGCACCTCGGCCCGGCCGGCCGCGTCTCCGGGCACCCCGGCTTTCTGCGCGCTTCTTTGCCATCGTTCTGGGTCACCTTCCCCTCCGAGCCCACTCCCTCGCCTCCCCCTGCATCAGCAGCCCCGCCGGCGTCTCCTGCGCTCTCCCCCGCTGGTGGGATGGGCGGTGGGTGCGCCCAGGGAGCCCGGCGGGTTTCCCCGACCTGGGCATCCATCCTGCCTTAGTTCTGAGGCGCTCGGGTCTCCGCGAGCGGCAGGACCACAGCTCGAAGCAGAATTGGGCCCCAAAACCAGCAGAAGCGGGAGGATTCCAGCCTCATCGAGGGATCAGTGTGGGCCACCAGAACAAGCTGGTTGGGAAGGGCAGAAGGAGATGCTGCAAGGAAATTCGTTCCCCTGGGATTATCAGCGACGGGTAGTTCTGTAACTGTCTCCAGAGGCCACAGGCCTAACTGCAAGAGTGGTGGTGCGGGGGGCAAAAAGATGAAACAGAGTAGAATGGGGGCATTGCCAATCCAGTCATGGCAAACTGCTCCAAGCACGGAGAAAAGGAGGCAAAGCCTCAGGTGAGGATGTGGAAGCCACCGAGAGGATGAGAAAATAGGGAGAAGCAGAAGGGAGGGGGGAGTGGGAGCTGACCCGCTAGCTCAGGCTTGGGTACTGAGCCATCCACATAGAGATTTAAGTTTACATCTGCTCTGGTCAAGGCACAGAGCAGGCCTGTACCTTCCTGGAATGTACTGCTTGGGTGTCCCGTGTGGATGAAGACAGAGAAGGGGGTCTGAGCTGGTAGGACCGGGGAGGCAAAGGTAAGTAGTCTCAGGAATAGGTTAGTAGTTTTTTTCCCTGTGTTTGTGACTGGGGGGGGTCTCTGGAGACCAGAACTGCTCCAGCAGAAACATATGGCTGAAAGACTTGTGTGCCAATGTTGAATGGCAGGGTACTGTTGGAATGGTGGAATGCTCCCATGGATGGGACAGGATAGAAGCAGCAGGTTAAAAGCCAGATCATTGGCAGAGAGAAGATGAGGTCCAAAGACTGCTGGAGCTGTGGGAGCTGAACAGCTGAAACAAGGGGTCTAGCAGCACACACATGGGGATGGCAGGGTTGGAATTGCGAGGGATGATGCAGGTCAGACCTTCCATGCCAGAAATTACATTAGTAACATTTTGGGTAGGCACCCTAGGACTGGAAGGGCAGGGAGCATGGTGTATCTCAGCAGCACTGGATGGAGTTGATGGGAACCAGAGTCCAGCCTGAGCTGTGCAGGGACTGGTGCAAATTTGGCTCTTCTGTTCCGTGAAAGACACAGGGAATGCTCCACACTGTCTAAATCATGACAAGGTGTTAGTGTGGGCAAGGAGAGAGAGGGAGAGAGAAGGAGAGATCGGGGAAGATAGAATGATCTTAAATTACTTTTTTCTCTCTTCCACAGTGAAACTCATGCCCTGAATCTCCAAGGGAACCTTTGAAAAGGATCTTCCCCTCCCTGCCATCTCCTTATTGTTTGCCAGCTGTGCCCTGCGCAGGAAAGCTTTAAAGACCAGCAAAAAGAGCACAGCAAAAAGGACAATGTAGTGAGAGTGCAGTGAGGTCTTGGATAGGGAGCTCTTTGAATCTTGTTTCTCACCCTTCCCTCTTCCTTGATAGCTCTGACAGCCTTGGCAGGAACCTCTACCTGGCCCTGAGCACGGTGGCATTTGGTGACAGGGGAATTACACACTGTATACACCGCCCTCACTTTTTCATCGGGACCTTTGCTCTTTTTTCTGTCATCTGTGAAACTCTTGCCTAACTCCTCATACCCTAGGACACTGGGTAGCAGGCACTTGCTTCTGCCAAACTGTTTGGAGTCCCTAGAAGTCCCTGTTTGTGTGTAGCTTTCACCACTCCCAGCAGAAGGTGGTCTCTGAGTCAGAAGGTATCTGGTGGCCACATGAAGTAATGAGAGTTTTTTATTTGGGAGAAGAGTGAAGGAGAGTGATGTAATAGATGGGGAGGAAAAAAAAAAAGTGAGCCCAAGTGAGTGAGGGAAGAAGCACTGGCAAGTGTTCATGAGAGAGAAAAAAGGTGGAAGAAAGAGAACAAGAGGAAAAAAAAACCCAGATGAATAACTTAGAACAAGGGGAAGAAATATAATCAAATACAAGGGAAAGGGAAGACTGGAAGCGAGACAGAATTGACGGCTGTTCTGCCTGGCACCTGGTGGCAATGCCTTGAGAAACCCTTCCAGCGTGCAAACAACTCATATTGCAGCAGCAGATGAGGAGAGACGTGGCTCCCCCAGTGCAGAGTCCCACTCACCCTCCTATGAAATCCCAGCAGCAGAGGCAGGGTACAGTCTAGCAGGGGTGGCAGCATGGGGGACTCTGAATCAGAGTCCACCTTGCATAACAACTCACTGTGGTGGCTGGCATGTGGGATGTTAGCTCTGTTGGCCAACTCTTGGATTATCCTCAGCATCACGGCCAAACAACAGAAACACAAGCCTCTGGAGCTGCTGCTGTGCTTCCTTGCTGGCACGCACATCCTTATGGCAGCAGTACCCCTCACCACCTATGCCGTGGTGCAGCTGCGGCGCGAGTCCTCCGACTACGACTGGAATGAAAGCATCTGCAAGGTCTTTGTCTCCACGTACTACACCCTGGCGCTGGCCACCTGCTTCACAGTGGCCTCCCTGTCCTACCACCGGATGTGGATGGTGAGATGGCCTGTCAACTACCGCCTGAGCAACGCCAAGAAGCAGGCTCTGCACGCCGTCATGGGGATCTGGATGGTGTCATTCATCCTCTCCACCCTGCCTTCCATCGGCTGGCACAACAACGGCGAGCGCTACTATGCCCGTGGCTGCCAGTTCATTGTCAGCAAAATAGGGCTGGGCTTCGGTGTGTGCTTTAGCCTCCTGCTGCTTGGAGGCATCGTCATGGGCTTGGTGTGCGTGGGTATCACCTTCTACCAAACCCTGTGGGCACACAGAAGGCGCCGGCGGTGCCACCATCAGAGAGCGGAAGAAGCGTCATCCTGCTCTTCATCAGCACACACCACTTTCAATGTGCCAGCCATTGTGGTGGAGGATGTACGAGGCAAAAGGAGGTCTTCACTGGACGGCTCCGAGTCAGCCAAGACCTCCTTGCAGATGACCAACCTCATAAGCGCCATTGTCTTCCTGTATGACACGCTCACTGGGGTGCCTATCTTGGTAAGCATCCAGCTCCCCCTTTCCCTTCAGAGTCTGCAGTTAAACCAGATTTGCTTTCCTCTCAAGTTTTAGAGAAGGATCTCTCCTGTCCCACCAGCCGCAGAACTGCCGCATCTGAATCTGTGTTATTCTGAGCGGTGGTTTTAAAAAGATTGCAGTAATTCTCTCATCCTTCCGCAGCAGCATTTTCTTAAGTCTAAGCCTGGGGAATACACACCACACAGCTAAAACCACTGTGCAAGTTTTAAGTGGCTAAGAAGAGAGGAAATTATTCTGCAAACTTACTTGTGAAAACAATGAGATTTCTATTACTCCAGTTTCCTTCTGGAGAACTGACACACTAGATTTAACAGCCGATGAATCCAGTTGTCTTTTTCTTTCTGCTTGCATGGCTGTAGGCTGCATTCAGGTTTTGGCTAGCCGATCGATTCTGTGCAAAATTGAAGAGCTAGAGAAGTTCTCAAAAAGAACCCTTAAAAGAGGAGAGGCTGAGTCACAGATTATTTTTTTCCCCAGTTGCTGTGTCCTTTGTTAGCACCTATTTAGCTCCAGCTGGTAATGAGCACAGGAAGAAGGGATGCTAGCACCAGGTCTCATGTTAGAGATATGACAGCTTGGAATATGGTCCAGCAAACCTGGGGCAAGACCCCGGGAGCAGTTTTTCAAAGGGACACACGGTAATTGATGAATCCTTTAGAGAAGATTATGTTCTACTACAGAATTGATTCATGTTACCTTTGTCCCTTGATCTCTACCTCTGTCTCCTTGGCATTATCGCTTTTTCTTACCTTAAAGGTCGTGAGTTTTTTCAGCCTGCGCTATGATACGGCCCCCACCTGGATGGTTCTTGCTGTGCTCTGGTGTTCCATGGTGCAGACCTTGCTGCTGCCCTCTTTCATCTGGTCCTGCGAGCGCTACCGAGCAGATCTCCGCACCGTGTGGGAGCAGTGTGTGGCTATCATGTCTGAGGAAGACACAGAGGATGGTGAGCTCCTCATCTGACAGTCACCTTTCTTCACTAACCAACCGCCCCAAAATACTACAGAGGAAAGAGGGAGTCTTTGAGAAAAGGATGTTGTGGTGTTGTGAGTAGCTCAGTGACATTCAGCTTGGGGTCAGCAACCATGAGAAAATTTATTCTGTAGAGAGGCTCTGCCACTCACTTGCAGCCTCAGGACTAGCATCCAGGAAGCATTAGTGTGACATCCTCCTCACTAGTTGCAAGCATAGATACATTGTGTGTGTGGCTGCCAAGCCACAACTGAAGTGACATGCTGGCCTCAGCCCAGCTCGCTGATCCAAGGGTCCCAAGACCTGGCAGTGAGCGATTCAAAGGCAAGACAGAAGAAATAGGGCACTGTCTGGCTGCTTTAGTGCTGATGCAAGCAGAAAGATGAGGTCCTTGTTCAGAGGTGAGCCCTGAGGGCTGCAAGTAGGGCAGCACAAGTCAGATAAGCATTAGGATGGTGTCCAGGTGCCCTGATAATGCTCCTCTTCTGACTGAAAAGTGTTGACTGCCGTTCTTGTCTTTGCCAACAGATGGTGTGTGTGATGATTATGGTGATGGCAGGATCTGCAAAGTGAGATTCGATGCGAACGGCGCTGCAGCTGCGAAGCGGGACTCGCGGGACATCAAGCTGCTGCCCATGCACCACATGTTGTTGCCCCAGGACAAGGTGCACTACCTGCAGGTGAGCCAAAAGCTAGCGGGGCAGCCCCACAACCCACTTCCTTCTCTGTCAGTTTCCCACGCCTTTGTGTCCTCCTGAGTCTCTTCTCTGAGAAAACCTCAGCTACTCCCTTCCTGTTCTGACTCTTCAAGTCTTCCATCACCTGCCCCCCTCTCTGTTTTCCAGGTCCCTATCTCACGGAGAATGTCACATGATGAGACTAACATCTTCTCCGCCCACCGCTCTGCTCCATCCTTCCTACACAAGTGGTCTTCGTCTGACGACATCCGCATTCCCACCCCCCGCAAGCCCGGAGGCCCTGGTTTCTTGCCTCCCCAGCTGCACGACTACCAGCACCGCCGGCGGCCCCCAGAAGATGAGCTGACGACCCTGCGGCAATTTTTGGAGGGGGGGCTGTTGCCCCGGGGCTCCAGCTCCAGCGCCTGCTTCTTCCGAGATGAGATCACCACGTTCATCGACGAGACGCCACAGCCCACCCCAGCCTGCAGCCCACGGCACTCCCGTCTCCTGCTCGCGTCGCGCCGCGACCGCCGCCTCTCCCTCGGCAGCAGGGAGGAGGAGAATTCCGACCGGCCACGGCGCTGCTCCGTTCTTGGCAATGAAGTCTGGCAGCTGCAGGACGGAGAGCAGGCGCCATGTGAAAGGACCCTAGAGGCCTGCGAGCCACAGACCTTCCAGGACCCCAAACTATGAGAGACAGCATCAAAAACATTCAGTGCCATCACAGTTTTTAAATAAAACTTCAAGCGTTCCCTTTGTCCCGGGACCCAATCACTAATTTGCATTTTCATCTTTCTCGCCAGCAGGCAGAGAACAAGGCACCCCATGCTGGTGGGGGAAAAAGAAGTGGGACAGACCTGCAGAAGGGACGGATGGACAGACAGCCTGTGCCTGCTCTCAGGTTACAAACACATCCACCGCTGCCACCGCCACTTGGCACCCTTGCCAGTCCCGTCCCTTTGTGAACTCCACCCTCGCATCCGCTCTGCCCTAAGAGATGAGGCAGACGCAGAATGGTATTAAAATTCTATATTTGGAGTGTCAATCGTGTGTCTGTTTTTAAAATACTATATTAGTAATAATTTTGTTTCCATAGAAACAAAATGATTGGCCCGATGTTTAATGAAGCTTCACAGGCTTTTGGAAGGGAAATGCAGAATGTGCGAGGCTCCTTTCCTCCCTCTTCATCCTTTCTTGTCAGTTCCTCTGAAAGGCAACAGATGCTTAGGAGCCTGGGAAAGGGAGTGATGCCCTTAGAGGAGTTGTCGTGGGAGACTGGATGAAAGGTCTTCTGTCCATTTCAGAGTGGTGCTAAGCAGAGGCCTTGGGTTTCTAACATTGCTCAGCTAAAGGTTTTGCTTTGAGGCAACTCCGGGCTTGGAAATAATTCTCTCCAAGAAGACCTTGACCCTTAACATTTTATTTTACCAGTGCAAACTCTTGATTCCAGTGCAGACTTTGTGTGAAACTTGAGATGACCTGAACTTCTCAGCCAAACAGGAAAACTGACAGGCTTCTGGGGGAAGGCTCCCTCAACTGCTCACACCATCAAAGCTGGGAGTGGTGAGGTCAACTCTTGTCAGGGAGATGCAAGAGTTGTGTGTGGGAGATGGACCTTCTGGCTGGTGCTGGCTGTGGTTCCAGCCATGGGCAAAGGTCAGGCAGTGTCAGAGGGAGATAGGTAGCCCCTCACCCCCAAAGCAGTTCTCCATGTGATGGGAATATGAAGTGTCCAAGCGTGACTCCAAGGAGAGGCCTCGTTGGAGGCGTTAGGGTGACCCACGCCGAAGGGAGGGTTCGCGCTGGGGCGGCCGCCCGGACAGGGGCCACGTCAGCCAGCGGGAGCGGCAGCAGCACCGGGAGCCCCCGCGGCGCAGCAGGGCCCGGGCCGAGCCCGCCCGCCCACCGCGGCCCCGGACCGGCGCCGCCCCGGGGGTGGGCCGAGCCCGGGGCCCGCCAGCACGCCCGCCCGGCCCGGACCCCTTCTCCTCTGCCTCCGCCTTCTCCTGCCGGAGCCATGGCCTCGCTGCTGTGCCTCAGCCTGCTCGCCGCCGCCGCGGCCGCCACGTCGCCGGGCCGGCTGGTGCCGTTCGACCTGCTGTACGCGGACGGGGTGCGGGCGTACCTGGCGCGGGACTGGGCGCGGGCGGCCGAGCTGCTGCAGCGCGCCCTGCACAGCTACTCGGGGCTGCGGGCGGCCCGCCGCGCCTGCCGCGCCGCCTGCGCCCGCCAGGAGCCCTTCGCCGGCGGGCCCGGGCGCTGGGAGGCCGCGCTGCTCGGGCCGGTGCTGCAGCGCGCCGGGTGCCTGCAGCGCTGCCTGGGCCGGCGGCTGCGCCCCGCGCCCTCCGCGCACCGCGCCAGCCGCGCCGTGCGCCGCGACTTCCAGCGCAGGGAGCCCTACAACTACCTGCAGGTGGCCTTCTTCCAGGTGGGCAGCGGCCCCGGGCGGGCTCGCCGCGGAGGGGTGGCAGCTGCCGCCTCCGGGGTGCTGTCCTGCAGGGTCTCCGGGCGGCCGGGGGGGTGAACGCCTTTCCGCGGCCTCGAGAAGAGACGGCCGAGAGGGAACCTTATTGATGCGCAGAAATATCTGCGAGGGGGTTGCCAAGGGAATGGAGCCAGGTTCTTCTCACTGGTGCCAGCCGCTACAAGAGGCAACAGGCAGAAGCTGATGCGCAGAAGTTCCACCCTTAGGTGGAATATTAGGAAGAATTCTACTATGCGGGTGACCGTGCACTGGAACAGATTGCCCGGAGCAGTTGTGGAATCTCCCTCACCGGAGACATTCCAAAACCATCTGGATGCAATCTGGTGCCATGTGCTGCAGGACGACCCTGCTTGTGCAGGGAGGTTGGAGCAGATGACCCGCTGTGGTCTCTTCCGATCTCACCCATTGTGTAATTCTGTGATTCTGTGAACCCGGGAAGCAGCTGGGGTGAGGGGTGGGTGTGAACTGCAGAGACCTGCAGGAGCGTGACAGGCACTGCTACCTTTTCTCCACAGCTGAAGAAGCTGGACCAGGCCGTGTCTGCCGCTCACACCTTCTTTGTCGCTAATCCCCAGCACCTCCAAATGCGGGAGGACATTGAGAAATACCGGCGAATGTCAGGGGTGAAGTCAGACAGCTTCCAGGACCTGGAGGCCACGCCGCACTGGGTGAGGGCTCAGTGCAGAGCCACGCATGAGCCACTCTTATTCCACCCTAGAGACCAGTCTGGGACCCTGATGTCTTCCTACACAAAGGCCATGGCTTGAGACAGGGCCCCCAAAGACAGAACCGTAGATAGATTCAGCCTGGAAGGGACCTTTAATGATCGTCTAATCCAAGTTCCCTGAGACACCTTCCACTAGATCAGGTTGCTCAGAGCCCTATCAAACCTGGCCTTGGAACACTTTGAGGGATGGGACATGCACAGCTTCTCTGGGCAACCTGCTTCAGTGTCTCACTACAGTAAAAGTGTAAAAGTATCTTATCTCCATTCCAACAAATATTTTATATTCCATCAAAATGCTTTTCCAGTTTAATACCGTTGCCCCTTGTTCTGTCACTGCAGGCCTTGATGCAGTCTTGCTCAGACCCCTTTCTGTCTGAAAGGCTGCAGGAAGATGTCCCTGCAGCCTTCTCTTCGAGATGAGGACAAACCACTCTTAAGTGTGGCGAGAGACTTTTTGATGACAGTTATTTGGCTTAAGTCTAGGATTTGCTGTCACTGTGTGGTTGAACGTGCATGAGCAGGCGGGCCCCTGTATGTCAGCATCACCCTGTGAGCAGCTCAGAAGTCTCAGGGCATCCTTTGGTGTCACTCACTCTGATGAAGGGACCTGGATCTATCCTTCACAGGAAGCATATGAGACTGGTGTGCAGCACTATGATGCGGATGAGTACCTGCAGGCCGTGGCCAGGCTGGAGGAGTCACTCTCAGAGGCCCTGTCAGCCCTGGAAGAGTGTCGTGCCCTGTGTGAAGGGCCTTGGGAGGATGAGGATGAGGAGGAGGAGAAAATGCAGCCTGGCCTGTATGAAGCCATTGCAGGTAGTGTTAGAGGTGTGGAGGATTGGGTGGGAAGGCTATCCTCCCCACACTGGACACATCCCACCTCCCAGCACTCCTGCCTGGAAGAGGTGTGACCTACTGACTTTCTTGCTCCTCTCTCTTGCAGCCCATTATATTCAGGTTTTGAAGTGCAGACAGCAGTGTGTCCTGGAAATTGCCACAAAGCCAGGGAGAATTTCTGCCACAGAGGATTTCATACCATCTCATCTTGATTTGCTGCAGTTTGCCTACAGCCAGGGTGAGCAGAGCCACAAACCAATATGTTGTGGCACCCCTACACTTGCCCTTTGTCTCTGATCCTGGAGGGCAGCTTGTCATGGAGAAAAGTGGGCACACTGACCTGAGCTCTACTTCTGTTTGCCCTCTAACTCTTCCCAGAACCTCTATTCAAGTCTGTGGCCACCTTGGGAGATGTCCCTTGTGGTATTCTTCAGTCTCATTGCCAGGTTCTGTGATATGAGGCTGTTCCCATGTTGCTGAGTGTTTTATACCCTTTTCTGTACATGGGTCCAGACCAGGCTCTCACTTCCTGCCTAGAGGCTGCCCATGCATCTCACCTCAGCAGTGGTGTTCCTTCTGAGGCACCTCTACCTGTTCCTGCTGAACTAATGGCCTGTCATGACACTGGTCATCCTGTCACTTTCACACATCCCTCAACCCTTCTTTTGCACAGCCCTGCTCCTCCCCATGCTGACCCAACTGTTTCTTAGTTCTCTGTCAGAAGCCTGGTAAAACTTGTGTCTCAGAGAAGCTGCTAGCCCCCTCATCTCATGTGTTGCATGAAGGAAGTGAAACCATCGCTCTTTCAGAACATACTTAATTTTAATCTGTTTCTTCCAAACCAGCTCCCAATAAGTATTAAAGGCATGCCTGTTCTATTCAGGTTCATTCCCATTGTTGGGTGGAGGCCCTACTAGGCAGGGGTTGCTGTGTGCTTGGTGTAAGGCCAGCTGCCAGGTCCTGACAGGGACACTGGGTGCTGCTGGCCTGTACACATTCACTGCTCTAGTCTTTCAGAGATGTGTGTGTTTGTTCTCTCCCCCCTCAAGTTGGGAACCAGACACTAGCTGCTGAATGTGCTGCCTCCTACTTGCTCTTCTATCCCACGGATGAGCCCATGTTGGAGAAAATGAAAGAGTATCACAGAGAACTGGGAGAGGACACAGCTGTCACAGCCAGACAGGTAGTTACAGCTCTAGGTCTGTCCTTTTTGGTCCTCCCCTGTCCCACAGGACAGGGTCACAGTCCAAGAGACAAAAAGGGAAAGTTGTTTCACTGCAGACATGTGCTAAGGCCAGGATTGAATAAACTGGAGTTTACTTCTAGTCTGTGTCCCTTCAGGACAAGAACGGGTTTTATTGTGCAGTGTGATGGGACAGGCTACTGCCCCTGCCCGGGACAGGGATGGGGTTGTCTTGTGTGAGGTGGTTGTTTGACAAGTCTCTTTGCTTCCTTAGAGTATTCAGCTTTATGTGCAGAGATCTTTGATGGAGAAGAAGTTGATTTATTATGCAGTGGACCATCTGGGAGAAACTTTTAATGACCCTGTAAGTATTGTCTTAATCTTCCTGCTATGGTTTCAGCAATTGTTCACAATCACAGTTGTCAGAATTCACTTCAGTAGGCCATGATCCAGATGGCATCAGATGCTGATGAGAAGGACCCCCAAGTCCTTAAGAGGTGGATCTGTAAGGCTCTTCTGCTGCTCTGGGACTGAAGTTAATTTGAAATCGCCGCTGTAACCATATACATTGGCTCAATTTATCTGTCCTGAGAAGTGGGCAGCAGTGGTTGGTCTGGTACTCACTGGAGAAGCAGTGCAAGGTTTGTTGTGTACTGTGTACCTGTGTTTTTTTCCTACAGGATCTTTGGACTCCAGATGAGCTGATTCCTGAAAACCTAAAGCAGAAACACAGGTAAGATTGGGCATGTCAGCTAGGACTGCAATATAAGCAGAGGTGGTACAAGGAACAGTAATACATAGAGAAGTGAGCCCAAAAGGAACTGGAAGGATGTGAAATGCTGCTACAGAGGAGGGTTGGGCATAGCACTTGTACTGACAGCCCTGGTCTCTGTTTGTTCCCTTGCTCCCGAGAGAGGATCAGGAGAAGCAAAAGCGGGAAACTCTGGATGTGGAAGAGTGGGAGAAGAGGGGTGAGTAAAAGAGCTTGCAGGAGGTCTTGGATGCAGTCAGCCAGGTTTCCTCAGGCTAAGGGCTGTCTTCCACCCTCAGACATTTGAATGCAACCATAGATGCAGACTGACTTGAATGGCTCGGCAAGTCTTTTCACTCTTCTTTTCTTCCTCTTTGATGCATGTGTAATCTTGCACAATCTCCCCACGTCTCTGGCATGTGAACTCAAAGGGCACTGTGGCTGGAGAAGCTGAGAACAGCCTGAGTGTGTGACAAGCCTGTGGACCTGCAGATCCCTGTTCAGTGTGCCAGGAGTGTCTACACCATACCTGATTCAGCTCCACCAGCCCAACTTCAATCAACATTTTTCTGAAAGGGACATGAAGGGAAGGGCCAGGAAATGGAACTGGAAGCAGGCAATGTAGCTTGGGCAAGTCTTTCCCTGAAAAACAGAAGTCCAAAGGGTTGGTGGCTGAATAATACAAACTGTAGTACAGAGCCTCATGTTCTTGCTGGTCCCCTGTTGTTATGTGTGGATACAGAGACTCTTGGAAGGCTCTGTCGTGGAGTCATTGCTTAAAATGACCCCAAGTTGTTCCCTGCTGTGGCACCTGTGAGAGTAGAGCCTTCTAAGGGCCTGAGCCTTGATGTTCCTCATCATCCAGAGGCCAGAGGGGGTGGGGAAAAAGGCCAAAGACCAAAAAGCTAAATCATCAGCTAATATCCAGTGCTTCTCTTTGGGGATGAATAAAGCAGAAATATTCACCAGAGATAATTCTGGGATAAGATGTAGATGAAAGGTGATTGAAAGGAGGGTTGATGGAGGTGTTTACCTGCTTCTTTTCTCCAGAGCCTCACTCCAGTGGGCTGGACCTGTTCTGCTGCTGCAATCCACAGTGCACTCATCTTCCCCCAGCTCCCTGCTGCTCTCCCAGCAAGTCCCAAGTCTCTGCTGGCTCCTGAAGCACATGCTGTAGGCCAGCTTCCCCAGCTGGTGCTCTGGGTCCCCTGAAGCATGTGAGGGGTCTGCGAGGAGCGGGCGCTTCTGGGGAACTGTCCTGTCTTCTCAGAGAATGTATAGTGTCACTCCACTTCCTTACCCAGGCTGGGGGTTGGTGTCTGAGGGATTCTTGTCCAAAGCTTGCTCATGCCTGTCTGTGCTTGCTTCTCAACAGGTCCTTTGCCTTTTGAGGGCATTGTTGTCACGATGGATTCCCAGCAGATGAATGGAACCCAGAGGGTTGTGTTCGACAGAGTGCTGACAGAGTCTGAGTGTAAGGACCTTCTCCGGCTGACAAAGGTGAGGCCAGGATCCCTTAAGAACTCCCGTGTGTGCTCTCCTCCTCAGCAGGCAGGGCAGTAGGGTTTCTATGGAGAGAGGTGGCAGCCTAATGCATGTTGTCTGTATCCTTCTATTCCAGGCAGCAGGGGAAGCAGGAGATGGATACCGGGCAAGACGGTCACCTCACACCCCACATGAGAGATTTGAAGGGTTAACTGTTTTGAAGGCCATGCAGGTAAAATGCATCTGTGAGTCTGCTGCATTCTTAATTGTCCAGAAAGAGAGTTTGCCACCTGAGTGTTCTCTTCTGTGAATTGCACTCTGGGTGGTACCGTGGGTGTGCTGTCTCCCTCACAACACTTGTGGTCTCCTTTGACCTGCTTCCTCCTCAATCACATTCAGGGGTTTTGTGCATGGAGGGCTTGACAGGTGCTTCCTCTTCTGTGAGGCAGGGTTTTGGGACTGCTTGACCCTGTGAGGTAGCCTTACAAACATGCTTAGTTTAGAGTTGGAGAATAAATTAAGGTAGAAGGAGCCTGTTGAGATCTCTAATCTGACCTCCAGCATGTCTAATTCCAAAGCTAGATGAAATTCCTTAATTCTTAGTGTAGGCAAGTTCTGAACATTTCTAAGGGTGAAGATTCTTCAGCCTCTCCAGGCACCTTTTTTGTTGTTGTACCAGTCTTGTGAGGGTGAAATTTTTCTTCATATCTAGCCAAAATTTCCCTTGCTTGCAGCTTTTGTCTGCTGCATCTTTTCAGTGTGTCTCTCTGAGGGGACTCTGTCTCCATCTCATCTGTAACAGCCTTTTAGGTGACAGGAGGCTGTACTTAGATGTTCCTTTGGCCTTCTCTTCTCTAGTCTGAAGAAAGCCTCTTTTTCTTTTGGCTTCTTTTTCTAAGTCATGTGTTCCAACATTCCTGCCATCTTAGGACTCTTTATTCAAGACTCACTTCAGCCTCCTAGTATCTGTTGTGTAGTGGGAGACCCAAAATGATGCAGCTTTCCAGATGTGGCTTCGTGGGCTAAGGAGAAGGAAATAACTGCTGTGCTGTACAGTTGTACTCCTGAGTTACATTTAAATGAGAAAATGTGTTCTTTTCTTGCCTGAGTGACTACAGGACTTTACAAAGGTCTCTTCTTCTGTGCTGCGTACGTGTATCATTTCTTAGAGTGTCTTTGTAAGTATTGTAACAGACTTGTTTTTCACTTGTAGCTGGCCCAAAACGGGGACGTGGAATGGAGAGACGCCAAATTGCTTCTGCAGGCTAGTGAGAAATCTCGGAAAATCATAGAGTCCTATTTCACTCCTGGAAAGAAACTCCATTTTTCATTCACACACCTTGTGTGTCGCAGAGCTGTAGATGGTAAAGAACCTTTCATCCTGCTAGTCCCTGTCTCCCAGAGAGTCTCCTCACTCCTAGCCATGTGCTCTCAGAGACTATGCTCCCTTTATTCTATTTTTCTTTTCCCTTTCTCTCTGCTTTATTCTTTCTTGAAACTGAAAATGCCCATATTCATTTTTACATATTTTCAGGGGAACAGGAAGGCCGCATGGATCTTAGTCATCCCGTCCATGCTGATAATTGTCTCTTGGATCCTGAGGGGCAAGAGTGCTGGAAGGAACCTCCTGCCTATGTGTACAGGGACTACAGGTAAGAGCACCTGCATTAGATCATGTGAAGATATCCCTGGCCCCATCAGAGGATGAGCTTAGTTTATAGAAACTGGGTGATGGTTGGTTCAAAGCCATCCAGGACATCAGGCAGAAGGCTGCATCAGCATCTTCAGAACAAGGTGTAAAACACCTTCCCTAGGCTGGGAAGACCTGCCCTTTTTCCCTCCTTGCTTCAAACAGAGCAGAATGAGGCTGGGAGGCTGCACAGATTAGAACCATGATATCAAACTGTTAGCTTGTGGGTCTACCACAGTACTACAGTTAGCTGCCAGCCCTTTTCACAGGCTGTTTCTTGTAGTCAAGTTCCATATTTTACAGAATTCTGTGAATTACAGGAAAGGGATAGTCAAGCTCCTTGGATTCCTTTTGTTTGAGCAGTCAGTGTACTTCAGTGACTATTCTCTCAAGATTCACTGCAAGTACTTTGTGCTGGGTTTTTCCATTCCACGTGAGAGTTTATGTTTTTTCCAGCCTGTGGGTGGTTTTATTACTCCTCTGTGAAAGACACTGAAATATAGTTTAATGGTGATGCCAGTTGTTGCACACTGCAGCCAGATGAGGTCAGTTCACTACAGCTGATTCCTCCTGCTTTCCATCTTATCCCTGAGCATCCAGAAATGTTACTTGTCTTTTCTTTGAATGGTAGCTGTATCCAGAGCAGAAATCTCTAAGCAGCTATGATGAGGATATGGCACTTAGAGGGAATTCCATTATCATTGAGTTGTTTCCCTTCCAATAGAGTTGTTTACATGCTATAACCAGATTGTAAAGTTACCAGACTGTCGTGTAACTGGTTAGATCTCTGTCCCTCCTGTGAGAAAGCTGTCCTGTCCCTTCACTGCTCCCTGAGTTCTCTGACTTCCACTTGAATGGATGGTAAAATACCTTCCTAGAATCTATGCCACTGAGCTATTTTTGGGAGTATCCCTGTCCTCTTGCAGCTTGAGTTGTGACTGCCCAATCAGCTCAAGGGCTGAGCTCCTACAGTGTCCTTTTGAACAAAGTCCCTGTGTTCCAGACTTCCTGGATCTTTTCTGTGGATCTGTGCTATGGGCATTAATGACAGTATTGAACAGGATTGGACCCAGGGGCACACAAGTTCCAGTGATGCTCCTCTAGGTGCACAGTGCTCCTTTGGGTGTCACTGGTACTCTGGTCCCTGTGTGCTATTCATGTTCATCTTCACCTTCTCTTTTTGTTAGAAATTTCCCCCATGGCACCATTCTGAGTCCTTTTACCAGAGTCCAAACTGCTGAGATTAGGCAGGTAGTGTTTCCTTGGAAAACCCACTGTTTTTTCAAACATTGTGTGGGTAGCCCAATTTTAGTTCCCCCACATTACATTTTAAGACCATTTTCCATTTACTCCTTGTCCTCCAATTACCTTCTCAGAAATGGAGTCTAAAGCCCTGCAGACTATTGAGGTCAGGATAACACTGTTTATGCTTCAGCCATTTATCCCTACCTTCCTGTCCCTTTGGACGTGTGAGAGCTGTCCTTGCTTTTCTTCACTCATGTCAGCACCCTGGCTTCACAGCTTTATTAAAACCCTCTGGAAGAAGAGCTACAACTTCCTGTGTTTCAGGGCTAGTAATCCTCTCACTGCCCTTATGTACTTCAACATTGCTTTAGCAACCACAGTGTTGATTTGTATTTCTTCCTCTCAGTCCTATTAATTAAGAGCCTCTGTTGTTCCTCTGGTGTTCTTTATCAGCTTAATTGAATACCAAGAGGAACCCAGATAGTTTGTGCTTCATTCTTTCACCTACTTGACTGTGGTCTCACCTGTTCTGTGAAGAGGCCTCACTACTTCTCTTTGTATACCTTTAGTAAAAAAGTTTCTTGGTTTAATTTTCTTTTCTACATGCACCAGTTCTCTTTTTGATCATTCTAATTTTAGTATTACCCTGAAATTCCTTGGCTGTTAAGATAAGGCTTTATTTGCTGATCAGTCTCCTCTTCCAGGAGTTGGATTATTCCCGACCTTGAAAGACAAACAACAGGTTAGAAACAAGGTCTATCAAGCCCAGGGCATTGTCACAACAGTGCCACAGATGCATGCTGCAGGAGATTAAGAACAAACCAAAATAAAACGGGACAAGTGTGTGGAGCTAATTCCCTGACATACTCTCCCAGCCTCCTGTGGCTTGCAGCTCAGGGACTCCCCTGAGCTAGGCACTGCTGTATTTAACAACCTCAGATGGATTCTCCTGCTAACTGGTCTACTTGCTTTTGAACCTGTGACAAGGAGTGTGGGGAAGCACCTGGGAGCAATAAGCTTCACCATACATACGTACTCTTTCTTTCTGTCCACAGTGGCATTCTCTACCTCAATGATGACTTCCAGGGTGGGGGCCTTTTCTTCACTGAGATGGACACTGTGACTGTCACAGTAAGTCTGGGACGAGCCAAAAGAGGGAGAGAGGACTGAGGGCGAGACTTGGTCGGGGCAGGAGGAAACTGGTTGGTTATTGGATCCCACCGTTCCAAAAACAATCCCGTGCTGGAGCAGTGGCAGATTCAAATGGGGGCAGCTAAAGGCAAATTGAGGCAAATCTCAGGCAGAGGAGAGTTTGACCCTTTCCTAGCTGAGGTTTTCCAGACTTCTCCAGTCTGTGGGTGTCTGTGACCTTTGTTGTCCCATTGATTCTCTCTGTCCCCCTCCAAAGCCTGCCTTGCTCATAGACTGGCTGCAGATGCCTAGCAGCTCTCTGCTCCACATTCCCAGAGGCAGTGTCACCTCTGCGGGAGGCCTGTGTACTCCAGAGCAGGGGTCTGCTGCCTTCACAGTCTCTTGTCTCTCTCCTGGCAGGCTGAGGTACGTCCCAAGTGTGGGAGGCTGGTGGCCTTCAGCTCTGGCAAGGAGAACCCCCACGGCGTGTGGGCCGTGAGCAGCGGGAGGCGCTGCGCCATTGCCCTCTGGTACACGCACTCCCAGGAGCACGCTGAGCAGGTGAAGAGACAAATGCAAGTGCCTCCAGTGAGATCACATCCCACTGAGGAGCAGCTTCTGGGCTTTCCCTTGGGGCAGCAGCTGGGAGTTGCCTTCTGACAAATGTCTGGTGGAGGGGCCAGCCTGTGCTGGGCCCTGTTCAGGGGGATTGGGCTCTGGAGAGGGTGGGTGGATGTGTTCTGTCAAGACCCAGCAGGGAGGATTCACATCATTTCTGTCTCCATGGCTGTAGGATCGGGTGAAGGCAGAGGAGCTGATGGAGCAGAGGGCTGCGGGGCAGGACCAGCCTGATGGAGATGGACATCAGGGGACCAATGGCCGCAGCAGATCCTCCTCAGTGCCTCGTGCTCCCAGCCGTGCGAGCAAGCCTGCAGAGCAGAGACAGAAGCCTGGCTTGGACAGGGAGCAGCACCCCAGGGTGCTGCGGGCCAGAGATGAGTTCTGAGTGCAGGGGCCCTGTGGACTGTCACACACCATGGCCTGGCAGGTCACGGGAGGCCTGGAGCAGTGTATTAGAGTGGTAGAGCCGTAGTGATGGGGAGGGTGCAGCTTTCTTCTCTGTGGTGTCCCAGCAGCTGAAAAACGGGAGAAGGGCACAGTGTGGGAGTCAATGACACCAGGAACTTTCTTTGCTGCCTCACCGTGCTTGTCTCACTCAGAAGTAAGAAGACAAGCTCTTCTCACCCCATCCCTCTCAGTGCCAACTTCTTGGCCATCCAGGGTTAAATCTGAGACGTGGAGGAGGAGCTTGGAGTCTTTTCAGCTGGTCTGTCTCACAGTCAGGAACTCAAAATGAAAGCCTTTGAATTTCCTAAGCACCTGCAAGCTCCAGAACCTTGCGAAGTGACTTGAGACAGGAAAAGTGAGGGACTGTGAATATATGGAATAAAAGCCAAATGCTGGACACAGATATTGATGGGAGCTTGACTCTGGATACCAGGGAGACCTGCACTCTTGTTTCAGATTGAAATTTAATTAACAAATGATGGGAAGGGATTGAGCCCTCAGTGAAAGATAACAAAGTATTTGCCCAGATGTCACTACTTGTAATAAGGGAGACCAAGAGATAAAGTCAGCTGTGTCATGACTAACATGGAAAGGGTGAGGAGTGCCTTTAAGTGAAAGCACTGTACACTCATTTCCCAATAGCAAGACCTTTTTTTTTTTGTTTTCTTTTTTTTTTCCCCTCTCCATGCACTAAATTGTCCCTGAAAGCAGAAGAGAGATTTTGTTTATCATTTTCCACCCTGATAGACAATCTGCTGTCACTGTCCAGGGGATTAGTGTCCCGAGATGGGATTATATTGTAGCCAAATAGGAATTGAATGGGGTGGATATGGAGTATCTAAAAGAGCAGTGACCCTTTTCCTGGGAAGCATTAGAGCAAGAGATCAGTCTGTGGTCATGACATACTCAAGCCTTGGTGAATTGTGTATGGAGACCCCCAGTGCAGTTCAGGTAGAAGGAATCTGTAGGTCCAGGGCCAGTGGTGTAAGAGATGGGGGTGTAGTCCTCTTGTCACTGTTGGCACAGGCCTGCGCTCCTTGGAAAGGGAAGTCCTTCCTCAATCCGAATCCTCAAACTTCTTAACACACAGGCTTGGGAAACCTGTGTTGGCAACCCTTTTTGCTTCCCATCCTCCCCAGGGTCGCAGGAAAAAGTTTGATTGTGTGCATTTCCAATTCCCTGTCCCTGGCGAGGGGCCTGTCATATCCCACACCCAAGGTCCATCCCAGCGATTTGTGGGGGGTGCTGGGTGGTTGCTGTTTGATGAGGTCATATTGGGGGGTGAGGGGCCAGTGTCCATCTCTGCCTTGCTTTGCCCAAAGGTGGCCTGGGTGATTAGACTGATGGCATCCTGACGTCAGATGAGATCCGTTAAAAGGTATTTATCTCAGGCTTGGGCCAAAGCCGCGGGAGAGATTAAAAGAGATTGAGGCCAAGATAATCCCCTCGAAGCATCCCACTAAAGTGGCTGCCAAAAGGCATGCCACCAAATCTTTTGCCACCCCTGGCCCTTGTGCCCAGTTCTGTTTTCCCCATCCAGAGCCCCATTTGCAGCTGAGAGAGGGTGTGGTGACCCTGCCATTGGTTTTCCCTTTGCAGGCCCTCTGTGGTGGCATCATCCCTCTTTCTGCCCTGCCCAGGACACAAGTGGCATGCTGTCCCTGGGAAAACAGGAATTCCTGTGACTATGAGGTACAGCAAGCCCTGCCCTGGTGGTTGATAATCCTAGGCTGTTCTGGCTAATCTTCACTTTATTAGTTTGTTGCTGATATAAACAGAGGGAGTCAAATCCGCCTGGGATTGTTTCTTTCCCTTCAGGAGCAGTGTGCTACTCTCTCTTTTCACCCCTCCCCATCCACCTGCTTTGCATTACGTCCCAATCCGATTTCCCCAAGTCTCTGGTGTCTGATTTAATTTGCCTGACGCTGCTCCTGGAATCAGCCCTCCCCCAACCCCTCCCGTGCACAGCCTTTCAGCTCCCCATGGGGAGATCAGTCCTGGGAGAGGCTGAGGAGCAGAGAGGGAGCAGGGGACTCGCTGAGTGGACCAACGGCACTGACTGGAGGCTGCAGAGGTACACGGGTCTTCTGGGCAGTGAGGAGCCATTCTCAGCAAGGGAGGCAGGCTGTGAGGGTCCCATCCAGAGGGGGCTGCAACCCACCTTGCTCTGCAGATCGCAGTAAGTTTGCTTCCTTGCAATGCCTGAAGTCACCTTGGTGAATCTGCCATTTGGGATGCTGAGTTTCTTGGAGTGATTCTGTGGGGAGCCTTTCGAGCAAGGGCTCATCCCATCAAAGGATGAGGGAGGGTAAGATCATGGAAAGGAGTTGGGGTTAGCACTGAGGTGTCTTTACAGTGATGAGGGGGGTATGCACTGGGGTGGGGTTGCTTGTTCTCCACTCAACAGGTAAATCTCACCTGCTTCCAAACTGGAGTGGGAGGGTACCACCTCCCCTGAGCAACCTGGCATTTGCTGCCTGTACACAGCCCTGCACTCCCAGTGCACCCTGTGCACACCTCTTTGCAGCTGGCTGCTTTTCTGGGTGGAGAAGGAGCCCTCAAAATGCAAGGAGCAGAGCAGGGTAATTTTATCCTGACCTTTGATCTCCATCACAGGAGAGAGGGATCATCTCTGTATCCGGCTCTGCAAGGAGTCCAGGGTCACCAGGGCGAGCCTGTGAAGCTGGTCAGGGATTACACAGAGACCCAGGGACACTGCCTATTCACATTGAATCCTTTTTGCACCTTTCCCTTTTCCATTAACAGCCCTCTCCCAACATTTCATGGAGCAACCACTCCTTCCACAGTGTGGGGGAAGCTACCCAGGAATAGATAATAAGAGGGTTCACCTTGCTTCTTTTTCCCACACATTACTTGCACCCTTATCCCCACCAGGGAGTGACGCAGGTGACTTGGAGGGACAGCTCCCAGGGAGCAAGCTGGGCCACCTCCATGGCATTGTGCAAGGGGTATGGCCACTGCTCTGAAAAGTCAGGGTGTGGCAGCAAAAGGCAGAAGATGGATTATTCCAGATCCCCCTCTGCCTTGCACCACAGCAGAGGCATTTGATCTGCTATGGGCAGACACTGAAGGACTTGGGATGGGCTTGGTTGCCCACACACAGGAGTGCTGCAGGAAGAAATTTGTTAGAAAAGGCAGGAGGAAAAAAGAGCTGTCATGTTGGAGAGAAGTGAAATGTGATTTCCAAAGCCAAGAGCTGTGAACTGGATGAGCACAGCTAAGGCAAAGCTCAGAAGAGGGCTGGCATGAGCTGACCAAGCCCAGGTTCTGTTTGGCTGTGCCGTGTTTGCTCCTTGGTGGTGCTTGCAGGAGGCAAAACTCTGGAACAGTGCTGTTGCCAAGGTCCTTCTGTCAATAGCTGTGCTGAGAGTGATTAATTGTTTCTTTCAAAGGTACCTAAGGACTTGATTTCCTCTAGTGCTTAGCATTCACCTGAAAGAGCACTTACTTCCAGAAAGCACCAAGTGTGCACCATTTAGAAGCCTTTCCCATTAAAACTAGCCTGGGCACCCACCCTGAGCAGCTGTGAGCTGACCCTCAGATCCACAAGAAATGTGTATCCCTGAGATCCTGCTGGCCAAGGCAGGAACATGCCTTGGCCAAACTCCATCTCCCTTTCCTCTGTTCTTCCCCCATTTTGTTCCTCCCATTTCCTGCCCTAAATTTACCTGACCATAACAAGCTGCTCTTTTGCACAGCTGCCCTGGTCCTCCTGGGAGGCAGCTGCACGCTGGGGATCAGGTAACTCACTCACAAATTGCACTGGGACGTGACGGATGGAGGTGACAGGCAAAGATGGAGCTATTATTATCACTCATCTGTGGCTCCTTGTCCTGAGGCTGAGAACAATTCCCAACTTCATTTAGAGTGTTCCCTCAGAGGGATTTAAAGGTTCGGACACAGTCCTGAGCTGCACCTTCTCTATATTTAGCCCTTTTTATCCGTCCTCGACATCCTGCCCCGGCTGTTTGATCTGCCTGTGGCTGCAAAAGCCCCTCATCTGGTTGTGCAGCTTCACAGAGCAGTGAACTGGCATTCCCTTGCTAGTGCCAGAGATGAGAAACAACCAGAGAAAGGAAGAGAGTGGTAAAAAACCAGAAGCAATGAAAGGAAGACTGGAATCTGACAGATAATGAGGAGGATGTGTGCAGCCAGCTTCATCTGGAGCAGAAATTGGAAGGAAGGGAGAATAAGGTTCCCATCTCTGTGCAGGCCTGGGTGGGCAAAACCAGTAGTTTGCAAAGAAAAATTAGGCCAGGTTGATGGACAGTGATCTCAGATAGCCAAAGGATAACAGTCTGAAGAACTTGGGAACTAAGCAAAGAAGGCTGGAAGTAGAGAGTGAGAGGGAGGAGGTTACCTAGCAGGAAAAGGCAATCCAATGCTTGGGATTGATGGATCAGTCCTAACAAAAGCCAGAAAGGAAAAAGTATGGGCCACAATGGTTGTGCTGGTTGCACAGGGTGGCTGAAAGTTCAGGTGTGCCACTTGGTGTGCTCCAGGCTGTGACCAGAGCTGGATGGAGCCTTGCATCCTGACTGTAGTGAGGGACAAGCACCACAGGATAAGGGGGATGTGCAGCCTCTGACTGAAAGCTGGGAGACTTTCCCCAGCTTTTCCCCACTCTGTCAGTCAGCTGAGAGGTGGAGTGGAATGTTAGCCCTTTCCCAAAGGAGGGGAAGTGCAGGAAGATGGGCTTTCATGGCCAGGGTCACTCAATGAGGTGCAGCTGTGCATCCTTTCTGGGAGGAGCCCCCTCATTGCTGCTCTATTAGAACCAGAGAAGAAAAACCAGTGGGATGGGCCCAGCTCAGGTGCTGGTCTGTTCCCATTCTTCAGTGTAGCTGAAGGGGGCTGAGGCTGGCAGCCCAGGCCATGGCTGTGCACATTCCTCTGGGCCATGGCAGTGCTGCCCCAGGCTGCCCTCCTGGCAGCCCCATCCAGAGCATGGGCAGAGAGCAGGGAAGAGTCAGCAGTGCTGTGGCTCTATCCAGCCCTGCAGGCAGCAGGCACAAGTCTCTCTGTGCAAAGTATATCCTGAAATAGCTTCCTGCTGGGATGGCCTCCCAGGAGCTAGGGGAAACCTGTACTTCGTTCTCTTTCCTCCACTCAAAGCCATGCCTCAGGAATCATTGAACAAGCAAAAACTCACTGTGCCTGGGGCATCAAAGGAAAGACGTGGAGACATTCAAGGGAAGGAATTCTTAGAGGAAACTCAAACTGCTCTATCAAGCAGCAAGCAAAGGTGGGACTTGGGAGCTGTCTAGATTTGTTTGCCCACAGCAAGAGAGCAAGTGTGGCATGGGAGGACACAAAGTCTCTCTGACCAGAGGAAATGAGGCCTCCAGGCAACAGGGATGGAAGTGATGTGACCCACAGGGACTAGGAGAAATACTTCTGGAACATTTCTTGTGCTACACCTGGAGCACATCTGGACACTCACATCTATCCAGGTGAAATGTTTGAGCAATTAATAATAGTTTTGTCTACAAAAGTGGGAGATGCTAGAACCACTGGTGAAGATTTAAGTGCATATAACAAGAAAGAACAAAACAGAGTTGTTGTACCACAATACAGTGCACCTGCATCTTAAATATGGATTACAGTTCTGGTTCCCCACTCTCCCTGCAAAAGCACATCATCTCTGCTCTGTAAACAACTGAACAAAAGCTCACAGAACAACAGAGATAATAGGACATAACAGCTTACATGGGAGGAATAACTAAGTTTGCTCTGCAGTCTGGAAAAGAGATGTGTATGACAAAGATGTATAAAATACTTAGTGATGCAAAGGTGAATAGAGACCAGATATTTGCTGATTCTTCCAACTCAAAATACAGCTACTGTCAAGTGGAACTACAGCCACCAGGAAGTGATAGAAGCAGGAACTTCTTTGCAGAGTCTGCCACCCAGCTGTGGAAGCCATCACCATGGGGTACTGAGGAGGCTGAACTTGGCATGGGCACAAAGATGGTGTGGACAAATGCACAGAAGAAAAGTCCATCAAGGACTTGCATGCAGTAATGCTGCTCTAGCTTTGGACATCAGTGAAAAGCTGGGGCTGGGCAAGTAGGAGATGTACCCCCATCAGCCTATGTTATTCTGAGATCCTTCCCTAGGCATCCACCTCTTTATAAATTTTCCTTTGGTTTGCTTTGGGTTTTTTTGGGTTTTTTCTGTTTGTTTGGTTTGGTTTTGGTTTTGATGTGGAACTGGAAGGGAGCCCTGAGAGAGCACCTCAACCTCCCCTTAGGAGACCCTCGGGGGTCAGAGAGTTGGTGGGTCCTGCCTGGTGAGGCTTTGCTCAGGACAAAGAGTAGGAAATAACCAATGGGCTCCTCCCATCAAGTTTCTTTCTCCTGGAGCTGAGATAGACAGCTGGGCCATGAACAGGGAGAAGCTGATGAAGAGGACCCAGGGTTGGGAATGGAGAAGTTAAAAATGAGTTGACAGGTGAGGCCAGAATCTCAGCAAGAGGCTCTGGAGTTCTTTAGCTTCTGCATGTGTATGTGTAAGCAGGTTCCAAGACAAAATGGACTTTTGACCAGCACAGTCTTCCAAATGCTAAGGGCTATGGCCAGATAGAGCTGTGGCTGAGTGTTTGGCCAGGAAATGGTCACCAATCCTTTATCAGAGATACCTGCATTTCCATAACTGAGCAGTCACCTTAGTGTGCTAACTCACACCTCTCTCCTCTGATTTGTCTCCCCAGAATCCAGGCTGCCCCAGGTGGAGGAGCCACCCCTAGGTCAGAAGGATGGGGGAAATGGAGCAGATGAAGCAGGAGGCTGAGCAGCTGAAGAAGCAGATTGCGGTAAATGCTGGCAACAGTCATGAGACTGCTGAGAGCGTGTCTACCCCCCCACTGCATGTCCAAACTTTCCTCCTCAGCCACAAGCCGGAGTTGGGCTTTCTCCAGCTACATACTTGGAGCCCTCTGCAGTTCTGCACAGCCCCTTAAATACTAATGGAGATCTTCACACCATGTGGGGAAAGAGCAGTAGGGAAAGGGAGAGAAGAAGGGACAGGGGTTCCAACCATGTAGTGGATCCCCAGGATCTCCTCTGTCCCAGAGACAGCTGGTGCTCTGCCAGGTTCTTTCAGCCTATGGAAAGGGTGTAGCATAGCAAACAGGAAGTTGAGCAAATTTTGGTTAACCTTCCTATATTTAACTGGTGCTCTAATCACAGACAAAGATCCCCCTGTGCCAGCCACAGTCCAAACACAGCAAAGCCACAGCTCCTATTTACCAGTAGCCTGCAGACAATGACTGCTAATTTCACTTGTCCTTGCCTTCCCCACATTTTTAATCTGTCTCATCTGCTCTTGTCTCTTCTCCAGGATGCTCGGAAAGCCTGTGCAGACACAACGCTTGCTCAGGTAAGGGATGGGGCTGCCTGGACAAGCTGGCACCACTCAGGGGGGCCTTTTGTCCAGTCAGGAAGGAATTAGGAGGCAGAAATGTGGAAACCAGTAAAGCTCCTGGTAGTCCAACATAAATATTTTCTCTCCCACCACTCTTTCTTTAGATTGTGTCTGGAGTGGAGGTTGTTGGGCGCATCCAGATGCGGACCCGAAGGACCCTGCGGGGACACCTGGCCAAGATCTACGCCTTGCACTGGTCCACAGACTCCAAGTGAGAGAACTGCTGCTGATCTCTGGGTGCAGGGCAGCACATGGGTGTGATGGGCAGGAAGGCTCTGATGGGGAGAAAGCTACTAACGTGATCTTGTTCCTTTCTCACAGACTTATGGTCAGTGCCTCACAAGATGGGAAACTGATCGTGTGGGACACATACACAACTAACAAGGTAGGAGTCAGGTGGCTGCAGACTGGGATGCTGGAGTGGCTCCCCTTGTAGCTGGTGTCCTTGACCTGCTCTCTCTGCTGCCAACAGTGCTGACATGGTTTCTGGTCCCCCCCAGGTTCATGCCATCCCTTTGCGTTCCTCCTGGGTCATGACCTGTGCCTATGCCCCCTCTGGCAATTTTGTGGCCTGTGGAGGCCTTGACAACATGTGCTCCATCTACAGCCTCAAGTCTCGTGAAGGCAGTGTCAAAGTGAGCAGGGAGCTCTCAGCCCATACAGGTGTGTGCACTGCCTGCCTGCAGCAGGGTGCCCCCTGCTTCCAAACTTCACCCTTCTATCCCTGCCCCTTTTCTCATATTTGCTTGCTCCTGCTTCTCAGGATACCTCTCCTGCTGCCGATTTCTTGATGACAACAATATTGTGACTAGCTCTGGAGATACCACATGGTGAGTGCTCTCTTCTGTGTCCTAATGATGTGACCTCTGCTCTTAGCACAGCAACAAGTGCAGTCCTTCTGCTCTTCAGCACCCCACTGTCTAAGGAGGAATTGCTCCACAAGGCACATAGAGTGCCTTAGGAAGCCCCAGCCATTCTTCCTCCCTTGGCAGAACAGATTCTTCTTTTCTCAGCTGTGGCTAGGTCAAGCAGGAGGGACCATGTCAATAGTTATCACAAAGAACAGTGTCACTTATACCAGGACAGAAAGTGTTTTAATTTTATGTGGAGCATGCATCCATTCTCCACTTCTCAAGTCTTGCCCTCTGTGCAAGGGACACTGCAGAGGCAGTGCCTGGATCCTTTGGTTCCTGGTTCTCAGGGCTTGCTGTGCCGTGATTCTGAACAGTCCTGTCTTTATTCACCCCAACCCATCCCAATCCTTGCTTTGGAAGACCCTCTTGACCAAGAACAAGTGTCATTTCAGCCAGAGATCAGGGTTACGCAGGGTTTGTTTGCCTGACTGTGGTCTGTGATCCCACTGAACAAGAGCTTTGTACCTTACAAACGTGGACACAGAAGACCTTTTTCAGCTGTTTGCTGGTTTTTGAAGTTTGTGTCCCTCTTGCTGTCTCCCAGTATTCCCCTCAGCTGTTAGACTTATGGGAATATGCCAAACCTCACACACCCCCAGCCTTAGACTAAGTCTGTTTTGACAAAGGTATTGCCAACAACAGCTGTGAAGATATCTCCTGTTGTATACAGCTGACTCCAGGGATGCTCTCACCCATTTCCCATGCTGTAGCCAAGGCTTCCCTCCTTTTGTTTGTGAGTGAGACAGCTCTTCAGCCCTGCTGAGCTGTGCCCTGCCTGGGCTGGCCCTGAGACATTCTCTCCTCTCCTCCCTTCTCCTGCAGCGCACTCTGGGACATCGAGACAGGGCAGCAGAAGACTGTGTTCATTGGTCACACTGGAGACTGCATGAGCTTGGCTGTCTCCCCTGACTTCAAACTCTTCATCTCTGGGGCTTGTGATGCTACTGCCAAACTGTGGGATGTGCGGGAGGGCTCCTGCCGCCAGACCTTCTCAGGGCACGAGTCCGACATCAACGCCATCTCTGTACGTATGCTGTCTGCACATTGCTGGGGAGGAAAATGGGGGGAACAGCTCCAAAACAGCCTTGGGACAAGGTTGAAAGGAGTGTCACAGTCATAAGGGGAGCAAGGGTCTTAGACCTTGGCCCCATGACCCAGCCTGAAGCAGGGAGTGGCCAAGTTCACTAAAGTTTGGATGAAGGTTCTCCCGAGGCACCAAAGCATCCGAGTCCTGGGCAGACAGCACACCATGGTCTGTGGCGCTGAGCACCCTGACACAGGTGCTGGTTCAGCTCTGCTCAGCAGCTGTTGGGAACTGTGGCTCAGGCACACTCCAGCAGCCCTGGTGCAAGACACAAGTGAGGCAGCAGGAGTACCTAACTCTCTGAGATCAGTTCCAGATGGAAGAGGTGAGGACTTAGGATCACAGGGAGCTCTTCTGAAGATTGAATTTTCATGGGAGGCAGCTCAGACATTTGGGAGGAAGCACCTCCCTCAGAGTTGCAGAGATGGCAGGACAAGAAACCTGCCAGACTAATCCTTGCAGCTAATCAAATGAGCCTGCCAGCTTCCCGCAGTCTGCCACTCAAACCACCCTCCACTCATGTCCATTAGCAAAACCTTTCTCAGTTACCCAATGGCTACCTAGCCAGCCACATGGTTTTCTGCTGTACCAGCTCCTGAGGAGCCTTTTATTTACTCCTCAGAGCAAGACCACATAAAATGAGCCTGTATGAGAAGGCTGGGATATGAGGAAAAAAATAATCCTTCCTCATGCATTGAGATACCTTGCAACAGCTCTAGCCCCTTAGGCCACTTCTTTTCTTGAAGTGGAAGGGGTTTATCAGACCTTATGAGAAGTATCAGTCTCCCCCTTGAGCAGACTCAAATTTTACGATCCAGTGTCTGGTCCCACCAGGTTCTCCTGCCTCCATGGCTTCCTGGTGGTTGCAGGGGGGTGACGAGCTGAGGAGTTCCATGGGGATCTGAGGAAAACCTCATTAAGAGGCGGTGTGTGCTCTCCCTCCACAGTTCTTCCCCAACGGCGAGGCCATCTGCACCGGCTCCGACGACGCCACCTGCCGCCTCTTCGACCTGCGGGCGGACCAGGAGCTCATCACCTACTCCCACGAGACCATCATCTGCGGCATCACCTCCATCGCCCTCTCCCGCAGCGGCCGCCTCGTGTTCGCCGGCTACGATGACTTCAACTGCAACATCTGGGACTCCCTCAAAGGAGAGCGTGTGGGTGAGTGGCTCCTCGAGGTCCCTCTTTCACTCCCTGCAAGGCCTCCTTAGGGATACTTATTTTTTCTAAGCAGAAGACATCCAATACTGAGTGAAACCCAGCAAAGCTCCCTCGCACTTAGGGAGCACACCAGAACTGGGACAGCTCTCACTGGTGTAGAAAAGCAATTGTTTATGAATTGTTATGAAGTCAAGCCTTTAAACAATGTTGTTTCAAGGTGGGGTGAGAAGGTTCCTCTTAGCTAAAACTGCTCACAACCACCAACAGAATATCCTCCTTTCCCCTGGTTTGCTGTTTGCCAGTTCTGGGTACTAACAGTGCTACTTGGTGGCCAGGCACCAAGCCAACCGTGCACCTGGGCTTCCATCCAGCACGTCTGGGTACTCTGCAAAGCTCGTACCCAGAGCACACAGCACTTTTCCTTCAGATGTGACCCCTACCCTCTGAAAAGTCATGAAACACTGCCCACCAACAGCATTGCTGTTTCTCAGACATAACAGGGACCCCATCCTGTCCTAGTCTTACCTGTGGCTCTTCTTTCCCTTCACAGGAATCCTTTCTGGCCATGACAACAGAGTGAGCTGCCTGGGGGTGACGGCGGATGGGATGGCTGTTGCCACTGGCTCCTGGGACAGTTTCCTCAAGATTTGGAACTGAGGACGTCAGCAGAGAGGGGAAGAGCAGCGGAAGCACACAGCCCGAGCCCATGCAAAACAGCATCATCAGACGAGAACAACAGAAACGCCTACCTACCACTCCCACTTGTCTCTAGACACAGGTCACTTGTAGGAGTCTCCCAGAGTGAAAGGGAAAGGAGATCAGGGAGGAGAAGCAGGGGGAGCTGGGGAGCAGGAGCACATGCACTGGCCCTTCTCTCCACCTCTAAACAGCCCCAGCAGATTCTAGCCTTGTGCAGGCTTGAAGACCAGTTCTTTACATCTCAGGACTTTGCAGTACAATTCAGACACCCTGCACATTCCTTCAAACACCTCTACCCATACTGACACCATCCTCCTCCTCCAGAGGACCTCTCATGCAACACCCACCCCAGACTAAGCTCTGTCCCTGCTTTACCTCTGCCTAACTTCTCTGTGCAGCTGTCCTGTATCCCTGCAGACAGCCCCAGAGACACACTGGGTTTGAGATTTCTATGGCACCACCTCAAACATAAAGCTAGTGTAAATTTGGCTCATTTCCATGGGGGAACACTTAGCTCGAGTCCTATTGATGCATAAAGGGGGGAAAGGCAGCTTTCAGACCTGCCAGAATAGCAGGGAATATATTTATTCTTTTCTTAGTTCAAGTCTTATCTATGCATAAATGGCAGAAAGGTAGCCCTCAAGACCTGCCAGAATATCAGGGAATATTATATTTATTGTCTGCTTCTTGCTGTTCCTTCCTTCTTTGCCTCACTCCTGCATTGTATGGTAACCCTATCTAACCAGTAGCCATCAGCCCATGTTTTCAAGTCTGTTTAGATCTTCATAGCCCAGGCAAATAAAGAAAGCTCACAGAAGCACTGCAGGCTGTGTTCTTTCCAGCATTGCAATGAGCTATTGCAAACATAACTCCTTTCCTGTGAATATTACCTGCTGGTCTCAACCAGTCAACACCTCATCCACAGACCTTGCTTTAGCTCACAGCCCCCAGAGGAGAGTGTTCCTCATGTTTTAGCTGAGAAGAGGCTGAAGTAGGATAGCCATCTGAAAGCATCCTTTCAAAGCTTGGATATTTTAGCTCAATTACAAGACACAGCCATTTTCTTCAGCCCCTGTTGCACTTGTTGGCTCACAGCAACATCCTGGGCATCCCAAGGCTCTGCTAGGGAGAGGTAGAGCTCTACAAGGTCTAGTAACTTATCAACAGAACGTCAATATTAATGGGCAATGCTATCTCACATTATTTTGGATCTCACCCTCGTGACAGACCCTTGCATAACTCAGTTTCAGGTCAGTGTAGGAGCAGTACAGCTCCAGGGGTGACACTGGATATACATTGGTTTCCTGCAGGGAGCTGCAGCTCCCCAGCTCACACTGTGTGGATTCAAGGCCACACCCTTCAGCATGCTCCAGGCAGGGGACAAGGCAGTTTTAAGGATAATGAAAAGCTGGACCATTTGTTCCTGAACCCTTGTCCCAAAGAAAATATTGTGCTGGGCAAGCACACTATCAGGACATACAGTCAGCAAAGGCTGAACACAAATTTATTTACTAGAGATAAAAACTCTATGGAAAAATCAATACAGATGATATACAATAAAAGACACAAAGTCTGTGCTGGACATAAAACTTGACAAGTTAGGAAGAGGAGGGAGAGATCTTTCCCCAATAGGGATAGGTGAAAAATGTGACCACTTTGGGGATTCAGTCTATTGTAGCATTTCTCCCCACCAGAAAATTCTCAAAACATAGGAGCAAATTATAGGAAGATCCTGAAAAATGTTTAGTTCTCCACAAAAGGACACTGTTGGTTCTCTTTGTTCAAGTCACTCCAAGCACAGTTCCCAGATTTAAGGCTCCTGCTCAGATCCACTTCCTTCTTCTCTCCAAGGCTCTCTCCCAACACGTGCCTCTTGCCCTAGAGAAATAAAAAACCCAAACACAGAGTGTAAAACACAAGTTAATTGAAGGTTAGTTAATTCTCAACAGAATATGTAGCCTATTTTCAGGTCATGCAGCTTGGACTCTCGTGTGACAACATACAAGAGTGACTTTTTCCTACAGCCTGAAGAGAAATACACTGAAATGGGGAATTTCACAGTCAGGCCAAAGACACACATTGAACAAGACTCAGACACATTTAGTGTCAAGACTGACCCAGAGACAAACATTTGTGAATTACTAGTAAATTACTAGTCTCTACAGGCCTAGGAGGCCACAGTTCTAAACTGGGATCCTACAAGACACAGAAATGAAAGGATTTGGCTTTTTTTTTTTTTTTTAAGCTCAATCTCCCTCCCTCAGTATGACCCATTAAGCTTTACCTGGCGAGGGACAGGAGCACTGGGAGAATTATCATCTCGTAGAATGCTGAGGGGAGAGCGGCCAGTTCCTCCAGGTGTCACCATGAATTTGTTGTTGGGCTTGGGTCTTATGGGCTTGCTCACTAGTTGGCAAAAGGAAACACAATAGTGCATCATGACAAGGCTCAAAGGTCCTGGATTTTAAATGCCTCCTGGCCTTTATCAAAGACTTACCCAAGGGCTTTGAGGCAAAGGGATCACAGAAAGGTTAATGTTGGAAGTGAACTCCATATGACCTACTCCAGCACGGCCACCTAGAGCCCATTGTGCAGGACCATGTTCAGGTGTCTCTTGGATATCTCAAAGGATAAAGACTCTGCAACCTCTCTGAGCAACCTGCTCCAGTGCTTGGTCACTCTCACAGTGGAAAAAAAAGTTTCCTGATGTTCAGGAACTTCCTGTACCATTCTCTCCCCTTTGCCTTTGGTTCCATCATTGGGCACCACTGAAAAGAGCCTCGCTCTCCCTTCCTTAAAGCCTTCCTTCAGGTATGTTTATCTCTTAATAAGATATCCCCTGAGCGTTTTCCCCTCCATGTTGAACAGTCCCTGTTGCTCCTCCAGGGAGCAGTGCTCAGCACGGAGCTTTCTAAAGCACAGTCTGTATCACAGCCTCCCAGCACTGCTCAGCCATAGCTCAGGGGTGTGCTGCCCACCCTTGCTCCATAGCCCTTCCCAAGGAGAAACTAGAAGGTCCCTCTGGGCAGGTCTCCACAGCCACAAACCCATCTCAGAGAGAGGAAGAGTTGTCATATACCTCTTGATTCAATACAGGCTGAAAACCATTTCGGTTTGATAACACAAGGGTTCCCAGAGCGGTGCCCCGGCGGTGGGACGCAGCCGAACCGCGGGCTAGGGACCGGCTCCGGCGGGCGCAGGCCTGGAGAAGGCCCCGAGCCAGACGGGGCCCGGAGCCCCGACTTGCCCGGAGCCATCCCGGGCAGCGCTGCGGGCACACGGGGCCGTGCCAGCCCACCCCGAGCACTTACCCGCGGAGTGGCCGTGCCCGGAGGGGCGGCCGGGCCGGGCCGTGCCGGGAGAGGGCGGCCTCTCGGCGGGCGGGGAGCGGCGCCGGGCCGGTTCGTCGGCGGGGCCCGCCGCTCCCGGCGGCGCCGGCTCCGGGGCCGCGGCTTCGGCTCCGAAGGCCTCGCTGAGCTGCTTCACCAGGCGGTCCACGCTGTCTGCCGGGGACGGAGGGGGCCGGGTGAGCCTCCGAGTCAGGCCGCCCCTCAGCCCGCCCACCCACGGCGGCCCCACTCACCACTCGACACGGCTCGCATGGGCGTGCGGGAGATACCGGGCGTGGGCGAGCGCGGGTCCCGCTCCTGGTCAGTGCCCGCCAGCGACTCGGCGGGGCTGGGCTGCGGGCTGCCCGCCGGCGAGCTCACCACCTGCGGAGAGGGCAGCCGTGGGGGCGGCGGGCCGGAGCCGCGCCGGGGGAAGCGGCGGCGGGAGGGCGCCTACCTCGATGGGGGTGCGCAGGATGCCGGCGGTGGGGGAGCGGGGGTCGCTGACGTGCGCTAGGTGCTTGTTGCGCGGCGCGCCCGGGGTGGCGGGGACGCTGCCGGAGGCCCCCATGGCGGCGGCGGCCACACTGCACCCCTGCGCCGCAGAACGCGCCGTTCGAATCTCCCGCGTGCCGGGCGGTGCCGCCGCCCATTGGTCGCTGCGCAGGGGCGGGGCTCACCGAGTCACGCCCACCTCCCCGCCCCGCCAGCCCGTCGGCGCCGCAGTCCCTGCCCGTCACGTCCCGCCTCGCCCCGCTGTCAATCTTCAGGGACAGACCCGCCCCTTCGCCCCTCTCTACGCCGCTATTGGTCAAGGAGCCCGGCACCGCCTCCCGCGGTGGCCAGAGGGCGGCTGCGATTGGGCGAGCTGGAGGGTCGGCACGGGGAGTCCGGCCCTCAGCCTCGCTGCCGATTGGCCAGGGCCCGCCTGACCGCGCAGGGCCGCGATTGGGCGGGGCGGGGCTGTGGGCGGTGCCGCTGTGAGCCGCTGTCATGGCGGAGCTGAGCGAGGCGTTGCTGTCGGTGTTGCCGTCCATCCGGGTGCCCAAGGCCGGCGACCGAGTCCACAAGGACGAGTGCGCCTTCTCCTTCGACACGCCGGTAAGCGCCCCCCGCCGCCGGCCCGCTCGCCCGCCCTGGCTACTCCCGCCGCGGCCGGCTCCCACTTCACCGCCAGCCGGGGCGCCGCCCGCGCGGGGCCTCACGGGATTTGTGGTTCCCTGATGGCCGCGGCGGCCGCTCCCGGGCGACGCGCAGGGCCCTCGCGGACTACTGCACCCGGCGTGCCCCGCGGCGCGCCCCGCCCGCCCGCGGTGCGCTGGGGACTGTAGTTCTGGGGCCGGGGCGGGCGTGGGCAGGGCGCTCACCCCAGCCAGCGGCGGCCCGGCCCGCCGGCAGCCCCTAGAGAGAGAGCGCCCCTGGCCCGAACCCTCCTGCGGGGCTCGCCAGCATTTGCTGTCCGGCAGGGGGCGGGGGTCGGACGCGTCCCGGGCCCGCCCTCAGCGACGAGGGGCGGGCCGGGGGTCCCGCCCTGCCCGGGTCTGAGCCGCCTCTCCGGCCTCGGCGCGCGGCGTGGCCCGGGAGGCGGGGGGCGAGGCCGTGCTGTGTCATTAAGATGGCAGTGGTCCCTTCTCCAGCCATCTCCACCCCGCTGGCATCTCTGCGCTTCCTGCGCTACCCCCGCTCGGCCTGAGCGGACCTGGGGAGGCGAAGGCAGCGGGAGGGCGAGGTCCCCCTTGAGCTTCTTTGTGGCTCCCGTCCGGGCTGAGCCCCAGCCCAGCAGACATGGGCTGCGGCTGGAAGATACGGGTCCTTGAGGAAGTGGCACACGGCATCCTCACCCTCTTTCCCTCCCCGAGCTCCACAGTGATGCCTGACCCTGCACTGCCCACTCTGTCTAATCCCAGCAGCTTCTGAAAGCTTTATAGTGGTTTTTCTCCTTTCCAGCCTCTGCATTTGGGTCCCCTGCCCCTTCAATTTATAAAGCATATCTGTTGAATGAATGTGGTCTTGTCCTGCTGCTGGTGGGATGGTGGGGGTGCATTCTGTATCCATTTCCAAGCTGCTCACAGGCTTTTGAACACAACACCCAAAGTAAACAGTGGTCTGTTAACCTTCCTTTCACACTGTAGCTTGGCAGCGTTCCCTATGGCACTGGGAGTCACGCATTTGGACAGGGTGCCACAGTTCTGCTGGTAATGATTGTACTGTGCTCTGAACTTGTAAACCGTGCATGCTAAGGGCATTTTACGAGATAAACTCATGGAAACTCAGGCCTTCCTGATTTGGTAGCAACCTGCCATAAATGAACACACAAATAGCTTTTTAAATACATCATCATGACAGGAGTACCTGTTCTTCTGGGACAGCCAGGCTGGGGCTTGCCACCCTATTTCTTGCTAGCTGTTTGTGGCTGCTATGTAGAAATGAGCTGTTGCCATGACTTAAGGAATAATGACTAGTTTGCCATGCCTATCCTAGCAGCTGGAATGGCATTCCTTACCACCTCCCTTCAGTTTTGTCCCTCCTTACTTCCAGGAGTCAGATGGCGGCTTGTATATCTGCATGAACACGTTCCTGGGCTTTGGGAAGCAGTATGTGGAAAAGCACTATCAGAAAACAGGCCAGCGGGTCTACCTGCACCTCAAAAGGACACGTAAACCGGTAAAAAGTGAAAATATGTGTGCTCAAACATGCTGTGAGATCAAAAGGCAGGCTGTGTCTGTGCACTCCATAAGATACAGAGCTTTCTCTCCTGAGATACAGCTGCTGTTTTTCCTGGTGAATTGAGGGACACTCATGCTTCAGTTCTGCTTATGCAGAGTTGTTGTATGGATTGCCCTTGTTGTTTCTGCCTAGTTTCCTGCTGTTTTCAGAGTAGCTTGATTTCAACCTTAAGGCTTGCCATAGCATGCCTGTCCCCTTACCTCTTATTTCCCTCTTTCTTCTCAATGCCACAGAAGGAAGAGGACACCAACTCCAGTGCTGGGGACCCCCCGAGGAAGAAACCAACTCGCTTGGCTATTGGTAAGGAAGCACCTATGTCCTGAACTACTTGTGTTCAGCCAGTCCTGAGCTGCCTGGTTTGTCCCTTTTGGCTAGTATCCCTGGCCAAATTCATGTTTTCAAGTGTGTCTTGGATGAGCAGTTCTTGTAGAACAGTCATTAAGGTGTTCTGTGTCCAAAGTTGCATCTTGTTTTCCATGGATAAATATGTTTTTTATCCTCTGCCATGACCTTGCATGTCTGGCTCAGCTTGGTGTGGGGATCACCAAACTGGAACTGTTGCTTAAACAGTTCAACATCAAGCTGAAGTAAGTTTGAGAAAATATATGTCCGAGAAAAGTAAGTTTTTAGCTCCTGGCAGATAAACTATTTTTTAAACTACTCTGATATTTAACTAGCATTATTGATATAGACAGGAAAGAAATTAATGGTAAATGATGCATTAAGATTTTTGGCTCATTAGGTCTTATAAGGCTGATGCTGGAGGAAATACATATGAGCATTAAAGCATAAAAAATATTTTAAATCTTCCTTTTTTTAAAAGAACAAGGCTGGTGTTCCATTACTGTCTTTCACCAACTGAGAGGGCTGTCATGGCAATCAGTGGAGATGCTGCTTATTTGGAGCAGTCTCAGCTGGTAATTTCTGAGCCATTAAGGAGACACATAAAGGAAGGGACAGGAACATTTGTAGCAGTAACAGGTTCTTGGCTTTCTGGAAGCTGACCACTAGAGGGAAATCCAGAAACTGAACCATGAACGTCTTGATTTTGGATCACTTTTTCTCTGGTTACTCGTCTGCTGCCAGAGCACAAGCACCACTATTAAGACTGTCAATTACTCTCTGTTTTGCTGGTGAGCTGAGTAAAACCCCAAAGATCAATTTTAGAAAAATTGAGCCTGGAGTCTCTGTTTCTTCAGGTAGCCAATGCTTTTATATATATATATATATGTGTAATTATGCTGCTTTGGGAGAGATGAGGCATGGTCTGCATTTTGAGTTATTTCTGCATCCTGAATTCAACAAAGGTCTTGCAACAAGTGGTGTCTGTGGCTTGGCAAAATAACAGCTTAGTGGTGTGAATGGAGCAGGAGAGAATAAAAGGAAGTATTAGCCCTGTGAGACAATGGTCTCAAGTTCAGAAGAAGATGGGGTTTTTTTATCTTTGTTTTAGCTGAACTGTGGTGGTTTAGCTGATCCTGACATGGGAGATTTTTTTTAAAGTGCTAGAAAGATTTGTGAAAAGAATGTGGCCCTTGATCTCTCAGTACCTCACTTTCCCCTGCCAATGACAGTGCCTGCCTCCTGTGCCTCCATGTTGTTTGATGGATTTTGTGGTGTGTAGTGCTTAGGTACCACCATGGAAAGGGAGGCAGCATGCCTCAGGCCAGGATGGTGGCTATTGACCCTCTTCCTCATCTGCAGCCTCAGAAGGTTCACCTAACTACCTGAGGGGACCACACCAGTCTGGTTTAGTTGGTTTAGGGTTCAGGAATTGTGTTATGCCCTGGGGGATTGTGTATTGCTTTACTCTATGAAGTGGTGACAGGAAATCTCTGGGCTGTGCTGAAGAGGCACAGAAGAGGATTATCTAGGTATTTTGCATGATGCTGGTGACTGTTTTCTAAAACCATTGTGTTCATATGTAGAAGTTTGTGCATAGTGTAAAAATTGTAGGTATCTAAAGAGGGAGTTGCAGGAGATAGCATACGACTGGATATTTTTGATAAGAATGTTTTAAGGAAATACAGTAGTGGTTATCAGAACTGTGTTGCACACAGGATTCTTGAGGCAGAAGCACTGAGCATCAAAAGCTTTTATTCCCTTCAGAGATTTGTTGCAGCTGTAGATGTTCAGATACTTGTTTCTGTGATTATTGCAGACACTACATGCAGTTTTTACAAATATAAAGGTTAAAAACACAGGGAGTTTAGGTTGCTGATAAGCCATGTATCTTCTGCCTTTTGGGACATATCTGCAGAACAGAGAAGGCCAAGCTTTTCCTCTGAGTACATAATCCAAAAACTGTAGGTGAGGGAACCTGCAGAAACTGCAGATGTTTTGGTGAGCATCCATGATGACTCTTTACAATTGGCAAATAATCTTTTATGTATGGCTCTCCAGTTTCTGGTGCAGAAAGCACCAGTTTCTGGAAAGCACAGCTAGGTGGGCATAGAAACTACTATCACTATAGTTCAGACTTCTTCTGCAATTCTGGATATTCTGGTTCCAAAGGAGCTCCTGGTTCTTCTTGCTTGAGTGTGGTATTCTAGACTATCCTTTCTGGAAAGGGCGAGAAAGAAAGGCAGGCTTCTTAAAGATGCTGGTAACCTGACCTTTGTCCTGGCTTCCAAGGTGATCTCTTCATGCACATCTCCATTCGTTGTCTTGAGTATTCTGGTAAAGGATGGACACCAGTGCTTTATCTGGCCAATGCCTCTCTAGAGGAGGTTGGGTTTTCTTCCTGGTTGTAACCAGACTATGGAGATTGTTTTTAAGCATCTGTAAAAAAAGCTGGGAAAAATAAACCTGTTCTCACTATGCTTATGATTTTTCCTGTGAAGTCCACACCGTTAGCAGAAGCTCTGGGATCCAGAAGCGGTAGAAAGATTGTGGATCACTGATTTAGATCTTTGTCTTAGTCATGGTGCCTTATTTCATGTAGGCTGTGAGGAAAGAAGCTTTTTAAGGTCTTTGGTTTCACCTGTTACCACAATGTTTTTTCTTCTTGTAGGTGTAGAAGGTGGATTTGACATCACAGAAGAAAAGTTTGAATATGACGAAGATGTAAAAATAGTAATTTTGCCAGACCATTTGGATATTCCACGTGATGGGCTGGAGGGACTACCAGACATGGTCAAAGACAGGGTATGTTTGGGTGGCTGTGTTTACTGTTGGTGAGGAAATGTACTGCTACAGAGAAGGAAACTGCCCTGTAAAAGGGATCCTGCTCTGGAGTCTCAGCTGGCAGTCATCAGGATTGTTCTGCACTTACACAGTGCTTTATATTACAGAGTCCTGACTTGTGTGTGACTGAAGCTC
Source organism: Erithacus rubecula (assembly GCF_903797595.1). Lineage (NCBI taxonomy): Eukaryota > Metazoa > Chordata > Aves > Passeriformes > Muscicapidae > Erithacus > Erithacus rubecula. Next base: position 26,295,572 of record NC_136658.1, read on the forward strand.
CCAAAAGTCTCAAGCGACTTGTCTAAATTTGCAGTATTGTGGCACCGGAAGCTTCTTGTGCCCTTACTGTGGTAGGCCAGCCCTTCATGTTCTCTCCTTCTGTCCTGATTCCAGATTGCCAGTGCTATTGAGGCCATCCTGACAGCAGATTCAGCCTCCCGGAAGCAGGAGGTGCAGGCTTGGGATGGGGAGGTTCGACGTGTTTCCAAGCACGCTTTCTCCCTGCACCAGCTTCAGAATGACGTCCGCATCCCGCCGTGGTGAGCACAGTACTGGAGCTTGCTGTGTCACTGTGTCCCAGGCCCTTCTCCTGTGCTGGGCTGCAGCAGCAGATGAGACCTCTGTGGTAAAGAGTCTCAGAGTGTGCCTTGTCAGAGTAGATGCAGGGGAGGTGGCACACTAAGGTCTATCAGGATTCTCAGTGTTCTGTAGTAAAAGAGGAGCAAGATCCTCATACAGCGGAAGTTGCAGTGGGCAGCAATGGCAAGGGCTTGGGAGGTAGAAGCCAGAGGCTTTCCCTGTGAGCTCCTTTTCTCTGTTCCTCCTCCATAGTGGCTGGAAGTGCAGCAAGTGTGACATGAAGGAGAACCTGTGGCTGAACATGACTGACGGAGCCATCCTCTGTGGGCGGCGCTACTTCGATGGCAGCGGCGGCAACAACCACGCGGTCGAGCACTACCGAGAAACCGGCTACCCGCTGGCTGTGAAACTGGGAACCATCACTCCTGACGGGGCTGGTGAGAAGGGGGAGCCTCCCAGGGTTAGGGGTGCCAGGCTCCACTCAGGCTGGTGCAGGTCTCTTGCAGTATCAGGGTGGTGTTGGCCATCTCGTGACCTGGAACATGCAGTGCCATCTCATTGTCAACTTTGCCACTCTAACTTGCTTCTTGTGTGAGGCAAAGAACGAGCTGATAAAAGAACCTTGCCTTCCTCAGCCTCTCCCTTGTAATTGGGAGCTTTTAGAATAATTATCCAGGTTGCCATGTGATTTTCTGTCTTGGGGTGTGTTCACAAAGAATTGTGTGTTCAAATCCTCAGTGAAAAGTATATGACACAGTAACCCACTTTCCTTACTCCTGGTGTAAATGTACTTCTGTACCCTGATGGGTGACAAAGTTGTCTTGTCACATGTTTAGGAGGAATCTCAATATTCTGTCTATGTTATTCTGCTGAGAAAGGGCAAAACCCCCAATGGCTCAGTTTGTCAAAGCCCCCAGTTCTGAGCAGTTTCTTTATGCAGCTGTGAATTTGAGATCACAGGCCATTATAAGTTTCTCTTTTTTCTGTTTTCCTGCATAGATGTCTACTCCTATGATGAGGATGACATGGTGTTGGATCCCAACCTAGCAGAGCACCTGGCACACTTTGGGATTGACATGCTCAAGATGCAGAAGGTGAGGAGGAAGTGGTGTCCTCCATAGGCCCAAAAGAAGAGAGAAGCAGCTCTGTGGTGTCTTAGCTGGATTCCAGCTTTCTATGCTGAACAATTCATGGTCAAGAAACCCTGGGGATTTTTGTCACACAGGGAGTTGTCTCTTCTGCCTGTCTTCTTTGATTGCCTTTTTTGCCTTTCTTTCATCTCCCTCAGGTTTATTTCCCTGGGGTTATATGTCAGTACTGTGGGCAGGGAGACTCCCAGGTGCTGAGCTTTTTTTGTTAGTATGTGGTTTCCATGCTTCTTTATAGGGAATGGTTCAGATTTCTCCCATATTTCTTTTCCCTCCTCTTTCTGTCCCAGGTATTCATATATATGGAAACAACTCCTGTTTCTTCCTCCTCTACTTACAGAATAAAACAAAATGGATTTGACTCTGTTTCTCTAGAGTTTTGCACTTTTCACACCTCTGATGTTTCCTTGAGTCTTTGAGGATTTCCCTGTTCTTTCCCTCTGCAGACAGACAAGACAATGACAGAACTGGAAATAGACATGAACCAGCGCATTGGGGAGTGGGAGCTCATCCAGGAGTCTGGCGTTCAGCTCAAGCCCCTCTATGGGCCTGGGTACACTGGTATCCGTAACCTGGGCAACAGTTGCTACCTCAACTCTGTGATGCAGGTGCTGTTCAGTATCCCAGACTTCCAGAGAAAGTAAGTGATCTTAATCACTCCTTTCCATTAGTCTGGGATCAGTACAAAAGTCTCATAGAAAGGGGAGCTTCTGTTGCAGTCATCATGCTCAGAACTGCATTTTTACCAGATGAAGCTGCATATGCCTTAGATTGCTCCATTTTGCTCTGCAGGTATGTGGACAAGCTGGAGAAGATATTCCAAAGTGCACCTTCTGACCCCACACAGGATTTCAGCACACAAGTGTACGTAGGATTTTGGTGAGAGGAGGAAGGCTGAGGCCTGGATGCATCCCCTCTGTGCTACTTTGCTCCAGGATTCTCCCTCAAGCTTCACATCTCTTTCCTTGCCTGTCACCAGAGACACTGATCCTCAGTGATCATTAAGGATCTAAGCCAAGGAAGTTCAGCTGAATGCCCTAGGTGGAGAGGACAGAGTGGACCTTGTATGCATGAGAGGCTCTGAAATCTACTACATGTGTTATGCCTGTTAAACTGGGGGGATTTCTGGAAGGCAGCTTCTGTCTTCATTAACAGTTAAAAGAGGCTTGCTGTCTGCACTGGAGAGAGATGGCAAAGAGCAAGGGGATATGTAGGTTTAGGCAGCTTTATTCTCAGTGGATAACTTATGTATGCTTAAAGAGGCTTCCCTCAAGAGGTACTGTGCAGGAGAATATGCAGAAGGAGAAATACAAGATTTGAGAGGAGGTTGCATTTTAAGTACATTAAATCTGTGGTACACCTGCTCTCAAACAAGCATGTGGAGGTTTTGGGTAGAGGAGTGGAAGGTGGCATTTGTGGGCAGAGAGTTCAGTGGTACAGGAGGATTCTAAATTTGAGCAGCCTGGAGTGAGGTGTTCACTGAGAGGGGATTAAGGTGAGACAGCCAGAATGATTATTGCCTGGGCAAAGGCAGGAGTTAGTAAGGTTTGGTTCCAGACAAATGGCGATAATGATAGGGAAGGATGCAGTGAAGTGGAATAGCAGGAGGGTCTGGGCATAGGAGGAAATCGCTGAACACTTACTGTTGTCCATTAAGTGCCTCATCAGTCAATCTTCCTCTGGGAAAACGTGATCAGTCTGCTCACAGCAGTCTATTTCTGGCTCAGACAATTTCTGTGTGCCCTGTTGTCTCTGTTCTCCCCCACAGGCTGCAGCTCAGCCTGGCTGTTGCGCAGCTGCTGTGTGGCTCAGCACAGCTGTTCCTTCATGTTCTACTCAGTGTGCAAGCAGTGGTTGAGATTGGCACCCTAAAGCCCTGGTAACTTTGAAGGCAGTGATGTTTCCAGGAGTCAGAGAGCAGACCACAATAAGATAATCTTGCCTGGTGCAGCAGAGATAGTTGTTACCTGTGAGACTGACAGCCCATGGCAGTGTTACAGCTGGATAGGTTGATGTGGCTCCTGGAGCATGTGAGATTGAAGAAACATTGATCCTAACAGTGACTTTGTCATTCCAGAGCCAAACTGGGCCATGGACTGCTTTCTGGGGAGTATTCAAAGCCAGCTTCTGCAGATGGGGAGCAGCAGCCTGATCAGAAGGTGAGTATTGGATATGGCATCGTCTTGATGCATGTGTTGCATGGGGTATTGTGCATGCAAAGGAGGGAGAACCCTTTCTGAGGATGTGCTGGGGCTTGTTCTGAGGCCTGTCACCTGAAGAAAAGCATGGCTAAGAATAGAGTGTTACATTCCAGGACACATGCTTGGCAAATTATGACCACCTTCCTCTTCCACACTGTTATTTGCAGGGTATGCAAAATGGCATTGCTCCACGCATGTTCAAGTCCCTCATCGGAAAGGGGCACCCAGAATTTTCCACTAACCGACAGCAGGATGCCCAGGAATTCTTTCTGCACTTCATCAACATGGTGGAGGTAATGGTTGAGTCTATCTGTCTTACCATGGAAAAGTCCAGCTCGATTTTCTTCCCACAGCAAGGGATGAGGAGTGAGGGTGAGAAGCAGAGAGAGGGAGAGAAGACAGGAAGATGGGCCATCTAGCACCTGCCAGGGTGGAGAAGGAAAATCATGGCTTCCTAGAGTACAGAAGTCAGCTTTAGTTTCCTCTTTGCTGTCTTTTCTAAGGGACTGGGTACAGAAGTGAATACTCTTCAGCCACGTGCAGTGTGACATCAGTGTTACAGCAGATATTTTTTTCTGCCATTCTGATGTTACGTCTGTCCTTCTAATCTTCTTCAGAGAAACTGCCGCAGCTCGGAGAACCCTAACGAGGTCTTCCGTTTTCTGGTGGAGGAGAAGCTGAAGTGCCTGGCCACAGAAAAGGTGAAATATACCCAGCGAGTGGACTATATTATGCAGCTGCCTGTGCCCATGGATGCTGCACTCAACAAAGGTCAGTAATGTGCCAAGACCAGAACAGTAGCAAACCCTATGTTTGTATATTGTACTGTTCTTACAGAACTCCTTAAATGAGAAGGGGACTTCTCTGCCACTTCTGAGGCCAGATCCTTCTCCTGCTTTTGTGGGATCAGGCTGATGGCCCTTTAGAGCCTTTCCCTTGGACACCACAAGCTGGGCTGTGATTCAGCAGCAAAACAGGAGTGACTGCAGTGGCAGAACTGTGCTCTGGAAGCTGTGCTCCGTTCTCGATGGCGTGTATCTATAGGCCTGCTCTGCCTCTGGGTGTAGCTTACACCAGTCACTTTGTAGGTACCTAGAGGTGATCCTTGACTCCTGTGCTTTATTCTCCAGATGAACTGCTGGAATATGAGGAGAAGAAGAGGCAGGCAGAGGAGGAGAAGCAGCCGCTGCCTGAGCTGGTGCGAGCCAAGGTGCCTTTCAGCTCCTGCCTTGAGGCCTATGGAGCTCCAGAGCAGGTGGATGATTTCTGGAGCACAGCCTTGCAGGCCAAGTCTGTGGCTCTCAAGTAAGTGTCTTCAGCTGAGCTGTGATGAACTGGCCATAGCTGCATCTCTGGGGACTCCTTGTGGCTTGGGGGAAGAACCATTACTGAAGCTTTGTAGTCCTCCATACCCTGGGTCCACAGAATATTGAAGCATAGAGGGGATCAGTCTATCAGTGCTGGAATGGTTGCCCTCAGTGGGCAGAACAGCAGTGCTAGTGAAGTCCTAGCCATCAGATTTCAGTTGCTGAGGGGCTACAAAAACACAGTGATATTTCAGAAAACTACTAGCTTTTACTGTAAATTTAAAATTTAGCTTTGGAATCAGTACTGATTGTATGATGACACTGATCTTGCACCATCTCTAAAATTTCTTCACATTTTTTAACTGTTAAGATTTGAGCAGAACACCAAGTGTAACAGATGCCTGAGTTCTTTGAAAGAATGCTATCTTAAATGCTAGTAGCAAGGTTTAAAAACAGCTTTAATTGCTCTCACTGCCATGTAGCACATGCAACTGCAAAGTTGCAGTGACAAGATTATAAATGTAAGCAGCTTTCTGCAGTGATGCTACTGAGTGTTGTTTTGCAATGAAGGTCCTCAAAGAGTTGGAAGTGCTTTTATGACAAATACTCCATTATTAAGCAATAGCTACTATAAACAAACATCACATTGAAAAATAACATTTTGTTTTAATTTTTACTGAGTTTTATTAAAACGCTTTACTGTTACTTAATTTAGCTCCACAGCATGTTGCAATTATCACCTGGTAATGAGTAACTGTCTCACAGGTGCTTCTCCTTTCAGAAACATTCCCCTCTGTTTTATAAATTCCAGACACTTTCTCAAATTGTATAACTAAATAATGTTTAATCAAATTCAGTTAACTTAAAATTCACTGCTTCTGTTTTGTATCCAAAAAAGTGCTCTTGTGCTTCAAAGCTTGTCCATTCCTGCAGGTGTATCTGTTGGTCTAATAAAAGATATTATTTCCACTACATTCCTTAAGGGCTAGACCTTTAATGAAACAAAATCTGACCAGGCTTGTAAAATACAGGATTGAAAGGTAGAAAATATGTACTATTTTTTTTCTCATCTCCAAGATTTGCATTCCATCTCAACTTGTTAGGGCTTCTGCCTTAGAAATGGTTCTGTGTTTGAGGAGCTTTAAGCTCAGCACAGGAGAGCTGCACAGACCAGTGTATCCCCCAGCCTGCTCAGCACATGGCTCTGCCCTACTCACTGATTTCCTGGAACAGCTAGACACCCTTGATCTTTGCTGATAAAGTATTTAAAAATATTATGTGTCTCTTTCAGAACGACACGGTTCGCCTCTTTCCCAGATTATCTGGTCATCCAGATCAAGAAGTTCACTTTTGGTCTGGACTGGGTGCCCAAAAAGCTCGGTAAGGAGGATGAGAAGTACAGAGCATATAGGTACTGGGGGACATATGGATGTTGTGGTCATTACTATAGGAGGAAAGTAACTATCCCAAAAGTTGCTGCAGACATCCCCGGAGACTTATCCTTCTAGATCTCCCATTCGAGTCCTTTGTTTCTGCCCCTGCACAGAGGCTGAGTAAGACCATATCTTGCAGATGTTTCCATTGAAATGCCAGAGGAGCTGGATATCTCTGCACTGCAGGGAACGGGGCTGCAGGAAGGAGAAGAAGAAATGCCAGACATCGCACCCCCGCTGGTGACACCAGATGAGCCCAAAGGTAGCCTGGGGTTCTATGGCAACGAGGACGACGACTCCTTCTGCTCCCCTCACTTCTCCTCTCCGACATGTTAGTGATTCTCCTCCTCTCTTCCTGATGCCTGACTCATTTCCTTGCTCTCCTTGCCTTGTGTCCCATGCTAGCAGTTTCCCACTTGCTCAGACTTTCCCTGTCCTTTTGTCAGCGATTGCCAGCTGCCTCCCTTGCATGCCTGTTATGCAAGGGGGTTTGTTGATTCCTGTTCCATGCAAGATGGGGGGTGGCGTGTCCGGTGCATTTAGAGGAGGCAGAGATGGGATTTATACAGGATTTAATTGGTAGGGGTACTTAATTTTCACAAACCACAATGGGAGGTCAGGTTCAGAGCTTTCAGAACACCCACTGCTCTGAGTTCATGGGTTGAATAGTTTTGTTCTTTGCCTGTGTGTGAGACTGCTCTTCTGAAGAAGAAAGGTGCCTGAGAAAAGCTGAGTGATGGAACTTGGTGTGAAATAAAGCCAAGAAGTGGTGGCTTGGAGGCTGCATGACACGAGACGAAATGGAGCCAGCAGAGATGGGTGGGAGTGGGTGGCTCTAACTTCTGTCTTCCCACAGCACCCATGCTGGATGAGTCGGTGATTATCCAGCTGGTGGAAATGGGCTTTCCCATGGATGCCTGCCGCAAAGCCGTGTATTACACAGGGAATAGTGGGGTTGAGGCAGCCATGAACTGGGTCATGTCACATATGGACGATCCAGGTATGAGGCCATGGCCATGGTGAAGCTTATGCTCCTGGGCTGTTGTGCTCGTGTCCTACTACCACAGTGGAAAACTGTAGTAGTTTGGACTTGGGCTGTACCCTCTTGGCCAGATCGAATTACTCTGAGCTGTGTTGTGTTTCCTGCTGCAGACTTTGCTAACCCATTAGTTCTCCCTGGATCCAGTGGACCAGGGTCAACCATTGCCTGCCCAGACCCTCCTTCAGAAGACAGTGTAGCCACCATTGTCTCCATGGGCTTCTCCCGGGACCAGGCAATGAAGGCGCTTCGAGCCACGGTGAGAGGCATGGGTGGCATCGGAGTGCAAGGATTTTTTCAGGAACAGGAGCTCTGGAATTCACTGTCTTCTTCTTCCTTCCAGAACAACAGTCTGGAGCGTGCTGTGGATTGGATCTTCAGTCACATTGATGACCTCGATGCAGAAGCTGCTATGGATATCTCAGAGGGGCGCTCGGCAGCCGAGTCCATCTCTGAATCCGTCCCTGTGGGTCCCAAAGTGCGCGATGGGCCTGGAAGTGAGTTCCAAGCCACAGGAATGTGGATTTTGGGGTGCAAACTCAATATGACTTTGTCATTCCTGATCCATGCAGTACTGCAGGTTTTAGCAGCAGCAGCTATTGCATAGCTGGTCTGGTTGTAGAGGTGGAAGCAGGGAGGAAGGGGGAAGGAATGGCAGTAGTCTAGACCCTTCTGGCTGGATGTTACCTGGAAGCCAGTAAGAGAGAGGTTGGGGAAGTGCCATCAAGTGAAAGGAAGGAAGGGCTGTACTGTTTTTATCCAGTGGTTCTGGGAGGCTTTTTTGCTCTTTTGGTTACTACTGAAAAAAGCAGTTCCAGTCTGTGCACACAATTTGTGCCAGAGGTGTTTGGCTGCTGAGTGACATAAGGAGGTAGAATCCATGCCTTGCCCATCCAGCACCCACACCCAAATAAATAGTTGGAAGAGAGAAGGCTAAATGGAAGTTAGCATCTCCCATTTCTCTCTATGTTTGGCCTTAAGACACAGTCACGCTTGATGGGAATCCAGTTCTAAATTATTACCCAGCAGAGCTTCCTTCAGGGATCCTTCTCTAGAGAAGGCTTTGCACAGGGTGTTAGGGAGTAAGACATCTTTCCTCTTTCCCTGACAATCCTGTCTTCCCTCCTTCTCTGAAGAATATCAGCTGTTTGCCTTCATCAGCCACATGGGCACTTCAACAATGTGTGGACATTATGTTTGTCACATCAAGAAAGATGGCAGGTAAGGATTTCCACAGTGTAAGGGAACTGAGGTACTGCTTTAAATCCCCATCTTCCCGTTTCTTCAGAGGTCTTGGGGGGTTGGGGCTGAGAGCATGTGAGTGCAATTGAGTTGTGTCTTAACCATGGAATGGCATTCCTGAGCTCCTCTTGTGCCTGTTTTAGGTGGGTGATCTACAACGACCAGAAAGTCTGTGCTTCTGAGAAGCCCCCCAAGGACCTGGGCTACATCTACTTCTATCAGCGGATTCCCAGCTAGAACATCCTCTTGCTGTGTGTGCTGGGGGGAGTGGGCTGCAGGTGTGGGGGGGAAAGGGGTGGGAGCAGTGAGGGTGGGAGCAGGGTCCCTCTCTTCCCTGCTCCTTTCCCCAGTCCCTTCACGGCCTCTCTGTGGAGACACAGGCAGAGTCAAAAGTTCACTGACTAATCGACTGGGGGCTGGAGCCCCCGTGGACATGAGTGAAGGGGTTCGGGGGGTTGGGAATATCTCTTTCTATAGGAAATGTCCTCACTGTCCCCACCCCCGTGACACACAGCCCTAGTGCTTCGCTGCTTGGTGGGACGGTGCCACCTCCTCGCTGTCCGGGAGGAGAGGAGGGGGCTTGTGTGTACGTGTGGCTTGTTAATGGGGGGGTTCCTCCTGCCGGCCCTGTCGGGCGGGGGCGTGGGGCGGGCAGCAAGGCGGGCCACGAGCAGCGCTTCCCCTTGTGTGCCCTTGACATGCCAAAATACACGAGGGACAAAATAAAAGTGGAAATACCCACCGGCTCCTGTCTGCGCCCCGCCTGGCTGAGGGGAGCGCGGGTGGGGCGGGGGCGGGGCTGTGCGGGGGGCGGGGCGCGCGGGGGGCGGGGCCTCGGCGCCGCCGGGCTATAAAAGGGGCACCGGTCTCCGCGCGCGCTGCCGCCGCTGACCTTCGCCTCTCCTCCGGTTCGGCCTCGCTTCTGCTGCTTCCCGCCATGGCGCCCAGGAAGTTCTTCGTGGGGGGCAACTGGAAGATGAACGGCGACAAGAAGAGCCTGGGCGAGCTCATCCACACGCTGAATGGCGCCAAGCTCTCCGCCGACACCGGTGAGGGCGCGGCCCGCACGTAGCGCACGTCGCACACGGCCCTGCGGAGCCGGGGACCGGGCCCGGGCCCGCGCGGGGGAGCGGCAAATGTCAGAGGGCGGCGGGGGCCTAAATATAACCCCCGGCAGCGGCGCTAAATATACCCGCGAAACGGGATCCGGGTTCCCGCGGCGCTCCCGGCCCATCCCGGAGAGCCCGCGGTCCCGGGGACCCGCGCCCCCATCCCCGCCCCGGGAGCGGGGTCTGGGAGCGCCGGAGCCGCCCCTGCCCCTGGCCCGCCGCCCTGCCCGGGTACGGCCCCAGGCACAACGCGGTGCGGCTCTCCCGCTTCGGCCAGGCCAGGCCCGGGCTGCACGGTGGGATTCTCACCTTTCCAAGCGACCCCTGTGACCTGGCCGTCGGCCTGGTATCGCCTGTCCAGCCCCCGGAAAAGGCTCTCTTCTCTGCAGTTGAGTCATCGGATAGCAGGGATTGCCCTATGGCAGAGGGCTCCCCAAATGTCAGTGAGGAGGGGCACGCCGTGCCTTCCTAGGAGAGAGGGATGACCTCTTGGCGCTCAGGTTTGGGATCAGTGGCTGGGTACATTTTCTGTCCTTTGCCTGTCACAAGGGTAGCTATGTGCTTTGCTTTGCAGAGGTGGTTTGTGGAGCCCCTGCCATCTACCTTGACTTTGCCCGTCAGAAGCTGGATGCAAAGATTGGAGTGGCAGCACAGAACTGCTACAAGGTACCAAAGGGAGCTTTCACAGGAGAGATCAGGTGAGCTCCAGAGAGTAAAGTCAAGATGCCTCTGGGACGTAAATTTCCTCCAGTGAGTCACCTCCTTTCTCCCCAGCCCAGCAATGATCAAGGATATTGGAGCTGCATGGGTCATCCTAGGTCACTCAGAGCGAAGGCATGTTTTTGGAGAGTCTGATGAGGTGAGTGGCCTCATAGAATGGAGACATGGTCCAGCTCAGATAGGTCTGCAAAGACTGGAAAAGTAAGCAATTAAACCAGACCTCCTACCTATTCTTGTTTCTTCTCCGTTCCCAGTTGATTGGGCAGAAGGTGGCTCATGCTCTGGCTGAGGGCCTTGGAGTCATTGCCTGCATTGGAGAGAAGCTGGATGAGAGAGAAGCTGGCATAACAGAGAAGGTGGTTTTTGAACAGACCAAGGCTATTGCTGGTAAGACGAAAGAGAAATGGTTGGTTTGGGTTTTTTTTTAAGCACTTTTCCAGCTCTGCTCTTCCCAGTATTGGGGGTATTGTGCTCACCTCTACCTTCTCTCTCCTCCCTAGATAATGTGAAGGACTGGAGTAAAGTGGTTCTTGCCTATGAGCCAGTTTGGGCCATTGGAACTGGTAAAACTGCAACTCCCCAACAGGTACGAGCAGGAGAGGTGGCTGATTAAATGACCAACTGACCCTTCCCCCTCAGGAAACCTTCCTGAGGTTTCCTTACTGAGAATTTCCTGGAGATTCTTACTGACTTAGGGAACATCTCACTGTTCCCTCATCTTTGGAAAGGAGCTGTGTGCAGAATGGCTCAGGCCTCAGTGTGACTCTTGTATTGCAGGCTCAGGAAGTTCATGAGAAGCTGCGGGGGTGGCTGAAAAGCCACGTGTCTGATGCTGTTGCTCAGTCAACTAGGATTATCTATGGAGGTGAGTCTGGAGTGACTTTCCAGGGCAGGAAGTGCTTAGTTTCTCTACCTGTTGCTGCAGTGGTACATCATTCTCTCTCTGGCAAGGAAACTCTTGACTTTTAGAGCATAAAAATCACATTCTAACTTGTTTGGGTAGCTTTCTTGGATGAATGGGAGACAGTCATGCTGTCTGCAAGAGGTGGCTGGTACCTTAGCAGTCCTGCCATTGCCCTGGCTCCATTTTCCTAGAGCTGGCACATCTGACCTTTAAACACTGCTCCCTCCTTAGGTTCTGTCACTGGCAGCAACTGTAAGGAGCTGGCCTCTCAGCACGATGTGGATGGCTTCCTTGTTGGTGGAGCTTCTCTCAAGCCAGAGTTTGTGGATATTATCAATGCCGAACACTGAAGGCACCCCATGAGGAGCTGTCCCTTGTGGTTAAGAAATGGAAGCAAGAAGGGACCTTTCATTGCACATTTCTCAGTACGGACGCCTCCCTTGAGGCTTTCCCCCTCACAGTCATTGTTCTAGATGTTCTGCTAACCACCCTCACCATGTTGGAGTCCTGTTAGCAGGAGTCTGTCTCAGCAGTCTTGACAGTCTTCTCTTGGAGCTGAATCCTCAGTTTCACGTTGACCTGTTAAAAGCCCACAGCCCACCTGGCCAGTATCTCTCCCTTGCCCTGCAGCCCTGCAGGGGGAGGGGGCCACTGGTGCTGCAGGAAGGAAAAAGGAAGCACAGTCTCTTGCAGCCTAAAGTTCCATCAGCAAGGAACCTGTCAGCTTCAACCCTTGTGAGATGTCTTACCTCACCTGTGTCCCGTACTGAACAATAAATGAAAAAACAAAAAGCAAAGGTGTGTCCTGGATCTTATTTGGAAGCATCTTGGGGACAAGTAGTGTAGAGAACTTACTGCTTTTGGAGGTGGCTGGTTGCAGAGAGGGTTTTGTGGGCTTGTTCCTGAGAGCCCACCGTTACCCCAGTAGGCCCTGCACAGGTTGCTTCTGTCATGTAACAGCTCTTCTTTGGCCTTGTGTGATTCTGTTGTATCTGTGTCCCTGTTCCAGTAGCTGCTTGGAGCACCTGGCTGTTCCACCAGTGAGCCTGTCTTCCTTGGCAGGCTCAGTAATGTGCTCTTTGCCTGTATGAGACTGGTCATTGACTTTGCTCATTAAATGTAGAGTGGAGCAGCTCTATCTCTGCAGGAAAGGATTTTTCTTAGGCCCTGTGTTGGGGCAGTGCTTGCTGCCATCTTTCAGCCATGTGCTGGTGGGTGAGGAAGCAAGACTTGATGCTGGTTTTTTTTAGTACTGAGAGTGATGCAAAAGCAGTGCCTCACAAGGGAGGAGCTTATTTGTGAGGCGGTACATCCTTGGGAGCCTATGGGCAGTGTTCCAGCTGCTAGTGCCAGCATCACCTGAGGGATGAGGGGCAGGAGCTGAGGAGCAAGGAGGAAAAAGCCTGATGCTGTGGGGACTCCTGCCCTACTACTGCTGGGGTAGCTGCCTGCTGCCCAGCTGGCTGGGAGGGATCTCCTTCCTAGAGGACATTAGGTGGTCTGAGAAGGAAGAGCCTGACAGCAGCAAGGAGATGGCAGCTCTGTGTGTGTGTGGAGTGATGTAGAAAGGAGGGGGATAATTCAAAGGCAAAAAAAAGGAATCAGAAAATTGTTTTCTATAACGAGAGCATGTGTTCCTGAGAGGCTGCTGGACTGTAGTTTGGGGCCCTTGGGTCATACTGACCAGAGCAGCAGTGATGCAGCAGGGGCACACAGTAGTTCTAAGGCTGCAGGGACTGGGTACAATCACTTGGGGATGCAACTCTGCTGTCAGCTCCTGTTCCTGCCCAGCCCTGCCCACAACACAAGAGCCCAGGAAAGTGACCTACATACAGGAAAACAGATGGGAGCCTAGGCATTGATCTTGCTGCTTTGAGAGAATGCAGGGGCATGAAAACACTCATTTAATGAGGAATAAACCATGAAAAATAATTTCTGTATCAGCAGGAGTGCCAGATCTTGTTCCTCTTCTTTTTGTCTAGTTTCTGGCAGGATTGCAGCTCTCTGGAGAGGAAATATTGCCAGCTCCTCACAGCAAACTGTAGTGGTTGGATGCTAAACAGGTTGCTGTTGGAGAAAAATGCATTGTGCCAGATGTGACAGCCTGAGAGAGGCTACAATGGCTCCACATCCTCGGCCCCAAACAATAGCCAGGCTGAGTTGTATTCCCAGTAGGCACGACACACACGTGTTGGAGTCAATGATCCTTGTGTGTGTCCCTTTAAACTCAGAATATTTTGTGACTCTGAATGTATTCCACTTCAACATAGCCATGGCTGGCCACATAGATTACACATCCAGCCACACAGAGCACTCCCACCCAGCACTGGCAGCCTCATCCCACACCCTGCTCCAGCTGAGCAGGATGGAGGTGCACTAGTGAGTGTGTATATCTGTGTATTTACAGAAGTGTTTACACACATGTACAGTGTGTCTCCTTCCAGCAGCTGGGCTCAGGCAGTGCCCCTCAATCCCAACCTCTCCAGCCCCCAGAAGCCAGCTCCCTGTTGTGCTCTGGCCACAAGTTTCTCACCCAGGGCAAAGTGCAGAAGGAGTTTAATGAGAAGACAGGACAAGCTGCAGGACATGGACAAACCATCTCAAACCATTTACACGTGACTGCCCCTTTTTATTCCTGTATGCCATATTTGTTTCTCTATGTCCCCTAGATCACCCCTGGTTCCTGCCCTAATGAGCCCTATGCAATCCCCAAACGCTCTCCCCCTGCATCCCATCCTGTGTCCCACATCCCTGAACACAGCTACACCCCCAATCCTAAAGGTGCTCTGGGGCTGAGGCTCCCCTGGGATGGGGCTGGACAGGGTGTTCCTTTCTCTGAGTCCTTATTTTGGGTTCCCACCTGCCATTGTGCTCCTGTGCCCCTCAAAATGGTCTTTTAGTGGGCTGATGGCTCCTGGGATGGGCCTGGAGCAGCCTGAGGGGCACTGCTCGGGCTCCCCTTCCTGCCACCATCACCCTCTATCCTCTGTGGGTGTGCAGGCCAGTTTATAGCATATACCGTCCTGAATTATCAGTATGATTAGGTTTGGGATATATATAATCTAAATCAAATGTATCTAGTTTAAAGATTTGTGTTTCCTTCTGTAATTAGGGGATGTTTAGGGCAGGAAGCAAAGGCAAGAAAGGAAGTGTTCATATGCATATTAATTCTTTACTCTGAGGGTGGTGAGACACTGAAACAGGTTGTCCAGAGGAGCTGTGGCTGCCCCATCCTTGGAGGTGTTCAAGGCCAGATTGGATGGAGCAGCCTCATCTAGCAGGTGGCATCCCTGCCCACGGCAGGGGAGTTGAGACGAGCTGAATGCTGAGGTTCTTTCCAATCCAAACCACTCTGTGGCTGTGTGATAACGAGCAGGGAGTGAATTCAGATGTGTAGCACGGAAGAGGAGTGTAGCAGGACAAGGCAGGGGCACAGCTGGCAGCCTGCTGTGCAGCCCTAAGCACAGGGGTGCTTTTCGGTGGGGCAATGGATGGTGGTGGTGTGAGCAGCTCTGCTTGGACCAGCTTATCTAGCAGTGCGTTACCCAGCACTGCAAAGGAGCAAAGTGCAGTGAAGGGAGAGGGAGCAGAGCCTTGGACTTTGTATTAACTGGAAACCAGCGGTGACCGTCGGCTCTGAGCAGCGTTCCCGGCTGGCAAACACCCGGCGCTGTTGGCATCGGCCGGGCGCGGGCGGCCCCAGCCCTTCCAGCCTGCAGGACACAGCTGGAACACTGCACCCCAAAACCCCCTCCTGGCATCCCGCTGCTCACACTCGGGGAGGCTTCATGCACAGCCCAAGGCTAATTCTGCTCAACATGTCAATTAAACATTTACCAGAGGGTAAGTGAAGAGTTAATCAGGCATTCACCGCCCGAGCGCCCACCACCCTGTGCAGCCCTGCCTGACTCCGAGCCGGCCCCGTTTCGAGCTGGGCCGCGCACTGAGGTCCCCTCCCACCGAAAAACCCCTCGGCTCTCTGGGCACGCTGAGCTGCAGGTGCCGCCCAGCCCCAAGGTGGAGCGGGAGCGCCCGGCGGGTGAGGGCGGGACACGCCCGGAGCTGCCGGAGCGCGGGCCCGCCCCCGTTCCCATGGCAGCGGCTGGGCCGCGGCGGGCGCGGGGCGAGCGCGGCCTGCCCCGGCAGCATGGAGGACGAGGAGCCGGAGGGGGAGGAGGATGAGAGGGAGGAGGATGAGGAGAAGGAAGAGGATGAGGAGAAGGAAGATGAAGATGAGGATGAGGAGGAGAGGAAGAAAGAAGAGGTGAGGGGGAGGCTTTCAGCACCGCCTGGCTGTGGTTGGGCCAGCGCTGGCGGTGTGCTCTCTCCTTCTCTCCCAGGCTCCCTGTCCCCTCACGGAGGAAGTCCTCAAGGAGGGCCTCTCTCTCCTCAGTACCACCGGCAACGGGCTGGCCTATGCCTACGTGAAGTTTGAAGCCAAAGACAAGTGAGTGTGCAGTGTCTGACCCGGCAGAAGCCCTTTACTGCATGGCTGTGGGGGCACCGTGCTGGTGTATCCAGCTCTGCTCTGCAGCCGCCTGGATTCCAGCCTGTGCCGCAGCATAGCCTGTCCATCCTCAGCCCTGGCCCGGGCCCTGCCTCCTCCACAGCCAGACACACGGCTGGGAACATCAGTGTCCCCCAAGGCTGACAGCAGCCTGCCCCTTGCTCTGGACTGTGCTCTCATAGGGGGACCTGAACAGAGTGACCTCCCTACAGGCACTTTGAGAAATGCCCATTGACATCTGTCCTCCTAAATGCTCACCTTTAAGGCAGGCAGCAATAAGTAGTGCCACAATGGCCTTGGGACAGTGTGGAGCCTCAGCCTCTGTAGCACACACACCTGGCTAAGGCTGCCTTAAGGCTGTTTCTTTCAGCAGCCTCATAGGGTATCTCAGCCACTCTTTTTACACTAGGAAAGTCCTTCCACACAGTCCTTCGTGTTGATGCTATTGTCTAACAGACCCCTCCCCAAAACTTACCCTTTTCTCTGCTCTGGTTGTCCTGACAGATACAATTCAATAGGAATAAGTACTCCCTCTGCCAGGAAAGCAGATCCACTTTTACCATTTGTCTTTGCTTACAGGCCTGCCACTATCACCTGCCTTTTTCTTCCTTCTCTCAGCAAGGCTTTCTAGAACAGCAGGGAAGTAGAAGAGAAGGTTATTGTCCCTCCAGTAGTGGCAAGGAGCAACACAAAAGATGGTAGTGGGGAAATATGAGAAATATTTTATTCACATTTGCCCTCCCTCAGGGGCCTGACAGACATCAGTCTCCTCGAGCGCTTCATTCACCTGCGGTATGTGGATTTGTCAAAGAACAAGCTGAAAGATTTGGCCCCACTGAGCAGCCTAACCCAGCTGCTTTGGCTGAAGGTGGATATGAATCTGCTCACCAGTGCCAGCATGCAGGAGATGCCCTACCTCCAAGTCATCAGCTTTGATTCCAACCAGATCATGGATTTGGAGGGCATTACTCACCCCCTCCTAGCCAGCCTCAGCCTGAAAGGTGATACAGGCCACCTCTCTTCATTCTTGTCAGGACACTCTCTTGGAAAGGTGGGATTAACTTTCTTGTTTCTTCTTCCTCTGGCACTCAGAAAACAAAATCAAGACAGTGCTGGGCCTGAGTCACGACCAGTTGTTCAGCCTGCAAGTTCTGGAGCTCCGAGGGAACGAGATAGAGACCACAGCAGGGCTCGGTGTTTCCAAGCTCAAGAAGCTCTACCTGGTAAGGGATCAGCCAGCCTGGGGCGTGGGGCAGAGCTGCTGCAGGGCCCAGCACCTGCAGCCCAGACAGCACAAAGGGAGTGGCCACAAACCACAGAGGAGTCGATGTTCAGTCATCGGGTTCTTCCCTCACAGCTCCTGCAGGAGGGCAGTTTTCCCTTCAGGCAGTGTTGGGCACACTTGTATTCCCTGTGCCCTGGGACCACTGGAGATCAAAGCAACAGCTTTGCTTTTTGGGTGACAAAGGGAGGCAATGCCTCTTTCTTCTCTCTGATGGGCCTAATCAAATACTGGTTTAAAGCCAGCACAGTCATATGATTCACACTTACAGCTGCCAAAAAAGAAATTGATTCAATATTGCAGTGAAACTAAGATAGGAGAAGCAGTTTCTTAATATCATAAACAATTACTTCAAGGAAGCATTTACTCCTAGAGATGCAAGTGAAGAGAGTATGTATGGCTTAGCCTCATGCATCACACTGTGCTACTGCTTGCAAAGACTAAGCAGATGTCCTGAGTCACTATCTCTTGAAAAGCAATTAAACATGATAAAGGCTTTGAAAAACTATGTGGCTTCTTTTCATCAAGATTCCCTGGCAGAAAACGCTGAAGGAGATTGCTTGCTGAGATTGCGTGCACTGTTCTGATGGAAAACTGGGATTTTGTGACTGGAGGTGCTCCAAGAATGGAGGAAGTGGATAAGTCACTAGATCCAATACAGCATTTCAAAGCATACCCAGTCACCTTAGTGAGTTATTGCAGGGAAGCAAACAGAGCATCTCTATTGAAGGAAGGTTCCTGACATGACTGAGGAGTTTCTGAGCTGCCCATGTGAAACAGGAAAATTGCAAGGGGTGATTGTTAAAACTAGAACAACTGACTCAAGAATCTTTGGGGCTTGAATTTGTTTCCCATGTCTACTTGCTCAGTAAATAATTTTGCAGGGAAATCTCCCCCAGTAACGCTTTGGTTTCTGTATAAGGACTTTTATGTTACTTCAGCCTTGGGTAAGTGCAGCTGATGCCTCAAGGACAGAGTTCAAGACAAAGCGTTCAATTTAAGGAATTGAACCACTTTTGATTAATGTATGACATAGCTGCAGATGAAATTTAGTATGTAAAAAGTGGTATGTACTAGGAAGACTACAAGTTGGCTGTGTACCATGTGGCATTTGCAGCATTGTTGAGGGTCACAGAAGGCTGTGTTAGCTCCTGGTCATGGTGCAGCAGTGGTGGCAAAAGCTAACCTGAGAAAGGAGTGTGCAGGAAGGGGAGAGGAAATCACAGGCAATGTATGATAACTTTCCATAGGAAACAGTGGCATCACATCTGAGTGAAGAACTGGTATCTAGGGGAAGGTGATGGTGTGTCAGACAGAATGTTGTTTCATTTAGGGGGAAAAAATTAAACAATTCTGAAAAATATCCATTCTGCATTGTCCTGCTAGAACTTGCAAGGCCAGAGCTGGTAAAACAATTCACACTGAAGTGATGAAGAAAGTGAGTGTGATGGGAGGTCACTATTCCTTTTATAAACCAGTGGTCAGTGAGCTCCCCACCCACACCAGCTCATGATTTTCTCTGAGGTACAATGTCCTAATCCTTCCTGACTGTTACATCTGCTCTTGTGGCCTTCACTAAATATCCAACTTTCCTCTTTTTGTGGTGTCACTCCTTTTACTTGGCCCAGCTGGTCCATATTCTCCTTTACCCAGTTTCTATTAAAATCCTCCTTTTCTACAATGTCTGTAGAATGACTCAATCCTGAAATGTTCTCCTATCCCACCAGTTCAGCCTGTGCCCCTTTTTTAGTCTCAGGTATTGCCCATGTCATTGCTTGGGTACCTATGAGGAAGAGAGAGCACAACAGCACCTCTCACCCTCGTTTTCCATTGAGGTGTCAGCATCCTCAGTGACTGCAGCCCCCAGCCACATGGGCAAGGAAAGCCCTGCTCAGCTCCAAGCTGGGGAACGTGGGGAGATGATCATGACCAGGGATGCTCCGAACTTGGCCGCACGAGGCAGTGAGCAGCCTGACAGAGCAGAGCGCCGGTGTGGCACCGTGGGGAGCCTCCGCTTGGGCAGGAGACCTCTAGTGGTCTTTTCTAGCCAAAATCCTGCTGTGAAACTGGTGCCTGACATTCAGAGCTTCCATGTTTCCCTGCTTTGTTAACCTAGTGAAGGGCATGAAATTCAGTGATGGGGAATTTTAAACCTCCTGAAGTAAGACACAGCCCAGAGGAGCAGAAGGGACTCTTGAGTCATAGATTTTCCCCACAAGAGAAGCAGCTACTGGAAGGTGCCTGGACTACATGGACTATGTGATTGAGAGGGGCTGGTTGCTCATCCTTCAATTAATTTTAGGCTCAGGTGTGCTTTCCCCTCCATGCTGTTGCTCTCTGAGGTTCATATTTGGCACTGCCATGGAAAGTGGTGCTGTGCTGACAGTGGAGTATTCACCTGGGGTGGTTTTGTGTCAGACACCAAGTGATGCTCCAGGAAACACTTTTTCAGCAAACTTTTGGTCCTTGAGTCTGAATCCTGAGAATGCACTTGGCCAAGACCCTGAATTACCTGACTGAGCTTCAGACAAGGCTGTGGTATGAGTGGTAGGGAGTCTGAAGGATAGAAAGAGATTTAAAAGGCAGAAGTAACTGCTGTTCCCTCTCCTGTGTGCCCCCATTTTTCATCTCTCTTCCTGCCTCCTTGGTGCTCAGGCCAAGAACACCATTTCCAGCCTTGAAGGCCTTGAGGAGTTTGAGCAGCTGGAGACTCTGCACCTGCGTGACAACAAGCTTGAGGCCCTGGATGGATTCTCTGATAGCATGAAGTGCCTGCAGTACCTCAATCTACGGTGGGTCCTCCCTGCTCTGTGTTGGGACCAGAGATCCCTTCATCAGACTGCACTCTCATTTAGATCCTTAGGATTTTCTGGGTTTTTTTTTATAAAGTTGATGACCTGGTAGGGATGGGTTGTGCCAAGCTTAGATGCTGAACACCAGTTAAAGATATTTACCACCCTGAGCTAGTGTTCAGGCATTGTAACAGCCTTTCCTGGGCTTCTTAGACAATATCAGCTTCTCCAGTCATTCTCATACCCCACCCCAGGCTTTTCATTCCTTGCCATAAGTTAGCTGGGTCCCTCAAAGTGTCTCTCTGTGTCTTTTCTGCTACAAATGCCCTTTAGTTCTCGGCGTTTGCCGTGCGGGGCCATGGTGATATGACACAGTTCAATGGACTGTCTGAGGAATCCAGTGCAGATGCCCTTTTTGTCCCTCCATCTGGGGAGCTGCAGGCAGATCTGGATCTTCGGTGACAGATCTGTGGTCTATCATCTATGGTCCCTCATGCTGCTAAGTTTTGCTTTTTCTGTCTTGTGCTCTTTACTGTTCCAAAGGGATTTCACTACTTGCATGGGTCTCCTTTCCCTGCTCTCTGTGCTTCCTTTTCTTCAGGAGCAATGGGATCAAAAGCTTCCAGGAGGTAGAAAAGCTGCAGGTTCTCCCCGTGCTGCAGACACTGGTGCTGATGGACAATCCGTGTGCCGAAGAACCCAGTTACCGGCTGGAGGTCCTGTCCCGGCTGCTGCAGCTGCAACGCCTCGACAAGGAGCCAGTGGAGGAGGAGGAGCGGGAAGAGGCCAAGAATATCCAACAGACAAGGAAGGAAAAAGAGAAGGTGAGAACAACACAGTGCAGGGATTAGACAGAGGTGAAGAGAAAGGAAAAGGACCAAGCATGCTGATAAAGCCTCTTCTCCACTATATTACATGAGGAGAAGGGTGAGGGATGTCAGTCTCAAGAGCCTGAGAGTCTGAAAAAGAGGCCAGGCTTTGCAACCTGGTTGTGGTGGCCAGTATGTAGCCCTGCTGCCATTTCTGACCCCACTAGCAAAGGAGAGAAGTGACAGGGAAAGAGACATTGGGCATGGGGTCATTAACTTCTCCTTCCCCCCTTCTTCAGGAAATGAAAGAATCTCTTGAGGATACAGTGGCTGAGTGACCGTTTGTAACGCTGGTTGCCAGAGGCTGTCAGGATGCAGTGATGCCTTTCCCTGTATGTGAGGCTGGGAAAGTGAGAGCTGTAGGTACCAGCTTCACCTCATTTTACCTCTGGAGAAAAGGGGACGGCTACCCACCCTGGTCCTGGAAGCTGCCCTGAGGCACTGCAGTGTTTTTGCAGTCACTGCACTATGTTCTGTTCTCAGTAGGCCTGAGAGGGAAAGGGCAGAGTTACAGGTTCTGTGGTGCTATTTGATTCCCAAGAACTCTGCAAGATTTTCTGATTTGAATAAAAATAATTAATGAGTCTGGAGTGACTGGAATTGTTTATCCTGCACGCCCACTCCTATTCCCTGGCTCTCTCACCCTCATCTGTCTACGTCTATCCCTTGCTGCCTGCCTCTCTCTGTCTCTCCATCCCCTACGTGCTGTTTGCAAAGCTTTGCTAAATCCTGACTCATCGCAGCTCTGGGTCACATGCTGCTGTCCCGGCCCTATCAGGGGCGTCTCCATCCCGCTGCTGCCGCCACCGTTGGCTTAGAGGACACATCATCTCCCCTTGAGGTCCTGCATCCCTCCTCAGCTTCGTCCTCTCTCCTTTCTACCAGCACTTTCTCAATCTCTCGTCCACCCCTGCCCTAGGAAGGTAAGTGTCTCCCCACGGCCAGCACACCTCTCGCCGCGTGCATGTTTTTGCCGCCCACCTTGTGCCCCCAAACCCCACACGCACTTTGGGGTCCCTGCGGAGAAGGACCACGGCGAGCGGCATTAACAACTCATCTCCCCTCACTTCCTCCCCCTGCTCCTCCCACCTCTCTCTCCTCACCCCCATCCTTCTGACTTTTCTTTCATATTTTAATTTCAGGTACTCCCTCCTTCCCCACCCCCCCCCCCCCCCTTTCCCCCCCGGCAATCCTAATTTCAGACGTGAACTCAGGGAATTGCAGGAGCGGGGACAACCAACGAGGATAGTTGGTGCTCCCAAGGGCAGTGTCGGGAGGCGCTGCGGGATGGAGCTTTCCCCGGGGGAGGGGGTGGCAGTGGGGAGAAGGCAGCGCTCATCTGGGCACGGCTGGGAAAGGATCCAGCCTCAGAGCGGACCAGCCCCCCCCAGACTTCCCAGGTGTTGACACAAACAAGGGTGCTCAGGGAGCAGGAGGGAGAAGAGGGGATGTTTTCCTATTTGCACAGCCCCACACCACAGGGGAGGGGGAGAGCAGGGAGAGGAGGTGACAGGCAGGCAATAGCTGCATCAGTCACGGCACTGCAGCAGTGCGGGCTTCCCGGGAGCAGTGCCCAGCCTGGGGGAATCGCAGCAGCACACGGGACTGGTGGGAAAGGTCTTCACTGTGCTGGCCTGGCAGTGACAAGGAATTGCTGCCAGCGGCAGCTCCACAGGAAGGCATTGCAGCAGCACCAGCCTCCCGGCTTACTCCCTGCTCACAGGGGCTGCACAGCCTCCTCTCTCTTCCTGGATGTGGTCTGTGGCTTCCCAGCTATGGCTCCATCCCAATCCCTTATCCCAGCTTATCCGCCTCTGACCTCCTTTCAGGACAGTGCAGCTGATACCAGGGATTTCAGGCTGGTTCTGTTCAAAAGAGAGCAAACGCAGGGGACACGGGGCAGCAACACAAGTGGAGAAAAGGTTTAAAGGACTACAGGGGAGAGAGGATGATGTAGGTGATGGGGTGGGGCAGGCAAGGCTGAATTTGGGCATGTCATTTGGCTTCCTGGATCTGGCTCCAAGAGGGGCAGGTGGATGTGACCACAGGGATGCGACCAGGGACAACGTGACCAGATAAGCAGAGAGGCACAGCATCTGGCACGGGTATGCTGTCAAAGATGGCTTTAAGCGGGGTCCTGTCCCTCTGTCCCCCGTGGAGGCTGCTGAGGCAGAGCCAGGACACTGCTGCAAAGGAAGCTCGCGGCTGGCTGCGCTGGCACGACTCTGGAGGAAGTTCCTGTGGCATGTGCCAGATGGCGTGAGGAGCGCTGCCAAGGCGGCTGATGGGGGATCCCAGCCCAGATGGACATGGTGGAGGGCCCTGTGCAGGCTCCAGGGAGCCTTGGAGTCGCTGACTGAAACTCCCCACACGAGAAGCTCTGGCTGGAACTTCAGAGCAGCAGCACGATTTCCTCACAGCCTTGTGATTTCCACCCACCCGGGGCAGTGGTGTCGAGCGCTGACTCCGGTTCCCCATCCTGCTTCTCAGCTCCCCTCAGTGCTGGGATGTGCTTGCCCAAGCTCATTTTCAGCCTGTGCTGGCTGTACCCCTGCTCACACACACCACAGGGAGGTCCTGGCTGGGGCTCTGTGGCTACTCTGGCCTCTGCCTGCCCTGCTCAGGGTTGAGGGAATCATCTGTGGGAGC
This sequence comes from Erithacus rubecula, assembly GCF_903797595.1. NCBI lineage: Eukaryota > Metazoa > Chordata > Aves > Passeriformes > Muscicapidae > Erithacus > Erithacus rubecula. The sequence continues at coordinate 26,319,074 of NC_136658.1, forward strand.
CAGGGGAGGAAAACTTGGCAGTGCTGGGAGCATGGGAGGACACACGCCTCGTTGCATCACCCTGGCATTGCACAGCCCCACAGCCAGGGGGATGACAAGGCTGGCATGAGGGGAATGAGCTGATTTGGAACCTTAGAGAGCAAACTGCAGCAAGAGAAGTTTTTAAAACAGCCATTTTTACCCACCAGCATATTTTCTACTTCAGGTTCAACCAGGTGCCCTAAAATGCTAGGCTTCCTCACCCCTTCACCCAACAGAGATCCAGCCCAGTCTCATCTGCTTCCCTGCCTCAGGAGCAGAGTGAAGGGCTGGCAGCTGTGCCAGGTCCCCCCTCCCTTCAGAGCGCTCCTTGCCATGTCTGAGGCACCATGACCTTCAGCAAGATGGCTCCTCAGGCTGCTCCTCCATGCTCCCACTGCCTTGGCACAGCCTGACCCTGCAGCTCACAGGGGACACAGGGAGGCTGGGCAGGCACTTGCCAGGGGAGACATGGCTGGGGTTTGGGACAGACAGGATGGGGTCTGGGATAGGCATGATGGGGTCTGGGACAGGCAGGCTGGGGTCTGGAACAGGCAGGCTGGGGGCTGGGACAGCCAGGCTGGAGTCTGGGACAGCCAGGATGGGGTCTGGGATGGCCAGGATGGAGTCTGGGACAGGCAGGCTCGGGTCTGGGACAGGCAGGATGGGGTCTGGGACAGGCAGGCTGGGGTTTGGGACAGGCAGGCTGGGATGGCTCTCCCACCATGGGCTGGAGAGAGGCTGGGGTCCCCCCTGGCTGTCTGTCCCCCTGCCCTGCCCATCATGCTTGGCTGGCTCCCTGTTTGCTGCACAGGGACACAGCAGCCACTTGCTGCCCAGCCTGGCAGGCACTGTCCTTGCCTCCCGGCAAGGGGACAGGAGGTGCCAGGAGCTGCTGCCCCGTCCTTGACACCAGAGCCAGGGGCACTTCCTCGCTGTGCCAGCTGATCCCTCCCTGTCTGCTGCCCGTGGCACCCTCCCCATCCCTGCCATCCAGCCAGTGGATGTATCGGGTGCTGTGACGCAGGGAGGGAGGCAGAGCACTCCCAGTTTGTCAGCTGCAGCAGAGGGACAGAGTAAATTCAAATACATAGCCAGTTCCTGGAAAAATGTTTGTAGATTACTGCAGTCTGGGTGAATTTCTAAATTTCCTGGGGCAAGTAGTTTTAGCCAAATTTCTAAGGTCACTTTTCCTTGAATTCCCTTCTCTCTGTCAGTTTAGACATAGAAGAAGTGAGCACCACATCCTGGAACCTCTCAGAGCTGAATATATCCTGTTCTCTCCTCTCCACAGCCTCACCATGGCAGTTGAGAGGATCCATGCCCGTGAGATCCTGGACTCCCGTGGGAACCCCACTGTGGAGGTGGACCTCTACACACACAAAGGTATGCGGGTGAGGATAAGAGGTGGAGGGCAAACCCTGCCCATTCCAGCAGAGCTGGTGCTGTGGAGCAGCCTGGCATGCCCAGAGCATGGAGAGTCCTCACTGGTGAACCCCCAGCAGACAACAAGCCAGGGGAAGAGGCAGAGACCAAAACTCTGCTTGTGGCTCTGCTTGTGCCTGTGCTCAGCAGCTCTGCACGTGTGCCAGGCAAATCCTGACAAGACAGCTGGCTGTCCTGTATGGGACTTGAGCCATGTGCCTGCTCGTAGTAGGGACAGAAGGCTTTTTATCATAAATGTCTGCACCTTCTCATCACACCCCTGCTGCATCTATGCTTTTAGTCCTGGAGCATGGTAGAAGTTTGGTAGCACATCCATGGCCATGCTCATGACACTTTGTTCCTGAGATCTCTGTGCAAATATGTCCATGCATGGATCTCAACTGGAAGACCTGCATTTGCACTGGCCCCAAAACTACTTTGGCTGAGGGGTGAGGAGCAGTGAGAGGTCAGAGCAGAGCAGAGCAGACCATGCAACCATTGTCTCCTTTCTTCAGTGAGGTAGAAACCTCCATCTGAGGGGGAGGAAGCTGACAGTGCCTGTGAGTCAGGCTGCCTCTGGAATTAGGAGGGCTGAGGAACCAGACTTCCACCCATCACACACAGTTCTGGGATCAGAGTGAATCTCTGGGTGCCTGACATCCAGCTTCCTCAGCCTGGAAGTCCTGGGTGCATCTATTTCTGCCACTGACGTGCTCCACCTCTGCAAGACCAGCCATGAGCAGCCAGCCAGTGGGGCCATCCATTTGCACAAGCAGTTGCTGCATCCTTTCCTATGAAAGCAGGGCAGAATCAGGTGCATGAGGGCTTTTCTTTGTCACCCTCTGCTTGTCTCACAGTCCTGTTTTGCTCTTCCCCAGGCATGTTTCGAGCAGCCGTCCCCAGCGGAGCGTCCACTGGTATCTACGAAGCGCTGGAGCTGCGAGACAATGACAAGTCACGTTTCCTTGGAAAAGGTGGGGAAATGCCTGCTCGACAGCTCATCCTCAGGGCTGCCTGCGTGTGGGGCTCTGCTGGAGGGGCTACCCACCCACTGGTGTGACACATGTGTGCCACTGCCCTCAGGGAGACCACAGAGGCACAGACCTGCTGTAAAGTGAAAGATCAGGCCTCGATCTTCCCTCGCTGTCTCAGTCTCTCTATCGGTCCTCTCCTTCCCTCTTTCCACTCTTCTCTCTGCCTCACTCTCTCTCTCTCTGTTTCTTTCTCTGCCTCTTCCCTTCTCTAGGGGTCCTGCAGGCCGTGGATCATATCAACAGCACTGTCGCCCCAGCTCTCGTGGGCTCTGTAAGGATTTCTCTTTGTTCTCCCTTGTCCAACGCTTACTCTGGTCCGTCTGTCTCCTGATCTCTGTCTCTGCCTCTCTTCATCTCACTGGGTTAACAGACACAGCGATGCTCTCTGTGAACCTGAGCACACCCCTCCTGCCCCCCATGCCTGTGTGTGTCCACAGCAATCTTTTCTCTAGGAGGAAAGGATTTAACTCTTCCTGGTCCACCGCAGCCTCTGTGCAGCCTAACTAGTCCCCTCCATGCTCCCTCTAGAGCTCACTCCCTCCTTCATCTGTGCTCCCCCTCAAGCACTGAATCACATCCACACCTCTGCAGCCTCATCCTGGTGTGATGAGCAATGGATGTATTGTGCAGGGTCTGGCACAGCCTTGCAGAGCAGTGGTGACACATCTGGTGTCACTTGAAGACCTGGAGCCTGTGTTGAGGAGAGCTGAGCTGAAGCCACATATTATATACCATACAGCCCATGGTTGGCTCTGGCCAAGAGTTCCCTCCACCCCTTAAAAGTACCCAGCGTGGTGGAGGGCTGCCTGTGTTGGGTCTAATCTTGCTCTCCACCTCACTCCTGGGGATGGCTCCATCCAGTCTACATTTGCTTGCTTGAGGTTGAGCATGTCCTGTTGTTCTGCCTAGCTTCTGTGTGACCACAGTAACACAAAGCTCCCTGGAAGCTGCCAAAAGACTGGGTAACTCTCCAAAGGTGTCCAGTGTCTACAGCAATGTGTGGCCTTGCCTGGACTACAGCTGACCCCCTCTCCACCATGGGTACATCTACACTGCACTGCAGCAACACCATCAGGGTGATCTAACATGACTAAATACCACGGCACCAGTTTCCAGAGCTTTGTGTGTATATGTTCCCCTACAAGCTGAAAAGGTCCTTGTATCCCCAGCTTCTCCATCAACGCCTCCTTTCCCGCACACCAGAGACAGCAGCTCTCCCAATCATCCCTTTCTCAGGAGCTGTTTCTTTCTTGCAGGGCCTCTCTGTCGTGGATCAAGAGAAGATAGACAGTCTGATGCTTGAGATGGACGGCACAGAGAATAAATGTAATTCATCCCTCTTTTTGGCTGGGAACTTACAAGTATGGGAGGCTGCAGGGCTGGAGTGGGGGGCACTGTCCAAGCTGTGGTGAGCCTAAGGTTGGGCTGGCATGGGCACCCAGCGGGCAGGATGTTGCCACCTGAAAAGTCAATCTCCTCCTTTGTCCACAGCCAAGTTTGGCGCCAACGCTATCCTGGGAGTTTCACTGGCCGTGTGCAAGGCGGGAGCTGCAGAGAAGGACGTGCCCCTGTACCGGCACATTGCCGACCTGGCTGGCAACTCTGACCTCATCCTCCCTGTGCCAGTAAGACTCCTCTGCCCCTGACATCCATCTTCAGAAGCTCCCAAAGAGTGCTGTTTCCAAAGGAAACTTCAGAGGTGTTGGGGGGTAGACAAGGAAGGGATATGGGACTGAAATATCAGCTGAGTGCAGTGCACCTGTCAGGGAAGCAAACTGAGGCCTGAGATTCATCAAGTTTCAATTGGAAAAAGGAGCCTGAGGAGGATACAGAGGTTGTGGTGGGGGGGCTGACTGAAGATCTCATTCTTAGCACAAGAACCAGAGGGTATAATGTGAACCCTCTCAGGCACAGTTCAAAACAAGGGTGTATGGGTCTTCACACCAGGGGAAGCTGCCTTGAGAAACTTTCTCAGAAGGAGTTGTGGATGCTAAAATTTTCTCAGGGTAAAGAAGAAAAGTCCTGGAAGAGAGACTGACATAATTGTTGATGAACATGTACAGATATACAGAGCACAGACAAACACATATAGCTCAGGAGATCTCTGAGAGGGAAACAGGTGAGAAAATCCTCCCCAGCAATGTGCTTCGAGCCACTACTGGAAGGAGGAGTCCAGGCTGATGTGCCTTTGGTCTGATGGTTGTAGCTGATGTGCTTACGTTACCCTGTGGGATGTAGCATGAACAGGCATGGTGACACATCTGAGAGCCACCCCTCAGGGGTGCCAAGACCGGTTCCTTCAGCTCTGACTCTCTTATGGACTCTTCCAGGCTTTCAACGTGATCAATGGAGGCTCCCACGCCGGCAACAAACTGGCCATGCAGGAGTTCATGATCCTGCCTGTGGGAGCCGAAAGCTTCCGTGACGCCATGCGCATCGGGGCTGAAGTCTATCACAACCTCAAGAGCGTCATCAAGGAGAAGTATGGCAAAGATGCTACCAATGTGGGTGATGAGGGAGGCTTTGCCCCCAACATCCTGGAAAACAGTGAAGGTGAGAGCCCTGTGGAGATGGGGCACCCTTGCCTGCAGTGCTATGGCTTTCTATGCCCAGCTCGCAGCATTCCCCAGGCTGATTCAAAAGATGCCTCAGTGTCATTGACCTCCTGTGTTGGGGAATGTTTCTAAGCTCCTTCTCCTTGGGATGGCCTTGATCTGTCACAGCCTCTCCACACAAACCTTTTATGTGTGTGCACACTTTCACAAGGCCTTCCACAAACTTGTCTTTGAGCTGTGGAATTGCATTTTAATTCCTCCTTGTCCCTTTGGACACAGCCCCCACAGCTCCTTGGCGTGTTTCTATTGTGTTCTGGGCTCCCTTCTTGTCCTGGTTTGAAGGACAGGTGTCTGCCAATAAAGGCAGAAGCTTCTCTTTGATATGGAGAATGTAAACCCCCTTCCTCCAAATCATTATAATTTTGAAATTAAGGGGCTCTCAAGCAAAGAAATGGGAATTAGGAATAACAGTTCTTTACTAGGAAAATGGAAATAGAAATGCAGTATTACAAGAACAATCCCAACCCTGACAGAGTCAGAATATAACCTGACACCCTGTCAGTCAGGGTGTTGGTAGCAGTCCCATTAAATGGTGGCTGCAGTCCTGCAGTGGCAGATGTGGTTCAGCTGAAGCAGTGGTCCTGTAGAAGGGTGCAGTTTTCCTCTGAAGGTCCAGGAGGATGTGGAAAAGGTCCAGTTTTCCTCCAGAATCCAGTGGAAAGATGGTGTCTTGCTGTCCAAAATCTCAGTTTTTATCTAGGTAGGAAAGGCTTGGCTCCTCCCCCTGGCTGGAGCATCTCCCAGTGGGATGATGTAATTTTATCAGTCACACAGTGGGACTGAATGGCCCAGCAGCAGATGATATCTTCCTGGAGGGAGGATAGGTTGTGGGAAAGATAAAGATAACTGCCACACCTGGTTTTAAAGATGGCCCATTGGCAGATAATATGTGCCACAGAGCTAAGGATCACTGCCCCACCCGACTTCAACAGATGGTGATAGAATACACATTTCTGATCACATCAACCCAACACACTTCTACTTCTCTGTCACACCACCACACTCTTGTGGCTCTAGGGACCTTCCCAAGGGAGGGTCCCATGAAGAGGCAGAGCTCTCTGCATGGGCTGACTCTCCTGACCGCAATTCTCCTCTCAGCTCTGGAGCTGCTCAAGGAAGCCATTGACAAGGCAGGCTACACAGACAAGATCGTCATCGGAATGGATGTGGCAGCCTCCGAGTTCTACCGTGACGGCAAATATGACCTGGACTTCAAGTCCCCAGACGATCCAAGCCGCTACATTTCTGGGGATGAGCTGGGCGACCTCTACCAAAGCTTTGTACGTGATTACCCAGGTGAGCTGCTGTGGGGGCTGTAGGGAATCAGTGCTGGTGCTGCACACCAGCCAGGCACAAACCCTCTGTGTTTTTGGGGTGGCAAGGGAGGCAGCTTTGACTCGTGCCTCTTTGGTTGTCCTTTCAGTGGTCTCCATTGAGGATCCCTTTGACCAAGATGACTGGGAGGCCTGGTCTAAGTTCACTGCCAATGTGGGGATTCAGATAGTGGGAGATGACCTGACAGTGACAAACCCCAAGCGCATCGAGCGAGCTGTTGAAGAGAAAGCCTGCAACTGCCTCCTGCTCAAAGTCAACCAGATCGGATCTGTCACAGAGGCCATCCAAGCGTAAGTCCAGCCCACTACCCTTGTTGTCATATGGATGGGCTGGTGATAAAGCACAGCCAGGTGTCACACTATGCCCTGGGTGAACAGACTTGTGTCTCTACCAAAGTGTGGGATGCTGAGAGTGGAAGCAGATACCTGAATCCTCCCCTGTGTAGGTGGTAATTGTAGGAGTAGGAGCTACTGACTACATTTCTCACTCCTTGCAGCTGCAAGTTGGCCCAGGAGAATGGATGGGGTGTGATGGTGAGCCACCGATCTGGGGAGACTGAAGACACCTTCATTGCTGATCTGGTTGTAGGACTGTGCACTGGGCAGGTAGGTGAAACCCAGGCCATGCACAGGCCTGGAGGGAAGCAAAGAGGTTTCAAAACAGAACCCCCTGCCCTGACATGATAAACTGGTACAAGTCATAACAGTGTCTTACAGTGTTTGCTTTGGGGAATGCTTTACAGATAAAGACGGGTGCTCCCTGCAGGTCTGAACGCCTGGCTAAATACAACCAGCTCATGAGGTAAGGGGCTCCAGGGATGGGAATGCAGAAGCAGGAATGGGGGAGTGACCAATTGGGTGGGATAAGCTGAAAGCCCAAGGGTAGATGGGGCTCATGGGTGAAATGTTACAAAGACAAGGCACAGAGATGCCAGTATGATCCCAGGGAGGCCTCTGGGACAGACTCCTTTCCTCCTCCTTGGCGTGAGGGTGCAGCCCTACAGCCACAGCAGCTGGCTGGAGCTGAGCTGCTCCTCGGGCACATATCAGCTTCCTGCTGATGAGCTTGCCTCACTACAAGGGCCTGATATGTGCTCTCTCCTGCAGGATTGAGGAGGAGCTTGGTGATGAAGCACGCTTTGCTGGACACAACTTCCGCAACCCAAGTGTTCTTTGAACATTGTCCCCAGGGCATAGTCACCCTGCTGCTCTTTCCCACCTCACAGACTCTGAACCCCCATTTCCCTCCACTGCTCCTTTTTTTGCTCTTTCTCCCCACTCTGTCGCCTGGTTTCCTCTCACCTTGAAACCCCTCGAGTTCAGGTGTCCCTGGCTAGATGTACCCAGGTGAAGGATGAGAGAGCAGCCTACACCCTGTCCCTTGCTGTGGGGTCATAAGCATTCCTGGATCTAGGCATTGTTGTCTCTGTTGTGTGTGCAGGGCCACGCCTGGGCCGCTCTGCCGGCGTGTCGAGCGCGTGCCCGGCGTGCTGCCTCGTGCCGAAGCACGTGCGCGGCCGCCTGTGCGTGGCCGGTGTGCTCGGACACTGCCCTGGCCGCGTCCAGCCCCGTGTGCAGCGGCTCGCTCTCGTTGTGCATGTGTGTACATGTGTGTAGTGTCCTGGCCTACGGCGTCCCTGTGCCCCAGGCGTGTCTGCTGAGCCCCGTGGGAGCCGTGTCGTGTTGGGCTGTGCTGTGTTGGGCTGTGCTGTGTTGGGCTGTGCTTGCTGCCAGCTTGGCGTTGGAGTGCACTGCTGTCCCACCCTGGGTGTGTGTGTGCGTGCGTGTGTGCGCTGTCAGTCTCTGGCTCAGCACGTAGTACTGCGGGGCAATGTATTAAAGCACATCCGTTAACAAACCCACGCTCTCATTTGCTTCTTGTGACCTTTTTCTCTCTGTTCCCTCCCTTCTTGCACTCCTTCACTCTCCCCTCCGCCCATGTCTGCTTCACCTTCTGGACAGCCCCTGCTCAGCTGAGCAACAGACAAACTACAGATCCCTAAACTCTATTAAAATGTATTTCACACCTGAGTTGCCTGACTTAGCCTGATGTTTATCTCTAGTTGCCAGTGTTTGGGAAGTGGGGACGTTTTGCCACCAGAGCAGGAGATACTCACACAGAAAGGTAACAAAAAAGGCAGGGGAAGAAAGGCCCAGCTATTCTTGCCTGCTTTCACAGCTTTGTCCCAAGGCAGACTGCTCTGTTGGCCACCATCTGGGAAACACCAAAGGGAAGGCCATGTGTGATGACTTGCCCCCGTCACCTTCACCAAACCATATTGCATGAAGATCTGCTGTCAGGGATTTTATCGTGCCTTCCACTGATGTAAAGACCTCAGGGTGGGCCCCACGCCGATTGTCTGCTGGGCTCAGGTGATAGTAGACAGAAATGGCAAGTCTTTGAGAAAGAAAATACTGATTGTCCTCCCCCAAAAGAGGCTTGTAGAGCAGTGGCTGGAGGTGTAGGTGGGATGGGTAGTCTCTCTCAGCTCCATCTGGTTTCACAGGGGCAACTCAGCAGTACTTGGGGAAAGCTGCTGGTGCTCCAGCCAGTGCCTCAGCAGGCTGGGTGCCAGCAAACCCCAGCGCTTGCTCAACAAACAGCTTTGTTCTGGACTGACTCAAAGGAAGGCAGGGGGTTGGGGGTGCTACTGTGAGAAATCCAATTGGAGAATAAATGATAAAACCACCTTGCCCACCATTATACTCTCATCAGTAGCCCTACTACATTCTTGGGCACACTCAGCTCCTGCCCCACTTCCCTACAGAAAGTTTCCAGACCCTTGCTTAACTCTTGTAATTTGTTTCTGAGGTTGCTCAGCAAGTTCCGATCCCCCTTGACTATGTCCTAATGCAGACTTAAAAATCCAAAGACAAAACTTTAAAACACTGGCCTTTCACTGCTGATCCTTTACTAAACAGCACAGATTAAGGACTAAGTCCAAGAAGGGAAGACAAAGACTTTGGCACACATGCCCAGAACTGAGAAGAGGGTGGGAGGGAGAATGTGAGGGCAGAGACAGGATTGGTTTCCAGGGCATCACCAGCGCACACAGCACATCTCAGTGGCAGGGACAGCTTGTGCCCCGGCTGCAGCCCGGCTCTGCCCGTGCTCTCTGGGAGCTGTAGTTCGGGTACCAGGGCCAGGCTCTGCTCCATCTTCCCCCGCCCCCGCGTCCCCCCCGGCGGCACCCGGCCCCTCGTGGGGTCCTGCGGGCCCCCCAGCTCTGCCCCCCAGCTCTGTCCCCCAGCTCTGCCCCCCAGCCATGCCTCCCGCAAGAGCGGCTGTGTGCGTGACAGCGCTGTTCTCCTGCAGGAATGCGTGTTTTGGGCACAGGCAGTGGGCTGTCTTTTCCCGCTGTACACCTCACTGCTCCTTTGTTTTAGATACTGCGATTTTGTGAACAGTATGGCTACTGCTTAGCAATCGGGGCAGTTTCTGGGGGGGAAAAAATCCAAAAACAACCCACAAAGAAAACTTAGTTACGTTTCATATTCCCAAGATCATCTCCCCTTCCCCTTCCCCTCCGCCCCCGCCATCCCCCCCTCACAATTCTTTTTTTTCCTGTCCAAGGAAGGCAATTAAGTGCCCAAGGTAGTTGGCGTTGCCCATTTAAATGCAGCCAGGCTGCAACAGCAGGGAAGTGGTGTACATGTCCCTCCAGTGTGGGAAGAATTTGTTAGGCAAGAGTTTCTGCCAGCGAGGCATCACCACATCCCTGTGTCAGGGAAAGTGAGTGAAAGCCCCGAGGGGGTGGCAACACATCGTGAAAGCCCTGAGGGGATGGGAACACATCCCGCAATAGCAGTACCTCACCTTGGTGCTTTTTCTAAACCAAAAGAGTTCGTCGCTGCTGGTGCAGAAGGAATATGTGATGCTGGCATGTTTGCTTGGGTCACTGCAAATACTTGCCCTCACCCAGCTCATCCTAAAATGCATATGCTGCTTTCCCTTTGGCTCAGCGGCAGAGATTTGGTTACAGTTTCTTTGTGGTAGAAATGTCCAAGCACTCGGCTGCTCCCGCACCTGCGGACTCCTGTTGTATAAGCTGCTGTCTCCATCAGATTACTGTGCTGTAATGTGAATGCAGAGTATGAGTAACAGCATGGGGATGGGCTGGCCATGTGACGCTATCTGTGAATGGAAACATTGGTTGGATTTGCTTTCTTGTACCTCTCAAATCATACTCTGCTTAAATTACATTTGCAGAGTGATGTACAGCTCTTAAAGGGATAATTTAACATTAGCTGCTGCCTCTTCCCCCCCCCCCCGCCCCCCCTCAAAGCCTGCAGATTTTTTTCTTTTCTTTCTAAATACGTGTGTGCACCCAAAAATGAGCTGAAAGGGGAGATGTCACTGCATTAGGCTTATTGTAGAGTGTAGAAAAAAGCCTTAATGATGAAGAGCTACCGAATTTTTCTAGTATGTTCTCATCTGTCTCAAGAAGAGTGGGATGTTGTCTAACCTTGGGAAACAAATATCTTTATATAGGATATACTGTCTTGATGAACATCTGACAAGAAGTCCAAAAATTTGGGTGCTGGGTAATTCGTTTGAGATGCTGCACAGCTTAATCAAAAGAAGAGTATTCGGCTCTGCTGCTGGAAGACTAAATACAGGCAGCTTGGACAGCTTGGGTTGTCAGGAGGACATTACAAGGCTCTCTCTAGACAAAGATCAGCATACTAGAGCATTGCATATCTCAGCGTGGAAGCTGTAACTTGCTTCCTTACTCCTTCCATCAAGGAGGCTACTGTATGCTGTGTGTCAAAAGGGAAGTGGGGCTCCATGTATTTTTAGAGTAAGAGTTTGACAGGAAGATTGAGATGAGATGTTTAGAGGTCTAGACTTCAAACCCCTGCTAACATCAGGGCTAGCTCCAGACCTAGATGAGGCTGCCTGGGGCCTTGGCCAGGCAGTTTCCAATCATCTCAAGGTGAGGAGATTCCCAAGCTCCTACTGAAACCTGTGTCAGTGCTGAAGTACCCTTAGGAAGGAGGTTTCCCCTTAATCTAGTCACAATTTCCCTTCTTGCAAATTTCATAGGCATTTCACTGTGTATCTGTCAGAAGAATTTGGCTCTCACTTCTCTGTAGCCCTACATACCAAAGGGAAAAAAATAAAAGCCGAAGAGCATAACTGGTTACCTCTTAACTTTTCTCTGCTCTGGGCAAAAAGAAGTAGCTCTTTCAGCCTCCCCTTGTATGCCATGAGCTCCAGCACCCCACTTATCTCAGTCCCTCCCCCACAGGACTATCAGCACTTCTCTTGTGCTGTATTTCCCTAAGAAGGCTACGTCCCAGCCAGGGCCTCTCATTTTGCAGGCAGCTGTTTGTCCCCTGGTAGAACTGGAAAGCAGTGGGACGATGTGGCTGGAGACATCTCGAGGTGGCATGTCCTATCTCCCTAATCCAAGGGAGGACCAGCTACACCCCAGGAAGTTTCTGCTTGCTGAGCATCCTAGCTGGCTCACACACTCCCCAGGTCATACACCTATCCTGAAGAAACACAGCTATAGTGCTCTTGGTTTGCCCAAGGCCTTCATTCTGTTGATTTCAAGGTGAGATAATTTTATTTCCCATGTTCTGCAGCCAGCCCACCTTGGTCTTGCTGCAAGAGCACACACAACCACCTGTGGTTCTCTTGTCTATTTTCCACCTAGGATTACCACCCTGAAACAGAGTAGAGTGTGGAGTGACCTAGCAGCAATTTGGCTATGAGCATTTATGAGTGGGGAAAAGGCATGGTTGCCCTGATCCTGCTTCTCTTTTGAATCACCTCTGAAGCCTCTTCTTAAACTAACAGCACAGGCCATCTTTGGCTGGCTTCTTGGAATAAACCAAAACCGACTACGATTTTCATAAGGAGTCTCTGCCTCTTCACTTATTGAAATAACAAGTGACAGTAAAATCTTGATAATAAATTTAACATTTAAGTCAAGTTTTTTGAACTGAAGCAACTGACTTAGTTATGGAAGATGATGACATGAAAACCACTTGGGGCTTGACATTGTGGTTATATAGGCTTGGTGTCACATGCAACTCATCCAGAAGATCCCAGCAATACCAATGACTATAGCAGCCACAGAGGCTTTTCCTCAAACCACAAACCTTGGGGATGTGGGTATTTTGTTTAGCATCCAGAGAACAAGGATCTTGACAAGATCTTCCTCCTTCATGAATCATCACTTTGGCCTCTAAGGGTCACACGCACTGTGAGCTCAGGATGCAAGGCTGTCAACTCCTAAAGGGGATAGCTTGAAGCAGCTGTGACAACTGCAAACACCACCACCTCAACAGCAATAATAATATTCTGTCTTCTTGGCTGGGACTCAGCTTGGTGAGGCACTTTGTGAAACAGATAATGCTCACCCCTGTGCTTGGGATCCACAGGGTGTTCTCTTCCACACAGCACCTCTCCAAAACAATATGTTGAAATGTTTTTGACTGATCACACAAAACCCAGTGGGCATTTTTGCAAATGTTAACCACGACTTTTCAATCCCCCATGCCAGGTGTGGGAACCAGAGAGTCCTAGGGAACCTCAGCACTTCAGGATTACTGCTATCAGGGCAGAGGCTCCCAGCGAAGGATAGGACAAAGAGGCAGGCTGGAGAGAAGGGTGGATGTGAGAATGAATGAGGGCTAGAGACACGAAGCATGCTGATGTTGTGCAACAGGGCGCTGCATGCCAGTGGGGCTGGCTTGGAAATGAGAGGCACCAAGAGCAACTCTGCATCCAGGATAAATTGTGAGGCTTCCCGGTACCCCTGGGAAGTAGGTGTGGAACACTTGCATTGCGAGTAATCTGCTTAGAAGAGTGTTGCAGGGACATTGTTACTAATGATTTTTAAAGCATTGGGGTGAATAGCATTGCTGAAACCCCCGCAAGGAGAGGAATACATCTGTATTCAGCGCCGAGTTTGGATGCCGTTCAGTAAATAGTGCTCGGAGCCATGTAATGGACAATGAGAATTGCTGAATAAAAGCCTGTGGAGAGCACGCCATCCAGCCTGCTCACTGAGAGGTCCTGCCGAGGAAATATTTTGGGATTATGCTTGAAGGCCAACAGAGTGAAACTCGCCCATCTGCACACGATGGCTCCCTTATTTAAACACACAGCCGTGCTCATGTCTGCGAGACACAGCTCCACGTTTGCCCCCATACTGCCGTGCCTTCTGCAGCTACGCGGGGCAGAAGGGCAGCGCTTGTAGCATCTCCTGGGCCCCAGCCCGCGCTCCCGCTGGCCGTGCTCCCGCAGCAGGCAGCGGCAGGAGCTGGATCAGCCCCGCGGCGGGCTGGCCGGGTGACAGAGCCCGCGGGCTCCCGCTTCCTTCCCAAAGCCTTTCCTCCGACAGCAGCTTTTCCAAAATGGCCATCGACGCTATGAACTTGGCCAGCGAGGGGAGGCAGCCGCGTTTCTCAACAGCCGTGGGGGGATGTTTCACGTTTCTACGGCTGAGCCCCGCCGCTCCCCCGCACCGTGCGAGCCCGCGCCAGCCGCATCCCGCATCCCGCCGGTGCCCGCGCCGTGCGAACGTGTGCCGGGGGGGCGGCCCGGTGCGGAGCGGCCCCGCGCTGTGTGAGTGCGGTGCCGGGGGCGCGGCCCGGTGCGGAGCGGCCCCGCGCTGTGTGAGTGCGGTGCCGGGGGCGCGGCCCGGTGCGGAGCGGCCCCGCGCTGTGTGAGTGCGGTGCCGGGGGCGCGGCCCGGTGCGGAGCGGCCCCGCGCTGTGTGAGTGCGGTGCCGGGGGCGCGGCCCGGTGCGGAGCGGCCCCGCGCTGTGTGAGTGCGGTGCCGGGGGCGCGGCCCGGTGCGGGCGGTGCGGAGCGGCCCCCGCACGGGGCTCGCGCTCCCTTTGTGCCGTTGCCTGGCAACCGGGCGGGGGATGGGAAGCGGGATCGGGGGGAGGGATGCGCGCGCCGAGGAGCGCCCGTCGGGCGGCCGCCGCCCCCGCCCCCCGGGAGGCCCCGCCGCAGCGCCGGCCGTCCGCCGCCCCCCCGCGTCCCTCGGCCGCCCCGGGCCGTCCTGCGAAAAACGCCCCTCCGGGCTCGCTCTCCCCCACTGTGCCCGGCCATTGTGCCGGCGCCGGGGGCCCAGCGGTGCGGGGCGCTGCCGCGGCCTGGGCGGGGGCCGGGCTGGGTGCTCGCCCCGCGCCCGCCTCTCCTCCTCCCCCGTCCCACGCTGCCCGCGGGTGGGTTGGGGGGTGCGGTGTGTTTGGCGGGGAGGGGCGGCGGCGAGCGCGAAGCAGAGGGGCGGGGGAGGGGGCTCGTTCTGGGCCCTTCGGAAATGGGAGGTGGCTAAGGCGGGCAGCGGTGGGAGCGATGGGAGGGCGGCGGGGCGCAGGCGGAGGCGCCTGAGCGCGGCGGGAGAGGGGGCGACAGAGCCGCGGGGCGGGGGGGCCCCGCTCCCCGCCGCACTCCCGCTCCCGGAGCCGCTGTCCCTGCCGCCGACCGGTTATTCCGGAGCCGCGAGAGGAAACGAGGGAGCGCGGAAAAGGAGGAGGGAGGAAAGGGGGGGGGGGAAAAAAAAAAAAGAAGGGGGGGCAGCGTTTAAATCCCTGCCCCCCGCTCCTCGCCGCCTCCATTCCTCCCTTCATTCGACCTCCCCTCAGGAGCCGCCGGTGAGTCCCTCGCCCGCTCCCAGCCGCTCCCGCCCCGCTTGTCATTGTCGCCCACTCGCTGCATTCTTTCGCGGCTGGATTTTAGCCCTCCGGTCCGTCTGTCGGGATGGGGAGCGAGGCGGCGCGGGGGGGGAAACACCAAAGTTGGGGGGGGCAGGAGGGGCGAGAGTGCGATTAACCCCCGCGGCGCTGGGGAAGGGTCCCCGGCGGTCCCTGCCCCGGCGCGGATGCGGCGAGCGGCCGGGAAGGAGCTGGGACAGCGCCGCGGGGCACGGGGGCTCGGCGGGGCGGGGGTCCCGGCCGCAGCTGGGGGCGCTCCGGCATCGCCGGGGGGCGCTGCCCGCCCGGGGCTCGGCGCCCGCCCGGGACTCGGCTGCGCTGGCCGGCGGCGCAGCGCCTGCCTTCCCTCCGGAACGGGGGGCGGGGGTCGCGCGGGGCTCCGCGCCCGCCGCGGGGGTCCCGGGGCGGGGACGCCCCCCGCCGCGCGCCCGGCGTGACGTCAGCGCCCGCGGACCCCCCTTCCCTGCGGCGGGAAGTTCGGCGGGGGCCGGGGCGCGCGGGCCCGGGGGGCGCGGGCGGGCGGGCGCCAGTTGGAGTTGGCGGCCCGGCGCCGTGCGGGGAGGGGGCGGCACAGTGCTGGGGGGGACCGGCTCCCGCCCTGCCTGCCTGCCTGCCCGCCTGCCTTCGGGGGGCTCGTATTGTCCCCGCTGCCCCAGGTGCGGCCGCGGAGCGGGCAGGAGGAGCTGGCGATAACGTTTCCATCGGGGCACCGAGAAGCGTGGCGGCTCCCCTGCCGCGGCTGCAGCGGGCACGGGTGGGATTCCCCCCTTGCCGCTCCCTCTCCTTTGGCACGGCAGGGTGCCGCTCGGGGACCGGGGCGCTGGCGCCACCCCGTACGGATGGGGGGCATCAGGGTGGTGGCTGCGCTCCCCCTGGACCGGCCGAGAGCCCTCGGTGTGCCCGGCTGCTTGTCCGTTTGCTATTCAGGATTTCGGAAGAAGTGGCATGTGGGTTTCCACATTGCCCTTTTTGGCTATGCCATGGAGCCGATGGCTGTTTGCCTTGCTGGCTTGTGCTGGCCTGTGGCCGGCTCGGCTGCTGTTGCCCAGCGAATTGCCGGCTGTATTTTGCCGAGTGGCCGCTGTGCTGTCGAAGTGGCAGCCATTTGGTCACCGTGGCATTACTTTGCACGCCGCCTTTGCTTGCCGCGGAGTTCTGCCTTGATAGCTATTGTACGTTCCCGAAGTTGCTTGCCAGATGGGCAGTGTCCTTCCTCGCGTTTGCCTCGGTGCAGTCGCTGCCTTGGGTTCCGCAGCCGATTACTCATGTGCCAGGATGGCTACTGGAATTTGTATGGCTTTTGTCTGCAGGGTTTGTTTTTTGCAGGGCTGTGCCTCAAGGAGCAGCATGTCTCTACCGAGCCCGGCACTCAAATCTGTTGTCATTATTTCTGGTTGTGCTGGGTGGATTGCATAGGAGCTGCTATGCTTTCCAGCCTTAAAAAAGTGAGGAGAAAGTAGTGGGCCATTATCCTAAGGAGAGCGAAGGAGGAGTTGGAAATGCCATTCATTTTGTGCCCACCTGAGTGCTCGAGCATGGTTACACACCCTTCAGGTGTGCAAACTGCAGAGTTCAGCCTTGACTTCCCACCAGAGAAGCCCACAGCTGAGTTAAAAGCTGGACTGTCTATTCTTCTAAGCCCCGGGGGTGTTGTGCATCACTGCTGTGCTGCACACACATTCCTAAGGGGCAGGAGTTCCGTGGTTACTACCTATGGGTAGGACACTTGTAAACGTGAATGATCAAATTGTTCATTCTGAATTATTTTCGTTCTCTTTTCCCCTGTTTCTTGGCCAAGTTGTTATTTTGTGTCTGTCATTTGTGATGGCACAATTAACCATTTGTGTATTTCTCCAACTTCTTGGGAATGACCTGTTCTTTCAAACCAGACTTTTCCAGTTATGATTCATGATGGACCTTTTCAAGCATGGCCAAAGAGTGAACTTGTAGTACATGGTTCTTGCTGGAAATTGTAAAAAACGTCCAAACATTTGAAATTTTAATGTACAGTGAATCTTAATGAACAAGATGAACAGGTTTAACCTGCTGCAGTGACCTGCCTTTACCTCTCTTCATATGCATTTACCTCCTCCCTTGGGTTTTGTACCCCTTGGATATCTCTGAAAGATTCTTGCATTCTCACCTTTAGGTTTTACAAGGAATTACAATGACATTTCTTGTGGGTGTACTTGTATTCCAAAATTATAATGGTCATGCAAGGAGCTGTGATTCTATAGCATGGTGAGATTGCTGTTATTAAAAGCAACCTGATCTGTATTGTTCTTCAAGAGGAGGAGGAGCATCTAATCCAGTCAGACTAGATGATCATTGTAGGTCCCTTCCAGCTGAAATATTCTATCCTGGTTTTATTTGTGGGTGAAATGCATCAGGCAGGTTTTTCTCTTCCCAAAATTCAGCCCCTCTCACTCCTTATACACCTTCCCAGTTTGTCCTGTAGCTCTCTCATGTTCATCAGTGTTTTTCTTGGGGATGGAGGTGGAGTTGAGAGGAGCAGCCCATGTGGAATACAGAGCTGTGGAGGGAATGTTTATTTACTTACCAGGTCTGGGGTGTAATATATTTTCAAATGCAATCTCTGGAATTGGCCTGTGCACATGTTCAACTGTGCCCCTCCTCAAATACCTGCCTTTTTTTATCCATCTTACATTATTCCTCCTTGTTCCTAATGCCTTTTCTTCTGAGAACCTGGTTTTCTCTTCTGTCAGACTTTATCTTCCCCAGTTCATTTCTTTCTCCCAATCTCTTTTGGACAAATACACTATTTTCTTGCCTTCATTGGATTTTCTGGTCTCATTCTCCCTCCATTAGGAGATGCTTTGGAAGTATGAAGTACATTTCTTGTGGTTATCACTTCATCTCTTCCATCCATACTTCTTGAAGACTATCCAGTGAAGTACAAAATAGCAATGCTTTACAAAGTTTTTAAAGGCTGAAGGAGAAGGCAACACAAGTTCTGACTGTTCCAAAGTGAAGGTATCTCTGAAAAAGTCATGCTTTTAACCAAGTGAGCACACCTAGGGTCGATATTCTCTGCAGAACTAATTCCCGTGATCCCTGCTGGAATCACAGTGGATAACATGAACATGAGATGCTCCCTCTCAGTGCCTTCCCTGACTGCTGAGGCTCAGCAGTGCCCTGGCTGCCAGGTACATGTCCCACTGCTCTTTGCCACGTTGAGATGAGCACTGGAGGATCTTTCTGTCCTTCCAGTCCCTGTTGGGCAGTCGTGGGCCCACAGTCCATGTTCTCAGTGAGGTGTGTGTGGAGAATGATCAGGAGGGGATGCTTCCAGTTCAAGTGGCTTGACCATCACCCCCCTACTAGTCTGGTTGGCTGTTTGGGCTTCGAATGTTTGGGGATAAGGATTTGGCCATGTTTTAAGTTTAACAGAAGCCAGCTTTGTGAGGAAGGAATCCCTTCAGAAGCAGTGCCCAGCTTCCAGCTCTTGATCATCCTCCTGCAGAAGTTTCTGACCGTCTGTTTTCTGTGTGTATTGTGGCAGCAAACAGTGATTTGTTGTCTCCTCCTGTAAAAATATCAATGTTTGATTGATTGTTGTGGCAGTATTTTCACCTACAAACCAAAGGCTAACTGCAATATCTTCTCCAGGCAATTTCAGCCAATGATGGTCTGTCTGGGCTTTGCTGAAGAAGGGGAGCTGGTTGCTCTCAATCTTACTTCATGTCTCTTGCCCTGTTGACATTCTTCATCACAGATAGTTTAGCTGGAAAATTTTAGTCTTGTAGTTCCCTGCTGTACAATGCACTTGGTGATAGCCTGTTTCTTCCACAAGGTCTCTCTGCACTATAGATCACTTAAGTGAAGGTTGCATTTGAGCAACCTTCATCTGTTTGGACAGTGAATTGGATTTACTGTGTGTGTATATATATATTTATGTGTGTGTGTAAATCACTATATATATGATCGTTTGTATAATATATCTTATATAAAATATAATGTTATATAGTTATTAAATTTTATATTGATATATATGGCAGAGTGTATTGGATATAAAATGTATCTGTAGAACAGTATTTTGGATATACTGCTGGTTTTTTCTTTCAGGCAGTGCAACAGATGAAGTGATTTACCTCAGAGTTATTCAGAGTTTGCCAGACACATAAAGAAGGCCCACCCTCCATGGGGAATGGTTTACCCAGTGATGGTTATTCATCAGGCTTTCCTCATGCATTGAGGTCTAGCAATGCAAACCATGATTTGCAAAGTCTCTTTTCACCCAGAGCTAGTTGGGTGAAGCTAGACCCCATCACCTTTTGGCCAAATTCTGTGACTACTAATGAGTTCGGTATTGAAATCTTGTCAACTGGCTGGTCTGTGCAGAAAATATTAAGAGCATTTATTTTACAATAAAATAAAAGAAAACCCTTAAAAAATTTCAGTGATACACTAGATTCTTATGCACGTTTTTCAAGTGATTGATTTCTTTTGCTTTTCCGATTTTGCACTATTCCTGTGTCGGATTTGTCTAGTTTTAGCAAGATCCATTGGATATCCATTTGTTGTGTAGGTTAAAGAGCTGTCAGAAATCTTCTCCCTTTGTAGTGCTCATAGACCATCTTCAAGTCTCCTTTTAGCATTTTCTCAGGTAAGCTATATTTGTTCATCACTTTTCTCAATTTTTCAGCATCCTTTTTGGAGTACACGGGTTAAAATGGTGTGCACTACTCCTATAATTGCCTTACCCATCCTATGTATAGTCAGGTAAAAATCACCTCTCCTTTCCTGTTCCTGAAGAAAATTCCTTTCTCATTGCACTAGTGGATTTCACTCGTTTAGGAAAAGGCTTCTTAGAAGTCTTCTGCTCATAACTCATGTTCCAACCACTAATTACAGGGTCTTTTCTGATCTTCTTTTTATCCTTGGATTTTCATCCTTGGAAGCATTCTCCATTCTTCTGCTCTTGATGTAAAAATTAAAAATCTTAGATATTTAATATGCCTGTCTGTCTGTGCAGTCACGTTGCAGCAGTAACACCAGCTGGTCTGTGCCAGAGTTCCTATGCCATCATTTACCATCTCACCTGCCTCACCTGCTAACCTTTATTCAGGTTTCTGGAGGTATTCAATCTGTGACCCCATGAGCTACCAGTGATATTCCACGTTTGGCTGCCATTGCCTCTCACTGATGGAGCTAAAATCACCATGAGCGTGGTGAAGTGTGTGAGACAGAAGCTCTCCTTCCTCCCGAGGGTGGTTCAGCACTGGCACAAGCTCCCGGGGAGGCTGGAGGTGCTCAGTTCTCTGAGGGGCTTGTGACAACCTTCAGTAGCTTTGCAGTTTGCTGTGAACGGGGCTTTTGAGTGGAGATCTCCAGCAGCCTCTTCCAAAGCAAATCTTCCTGGACACACCATTGGGAGTTTGTTCCTTTGGCCCCAGGGATGAGGGCAGGATCATCCCATTTAGCCAGTCCTGTAGACCAAGGAGAAGTTGTGAGATCCCTAGCCTAGGAGTGACTCAAAGTTTACCAGTGACTCATATCTGCTGTTCTATTGTCCCTGTGCCCATTTCCCTGGCCCCAGTTCACATCTTCTGTTCTGGATGTGTCTGTCCATCTTTATCCTGTTCACATGCTTACCCTTGGCACACGTGGCTCTTGTGTTGTCTTTGTTGTCAGTCATGAATCCTAGAAACAGAGACTCTAAAGGGTGTCCTTTAGGTCAGTGGTGCAAAGTCATAAAATCATGTTGGAAGAGACCTCCAAGATCATTGGATTCAACCATTAATCTAATACTGTCATTTTCTAATCCAATCTAATCTAATCTAATCTAATCTAATCTAATCTAATCTAATCCTGTGCCATTTTCCTCTGATACTCCTTCCAGCTGTTTTCAGTGGAGAACCTGCCATAGCCAGATATGGTTTCTAGCTATGCAGAAAGTGCCAGTGGTTCTCTCATGAATGAAACCCTCCAATTTCCCATCAAACACATAGAACCTTCTTGCACCCATGGTGTCCTTTAATTGGAAATTCTGCAGCCATCTGTTTCTTTTTAGTTGGTTTGAATGTGTTTCTTTGTAGTGTTGTTTGATGGTCATCAAATTTGTACTGGAAAAGACAGTAAAAAAAAAAAAAATTCCTACCTAACCTCTAATTTTCATAAATGGCTTTATGGTCTCCAGTCACATCCTCACTTCAGTAGCCTTTTCTCTGGACAGAGATGTCTAACCCCCTCAGTCGTGCCTCTTCATTGCCTCTTCTAGTTCCTGTGGAAGAAGCAGAATTGCACACACATTTCAAGATATGGGCAAGCCATAGGTTTGTGGGGGGGCATAATGACATTCTCCTCAGGAAATTCTAGCATGCACTTTACCTCCTCCATGGCTGCTGGATGCCAAGGTCCCATTTTCATGGACTGTCTCTTATATCCAAAGGGATCACTCTTGAGTTGCAGTGGTCAGCTCAGAATCTGTATGTCCCTTCCAGCTAGCATCCTCCTTTGAGTTTCTGGGCAGCCACGTCTTTGAGTTTGCATTCTTAGCCAAGGGACATCTGTCTATCAAAAGAGGCATGTGAGGTATTACCCTTGGGCCCTGGCAGCTCCACAGGTAAGGTGTGCTCAGGTGTTGCACATAGAGGAGATGCTGCACTTCATAAAACAGTGAGTTTCATGGGGAGTATGATGTGTCCTTCCTCTGGATCATGCATCTGTAAGCTCCATCCCACTCACAGAAGGTGGAGGCCAGTGTGTTTTGTTTTGTGATCCACCACTGGGTTCTGCCAGCCTGTATCTCCCAGAGATATGGAAGCCCTCTGGGGAGACAGAATGATTCTTCTGGGATTTTTTAAGTAAATCTGTTACATACTTAACAGTCATTTTACTGTGCCCTCAGGAATTGTTTTACGATTAACATAACCTTCTTTAGTACATCTAACCTTCATTTAGTGAATCAAACTTTATTTTCAGTTGCTTTTGCAAAATTTAATATCTTCTTCTATGCTGTAAATTAAGCTATTGTTAAATGCATGAATGTTTTTATTATTTATTACTTTGCTTTAGCTCTATTATTTCACTCTGTTAATCAGAATTTTTTTCTCAGATACATTTTCATTTGAATGGAGGTTCCAGAATTAGACTTTTCATACTCAAAATAACATTCTTGCTCCTCATGGTTGTGCAAAATTAAGAAAACAAAACATTAATACATGCTTAATAAAATGTAAACTAGCTTTATCTCCTAAGACTGCCAGCACTCTGCACAGTTATTTTTAGTATTCTTATTTGGCACCCTTTCCTGAAGCGTGATCATTTTAATTTTTATTTATTATTTTTCTGCAGAGAAGGAGCACGTAGGTACCAGACAAGTGAATTTGTCAACAGGTTGGACAAGCATTGAAGCTATTGCCTCAAGATGAGTCTCTTTTTTGCACGGGAGGTGTTATTTTGGAATAATTTTAGGATATTTTCTACAATGATGGACTGATGTGGGTTGAAAGGGACCTTAAACATCATCCAGCTCCAAGCCCCCTGCCATGGGCAGGGACACCTTCCACTAGACCAGGTTGCTCCAGGTCCCTTGCAGCCTGGCATTGAACACTTCCAGGATTAGGGCATCCACAGCTTCTCTGGGAAACCTGTTCCTATGTCTCACTACCCTCATAGTAAAGAATTTCTTCCTTATATCCAATTTAAACCTGCCCTGTTTCCATATAAGCCCATTGCTCCTTGTCCTGTCACTGGTAAAAACTGTATCTCTACATTTCTTATAAGCCACCTTTATATACTTAGAATCTCTGAATCACAGAATCACTAAGGTTGGAAAAGATTTCCAAGACTATTGAGTCCAACCATTGACCAAACATCACCTTATCAACTAAGCCCTAGCACTGGGTGCTATGTCCAGTCATTCCTTCAACACTTCCAGGGATGGTGATTCCACTGTTCCCTGGGCAGCCCATTCCAAGGCTTAACTATCATTTCAGTGAAGAAATTCTTCCTGATGTCCACTCTTAACCTCCCCTGGCACAGCTTGTGGCCATTTCCTCTCATCCTTTACTTGTTGCCTGTGAGATGAGGCTGATCCCCAGCTGGCTGCAGCCTCCTTTCAGGTACTTGTGGGGATTGATAAGGTCCCCCTGACCCTCCTTTTCTCCAGGCTGAGCAGTCCCAGCTGCCTCGGCAGCTCCTCACAGGACTTGTGCTGCAGACCCTTCCCCAGCTCTGTCACCCTTCTCTGGACATGCTCCACCACCTCAATGCCCTTCTTGAGCTGAGAGACCCAGAACTGGACACGGAATTTGAGGTGTTGTCTCACCAGTGCCAAGTACAGGGGGATAATCCCTGCCCTGTGCTGCTGGACACACTATTGCTGATCCAACACCCAGAGTCTTTCCCCCACCTGCTAGGGAGCTCACCTGCTCAAAAAAGGAGATCAGGTTGGTCCAGCAGAACCTGCCTTTTATGAACCCATCCTGGCTCAGACTGCTCCCCTGGTTGTCCCGTATGTGCCATGGGATCACACTTGGGATAATCTGCTTTATAACCTCTTTGGGCAGTTAGTTCCTCTGATCTTCCTTCAGATCCTTCTTGTGGATGCCCATCACATTGTCTGTCTTCCAGTCACCTCTCTGGTTAACCAGGGCTGGTTATAAATCAAGGAGAGTGGCTTGGTGAGCTCTGCCACCAGCTTGCTCAGGACCGTGACCTTAAACGCTACCAGAAGGTCTTTCCAGAGCCTTCTCCAGGCTGAGCAACCACGGCTGAGAGAGGTCTTTGTAGGAGAGGTGCTTCATCCCTTTGATCATCTTTTATGGCCTCTTCTGGACTCCTTTCAACATGTCCATGTCTGTCCTGTGGTGAGGACCCCACAGCTGGATGCAGGACTCCAGGTGGGGTCTTGCCAGACCAGAGCAAAGGGGCAAAATTCCCTCGCTCACCCTGCTGCCAGTCCTGCTTTTGGATGCAGCTTATGACATGTTTGACTTCCTGGGCTGCAGCTGCTCGTTGTTAGCTCTTGTCCGATTTTCTGTCCACCTGTATCCCCAAGATTTTTACCAAAGGGCTGCTCTTAGCCTCTTCATTCCCCAGCCTGTACTGGTCCTGGTGATTGCCTTGACCCCTGTGCAGGACCTGCACTTCACCTTGTTGAATTTCATGAGTTTCACATTCCTCTCCTCAATCCTGTCAAGGTCTCTCTGTCTGGCATCTCTTCCCTTTAGCCTAGCAACCTTGATACCTTGACTTGGTGTCATCTGTGAGCTTGCAGAGAGTGCACTCAGTCCTGCCATCTGTGTCATTGATGAAGATATGAAATAGTATTGGTCCCAGATCCTTGGGGGACACCACTGGTTCAAGGTTTCCACTTTGACATTGAACTGTTGACTGTAACTCTTTGGATCCAGTTATCACACATCTCATAGTGACCCATTCTATGCCATATTTTCAAGACAGAAGAATCCAGTGAAATTCCAGTATGCTGGAAATGAAACCAGTGTCATTATAGAAAATAACAAAAATTGACAGCTGTTGCTATTTTCACACTGGATTTATATTTTGACCTCTTGAGCAGTAGTCACAGTTTGCATTGTGTTCTAGGCATTTCTGAGTTTGCTGCATAAGACTGTGCTTGGTGCCAAACCTCCCTTGGCAGGGCAGGTCTCAGTCCTTCCTGGCCATGCCCAATGGCTGCTGGTGGTTGATGGGCTATCCCAGGCCTTGTGAAGAGGTCTGCAGAGAACTGGGAGGTGTGTGCTCCTACCCTGGGGTCTCTGTGTGCAGTGACCTGCATGAAAGTAACCTGCATGAGTCCTGCTCCTTGATTAATTCACTTCCCAGCCTGAGTTCACAGCCCCTGCATCCACCAGTGATGTAGTTGTTGATGTTATTTTGTAGTGATTTTCTGTCTGTAGGAGACAGAAAAAAATCTTTATTTGAAAACTACATTTGTATACCTTAGTATATTTATTATTAAAAAAACATTTACTTAATATTGAAGATTTGCTAGTCATGACAATATTCACACCCAAGATACTAGCGAGAAATGTTTTCCATCTTGGTGTTCAACCATTTTGGCATCCCAATCCCTTTGCTTGCAGAGTCATTTTCCCTTTTACAGCAATGTCACGTTCCAGGTATGTATCAAAAGACTCTGACATGCAGCCTGAACCCTGACCTGTTTTTTCATTGCTGTCCAATACTGAAAATTATGCCCTTCCCCTTCCTTCCCTCTCTTTCTCCGTCATGCCTTAGAGTAAAATGCCAGGGTTCAAGCATGAAATCAGGTAATTAGCCATTGGGGAATGCTGTACTTCAGGTTGTCTGATTGCAGTATTTGGGACAAAACTTAATGTGTTCAAGATCCTACACAATTGTTAAAATCTATTACATTTCTGGAAAATTTCCCTGCATTTTACAAAATGAGTGAGATTGAGACAGGAGTTAAAAATATTTGGGACCATCATTCATTGAGCAGTTATATATGTGTGTATATATACACACACACACACATACTGCTCTGCTTCTTAGAGATCTTTACCCATGAAGAAGGATCCATCAGTTATTATTCCAGCTTATTCTCAGGACACTTTTCAGCATCTGTAATGAGTTAGAAAACAGCTGTGTTTGCTTTGCCACCCTGGTTCCTCCCTCCAGTGCTAGTCCATCCCTTTGTAGAAGTGGGAAGAGAAAAAACAGTATGGGAACAGAGAGCTATTGAATTGCAGAGAACCAGACTCAGTTTAATTCTCACATCTGACTTCTGAGTCCCTGCCTTTGCGTACCAAATGCCTTGGATTTCATGTAAGATTTTGGATGTGATTGCTACATTTCAGAAAATGACTTAAAGAGTAGTCACTGGGTACTTTAAACAGTTCCCAAATGAAGAATACAAGAGGTTTGTGCTTAAGAACATCTGTAGTGAGATTAAAGCAGGAATTCCACTGTCTCCTTACTTCAAACTTGCATGGACTAGTGGGAATTGGCTTTGTCTATGGTAAACAAACCATAAAGGAGATAATGTTAGCTCTTATTCTTAAATGACACTGATGCTGGGAGCCTTCAGCTGTCCCTTCTGCTCTGTGGCCCCAGAGAGGGCTGACTGGACCTTAGCTGGTGTTTAACCTTCTCAAGCAGACTGGAGCCATTCGTCATTCACAGGTCTGGCCAAGCCCTCAAATACCACCCCAGAAACTTGGTTCCCATTTCCTCTGTTTCTTTCGCCATCTAGGAAAGTTTATTTCCTCAAACCCACACCCTAATGTGTAAATGCTCTCCTGAGCCAAGGACAAACACTCAGCCTGCTTTCTAAGAGGTAAAACCTGAGTGCTTCTCATTGGAAATGGACTTATTTCCAGTTCGGTTACCTGGGAGAATTGCTCCACATGACAGCCTGGGAAGGAGAGAACCTTTCTGTGTCCTTCAAGAAAAGAGGAGCTGGGCCTCATAAGCTTCTGACTGCCTGTGCAGGACAGTGCAGGCTTTGGGAAGGAGAATTACTTGGAGCTGGGGAGAAGGAGGAGCAGGATCCATTTTGAATGCCATGTGGGGATGCCTGTTGAGTGTGTGTTGCTCGCAGGAGACTTCAACAGGGCTTACAGGAGAATATGGAGGGGTTTGGGCAATAAGCCAAGCCAAGCTGGGTTGTATGAATTGCAAACAGAAAATAGCAATTTGCAATGCCTCATAACTCAGTTGAACCTGTGAAGTGCTTCACAGGGCCAGGGAAAGGTTAACCCTTCCACAGCACATCTCAGGTCCTTATCAAAATCACAGATCCCTAAGAACCCTTCAGAGACATTTGCAGGGATCTGTAGTGATGAGAAGGGTTAGGTGTAACTTGCTCATTGTAGAGGCTCACACAGCAGGCTTTTATTTCATAGATGTTAAAATCAGAAGGCAGATTCGTGATTCTCTCATCTAGCCATAACAGTTGCTATACTGAGCCTAATAATGTGTGCATCAATTCTCTTACATATTTTAGTAAAGTCTTCACTGTCTAAGTGGCAGAAACCCCTGCCTCAGTCAGTGGTTGATTATGTTTCTTGAAATATCACTATTTCTGGCTTTTTTGTTACTGCATATTCAGTGGTTGGAATAAGTATGGAGTGGGTATCCCTTTCAAAAAGGGAAGTTCCAGTTTGTGGTTGGCTGCATGTTATTTCCCTGGCTGACTTCTCTGGGAAGAAGATGGTAATTGTCATTCCAGGGTTGCTGGAAAGCTGCAGTGAGACCTGTGTGCAGTTATCACTCTGGCTTCTTTGGTGTGGGGGACGTGGGTGGTGTCCCTGTGGAATACAGGGAGCAGTGACATTGCTGTTGCTGCTGCTGTGCCTTCAGAGCTGAGCTAATACTTGCAGGTTGCCACCATGGCATGAGTCAAAGTTGGGTTAAATTAGGATCACCTTACGTGTTACAATCTTCTGTTTCACATAGGAAATGTTGATTCTGGATGTTTATCTAGAATAGCACCAGTGTAACTGGCTGAATTAGCAACCAAAGGCCAAAGTGTGACAGAAATACGAGGCTGTAAAAGAAGTCAGCGGGTGGGGATTGGGAGTGGGCTCTGCCTCCATTAGATCAGCTGTAAAACATCATCAGCTATTTTCCTATTGAAGAAGAGGTTTCAGTTAATGAATTGATGTGTGTGGGAATTAATGCTGGATGAGTCCCCCTGGGGCTTTCGTGATGAGGGTCAAATAAAATATTAATGGAATTAAAACAAACAATCCCCTGATTTTCCTAAGTACCTTCCGGATGGGTTTCTCTAAGCATTGGTCAGGGAAGATGTGGAGCCCCAGGAGAGACAGGCCAGTGTCATTACTTCCATTTCATGGTAAGGGAGATGAAGGCAGTGGAAAGCAGTGACCTTGGGGCTACATAGGCCAGCAACAGGGCTGTACAGGAGGTCTGAAGAGTTCTGTCAGGTGTTTTTCCTCTGATCTCTGTTTTCAGCTCCCTTCTCCAAGAAATGGAAACCATCCATACTGCTCCTGCACTGCTTGTCTGGAAGCTGATCTTTGCAGGTGTGGGATGGTCTTCAGGAGCCCCAAATCCATAGGCTTCTTATTCACAAAATTTCTCTGTGCTTCCAGATGAGAGAATAAAACCCAGTAGTTGTGGCTTTTTTTCTCCTGGTGCCTCTTCCATGGGACATATTCCTTTGTCTTTCAGATTGTCTGAGGCTGAGTATAGCAACTCAAATGACAGGCTTAGGAAGGATAAAGTCTTTTTGGTTATGTGTCTGCAGTGCAGAGCAGTGCTAAAGGTCTTTAGCTTGCTGGATTCAAGCAAGCTAACTTCAGGAGCCGAATAATTTCCTCCAGTTCCCAGGCTAACAAAACCATGGTACTTCCATACTCTAGAGTAGGAACTGTGTGATACAACAGGGTGTTAAATACTTACAGTAAAATGCTTTTGGACATGGCACAAAGCTGTAAATTGTTCTGGAGGGATCTCAGAAATCTTCCCACTGCTGCAAAGTGTAAGGATGTGCCCTGTGTCGTACTCTCTGGATATGACTTGGTCTGGTACACTGAGAAACATCCTGTGTGTAGAGGAGGAGGAGGAGGCCCTGACAAGCACTCCAGGCTAAACAGAGCTGATGATTGTGTCGTGCAAAAGCAAAGCTAAATGTGTTTTCTCACACCTACTTTTGTACTTGGGGCATGGAACAGCCCAAACAAGACTCGTCACATTTTCTGTACAACGTGGTGGTGCATGAGTGCGTGTGGATGTGCTCTGGAGAGGGCTGGGATGTAGAGTGCCCTTCAGCAAAGGCCACTTTGCTGAATGACAAATGACACAGGGCTAACAAATGACGGCACATGGCCAGGTAAGGGTGGTGTAACTTTCTGCACTGACAACAAGTACAAAGACAAACTAAAGTCGGAGAAATTGTAATTGGGAACATTGTAAAGCACTTTCCTGTTATTTTTTTCCTGAGGAAAGGAAAATACTAAAATTATTCCAGAAGACAGATAACATTCTGATAGTCATGCCTTCTTGCATCCTCCAAAGCAGCATTATTGAGTTCCAAATAATAGAATTAGATAATCACAGAATGGTTTGGATTAGAAGGAGCCTTAAAGATCACCTACTCCCAACACCCCTGCCATGGACAGGGACATCTTCCACAAGACCAGGTTATTCAAAACCCCATCCAGCCTGGCCTTGAACATAGCCAGGGTTGGGGCATCCATGGCTTCTCTGGGAAACCTTTTCCAGTGCCTCATCACTCTCAGAGTAAAGAGTTTATTCCTAATATCTAATCTAAATCATCCCTCTTTCAGTTTGAAGCCACTGAAAATGGATACCTCATATCGTGCACATATCACTTGTAGAAACTGAAAATCAGATATGGCAGTGGGCAAATCCTTTCCCACACTGATGGGAGAGTTTATTGCATTCTTGGTAAACATCCTTGAGTCTCTAAATAAGGAAACAATAATAATTTTGTCATATTTCTATAGAAAACCACAAAAGGTTTTTTGTAGTCTGCTCCCCACTCACCTGCTTGTCTGCCTTTCAGGATTCAGCGGGATCTTACTGCGTGGCTGGTGTAGCCAGTCCTTCCCTCCAGAAGAACTGCCCATCTCCATCTCCTCAGAAACAGCCAAAGAGGGTTACACAGTCATAAAAATTTATGTTTTCATCAAACCGGGCCAAGGAGAATGGGGGTCCTACACCCAAAAGAATGAAGACGCGACAGAACAAGGACTCAGTACGTGAGGTGGGAGAGGGAGGTGGGACACGGGAGCCAAGCTGGAGGTGTGGGTCGGATCTGAGGCTCCCTGCAAAGCTAGTGGGCATGAGTTTGGCACAGTGGAGTGCAAGGGGTTCAGGGGCTTTGGGGGGCTGGGCACAGAGCAGCAGAGGTGGGAGATGCACAGCAGCACTGACACAGTGATGCCTCTCTTAGATGTCAATGCGGAGTGGACGGAAGAAAGAGACTCCGGGGCCCCGAGAGGAGCTCAGGTCACGGGGCCGAGCTTCCCCTGGTGGCGTCAGCACGTCCAGCAGTGATGGCAAGGCTGAGAAATCCCGACAGGCCACAAAGGTAATATCAGCTGGAACACAGTGTGGGGGGCCCAAGGACTACCCAGAGTTGGTGGGATCCATTTGAGAATCCAGGGACCAGAAGAGATCCACTAAGGAACCCTTGCTGGGGTAGCTTCCTGAAACGGGCAGAATCCCTCTTTGCTCTCATCCTCACCATCTTGCGCTTTCCTAAGAACTGATGTCCAGTCTCACCAGGCCCTTGTAGTGCTAATTTTTGTCGTATACTGGGTCTGTGTTGCTCTGCTAGTGTCATCAACACGTGTCGTGGTGGCTGTGTCTCACCTGCTGCACTCTGTGAAGACCTGTCAGGTTGGAAGATGTCCCCATGACCTTCCACCTCTCTCTGTTCTCCCTGTCTCCCTGCAGAAAGGCCGGTTGGAAGAATCCTGTACCCCCAAGAGCAGCAAGCAGGGCCGAACAGAAGAGATCTCAGAGAGTGAAGGGGAGGACACCAATGCTCCCAAAAAAACCAAAACTGAGGTGAGCTCTCCCTGCTGTGATTGCTGCCATGTGCCCAGTCCAGAGCAAAGGAGTCTCCAGTTCCCTGTCTGTGCTGCTCTTCCCTGCCCAGCTTGAGGTTCCTGCTGCTTGGGAGCCCTGACACCTTGGGTTTTAGCTCTCCCAACCTGAATGGCATCCACCTGGCTACAAAAATGCCACAAGGAGTGATGAGCAGATGGAGACTCTCTGTCTCATTTGCTGTGCCATTGGAAACTGGGGATGTGCCCTGCCTTTCCCAGCTTAGTGGCAAGAGTCTGGCTCCATGCACAGCCACAGGTTGGGTCAGAGTCAGTCCCTTCTGATCCGCAGAGCAGTGTGAAATGGAGGTGCTTAAGTCATGATGGGTTCCAGGTGACAGTCATGCAGAACCTGCTCATGCACACACAGAGTCATGGCAGGGCTTTTCTGAAACACTGACAACACCAGGATGGATTGATGGGTGGGTGGTTGGAAGACTCCAGCTCTTGTGCTTTTCCATTCCCTGTTAGCCTGTTCAGAAACTGGCAGCTAAGGCCTGCAAAACATGGGGATGCTTGTTCATGTGAAGATGTCATTATAATTCAGCCACCTTGGTTACACTTGTGTAATTTCTCCACATGGACAGTCTGTTCAGCTCAACAGTGGTATTTTTCCAGCTTAGCCTCTCTTACTTAGAGTGTCTCTTGTTAGTTACCCTTACCCATGATGACTGCTTAATTATCAATGCACATTGTTTGAGGCAGCAGGTAGTGGGGAGGAGCAGGGATTGGGAAGCACAGAAGGAACTCCTGGAAGCAAGGAGTGGAAGGAACAGTGAGAAGGGTCTGGGGGGAGCTGGTCTCCTTTACCAGGGAGAGCTCTGCAGGGGCAAGAAGAGCAATTTTGAGTCTGGGGCCTGTGCTGGGACTGCTGTGTTGTGTGCTGCTTCATGCCACCATTGATACCCTGTCCTGGCTAACAGCCCATCACCCGTGTTGTATCTCAGCCCTGTGTGTAACAGTTCCCTGTCCCTCCTTCACTGCCTCCTTACACAAGGTACCCATTGTTACCTCCCTCCATCCAGGGAATGCTCATGAAGGACCTGAGAGCACTGAAAAGGAGGCAGGAGGACTGATGTTCTGTATACCTTGCCAGATAATGTCTCCTTTCCTCTGTGAGGTTTTCTAGTGCTGGGGTTGGCAGAGAAAGGTCAGAAAGCAAGTTCCCTGGGAGCTGGAAGTGTGTCTGGGAGGCCTCATAATGCCCCTTTCCTCCTCCTTCCTGCTCCAGGAGCTGCCCTGTCCTCCATCCCCATCCGATGTTG
The DNA here is from genome assembly GCF_903797595.1 of Erithacus rubecula. Lineage (NCBI taxonomy): Eukaryota > Metazoa > Chordata > Aves > Passeriformes > Muscicapidae > Erithacus > Erithacus rubecula. The sequence goes on from NC_136658.1 coordinate 26,350,996, forward strand.
ACAGCCTTGATGGCCACAGCTTCAACGATGAGATGAGCAGCGACCCGCGGGACATAGACCAGGATAACAGGAGCACCTCGCCCAGTGTCTACAGCCCTGGGAGTGTGGAGAACGACTCCGACTCGTCTTCTGTGCTGTCCCAGGGGCCGTCTCACCCCTACCACCACCCCCCTCTGTTCCCTGAGAGCCCGCCGGTAGCTCCCCCTCCCGACAGCCTGGCCCGTCCACCAGAGCCTGGCTTTGGGCTCCCGGGCGAGGTGCACCCCCAGGGCCCCCCCGCAGGAAGTTACCATTCCCAGCTGGAGGGACAGCCCTCACGCATCTTCCAGGCTCAAGCCCCACAGACACCTGCCTCCTCCTCCTCCTCCTCCTCTTCCTCCTCCTCCTCTTCCTCCTCCTCTGCTGTTGCTGCCCCTTCTGCTCCCCCTTCCTCCTCCTCATCCTCTTCCTCCTCTTCCTCTTCCTCCCACACTTCCCTTTATCCTACGGCCAATGTGGTCCAGGTTGGGGCCAAAATTGCCAGTGGAGTGGGGGGGCTCCCAGCACCGGGGGCTCGCGAGCAGACCCTCAGTGCCAAGCACAATCCGCCCCCCACCACCCCAATCTCCCTGGCCTCGGTAGGAGGAGGGCTGCCCCCCCAGAAGACGCCCCCAGCCAACCCCCCAGCTGCCCCCCCGGCCTCAGCCCCTTCCTTCCCCCATGTCTCCTCCAACCTGCCTCCTCCGCCTGCCCTGCGCCCCCTCAACAACTCAGTGGCCGCCTCCAGCTCCCCGGGGATGGTGGGGCAGGCCCTGAGCGGCCACCTGCCCTCGCCCCACAGCATGGGGCAGGACAAGGCACCGGCCCTGGCCCCCTCCCGCTACCCCTACGCCCCGCCACCAGTGCCGCCCTCCAGCTCCTCTGCCCAGTACCCCCAGCCCTCCCCAGGACAGCCCCTGCCCAGCTACAGTGCTTCCTACGGGCACTCCTTCCCCCCGCCCAGCAGCCTGTCTGTGTCCAGCCAGCCCCCCAAGTACACCCAGCCCTCCCTGCCCTCGCAGCCCGTCTGGAGCCAGGGGCCACCCCCTTACAGCCGCTCCCTGGGCAATGCTGGCTCCCACCCCACTGTCTCTTTCCCTGGCCAGTCCCCCCATCACCAGCAGCCTCCCCAGCAGCACCACCACGGTCACGGGAGCAGCGGGGGCATCTCCCCAGCAGCCACAGCACCTCCCCAGCCCCCTGGGGGCTACCCCCACGGCCTGGAGTCCAACAGCCATCACCCTTCCCATCCCACCTACGGGCTGCGCCTCTACCCTCCACACAGCCAGGCCACCTACAGCCAGGCTCCCTCTGCCACTGTGGCCACTGCCCCCTCTTCCTCCTCCTCATCCTCATCCTCTTCCTCTTCTTCATCCTCCTCTGCTGCCTCTTCCCAGGGAAGCTATGCCAGCATGTGCACGCACCCGCCAGGGCAGAGTCCTGCCACCTACACCTTCCCTCCGCCACCACCCCCCTCCCCTGCTCATGGGGCTGGCCCTCCAGTCACCTCTGCTGCCACCACCCTCTCCACCGTCATTGCCACCATGGCCTCCCCCTCTGCAGCCCCCTACAAGACGGTCTCGCCCCCGGTACCCCCGTCAGCTGTGGCCCCATATGGGAAACGGGCAGCCTCCCCTGTCCCCACCTTCCAGCCTCCGGCCCCCTACAAGCCGGGCTCACCCCCCACTTCCTCAGCTGCCCCTTTCCGTGCGGCCACCCCTCCTGGCTACCGGGTGGCCTCTTCCCCTGTGACAGGGGGCTACAAAGCCCCCTCGCCCGCCCCCTCTGCCCCACCGCCCTTGCCAGGGAGCATGGCTGCCCCGGCTCCGCCGCCACCCCCGCTCCCGCTCAGCGCTGCTCAGATCAAGCAGGAGCCGTCAGAGGAGTACGAGCCCCCGGAGAGCCCCGTGCCACCTGCTCGCAGCCCCTCGCCGCCCCCCAAGGTGGTGGATGTGCCGAGCCACGCCAGCCAGTCCGCCAGGTGAGGGGAGGATTTCTCCAAAGGATGGGGAGGGACGTATGGGGCAGGGAAGAGGAAATTTCCCCAAGCCTGATGTGCAGCTATGCCATTTAGCCTTTTTTGTGACGCTTTTCACATTCCCACAGTGCCTGTCCCTGTCCCCATTTCTGCTCACCAGCCCTGTTGGCACTGATAGGCTTCACCTCTCATCCCCAGATTCAACAAACACTTGGATCGTGGCTTCAACTCCTGTTCCCGCACAGACCTGTACTTTGTGCCCCTTGATGGCTCCAAGCTGGCCAAGAAAAGAGCAGACTTGGTGGAGAAAGTGCGTCGAGAGGCAGAGCAGAAGGCCCGTGAAGAGAAGGAGCGGGAACGGGAACGTGAGCGGGAAAAGGAGCGGGAGCGGGAGAAGGAGCGGGAGCTGGAGAGGAGTGTGGTAGGTGTGGGGGTCCCGCTGCCACAGCGCAGCCGGGGCGGATGCTCACGGGCCCCCTCGGCCGCTCCCCGCTGGGACCCTGAAGCCAGTCTCTCTGCTCTTTTGCAGAAGATGGCCCAGGAGGGCCGTCCGGTCGAGTGCTCGTCCCTCGGGCCGGTTCCCCACCGCCCCTCCTTCGAGCAGGGCAGTGCTGTAGCAACTGTTCCCCCATACCTGGGCCCTGACACCCCGGCTCTGCGCACCCTTAGCGAGTACGCCCGGCCCCACGTCATGTCCCCCAGCAACCGCAACCACCCTTTCTACGTGCCCCTGGGCGCCGTCGACCCGGGCCTGCTGGGCTACAACGTGCCGGCCATCTACAGCAGCGATCCGGCCACGCGGGAGCGGGAGCTGCGGGAGCGGGAGGCCCGCGAACGAGACCTGAGGGACCGGGACCTGCGGGAGCGTCTCAAGCCTGGCTTTGAAGTCAAACCGGCCGAGTTGGAGCAGCTCCATGCCGTGCCAGCTGCTGCCATGGATCCGTTCCCACGCCACGGCGGGCTGAGTCTGCAGACAGCCCCCGGCCTTCATCCCGCTTTTCCCTTCCACCCAGGGCTGGGCCACTTGGAGCGGGAGAGGCTGGCGCTGGCAGCTGGCCCGACCCTTCGTCCCGACATGTCCTACGCCGAGCGCTTGGCGGCCGAACGCCAGCACGCCGAGCGGGTGGCTGCTCTCAGCAATGACCCTCTGGCCCGGCTGCAGATGCTCAATGTGACGCCTCATCATCATCAGCATTCCCACATCCACTCCCATCTCCACCTCCACCAGCAGGATGCCATACACGCAGGTAAGGCCTGCATGGTGATGGTGCCCTACTGTGCCTTCCTTGCATTCCCTCCCTCTGGCTCTGGGGAACCCTAAAAGCTGACAAGACTAAATTTTGAGGCCATAGATCTTCAGGCAGTCAGTGGGGTCTGGTGTGAGCCAGAGACACTGGCTCTGAGCAGCTGCAACTGCTCAGAGATGGCACAAGGTACAAATTAATGTCCATTTTCCCTGTGATCCATGTCTGGGCACCTTACTGTGGCTGTGAGTCCAAACCACTGGAAAGATAATCTGTCCTGGATAAGACCTGGAAAAGAAAGCAGCCAGTACAAGTATGCATATGAATGGCTGTCAGGTTGACAGATAGTCATGATACAGTTTGCAGACCTGATTGCAGAGCAGGTCCTTGCAGAACCCTACTAAAGTTTTAAGGAACTGTACTCCTAAGGAGCAGTATTTCTTCCTGAGGAGTTATAGGGACAGAGTTCTATGAGACTGGTTCACATGAAGTTCAATGCAGGCAAAAAGAGTAACACCCAGAAGGAGATGACATTGTGAAATTAGCTGTGAAATCATCCCATCTCTAACACACTCTAACCCTCTCTCTCCGTATCTGTTTTGTGATGCCTTGTGCCTGTCTCTATGTCACCTGCTGCAAAGCCTGGGACAATTATCCTGTGGTATCTTTTCTTCCCAGCCTCGGCCTCGGTTCACCCTCTAATCGACCCCCTCGCCTCGGGATCACACCTCACCCGGATACCATACCCAGCTGGAACCATCCCCAACCCTCTGCTGCCTCACCCTCTCCATGAAAATGAAGTGCTGCGCCACCAGCTCTTTGGTAAGGAAGCTCACAGGGACTGCTGTTCTCCTGCAGAGAGCATCAGCAGCGTTCCGAGGGGCAGGGCGTCCTGAGGGGTCACAGGTCTGTGAAATGGAGCGTAGGACAGGCGCACGCTGTCAGGATGAGCTGTCCTGCACACGGGCAGGGATGGGAATGGGGGTGCAGCAGGGCACCGTGGGGCCTCGGATGGAGCATTAACTCGGCTCTTCTGTGTCCCCTTTGGCTGCAGCCGCCCCCTACAGGGACCTGCCGGGCTCCCTGTCGGCGCCCATGTCGGCGGCGCACCAGCTGCAGGCCATGCACGCACAGTCGGCTGAGCTGCAGCGCCTGGCTCTGGAGCAGCAGCAGTGGCTGCACGCCCACCACCCTCTGCACGGCGTGCCGCTCCCCACGCAGGAGGACTACTACAGGTGCGTGCAGCAGTGTTCCCACAGGAACAGCCCTGGCGTGGGGCTGGCACAGGGACAGGGAAGCATTGCCCCACTGGAGGGGTGGCTGTACCCAAGCCCACACTGGGAACGGGGATGCTTTGCCATGGAAGGTCATACTTGGCAAGTGGCTATTCAGTGGCTAATCCCTTATGAGGTCTGAGCTCCTCCCCTCTGAAGGGGGAGATAATTTATATGTGTTTCACACATCTTAATGCAGTTACGACTAACCAATACCCCTGCCAAAATACAAAGCATTTTGTAAGGATTTGATGATTTTGCCAAGACAAGGCATTCACTAGTGCATGGGGAGGCACACTGGGAAAGAGAGAGGTGCGATGTTACATGTTTTCAATAGTATCTCCTACTTTAAGGATCTACAAAACCTCCCAAGCCAGCCATGTTGTGTGGGTCTAGATGAACAAAGGCAGGGGAAGGTAGTAAATTGCCTTTTTCCCTTTCACTATCACCTTGTTCTCTTTTTTATCCTAGCCACCTGAAGAAGGAAAGTGACAAACCCCTTTAAATGGACTTCTACTGTCAGTGTGACATCATCATGTCTTTCTCTCAAGAGGAGAAATCAATCAATCAACCAAATCCTGGGGGAGGGGAAGCTGCAAAGTGACACATCCTGATCCCACCATGCAGTAGAGTACAAGAGAAGATGACAAAAAAGTATGGGATGGCATCCTGGGAAAAGTGGAGGAAAGAAAATGGGGAGGGCCTGAAACAACACTAATGGACCTGAAGCGATCGGTACGTGATTTCAGCTGAGCTCTGAAGAAAAGAGAATCGGCACTGCACAGAGCTCAGAAAGACAAAGACTGATGTGAATTCAGGGTGGCAGCAGTTCCATCCTTTGTTTTGGGGGAACAGTTGCATTAAATAAAAAGTGCAGAGTGTTGCAGGACTTCATGTGCAGGATACTCCTGCCTTTTCGGGTTCTGCAAGGAGGAGGTGCAGCCAAGAAATAACTGCAAACCCACAAGAGCCTTTTTTCAAGATGCCTCCTCAACACCCCACCCCTCTTTAGGTGTAAGATACTGCTTATCGATACAGAAAAGCAACATGGAACTTTTTCAGATAAGCCAGAGCAGCTTCCCATTCTCCCAACATCCCTTCAGATGCAAACAAAGTGTTCCAGGCCCCTTCCTGAGCATCCTCTCCTGCCTGTGGAGGGTCTGGTCCCAGCCATCAGGGTGCAAAGCACCGCAGGACTGTTTGCAGGACATGGCTGTGCTTTCCCCAGCTGATGGGAAGGGGCACGGCCATGAGGTGCGAAGCACCAGCAGACTGTTTTGGAGGCTGCCATCACCACCCTGACCCTCTGAGCCCCTGGGGAGAGCTGGCGTGGCCGAGCGGTAGCACTGCGTCCTGGGACTGTCTGTGAGATGGTGGCTGCCCCTTTCCCCTCACCCATCCTAATTGATGTACTTTAACTCATGCACATCCTATTAGACGTGGCAGTTTTATGTAGCAACTTGTGACTCCCTTGCCCCCGCGTGCGTGTTCTGATTTCACAGTTGTATCTCTCGATTGGTCCCCCATATATATATATATTTACTTAACCATTAAAGGAAAAAACAACCAACAACCCAGCTATGGAAAAGAAAAAAAACCACACCACCCAAACGACGTTCCCCACGCACTCCCGAGCCTTGACACACATTCTAATAATTTATATATATAAATATATATATGAAGCTCTTAAAAAAGAAAAAAAAAAGAAAAAAAAAACCCTTCCAGAAACGGGCCTCCGGTGTGTTCATTTCTTTTCACTGGGGTCAGGACGGACGGGAAGGGCAGAAATATTCCCGGGTTTTTCGCACGGGTGGAAACCGGGAGAGGCTGGAAGTGGGCACCGCCTCGGGAAAGGCGCGGGGGAACCGCTGGGCTGGAGCCCCACCACGGCGGGGAGGGGCGGGGCGTGCGCGCCGCGGGCCAATGAGAAGCGAGAAATCTGCATACGGCCCTGGCGGCGCGGCGGGACCCGTTCGGCGGCGGCGGAAGCCGCCGGTGTCGGCGCGGAGAGGGGCAGGCGGGTGGCACCACGCTGGAGACCCGCGTGGGAGATGGCTGAGAGGAAGAGCGAAGCTCGCCCTCACCGCGGGGTGGATCGGCCCCGATGGGGGCTCGCAGGGCGGTGATGTGCGGCAGTGATTTCAGCTCTTTTAGAATTTGTCCAGCAGGTTTCCCGCGCTCGCGGGAAGCCGCTCCCACACACTGGTGCAGTAATAGAGAGGGCGGGGTGGCGCATGCGCGCGGAGTCGGGGTGCGGCGGCTGCTCCTGCGGCTCGGCCCGCACCCGCCGGGCCTCATGGCGGCCTCCGCGCAGCCGGCGGCGCCGCCGGCGCTGAGCGCGGAGCAGGCCAAGGGTGAGTGCGGGAGGCTCCGTCTGCCGGGTGGGCCGGTGCCGGGCCCGTGTCGCGTACCTGAATGCGGGAGGCCGGCGGGCGGCTGAGTGCCCGTGTCCCGCAGCGGTGCTGGCGGAGGTGATCAAGGCGTTCGGGGCGCCCGAGAACGCGCAGCGCATGGAGGAGGCCCGGGACAACGCCTGCAATGACATGGGCAAGATGCTGCAGTTCCTCCTGCCCGTGGCCACCCAGATCCAGCAGGACGTGATCAAGGCCTACGGGTTCAGCAGCGACGGCGAAGGTGGGTTGTTCCCCTGGCGGGCGGGACGCTCCGGGCCCGCCGCGGCAGCGGGGCGCCCCGCCCACCCCCTTTCCTTGCAGGCGTCCTCAAGTTCGCCCGGCTGATCAAGTCCTACGAGTCGCAGGACCCGGAGATCGCCAGCATGTCGGGCAAGCTCAAGGCCATGTTCCTGCCGCCCATGACGCTGCCGCCGCACGGGGCCGGCACCGGCGGTGTTGCTGCCTCCTGAGCCCCTGGAGTTCTCCCGGTGCTCCAGCTGGTGCCCTCCTCCCAAGCTGCAGGTCCTGTCAGCCCTGGGAATGGGGCTTGAACCCGGGAAACGCGGACCTGGAAGGAATGGGATGCTTCGTGCCCGTTTGTGTGTCTGCTCGTCAATAAAACGTGTATTGAAAGTGCCCGTGTCTTATGGATGGCCGCGAGCCCAGCAGTGCTGCTGCCTGCTGCAGAGGCAGGTACAGCAGCACTCTCTGCACGACACTTGTGATGCTGTTTTGGGAGGCCCGCTATGTACCATGTTCTGCAAAAAGGTTTGTGCAGAGCCTCAGTGTGAAGCCCAAAGATATGATATCAGAGAGACAGGTATTAAGCACTTTACAAGGGCAAGCATTTTTGGATGTGCTGTTTGAAGCATGCTAGGAAATGTGTCCCTCAACACGATCTAGTGCTGTTCAGCAAGTGCTGTAAGTGCCATTGAGGCCCCTGTCCCCAGCAGGGTCAATGTTAATTTACTCCTGCCTCCTCCAGTGCCAGTGGCTGCCTTGTTTTGTGGCTGAATGTGCAATCCAGCACATTATCCTTAGTGAAAAAGGCAGCAGAGAGATGCGGCAGGGAGTGGCCAAGCGTGGGAGGGCTGGGTTTGCCCCATTTGGCTGCAGCCTGGATTAGAACAACATAAACAACATGAAATGTTTATCTCACCTTTTTTTGGACTGCAGAGGGATCAGCCTAGTGGAACAGCCTTGCTCCTTTGCAATGTTTTCTTTCCAGTGTGATTCAGAAGGATATCGGGTATGTCTGCTTGTAGCCTCCTTTGGCCTTGGAAGCCCTTTGTCCCTGTTGCCCTTGGAAGAATTGAGGGACAATGGGGGGAAAGGGCTGAGAGTGAACGAGCCAGGCCAGGGATAGCAGGGAGCTGCAAGGCAGGTGTGAGGGAGCTGTGTCGGGTTCCGCGTTCTGTCCTCTGTTACAAACCGGGCAGGAATGCAGCCAGCGAGGGCGTGAGCTCAGTGGATGGGAGGCGGGAAGAGAGTCGGTCCCTTCCGTCTCCATCTACCTCTCCGAGCCTGGCCTTAGCCTTCCCCACCCCTCTGACTATTCATTAACTGCCGTCCAGGAAGTGCTTTGCAAATGGTGAGAATTAAACCCGCAGCTTGAGGCCTGAGGTTTGCCTGACCTCGAGCTACCTTCGTAGTCGGCCCGGGAGCGGGCGGAGTTCGGCTTCGCCTGTGCGGATCAGGCTCAGGTGAGTCACGGGAGGTGCTGCACCCGCAGGCACTGCCAGCTGCTGCTCCAGCGCCCGGCGCTCACCGCCATGAGCATCCAGCCCTGCCGGGAGGTGCCAGGACACCCCTCCTCTATCAAGGTCTTTGATCTCTCTCCCAGATCAGTCTGGAGATCCTTTCTTGGTAATTCCAATATTGCTTTATTTTCTTTAGTAGGACCCTCTTGATTGAGGGCTGTGGTGCTTCCTCCACCAGCTCCTGTCAGTCCTCCATCAGTGGGGATCTGAGAGACAAGACCCTGATGCCATCCCGTGGGTGAGTGCTGTGAATGCTAGTTAGGGCAAGAAAACAAGAGCTGTTGGTGAGAAAAATAAAAACATCAGCACTAGGAATCAGGCACAAAAGGGAAAAATCCCCACTTTCTAATTGGAGCTGCCTGTTAGAGGTAGCCAGAGGAGTGGAGCTTGCTGTGCTGTTGCTCCTTCTCGCTTGAATAACCAGCAAGCAGGGTTTGTGATGCCCAGTCCGCTGCAGTTCCTGTGCCACCCTGCAGCTGCAGCATCTCCCAATGGTTTTGCAGAGAGAGATGTCAGCTGCCTGGCCTTTTAAATCCTGGTTAGTCCTTTATTTGCTGCAGTCTTTCTAGCCCTTTGTGAAACAAAGAATGGGACATACAGTCCTCACAGTCAGTCCAAACAGGCATCCTGCTCTGGAGAGTCCCATAGCAGGGTGTCAGGAGATGGGATTCACACTGACATTACTCTCTGGTAGGAGTTTGGGCAACCACAGTGGTCCAGCACTGTCCTGGAGCCCCATGGCCTGATGGAGAGCGTGTGGCTTTGGCCAGTCACAGCAATATGATCCATCTGCCTGTTCCCAGGCAGCCTTTGCTCTGCATTAATCACTAAACTTCAACAGAGTTCTGTACAGAGCAGCAAAACCTCCTGTCTGAAATCATTCCATTGCTGAACTTTAGAAGTAACAAACAAAATGCTCCTCGAAAAGGGCTCCAAATGCTCCAAAAAAGGGCTTTAAATAAGGCTGAAATAATGGAATTAAAAAATCCAACAAAAAAAAAAAAAAAAAAGGGTTTTTTTGAGTGAAGAATTACTAGAGAATAGTAAATGGAAGGTGGGAATAATTAACATCCCGTTCTTACAGCAAAGGGAAGTCATCAGTGTCCAGATCACAGGGGCCTAATCTAAAATACTTGCTGTTCAGTATATTCCCAAGTGACCTGGGAATACAGCTTGGTGAGGTAAGCAAATTGGATGATGGTAGAAAGTTATACAGGATAATAACGTGGGAGTTTACTTGTGAATAATTTCAAAAAGACCTAATGGCACTGAATGAGTGGGCAGTAGAACTGCAGATGAAAAGTCTTATGTAAAGCGATGTTCATAAAAAAAAATAATAAAAATATTGCATATAGAACAATAACTGAACTAATTGTAACCTCTCTGGAGTGAGACACTGATTATAGAAGTCCATGCAATTGTTAACTTAATGCTTGGTTGTGGTGAACATCAGAAATCATAACTGTCCATGACTCACCAGCATTTTGAACACCACAGTTCTGTGCCCAACTCTTCACTCTTATCTCCAAATCAAGGTGCCAGAATTGGAAATGTCTTGAGAGGGACAGCAAAGGTTGTCAGAGGTGTAGAATAGCTCTGTACAAAAAGAGTCCCTTAGTAGGGCTGGAGTTTTCAGCCTGGCAAAAAGTTGAAGATGGATATAAATGTTTCAGGTCTGGTACTACAAGCAGCTTGGAGCAGGGGGCTGAAACAGGAATCACCCACTGATTTTTCTTTCTTTACAACAACCAGGTGTTAAAAAAGAGGCAGGAAGCAGGTTATAAGTGAATCAAATGAGGGGGTGTTTCTGTAAGAGAGAAATGGAACTCTTTGCCAAAGGATGCAAAATTTGTTATGCATTTGACAGTTGACTACAAGTAGCTGCTAATAGAGGCTTAGGAAATATAAGGGCAAAAGAAACTCTATACATAATCTTTCTCTCTACTCTTCCTTTGACAACCATTTTGACCTCTGGATTACCTAGTCCCACCCCCAGCTCACAGCAGAGCTCGCTCCAAAACTGGCTCAGATGGCTCAGGGCCTTGTTTGGGTGAGTCCTGACACTTACCAGGGTGGAGGCTCCTCAGCTGCTCTGGGGACCTGTGGCAAGTGCTGAATCCCCCTTGGGGGGGAGCATGTGTGCAGTTTTTCCTGTACCTAATCAGAATTTCCCTTGCTGCAAGTGATGCCTGTTGCCTCTTGTCCTTTTGTTCTGCCCCACAAAAAAGAGCCTGACTCATCATCTCTAAACCCCCACGGCTCCTTTTAGGTAGTCTCAGACAAGTGTTAAATCCCTCCTTAAGCATCTTGTCTTCAAGCTGAATAAACCCAGCTTGCTCCCTACTATGTTCTTCACTGGCTCTTCACTGCATTAGTGGCATTATGTTGAATCCTTTCTAGTTTTTCAAGGCCTTTTTTTTCTTGCAGCAATCCAGATGTGTGTGCCTTTTAATTAGCTATTTCATTTATCTTCTGCTGTAAATTTGTTACTGTCCTAGCTGTGGCCTGGTTCCATGAGGGATTTACAAGATGAGGTCCTAACACCTGTGTTGTACTGAAAGCCAAACAGTGTAAGAGCAGTCTTTTTGCTGAAATCTCTTGACCTCTTATTTATATTAAAAAGTGTTTCAGTGGCTCAGTTATAGTCTTATTATATTTAGTGGCTCATCTGTTCCATGCTGCAGCAATCTGGGAGAGCGACCTTGAAGATACCACCTGATGGTTTCTGTATGGTGACATTTCTCTCCCTTACTGGTAGTTTTTTATTAGACGGCCAAGATCAAAGACACCAGGGCAGCTGCATGCATCCACCCCTTTTCTAAAATGAAAGCAAACAGAAGCATAAATTCATCCTGTAAATTATGTGATATGGAATTTGTGTCACAAAAATAGTGTCAAGAGATTGTGCTGCACCCTGTAGCTTGTCCTTCTGGAGGAAGGAGTTACATGGGATAAGTGCTCTCTCACCCTTTCTTGTTCTGATCTGGGCTCTTTGCTACCTTGTTTTTTCCCTGTTCCCTTGTGTCCAGCTAATGTTCAGCTCCTCAGACAGATTTTCTCCTTCAGTCAGTTTAGGGTGCAGGGGAGCCTAAGTTTTGGTTTTCATCTGCCTCGGCTTCATATTGACTCAGCATACTCTAATGTTCTTTTGATATCAGGAATTATTTTTTGGGACTTCTCCCTGGAAGCTCCTGTCTTTTCACCCTTAGCTATAAATAACACTTGTTTCCTGTTCCTGATAGACTGATTCTGGTGCCATCTTTCACGTGCAACTTCTACAACTTTGTGCAGGAGTTGCTCCCTTGAGATGGTCCAGTGCATTTAAAATCTCCTTGGTTTTTAGTATCAGTTCTAAGTCAGTACCTATGGCTGCCTACAGCTCACTGCACCCCAGCTCACCATGTGCATGAAACCAGAAGCATTTCTAAGGAAGCTCTTGTAGGTGCCTGGGTTGCCTTTCTAGCAATGAAGTTTAGCTTCCCACTCGTCTCTCCTGTACTTCCCTTTGTTGCTGGTTTCTGTCTTGACCATGAGTTTTTGTCTAGGTCTTAGCTAGCAGCCTGTTCATCTTTTTGCAGGATTTCCCAGTCTGGTGGTGTGTGGGGAAGTCTGCAGCTGCTGCTACTTGAAATGAGCCAGGCTCTTGCTGTTGCTGCTTGCCCACACCACACAGGGTAGCTGAGATGGCCCCAGGGAAAAGTCAGGCTCCTTCCCCAGTTGGATTGCACTCTTAGGCCACTGTTTAGCTCCCATTCTTTCACCAGACCTGCAGACCCTGAAGCCAGTGTTGTGGGCAGGGCAGTCACGGGCCACAGCTGGGAGCAGCCAGGTGGCTGGAATGGTTTTCCTTCTTTTTGTACCTGGTTGTCCAGATTGCCAGCTTTGGCCTCAGTCTGGGGTGATGGGATTTTGAAGGTCCTTGGCTCAGCTCCCTCAGTGCTACGTGGGCTCCCTGTAGGTAGTAGCTGTTTGTCCTGGTTTCTGCCTGCCTTCCTGGGCAGCCTCACCACCTCTCCCAACCTCCCCATCCCTTTTGAGCTACCACTGCCCATGTCAGCCCCATCCCATGGCAGGCTGGTTTCAGACAGGCACGGCTGTACTCAGAGCACTAGCTTGGACCTTGAAGTCTGCAGCTCTGGGTTCACACAGATTCCCTCTTGTGCATGCATAGAGCATGTAGGACATTTGGGACCATTTATGTTGCTCATTGGCCTTTTGGAGGAAAAGGGGAACAGAGAACGTGCAGAACTGAGTTTTGTGAACACAGCCAGAACCCAAGAGGCATGCAAAGAGTCAGCCCTTGTGTGCTAAAGACAGGGACCCAAAAATAATAGGGGCTACGGGGAGGAAAGACACAAAAGGAGAAGCAGAAGTGTATGCAAAGCAGCTTGGGGCTGCGGAGTGGATGGTTCAGAGCGCTTCCTGTTCCCGGAGCCGCGCGTGCCCCGCTGTGTACGGGCTCGCGCTGCCTGTGCCCAGCAGTACTGCACAGCGGGCAGAGATCAAAGCACCTCTCCAGGAGAAGGTGGAAGGGGAGAGTCTGAATGGACTGACAGCAGACTCCAGGAGAGATACATGGCCAGCTCCCAAGAGGCGCAGGAACAGTTTGATGTTGGCTGCCCCAGCACAGACCTCCGACTTCCCTTTTCTTTCCAGCGCAAACTGATTTTTCGTCTTTGTTTTTTGGGTTGCTTTGGTGGCAGCCACTTGGCCGCCTCTTCTTTCTCCTTCCACAATGGTGAGGTAAGAGGGTCTGAGAGGTCTGTGTGTGTAAGGAATGGGACCAAGGAAGTAGAATGGATCAGGGCAGGGATGGCCCTGGAAACCTTATCTCTAATGGGAGCCGTCCATAGGCTGTGGGAGACATTGGGCAGGAAGGGATGCTGCTGGTTTTCACCTAGGGATGTTGACCAGGGACCATATTTCACCCTACAAATCTCCACAGTAGTGCCCGGCCTTTTTGATTCACTTGGTCTTGCTTTTATTTTCTCTGCTAGGTGGTTTCACCGTGACCTGAGTGGGCTGGAAGCTGAAGCCTTACTGAAGGGACGCGGTGTCCATGGGAGCTTCCTGGCCAGACCCAGTCGGAGGAATCAGGGGGATTTTTCTCTTTCAGTCCGGTAAGTAACTTGGACCCCAGCTTCTGTCTTTGCAGTGTTACATACACAGATTGCCTAGATCCTCACATGGCCTGTGGCATCTTCTTCATCCTGTCTCTATTCCTTTGAGTTCTTTTCAAGCTGTAAAATGAACTCAGCTTCCCAGCATCTTCTAGAGCCTCCCTCAAGTTACCCAAGGAGCTTCTCTCTCCAGCTTCTCATCTCCATTTGTGGGGATGGTTTACTCTGATTCCGTGGTGGGAGGTAATGCAGGACACTTTTCTGCCCCTTTTCCAACCACCTCATTGGATTGCCCTGTGCTTTATTCCACAGGGTTGGTGATCAGGTAACCCACATCCGCATCCAGAATACTGGGGATTTCTATGATCTGTATGGAGGGGAGAAGTTTGCCACCTTGTCAGAACTGGTGGAGTACTACACACAGCAACAGGGCTCGCTGCAGGACAAAGATGGAACCATCATCGACTTGCGATATCCGCTCAACTGTTCTGACCCCACGACTGAGAGGTACAGGGACAGCAAGGCAGCTGCTGTGTCTGTGATGAGGTGTTTTATGACCTCCTTTCTGTCCTGCCTGCATCCCCAGAGCAAATCCTGCAAAAGGTGCCTCCTGCCTTTCTTAACCTCCTAGGAGTCCATGGGGGCAGCATCCCCAGGAATAGCTGTGCATACCTTGATCCATCACAGCAGATCTAGTGGGATCTATTTTTACTTCTGGTTTCCGGTTGCCTTTGCTATTTATATTCTGTTTCTCAAAGCAAAGGTTGTGGTGTCCGCTGTGGGTCTGCAGTGGTCTGTGGAGGGACGCATTGTGTAGAAGCCCTGAGCCTTGCTCCAAACCTCCTTGGTTATTCTAGGCCTGGATGACTCACGTAGCTGAGAGCAGGACCATGTTCCCCTGCTATTCCTGGCCTGCTTAGTGTCCTTCCTGTCCTCGCTTTGCATGTGTCTCTGACACCAAGTTCCTAAATCAAATCAGGTGGTTTTGCCCTTGCGTTTTGCTTTCAGGCCCTTTGATGCAGCTCAGGGGAGCTGTCATGCCCTGCTCTGGGCTGGACAAGTCCTTCTTGCACAGGTTGTCCTTGAGCACCTGGAGGCAGGGAGCAGAGATGCCCTGGGCCGAAACATTGGGGTACACCCCAGCTTGCTCTGGGGTCAGGCTGCCGAGGGGGCAGGTCTGCTGCTGGCTGTCCTCTCCAGTCAAGGCCATTGCATCGTGGCCCTGCAGCTTCCTCCCTTCCTTCTGCGGTTGGAAACTTACCCCCTCCCCCCATCAGGCTCTTACGAAAGCTCCTCTCACTCTCTCCCCAAGTGATTTTCCATCACGTGGCTTTGAAGAGCTGGGCTTTGCTGGGGGAGGGAGGAATGGGACCCATTAACCCCATCCTACCTGTGGAGGGGAGGCTGGGAGACCTCTTTGATGAGCAGGAGGGGCCAAGCGACCCCTTGGTGGCATCTGAGCACATGTGGCTGAACAATTCTCCGAGAGGAGGTTCAGAAATTAATGACAACCGTGCACTGAGAGTCACCAGCTGATTCTTGCAGTGCGTGAGGTGAGGGTCAACAAAAGTTGCTTGCTGAGGCCAGTAACTGTGTGAACCTCTTGCTGTATGTGAAGCTTGCTCTACCAGATGCAGACGGAAAAGAATGAATGCCCCCAGCTGCCTCTGTGACTGTCCTGAACTCCATCTCAGTTTTTGGGAACAAGTAACCCCCGAACAATGTGATGTTCACCAGTACCATGCCAGGCCTTCCCTGTTAGCTGCTCCATGGGAAGTAAATCTGTTCCCACATCCCCATGGCAAGGCACAGAACACCTTGGTCAGATGGGGATGATTCTGTGGGGAGCTTGTGCTAGGAGGAGAGAAGGAGCTGCTGAGTGCTTGCTCCTGGTGCTCAATCTTGTGGCCAGGGTCATTGTTGCAGTGTGATGTGCCCAGAGGATGGGAATTATCCTTTGAGTGAAGAGGTGACTGAGTTTCAGAGAGAGGAGTTGGTGAAATGGTTCTGTAATGGATCTGTTCTCAACACCACCATCTAGGTGCTGCTAAATCTGATGGGAGAGTTTCTGACTCAGTGGGGGCTTATTTTTGTTTCCCTTCTGTTTGAGTTTCCAGACCCCCTTGCAACAGTAAGGCAACAACCCAAATAATACTGTGAGGTGCTGAAACACACAGACTACCCTCTCCCAACTGGTGTTCCAGGCAGAAAGTATCACTTACCTGTGTCTCTGTGTGTGTCACACAATGGATCACACTTGGTGCTTTCCCACTGTGTCCTCTGGTACCAGCCTTCTGCTCCCTAGGTCCTTTCTGTCTCCACCTTCTTCTCCACCCTTGCACTTTCCTGTTCTGGCCAACTCTTCACCTTCTGTCTCATCTGCTTTTCCCAAGATCCTGCTCTTCCTTCCCTCTGTCATTCCTTCTTCTTTGCCTCTCCCTTCCTTTCTTCCTCCCTCACCCTTCCCCAGTGTTGCTGTTCTTCACTCATCAGCTCAAGGGCATCCCCTTCCTGCATCTCCACCTCTTTTCTGACCCTCTCTTGTTTTTTTTAGGTGGTACCATGGGCATCTGTCAGGCCCTGCAGCTGAGTCACTGCTCCAGGCCAAAGCTATCCCTTGGACCTTCTTGGTGCGAGAGAGCCTCAGCAAACCTGGGGACTTTGTCCTGTCTGTCCTCACTGACCAGCCTAAACCCGGATCTGATGCTCCAGCTGGGGCAGCCGGCACCCCTGGGACCCGGCTCAAAGTCACACACATCAAGATCATGTGTGAGGTGAGCAGTGGGAGGGCAGGAGAGGTCTGATGGATTTTACCCAAATGGCTGTCACAATTTCTCCTATTTCTTTCATGTGGGATGAGGAGATTGAAAGGAGAGAATGCAATTGACCTTAAATGAGATTATTTAGCAATACACCTACTCTGGGCTTTGATCCACGGAGAGCACTGTGCCATGAACTCCATGTGCTAAGGGCAAACTCCTCTGATCTCCCTGCCAGAGGAATGCTTTCCTAGATGGTGCCTATGGATCTGCACCCCAGCATTGCCTTTTTCCTGAGCATCATCAGCTTTGTCTATGTGACAGGTGGAGAGAGTAAGGGCTGTGCAGCCTGGAGAAAGCTCTGGGGAGATATTGCAGCACCTTCCAGTAAAGGAGGCTCATGAGAAAGCTGGAGAGGGACTTTTTACAAGGGCATGGAGTGATAGAGCAAGAGGGAATACCTTCAAAGTGAAAGAGGGCAGGTTTAGATGAGATATTAGGAAAAAAATACTTTACTGTGAGGTTGGTGAGGCACTGGCACAGGTTTCTCAGAGAAACTGTGGATGCCCCATCCCTGGAAGTGCTTGAGGTGAGGCTGGAGGATGCTCTGGGCAACCCAGTCTAGTGGAAGGTGTCTGTGCCCATGGCAGGGGGTTTGGAATTAGCTGACCTTTATAAAGCCTTCCAACCCAAATTATTCCATGATCCTGTTATGAGTGTTATGAGTGAGACATTACACATTCTTCCTCTATTTAGAATGGACGCTACACAGTTGGAGGTGCTGAGATGTTTGACAGCTTGGCAGATCTGGTGGAGCACTTCAAGAAGGTTGGAATTGAGGAGATGTCTGGTTCCTTTGTGTACCTGAAGCAGGTAAGTCCAGTTTCCTGGTTTTTAGGGGCCCTTTGGAGTGACTGATTTGCTGTTTGTTTCCACTTTATGTCCCTTTCCTTCTTTTTTCCATGGTGCACAGAGGACACTTTGCTCTCCAGCAGCATCTCTCTCACTCTCTCTCTCACCTATTCTGTTTTCCCATCCCCAGCCCTACTATGCTACGAGGGTGAATGCTGCTGACATTGAGAACAGAGTGCAGGAGCTGAACAAGAAGACAAGTCTGTCTGAGGAGACATCCAAGGCTGGATTCTGGGAGGAATTTGATGTAAGAAACTGCTGGGGGACATTATTTGGCTTTTTGGGAAGTCTCCATGCACCACCTCATTCTCCACCCTCGATTTCTTCCTGTACAAAACTTTCTTGTGTGTCTTGTCAATTTCTTTCTGAAAGAAGTCTCTATTTGGAACCAGCTCCCCTGAGGAATGAGTCTCATCTTTAAGTGAACCCAGTGAGGTAGAAATGTGCTTTTTTACAGTTGGGAGAGTGAGTCACCAAGACAGTAAGGGCACAAAACTTGGATTTCTTAAGTCTAGGTTTTGTTTTCACTTCTCTGCTCCCCCACAGCATGTCCCTGTGTCATCAGAGCCACCACTGTGCCTCCTAGTGCCCACCTCCCCTGTCATACACTGTGACCTTACCATGACTATTCTTTCTTCTGCTCTCAGAGCCTGCAAAAACAGGAAGCCAAGCACCTGTTTGACCGTCATGAGGGCCAGAGACCTGAAAATAAGAGCAAGAACCGATACAAGAACATATTGCCCTGTGAGTCTTGCTTCTCCACTCTAAAAAAAAACCAAACAAATGGACACAGACAGGCAATGAAGAGCTGTCCAAGCCATCCTTGCCTCAGCTCACTCTGTCCTCCAGAGGAGGTTACAAGGTGTATGGCACTGAGGATTTAAGAGCTGATGAGGGAGGTCACAGCCTTTTCTTGTCCCTGAAGGAAGGAAGGTGGGGTGCATCAGACTCATTAGCTTCTGTGGTCCATCACAGAGGCAGAGATGTGAGGATGGAGTGAGATTGGTCTGAACCCAGAGAGGGAAAGCTGAGGATATGGGGCATGCACTGGGAATCATGGCTGAGGTGGCATGGGGCAGTGAGGGAGCTCTGTGTGGCTGTGCATGGAGTATGGCATTGCACTGTTCATTCTTTCACTGCACCCCCAGTTGATCACTCCAGAGTCATCCTGCAGGGAAGGGACCCAAATATACCTGGATCTGACTACATCAATGCCAACTATGTCAAGGTGAGATTCTTGAAAGATGGCCGTGTGCCCAAAGCAGGGGAAGGCCTGCCTGCTCCTGCAGCCCCCCTGACCCTGCCCTGTCTGCACTCAGAACACCCTGATCAGCCCAGATGAGTGCACCAAGACCTATATTGCCAGCCAGGGCTGCCTGGACGCCACAGTCAATGACTTGTGGCAAATGGTGTGGCAGGAGAACACGCGCATTATTGTGATGACAACACGGGAGGTAGAAAAAGGCCGGGTAAGTAGCAAGTCTGGAGGTGTCTCTTTTCCTTTTCAATCATTGCTCTGCTTTTTCTCTCTCTTCTGCCTTCTGCCCATCCTCACCCTGCCCTCTCTGCCCACACAGAACAAATGTGTGCCTTACTGGCCAGAGCTGGGCAGCACGAAGGAGTACGGGCCCTACCTTGTCCAGAACACTGGGGAGCACGACGCACTGGAGTACAAACTCCGGCACCTCTGCGTGTGCCCCAAGGATAATGTGAGTGTGTCTGACCAACAACTGCCATCCAACCCCTGGGTCTAACAGCCACCATACACCTAAACCTGGGAACTGCTGGGTGCTGTGATGCTGCTGCTGTTCTATCATTCTTGGGGCTGCTGTTCCCACCTGGTTTGGGCTGGAATCACCAAGAAGTGTGCAGGAGACAGATTCTCTCTGGCTTCAGACTCACCTCTCTGTGGGACAGAGGCCAGGGACAGGGCTGGGTTGCAGTTTTACCAGTGGGCTGCTTTGCTATTCTCAGAGTAAGGCTGTGCGTGAGATCTGGCACTACCAATACTTGAGCTGGCCTGACCACGGTGTACCCAGTGAGCCGGGAGGAGTCCTCAGCTTTCTCGACCAGATAAACCAGAAGCAAGAGAGCATCCCCAACGCAGGGCCTATTCTGGTACACTGCAGGTTAGTACAGAGGTTGGAGTTTGGAGCATCCTCCATCCCTTATCTAGGGTGAGATACACAAAGTCTGTCCTGCTGTACTTTGGATTTGTGAGTGAAGCACATGCCAGTCACAATATTTGCTTTTTTCCTCTTTGATGCCCCCACACCAAACTCTACCTGTTGAACCCGTGACTCTTGTGGCATTACTGAACAGCTGCTACAAGAGCCACATGCTTCCCCAGAAGCAGCTGCATTTTGTTTCAAGAGCTGTCTTCCTCTGACCTTTGCTTGTCCTCCTCTTGCAGTGCTGGGATTGGCCGCACTGGGACTATCATCGTCATTGATATGATAGTGGAAACAATCTCCACCAAGGGTAAGAGAACCCCAGAGGAATGTCAGAATGAACTGGGCTACCCAGTAGGGCTTTGACTTTAAGTTCAGCTGCATAGGGATGAAAACTGTCAGGTATCAGTGGGAGAAGATCCTGTCATGGCCCTATGAAAGTTTTTCTGCTGGATCTCTGTACCATAGCCACTGCTTACAGCTTCAGCCTTCCCTGAGCTTTGACTCTTCCTCCAAGGCCAGACTTGAAAGATACTGAGCAGGGGGAGAGATAGGAGGTCCATACAGGAATAAAAAATGTGGAAGGAGGTGGAAACTTCTTGACTGCCCTCCACTGTGGCTGCTTTTGGTAGAGAACTGGGAGAAGAGACAGTGAACACATCCATAAACTTTCCTGGTGCTCCTTGCTAGGGTTGGACTGTGACATTGACATCCAGAAGACCATCCAGATGGTGAGGGCCCAGCGATCTGGGATGGTGCAGACAGAAGCCCAGTACAAGTTCATCTACATGGCCATCTGCCAGTTCATTGAGACAACCAAGAAAAAGCTGGAAGTTATCCAGGTGAGAGAAAAGGGGATATACTGCCCTACCAGCCCTAGACAGTGCTGGTTCTGAGCCCAGGTGCTCTGTTTCACAAGCTTTAAGCTAACACTGAGATCTACAAAGACAACAATGCTGCAGTAAGATCTGTGTCCCTGTTCCTCTCTTCTAAGACTTAAATTCAGGGGACAAGTTCATTAGCAGCTGGACTTGTCTAGAATTTGTCTGAACTGCTGATAGCAGTTAAATTTTAATACAGTTACCTCAACTATGTTCTGAATAACATCACCAAGCGCTATTTTGTTACAAACTTTGTTTAGGACAAACAGACTTTCCTTGCCTCTTCTTTCCTCTTTGTCTTTCACATCCCTGTTTTGCAGCTGCAAGATCTTTTTTTGTTATTTGGTAGGTGGTGTCTTTTCTCTTGTCTTGTAGCCTCTGGCAGCATGCTATAGTTCCTGTTGTTTCAATATTCTTTAGCTGAAATTTGGCACTTTTAGGTGTTCTGGTGCCTCCAGAGATTTGTTGCCCCACTGTTGCCTCTTGTACAAGGCTGCATTTGAAGCTGTTGCTCACCTCTGGCAGTGGTGTGCTGAGCCCAGGCACTTCAGCAGTCCACCAACTTCCATTGAGATCCTGGCACTACATGGGATTTAGCAGCCAGAACTCTTCCACGGTGCCTCACATGCATCTCCCAGACCACACTCTTTTAAGATTTTCTCTCTCCTGCAGTCTCAGAAAGGCAAGCCAAACGAGTGTGAGTATGGGAACATCGCCTACCCCCCTGCAGTGAGGAATGCACACCCCAAGGTTTCACGAAAACCCTCCAAGTAAGAGCTCACCTAAAGCAGAGACCCAGCTCTGCCTGCCTCTGGCAACTCTACCTGCTGGCTCGGCTGGCTTTTTCCTTTCCTCACTTCTTCCCTGGTCTTACAGGCAGAAAGAGGAGTCAACAGTCTATGAGAACTTGGGGAAAAAGGAGGAGAAGGTGCGGAAGCAACGCTCCTCAGAGAAGAAGCTGAAAGGCTCACTAAAGAAAAAATAATCATACAATGCAGCTAGCCCCATGGGGCTGCAGGACTGGAGCTCACATCCCAGCTGGCCTGTCTCACATTCCTTGCTCTTGGACTGGAACAAAGCCTTCCCCTTCTCTTCCATGCCAGCTTTCAGTGCCGTGAAGCACTGCTGCTTCCCAGCTCAGCTGAGGCCATGGTCCCTTGCCTGTGCAGGGGAGCAGTCTCTCGCTGCCCCCTCATCATCCACTAGCAGGAAAAGGTCACACCCCTCCTCTTCTTGCTCCCTGAGCACCAGGGCCCCAACTCACCTTTGCTCTGTCAGCTTCAGTGGAATTCTCAGGGAAGAGCTAAGGAAGGTCAGCCCAGGAGCTACATCTCTGCCCACTGCTGTGAGTTAAGAGTTTAGCCTGTGTGTTCCCTGAAGCCTCAGCTTTTCAAGTATGGAGGTTTTGGCCTGTTTCAGCTCAGCTCCTTTGCAATTCATCAGGAGACTTCCTCTTTCCTTAATACCAGCCTTCTGCTCCTCTTACCCTTTTGCTATCTCATCCCTCACCTGGATGCTGTAAATATACCAGAATTTGATGTGATGGCTATGTTTTCTTCTTTGTTTGTAAATAAACTTCTATTTGTTTGACTACCAGGTCCCAAAAGATTATTTTCTCTAATTTCTCTAAGTATTAGCTGTACTCCTGATTTCATCTGTAGACCTGCAAAGACTTACAAGGATGACTGCAGATTAGTTGTCCTGATTCCCTGCTGCCTTCAGGCTTCTGAACAGAAGCTGGGACCAATTATGGTGGCTCCTTGCTGTGAGGCTCAAGTGTTGGTGGTCATCAGGGAACTCTGAGCACGGTAAGTCAGGTGTGATGAACTGACACAGCTTTTGCACCCAAATTTTACTTGAGGGTTTTCAATATGTGAACAGCCAAGGCCACAGCTGCTCTGACCTGCTGGTAACAGTGCAGCAGCCTGGTCCCAAAGCCTCCAGTGCCCGCTTCCCACCACAATTTACACACAATACAGTGGAGGGAAGGACACCGATTGCCAATAAGCTTTAAACCAGGAATCCATAGATTGTATCTGGTCCTTTAAACATTTTGTACTCTGCTTCACCAGAACAAGAAGTTCCTAAAGGCCTCTCTTCTTCCCTGGAGAGCACAAGTTGGAGTTGTTTGTAAAAAGAAATGGTTAGTTGTAAATAGATGTGGTCTCATGGGTGGCTGTCTTGACCATCATGATCATGAAATAGCTGAGTTTAAAATCCTGGTGATTGCAAAAAAAACTGTAAGTAAAGCTACTTCCCTGGACCTGGGCAGAGCAGGCTGCAGGGAAGCAGTTGGTAAGGTGTCCTGGGGATCTGTTTTAGAGGATAGTGGGGTACACATAAAAGCTGCTCACTTTTTAAGGGCCTCCTTTCAAGAGCACAGGAGCAGGCAATTACAATTCAGAAGTCTAGCTAGTGAGGCTGAGGGCTGGCTTGGCTGAGAAGGGATCTCCTTCTGCAACTTAGCAGTAAGTGTATACCCTTTGGAAAGAAGGACAGATTATGCAGAGGATAGACATGCTCCTTGCCCTTCTAGGAAAAAATGCCCAAGCTTGAGTTGAAGCTGGCTGGTACTATGGTAAGTGACAACAGGTGTTTTAAATATGTTAACAGCAGAAGGAAGACTAAAGGAAACCTACTGGTGGGTCACCTCATCCCTGAACCATGATGAAACAGAGACACTTAATGCTGCCTTTGCTTCTTTCTCTAACACTGGTGATGGGGGTGTCCAGAGCCTTGGGCTGGAAGGCCATGGCTGAGGGAGTGATGAACTCCCAGCTGACTTTGAACTCATACAGGATTTGCTGCTGCAGCTGAACACGTCAGTCTATGGGGCCCAGTGGGATTCCTCCCAGGAGACTGAAGAGCTGGCCAATGTAACTTTGAGAACGCTCTCAGTCATTAATCAACAGCCTTGGGAATCTGTATAAGTTGATGTGGAAGATGGCAAATGCTGTCCCAACCTTCAAGAAAGGCAAAACAGAAGATCTTGGTAATTACAGGCCAATCAGTCTCACTCTGGTGCCTGGTAAAACTATGGAGAAAATTAGTCTGGAAGCCATCAAGAAAAAGACTTGAAAGACAATGCAGTCATTGATCAAAGTGCACACAAGTTCTTGAAGGGAAAGTCATGCATTACCAACTTCATAACCTTTCACAAGGCTACCCACCTGGTAGTCAAAGGGAAGCCAGATGTGGGTTTTTTCTGGTTTAGGAAAAGCTTTTGATAGTCTCACCATATCTCTCTGGCCAGCATTCAGTGTACAGCCAGATGTGTACACAATTTCATCCACACAAAATTGAAGGACAAATGCCAGATTCTGCACCCAGAATGCTGTAACCCTGGATGTAAATACAGACTGAAGGATGAGACTGGGGTGCAGCCCTGCAGAAAATGCTCTGGGAATGATGGCAGGCCCTGCCAGGTGTGTTATGCTGGGGTGTACTAGGCACAGAACAGTTAACTGGCCAGAGAAGGGGGAGTCCCACTGCACTCAGGGCCAGCCTCACCACTACTGTGTACACTTCTTGCACCACAGTACAAGGAGGATAAAAAAATATTATAATGTGTCCAAAGGAGGGCAACAAAGACAGCAAGGAGAGGCGTGACTTGCAAGGAGCAGCTGAGGATACAAAGTTATTTCAGCTTGGAGAAGACTGACCTAACACCTCATCAGAGGCAGCAGAAGGGGGGTGCTGATCTCCTTGGTGTACAGCAACAGGACACGGGGAATGGCTTAAAGCTGCATAGAGGGAAGTTCAGATTGTGTATCAGAAAAAAGGGTTATTTACAAGGTGGCCAATCTCCCCAGGGGAGCACTCATGACCCTGAGTCTGTTTCTCTTCACGACATGTTTAGACAATGCTCTCACTTTTAGTTTTAACTTCTAGATTGCCCTGGGATTGATCCTTGTGAGTCACTTTCAACTCAGGACATTCTACAATTCTGTGGTGCTATGATAACCTCGAAGTCCTAAATCTCAGTATAGGGCAGCCCAGAGGAACAGCAAAGAAGCTACCCCTAAAGATCTTGCTGCTGAAACACAAACAAAGGAGAGTTCAGTCAGTGGAGGAAGATTTCTCCCTCCTCTTTTCAGTCAAGAAAGCAGAGAGGGGGAAAAGCCCAAGGTGTAACAATGGAGGCCAGGACACAGCACGGAGATGCTTCTGTGACCTGGAAAAGCAGGTAAACCTACCCTCCTCTGCAGCCCTCACAGGCACCTAAGGAACCAGCCATGGCCACCCACACAGCTGTATGAGCATAAAAGTATCTTTCCTCTCTCCCCACACTGCAATGACTTGCCAGTGACCATGAGTGTATTTCTTTCTTTTGTTCCTTTCCCTTTATCATCCTCATTCTAATTTCAACCAAATAAAATCTCTGCACTACCTCCCACTACATAAAATAACCTCCTCTTTGCCATGCACTAAGCACACTTAGACACAATATAAATTTGGTTGATTTTTTTTTTAATTTTTACAAATACTTGAAAGCATCACTGAGCAGACAGTGACACTAAGATATTCCAGCAGTGACAGGCACCCAATGAATGGCATTGTCCTGAATTCAGTCCCAGGTTCTCTTGGGATCAAGAGTGAAAGAGAAACAAAATTTACTACAAAAAAAGCCTGGTGCTGATGGCAGAAGAACTCCCTCACTTGGCCAAAAGAGAATTTGATATCCTACACAAATCTAAATATTAATGAAGATTAGAGGCAAATATCCACATGGGTTAATACCAGTAAGGCCCTTTGCCCACTCTCCAAATTTAACTGGTGGGATGAGGAAGGAATTACAGCTGCCTAGAGGCAGAGCCCATTCCAGTAACTGAACCACCACAGATGGAGCAGAGGCATGGGGACCAAATCTGGCTACTGGATTAAAAACTTCATAGTGAGGACAAAAAGTACTAGTGGAGGGAGTTCAAAGATCCTCACTCTTATCTTCTGCTGGGCAGCAATGCTGGTTCTAGGAATCTTCAGCTTCTTTCATTTCTTTCCTTTGGCTAGGAGACTGTCACTGAAAGGGAGACAGAAGGAAGTCATCAGCCCAGAAAGCACAAGCAAAGTTGCACCAGCTCCTCAATATGGATTCTGAGGTATGGGATGTCACACACAAATGATCTGAACTTCAAGTCCTTCCTGTTAGGCAGGTTTTTTTTTTCCAAAGCCCCTTAAATCTTCTGGAACAATATGACACAATCTGGTCAGAGGTGAGGAAGAAGGATGTTACAATCAAAGATCCCACAGAAGAGAAACCAACTCTAGTTTCCCTTCTCAATTCTGAGAAATCGAAGCTTTTAGCAGCATCCTGTTAGCTCAGTTGGCACTGCCATTTTCAGTAAACACTGGACAGATCAGGCCAAGGCACCAAACTCCTGACAGCTCCGAAAGCAGGAAATGAGGTGCTCTTGCATGAACTGGAAAGCTTCTGGGGAACAACAAAAGCATCTTCCCTAGAGATCATCAGCCCAAACCAACACAAACTCCCATGGTTATCTGCCTGCCTCCTCACAGCCCTGTCTGCCATAACCACAAGATCTGTACATGTGGTGGATCAGAGAACACTCCACAGTTACTCCTGCCTTTCCCATGCAAGGCTCCCTATGAGTCACACGTGGAGCTCCAATTACTGCTATTTTTGCGTGGTCCCTGCAAGGAAAGCTTTAAGTTTCACATCACAAATGGGAATTGAGGTAGAGATTGGAATAAACTTGCTGAGGCCAAAATGGCCCAGGCCAGACACATTCCAGACACCAGGAAAGAGCAACACCCTGGTTCCAGTACTAACAAAAGGATTAAAATGTACAGTGCCTTACCTTCCTCTGTGTCAGCAGAAGCAGAAAGGGGTGGAGGGTGGGAAAGAAAAAAAAACAAGAGTAAATTTATTAGATTTAACAAAAATCCTCATTTCCACAGTAGGAGAGGCTGCTCCCTACTTGGCTGTATCCCCTGCCATCAGGCTCCCTCCAGAAAAAGATCCTGAGAGTGCTCCAGAAAGGGGAGCAGCTCCCAGGTAGGGTGCAGCCAAACCCAGTCACCCAGCCCCTTTACCTGGTGAAGGCCTCATCCTGCAGGTTCAGTACCAAGTTATCTGCTGTGAGATACACACGGTTTTGTGAGGCAGCAATCTGAAAAAGAAATACATTACAGACATGGCATCAAGGACTAAAAATACACATGGAGGAACAGCACTAGGAACCTATCTCCCCCTCCAGATACAACACTCTTGTTTCCTTCACTTAAGACCTCTGTAAAACCAACACAATTCCTCAAAACAACTCCCTAACTTCCTGACTTCTCATCCCAGAGCCATCAGACTTTCTAAAAGAAGTGCTCATTCCGTCTCTCTGTCACAAAGACCTTTGATCCCGCATTTATCTGTTCCCCTTTCTCAGCTGCAGGTAACCAGAAGCTTTTGGTGGCTGCAGCTGAGGGTGGGTGATGGAATCTGATGTGGATCTGGCCTTGGCATATGAAGGGCACGAACTCTGAGCCTCACATCTAATTGCAGATCCTTGCTAAGTCTTAAGCTCTACTTGAGCAGGGAAGGGCTGGGCAGGAACAAAGATCAGGACAGGGCAGATCACATTCGCCTTAAATTCATCATGTGGCTACTGGGCTGGGGGGAGAGCACAAGGACTGTAAAAGGACAAAGGGAATTCTGTGCCCCAACGCTCACCGTTTTTGAGATGTTTTGAGCAGCTCGGATCTTACGTAGCTTGATGTAGCCTGGATTCCTGCTGAGAGCTTCCCCGAGGTACAAAGGAAAAAAGTTAAGGAAAATCCCACAAACAGAAGCCGCTTACCCCTAAGGAATTCTTCCTAAGCCATATTAAAGAACATCTCAGTGGGTAAAAAGCAATCTCCACCCCAGTAACACGGGCCTTTGGGTAGGCATATTTTCATTTGCCCAAATGAAGAACATTATGGATTATGGTCACACAGACACAATAAAAGTTGGACTTTACAGCAAGGAGCCCACAGCCTTTTCTGCTTTGACCTGTCACCTCAGACAAACCTCACTCCAGCTGGCTGGAGGAGGGGAGGGGAAAAGGATAGTGACCTACTTGAAGCTATCATCCGATCACAGTCCCCTAGGCATGAGCCCAGTGTGACAGATTCTCAGGCCTGTCAAGCTCTCAAGCCACATCCCACAAAATCTCCTGAAGCAGGATATCATCTTGGCAGCTGTTGCTTCCCCCTCGGCCTGAACTATCTTCTGCTTCTGCTCCTGCTTGGCCTTCTCCACCAGGAACTGGGCGCGCTGTGCCTCCTGCTGGGCTGCAGGGAGAAGGGACACAGATTGGAACCACACTGTCTCCCATCAGAACCTGAGAGCTGAGGCCCAGGAGCTGGGCTTCCCAAAGAATCAGTAACATTCTGGGACCACACCCAAGTACCAAATGTATCTGAGAGCACTTCACCTTCTCTTGAGTAAAACCCACAGCACCCAGACCCTCCACATGTAACTCCCACAGTGAGTGACCTTAGTTCTGGGAACTCAGTCCCTCTGATGGTCTACCCCATTAGCTACTTGTAAAATAAACCTGTTTAGCTCTGTTACTAAGGAGGCTTAGAGATTTGTAACCCTGTACCTGTACCTCACACAGTGACACAGCAGTGACACACTAGCCCAAATTCTACTTCTTTGTTTATAGTTCAGTGAAAAGCTGAAAGCAATCCACCTTTTCCAGGCATCAGTGGAACTCACCCACTTGCTTAGCCTCCACAGCAGCTGTGTATTCACGACTGAAACTGAGCTCTGTGATAGCCACATCATCCAGGATGAGGCTGAAATCCTTGGCTCTCTCTGTCAGCTCTCGCCTAATAAGCAGAGACACCTGAAACACAAACACAGCAACAAGAGGAGTACCAACACAGGGTGTTCTGCACTTCCTGCACACTCCAAAAGTGAAGCACAACTGTTCTTCAGTGTCAGGAGAGACATTCTCCAACTCAAGCTCCAAACCATGGACATCAACACCATCTATGAGTAACACAGCCACAGCCACAAAAAGCATTTTCGAAACCCTACTAGAGCTCATTTGTAGTTACTACTTAACTGTTCTATGCAAGTAACACTGTAAAAGTAATAAAACCTTGAAATTGTCTTTTTCTTTCACATCCTGCCACATCCAGTTCCATAGCTCCCACAGTTTTGGCAATAACCATTTCCTTCTCCACCTTGGATTTGTCACTGTTTTCAGGCTGTGCTTTCATAACTGTTCTCCAACACAGAAAAATAAATTACCACGTAATTTGTTTAAACCTGTATCACATATCTTAATTACAGTAGCTACTTGTCTAGTGTAGCTACTGCACTTTTTTTGGCTGCTTTGGGTGGGTGCTGCTGCTAGACTCTTTGATTTATTCGCCATTTACTTGCCAGCACTTTTTTCAGACAGCCTGTCAAGTCCTGCAACAAATATTGACTTAAACAGAAACTATTGCTACAGTATCACATTCTTATCCAGTGAGCATTTGCTTTTACTTGTTTCCGACCAGAACTCTGAATAGCCACACAAACCTTTCCTGCGTGAACTGAGTGCACAGCTACATCAAAATCATTAAATTTTTTTCTGACCACCAATCTCTTCATTACCACATCACTTTATTACAACAAGAACTGGATGGATATATGACAAGAAGACAAATGCAATTTAGTTTGTTCAAAAGTTTCAAAGAATGATTCACATCTGAAATCAGGGATACTTAACAGCCTTTGCTCCCAGCCAAAACCCCCAAAATATTCTTTACTGTCCCATCCTCTCCACGCATTCTCTTTCTGCAAGAAGACTAACAAATCCCTCCAGTGCACTCCATGTGGATAAGCACAAAACCCTGAAGCCCTTGACCAGGGGGATACAGATCATTTCTCATCACCAAACCTGGGCACTGTTGTACTCTTTGGTTCTTTTGACGTGGATCAGAGATGTGGGCTCAGAGTTAAGAGATGTTTTGCATTTCATCTAACAACTTAACCTCTTCAGCACCCTCCTGGTCCTGCAGGACCCCCTCTAAAACCTTTCAAAACAAGACCAACACCTCCTCTCTGTGCCAGCTGCTGCAGGTGATGAGAACCCTCAGAATCCCTGGCAAGCAAACTATTACAATACAAACTTTCACAAACAGGCACTTTCAAGCTAGATATTTCTAGTATTTTACAACACTCACCCAGAGAACACTCTAAGCTTTTTCTAATCAGTGCCTGCAGGGAGAGTACCATGACAAGGCTCTTCTCAGTGATGTCCAACAATAGGACATGGGCAGGAACTGGAACATAGGAAGTTCCACCTGAGTATGAGGAATAATTTCTTTACTGTGGAGGTGACAGAGCACTACAACAGGCTGCCCAGAGAGGTTGTGGAGTTTCCCTCACTGGAGACATTCAAGAACTATCAGGATGCAATGTTCCACATATGCCATGTGCTCTGGGATGACCTTGCCTGAGCAGGGAGGCTGGAACAGAGGACCCATGGTGGTCACTTCCAACCTGACCCATTCTGTGTAAACAGAAGTTATTTGCTACCCTTCTGTAATACCATCACTGACAGGTTAGTGCTTTACTAACTGTTCACTCCCATTGTTTTTCAGATCTTTCAAGATGGTTGAATTTGCTCCAAAGTAGTTCTGAGATCTGTATTTTTAAGTCCTGTTCCACTGGATCATGAAGCAAACCAGCTTCCCCTCCCTCAGTGTTACATTTTGGTGCAGTTTCGCACCCTGTGTACCAACAGACCCAGTTTCCTCCTCAGATGCTGCCAGTACAGTATTTGTACCTGTACTGGAATCAAACTGCACGTGGGACACACTTGCACCCCCATCAGCTGAACACAGGATCCTCCCTCCCTCCACCTGCCCCAGCGCCGCCCCCACCCCCTGCTCTGCAGCTCCTCCGTGCCCCGCCAAGGCCGTGGCTCACCTGGGCTCTCTGTGTGATGAGCTGCGAGGCGTTGAACTTGGCCACGACGCTCTTGAGCACCTCGTTGACGATGGAGGGCAGGACGCGCTCCTCGTAGTCCAGCCCCAGGCGCTGGTACATGCTGGGCAGCTCGGCCGCGTTGGGCCGCGTCAGCACCCGCAGCGAGATGTTCACCATCTGCAGGTCTGCGGGGACAGCGCGGTCAGGGAGCCCCTCCCCGCCAGCCACAGGGAGCCACCGGCGCCAGCCGGGACAGCGCGTTTCGGTGGGAAATTAGGAAAAAGGGTGGTGAGTACTGGCACAGGCTGCCCAGGGAAGCTGTGGATGCCCCAGCCCTGAAGATGCTCAATAACAGGTCGAATGGAGCTTTGAGCAATCTGGTCTGGTGAAAGGTGTCACTATGAGGGGCAGAAAATGGTGACTAAACGATCTTTAAGGCCTATTCCAGCCCCTCAACATTCCATAATTGCCCGAGGAGCGCCGAGCTACGGCCGAATTCCCGTCCCGAGCCTCCCACCTCGTGGCCCCTCTCTCACCTTTGGAACCAGTGGGGGAGGAGATTTTCCGCGGCCGCGCTCGGATGTCATAGATGATGGGATACTGGAACCAGGGGATCCTGCGGGGGTGGAGGCGCGTTAGGGGCGCGGGCCCCGCCACACCGGGGGCCGGGTGGGGGCCAGGCCCTACCTGAAGTGCAGCCCCTCGGCCAGGATGGTGTCCTGCTGCACGCCGCCGATCCGGTTGAAGAAGATGGCGCGCTGGCCGCCCTCCACTGCAGGGAGAGAGCGGGGGCTCGGTAAGCGCGGGCGACGGGCGCGAAGCTCCCGGGGGTTGGGGGTGACTCCACTCACCAATGAAGACGGATTCTCGCACGCCATAGGCCAGGGCACCGGCGCCCAGGAGCAGCTTAAGCGCGGTGCCGACGCCGCGGGGCCCGGACGGCAGCCGTCCCGCCAGGTCCTTCAGGTTCTGCGCCATGGCCGCCCCGCCGCCGCCCCCGCCGGGAAGGACACCGGAAGGAGCGACCGCTGTGGCGCTCCGGCGGGAAACCGCGGCGCCGGGAGCGCCCCCGCTGCCCCTTCCCACCCCCAGCACTCGCCTTCCGGCGCGGCAGCCCCGGCGCTCCGGAAGCGGGTCCGGCCGGAGCCAGATTGAGGGCGCGCCCCGGCGCCATCTTGGGTGGCCGCGGCGGGAAGGGCGGGGCGGGGGCGGGGCCGGAGCGGGCGGCGGGGCCGCGTGACAAAATGGCGGCGCCCAGGCGGCCACGTGGGGATGTGCGGGAGGAGGAGGAGGATGAAGAGCGCTCGCTGGAGAGCAAGCGGCCTCGCGGGCAGCGGCGGCTCCTGGTCGTGCTGGAGGGGGCGAGTCTGGAGACCGTGAAGGTGCGGGCGGCGAGAGGTCGCAGTAGGTCCGGATCCCCTTGCTCCCCGCTCACCTGTCCGTGCTTTGGCCGTAGGTGGGCAAGACGTTCGAGCTGCTTAACTGCGACAAGCACAAGGCGCTGCTGCTGCGGAACGGCCGGGACCCTGGGGAGGTGCGGCCCGACATCACGCACCAGGTACCCGCGGGGCCGTGCGGGGCCCGGGCCCGCTGGGAGCCCGCGGCTCCGCCCTGCCTTGCTCTGCGGGTGGGTTTAGATTGAGCTCTTGGGGTCCGGGCTTGATTTCTTAGTGTTACAGCTTTACATGCCGTAGATGGGTGAGCTTTCAGCCTCAACATCCGTCCCTTTGCATTTATGCAGGTTAACCCAGAATTTCCCTAGAATTCTGTCTCTTGTGCCTTTCTATTTCCACTACCGTGTGCTTTTCGCTTTCAGAGTCTCCTGATGCTCATGGACAGCCCCCTGAATCGGGCTGGGCTCCTGCAGGTTTATATTCATACCAAGAAAAATGTTCTTATTGAAATCAATCCCCAAACCAGAATCCCAAGAACTTTTGATCGATTCTGTGGTCTTATGGGTAAGTGATTCAAACTCTGCACCAGCTATACAATAATGCAGGCAGGTGGTGAGGATTGGAGGAACTTCAGGAAAACTGGCACTGACTTTAAAATGTGAAAGTGAGAAAAGAGCAGAGAGTGAAAGCCTCTTTCTGGGATGTTCCAGGGTGCATACCCCAGCTGTGTGCTTCTTTGCACAATGGGGAATGCTTGCAGGAGGTTGTGCTGTGAGCAAAATTACCTATTTCAGACTGTGGTGGGAACTCTAAAGGTGGATTTTTGTGTATCTCAGCTCAGGCAAAGCATGGCATTCCTCCAGCAGATTACCACACAGCTTATGTGATTGTCTTCTTGTTTTCTCTTTGCCAGTTCAGCTGCTGCATAAGCTCAGTGTTAGAGCAGCTGATGGGCCTCAGAAACTGCTGAAGGTAAATATTCTGTAACTGTTGACAGCTAATGTTGCAACATTCTAACAGCAATGTAGGAGGGATTTTTTTTTTGAGGGGGGAGGTGGTTTTTTTTGTTTTGTTTTGGTTTTTTGTTGGTGTTTGGCTGCTATTCTATTCCCTCACATCATTGCTGGAGATCCTGGTTTCAGTGGGGCTCTCCCACATCCTACCTGGCTAGGAGCTGCTGCAGCAAAAGGAAACCCCAAACACACCTGTCTTTGGAGCTGAGAGCTCTGTTTCTTCACCTGAGCCTGACTGCCATGCCTGGGCATTGATACTTTTCGTGTACAGCTTTTAAAATGAGAGAGAGAGGTGGAAATGAAGATGTAATTAACTTGAATGGCTTCTGTAGTCACAGAAGGGAAGATTGGATAAACCAAAGGGACAGAGGGTTTAATGTTACCAGATTCCTGTGATGAAGAACTACCCTTGTTGCTGGAAATGCCAGAAAAGCAGCAGCCTGAGGAAGATGATGGTGATGTCATGCTGGCAGAGAAGGCTTGGCCCTAGCCAAGCATGTCCACATGCCCGAGGACACGGATCAGCAGGCAGGGACAAGGAGCAGCCTTCCCCACACGGGGCTCTCATGAGCCTGGCTCAGGGAGCTGCTGGGCTGGAGCAGAACCTTGCTGAGGGCTCCTCAGACAGCAGCAAGACTCCCCAGAAGAGAAGAACTGATCATGACTTGAATGTGTTTTGTAACTTTCTTCTGGAAAATCCAGATTCCCCAAAGGAGAGTGGTTTTAAATCCCAGCAGCAGCCTGCTTGCCAAGCAAGATGAGACAGAGTTGCCTAAAGGGGACTTTCAAGAGCATCTTCCAGATACACACTGGGACTGGCAACATCTGGACACACCTGCTGGGCTTTATGCTGACCCTCTGCCTGGGGATCCTGACCATGCTGCCCAGTGTGTACTTCATGGCTCCTCTGCAGAAGAAGGTGATGTTTGGGATGCTTTTCCTGAGAGCAGTGCTGTGCCTCAGCTTCTCCTGGCTATTCCATATTGCCTGATGTCACTTGGAGAAGGTCTTGTGGACTTTTTTTATTTTAGATTATTCAGGAATTGCACTTGCTGGTCATGGGGAGCTCTGCCACTCGTTCAACTGTTCCCCACAGCCAAGACTCTTCTACCTCTGCATCACCTGTGTCCTGGGCATATCTGCCATCACTGAGCTTCAACCCACCTGGGATTGCTTTTGCTCAAGGACCTGAGTGCACTTGGTGGGAATCAGGGGGACAGGGAAACAGGATGTGTACCTCAACACATTTTGATTTTTGGACAAGGACAGTCTGTGATGTTGCATTTTGTACATAATGTTGGTTGTGGAATGACACCACCACTGTATTTTGTAAACACCATGGACAATGAGGATGGATTGCTCCAGATGTACCAGTCATGAGCTCCTGATGCAGCCTGCAACCAGCTGATTAATTTTTTGTTTGTCTGTTGCTTTTAGCAATGGATCTAGCTATGTGTCAGGGTCTGTTACCTCTACACCCCTATTAACTTTCTGCTTTCTGCAGGTGATTAAAAATCCAGTCAGTGACCATCTGCCCGTGGGCTGCATGAAGATTGGCACCTCCTTTGCAGTGTCTCAGGTGTCAGATCTGCGTGAGCTGGTTCCTGCAGCAGAGCCAGTTGTCATTGTGGTGGGAGCTTTTGCCCACGGGTCGGTAAGTGTGTATGACCCTTACGTGGGGTTGCAAAAAGGTTTCAGTCTTGTTCTGACTATGGAGTTTTTATATGCCCTATTTTTTGCTTGGTTTTCCCTCCACCCAGCCCCACATTTCTTCCCATATGCTTGTCAAAAAAAGACACAAAACTGCAACACTTGGGACTGTTCTCCCAAGAGGGATTGCATTAGTAAAGGGTAGCAGTTTCCCTGCTGAGGAAATACTGTGCCTCTGCAGTTGTTAGGTTTGGAAGGGATCTCTGGAGATCATCCAGTCCAACCCCCTGCTAAGGCAGGGTCGCCTGGAGCAGGTGACACAGGAATATGTCCAGGTGGACTTTGAATGTCTCCAGAGAGGGAGACTCCACAACCTCCCTGGACAGCCTGTTTCAGTGCTCTGTGACCCTCAGTGTAAAGAAGTTCTTCCTTCTGTTGAAGTGGAACTTCCTGTGTTTTAATTTATGTCCACTGCTCCTTGCTCTGTCGCCAGGCACCAGAGGAAAGAGTCTGGCACCATCCTCATGGCACCCACCCTTGAGATATTTATGTGCATTAATGAGATCCCCACTCACCCTTCTCTGCCCTAGACAAAACAGGCCCTGCAGTCTCTCATCATAAGAGATGGTTCCGTGTCCTAATAATCTTTCTAGTCTCTGCTGGACTCCATCCAGTGGCTCCTTGTCTTTCTTGTACTATTGGAGATGGGGCTTAGTGAAAACTTTCTGCAACTTGTTTTGGATTTTTTTCTATTTTTTTTCCCCTCTTCTCCCAGGTCAATGTTGACTACACAGAAAAGATGGTCTCGATCAGCAACTATCCCCTTTCTGCTGCCCTGACGTGTGCTAAAATTACTACTGCCTTTGAGGAGGTGTGGGGAGTGGTATGAGCTTCTGCTGCTACTGCTGTCATGTGGACTTGTATACAGTGACTTCACATTCTGGAAAGGCTCTTTAACTTAGGTGTGGACCTGGTGCAACTTTGGGCTCCTGGAAAACACTTCAACTTCATCCTTGTAGCTTCTGAAGCAACGAGACTTTACACGGACTGCCCCACTGACCCTTTTTCCTATTAAAGGTACCTTTTTGGATTAAAAAGCACGAGTGAATTTTACTCTCACTTGTCATATGTGGGCTGGCTGGATCCCCTTATAGCAGGGACTTGGCCCAAATTTGTCACAGAACTGGAATTCTTAGCTGTGCCCTGCTCACCCTGGTGTCACTCGGTCCTGCAGAATCGCCTTGCTTGGTGGCATGTGACAGTTCACACTCCCACACCGAGGCACCCAAAAGGAAAGGAGCTGAAGACGATGTTAAAAAGACCAGGAGCAATTTTTATCTTAGATGACAAACGTAGAAAAGTCAGAAGTGGCTCCAATCCAACGCAGCACCTGCCGTGAGTGTGGTACAATCATCTGGTATCAGCGGAGAGACGAGTGCCGGCCGGGGCGGCAGAGATAAGGCAACAGACAGAAGGTGGAGGGTCTCAAGGAGGCTCGCTCGGATCCCCTCCTCTCGGGTCTCTGACCCTGTGCTTTCTCCTTCCCCCCTCCTTGCGTTGAAAAATAGTCATACTTCAACACAGCAAACTTGGCAGGTGATGCTTTGCTTCCGGAGTGTTAAATCAACTCCTACGAATGCACAGGTGGTACAATCTGAAAAACAGAGGAGCCCTATATTTGCT
Source organism: Erithacus rubecula (assembly GCF_903797595.1). Lineage (NCBI taxonomy): Eukaryota > Metazoa > Chordata > Aves > Passeriformes > Muscicapidae > Erithacus > Erithacus rubecula. The sequence continues at coordinate 26,387,171 of NC_136658.1, forward strand.
TTGGTTGATTTGATGTTTGCCTGTCACCTTGGGCTGCAGCACTGCTGCCCCACTTCACCTTCCTGTCTCTACCTCATACAGCCTTACCTTTTGGCCATTATTCTGCTCTTTTTAGCTTTTCTTTTCGTGGCACAATTGATCTGCGAATGTAAGGCAACACCAGCAGTAAGGTGAAGAACATCACGTGGCCGAAGAAATAAATAGACCTGTACACCTGTAAAGAGAAAGGAAGGGTTGGGGATCAGCAACCAGCTTTAAGCCAAGAACACAGGGGAGGGGATGGAGGGAACAGGGTTGACCATGTGAGGTCATCTGTTTGTGGCTGCTAAATACCTTCATCCATTTGTCCCAGGTGAAGAGGCAGAATGGCACCAGGGAGTAACCCATAAACATCCAGTGGTTGGTCTGCTGCAGCACATAGAAGATGGGCCGCAAGACCGTGATGGAGGCCAGAGTGCTTAGGGCAGGACTGTCCCGAACAAGGCTCATGACCTAATTTAAAGAAAAAAACCAGAATTCGCAACAGTTGGATGTCCTGTGGCTGTATATGCAGGCCCTGGGGCCAAAGTTATCTATCCAGCTGTGTAAAATGTGTATTAGTAGGCAGCTAGTCTAAAATGTAGCTAAATACCCTGTCCTGGCCATTTTAAAAAGGAATATTGTTCTCTCAGTACTAGGAGATTAACAGAGGCATTCAGCTCACGTGTTTGTCCTCCAATCTTTCCAGCTGCCAAGCACTTCAGCCACCCTCTGCTCATGTGCCAAGTTTTCCACTTTTCTCTGTCACTTTCTGCAATATATTTATGGTTTGCCCACGCAGAAGGCAGCAACCTACTGAACTCTTGAGAACAAAACCCTGCTGTGCTTGAAAACCAATTCCAAAGCGAGCAGCTATTTCTCATATTTAATGCAAGTAAAGCCTTCAGCGTGGCACTTTCCAGGCTCAGGGGGAGAGGCTAACACAGGCCCCCCTGTTCTGGTAAGTCACACAAAGCCCACCTGTCTTTCCACGATGACTATAAGCAGCTCCATCTGAAAGCACACCAGGTAGCCAGAGTGCAGCCCGTGCCAAATGGCCAGGAAGAACAGGGCCAGTGCCTGTGACAGCAGTTTGTTGCCCAGGAACTTCAAGCGCTTGAAGATGTAGCTAAAACAGAAGAGAAACAAAGTGTTTCCAGGTTATTATCTGCCCTCCCCTGGCTGTGTCAGGGATGAAGGGCTCAGGGGACCCAATGCCTTGGCATGCCCAGTGGTGCCAGGAACAGTATGATGAGGGCAAAACCTACGTCAAAACAGTCTTCAAGAAATCCCAGCCATAAGGGGGAGAAGGGGGTCATTACATACAATTTAGCTGTCTGTCCCAACAAGTGCTGAACCAAAACCCATCTGAGTTTGGTGTGGGGTGCACCAAGAGCCATGATGCAGGAAGCAGATGTCAGAGCAGCTCTGTGGCTGGCTGAGCAGGCAGGCAGCCCCAAGGGCTCTCTGTAGTCCCATTCTAGTCTCTGCTGCCATCAACTGCTTGTCTTTATTAATGAACCACTCTTCCAGGTGAATTAAAAGATCCCACTAACCTGTTTCTAAGGGCACAGCAGCAAAACAAGGGAAAAGGTGCCCAAATTGAAAACTGGCAGATTCTTCCTCTAATGCTCCCACTTAGCCTAAGGTCTTGGTTCTGCTGACAGAATAGAACTGACACATTATAGAAGGAGAATTTTGTCCTGCTCACCGGGCCACCCAAGCATTGGTGTTGATGTTGAAAGAAGCAATGGTCCCTGTGAACAAAGGTGTTGTCTCATACAGCCAGACCTTCATGTTGGCACAGGCATTCCACAAAGGCTTTCCATTTTGGTCTTTCCCATTGTACCCCAGACCAACAAGGATGCAGACACCTTCCTATCAAAAAATGCGCAATAAAGGCAAGATGAAAATATTGCTCTTTTTTGATGGAGAGGCAGAGCTGAGGAAGTGCTGACTCTCAGTGTGTTGAGAGCATCACTAAAGATGGAACAAATGGATTAAAAAGTGCCTTTTACTTAGCTAGCCTTTGCTAACTTAAAGCAAGCTGAACTGACCTGCACTGATCTCCAGATATTTGGATTTCTTCCATTTAGTACTAAGTCCAAGAGGCTTGGACCTTTATTCATTTGTCATTTGCTTCTGGAACAACATCTAGACTCACCGTAACAAGCCAGCAAGTTACGTATTTGTAGAGTATTATTTTGCCCCAGATCAATATGTAACCACAACGGAACCAGAAAGGCTTCTCCTGCAGAGATAAGAGTGAAACAGAGTAAAAATAAAACCTGGAGTTGAGTGGCCATAATGACACAAGGTAAATGGGATCTCATGACTGTCTTTTGTTTTAACCTGATGTATGTGTTACAACATATGGACTGGGCTGCCAGGCTGATGCAAACTTGCACATCATTTTCCTTCCTTTGGTAATATTTGGCTGTACTGAAATAGGTAAGAGTTTGGAAAGACTCTGAGATTAGCATAATCAAAATGCTTGCTGATAATCTGCCACTAGGAAATATTTGTTAGGAGTTTTCCAAGAGCCTCAAAGATTATGGTAAGCCTTACAAGTTACTCTAGTGAAATTCTTCACACGCAATGGTTAAATGGAAAGTCATTAAAGGTCATCAAATACGTATGTTAGGTTTCTAAAACCAACAGTAGCATTTAAGATCAATTATCTATTCGTAAAAGTTTTCATTTGTTTCAGTTCTGCTTAACACGTACCTATTCTGCATTAGATGGAATCCACAGAACAGGCAGTAAGGCCAAATCAGCTGTGGAAAAGCCTATCACTTATTTTGAAATTGAGGCAAAAATAAAGAAAGAAATAAAAAATAATTCCACTCTTGTAGATCCAGTGCCCACCAGAGAAGTGGAATTCTTCCACATACCACAAGGCCAAGTGAATGCATACCATATAGTCATCTGAGGTGAGGTATTCATCAGAGATGTACAGGCTTGACAAGGTGTAGGTCACTAGAAACAAGAGACCCAGGCTCAAGCGCTTGAGAGCAGGCATGAAGCTGAGAAAGAAAAATATGAAGGTCAAAGAAATGCCTTGGAAAAAGACCATCAAATTCATAGTTTTAAAAACATAGGTGGAGAGGAGGAGGTAGGGGAGACAGCAATAGGGAGTCACAACATTCCACTGCAGCAGCTGCCTCCATTTGGAAGCTGGGATGCAAACACCACCAGGCTGGAAACCGAGTCTGTACTAGAGATGTCAAATGGTTGTTGATGTCCATGCCCTGGAACTGTGCTGGCACTTTAAGCAGAGTTATGAGCAACTTCTGAAAGACTGCCTTGTCTCATAAATCACTTCTGGTCACAGTACTTTGTGTCCAGGTAAGAAGGCAGTCTGCTGCAGGGAATGTGGAGGATTCAGCATTCTAGGATTGTGGGAAGGGGAGAAGCCAAGCAGCTTTGTATTACCTATTGGGTCTCTGGCCTGGAACGTCAGTCATCTCACCCCTTGCCAGTTTCTGATAGTCTGTCATGGAGAACTGAGGCCCAACCATGAAGGCACCATAGAAATAGGAGAATCCTGAGACCTCCAGCAAGGTAGGAACCCCCCGAACAGCAAATCGCCGCTGCTCAGGGGTCAGGAACTCCTGCACCAAAGGGAGTGACATTAACATCATCCCAGGGCTTCCATACTGGCTCTGGATGTTATGTCCTCACCCTGCCTCCTGACTGGTTTCAGCTCTTGCCCCCCCATGGACATGGAACTTCACACTTTGTACTTCATGTCCATTCCTCTCCCCAGCCCTCTCTATCCCCACCCCTTCAAAAAGCAAGAAGATCCAATGGTTGAGACCAGTTGCACAGGTCTTTATTCCCAAATAAACTCCAAACTTATTGGAAGATCCCTGTGGAAGTGATCTACTGACAGGCAACCCTGGCAGCAGAGTAAGCACAGTAGGAGCACTGTATCTGACCTGTTCCAGTCCCTGATTGCAATTTCATGTGCTCTCCCAAGACCTTATCATGCTACAATTCCTACTTCTTGATGCAAAAATTGTCTTTAAATACTTGAAGGTTCAGGTCAGGAAGTTTCATCTTGACCCCATTTTCCTGCAGTCAGCAGTGATTCCATGAATGCCACAGACTTTTGTCAGGCCTCAAACAGGAGATGGGGAATGCAGGTACTTGAAGAATGCAATCCTTGAAGGACTGAGGGACTGCAGCATGTGTAGTGCCCTCTCCCACATGCTGTGCTGTGTAACTTCTGTTTCATCTGAGCTAAAAACAAGGTCCTAATAAATGGTAAAAGGCAACCACTGACAAGGACATGGTAAGACTAATCAAAGGAAAGGAAGATGGGAACTGAGATCCAATACTGACTGCATTCAGTTTAAAGGTACACTACCCACAAGACACAGAGCATCAGGGATTGGGAATCTAAAGCAGTAGTCTGGGGGGAAGGAGATGGTGGGGAATTTGGAAGGGTGAAGAGTAATATTCGGACATAACTGAAACAACTTCTGTCCGTAATCACTAGTGTCTCCGTTCCAAATTATTTTGTTCCACTCTAGAATTCAGTGCCCTCAAACACTCACAGAGGCTCCCCTCTCAGCTGTGACTTTTACCTAGCAATGCAGCTTGCTAACTCACATCCTTTGAACTTGATTTTCTGATCTCTAGCTCACTGGACAGCATGGAATGACGAGAAATGGTGTCTAACTCACCGGATCTTTTCCTCCATCATAGTAATCGATGGCCAGACCTAGAGGTGAGAAACAGTGATTTGAAGCCCTGGGATGGGCACAGCTTGCAGAGTGCAAGAGAGAGAAGAGAGGTGTCACTCACCAATCAACTTAAGTGTCAAGACACAATGTGGCATTGTCCACTTGATGTCATAATGCTCTGTGGCTGTGAAGTAATATCCAGCCATAAGGTATGTCTGAAAGAAACCATTGTTTGGGTTATTCAAACTAATGCCTCCAGCTGGTTTTGATCTGCCTCCATTTTTCCACCCACAGTTGCTAATGAAGTGCAAAACAGGCCTCCCTTCCACAAACCGGGGAATAAGAAAAGGAGTTTACCATTTGAAAGAGGAACGTGGTAATGACGGCAGTGATTGTGCGACCCATTAGTCTCAGTATGAGGAACTGGATTAGGACACATATCAGGGAATGAAAAAGCTGCATCCCTGTGGGCAGGGAAAAGAAAGAGAGAGATAAATAGAAATCACATTTACAGGCCCTCCCAAATCGCAGCATGCCCTGGGCCAGGCAGTTCTCTCTTCCCAAACTCCCCTTACCAAAATTGAAGTAAGCAATTGAGAGTCCCGTGAACACATTGTAGAGATGAATGAGGTAGGCCTCCTTCTGGAAGAGGAAATAGCGCTGGAACAAGGCAAAAGGATATCCTGAGTAGAGAGGGGGGGAAAAAGGGAACAGTTGAGAATAAGGTTAGACAAGTATTTGTCAAGAACCAAACCCCAGCCTTCTTGAACATGTCATTAGGAACATGTACTTTGCATGATACATTATCAACACAGGGCATGCATTTGCATCTTGGGAGACAGACTCCAGATGAATCTGTCTGTTCAGAAGAAAATACTTTAACAGAAACATAATTATAGCAAAACTGACATTGAAGTGCACAAATTTACAGGATTACAGTTTCTGGCCTCATTTAATATATGAGATGGATAATGCTGAAATATATGAATCATACTTTAGCCTCTGATTAATTTCCAAATTCTGTGACAAATACAATGAACATGGCAAGAAGCTAGATTAAAAAAAAAAAAAAAAAGGGGGGGGTGGGGAAAGGGAAAAACTTTATGGTTAATACCATTACAATATCCAAAAAACCTCAGTCCCCCTCCCACCTCAATGAATTGTTTCAGCTTTAATTTCAGAGCTCCTCAGGTGACCTCCAGTAAGATACTCTTACTTTTCTAACTCTGCAGCTTCGGATTTGCATCTGATTTGTGAACTACTGGGTACACAGAGCTGTAACTAAAATCCACTGGTACTACCCATGTGGTATTGTTGAAAAAAAAAAAAAAAACCAAAAAAAACCCAGAAGCATTTCATATGGAGCAGCTAAGAAAAGTGGAAGGGTTTTTTCCTTGCATTTTCTGCGAGGTAGCTCCTAGTCTAAGTTAGAAATGCCTCCAGATTATTCAACTGTGGCTCAAGTGAGAAGCAAACATTTGTGAAGCACTCTGGTAGTACAGTGAGAAGTGTCACACAGAACACCACGATTCAATTAAATTCTGCTGACTAGGTGAGTTTCACAAAACATGCAATGAACATTGCCACATAACAGACAGAAAATATAGTATGTCTTAATACACAGTGGCACAGGAAGCGCTGCAATTAGTGTTTCCAAAGGCATGTTCTCAAAGTGCTGAACCGAGATACCAGAAGCCACTTAAATTCTGGCATTTTGTAACTTTATTGCTCTACTTTGCAAGCCTGTGTGTTCTCTTGCCCTGCTCAAAAAAAGGGGAAATTAATCACATACCACAATACTGGCATGCACACTACTTATCATCCTAGCTGAGACCAGGAGCAGTGGATGGGGCTCTGCTACCTGCACTAATGGAGTAGCTGTAGCAGGAGGTGGTCATGTTTTATATGGAGCAGTAATAAAAGGTGATGAAATGCACATTCTGCCGAGAAGTGTATGATGGATGGAAGGCTTCCAGTAAGCAAGGCCAAGTCTAGTCACTACTGTGAGAGGAAATGAGAAGCTCTGTCACGTTATTTGAATACATGTCTGGCAGTGCTAACAGGCTGGAGCCATTTTAGGGCCCCCTCCATCCCTGCAAATCCCTTGGGAGGGAGCCCTGGAGCTGGGGACTTTTGGGCTCTTTTTTAGATCCTTGTGGGCTCATGTTCTACCGTGTCCAGATTGTACCTGCTGCCTCCTGAAACAGAGCTGCTGCTCCCTGTTTCTTCAGCCTCCTGCCATCCCTCTTTCGGTTTTCCCTGCCTCCCTGTTGCTGTTCCTTCCTCCTTTTGTGTCCCACGCCACAGGCTGCTTTCTGGCCAGCCCCACATACCACGGCTCTCCACTCCCAGAGCCTGGCAACCTCCCTCCTGCACATCCAGCCTGCTCTCCCTTCCAAAACAGCAGCTCCAAACTCCCCTACAAAATGCCTTATCCAAGCCATTCCTCACCCTTCCTGCTCTTCCATGCTTTTTACACAGCCCACTTCTGCCCCATTCTCCCCCCACTGCTGCCCTGAACACCAGCAGAGGGGGAGAGAGGGAATTGGCAAAGAGAGTTCATCACATGGGCTCTCTGGGGATACAGGAGTAACTCAAAGAATTAGAGCAATTCACATGATTAAAAAAAAAAAAAAAAAAAAAGTAGTATTTTCTACTGGTCTTTTGCTCAGAAACATACAAATGGGGATTCTTTGTTTACGATCCAATCTTCCTGCTGAAGTTTAATAAACATAGGAAGAACTGGCTCTGAGAAATGGAAAGTGGTAAAAAATACTAAGTTTTACTGTAAGATTAGATCAAAAGTTCAAAAGCTTTAACTTTTTCTTTTTTTATTTTTTCACTGTGGAAAAATGTTTCCCTCTTGTGAGCAAAGGGAGGAAAATCAGATCAGAAACACAGGCAAAGCAATTTTTAGCTTTACAATTTATTGCTGTTCATCAATATGCATGGTTTTAGACCTTCATTTTAAGGGGGCCTCCTACTCTCTTACAAATCACTACTATTTTGCAGAACAGTCAATTTCTACCATTTTTTTCCCCTCTAGCCATTTCTGTAGACATAATTAAAGTATGACTGCATACTATAATGTAACCAGTGTTCCTGCTCTTTCAGAGACCTGTCTCACTTGTCAGCCGTGCTCCTTTTCAGTTCTACGCAGGAGATCACGTCATGCTTTGAGTAATGCTGCTCTGAAGGAAAAAAGAATTATGAACCCTTGCAAACAGAGAGTTACTAATAATACACACTGCATTTATGTTTTTAGAAACTATAAACTTAAAGCCTGGTCTTGCACTACGTGGCTTGTTCCAGTTCAAAAGTCACATCGGCCTAAATTCTTCTGATATCCAGAGTAACTTGTGGATACTCTGGACTGGAATTTATCAACAGTTTTGTTGCATGAGATAATGATAAATGAGATAACTGGGCCAGTTGCATGCTGCAGATACAAACTTTAACCCCCCAACAGCAGCAGATATGGGATAGCAGTGGCCATTCTGATGTGGCTTGTGCCCTTTTGAACACTCATAAATTATCTATTAAATAACAATCTGCTGACAACAATATCAGTACTCTTGCCCCACTACCATGTCTTTGAAGCAGCCTAAAGTGGCACAGCAGCTTTTGGAGTTATGGTTGCCTTCTGGCAAGCTGGATGTCACCTTTGGATATGGCAGCAGCAGGACTGGCTGCTTTCAGAGCACCAGGACATGAGTCCCTGCTCCTTGCTGCCAAGAGGCTCTGCCCAGCAGCTCCCCTGCTGCCAAACTCCTCTTTCACAGCTCCCTAAGCAGAGTGGACCAAGGCAGGAAAGCGGCTGCAAGACTCCTGGAGAAAACAGCAGGGAGTCTCTGATCCAAACTCATTCTTCCCTGTGCATCACAGAGCTGAAAAACAGCCTGCACACAGAGTTGGGTTTTGCCTCTAGACACACTTTCTATAGAATGGAATTAGCAATTTATATGATTTTTATTTTTTTACTTCACAGGAACAAGAGGATGATCTCTGGTTAAGAGAACCACGGAGATGGAAGGAAAGTACAAGCTCAGCTTCTTGGCCACAGCTATTTGGGAGAATAATGGGCCACTGCACAAAGCCCAGGCTGTCCACAGACACAAGAATCTAATTGAGCAAAAGAAGTTAAATCATCAAGAAGGTGGATTAGGCAGGAGAAAACTTCTACTAATCCCAAGCAAAAATAGTGCTGTCAAACTTGCCATCTTCTGGACTGAGTGATTAAGATCTCTCTCCAGAGATAAAAGCTGCAAATAAGAACAGAAGAAACATTCTTTTCATCTATGCTCCCTTTACTTCCCCTTTTATATGCAGTAGCTCTATCTCATCTTCAGGCCAGTACCTCTATTTTTCCTCTTCTCCCTTTTGCTGAACATTTAACTCCTCCTTTGTTAACATCCAGCAGGGCAATTGTCTCAATTTTTTATAAGAATGCTAAAACTATAAGGAAGCGGACAACAGGGGAAAAAAATACTAAAATATCAGCCTTACCTACTAATTTTGACTTCAAAGTTATTCCTTTCTGTTCCTAACACTGCAGAAGTGCCACACCTTGTTTAACACTAGATGCATAAACATGAGTATTTTAATTCAGCTCAGGAGTTTACCTTGAAAGTCCACTTGGTGCTGTAGTTTGCATAACAGAGGTGTCTCAAAGCATGAGAACAGGGCTCTCTTCACACAAAACCAAACTGAAAGCACACTCCAAGCAATGGGTGCTCAGTGTGTATGACCTGACTGAGGCAAATCCGAGGCAAATCCAAGGCAAATGCACTAAATCTACAGACAAGTCTGCTCTATAGGTCTGCTCCTAGTGCACCGTTTTTCTTGCTGATGTAGACACAAGCAGTGTGTAGCATTACTCAACTCCCTCTATTTTTTTATTATTTAAGGAAGAAGATGTATTTGAAGTTAAGGGTTTAAACAAGGCAGCACATGAGTGTTCTGTCACAGGGCTGGTTTTATGACAGGACAGTGCTGCCTCTTAAAATCCTTCCCATCTCTTACCCATCAGAATCAGTTGTTCACAGGCCCTGCAGGAAGAGTCCTGCTTGGCTGACCAGCTGGGAACTTGATTTGGGATAAGCCAGCAGCTTTGGGTGACCACAAGAACTTCACTGAGCCTAAAAATCTTCAGGATGCAGAGAGCATGAAGCAGAGCATGTAAAAAAATTGATGAGAGGTAGAAGAGGAGGAGATAAGACAACCTGGGAGTGAAGCAGTAGGTTTCTGGCAGCCATTGAGTAAGAATGTGTTACTTTCTGCAGGTCCCTGCTATGTCTGTGGATGAAGGAACACTCTCCCAGTGCTTTTCCTGGCAGGTCTGGGCAAACCAGCCAGGTCATTTCTGGCTCAGGGTTGTAAATAGCATGTTGGCCCCCCTCCATACTATGCAGGTAGCTCACAAGGCACTGTGTAATATTATGGTCAGATAAACAGCTTTAATTCTTTGGGATCGTACAGTCCTGCCAGAAACATGAGCAACATAAAGCATTAAATCCACAGTGCCATAAGGCCTCCTGTATCCTGGCTTGTGCTTTGGGTGGTGACAGCAGGAAAGAAATCTGTCCCCTCTCATGTGAGGACAGGAGCAGCAGCACAGAAACCCTGTTATCTCCTTCACACCACCAGAGCAGCTCCAGTGGGAACACTGGGCCCTGGACCTATTGAAGAGTGCAAGCTCGAGTTCATCTCTCAAAGACAGGATTGCCAGACATTAGTGTACTGACATAGCACAATTTTTCTTGTGACAGGGTCCAGAGCTGTGCTTCAGGTATTCCTGCTGTTGGTACTGCTGTCAAATTGCAGATTAATTGCAGACTCTATTCTAGCTGTATTCTCTGCTTCAATATTACAGCATGTATAAACCTGTCTCTGATTTAAATACAAAGCTGTGACTGAAAAAAAAAAACAAAAAAGCTAATGGCCATAATTTGCTCAGCAATGTGCCGTTACTTGTTCACTGAAACAGTGTGGTGCTCTTTAGGACTACTCTAGTTTTAGTTCTTGAATGTTCTTCCTTCCTCCTTTCTCCTTCTCTTATTCTCTCCTGCATTTAAAAATTTTTATCAGTCATGTCAGAATGCTAACAGTTTTAAATTACCTCTTTTGGTAATTTCAGATCATTACTAAGCCCTTATTCTGAATCAAGACAGTAAATATAGACTATTTTTTCAACAATAATTCAGCTTTCTCCAGAAATTAAAAAGTCGAAAAGTCCTTTGTGATTCTTCCTTTTTCAGAAGACTATTTTTACTGGTTTGTGGTGATCTTCTGCAAGTGAAACCCTAGAAACTGTTGTCACAGTAAAACTGCACAGTGTAGATGGGAAACTGCATCACAGAAGAAGAAATAAGCAACAACTTTTTAGTCCATCTTTGGAACAATGCCTCACCCTCATGGCCTTGTTCTGAAAAAATTCAGCAGTATTAGCTGCAGCCAACAAAAATAGTTTTCTTCATGAATCTATGTAAACACCTGAAAGAGAGGAAGTGAAGGAAAAGCCATAGTTTTTCTGTCCTAATGCCACTTCCAGCTTTTAGAAATGCCTTTCATTTATTCTGAAGTGGTCATCAGCACTAATTGCATTACCAATGAGATTAAAAGGACTGTAAACTAAGCTACAATTAAATGAACATTTCTTTGTGCAGGGCTAAGGAACTCCTCTCACTCTCATCTTGCTCTGGAGTAGTGTTTGGCCCTTCCTTTTAAAGCAATGGTGTACATATAATGCTTTACCACCCCGTGTTTACCCATCCATTAAGCAGCAGAGCTGGAGTCAGTCCCCTCTGCTTGAGTGGTTCAACCTACATGACCTGCAAGAGCCAAACTGCAGGCAAGGCTGTTTTGCATGCCCTGAAGCCTTCTGTCTGAAATTATGCATCTAATTAAAAGATAGTGAGCTAGGGAGAAAGGACAGGGAAAAGTGCAGCTCCAGCCTCCTGGTTTGTTTTATCCATTTGAGGCATGCAGGGGAGAGATGTGAGAGGTGTTCTGGACCCTGATGCCCAGAATTTTAATACAAATTCTAAAGATGCTTTGAGACTATGCAAAACAGATAGTGGCTTACCTGGGAAGGGGACACTGTGGTGTCTTAGTGGCTTACTGTCAACACTACACATGGAACATTTGTAAAAGCACACAGGAGTCTCTCACTTCCTTAATCTACTGTCTGCACCAGGCAGCTCTTATCATCATTAGGACAATAATTATCTGCTGTTCATTTCAAAGAAGTGGTGCTGCTCACCCACAACACGCTGAGCAGGAAACACCCTCCCAATGTTGTGTCCCAACTTACGGCTAGCAAGAAGCAACTCGGAGAGTATGATCAAGGTGCTTTCTGCAGAGCCATCTCTCTGCTGTGGCTGCCTCCACACACGCTTTCTAGGACCTTTTCTGCATCAGCACTTGTTAGACTGGTCCCTTGGTTGATCCGGGTGACTAACCTCGTAGTGCACTATCTGCTTTTTCTGGTTTAGGTTTCTGCCAAGCAAGTAAATTCAGTCAGATTGCAATTAAAGCACCAGAGAGACTGGGAGAAAGGCAAGCAGGACTTTTCTCATTCAGCAGTGGGGAGCTGTGAGATTAATTAATGCTGACTTGTGTGAATGTCCTGTGTTTTCCTATTACTTCATTTTTTTCTTTATAAAAGTTTGGTTTAACAAACTTCTACGTTGAGTTCGAAACGATAGTCAGCTCAGTCTCATGTATCTATCCCTCATGGGAAGGATGTTTTGCTCAGTTTGATCTCACACATCATAAACTAAGGCAGAAATAAGTCTGGTGCAGACCACGGTGATGAAGTGACACAGTTTTTCTTGCCTGCATTTCCTTTAAAAATACTGTACTTTTAGTTAGCCAAAGCAACTTTATTTTGACAGATGACACTGTAGTGGCTGTATCACTTCAAATCTACTTTCAGGTTCAGAGGAATGCTTGTATTTCCATTTTGCTAGGTAACTACACACTAAATGCTTTCACAACCCAAAGTTTCTCTTCTGCAGAGATTTACACAGATAGCATGTATACATGCACTTGAATTAATGTTTTGGGAGATACAACCTCCCCCTCAACCGCCAGCCCACATCACAACTCCAGCCGTGCCTTAACCATTTCGCATGGAACTCAAGTATCCCATGTTTACATAAGCGCAGGCTCCGTGTTTTGCAACACGCTTCGCGCTGCAGGTGGAGCGCAGGACATCACCCCACTTCTCCCGGCACCGAGCTGGGAGGTTTCGCCCACCCTGCCTGGCACTGCCCCCGGTCCCACGCCACCCCTTCACAGAGCCACCGCGGCGGCGGACACGGGTGATGTCCCCGGCAGGGACGTCCCCGCACTCGGACGGGGCAGCACCTGAGGGGCGGCGGAGATTCCCGAGCGGACAGCCCTGCGGACACACGCTGGCGGGCGCTGGATGCACACGCATCACCGGGCGCTCATGGGACAACCGCAAACAAAGTTCCCGTGCCCGGGACACGGACCCAAACCGGGGCGTTCCGCAGGCGCCACGGGCTGCTCCTCGCCGCGCTCCACAGGCGGCCTGTCCGGAGCGCAGCCCGCCCTCCCGGGGGAAACGGGGCGTGCTCCCCCTGCACCGGGCCGGGGGCTCGCCCCGGGGGCTGCAGCGGGGCACTCCGCGGGCCGCCGGGGCGGGACGGGCGGTGCCGGTGCGGCGGGATCTCGCCCGCGGCTCGGCGCGCACACGTGGCCTGGCGCGGCAGCGCTGGCACAGTGCGGCTCCGCGCGGGCGAGGCGATGCCCGGCCCCGGCCCCGCGCAGCGCGGCACGGCGGCGGCGGGGTCGCCCGTTCCCGCGGCGGGCGCGGAGCCCCGCCCGGGGCGCCAGCCGCGTCGCCCCCCGCCCTGCCTTACCCATGAGGATGGAGAGGATGAGGCGCAGCGCCTGCTCCGACGAGCCCAGGGCCTCGGCCAGCCGCGCCAGGCTCCAGCCGGACCCCGCCACCGCCATCTTCCCCGCCGGCCGCCCCGCCGGCCGGTCGCGCCCCGAACCCGGCAGCGGCACCAGCCACCGCGGCCCCCGCACCGCGCGCGGCCCCCTGTGCGCCCATTGGCTGCGGCGCGGCCGGCCCCGCCCCGCCCGCCTGCGATTGGCCGGCGGTGGCAGCGGGGCAGGGCCCTGCGCGCACTAAGGCAAAGGTTACCCGCGAGTGGGCGGCGACGCGGGCCGGCCGCGCCGGCCAATGATTGGGGGAGCCGCCGATGGGGGCGGGGCCTGGGCTCGGCGGGGCGGGGCCGGGCGGGCGGGGCGGGGCGCGGCTCGCGATTGGCTGCGGCGGGACAGGAGAGCGGCGGGGCGGGCCGGGGTTATTCGCGGACACGCGGCGCGCGCGGAGGGCGGGAGCGCGGGCGGCGCCTGGGCCGCGCTCGGGGGCCTGGCCGGGCTCCGGGACCGGGTCTGAGTGTAAACCTGAGTCTAGCTCTAAGCCCGAGTCTAGGTCTGAGTCCAGCTCTGCTTCCTGGCTCTGGGTCCTGGACACTGGCTGTGCCTTTGGCCTTGGCTTCGGTCGTGGTCTTGGCCTCGGCCTCGGCTCAGGGCGCTGTTTGAGCTTCCCTCGCCCTGCCGGTCCCGCTGGCCCGGTGCTCCCAGAGGACAAACCCCGGTGCTGGTCTCGTGTGGCCCAAAGGGACCTGCTTCCCCTGGCGGCATTATGGCAGCGCCTGTGCTGTGCCCTGTGCCGGTGACCCCCTCAGAGTGCCAAGCCGCAGCACGGTGCCTGCGGTGCTCAGCAGCAGGGAGAGGAGCTGTGCCCGTGAACCAAACCACAAAAAGTTCCACCTCCAGGAGGGAGAACTGAGGATGGCAGAGCACTGAACACACTGCTCAGGGAGGTTGTGGAGTCTCCCTCTCTGGAGACATTCAAAACCTGCCTGGATGCGTTCCTGTGTCTGTCACCTGTTCTAAGTGGCCCTGTCTTGGCAGGAAGGTTGGGCTGGATGACCAGAGTTCCTTCCTAACAATTCTGGGATTCTGTGACTCCAGTCACTCTGCAGCTGGGCCCACACAGACTCTTCATATCTCAGCTGCTGGATGGCCTTCTCTTAGGTGTGTCCCTTCATGCAGCTGTCCCTGTGTGCACCCCAAGTTCTCCTCAGCTGAAGTTCAGGTGCAACGGATGTGATCCTCTTCCCTTGTTCATGCTACCATTTTCCTAGTGGGTCACTTGCCTGGGCAAACTCAGCTGAAGGGGCAAACACAGGCTCACACAAAGGTTCACATAAAAAGGGACCTTTAGAGTTCTCTGATCCAAGCTGCAGCTCACAAGCAGGTTTCAAAGCTGGAGCCATTTGCTCAGGGCATTGCCTGGGTAATTGCTGTACATTTTCATGGTTGGAGAGCTCCCAACCTTTCTGGGCTCCTGAACCAGTGCTGAATCATCCTCTTTATCCTGCTCCTTATCACCACCCTTTAGGCAGCACCACCAGCACCTGTTAGATTCCATTTCTTGTCAAATCTGACTGGGAAAGGGACTGATTTGGCCATGGTAGCACACAGACCTCATTTACTTAGAAGATCTGGCTAAAGACCTTGCCTCTCCTTGCCCTTCTCTTTTTCAGGCTAAACAAAACCAGATTTCTCAATAGCTAAGCTCTAGTCACCTATCCACTGGTCTTTTTCCATTTGGTTCACACTTCTCTTCCACTGGGGGGTGAGGCAGTGTGTGAAGAAGGGAAGACCCTGGCCTCCAGAAGTCCCTGAAGGCAGTGTAAGATTCAGAGTCGCAGGCCAAGATGTATAGCAAAGGTTTAAAAACCTCCTGGGTTGCTGAATCCATCAGGTTAGACTTTACAAACAGGTTGCTGTATTTGTCCACCCTAACTAGTGGACAAATTTGCCAATTATTTTGCAAAGTCTGAGGACTGCCTTTTCAAGGCATATCTTTTCTCTCATTTCCACATTCAGTTGTGTTTTTATGGTGTTTAGGCCCCTTTCCTAAGTAAATCTGTTCAATGTGAGCATGATGATGTCTGTCTCCCCTCAAGTCATGATTGACAAGAAATGATCTACTTAATTCTGTAATTTACTGTTCTCAGAGAAGAGTTTCAGAAGCAGCATCTGTTCCTGAGGTTGCCTAACAATTTCCATTGCAAGATTGTTTCCAGTTGTTTGAAATGTTGCTATATTTGACCTGTTTAGATTAAATGCTTGATAGTCACTTGGAGTCAGAACACAGTAGCTCTGAGAGTAGGTTTTGAGTCAGATCATGATGACTGTACCACTTCTTTTCAGTAGTATTATTATTTTGATAATCAGTGCAGTGTTATTCTTGAGAGGAGGGGTTGTAGCCAAAAGTCTTGATTTACTGTCCTTTAGATATACTGTGATTTCATAACATTACGTGGGTATTGATGTGAAACTTGAAGTTCAAGTGGCACAATGGGAACGTTGCTGCTGAAGCTTCTGCAAATCCAGTTCCATTGACAGTGTTTCTGTGGCTCGTGCAGCTTTCCCACACACTAGAGCCACAAGAACCCAGGTGCTTCTTGAAGAGCTCCTGCAAGGCTTTCTTCCCAGGACCATTTCTTGTACGCTGAGGAACAGGAATGTTGTGTCCTGCCTTGGCAGTGCCTCTTCTCCCAGGCAGCCACAGGAGCCTATCCTGATTGAAATGGCCATGGGAGAGAAGCTGGATACCCGGGGCAGTGTGTCTATCTCAGCAGTGAGCTTAGGGTTGAACACTGATGGGGAGGAGGAAGATACTGGAAGAGCCAGAGCCAGAACAAAATTAAACATGGCAGAAGTCTGCTGCTGTCAATAACGATGTCAAGGGAAAAGCACAGAGAGGGTGGGGAGAGAAATAACCATTAGCAAGAGACGGAGTATAGAGGGAGAAGAGAGACTGCTTGGAATAACAGGCAGGGAAAGACATGAAAATGAGTTTTCATTAAAAGGATGAAAAGGTGGTTGTGGGGTCAGTGGGGGGAAAAAAAAGCCAGGAATGGGTGAATGACAAACCAGAGATGGAGAAACTGGAATTTGATGGATGTTGGAGGCAGGAAAATAATAGTATGTTTGAAATCATGTCACCTTTTCAGTGATAATCAATAATAAAATAAATTATAAAATCATTAGGGCAGGAAAAAGCCTGTAACCACTAACCCAGCACAGCCAGGTCCACTGCTAAACCATCCCTAAGCAGCTCATGTCCACCTTTACTGAACACTTCCAGGGATGGTGATCCCACCATTTCCCTGGGCAGCCTGTTCCAATGCTCAATCACTCTTTCAGCGAAGAAATTTCTCCCAATATCCAACGTAAACCTTGGCAGCCTGAGGCCGTCTTTTGTGGTCCTGTGCGACGTGAGGCTCCGTTTCTGAGGCTCCGTTTCTGAGGCTCCCCGGCTCCGTTCCGCGCCCCGCCGCACGGAGCTCGCGGTCCCGGTCACCGGCGGCGGGCGGGCTCGGCGCTCCGTGCCGGGACCGGGAGGTGTCACCCGGGCACCCGACATCCGTGCTGGGGCCACTCCCGGGGCCGGGACTGCACGGGGCCCGCCGGTCTCTGCTGCCGCCTCCCGGTGCCGCCGGGACCGGCTGGACGGGACTTCAGCCCGGGAGAGTGAGTCTGCGGGCTCCCAGCCGCGGGAATGCCGGCACCGCAGTGTGCAGCCAAGGTTCCGAGGCTGAGAGAATTGGGGCTGCCCAGCCTGGAGAAGAGAGGGGTCCCTCCTCACCACAGCACCTTCCAGTGCCTAAAGGGGCGGCAAGAGAGCTGGAAAGGGACTCCTTACAAGGGCAAGTAGGGATAGGACAAGGTGGGATGGCCTTAACCTGAAGTAGGTTTAGAATGGATATTAGGAGAAAATTCTGTACTGTGATGATGGTGAGGCACTGGCACAGACTGCCCAGAGAAGCTGTGAGTGTCCCACCCCTGACAGTGCTCAAGGACAGGCTGGATGGGGCTCTGAGCCCCTCCATGGTCCAGTGGAAGATGTCCCTGCCTATAGCAGAGGGGTTGGAGCTAGGTGACCTTTAAGGTCCCCTCCAACCCAAACCATTCCATAATTCAGTGAAAGTAAGCCCAAGTGTCAGTGGACGTGGAGACTGGCGTATCATAACGACAAATGACTTCTTAAGCAAGAAAAGCAAAAGAAGTATTTTATTGAAAGACTGAACCATATTTATAGAGTGGTTCACAAGCTTCAAACAGGACAGTAGTTCATTGGACAATAAGATAAAACGTTTCTTGTCACGTACATCACGAAACTGTTTCTCAGTCAGCACCAGGTGTTAATCTCTGTTTATTAGTTCCTTTCTGTTTACCAGAAAGCTATCGTCCTTGGAAAAGCTCAGGTTGGAGCTGAGAAACTGTCTCAGCCTAGGAAAAAGCCTCCCAGCCTGAGAAAGAGAAAAAGAATTTAGAATTTGAGAAAAGGCCTGACAAAAATCTGCCTAAGCCTTTTAGTGGTGTCCATACCCAAATATTTAGGAATATTTTACTGTAATGGATGAAACCTAGGGGTGTAGGGGAAGGAAGTCAGAAGGCAGCAGGCATCTCAGTGTGGTACAATGCTCTGAGCTGAGTGTTCCTGAGTCCTGGGTTTTACTGGGAGATGGTGGAAGCTTTGCAATGAGACTCAGTGATGGAGGCAATAAAAGAGGTGAGCAGACTGGTGAAAAGCCCCCTGGTACTGTTTACAGAGGTGGAAATCAGCAAATTGTATTGAACAGTTCTGAGCCAGAGCACACCTGCACTGCCAGGTTTTCCTGGGGTTTATCAAAGGCTCCCATCCCAGCTTGATGACTGGCAACAAAACTGGCCTGAGTCACAGGAGAGAGGTGGGAAGTGCAGCATGAAAGAAACCCACAGAACCCTCTTGTTGGCAGAATGGGAAACAGGCAAATTACCACTAAGGTCTTGGTAAATGGAGGATATTTTACTTCTTACTTCTATATCCTTGATTCCCTGCTACTTATATTCCCTCGGTTCACTTAGTTAATGTTGTTTTCTCTTTTGAGGTTTATGCCCTTTATTCAAATGCACTGACTCAGTGTTTCCAGATGGAGATGTGTGTGGCTTTTCTTAAGAACTTGGGGAAAACTTTTTTTCCCAGCTTCCTGGGGGAAGACAAGCCAGCCAAGCCTGTTTTAAGTGGTAATTTTATGAAACCTGGAACACTACTGCGCTTCACAACATCTGTCAGAAAGGTTACAGCTACACAACTCTGAGTCATTTTAAGAAAAGGGCTGTCTTGTGCAATTTGGGAATAGTATGTGGTCATATAATTTAGGAATTTAAGAGAATGTGTGTGCCTTGGAGCAGAATTATATTGCATCAATGAATTTAATGTTATCACTTATTAAACTTAATGGCATCATTTTGCCTCTTTTAAATTGTTATCTGACATAGTTGCAATGAATTGTGAAATATATTACCTAACTGTTTTGTCTTAAGAGTTGAAAAAATAATACAGATTTAAGAAAATGCAATCAAATGTTGTATATATATATATCCAGTGTAAATATATATCAGTATTACCAGTCTACTGCATAAATAGTTAGCATTATAAAGACATGTGACCAGATAAAATACAGCTATTTCTTTATTTAACTATCTTCAGCAATCTTTTTCTTAATTAATATAAATTAATTGATCCATATTACATATTTCTTAATTAATTTCTAAGGAATTATTGATATTCACAAGCATATTCATCTACCACTGCTACAGATGAGTTGAGTCAGATTTATATGAAAATGCAGAACTCCCTTGTGATAAAATGACATGCACAACCTATCAGTTCACACTTATTTTATTTCCACCATGGCCATTTTCAATAATGATTGTGGCTTGAAGAGTCACTGACAGGGTTTTCACATTGCACAGCTCAGAGGAGAAAGCATTTCCCTGTGATTTATTGTGTATCTTTCATCACTCTTTTCCTGTTCTCAAAATTCCAGTTCGAAACATCAAGCTGTGCTCCAAATAGACATCAGCAGTGAGATGACACTCCATTTTCTTTCTCTTTCCATTCTCATCTCGACAAAGAAAACAGACTAGGCATGTTCTTCCAGCAAAGCCTTTATCCTGGCTACAATGAAGTCGGTTATGATTCATTTGGAGGTGTTTATCTCCCTTGACAATATAAAGGACTCTTTCAGATGGGCTGTGCTAATGCACTTTGCCTATGGCCTGTTGAAACTTGAAGCACTTTTTCTCCTGTCTAAAACAAGCTCTGGAGTGTGCTGTGCTGGCTGTAAGCCGTAGAAGCTGTAATGGAATTTTAGATTTTCGTTTATAGTCCAGTCCCAGTGCAGCTGGTTTGTGAGGAAGAGGAGGTTTCTAGACTATTAGTGACAGATATTTTAGCTTGTATTTTGGTCATGGCTTGTGGACAGTGTCTGGGCTAAGGGTCCTATCTGGTATAAGTCTTTGAATTCCTTTCTCCAAGGGTCTTAGATCTAACTTGCTGCAGAGCTAATTTTGATGAACATGTACATGATGAACATGATGAACATGCTCTTCCTTCCATGAAGCTCACTTGGTAAATAAAAATGTAGTTACGTGTTCCTAGTCCTAAATGCGTCCCCATACTGAACTCAGCAAAACCATGTCCTCCTATTCCTGCTGGTAGCCTCATAAAGGCATAGCATTGAATAGACCACTATTTTTTCTTTTATTTTTCCTCTAAAAAAAGTGTCAGGAAAATTAATCTGCAAATATCAGAGGTTTATGTCCGAAAAGGAGACAGAAGAGTCCTTTTTGCTTTATTCGAATAAAGGGATGCCCGTGGGGCATTCCCCTGGGATCTCTCAAATTTATGGAGGATGCAGCCTGCCTTTTTATCCTATTTTCCCGGCCACATTTCCCTCTCTCTTTCCCCATTGGCTGAGGTACTTGAGAGGCACAGACTTCCCGGAACGCCTGACACCTGACATTCCCCTCTGATGTATAACCCTCCCTTTTAATTTTTAATTCTTAGAGAATTCATAGTTTTTCCCCATTGCTTCTTTCATCTTTCAATATCCCATTTCATTTATCGGCAAACCTACAGCTTGTCTGTAAAGGCAAATATCTTCTTCCATTCACCAGTCAGTGGAATCCATCCCTTGTTTCTTTTATCTCTCAGTGCTAGCCTTATCTACCAGCAGATCACAGCTCGTTTGTAAAGACAAATGCGGCATTCCTCTCGAAAGGGTCTCTGAAGCGTCCGATGAGGAGCAGCAGCAGCAGCCCTGTGGTCATCAGCTTGCAGTAAGACTGAACTCTGACGAGGTGATCTTTGGACATGATGATCAAACAAAGTTTTGTTCGCAGAAACATTGGACTCATCCCAATTCTACACCCTTTGGATGTTGTCGTTAAAAAAGGAGGGGAATGAAGAGGAGACGGAAGACAGCCAAAAACTCTATTCCCTCCCTTTTCCCCAAAGTCATCTGATTTCCCGAAAACACAACCAGACTGGTGCGCTCCCCACGGCAACTTCAGCCAAGAGGATTGTGCAACTCTTTCTGGGAATTCCCCTTCCTGCCGAGCGCTTTCAGTCCAGCATCTCACGCTAGAGGGAAGGCTGGGAAGCCGCATCACACAGATAGAGGGTGCTGCGATACTGCGAGTTGGAGCTCCCTTCCCCAGCTTTGGGTGCGATTGGAGTAGGGTGCGCACAGGAAGAAAAAAGAGAGAAAGAAAAGCGAAGAGACAAGAAAACCAGACTTGAACTATGGAGAGAAGGTAAATTTTGCAGGCATCAGAAATGAGAAAGGAGGATATTCCCCAGTGTCGTTGTCTGACAGCTAGAAGAGTCGGGACATGCTGCTTCCCAAGCCCAGGGTCTTAGCATGACTTTTGAGGTGCTGGGTACTTCTGGGGGATGTATTCTCTGTCTTGATTTGCTGTACACTTGCATGGTGTCTCCATTCACTGGTGGTCATAAGAGGAGAGAGTGAGCACTGGTAAGTACCAAGACAGAGGTTTTGTCCATGTGGGTCTTAGTCTCCCTTCTTGATGCTTGAGTTTGCTCTGTGCAGGAAGGGACAGAGATATAAACTCACTTTTCAGGCAAAATCATGACCTAGTCTCCCAAAGGTGAGTTTTTTGTGCTTAGCAGACACACAGACACACAGGCAATATTAACCAATCACTGTTTTTTTTGTCCCAGTGTGTAACTCCAAAGTCCAGTTCCTGAAGTTTTTTGAGAGAGGAAGAACTGCATTTTCCAGATGTGGTGAGTTGCAAAACCTCAAGGTTTATTACTAATTGCATTCTATAAATCATGTGTTTTCACTGTGAGACTACTGATTTTCAAATTGGAGTGTATCTATAGCCCCAGAACAGGACAACGAGTAAGGAAGAGCACTAATGACCCCTGTGTTCATCTCCTGCAGCTTTACCAGCTCTTGCAGAGACTGAGACAAGCAGAGAGCACAACTGGGGTTGTACCCTTTGTGAAAAGCTACAGGAGAAAGCCCCACACAGCCACAGCACTGGCCTTAGAAACTCGGGAGCCAGGAGCTCTCCTGTGTGCTGTGTGCAGCCAAGTCTATGTTTTTCACTGGGGCTGTGCACGTATGAAATTGGAGAACATTACTGCAATGTCACCTTCCCTTCTTTTTCCTCAGGTCCTTGATCTTCTTCTGTCTCCCTATCTGGGCTGGCGCGGCCTCTATGTATGGAGAGATCTTGTCACCCAATTATCCTCAGGGGTATCCCAATTATGTGAACAAAACTTGGCAAATCCAGGTCCCTTTGGGATATGGCATTCACCTTTATTTCACACATCTGGATCTTGAGCCATCACAGGACTGTGAATATGACTTTGTGAAGGTACTGTCCATATCCTTGAGTGAGAAAAAGACAAGAAGGCAGATTAGAGCACAGAGCAGCAAAGCTGTGCACAAAGCTCAGAGTTGGGAGAGGAATTATGCACAGCCTTCCTGTTCTGAGCTCCAAGAAATCCAAATGACTGGGTCTATCTCCACTAGCAGTCATGAAATCAATTCAAATTAGCTTTGTAACCATGTGAGTGCTGTCTGCCAGCTGAGTGTCCCATTTATGTCCCTCATCCCATGTTTCTCCATATTCTTAGGAAAAGTCTTCTTGGCCATCACACTGCTATTGCAAAGGATATTCCTAGCCATTGAAGTGTAAGTGTAGAAAGACTGTTTTCTTAGGGCAGTCATTGTCTCTGCCTGAAATTATTTGGAATGAATCGATGAGTGGACATAGATGATTTATTGTGAACAGAAATTGATTGGAAAGGATGGAAGTTACAAACAATCCATCTGTGTAGGGACAGTGGCCACTCATAAAAAGTGCTGTGGTCCCTTGCACCACAGTATTTTATGATCTATGCACCACAGATTTCTTAAAACCAGCTCTGCTCTGTGTTGTCCCACAAAAGACCAAGTACTTCCCCACAAACAGACAGAAACCAGACCATCCTATCCTGCCATAGCTCTGTGTGAAACAGGGCAGTAAGGTCAAGTGCAGCACCAGGACACCTTCGAGGAGGACCAAGGTGGGTATCTCACTGGGAAGACAGTAGAAGGGAGCACTCTTCAAGAGTCTTGTGAACGTCATGAAACTGGCTTTCCAGGGGCTCTCAACTGCACCTGAGCACCTAAAAGCTGAAAGGCTCAAGTGTTGGTAATTCCATGTCGCAGTGGCGAGGTGAGGTGTCTCTGAATCCTTCTGCAGATCCTGTCTGGTGGCTATGTTGAAGGTGTGCTTTGTGGGCAGAAGAAACCTCGTGCCCCTGGCTCCCAGATTGTGGAGGAATTTCATGTCCCTTACAACACACTCACGGTGATATTCCAATCAGACTTTTCCAACGAGGAGCGTTTCACTGGTTTTGCTGCCTACTATATTGCTGTGGGTAAGGTTAAAACAGCCTCCTCTGAATCTCTCTAGTGTCCAGGCTGGGAGGAAAAAATGGCAAAAAGGGTTTTTCTTACAGAAATGTCTTATTTAAAGAGATCCCAGCAGACAGAGCTGCATTCTAGTATGGCCAGTATAAATACTGTCTTAAAGATTCCTTTTCCTTGCTGTCCACTAGTGTTTGCTTCAATTTCTCCTGCCCTCAGGGCCCTCTCCTAATTCGGCTGATTCATCTTTTCACACTTGCAGACTTGGATGAATGCATGGATTTTGTGGATGAGCCCTGCAGTCATTACTGTAATAATTATATTGGAGGCTACTTCTGCAGCTGTCCACCAGATTATTTCCTCTACAAAGACAACAAAACTTGTGGAGGTAAGAGATGTGCATAAGCTGTGGTCAGCAGCAGGACTTCATTTCGGCCAAGTGACATATTGCACTTGGAAGACTTTATAAACCTTCTCAGCCAGTTTTTTGGAAAGATGCAGTGTTGTGACATGGTTATTGCAGGTAGCTGGGCAGACTGGGAGAGTGGTGGCAGAGGAAGAGCTTGTCAGGTGCACACATGAACCATTTCCTTTCTGAATCCTACTCATGTTCCTTCCTTAATCCTAGTGAACTGCAGTGGAAATGTCTTCACTGAGCCAACAGGGGAGATTGCCAGCCCCAACTATCCCAGCCTGTACCCGGAGAACTCTCGGTGTGACTACCGGGTGGCGCTGAGCCCAGGCTACTCCGTGGTGCTGACCATCGGCAGCGGGGACTTCGACCTGCAGCCCGCCGACTCCAGCGGCACCTGCCACGACAGCCTAACAGTAGGTGTGCAGCTCGGGCAGCTCAGGAGTCAGGGTGCTCTGGATCTCCCATCAATCTCCTCGTATTTAGAAGGATTTGGGACTGCTTAGCTTCATTTTCAATTATGTTGTCTCTTGGAGTTTGTGGGAATGCATTTGAATATGTATGCATTGAGTGTGTATTTGAATAGCTCTCTCAATATATTTGGCATTTCTCATTTATTCTTGTTTGGTATTTCCCCAGATTGTCTCTGGAAAACAGCATTTTGGTCCCTATTGTGGCAGCAAATTCCCAGGTCCTCCTGAAATCAAAACCAGGAGCAACATTCTTGACATAATCTTCCAGACAGACCACAGCACACAGCACAAAGGCTGGAAAATACGCTACTATGGGGACCGTGAGTAAACGCTTGGGAATGTGTTCACTCTGCTGCTGAGTTAGGGGCAGGGCTTGTCCCAGGTCACATTCATGGCACAACAGCGTGTTAACATGTTCACTGCTGCTGGTATTGAGTAAGAGTATGCCTGCTTAGAAGGGGGAAAGAATCACTGGGGAGAAGGAAACTGGGAGGTGGCAGGAGAGTAAATCTTGAACCACTTCATCACTGATTTCCACCTATCTTTTCAAAGCTGTAACCTGTCCCATGAGTGTCATCCCCAATTCTGTTCTTCACCCGAAAAAGGACAGGTATATCTTAAAGGACATTGTGGAAGTGACCTGTGTGGAAGGCTATGAAATTGTGAGGGTAAGTGAAATAAAAAAGTATATGCCTCCTCTAGCCCATTCAGCAACATCTCGAGGCCATTCCCACCAGGGTTCCTGAGTACTTTGGGAACCCAAAGTTTTCAACACAGCAGTAGTATGAGGGAACCTCTTCCAGCCACTGCAGTATTTTAAGGCTCCATTGGAGCACCTGTGTCAGATGTATTTCATGTCCATAGACTTATGTGGATGATGTGGTTTATTTCCTAGGAACGAGATAGTATCAGAAGTTTTCTCTCCAGCTGTCAGGAAAATGGGGAATGGAGCAACTCCCATTTGAGCTGTGATCGTAAGTGCCCTGTGTCTGTATTGTGGGAAGGGAATTGGAATGATGTGTCTAGACCCTAGATCCACAGCATCTCCAGATTAGGAGGATGCTGAAGTACTGGAATGTGAGTACCATAAAGGGACAGAGAAAGTGACCCCCATGACTGTACAGGGATTAGAGAAGCTGAGTGGTTCCCTATCATACAAAATAACCATACTGTTGAGTGAGGGTGCCCTTTTGATTGCATTTGATCCTTTTTGTTCCTTCTCTGCAGCTGTGAACTGTGGTGATCCCCCTCCTGTTGACAATGCCCAAGCCTCATACATCTCTGAGCTCCGTGAGCCTCTGTACACAGCTGCTGTCCGCTACGAGTGTGAGGCACCCTACTACACCCTAGAAAACAAGGGGCATGGTGAGCACTGCCTCTGCCACACACTCACATCCTTTGGTTAAAGGCCTAGGGAATGGTTCTGGCACCATCATGGCGCTGGGATTTTATGCTGTCAGGTCAAGACTGGTGTGGGGTTGTAGGCAGTAGTTTTGTGTTGCCTCTGTGTTTAATACACTCTAACAATGCCCGGGCTGTTGACCTTAGATGCATTAGCAAGTCATCTCTCCATTTCCTTGTGAGTGAACCATGCAGGTTTTTGTCCCATGTAGCACAGAGTTCTGGTGGAAAACCAAAGGACTCAAGAAATCTGTTAGATGATGTTTATCCCAAAAAAGGGATAGAAACACTCTGGTAGGGAGACAACAGCTTTATTTACCAAGCTGTGCTTTTTTTGGAAATCAGAAGGTTGATGTATTATACACAGTAGTGTTATTTACTCTGTATTCATCTTGATTGTGTCCTTATGGAACTCTTTTCTCTCGTGTTTTCCAAGAGATATACCAGTGCTCAGCCAGTGGAGAATGGGTCAATGAAGAGATTGGAACAAAGCTACCAAAATGTGTCCCAGGTACCACCAAATACTGTATGTGCAAGCAGCATATTAAGAACACAGCTTCTTTCATCCCTGTATTTTTCTTTTCTCAACTTCCATCTGATAGAGAGAATTTTAAAACCTGTATACTTCAGTTTACTCTCATAGAGGAGGCAGCATGACTTGCCCTAGTTGTACATGATGTCTTTTCACTCCTCTAAAGCCCCAGGTCCCCACTGAAAAGTACAAGATCCACATGGAGGAGATTCAACTCTCTTAAAAGTCCAGTCACAGCTTAGATAGTGATTTGGATTATACAAGTACACGGTGAAAAAGGCAAAATGGAAGATAAAGTTCAGGGAATTTACTGTACAAGAGGAGGCTACAAAGAGTATGAAGACAAATTCTTCTCAGTGGGACACAGCAATAAAAGGAAATGACAGACTCAAGTTGCAACAAAGGAAATTCTGATTGTATCTAAGGAAAAATGCTCCCCCAGAGCACTGGAACTGTTGTCCATACAGGCTGGCTAATCACACCCTGGGAGATGAGCAGAAGCTGCCTGTCAAAGCTCCTGAGTAACCTGGCTTTGGAGTTAGGAGGGCAGGGGGAGGGCAGTTAGGGAGGAATAGGTTGAGCTAAAGGCATGAGAAGTACCTTCCAGCCTAAATCTTCCTATGATTACGTGAAATTCTTTAACAAATTCTGCTTCATGCAAATTAGAAGCTATCTGCTGGCTGTATTTTCTTAATCTCTGATTTTCTGTCTAAGGATTCAATGCAAACAACGCAATGTGGTAAGAAATCCATTTCCTAGCTATGTCAGAAATATTACTGAACATTTTCCTCAAAAAGTGTGGACTATCTCTGCACCCAGAAGACCCACAGATAAGATCTGCCACTGCTTAAGATTTTACATACTTATAGAATGGAGAGGCAAAATGGTAAAACATCAGTGAAAAACCTGAACTCTTAACCTGAGAGTATGTGGAGTTCACAAAAAACAAAAACAACAACAACAACAACAACAACAACAACAACAAAAAACGCCAACAAACAAAAAAAACACATTAAAGAGCAGTGCCATATCTCTAAGAAATCAAACAAATATTTTTTCAAAGACAATCTCTTTACCTGAAGAGCATAATTCAGCAAAGGAAAATTGTCAACTAGAAGGCAATTAAATTGCAAGCTTTGACATACCTAACACTCAGGGTGACAACTGCTTTCCAGAAAACTGAATTTGAGCATTTTAAATATAAATTGAGTGTTGATAACATTTTTTCTAGAATTTTCTTTGATTTCTCTGTAAATACTAATTACAACATCTGTGGCATAAAATACAAACGTAGTTATCCAGATTCAAAAATCATTTAGGGGACACAGGCAGGAGGGGACTTCTTTGGCAGTACCAAAGAACCCCCTGTTTGTAACTGCTAATTCTCCCATCTCATCTTTCTCCCATCTTTCTTTGTCTCTTTTCTTTCTAGTCTGTGGGGTGCCCAGTAATCCCATCCGAGACACAGGAAGGATTTTTGGAGGCACCCGTGCCGAGAAGGGCAACTTTCCCTGGCAGGTGTTTTTCAATGCCCCCAGGGCAAGTGGAGTGCTCATCTCTGACAGATGGGTGATGACTGCAGCCCACGTGCTGGACGGGCATGACAAGCCCACCATGTACGCTGGTGTAATCGATGTTCGTAGAGAATCCCTGAGGTGGGAAGCCGAAAAGCTTATCCCAGAAGCTTCCTTCATCCATCCTGGTTGGAAGGAGGAGCCCAGTGAAACCAGGATCGATTTTGATAATGATATTGCACTACTGAAGCTGAGGGATCCCGTGAAGTTGGGTCCAAACATCTCACCCATCTGTCTTCCCGGTAAATCACCTGAATATGAGCTGCAAGAAGGGACTCTGGGCTACATTGCTGGATGGGGCCAGAGAGAGAGAGGGAGACTCCCTGGTGATCTTTGGAAGGCCCAGATTCCCGTGGTGAGCATGGACAAGTGCCGGTCTGTGAAACCAGACCACTACGATGGTTCTGTCACTTACATATTCACCGACAACATGATCTGCGCTGGTGGTGGCAGGGACAGCTGCCAGGGGGACAGCGGGGGAGCCTACGCCATCCAGGACCCCCTGAACGCCACGCGGTTCTACGTGGCGGGGCTCATCTCCTGGGGGCCCAAGTGCGGCACCTTCGGGCTGTACACCAAGGTGGTGCGCTACCTGGACTGGATCGCAGACACCATCAGCCAGCACCAGCAGGAGGAATCCTGGCTGAAGTAGCTGCTTCTCCTTCCAGCACGGTCACCCTTCCTGATGTGATTGATGGCTGCGTGCTTGGGCTGACCCTGATCACTCGCTGTATCTAATGGGCAATATATAACATATTTTAACTCATCCTGGCTGTGCTGGGGAGAGTCAGCAGTGTGGATCTGTTTCTCCCACTGGCATCATGGCTGGGAAGGGAAATTCTCCTTCTTTCACTCATAGACATTATTCTGAATAAAGAGACTCCTTCTGCTTACTTTCAATTTTTTTCTCTATCCTATTTTTTCTTGCTTGGATAAGACCTAGCTGTGTCCCATTGAAACCTGAGAAGAAGGTTCCAATGAAGATAAGAGAGAATAATGTTTGGTTCCCAGGGAAGGTTCAGAGCCTGGTTTCTGATTTATGTATTTCTTGACCTGTTCAGAATACCTAACAGCATTAAAGAATGTCCAAACTGCCTTTTGTGCAACGTGCTATTGTGTCTGTAATGTCTTTCTTCTCAGTCTAGACCTAGTTCTCCTTGAAACTCCCTAAATCAAGTGTCAAATCATATTCTGACCCTGCCAGCTTTCATCAAGCTGGAACTTGTAGTATCTCACCTCTCTACTAGAGTCTTTATAAGGTTATTCTGAGATTGTTCCATCTCACTGATCAACCATTACCAGCAATGAGGACTTCAGACTTCTGAATTAAAAGGAAGAGAACAGACATTTTCAAAAGAATTTCATTCACCTGTCCTCAGGCTTTACTTTTTTCAAATTTTATTGAGTTAGAAAAGAAATAAAGCTTGATTTTTCTCCCAAAACACTACCTTCTCTTGATTTAGGAAAGGAATATTGCCTGACATGTGTTAGAGGAATTTTCTGCTCGGAAAGGTCCTATATCACTCACAGACATCCTTCCACTGAGATCAGGGAGCTAGTACAGATGGCATATACTGAAAGACTGAGTTTGTTCAGCTTGAAGAGGATGAAGCTAAGAGTGGGGGGGATCTAACTGCTGTATTCAGATACCTAAATTCCCAGCTGGGCTTTTTCCTAGCATGTTTGTCAGCACTGGAACAAGTGCCACAAGAGGCTGTCCCCGGATCTCTTGAAAACTTTCCCTGAAGCTCTGAAGTTAGTGCCACTGTCAGCAGTGGATTGGACAGAGACTTCTTCCAGCCTCGGTTTTTATAGGAGTTAAAGAAATGGTGAGGAGGATGTGTACAGTTCTTGGGAGATTTCATATGGAATCCTGTACTCAGCTCAAGAACCTTCAGTTTTGTGTAACAAGCAAAACATTATTGGATTGTTGGGCTAGTAACCAAGGATCTTATATCAGTTTCTCTCAGTGACTCATAAGAACACCACAGACTATTTTGCAATAGAAAAACTAGTCAAGAAGACAGCTCCAGAGAATAGCCACAACACAAGAGAGGTCACCTTTTCTCTGAATCAGCATCATTTTAGAGCTGCTGTCCTGCAGTTAAAGCTTTATTTCATATAGTACTAAAAAAATACATCCTCAACTTCTGATCAGTAAAATTTCCTGAGCTCCCTTCTCCATGAGATTGGTTGCTGCCTTCCTTGTTTTTGGAATGTGGCATCACACAGGCAAGTTGTTTTTGCCTCCCTTGAATCCATGTGGGGTTTCAGACCAGGTAATTTAATGATAGTTTTGGGACAGATAAGCAGCTGCCACAGGCCATTACAGAACTGGAAACACTTCAGTGGTAGGTAAAGCAATCCCTAGATTAAGTCCATAAGTTGCTTTCAGTGGTGAGAAGTATTCAGTTGTTAAAAGCATAGACAAAAACCCATAAACCACCTGGTTTATCCAGCAAGTACTTTAATATTCATAGAATCTCACTGACATCAATGGGCTTCTGCACACTGTGTTCAGCAGAAGCCACTCCATCCTTCAAGGAAGTTTTCTTCCCTGCAACCTTCCCACAAAAGAGAGTACAAAAGTAGATTATGTGTTATCTGATGATAACATCAGCATTTCCAACCATAACATGCTTGCTGTCATGAGATTTCCTGATACAATTAAGGC
This sequence comes from Erithacus rubecula, assembly GCF_903797595.1. Classification (NCBI taxonomy): domain Eukaryota; kingdom Metazoa; phylum Chordata; class Aves; order Passeriformes; family Muscicapidae; genus Erithacus; species Erithacus rubecula. The sequence continues at coordinate 26,417,782 of NC_136658.1, forward strand.
TTCATCTGGTTATAAGATTTGTTTGAACCAGAACATCCACAAAGGCATCCCCCAAGCTGCCAATGGTGCAATCAAACAGCAGGGCAGCTTTCAGAAGTGCTCATGATGAAGGTTACATGCTTCGCGTGTTTGAAAAGCCTTTGGGACTTTATCATTAAAAGCTTTGGCTGTGATTTGCTGTGCCTGGAAATTGATACACTAATGGTGCTTCAGTTAGCAGGACAGCAACACCTAGGGCCTGCCCTCCTTTATTATCCCATTGATCCAGTCCACGTAGTTGAGGATCTTGGTGTAGAAGCCGTAGCCTGTGGCACAGCCGATTCCCCAGGACACGATGCCAGTAGCCACCCAGCGACCACTTTCCCTGTCCAGCACCGTGAGGACGCTCCCACTATCCCCCTGGCACGTATCCTGCTTGCCTTCCAGGAAGCCAGCACAGAACATGTTCTCAGAGAAAACCATGGGGATACCTTTCTTGTTATTGTCTAGCCAACTCTGACATTGCTCTCGGGCAACTGCTGGTAGGCTCACGTACTTCAGACTGCTTGAGATGCGGTTTTTATCCACACCAAAGCCGCTCACGTAGCCCATGTGCCCGTTCGTGTAGAAGGAGGTGTTGGTGGGATCTGGGAGGCAGATGGGCAGCAGGGTGGGGCCCAGAGTTACTGGGTTTTTCAGCTCCAGCAGGGCTATGTCCCCGTTGAAGTTGTGCTCATCTTTAGGGTCGAAATCTGGGTGGATGAAGATCCTACGTACGGGGTGGTTCCCCATCTTGTGGAGCTCGTCCACGTTGGTGTGGCCAAGGAAAATGTCAGCCTCCTCTGCCAGCTGCTCCAGGCTGACATTGTGCCGCACTCCTCCTTTGGGGAAGATGGTGTGGGCAGCGGTCAGGATCCAGCGGTCGCCCAGGAGTGCACCACCCCCTCGTCCATTGATGCCAGTCAGAGCCTGCCAGGGGAAATTGCCTCTCCTTGCCGGTTTGCCACCCAAGATCCGCTGGAATTCGATAACGGGATGGACTGGCTTCCCGCACACTGTGGAGAAACACAAGAACATGACACTTATCCTCTGTTGTCCTGGCTTTTCTCTCGGTTTCCTCATCATCACTGTTTGATTTCACTTTATTTTGGCTTTCTGGACAGTTTTTCCTTTTCCCTCACTGATACCATTATTCTCACTTTTGTCCCTGCATGTTGTCCTAGTTTTGTACTGACTGTAAGCATGAGTCAGAAAATACTGGACAAAGTCAGAGTTTTCACTGACCTGGCAAGCAGGATGGAATTCTCTTCTGGCCATCTTGATCCAGCCAGGTTCCCTCAGGAGAACAGGTGAATCTGTCTGTAGGATGAGAGGGAAGGGAATGAGACCAAGGCCTGCAGGCATGGGGTGGGAAAATGGATAGAATAGGATAGGATAGGATAGGATAGGATAGGATAGGATAGGATAGATAGGATAGGATAGGATAGGATAGGATAGGATAGGATAGGATAGGATAGGATAGGATAGGATAGGATAGGATAGGATTAGGATAGGATAGGATAGGATAGAGGATAGGATAGGATGGTAGGATAGGATAGGATAGGGATAGGATAGGATGATAGGATAGGATAGGATAGGATAGGATAGGATAGGATAGGATAGGATAGGATAGGATAGGATAGGATAGGATAGGATAGGATAGGATAGGATAGGATAGGATAGGATAGGATAGGATAGGATAGGATAGGATAGGATGAATAGAATAGAATAGAATAGAATAGAATAGAATAGAATAGAATAGAATAGAATAGAATAGAATAGAACATTTTCAAGAGGTTTCTCAGCCCTTCCATTCCAAAGCACTCTTTCCTGGGAAAGGCTGCCTGCGGTAGGGTGTGGAATGTTTCCATCTGTACATCTTGAAGCACCCCAGTTCCAGGGGAGCAGTAAAGCTCAGGTACCATAGAAGAAAAGGTTGAAGGGCCATCTGCATGAAGTCTTATCATCAATGAGACCACAGGTGTACAGGCCACTGTTTGACTTTATTAAGCTCAAAGGAGAGAAGTAGTAAAAGCATGGTTTTTAGATTCAAGATTCTGGTGTTGATAGTTTGCAGTGAGTAGGACATGGTGGTTTGTCCCAGAAATGGGAAACAGACGAGTCAGTTACTGTACATGTTCAGTATCTGTTTCTGAGCCTAAGCTAAATTCACATGTCACCTCTCAACACAAACTCCATTACCTCCAACACTCTTGCTTTTCTTAGAAAGTTTGTGCTGGTGACCAAAAGTAACTTTTATCCAATTTATCTTAATACTGATGTCAATGCTTTTAAGAAAGTGCTGTTCTCTTTCAAAATTGACTAAATTATGATGACTCCCCATCAGAATTTGGCTGGAGCTGATATTTGCTTGCTCCTGATTTTTCTTCTCATGAGACTAAGCTCCGGCTCTGTATGAAGGATTTAAACTCATAGGCAAGAATAATCAAATTGAACATTTGTACCAACTTAAAAACTCTTTAGTAGCATGTCATCTCTCTCCAGTGTGCATCACAACCATGTGTCCATGGTGGCAACTGTATCCAGAAACCCATTCAGATTAATTTTTTTTTTTTTTTTGCAGAGGCTAAATGAGCAGCCAAGGCAGGGAAATCATGAACTCCTTATGCTGTTCTTGGAATCAAAGTTTCTGCATCATCGAGTAATGTCTCAGGTGTAAAAAGAAGGCATGTGAATGGTTTTGATTGATGACTAAATTTTTCTGAGCTGCTGCAATAAAATAGATTTTTATTCAAGTATGCTATTTAGCTCTTAGATAGTTCTGCAGCTGAACAATATTGCAAAGAGCTGAACAGTATTGAACTGGAGTGGAGTGTGTGTTTCTTTGCCTCTGTGGCAACTTGGACTGATGCAGTGAGTTTTATGAATTTCAGTGATTCCCAAACATCATGCCGCAAATTTCAGTGAAAGAATGAAATCCACTAGAAAAGAATGAAATCCACTAGGAAAAAATGAATCTTGACTACAGCTGAGAGAATAAGACCCTCCACGAAAGTTAAGGGGAGCATGGAAGAGTGAATGATGTGATGGGCTCTGTGAATGAGGCAGGGTGGGAATAGGCTGAGACAAGAAAACTCGAGATATGCTGGAGGGTCAGGAAAAGACTGGAGAGTCTTCACAGGAGTAAAGCATGAGCCCTAAGCCTGGGGAGAAGAGACAGTTCTGACTGGAAGCGTGAGAGGGTTTTCCAGGGGCAGGTTTCGGTGCCTGTGCGGGATCAGGACTCACCCCCGCCCGTTCCGGTGACGATGTGATAATAGGGCTCATTGCACCGATATGAGATCACTGACTGGTACTCATTGTTTGCAGAATCGTTAATGTAGCTGATCACACCATTGGTCAGGTTTTTAGGGCTGCCACAGTTCACAACTGTAACAAAGAAAGAAAAGGAAGACATGAATCAAAGAGAGACTGACTGCAAGTCTAGGCATTGGGGCCATGATGAGAAGAACCAGGGGACAAAGAGAGGTTGTTCCAAAACAGATCCCAGATCAGGATCTTTTGCTTTAAATGTTGCAACATCATAGCAATTTTTTAGTGATATTTTAAGAATTTTTGTAAGGGGGGAAAAACACTTGAATTTTCCAAATAGAAAAATGTGCATCACTGGTGGACCTACACAGGTCCTTCCAGTCAGCACATCCATGAGGCTATGGCATGGACAAAGTGAGTCAGAGAGGCTGAATTTCTCACATTCCTGGAGGAGGAAAGCCACAGCAGGGGATCTTATTCCCCTTCTCAGATCACTCACTTTCACATCGGGGCATGGGTTTGTGCCACGTTCCATCAGCCTGGCAGACAGCTGTGAAGGACAGCAGCTTTTGGTCACCCTACATGGGAGAGGAAAACAGAGCCTTTAATTCTTTCCCCACATCAATATATTATTCCACGTGCCTATCTTGTCACTGCTGTCCAGAATTTGCCCCTCTGCAGTCTGTTCCAGTTGCTGTCTCCTCCTGCCTTCCCTCTATTCTGTATTTGCCACAGGCTACACAATCACCATAGCAGGCCAAGACACCTGCAGCCAGCAACTCTAAACCATGATGAGTCAGAAGTGTTACCCAGCCCTGGCAATAGGATGGAAAGGGAGGCAGGTAACGTCTTCTGCTTTCATCTTCTGGTTTCATGTCATTCCAAAGAGATGTTCTTGTTCACCAACTTTTCCTGGGATCTTTGTCTTTGGTCTTCTACTAGGGCTTCATGAAAGAGTAACTGCATAAGGAAGAGAGCTAGGAAAAGAGAAACCACTGAAAGAAACTGAGAGAAGCAAAGATGAAACAGAAATTACAAGAGGTTGCCATGAGTGAAATCTCCAAAGGAAGTTTAACTGAAAGTTGAAAGGCACAAACTGAAGACAAAACAGAATATGGCTGAAGGGAGTGGAGAAGAGATCTCACCTCCATCAGGTTGTACCCAGTCTTGCAGCTGACAACAAAATAGTCCTGAAATCGATACACAGGCTGCAGGTCTCTGATGATGGTAAACTGGTCCCGTGGGACAGGCTGCGGGCACCGTATCTCTGTCAAAGAGGGGGACATGTTAAACTGGGATTAGCAAACAGGGTCAGCAGGCTGTAGTAGCCTCAGGGGGAGAAATCTCTTACTCTCTGAGGTGTAGTGGATCTTCCAGCCACGGCTGAACCCTGAGTCATCGGTAAGGAAGAGTATGTCCACCTCGTTGCTGTTGGTTTCAATGATGCCAGGTGCTTCCCTGCCACAGAATTCACCAATCTCTCTCCCTTGTGCTTGGATCTGATGAGGAAAACATGTATCACAGGCACACGGAAACACACACGCCTCTCTGCCCCAGTGTGTCTGACCCACCTTTGCTGATGCCTGCACTGACAGATCAGAACAACAGACTGACCTACCACAAGCTCTGCTTCTCCCTTATCTGGGGATCAGAGTCATCAACCCCTGATATTAAATCAAAGGGAAATTAAACTGGAAGAAGGATGTTGGTTGGTTTTTTTCTTCAATCACAGGGGCCTATGACCCAGAGCCTCTGACCTCAGAACAGTGACAATTAAATGCACTGAGGGAGAGGCAGGGGCTCAGTGCTTTGTGCTGGGACTGTCTGCTTGTACTGATTCTGTATTTCTCATCTGAACAGTGGTGTCCCCACGATTCCTGTCCAGGTCTGGAGGAGAGTTTGCTAATCTCAGTACCTTGAGCTGGTCATAAGGACAGTGGACTTGCTGGTGATCATCAATATCAAAGGGTTCCAAGAACCTGAGGGAGATGGACAGGCCCTTCTGCAGACGGATGCTGTAGTTACACCGGAGGTACTCGGGGTAGGGCTGGGGGTACTCGGGGCTGCTCAGGTACCCAGCTGCCTCTGTGAACAACTCACTGCTGCACTCCACTGGTGAGGAGGGAGAAAGGAGAGGTTACATCGTGGGGCTGTGCCTCCTGCACCCCCGTCATCTGCTTCCTAAGTCACTTTTCCCACCTTTCCTGCATGAAGGGCTCCCTCTCTGGAACCCTCTGATCTTTTAAAATTTCCCTTTACCTTTGCAGGAGTGGTGGTCACTCTGAAGCTGGTAGCCAATCCGGCAAGAACAGAAGTAGCCACCCACATAGTTGTGACAGAAGTGCTGGCACTGAGGCCTTTCATCATTCTTGGCATTGTTAGGCTCACATTCATCCAGATCTGAAGGCACAAGAAGGGAGGGTCAAAGGGAGAAAAGTGTTAAACCTCCCTGCTCTACACTGAGAGTACTTGGAGATTCATATCCTTGCCTAAAGCTTCTCTTTATTTGCCTATCAAGGAGGAAAATTGGTTGTAGCCACATAGACTTTTCTTCCTGCATGCCGAGCAAATTTCCTACTCACCCACAGCTCTGTAATAAGCCAGGAAGCCCCTGTAGGGAATCACTGTGCCATTGTCTTCATTGGAGAAATCAGAGTGAAATTCCAGGTGCATCTTGTTCCCCTTAGATACAAACTCCTTTCCTCCCGGATGGTTGCCTCTGGTAGACCCAAGCCGGCCACAGTATCGGCCCAAGTCCTTCTTGTCTGCTTTGATCTGTCAAAGTTGAGGTGAAATCAGTGTGGTCTCATAAGATCCAGTCTGCTCCACGCACTGATATTACCCAACCATGAGCTGTCAGTGCTTGCTCCTCCCATTTCTATCTTTAACTCCTTCCCTTTCCTTCCTGGATGGTGGATGAAGAGCCATGGCACGTGGTGGCCACTGGTTGCCATCCCCAGGCACCCCTTGGCCCGGGTGTCTGTGCACGTACCTTAACATAGTCATAGAAGCAGGACTCAGATGGCTCCAGGTCAAAGTATTTGAAGGTCAGCTTCACCACATAGCCTTTTGGAACCCGGATATCCCAGCTGCTGATGTTGTTGTTGGGATATGGCTTGGGATAACTAGGTGATCTGATCTCCCCAAAAAGGGGATAACCTCTCTGGACTGGACTGGAACTGATCACTCCAAAAAAGAGGAAGGCCCATGGGAGACAGGGAACACGCCTGTGAACACAACAAATAAACGATGACATTGCACAAAACTAGGTCATTCAAAATCAGGGGAGACTTCACAACTGACTTGTGCACTGTCTAAAGGAATGCAAACACAGGAAGCCTAGTTGCAGGACCAGCTCCTGGCTTGGATCACTCAGGAACAAAAAGGGCAGCTGAAATGAAGACACCAGCACTGCCAAGGTTCCAGCAAGCCATTGTAGTAGCCTCGAGAGAGAAATTCAACAACCCAGGAAGCAGTGTGAAGGTGCATGGGTGGATTCCCTGAGTAAGGTCTGCATGTTCCAGAAGTTGTAGGGCTGATTCTTATAGAACCAGGAGAAGTTTGGTCCCCATTGACCCTGGGCCGGCAGGTTGTTTCGGTTTATCACTAGTTTAGGATCCTTGGCGAGGATCTGGAGATCTCAAGCTCGGTTTGCTGTGGAGCAATCCTGCCAGAGTCTCCTGGGCAGCCCTCTACCCAGTCACTTCTCCATCTCTGTCCTCCAAAAGCTGGCACTCGCGTGTTTTTTCACCCATTCTGCTCATCTCCCCTCTTGCCCTCGGTGTTCCTCCAAAAGAAGCTCACTGCCTAGAGTGAGCCTACAAGCGCAGCAGCGTAGCCCCGTTGTCCTACTCTCCGCCCTGGAAGGGTCTAACCCCCCGCGCTCCCGCAGGGCAGTGCCGGCGCGCCCCCTCCCCAGAGCCCCGACTCACATCTCGGTGCGCTCGCCGTGCCCGTGCAGCCCGGCGGAGCTCGGAGCGGCGGGAGCGGGAGCGGGCGGGACGGGGGGAGGAGGAGGAGGAGGGAGCGAGGCAGGCAGGAGAGGGGAATAGAAAGCCGGACTGCGATCAGCCTGGCACCGGACCAGCTCCCAGCGCCGCCTCTGCTGCCCTCTGCTGCCGAGCGCCCCGATACCGGCCCCGGTCCGCGAGCACGGAGCAGGGGCGCACCGGGGATGCTCGGCCCCGCCACGCAGAGCCGAGCCACCTCCTCTGGCCCAGGAGACAGGAAAACGATTGCCAGAAACCCCTCCGAGGGCTCGGTCTGCAATTCAGAAGCTGTTGCGAGTTTGTTCCCACCGAAAATGTCCTCCTAGGAAGTACCCCCCCCACCCCAGTGCTCCTGGGCTGTTTTCTGGTGTAGAATGGCGAGAAACATTTATAGTCTTCACAAGTTAATTCAACCTTTAGAAAATCAAGCTGTCATAACATATAAATTTTCTCAATTCTGACCTGCTGAAGAGCACTTCTGAGATTTTTGAGAGGCTGGGAACTGGGATCATCTTCGAGAAAAGCAAGAAGCCTCAGGCACTTGAGTTAAAAAGATATTAAGAAAAATGAAAAAGTCTTCAGAATTAAAGGCATTCTGAGAACAAATTCCTTCTCAAGGACCTCTCTTGATGTTTCTTCTGCAAGCATTTTTAGGAGAACCAAGATAGATAGATAAGGTCCTCTGTTTAATGGGGAAATGAGAAAATATGGCAGCTTAAAAACCGCTTTCAGGCTTTTAACAGCATGGTGCCCAAGACATATTTTTGTGTCCCCAACTTTATGACGTTTAAAATTTCTTGACTTTCAGGCTTTGGTGTAAGAGATAAAACACCATTTTAGTATTTTTCCTTAGAACTATGAGTGGCTTCAGAGAGGTTAGGAAGTGTCTTGCATTGAAATCAGAGGAAGTAGCCACAAAAACATGTTGAATGAAGATGAAAATAATGTTAAAAAGAATAAAGAAAGCATCTTTGGGATATTTATGGAAATGTACTAGAGAACCTGGACATCAAACATCTTTGAATTATTTTCTGAAAAAGATCACATAAATGTATAATTAAAGCCACTGTAATAACACCATATGGCCCCGCATATCAGATTTAAGGACATCTCCCGTGTAGTCATTCCCTTCTCCCGTCCCGATAACATCACCTGGGATAACAGGAGAGTATTTCAGCAGGTGAAACAGGAGTGCTTAGCTGGGGACACATCCAGCCCGAGCCCACCTCTAACATACATCCTAGAGACATGCCTGATTTGGACAGCACAGCTCGATCCTCAGTCCTGCTCCAGGGCTCCCACTGGTGGCGTTCCCCTTCAGATGCTCTGTACAATCCCCTTCGAGTCAGGCTGCAGCCAGGAACTACCATGGTACCAGTTTTTCCTTGGAGGGACATATGTGCCTATCTTTGCTTAGGGGCAGAATTCCTGTCGGACCACAGAACATATGTAGGACCACAGAATGCCCAAACTAGCATCTGTTTGCTGCCTGCTGGCATCAGCAGCATTATTAGTGGTCTGGACAATAAATACAGACAATATCAGTGCAAAGTAAAAAAAAAACTGTAGATTTTCAGCATGGTCAAAGACGCCAACATCTTCTCATGGAGCAAGAACTCTGCTTTGAATACAGTGTCTTGCAGGAGGTCATTGGAAAGAAATCTGCTCTACAGACTCAGAAATCATGAAAATATCCTCTGGCATGAGGATCCTCTCGCCCACAGAGAAGAAGGAGCTGGATACTTTATCCTTAAGCCTGGATCAAGGAGGACAGAGCAGTACCTCTGTCTGGCCTCCTACAGCTACACCATCTGCCCTACAGCACAGCAGGGCTGCAGACCCAGGCTCACCTATGAGCACTGACTCATTTTCCCAGGGCACTCTACCTTCAAGCCCCTTGGTATGACTACCCAAAGCAGTCAAAGGTTTATTTTGAGCCTTGTGGGGATGCTGCCATTGGGTACAGCCTTCATGCAATCAGGCCTGTGCTGTCCAGTGGCTCAACACTCTTTCAGACAAGTCATGCTGTTTCTGCAGCTCTGGCTGATAGGGAGAGGATGATCAAGACCAAAAGAAGGTTCAGGACTCTAATAGTGGGTCTTTCCCCTGGTAAGAGATGGTGAGCAGCAGCATCTTGGCAGCCTGTTTCTGTGTCTTCTAAATCAAGGAGTAAAACCAAGTGTAATACCCTGAGGGGCACAAAGTTCTGCAGCACCAGCACCCCTCACCAATATCACACCTCCTCCCACTTGTGTCCTCCAAATATCACAACTTTGCCCTGCTTCACAGTGGCATCCTCACTTCCCCTAGCCTCCTATCTCAGCAATATAGTGCTGTTAGGTAAAGTCACCACCTGATCATGATTATGAAAGAAAAAAACTGAATTATTAATGCTGGTAGTTACAACCTGAAGCCCTAGAATAGGTTGCAGTACTATCCCCTATGATTATCATCAGCTTGGACCACATCAAGTGAGTATGATTCTCATCTATGGGTTCTGGCACTATCAGATTCTTCATGAAGAAGTGAGGCTGTCATGGATATATGATGGCTGGCAATGACTCAGAAGCAATCTACTTGGCCTATCACCTCACAGGCTTACAGGAAAATTATGTGGATGGCTGGCAGGCCAGTGGAAGAGTCTGGCTAATCACCTGAAGACAATAGTGTTTGCTATCCAAGCAGAATGTAGGCTCAGAAGAGTTTGTACCAGCTTGTAGTGCAAGGTCTGGAATGAGCTGATTAATTGTTGGTTACACAGTCTGGATGATACCAGCCTGGACATGGTGAGTTGGGCTTGGTGCTGGGCATCAGAAGCAGCTCAGAGGGCTTTCTCCTGGCATGGAAGAGGGCAAAGAGGGAAACAGTGGAAGGTTCTGTATGGCAGAAGGAGCGATGGGTTGAGGAGGTCTGCACAGAGCAAACTGGATGGCCTGGCTCTGATTGCTCACTGGGTTTGATTGCGGCACTCAAATTGTGCATTGGGGATACTTGTCAGGGTGCTGCTGCCTCATATGTCCTAAGATACAAACATAAAGAGTCAGAGGTTGACACTATAGGCACAGCTGCAGCTCCCCAACCCTTCACTTATCACATGTTCTGAAGTAATGCTTTTTTCGTGGCATTCATCTTTGCAGTTCCCTGAAAAGAAGCTCTTCAGAAAACACTAATTTTAAATGAGCTGCTGGCAGAAAAAAAAATGCATTTTTTTCAGCTTGTAAAGGGCTTACATGTAAAAATTCTGCCAATCTCTTGGCTCTCTCTAGCTGCATGTATTTGTGTAGCCTGCCCTTCAACCTTTTGTTGGGGAGCAACCACAAGCATTTTTCAGAAATAACTGCCTGTGGGCTCGTGCCCATCCAATCAAGCATCCTAATTAAAGAACACCTCTCTTTGTGGCATGGGTCTGGCTTTTCAGGAAATCTCACCTCTTCTGGTTCTCCCCCTTAATCTCTGATTGCAGATAGCTGTGAGCCAGTGGAGTTACAATGGTTGTGAGGAGACCCTGCCAAGAATGCCAGAAGCAACGTTGGAACTGGAGGTGATGGCTGTGGTTTCTTACCCTAGGAAGAGATCCTGACCCTTCCTCACCCATAGGACCTTCTCAGGAACACGGTGAACATGGGGCTGATTACTCCAGCCCTCATGCTTCACACCATCACTTGAGAATCCTGAACTCTGAAGGACAAGTCCTGTTTCCTACCCATCCTACTTGAGGATCCCAAGAAGCTGTGGCTGCCCCATCCCTGGAAGTGCTCAAGGTCAAGTTGGATGAGGCTTTAAAGCAAATTGATCCAAGTGAAATGTCACAGAATCACAGAGTAACTTTAGCTGGAAAAGACCTCCAAAATCATCAAATCCAAGCTTTGACCAATCATCAACCTTTTCAATGAGACCATGGCAGTAAGTGCCACAACCAATCATTTTGTGAACACTTCTGGGGATGGTGACTCCACCATCTCAATTTCAATGCTTGACAGTGCATTTCCTGAAGAAATTCTTCCTGAATTCCATGGTGGAGATTGCTGGGGAGGGGGGCGGGTGGGAAAGGGGAGGCCGAGAACTAGATGATATTTAACATCGTTACGACCCAAATCATTCCACGGTTGTAGGATCCCGGGAAGAATGCAGCAATCTCAGAGGACCAGAGAAAGACGGCAGAGAAGACGGAGCTGCCTGAGCTCCCCTTGCCCACTCGGGCACCGCCTCCCCCATCCCCGGAGGGCACCGCGGGGCGCGGCAGGAGGAGCTGCGGGGCCGGGCAGCCCCCGCCCGCTCCTCCCCGCCCGCTCTTATTCTGAAAGGAGCCTCGGCGCAGCCGGAGCCCAGCGCCCTCCCCGGCCCGTCCCGCTCCCGCCTCCCGCTCCCCGCCGGCCCGGCCCGGCCGTGACCCCCGGCGCTGCTGGGCGGTGGGCGAGCCTCAAGAAAACACGCTGCTACGGGGTGGGGGCGAGGCTCGCTCGGGTCTTGTTTTCTTTTTCTTTATCGCACTGGGGAGGGCGGGTCCCGTCCGGGCATCTCTGCGGGGAGCGCTCACTTCACCTTCTGAAAAACTTGGACGCAGACCTCGTCTTCAGCAGTCATGCGCTGGGAAAAGGGGGAGAAAAGGGGAGTTTAGGTTGGATCTCCTCCTGTCTCTCCCCAGCTCTGCTGGCTGGAGCCTCGCAGGCCACACGCTGAGGAACTGCCGACCCTCCCAAAGCCCCTGCGGGTCTGGCTGCAGGGCAGGGAAGGGACATTGCCTTTGTTCAGCTGTTTAACTTTTGAGTTTAACTTTTAAACCCTGGAGGCGGATGTTTGTGTGAAGCGGTGGCTGCCCCCGCAGAGCCGGGGATGAAGTCTGAGAGAAGGTGGAAGGAAACTGCAGGGCTGGCTCAGAGCCAGCAGCACCCACACTGTGTCCCCCCCACTCGCTGTGATTGGGATTTTGCAAGCTGCACTGGACCCCTCCTCACCAGATGCAGCTGGTCCCCCTCCAGCCAGTGCCTCCAGCCTCGGTTCCTCTTCTCTCCCAGCTGCTCACACACCAGCTGATCCCCCTCCCAGGAGACAGTGGTCTGAAAGGAAGGAGAGGGTTAAACGTGATCCTGAGACAAGTGGATCGGGGTGATACATGTTTCCAGCGATGACACTGGCTCTTCCTCTCCGACACAATTTCAAATGCAGCCCCTGATCTGGTATCTCTCTTGTGGTTCTTTGGGACAGATGGTCTTTGTGGGAGGTGAATGACCCTCTGGCTTCCAAGTGCAACAGCGGAGTTCTGCCAAGTGGGCTGATACTCTATCTTTTCAGGGCTTTGCTCCGGAGGATAATATCCTCTGGATCCCAAAGAACTGGTTTCTGGCTCTTTGCTGCTCATTCTCTTACTCATAGAACCACTTACTCCTGGACCTGCAGGGGCATGCCAGCTCTGGGTTTGGTTTGCACCTGGTTATTGAGTCAAAAGCTGTGCTAGTCCCTGAACTCTTTAGCACACCCCAGCCCCCTGAGAACTGCACAGCTTGCGTTTCTCACCTGGCACTTGCGTCCATCCACGGGTCCCAGGTCTTCCTCAAACTGGACTCCCAGGTCAAAATCCATAACGTAGTCCCGCAGGGAGGTGATGGTGCGGATGATCATGTGATCTCCCGTGTGGATAATCTCTTTGTCCGGCTTCAGTAGGCAGACCAGCTTTCGCAGGACCACGTTGATATCTAGAGGATGAGAGAGAGGGGAGATGTGTGGGCGACCTGGGCCCCTCCTCCAGTAGAACTCCTCCACTCTTTTAGCCAAGGAGCATCAGCTATAGTACCTCCTTTACTACCACAGCGCAAAAGTTATGGTAGGGGACAGAAGGACCAGAGGGTTCCCAATTCCCTTCCTCTTTCCCCTTTACGACTCTTAACTTTTTGGAGACAGAGAACGGAACTAAAGTGGAGGAGGGAGCTTGATGGGGAGGGGAGCGTTACCTAAAGCCCGCAGATAATTGTCCATGTTCTCTTGGGAGACGAAGCGGTAATAGCCGGTGAGGTTGGGCGGCATCCCGGGGCAGAGGGACGCGGCGGACGGCGCGGAGAGAGGAGCGCAGGCAGGCGCGGAGCCGGGACCGAGCTGGCTCGCCGGGCAGGCCGGTGGCTCTCCCGCGGTGCGGGGAGCACTGCGGGGCGGCCCGAGCCCCGCGCCCCCCGCCGCAGTAAGAGTCCCCGCACCGGGGGGCGCGGAAAGGGCCGGGACGGCCCCTGCTCCAGCATCTCCGCCTCGGCTGGGCAGGACGTAGGAACGGCGGGTCACCTCCTCACCCTCCGCCCTCCTCAGAGGCTGCTCGTTCTAAACTCAGCACTTCCAACCAGCGGCAAGGAGCCCTCCCTCTCCAGCCATTCCTCACACCGTGACGCTGGTGGCTGAGAGCTTCGTCGGGGGCTGCCCCGGCCTTCGCTCCCCACGGCGCGGACACCCCGTCGAGGAGAGGCAGCGGCAGGCTGGCAGCTCCGCCCTGCCGAGCCCGAGCCTGGGCTCCGGGTGCGGTCTGCAGCCCCTGGCCCCCGCATCCCCTCGCATCCCCCCGATCCCCACGCCCTCCTCATCCCTCAGCAGCCGCCCCGGTGCCGAAGCTTCTCTCCTCCCCGGGCAGCGGTCGCCTCGCTCCGCGGACCGCCCGGCCCGCAGTGGGGAGGCGCGGAGAGGCCGGCGCGCCCCACCTGCATCCCCGTCCCGCATCCCGGTCCCGCGGCACCTGGCGCGGCCGCGCGCGCTGGCTGCCCCCCCGCGGCCCGTGACGTCATGCTGCAGTGCGGGCGGGGCCGGGCGGGGCCGAGCCGAGCCGAGCGGTGCCGGTGCCGCCGTCCCTGCGCGCCGCCGCCGCGGGAGCGAGGGCGTGGGTCCGGCCGGGACCCGCCGCCACCGCCGCCGCCATGGGCGACCCTCGGCCCCGCGCCGCCGTCCTGCTCCCCCTGCTCTGCCTCTGCGCCGCGCTGCCCGGCAGCGCCTCCAACAAAGGTGAGCGGCGGAGCGCCGCGGGCACGGTCCCGGGCGGCGGCGGGCACGGTCCCACCGGCAGCCCCCGCCGAGGGGCTCTGGAGGGACGCGTTGGCCGCGGCTCGTCCGTCCGCCCCCGCGGTGGCGGCGCGGCCCCGCGCTGCCCGCCGCCTTCTCCCGGCACGTTTTTGTCGGGGCATCTCCGCGGTCCCCGGCTGCCCCGGCTCTCTTCGCCCCTTCGGGCGCCCTCATGCCATCCCATCCCCATTCTCTACTTTGTCCATCTGTCATCCTACCACCGACCGCTTTTTTCTCCGTTCTTTCAGTCTCCTAGCGCTCCCCTCGCGTTTTCCCCTTTTCCACCCACTTGTGTTGCTTTTGTTTAGTTATCGCTGGGTACATTTAGATTCCCATCCCTTCCCTAGCATGCTGAGAGAGAATATGCTGTTTCTCCACAGACCCCTGCAGTTCATAAGACACATTCTCTAGCTCCATCTTCCAGTCCAGTTCATCCATCTACAATCTGTCAATAGGAGCTGTTTGTGTATAGTTACGCGTTAACGATGCAGGTTGATTTTATGTGTTTTATGCGCTAAAGATGAAAGACCCTCCAAACCACCCCAGCACTACAGCTGTAACGTTCTGAATGCAGATGTTATTTGAGCACACAGAGTGATGGAGAAAGATGTAGGTTTCTAGATCTGTGGCTGTAGAGACAAGCATGAGAGATTCATGCAAGGGAAGCCAGTGTGTTGGTAATCTGACAGGGTGGGAAAATCTGTAAACGTTTGAGGGACTCTGGGGTCGTTGGGGAATGTGACACCTTAAGGTGCTTTCCGTGCCTTGGAAGAGTCAGGGCTACGGGGCGGGTGCACCGCAGAGCTGTTGTACCCTGACATTGGCAGGGGCATTTGTCTGTTCTGCTCTGCTTCCATGGGGCTTGGTGGCAAGGAAAGGTCCCTCATGCTCTGGATTCTCCCTCTCCTTTGTGAATTTGCACTCGGAAGCATCTACCTACCTTTGGCAAATTATATTAGATTGACGGGAGCTTTCTTGAAGCTGGTAGGAGTCCGTATCCTGGTAGGAGTCTATATCCTAAAAATATTCCTAAAATGTTTTTCTATTCTCCAACAACTCATTTCCCGAGAAATCAGATTGGTGATTCCCAAGTTGCAGGTGGATGCAGCAAAGGATTTATCTCTGTACCATCAGCTTGTTACCCCAGCAACAGGGCACATTTGGCGTTTATAGCTCTGGATCCCCACCTCGGTGGTGTGGCGCATGGATAGAGCCGGAACAGAATGGAATCCGGTGGGGACAATGGAGGGGCAGGGGGAGCCGCGGGCACTTGCATACAGGGAGGATTCCACCTGCATACTGAGCAGGATGGATGTTTCTCTGGATTTCCTACGCAATGCTTTATAATCTCAATCAATACGGTGGTGGAGAGGTGCCAAGCCACGCTCTTCGCTGCCATGCCAGGCTGGATCTGCCCACTCTGCCCTGCTGGGACATCCCCTCGCTGACCTGTCACCCTGCCTGCTGGCCCCCAGCCACCCCTGGCAGCACCCCTGCCCCCAAATGCACAAGTGCTTGGTTGCACAGGATGCTGCCCCTTTTGAGTCAACACATGAGGCCATGCCAGTTTGTTTTTTCAGAGGACACCGTGCTGCAGAGGATGGATTCAACATATTGGAAGTAGTGCCCTTGAGGGGAATGGCTCTGTATCCTACTCCCCACCAGCTCTGAGCCATGCTGTGCTCGAAGTATTGCTGGGTTGTAATAAATCTTGGTCTCCAGGGGGTGGGAGAGTGGGGGATTATCTGGGAATGGGGGTTGTAACTAGGCCATGTAATATAATCTCTGAGGCCCATTTGGCAGGGAGTGGGCATGGGGGAGGGGTTTGTAATTTGTAATGATTTTTTTTCTCTCTCCCCTCCTATCCCCTCCCCTTCCCTCCCCCCCACCCCTTTATTTCTCCCTTTCCCTGCCCCGAAGCCTGTGTGATAAAGATTAATTTGCTATTTCTGGGCCTGTGACATTTTTCAGAGCCTCCTGCTGGCTGCTGCCTCCATGCCAAGGCTGGCTGGGCTCCAGCCAAAGGGATTAGCAAGGAGGGGCCAAAGGAATATGGTGCTCACCATGGAGTGGGGAAGGAAGGAGCGAGAGACTCTCAGAATAGGTTGTTATGTGCACAGGATGGCTGACTGGAGGTGTACCTGGGCATGTCTGTGTAGGTCCTGGGCCTTGGTCTAGAGGGTGCAAAGCAGAAGTGATAATGACTGCATTGTCCCCTGGGGATACCCCAAGGGAAGCTGTAGGCTGGATCCTTTTATTATGGCTTCTTTGAGCTAAAGGGTTTGGTATTTCAAATCTGTCTCCAGGTCACTTCTGCCTCTTGACTTCACTTTTTTCCAAACTACTCCAGCTTTTCTGGGCAACCAGATGTCTCTCCACGTATTTCTAATAAGATAGTAATGAGAACACGAGAAGGAACACATTGTTTCTGAAGAGATTTCCCATGAGTAGAACTAAATAAAGATAACTTTTTTCTCCCAGCCTGTTTTAGGCATCTTTATTTCTAGAGAAGAAGGTGGTGAGGGGTGGTTGTTACTTGCCAGGGGGTGACATTCTTCTCTTTTCCTACTGAATCTGCAGTTGGTGGCTAATGCATTCCTGTCCTTCATCCTTTACCCCAAATCTACCTCAGCAAACAAGCACAAACCATGGATTGAAGCCGAATATCAGGGCATTGTCATGGAGAATGACAACACGGTCCTGCTGAACCCGCCGCTGTTCGCGCTGGACAAAGATGCCCCGCTGCGCTATGCAGGTAGGTGGGGAGCAGCTCTGGCAGGGGTGGAGGGCAGGGACAGACTTATGGAGAGGCAGGGACACAGTGACATTCATCCCTGTGCTGGATCTGACCTCTCTTCAGGAAGCAATCACCTCCAAACCTTGTTCCGGAGGAGGTCCCTAGTGAAGTCTGGAGGCAATTTGGGCACAGCTTGATTTAGGATGCTGTGAGCTCTTTCCTTAGGGAGAGGAACTGAGGGTGGAGCCAGCTACTTTTTGACGCAGTTCTGCTATTTCCAAAGATCACATGCACAGTGCTTGTCTGAGCCCTGGAGAAAGCTGGTAGGGCACACTTCCTTGGCAGTGCTACATCCCCTCACAGTGAGCACAAATCCTTGGAACAGCAGACAAGGCTTTCAATGGTTGTATTCCTAGTGCTTGCTTAGGCCATGCCTGGAATTTCCTCACTCATTCTTCCTCAGCTTTGGGAGAGTAAATGTAGTCCCTGGGAGCTGGATTTTAGGGTTTAGGTGACCCTATCTGCAGTTCCCTGCGGTACTCGGTGCATCCTCCGTGTGTGGGTGGATGAGACATCATGGATCTTCATGTTCTGGCTATCTGCAGTATATGGCCTGTTTTGCTTCCCTGAGGGATGCAGAGGAGAAATAAGATGCTCCCCCAGGACTGTGGATGTGTAGCACTAATAAATGTAGCTTGAGCCTTGTAACCTTCAGTCTCTCATGATGCTGGTCAGGACTCTTTGCTGTGGGAGTATTCTCCAGTAGATGGCAATCTGCACCATTAATGGCTGTAAGGAATAGCAGGAGGAATTCCTATGGAACCAAAAAATTGCTTGAAATGAAGGATGATAATGGGGGAGAATGGAAAGTGTAAGTTAGGAAGGAAGAAAATATGGGAAAGGAAAGCAAGGGGTATAATGTGCTCTCCTCAGTCCTTTTCTTTCTCCCCTTCCTCTCTGTTTTTGTGTGTACCAGGTGAAATCTGTGGCTTCAGGATCCATGGATCAGGGGTACCTTTTGAAGCTGTGATCCTGGACAAAGCCACAGGAGAGGGGCTGATCCGGGCCAAGGAACCAGTGGATTGTGAAGCGCATAAGGAACACACATTTACCATCCAGGCCTATGACTGTGGAGAGGGACCTGATGGAGCAAATACCAAAAAATCACACAAGTAAGTTTATGCAGACATTGCTGCATGCTGCAAAATGTGATCTGTGACAAAAATGCAAAGAAAAATTGCTGTGGAAGCACTTTCTTTAGCCAGAAGTGTTCTTCTCTAGCTGTGATATTGTAACTCAACATGCTAAGAAGACCCAAAGAGAAATGTTCACTGACTGTCACATGAATGGATACAGAAACGAGGGCTGTTTCATAGCAGTTTCTAAAAGTGGTGTTTTACATTGCTGCATGTGGGTAGGAGGTCCAGATTGCATTATTATTACTTTTGCTCTTTCTGGGTTGTTGGAAACCATTGTCCAAACACCTGTGTGACAACATTTCTGCATTGAAATTGAGGTGTCTTTCCTTGTCCTTGCTTTTGACAGCTGGAAATGAGAGTGGTGCCCTTTAAAGAGTGACTTACTCTGAAATTTAGATGGTGCATGGCTCCTAATCAGCCCATGAGTTCTTACTGATGTCTCTCTGCACCAGGGCCACAGTGCACGTTCGAGTGAACGATGTGAACGAGTTTGCCCCCGTGTTTGTGGAGAAGCTGTATCGCGTGGCGGTGACGGAGGGAAAGCTGTATGACCGCATCCTGCGCGTGGAGGCCATCGACGGGGACTGCTCCCCGCAGTACAGCCAGATCTGCTACTATGAGATCCTGACCCCCAATATCCCCTTCCTCATTGACAACGACGGTAAGAGTCCTCACCCGTCACCTGCACATCACTCCTGTGTTCCTGCTCTGCTCCTTCCCTGCCAGCCCCATTTGAAGGCAGAGCTGCACTATTTAAACTTCCCAGTGCTGCTGATCCATCCTGATGAGACCAGCAGCATCCATTTTGTGGGATGCTATAGCCTGTTACAAAGTGACACTGGGCAGAGTGACTCAACTCTTTTTTGGTTGTTTTTGTCATTGATCAAAGATATGAGTGAGTTTTGGAAGGACGTCTTTGAGGAGACTGCTTGTCCTCTACCTTGATCCCTTTGTTTTGCAAACCAGGGAACATCGAGAACACGGAGAAGCTGCAGTACAGTGCGGATCGTGTCTACAAATTCACAGTGACAGCCTATGACTGTGGAAAGAAGAGGGCTTCTGATGATGCTGAAGTGGAAATCCAGGTGAAACCCACCTGCAAGCCCAGTTGGCAGGGTATGAGACCTCCAAACACATTTATCTCTTCTCTTCGCTTTTGCTCTGCTACTGCTCAAACCTGCTCATTACAAATGTTTGTATATACACATACAAATTTGTGTGCCCATATATATGGTTTGGTTCTGGCACCAACCCATCTCCATCAGGGGATGCAGCAGATGTCTAAGTCTGTTGCAAAGCCACTGAAAGGTAAATTCTAACATTGGAAAATCATTCCTTGGATTACCGTGAACTGCCATATGTTTGATAAGGCTTGTAGACTGTATTGAGCTAAGACTGGTTTTGGAGCTGCTTTTCTGGAAGGTATTTGGCTTTTCCAGTGGTGGCATGTTCCTCCAGATTCACCTTAGTCAATTGGAATTAAGGGGAGTGCAGCTAAATACCTGCTCTGTCTGGTAGGAGAAGCTGACCAGCCACAGAGGGATACAACAGTATTAGCTGTAGAAGCTGGGACCTTGGACTCTGTGCTTCTAAGAAATCTTTCCATGCGTTGATGCCAGCTGCGTAAAGCTGTGTTTCCAGTGTGGAAAATGCCAAAAATTTGGACCAGTCCATAGATGCCACTTGTGTGTTTGCCAGGTGTTCTGGCCCTTAGTGCTTAGCAGTTCCTAGTCCCTCTCTTTCACTCTTTTCCATTAGGCTGGAACAAGAGGATTGAGTACACCCCCGGTGCGGGCAGCCTCGCGCTGTTCCCCACCATTCACCTGGAGACCTGTGATGAGCCGCTGTGGAACATCCAGGCCACGGTGGAGCTGCAGACAAACCACGTGGCCAAGGGCTGTGACCGGGACAACTACTCCGAGAAGTCGCTGCGCAAACTCTGTGGTGAATTGTTTCTTTCCTGGACTGAGGGGGGCCGTGGCACTGCACCCTGCCCCTCCCTCTGGCGGGCTCGCTGCGGTAGCTGAGCCCCGCACAACAGGGGTGCTGGGGGACACATTCCTCACTTCTGCTATGGTCACTGGGGTGGGAGGACACCCAGCTTGTGCATTGCATTGAGGGGCAATGAGTGCTCCTGCCCACATCTCATGGAATCGTGGAATGGTTTGGACTGGCAGGAACCTTAAAAATCCTCTAGGTCCAACATCCCTGCCAGAGACAGGGACACCTTGCACTAGGCCAGGTTGCTCAGAGTCTCATCCAACCTGGCACTGAACACTTCCACAGCTTTCTAGTTTTATAAGCGACTACCTGTGCTTTCCTTGCTGGGAAGCCAGAGATTTCTGTGCATTATCCTGGTACCCAGAGTCTGTGGGGCTTTCCTCAGCACTGAACAAAAAGTCACCATTCTTCTCCAGACAGGAGCTGCCTTTAGGCAACTCCTCATCTCCCTGTACACTTAGACATTACAGTGAGGCTTCCAGTGCCCCCTCCATCTGATCCCCAGTTCTCAGGCTCCTTTATTCTCCCATGCCAGCATTCCTGACTCTCTTTCTTCTTGGTAGGTGCTGCCTCAGGAGAGATTGACCTGCTGCCAGTGCCTAGCCCCACAGCAAACTGGACGGCGCGGCTCTCGGTGCACTACAGTCAGGACAGCAGCCTCATCTACTGGTTCAATGGCAGCCAGGCTGCCCAGGTGCCTGTGGTC
This sequence comes from Erithacus rubecula, assembly GCF_903797595.1. Classification (NCBI taxonomy): domain Eukaryota; kingdom Metazoa; phylum Chordata; class Aves; order Passeriformes; family Muscicapidae; genus Erithacus; species Erithacus rubecula. Next base: position 26,438,737 of record NC_136658.1, read on the forward strand.
AATGGGCCGAATGGCCACGAGGGGCTGAGTGACCACTTCACCCTGTCTGTGTGGATGAAGCACGCCGTGGTGCCCAGCAAAGGCAGGCGGGAAGAGGAGACGGTGATCTGCAGTACCGTGCAGAGCGGTGAGGCTTCCCCTGGGGTGTGACACTTCTGCCCCTTAACTTCTTAGGAGGGGTTGGCCCTGCAGGGGTAAATCTCTGACGTTCCAAAGCAGGCCTCGGGCAGGGGTTCCTCCTTAGGAGCACAGCTGCTTGAGGTGTCCCTTTTCCTCGGAGCACTCGTGCCTCTTTTGAGCACAGGGTGCTGAGTGCCAGCCGTGCGTGGCAGCGTGGGCGTCTGGGCTCTGGCTAGTGGGACTGCTTGGGGTGTGTCACACAATCCCTGTGCTTGTCCCTGGCAGAGGAGGGCTACTCGCACTACTCTCTGGCTGTGCATGGCTGCCGGATTTCTTTCCTCTACTGGCCCTTGCTGGAAAGCGCAAGGCCTGTGAAATTCCTCTGGAAGCTTGAGCAGGTGAGGAAGGGTTCTCATCCTCCCCACGTCCCTGCTCCTCCTGCCCTTTGCTGACACTGTCTGCCGCAGGTGTGCGATGACGAGTGGCACCATTATGCCCTCAACCTGGAGTTCCCCACGGTGACGCTGTACGTGGACGGCGTCTCCTACGACCCCGCCCTGATCCACGACAACGGCCTCATCCACCCGCCGCGGCCGGAGCCTGCCCTCATGATCGGGGCCTGCTGGGCCGGTGAGCGGCCGCTGCCCATGCCAGCGGGACACAGGGGGTGGGGGACACCCGGAGCAGGGGAAAGAAACACCGCCCAGTACTAAATGATGCAAACCACGCTGCAGACATCTTGTCTCCTTGGCACTAAAGCTGGTGTGGTTCCTTCCTTATGGACCAAGGTAGTAACGCTCAGGGGAAAGTGTCCCTGTCAGCTTCCTGGACCAGAAACATAGAATGGATAACCAACTTTCAGGCAGTGGAGAGTTGAAACTCCATACCTCATTCAGAAAAGCACTGGCTTTTCTATCAAAGCCTTTCACCAGAAGGCAGGCAGTGCTATTTATGCTGCTGATTGTGTTGATGGGGATTTCTCCATCTTGAGGGTCTATATGAGAAAGTCACAAATACTTCTGTACAGGAATTGGGCGGAAAGACAAAAATCAGGTTACGAACAAAGGCCCTAGTAGATTAAAATCTGTTCTGTGGAGATGCAAAGTTGCATTTCTCAGATCCCTCCGTTTTCCCACTAGACTGAAGCAGGACAGAATTAAATAAATCTGCCTACTGCTTGCCTTCACTCCAGCAGAAATTTCTAGCAAGATCTTTGCTGTACTGCTGCTCTGAGGTCAGAGATCTTGCCACAGCTCTGTGCTCCCTTGATTGGCACTTTGCAGACAACTGGTATTGATCAGCTTGGGACCCTCTCCTAGATCTATCTTACTCTCTAAGGGATATTGAGAACATATCTCATTGTGAACAGGGCTAACTCCCAAAATAGGTAACACTGGGAAAGGATTGAGGAACTACAAGCACTATAGTTTCTGGCTTAAGTCAGTTACTCATCCTACAGTCTCAGCACCCGCTTCATGAGAGGAGCTGTGCCCTCTGTCATCTGTGATGTGCTGCCTCTAGGGCTGAGGGGTGCACTGCAGGGCACAGAGCTGCTCTTGTGGGCTAGCCAGTACAGGCCCTTGTAGAGATACCTGCCTGACCCTGTAACTACCATCTTCCAATGCCTTATTGCTCAGCTGGATGTTCTCCTTTCACAGAGGAGAAAAACAAAGAGAAAACCAGAGGAAGCGAGAACGCCACTGACTCTGCGCAAGGTAGGGAAAAGGAAGAAGATGGGTCTCTTCCTCTCTTGACTATGCATGACTATCCCTTCTTGCATGGTGCCTTCCTCATACAGCTTCCCCAGTCCTGTCCTGCCACCTCCCACTGCCTTGGGAGGAAACCCCTTATTTGGCAGATTGGTCCTTGATACCTTGGTACCTGTGGAGCATGAATAGGCTGATGGAAGGACTGCAGCCTGCTTTGAGAGTTGGAGTATGCTTTTTGTGTAGAGAAAGAGTACTCATGCCTGATCATTAAAGTTGGTCTCTGAAGAGCACAATAGCTATTAGAGACATCAGGAGATGTCACCTCATCCCTAACTATCTGTGGAATGTGTAGTTTCTTTTACAAGCCCTCACAGGAAGCAGAGTGAGAAGGGGACAAGAAATTGTTTCCATCTAGCATTCAGCAGTTTGACAGAAACTTCTCTATGCTACCCACCATTCACTTGTCTTTTTGTTGGTCTGTTTTTCTCACTTTCCCCCATGTGAAATTTCAAAAATTTCTTCAGCATCCCCTGTCTTATTGTTGTCTTTGCTTTTCCATATCCTGTGCAACCCTCTGACCCTCTCTACCTCCTTTAACATCTGTATGTCCCTCACATTGTTGCTTCTGTTGTCTGGCCTTTTCCATTTCCCCATGCCCCCCTCTGTATCCCTGTACCTCCCTTACCTCTGTGTGGCTCTCACACTGTTGTTTCTGTGGTTTTGCTCTCTTCCTCGCCATGTCTCTCACTCCCTCCACCTCCCATGTTTCCCTCAGGAGATCCTCTGTTGGTACACCACTACTTCCATGGTTACTTGGCTGGCTTCACTGTGCGCCCTGGTAGCTTGGAGAGCCGGGAGGTTATTGAATGCCTGTATGCCTGCCGTGAGGGGCTTGATTACAGTGACTTCGACAGTCTGGGCAAAGGGATGAAGGTATGCCCATCTGCCCAGCTTGCATGGGTCTCCTCCACTCTCCTCCCCAGCCTTGCTTCCCAAGACTTTGCCTGCTCCCCCACCTCAGACAGCTCTCCACCCTTCTTCTCTCTCAGCCTGGATTCCTGTCATTTGCCAAGGAGGCATGAGTGTTTTCTTTTCTTCCACCTTTAGGTTCATGTGAACCCTTCTCAGTCCCTGCTCACCCTGGAGGGTGATGATGTGGAAACCTTCAACCACGCAATCCAGCACGTGGCTTACATGAACTCACTGCGCTTTGCTACCCCTGGAGTCCGGCCACTCAGGCTCACCACTGCTGTCAAGTGAGTGGGCAAACCAGGACCTCTTGTCAGTTCAGCAAGTGGGCTGCCTGTCTTTTTGACCAAAGTTACACTGACTTCGTATTTTAAAATATTTGTATTTTAAGATGGTCTCAAAATGGGCAAAAATCTTGAAAATAAATGATAAATTATCCAATATCCAAATGGATACTGTAGTACTGGTTCCTAGTGCCTGTGCAGAACTTCTGCCTCCACTCGCAGTGTTCCAGCCATGTGGACTCATTTTAATTTTCTCTGTTTGTTGATGTGACCAAGTCACCAGATCCCAGTGGTTTCACTCCTACCACGTCTCTGCCTTGTGCAGCAGTCTGTAGGGAAGCTTTAGGAAGACTGCTGGAAAAAGGATATTCCCTTCCCTGGAGGTAATGGGCAGGAGACGATCTTTTATAATGGTGTTGTTGGAAGCTTGGGTCAACTGACGTTTTCTACTACTCTCCTTCAGGTGTTTCAGTGAGGAGTCCTGTGTCTCCATTCCTGATGTGGAAGGCTATGTTGTGGTGCTACAGCCTGATGCCCCCCAGATCCTACTGAGTGGCAATGCCCACTTTGCTCATCCTGCATCAGACTTTGAGGCTCCAGAAGGAATTCCCCTGTTCCCCAACCTCCAGATCACCTGCTCTATTTCTCACCAGGTGGAGGCCAAGAAGGAGGAGAACTGGCATGGTACTGGTGAGTGGAGTACAGGGCGAGGTGTAAGAGACAAACTGGGATGACCTACAAGAATTGTGGTCCTGTAGAGGAAGCAGAGCCTCTATAATTACACCCAAAAGTGAGAGTTTACAAATTTAGAAGCAAGGCACATTGTCTGTCAATATGTAGGCTAATCAGCTCTTATCCCTTTCTGCTCCTCCCTGTACTCTTTCTATCCACTCAGTTCCTTTGCCTCACTCTCTACTAATTCTTTCCCAGGCTGCTCATTCCTAATCCCTTTTACATTTTACCTACATTTCCCTTTATTCAATCCAGTACTGGATGGATGTCCTGCCTGTTACTCTCTCTACTCCTGTACTTAGTCTCGTCCTACCTTCTTCTCTCCTGCTTTCTTTTCTTACTTCTTGGTCCCTTCCTTCTCTTCCTGCCTCACTTATTTCTGTGAATACCCCAATCAGTTTCCTCATACCCTATGGTGTGTACAACTGTTCTTCAATTTCTTTCCATCATGCTCAGATTATTTCTCTGCAGTCTGTGCTCTATGTGTCCATTCACTGCCTTCTTATCTGTTGTGGTAATGGGATTTTTTGCTTCTACTTTTCTGTTTAGAAGCTTTGCCTTTCCTCATACAATGATGAGTTCCTTGACTTAAGAGCAGATTGTTCTCAATCCTGCTGAAAGCAGTTAGTTATTGAATGTGGTTGCCATTTTAAAGAAGATAAGATCTCAACCATGGTAACCAAGAGTGTGAGACGGGGAAAAGCTTCCAAAAGTATGCAGGGCCTGGGAATGTGTGAGTGTTGTTCCTAATTTGCACACTGTCATTGTCAACAAAGTCCTTACAGCCAAGATGTGCTATGATGAACCAGACTGATAATAGTATGTTGTTCCAAAATAAAGTGACTTTATTATGTGCATAGATAATGTCATTAGAACCATCCTGCAACAAGTAATTAGACTGACAGTGATTTTACTTAAGGTCAGTGCTAGGTGGAGAAGGAGAAGTAATTACACTTGATGTGAGCACTCTTAGGTAAGCAGGTATGCCTCTAAGTAAGTCCTTCCTTCTCTGACTGTCTGGCTTTCTGGCCATACCTTCTTTCTGCTTGCACCTCAGTGGCAGACACACGGATGTCAGATGAGATTGTGCACAACCTGGACGGCTGCGAGATCTCTTTGGTAGGAGATGACTTGGACCCAGAGAGGGAGTACCTGCTCCTGGATGGGGCTCTGCTGCAGCAGCGGGGCCTGGAGCTCGTTAACACCTCTGCCTACCTGACCATCACTGGTACGTCCTCTCCGTGGTCACAGATGTGACCTCTGTCTCTGTGCCTCTGTCTCCGACTGTCAGGCACCACTGGGAGAAGCACTTGACGTTAGGATGTGTCAGTGCACTTTGTAACACTGAGATGTAACTATTTCTTGAAATCCTGGCTTTTGGAAGTCACAGACCATTTCCTTGGAGAGGTAGCTTTTCCTCCAGCAAAAAGTACTGGGACATGGTGTCAGCTCTCACCAGTTTTTTATCACTCCTCCTGACTTGCTCCTTGGGGTTTGGTGTTCTCAGGTGTCAGTAGCATTTTTCATGACATGACAGGGACAACATATCCCACAACCTGTGGACTGGTACAACACTTTTGTACTCTCCAGAACATAACAGGGCTGTTGCTCCCAATCCTTCCTTCCCTTCCACTTGTTTTAGCTATGCGAGCAGGGATTCCATCAGGTCCTTCGCAGCCAGCTGACTCTCTGAGCCCTTGCCAAAATTAACAAACCCAGCATTGCTTTGGATCCCTCTGTAGCTTCTGGTTGCTGCAGGGTTAGGATGCCAGGTGACTTTGGAGCAGGAGCTTCCTCACCCCACCTCTCTCTTCTTGTCTCAGGCGTGGAGAGCATTGCTGTTTACGAGGAGATCCTGCGCCAGGTGTCCTACCACATCAACCACGGTGCTGCCCTCTATGAGAGGAAGTTTCACCTGTCCTGCACTGAGATGAATGGGCGCTACTCCAGCAACGAGTTTACTGTCGAGGTACAAGACTGATACATGCACCCAGAGATTCTTCTGCATGCATGGGGAGGACAGGGTGCATGGGAATGCATAGAATATGCCATGGACACAGGGTTGAGTCCCTTCATTCTGGTCTTTCTGCAGGTGAATGTTCTCCACAACATGAACCGAGCTGTTCATCCTAACCATATTCTGAGCTCCCAGCAGTTTGTGCACCGAGGACATCATTTACCTGCAGAGCTGTCTGGGCACAGTTTGGCAAGCACCCACAACAACCCAAGTATGTAACACTATATTTTGGTTTTATTCCTTTAGATCAGGATGCTGATTTTCTGATATCCTGGCAGAACCTATAGTGGAGGATTCCCCTCAGGCTCCCTGCACCCATTATTGGGTTGTCATTATACTGTCCTGTTCCACTGGTCATTAGCTGCAGTTGTGGACTGCAAGTCTTTGTCAAATTGTATTTTAGAGCATGCTGCAACAATCCTCCTCCTGTGGGATATTATTTTCTTGATGTAGAAGCAGACTGAAATTTACACCTCAGAGGGTCTAACGGAAGCTAACTTCATTCATGCACCATGCAAAGGTGCTGTGTGGGCTTGTGTAAAGTAATTTCAGAAAGAAGCTTCAACAGCAGGAGAGAAAAGTGAGTCAAGAATGCCACTGCTCTAAAGAAAGTAGTGGGCATAAGTGGTGGTCAGCAAGGTGGGAGAATACAGGACATAGCACATGCAGACAAGAAGAGAATTCCCCCAAAACAGAGAAAAGAGAAGCCTGAAAGCTAGACTAGATGTTTGTTTGTGTTGGTAGCCTTGTGCCTCAGGCATGACCACACTCCAGTCGATTCCTCCTGGGCTGTGAAAGCTCTGGGACTTGTTAGAGACATTTTGGTTCCCTGTCATAGGGAACAAGCAAGGCACCTTTGAGCCAGCTTGTGCTGCAGCTTCCCGCAGTAGCCGATCCCAAGCTGGTCCAGTCCTGCAGCTGCCACTGCAGAGGCAGCCTGTACATGTGCCAGCCTTTGCCTCTCCCTTCCCCAGCTCTGCCTGATGGCAGCAGCAAACTTGTCCCTGCTGAGCAGAACCATAAACAAATTTGTGGAAGGCCTAGATAGATTTTACAGGGAAGGTAGTTATCTGGGGAGTTAAGGCTCAGTCTACAGACCTAAAACAAACACGTGGGAGTTGGGCTAAGGGTCTTAGATGAATTTCAGGTTTTCTCCTGCTGAGAAGCCAGGCTTTTGCCACAGCACTAATTAAAAGTCCTTCACAGCATTCACATCTGCTCCATGTGTGCAACGAAGGCATCTTTTGGCTTCTTGCTTTCCTACTGCTTGCACAGAAATCACACTTTTTGAAAATCATCCTCAAGCCCTTAGAGGCTGTCCCCAGCACACATTTCTCCCTCCCAAGGGCAGGATACAGATATATGCTGTGCAACATCTTCTGGTGAATTCTGCAGATGAAGATGTGCAGAGTCTACAGGCCAGGCTGACATCGCAGGAACTGCCTGTGCCCAGGGGCACAGACAAGTCAGGCGATGTTCCTGCATCGACCAAAAACCCAAGCTCTGCCCAGGGATCTCAGTTCCTGCATGTCAGGTTGGAAACGCTTGTTTCTGTGACAGACTCCAAACACAACTTCTTGCTTTCTTTCTCCAAAGTGGTCCCCAGTGCTGCCACTGTCATCATCGTGGTGTGTGTGGGCTTCCTGGCACTTATGGTGATCCTCGGCATCCTGCGCATCCACTCCCTGCACCGGCGGGGCGTGGGGCAAGAGGCGCCTGGGGCTGCTGAGTCGGGGCACACCAGCACTGGGGGCAAAGAGAGCGACATGTTCTGGGACGACTCGGCCCTCACCATCATCGTCAACCCCATGGAGGTGAGGAGAGCCCCTGTGGCCAGGGCTGGGTGGGCAGCTGGGTTGTCAGACCCTTCTCCTTACCCCGTATCTCGCCTCCTCAGTCCTACCAGAGCTGTCAGGAGAGGGCAGCAGGGAGTGTGGAGGGCAGAACTGGCGAGGGCCTGGAGGATGATGAGGACAGCACCGACTCGGAGACGCCCGACTCCCCGGACAGCAGTGTCATGAATGACCGGCACATCATAGGCAAAAGTGACATCTCTCACCGCTACTAGAGCTTTAAAACACCCGCCCAGTGGATCCCCCAAAACATATGGCAGGAAGGAGGAGGTGTCTTACTTTCAACTTCTTTCCTCCCCCACCGTGTACATGTGCTCCTCCCTCATTGATCGTTTCTGCCTCCCGTGTTCCTTCATCTTCTGCCATTCTCTTTGTGGACATTCCCCACATTATTGATCCCCCATCTGGCTCTCCAGGAACATCTGTTAGGGCACTCACACATGATGGTGGCACAGTTCAGACTGTGATGCAGGTCTTGGAAAGAATGGAAATCTGAAAGGCAGAGCCAGCCATAGGGCTCAAGTGGGGTTTCTCACAACCCCTCCCCAGATATTATATATATATATTGTATATTTTTTCAATGTTGTCATTTGAGGTTTATTCTCGTTTCATGCAAAAAAAACAAAAAAAAAAAAACAAAAACCAACCAACAAACCACTGCAGCTTTGTGTCGCTTTGTAAAATTGTCAATACTCCAATACTAAATGAATGAAGGTAAGAAAGATCAGGAAACAAAGTGGATTTTAAAATAAATGGATTTCAAATAAAACATTCAGGACTTCTGCAGTTTTTCACTACAATCAGGGAAAGAAATAGCGTAGCCTCTAATGTGAAACTGGAGCTTGTCCAGAGCATGTGTTTACTGAAATTACTACCTTATCTCGGGGAAGGGTTACATTTTTTAGCATGTGATGAAACAAGAAAAACACATCACTCAGGACCCTATTCCCTGCCTTTTTGAGAGCCAAAATACTCTGTATACACAATGCAGCCTTCCCCAGGACTCAGTGCTAGAGACCCACAGAGGAACAGAAGGCACTCAAACCTGTCCCAGGCAAATGTAGCACGTGCAGCAAACTGAATTCTTGAACACAGGAAAACAAAATAAATAAGGTTCTTTCCATACACTTAGTGTATCAGCAGAAACAGGCCAAATCTCATTAGTTTCATCCATCTTCTCACATGATCTTCTTTCTTTATCAGTATGATAGAGTATTTTTTATACCAGGGTCTTCAGCTTTTAGAGCAGTCCCAGCACTTCTGGAGGAAGGAGGCATCTTCCTCTTTCTGCTGAGCATGGAGGAGGTGGAAACACAACAGATACTAGCACAGCATGGCTCTGAGTCCAGCAGTAGCATGAGTTGTTAGAATAGTGCTCTAGAGCAGGTTGTGCTTCTTCCCCGGATTTTGTTGGTATGGGTTTTCAGACCCTGCAAGACAAAGAGGGGCTGTCAGCTGCCTGACGCATCTTAGGGGAATGGCTGCAACATGTGAAGGACCCAAATTCTGCAATTTGTTGGCAGCCGAGGCTGAGAAATCCTCCTTAGGGGCAAGAAGGCAGTACAATAGGTGGTGAGAGTGAAAGAGCCCCTCTGAGGGCAAAGGGTGCAGCACAAGATCTCTGCTTGCTGCAGTTCTCTCAGATGCTTCAGCTTAGTCTGTCTTCTGCCCAGCTGTCCCCACGTATTGTTGTTTCTGGGTCCAAAAGAAGTGAATGTGCTGGGGTTAAGACACTCTCACACTTTTCTGCTTCCTTCCCAGTAAGATCCATGCCTTGTTTAATCAAGGGAGTTTACAACAGGCACTGTCAAACCAGTGACCTGACATTTTGAAGCACTGGAATAATTAAAATCTCCAGAAGGAAAAAAAAGGCTACACTGTGCACATTGGAGCAAAACAGTTGGCACAAAATAGCTGTCATGTCCTGAGAATGCTGATCCAGACGGGAGCTGTGGCAGAAAGTGCCACGTGTCAGAGCACTGCAAAAGACCAGGTCTTAGGACCACGACGTCCCTGCACCTCCAGAGCAGCCTCAGCCAGGTGCTACAGCTTACAGGGTGGAAGAGGCCAGATGTATGATGAGTTCGTAGGTAGCCATCATGATGGCTGCGTTGGGGATCTGGCGGATCAGGTGCGCCAGCAGCCCCCGGTACAGAGCCGAGGGTCCCTCTTCACGGGCCACGAGCTGCAGAGTCTGTGCAAAGGAACGGTACCGGGACCCTTCCTCTCGCAACCGTGTCCGAACCACCTCTGCAGAGACAGCAAGGGATCCATTGTCACTTGGATTCTACGGGCATCTCCCCTCAAGGGCAACAGAACAAGGGGAGTGCAGCCACTCACCGTGGGGATATGCAATGCACGTAGCACATGTTTTGGAGACAGCAGCAGCGCCCATCAGTGCCAAGAAATCGCTGTTGTTTGGTGGAAGTGTGAGTGATGGGGAATGGGAACGCTGGCTGTTTCTCAGCTCCTTTTTCAGTGCTTCGTAGATGACGAAGTGGATGATGGTCTCTGACACTCCAGCATAGGAGGCAGTGACCCCACGGTAAAACCCACGCAGGCCTTCAGTGCGGTACACGTGCATGGCGCACTGGAGAGCACTGCTGGCCATCTCCCCCTTCACCCTGCAAGAAGGGAAGGGTTAGTACAGCATACTGCATTCTGACCTACAGTGCTGTTGTGAACACAGCTATAGGCCTCTTGCCCAGCCTATGACTTGCCACCTTCTGATGAGAAATCACAGACCTCTCTCTGCCCACCATCCCTCAAACCAACCCTGATGTGACATGGAGTGGCTCTGCACTGCTGGCCTGCCTTACCTGGCTTCCAGCTGCATCCTGGTTTTCACTAACCAGATGGGGTTGGTGAGTGTGGCTGAGCTAATGCCTGGGGAACAAGAGGAAGACAGCTGTGAGTGCCAGGATCACGCTGACAGTTCGTGAAGAGGTGCTGATCTATCAGCTCTCTGAGCTCTGCTTGGCAAGCTGCAGGCATTTGCAATTTGAGAATGACCTTGAGAAGAAATATTTAGGGCAGACTATTTGATTCTCCTCCTCCCCTGCTCCAGCCTTTGTCTAGTGGTAATTAGCTCCTCTGCCTCCAACAAAACCCTACTACAGGCCCAGGTGTTACAGAGAGGCAGGAAACAGCATGCTAATTTTGCAAGAGGGGAGGATTTTGTTAGAGAATTGGGATATATCAAGAGAAATGGTTCTGTGAGTGGTCTAAATTACAAGCTGCCTTCTCCCTCTCACAGCAGAATAGAGCTCATGATAGCAGCTGAAGGGGTAAAGACTAGACTTCAAGAGATGAGCATAAGAAGAATGAAGAGTGAGAAAACATTTTGGTTACCTAAGGAACTCACTTCTCCACATGTGGAGGGAGAAAATTCAGAGCAGCAATGGAGAAGGACTGAAACACACAAGCATTTCCAGACAGAAGGACCTATTGGTTTTGATTAAAGACAGAAAAGGCTCACCTCCACAGGCTGCTGCTAATATGTGTACTTTCTTGGACTCTGGTACCAGGACAGTATTAAGCCTCTCCTTAGCAGTAGAATAGGCAGCAAAATATATAGCCCTAGTTGTAAGAAAATAAAGAAGAGGTTACATCTCCCCTATGAGGAGCAAAGACACTACTGTGTGGCCTCACTCCAACTTTTCTTACTCCCAGCACAGTTTTGTCTAACGTGATATCAGATACCATTTACACCTGGCCCACAGCAATCATCTTAACGCTATGATCAGAAGCTCCAGAAGGTATCCATGTGAAGGGGTGGCACGTGAGCACAAGGCCCAGACTGCTTTCAGAAAGTGGAGCAACAGTTGGGACAGGTCTCTTAAGAAGTGTACAAGGTGAGGCACTGTCATGGAGCAGCACTCACCGGGAAGGAGCAACCCCAGCCAGGTTTGGACCCAGACCTCGGAACAGGGACCGTTTACCTTCCTTCTCAAGGATGGCCCTACAGAAGAAAAGAACAGAGAAAACAGCAGAATAACTAAGCTGGAGAGTCTCCTGCTCCTCCTCCTTTGTTCTTCAGTGTTTCTTGTAACACCCTCTCCTCACCTCCCATGTTATCCTTTTTCTGCCCTGCTTTCATTTTCTCTCCAACTACATCTTCTCTCTCCTTCAGTCATAGAATCATGGAACTGCTTTGGTTGGAAATGACCTTAAAGATCATCTAGTTCCAACTACCCTGCCATGGGCAGGGACACTTCATTAGTTATTGCATCCTGTTCTTGATAATGCCATCCCTCTGGGTCCGATCAAACCACTGGCTGGGAAATTTCTCACAGTCCCCTAAGCTGTCTTGCAGAGCACAGATCACTGGTGAGAAGCAGATGTACCTGTGCTCTGATCAAACTTTCTACTCCACTTGTGGCTTTCAGAGCCTCAACTCAACCCTCTTTCTCTCTCCCCTCACACTCTCCACCTGATGGCCAAACCACCACCTCCCTGGTGCTAACAGGCACACTGCCCTGTCCTACTCACCTCAGCAACTTGAGCACTCCAGGAGATGGTGTGGTGGGATTCATCAGCCTCACACTCACCCCTGGCAGCTGTATCTCTGGGAGGCACAGAGGCCGCAGTGCCAGCTGGGATGACTGCAGACGTGTCTTCACCACCTCCAGGGGACAGGTCAGGATGGCTCCAGCTGTGCCACCACATCTAGGATACAGCAGCACATTTAAGAATGACCTCTGTGCCATAATAGGGCAACAATTCTGACCCTGCTGTCCACAACTTCTTCCCTCTGGGAGAGGAGGTTAGGCACCCCAGCCTGTGTCAGACCTGCTCTGACACTGATTAACGTAACAGCTCAGCCTGGGACATCACCTGGCAGCCTCACTCTGAAACCTTACTCACTATTTGAGACAAAGAGTCCCAAGTCCATGGGGACTCAGCAGTCCCCCAGAGCAAACATTCCTGCTGCCCACTCTGGCTGCAAACCTTCTGCTGAGGTCACCAGGCAGCCACACCTCGCCACAGCTGCACCAGCTCACAGAGGGGCAGGACAGAACTCTCCAACCTCTCAGCCTGCCCGTGTCTTTAATCCATAATTGCATCAGACCCACATTTGCAAGGCCCTGAAAGCAAGATCTGAATTTTCTGCCAGCAGCCAGGCTCTCTCCAAGCCTGGCTTGCTTAATGAAAGAGGACCCTGACCTTCAGCAGGCTGAACCTATTTTTGGAACTCAAACCATCTCCATCAACGGGTCTTGTCACACTGTAGGAATGCTGAAAGGATATATATCCCCTTTTTCCCTTCCCACCACCCAGGGGCAAGTCAGAACTGATACACTTGGTTTTTAGCCTCTGCCCCTCTAAATCCTTCAATTGATAACTCTGCTCTTCTAGAAGAGACTCAGTACCTGAAAGACCATTTTGAGATGAATTTGCATGCAAGCCATGCAAGAGGACAAATGGACATCTGCTACAGCCTAAGCTGCTTTGTTTCACAAGAGATGGAGGCTTAATAAAAAGCTCACTCTGCTCCAAAGAAAGGTCAACCAAAGAACTACAAGATATCAGAGAAGAGTCAGGTGTATCATCAGAATTACGTATGACAGTGCAGGACAGCAAATAGTGAGAGTTCTGAAGAATTATTTTGAAAAAGTCTATACAGCTCAGTGAACATATACAGTATTCTCACAGCCTTTGCTCCTAGGGCTTCATTATCATTGCCAACATGAAGGGGGATTTAAAAAAAAAAAAAAAAAAAAAAAAAAAAAGAGAGGCCTGCATGCCTATTGCACATCCAAGAGTTGAAGATATGGCAGCTAGGAGATTATGCAGCTAATGATGCCAGCAACTAGCTATGCTATTCCATAACACTCATATTGCTTTGTCAAGCCCTTGGCAGATGTTCACAGTGGTGGTGATGACTTGCAGAGCAGTCCATCAGCAGACATTTCCCTCAGGAGGTATATGATGAGTGCTAGGAGTCTGGCAACGTGTTTCCCAAATTTTGCTCCAGCTCAGAAGACAACACATGGCAAAGCAGTGAACATCCTGGCTCAGGTTCTCTGGGTGAACCAGTTGATCAAGCACAGACACCAAAACACAGCCCACACAGCAATCCAGAATTGTGTGAGGCAGGGTCTCCTTTTACAAAGGGCACGTTGATTCTTCCCATTCAGACCACATTCACTTAGGAGTCCAACAGTCCTGTTCTTTACCATAGAGTCTATTGATTTGTCTTAGACAGGCTCCAGACTTGCATGCCTGTTTTTTCTTTCACCAGAAGTACAGTCTCCAGTCCAGGAGAAGACTGAGTACAGTGAGAGATCAAGGTCTAAAAGGTCTAAATAGGGCAGTTTCAAATCCTTATCTAAAAGCTGAACAAACAATACATCAGGAAAAAACTGAGAGAAGCAATTGCTTGATATACTAATAATTCTTCTCTCTAATACTGCATAAGAAAGCAAAAGTTCATGTAATGTTCTCTTAATACCTAATTTCTTCAAAAAGTCCCCACCTGCAATGCTCAGGATCTGAGTTTGAACTCACGCTTCCAGCATATATAAATGCTTCCTGAAGCTACTGATACATACAGATAATAAAAAGGTATTATAAAAGCAATAATAATAATAATAATGATAATAATTAAAGAAATTGTTGCTCCTTAGCATAGTGGCTGTTTAATCAGCATAAAGAGAGTGTGAGGTAAAGGGTCATTATGAGCCACTACACCTCAATGGCAAGAATAAAGAGGAAAAAAGAACACCCATTAATTAAATCTAGGGAAATTAGGTGTACCGGTTGTTTAAAAGTAGAAGAAATCTAAACTGTGGTGTATTACTGTGTATTACATGATGATACAGCTGCTTACACTCCATGAAAGACATAGGTCTGCAAAATTCTTCTGTTCGAGGAGAAATGGAAAATTATGTGTCATTACTCTAGAAGCAGGAACTAAAGCAATTTCTGCAAAATAGGATGAAGAGCAGCAGTTGAAAATGAGTACAACATGTACTCTCAGAGCAAAGCTATGGCAAAAAGTGCTAATTGGAGAAGGCGGGTAATTTTACCCTAGAAAATGGTACTTGCCTCTAGATCTTGCTTTTATATTTTAAACTCTGTTGACAAGTTTGAGGTGACAGAAAAAGAGGATTAGTTGAGAAATACAAAAGACACTGTTAACATTTTCTAAATTTTCTAAAAAGCGTATAAGCACGTGCACAGAGGTGACAAGGTTTACTGGTAATTTATGTTAGCTCTTACTTAGGCTAAAACTTAAGATGAGCTGAAGATCTTCATTTAAGAATAGCAATGCTGGATCAGACAAACCTGCAGTTAAACCAGGTTTCTGCCTAGGACACAGACAAATAAAGGTCACCTGCAAAAGAGTAGGAGAAATACCTCCAGAACGCTCTCCCAGCTTCCCAAAGTTTTCAGTTCAGGATTTCCTCAGCCAGAAATGTTGCCTTGCTTTTAGTAGCCATAAGCACATTATTTTTCATTTAACTTTTTAAATGCTTCCTGGACACATAAGAAGCCTTTACCCTTTACTATCCCGTGGCCAGGAGTTCCATAGTTTAACTCACGCTATGGGAAGAATTATGTTCTTGCATTAATTCTGAACAAACGTCTCACAAGTTTCTTTGACTGGTTCCCAGTTCTTATACTGGAAGATAAAGTGGAGAACTGTTCCTTCATGCATGAGATCCTGTTTTGTTTCATTACATAAACCAGCAATATTAAATGTAGTGCAGCAATAAACTGAACTTCTCATTTATCTCTTATTCATGTTATAATCCCCAGGGCTTTAATTAGCTGTAATTCAGGAATATTGCTTAATGGATGAGGATGAGATGAGGGCTAACAAAATTCTCACAATTCTTGTCACTAGCCAAACTCTCAGTTTTTCAGGAACCATGGTGGAAGAAGATGAAGAAAGCTAAGAAAGAAAAATCCATTAAGAAATTCTAAGATGCAATGATTATATAGTTCAAAAGATAAATTAATAAAAGAGAATAACATACACAAAATAACAATGGGAACAGTGAGGACAAGTACACATATGCAAAGATTGACATAGCACTGCATTAGCTGCAGAAAACTGGAAATCTACTAATTAAAAGCAATTAAAATATGTGCCTTATTGTACATGCTGTATCAGGCTTCACCGTGACAGATTCCAGCAGGTTGGTGGGATTAGGAAAGGGCTTAGGTGGCTGCCTAAGTAGAGAACTTCTGCAGTTACTCAGCAAAGTCCGGAGGACCACATTATCTTCTGCTTTAGGGCACCATAAACTTGAAACTCATTGTTTCGAGACTTTAAAGAGAGGAAGGGGGAAATGCCACGGGCCAAATCCCTCGCTCAAGGGCACGCTTCTAAGGCAGAGAGGCACCTCTGGGCTCCGAACACCTGACTCGCCACAACCAGCCGCACTATTTAAAGCCACAAAAGTCAGGCAGGAATCTCAGCCCCGCGCTGATGGAGAGAGCTGGCCGCCCTCCCGAACTCACGCGTGCCCCGCGATCTGCCCCGCTATCTGCCCCACGATCTGCCCCGCGATCTGCCCCGCGATCTGCCCCGCTCAAGGGGCCTCTCCTCCAACACCCCGCTCCCCTTGCCCCGCATCCCCGGCAAGCTCCTGCTGGGCGAAACTCCGCGTCCCACAGGGAGGCTCTCCCAAGCCGCGGAGCCAGGCGAGCCGAGCCGAGCCGGACCCGGCGGGGGCTGCTCTGCCCCGGATCCCGGCCGGGCCCTCCTGCCGGCACTCACCCTCCGGCGAGCAGGTGGAGCAGCGTGCTGTGCTCCGGCATGGCCCCGCCGCTGCCGCCCGGCCCCGCCGGGAGGAGGAGGAGGAGGAGGAGGAGGAGGAGGCGCCGGGCGGGAGGGGCGCTGCCGGGAGCGGGGCTCCTCCGAGCACATGGCAATTCACACAGTTCCCCGGCACCGCCACTCAAGGCTCTTCATTTAAAGCAAACTAATGTCATGTGTGTGATCTAAATTGTAACAATATTAGCAACATTGTTGCTTCATAATGGATAGAAAAATGTATTTAATTGTTATCAAGCAAAAAGGAAAAAGGAAATGGTTCAACAAAGCAGATGGAATCGTCCTCCAGATGTTTGGTGGGAGTGAGGTTAGTAAGGGTGTAGGTTGAAGAACAACATCTAGAAATAAAACTTTTGACCTTGAATTGGGCCAAATTGGGATGATTCCAAAGCGTTGGATACTGGACTAAGGCCTGTTGTGGGAACATACATTTAATTATACAGCCCTAAATGTAATGCACTTGTGCTACCTGTGAGGTCAAACAGCAAACACTGAGGAAGATCCAGAACCTTGATCTCTCCCCCAAAAGGAGGAGAGACCCCCGACCACTGGTGAAGCATGTGCAACACAACATAGTGAAATAGATTTTAGAAACAGAAACTAGGAGGAGCTTTTTAAAAGATTCTGTATTAATATGTATTACTAAACAGTATGTAAGTGAGATTTTTAGCTTGACTGATTTGGAACAGTGTGAGAGGAATGGCCTTACCTCTATCCCTCATCGGGGTATCCCCCAGCCAGTTTTGCTTATGCTTTATTGTAACCAAGCCTCAATTATACTGAATTACTCACTGCTAAATTTTGTATTTACTTAAATTTATGTAACTAATATATTGTAATTGTGTCCATTTATGCACAACTGTTGTTATTAATGAATTGCTCCTAAATTTAACCTTGTTGGTTTGATTAATTGGACAAAACTAACATATCCAAATATCCATTCATAACACTAACAACCCCCCCAGCCTCCAAACTGACCCCCAAACTTAAACAAACCTGTCTTTGTTTTGCAAATAGGGGAGGCAAGGCAAACTGATTTATTTTGACTATGGTAAAGTGATGAGTCCAAGAGCAGAGCAGAGTTGCTCCTGGGACCACAGATGCTTCTTCAGATGTTTGGGTCCACATGAAAATGGGCCAACACTCTCCACAAAACCCCCCAAACCTCTGATTAAATTAGCCCCATGACTTTGAAGTTTGGAGGATCAGTGTGAGAAAGACAGGGAATATTCAGGGGAAAAAGATCCTCTGTTGCTTTTCCAAATGCACAGTTTCAGAGCACATCAGAGTTCATTGAGTATCATCTTCCTTAAAAAAAGCAGAATGTACATCAACATGATACCGTTGCCAAAAAGGCACACATCAGATCAGTTTATGTGTTTAGGAGGATAGCCTGTAGGTCAGATGAAGCAAGCTGTCAGAACAGCTCTGTACTGCTGTGATTTCACTCTCAGCAGTGAATGACACAGGACTGACTGTCCAGTTTGGGTACCATGCTGCCACAACACTGACAAATGTAGGAAGTGAATCTACAGAGGGGAATAACTACCTTGGCCACTCAAGCAGAAGGATTGAAAAAAATTGCACCCTTTAGTCTGGAGGAGAAGGAATTAAGGGAGACATGGCAACTGAGTCCAGTTAAGTAAAAAGGTACTTTGAAAAGGAAATGAGTACCTTATCTGCAGTGGAAAAGAACAGAACTACCAGCTCATCAGTATTGCCTGTCACTACCTGGGCAATGAGGGGAAGACCAGTAAAAAGACTGGCTTTCTGGTCAGTGAAATTGGAAACTGGTCAAAGATACCTAGAAGCTCCAAGCATTTTTCACTTGTCCCCACTGTGGTGGTGGCTAGGTGAGTATCATAAATAGCATCTGTTGCAGGTGGGGAAAAAGTAATTCTAGATTTCTAAGCACTTAGGCAAAGTCAAGGTTTTCAGACCAATTAGGGCTCATGAACTTCATCCTGTGATGGCTGGAGAACTTGAGAATGGCCCCCTGGCCATTGTCTTTGAGACATCTAGAGGTTCAGAAGATTGGAAAAGGCCAAATACATTGGCCATTTAAAGAAAGAAAATCTGATTAATTACTGGACAGCCGGCATAATTTTCCTGCCTTCCCCTGTGATATTGGAACAAATAAATATTATGTAGACAACTTATGTTTTCCATGTGCAGAAAGAAGAGATCAAGTTAAACCAATCTTTCATGGCAGACTTGTGCCAAGGATTGTGGTCAAGGATTTTTACTCTATTTCATCTCACAGTCCAAGAAGCACATTAGGAAACATGGGAAACTGTATCTATAGAAATCACTGTTGGGAGAGTCTGATGCTGACTGGAAAATTCTAAGATTAGTTTTTGATGCTACACTGTCTGTCTAGAAAGAAGCATCAAGGAGTCTGCAGAAATCTGTTTTCAGTGTGCTAATAGTGGGGGTTTTTTTCAGTAATTTATACAGTGGACTAGAAAATTATGTCTATTAAAATTTACTGACATCATTAACCTGAGAGGGGTTGCAAAGGATTTGGTAGAGAAAATTCATATGCAAATGATCTTGATCAATGGGACAAACAGCCTGAAAGGGAAGAACACCATTTAATAAAAATATGTGCTAAATTTTGCACTTGGAAAGAAATAATGAATTTCACAAAGTTAGGATGAGGAATAATTAGACAGCAACCTCCATTTTGTCACTGGTTTCCATCAGGCCCGGGACCTTCAGCAGAGTATTGGCATTCAGAACACCTGAAAGATCAGAGCCTGGAATAGCCTTTTTAGGAGCTGTGCTGTTTGCTTCTCTCATCTCTCCAAGAGTTCTTGGATATTATAGTTCTTGCTGCCAAATTATTTACACTTCACTAGCAGGGGTGCATTGACTCTGCTTCTTTCCCTGTTGACTTTAGATCAGACCCTTTGCTTTCTGCCTGCAAGCAGAAACAGTTGTGGCTTCAGCACATACGGATCCACCAAAAGCTGTAGTTGTGGCTATGCTGCATGCACAGCACTGCCTCTTCTGGTCCTTCCAGCTACATCAAAGTCTTTTGGGACTCTAAGGGATAAAGGGCCATCCGGCCCTTCAGAAGAAGGGCTGTGGGGGTTTTTTTAATAGAGCAGTGTTTCCTGTCCCTGTCCTGAGCCAGAAGGCCAAGCTGGTATCATAAGCATCATAGCTGTCATGGGCATACCCCAAAACCCTGTGGCAAATATTTACAAATCAAAACTACTTCATATCTTCCTCCCTGCTCAGCCTGTGATGGCTTTTGGATTTCTGTCCACGCCTTATCTCAATGCCTGTACTCCCCCTCTCCATGTCCTTGTGTGATGGTTTTACTTAGGAGCAGTGTTGCCTATTCTTCTTCTTGAAAGTAATTTGGGATTCTGCCCTACAGCATTCTCCATCCCTCTCTCCTCAAGTGCTCTTGCTAACTTTTGATCACACTGAGCATACGCAGGATTGGCATTTGGTAATAGCAGGTGAATATTTATTTTAACCTTCCAGGGATGCCAGAAGTGTGCTTTCAAAATGAATCTTCCAGTAATCCCTGCTTGCTGGGCTGGGGTTTGTCCTGCAAACGAGATTCCTTTTGGTGGTGCTAAGCTGCACACAGGGCACACCTCATGCATGTCAGCTACTAATTGGTGTGCCATCCACAGGACCGAGGAAGACATAGTCCAAAGTAAAGCTCCCCAAGCATCTTTGGTGAGGATGTTGTATTTCCAGCCCCAATTATTATAACTGTAAAGGTTTTCTGCTGTTGAGCCATACCTACTACTTGCTAGCACAGAACTGGCTGTAGATGCCATATGCATTTCAAAGCTGTAAGGAGGGCAGACAGGAAGACCTGCTGTCAAAGAATTGTGTCTAAAACTGCACCAGATGTCACTTTTTGGACAGATGAAATGAACCTGACAAATCTGGAGAGGACCCTGCAGAGAAGCATGTTCCTTTGAAAAGAAGAAGATGGGATTTGATTCTGAAAACTATTTCTAGCACCCTAATATCATGGGAGGAAGCACACATCGTGCAACCCCCTCCTGGGCTTTTCCCATTCTTTCAGAGGCTGCACACAAATGACCTCTGATTTTCCAGGTGGTTTGTCCTTTGGAACCACGAATGTAGAAGGATCAAGGCTGGGAAGGAGTTGACATTGCTATGGCTTATCTGAAGATATCACATACTTTTCAGCTAAATGTGTGCACTCTCAACCTTTGGTTGCCACCTGCAACATTTTAGTGCCCACAGAGCAAACAGCAAGTCTGGACAAATGTGTACTTATACAGTATATGGTCATCTATGCATATAGATACACATATGTATCATACACATCTCGTTGAATATATATATTTATGTATACAATGAGATGTGTGTGGTACATACATGTATATGTATCTTGTATATACACACACACCTCGTTGAATATATATACACACACACACATATATATGTGATAATTGATAAAAGATTCGTGTTAATCAGGAAAGTATTGGGGTTGATATAAACCAGAATACTCAAGTCTGAAATGAAGCATGACACTAAAGAAAGGAAAATATATGATTAAATAATTTTGTTTTAAATCCTCCTGTTATGAATATTATGTTTCTTAATAAATTGCATCTCCTGACAGCTTGCAAAACAAGGCTTTCACACAGCCCAGCAGATTCTGCAAAATCAGGTTTCCTGCCTGTGTGTAATCAATTGCAGCATATCCCTAAGACCAGACTTCCTGATTTCTGCCATTCCTAATCTATGGGACGTGACAAATTGTCTAGAGACTCACGCCGTGCAGCGATCCCACGGACCACCACTGCTTACCTGGCAAAATTATGACAACAAAAAATAATTATTGATGACTACAAGGAACCCATGCTATAAAATGGAGTTACAAACCAAAGTTTGTAGGTGGAGCATGGAGTGCGCTGTGACCCCTCTGCTTCCCCAGCGCTGCTTGCTCTGTCTGTATAAAATAAAGCAATCTAAATTTGCTAAATATCGAGACTTTTGTTTCTCATTTATAGCATATACACACACACCTCTGGGGGCCGGGCTGATTCCGGCCCTCGGCCCCTTTAAGGCGCAGGGGCGGCGGTCCCTTTAAGGCTGGCCCCGCCCCGCCGCGCGAGCCGAGCGCGCCGCGGCGGCCCCAGGTGCGGAGCGGGCGGGGGAGCCGCGCGGCCCCTGCGGGCGCGGCGCCGGGCCGGGGACGGGACCGGGGAACGGGGGAGCCGAGCCGAGCCGCGGGGCTCGGGCCGGGGCCGCGGCCCTGCTGTCCCGGCCGGCGGGCGGGGTGGGTGTCCGTGCTCTCCCGGGCCGGGCCCGCGGGGGAGGCGGCGCTGGCGGGTGGCAGCCGGGTCGGGGTCAGGCGGTCGCTCCGCCCGGCGCTCACCCGTGTCTGTGCCGCCCCGGAGGCAGGTGCAGGCGCGGCGGGGTTCGGCGCCGACCCTCTCTGTCCCGGTGCCGGCGTCATGGCCATGAGGGAGCTGGTGGAGCCGGAGTGCGGGGGCTCCAACCCCCTGATGAAGCTGGCGGGGCACTTCACCCAGGACAAGGCCCTGCGGCAGGAAGGGCTGCAGGCCCCCCTGGCCTGGCCGCCCGGGGCGCCCGACGCCGCCGCCGCCGTGAGTACTGCTCTGCTTGCCGGGCTGGCGCTGGCTCCGGCCGGGCTGGGGGCCGGCAGCGCGGGGCGCTCCGTGCAGCTGGAGCCGGGCGGTGCTTTTTTGCGGAAAAGGGCCCGGGAGTCGCCCGAAGCAGCGTTGTAGGGTGAGGGTATGTTTGTGGGCACTCGAGGGGTGTTGGTGGCTGCGCTGAGCTGTGCGCCTTGCTGTCACAGGCCCGAAGGCAGACAGTGGTGGGAGGGGGTTGGACACGATCCCTCGAAGGGTTTCTGCTCCTTTAGCAGGCAGCTAGCGCAAGAAAATGTTGACAGCCTAAGCTCAAGGAAGAGGAAGATGCAATCTAATTGGGTCACACTGTGTGTGTAGAGAGGGGCATGGGATCAAAACTGTTGACACAGTTGCCCACTATTCCCTGCAGGTATCCAAACCACTGGGAGTAGCCACCGAAGATGAGGTAAGAACAGATTGAATCTTCTCTTTATAGCTTTTGATTAATCTTAAAGCTTTTCTTATCAACACTGTTTGTTGTTTTACCCTTTACCTGATGCTAATATTTTCTTCTGACAAGCCCTTCTTTCATACTCCGTGGCTCTACCTGTTCATCTTCTGTGAGATGTTTGTAATCCATCTCTGTCTTTGGCAGCTGGTTGGAGAGTTTCTGCAAGCTCAGAATGCCCCTTTGCTGTCCCGTGCACCCCAGACCTTTAAGATGGATGACCTGTTGGCTGAGATGCAAGAGATTGAACAGTCAAGCTTCCGACAGGCCCCTCAGCGAGGTGAGAGGAGCTGAAGTAGGGGGAGAACTAGAAAAGATCTTGATGTTATGGTTAAGCTCCTAGCTGGATGGTTCCCATCTATTGAACTCTTCTGAGATTGTATCTGGAGTATTGTTTCTGGATTTGGGGTAATGGACACAGTTTGTGGAAAAGTGAACTGACTAGGTATGTGGAAACATTTCTTCCCTTGGAGGAGGTGGTAGTTTAGTACTGGAACATGTATCTAGGGAGGCTGGGGAATTGCCAGTCATGGGCAAATTCAAAAGTTACCTGATGAATTCCCTGAACAACCTCATCCCTAACTTTTACTTTAATCTGCTGTGAGAACTCTAGCAACATCCAAAGACTCCTTCCAAGTGAAATACTTCAGTGATTTTATTCTAACAAAGAGAAAGGTCAGAGGTGGTTAAGGCTGGAGCACATAAATTATGCCTTTGAGTGCTTCAATCCTTACTTCTGTTTTTTTTCCTCATGTAGCTCCAGGTGTGGCAGCCCTGGCACTGTCTGAAAACTGGACCCAGGAATTCTTGGCTGCAGCAGATAATGCTGGTGATGTCTCTTCAGATTACAATGAGGCTGACTGGTCACAAGAGTTCATTGCTGAAGTGACAGGTGAAGTGTCCTTTTTTGGAATTACTGTCATGATGATGTCCAGTCACATGCCTGTGTATAGTGACAAGCTACTGAATTGAAATTGGAGTATTGCTTTGGGCCCAGGAGTCAGTGTTTTCTGTGGCAGCCTTAATGGTGTGGAGGGTAGGACAGCTGCTTTGTGAGGATGTTATGGTTAAGTCAAATTATGGACAATGTGGTGTGCAAGCTTTTTTTTTAAGTGTCAGGATCTTTTGTTTTTAGGGAATTAGGGGATTTAGGAGAAGCGTGCTATTTAAATTACTCTTATAAAAATTATGATTCAACTGATGCAAGTAGGAGATGGCCTAGTACTGCTTCTTGCTTACATGTTTTCTAATTCCCTCTTGGAAGGCTAAATTTGCCTTTGGTGCAGAGGTAAATACTCTTTAGTGTGTTTGGCCAAATATTTTGTGTGAGTTTTGTGAAGGTAGAGGGATGTTACAGCCTGGAAATGTGCAGAGTGAGTGTTTCTGGCCCAAAGGTTAAGCTTTGAAAAGCCATCCTGTGTTGTGTATAGAACTGGGTCTGGAATAGAGTCCTGTTACCATCTGTGCCCTAATCTGGAAATTACAGAAAAGAATAAAATAGATGCTATTTTCTTCTCCAGGAGTGGCCACTGTTGAAAGCTGGGTGGTCCCACTCTTGGACCTTCACTCTTTACATTTCTGGAAATATAAATGACAAGTTACAAAGGTCTTTGAGAAAGTTCTGATGAGAACCTAGTGCTTATAGGCTGTGCTTTTGACTCAGACTTGTAATGCATTGCTAATTTTCTTGGCCTACATAGTATCCTCCAGTGAGCAGATGAATAAGTTGTGATATTAAAGTAGAAAATCATAAGTTTATTGTCACCACAGTGGCATCAAAGGCTTGATTTTTATATCAGAATAAACAAAGGTAAAAGAAACAAGCATAAACAAAGGTGTGGTGGTCTGCCTGTCTTACTTTTCTCCCCATTCTTCCTTTACAGATCCACTGTCTGTGTCTCCTGCCAAGTGGGCAGAAGAATACCTAGAGCAGTCAGAGGAGAAACTGTGGCTTGGGGAATCAGAGGATCAGTCTTTGGCAGATAAATGGTGAGTCTGACTTCTCAAGGCTAGCTGTTGCTGCTAGGCACTTAGGTGAGTGAAGTTTGGAAAGGTGATAGAAATCTGCTATGGCCTGAATGCTTTCAAGTTGTTTAGCTTAGACTGGTGTTCTCAGGCCTTTGGTTTCAGAGAAAGGATGAAACAATGCTTGCAAACTGAAGTTTTTAAGAAAGTGTAGCTTTTCTGTTCTCTAGTGCCAGGAAGAGAAATTGATCCTGTAGGCTGACTTAATCTCGTCCCTGATGCAAAGCTCCTTGAAGTAGCTTCAGGAGTGAGTTCAGCAACGTTTTTTCTGCAACAGATGCATTTTGCTAGTCTCTACTAGTTGTAAACTTTCATTGTGTAATTCTTTCTGTCTGACAGACCACTTCCAGCCTTTCCTTGACATATTTCTATGTTCAGCCTTCTGCATGTTATTTTAATGTGTTTTTTTTCTGGTAGATTAAAGATGGATCATCTTTCTGTAGGTACCTGTTGAGAACAATCAAGTTTTTCAGTTAAAGAAGCTGAACGCACACAAGCATTTTGGGCTTCTAAGATCTTTCCATACAAAAATTTTGTATATTTGGATTCTCATTGCACTTGGCTCTTGCCTTCTCTGATAGCTTTCTGCAAATAATGGACATTCCTGAGTTATTGCCACTGGTTCCAAAAACTTCCCCAAGACTGAATGTAGTGGTAACACCTAGAAGTGGTCCTATCCTGTTGTAAGCCAGACAAGATGTTGAGTTGTGTCTTTGCTGTAAGCCCTCAATGCTCTGCAGAGCTGATGCTTTTCCAAGGCACTATTTTCCTCTTCAGTGGGCATGACCTACTTTCTTTGTTCCTGGGTATATGACCTTGTTTCTGGTAGTGCTAAAACTTGCAATGTCTGATGGCATGTGAGCTTGGCAGGGAATCCAGAGTGCTCTGCAGAACTGTGCTGACTCTGTGATTGTTTAGTTCTGCTGTTGTTTGTGTTAGTCACTTGTGCAGCTAACGTAGTAGTAATTTTGAATTTTTACAGATGGATGATGGTACTGAATCACTTAGGAGAAGCCCAGAATCTTTGAGGAGGGGTTGTACCCCTCAGCACTGTTGTCTGCCCCATTGTGTAGACTCTTGTTAGTTGAAGAGTTTGCTGTTGCCTGGTATCAGACTCCCTCTTTCCTTTTTACTGCCTTGGAACACAGGTATGAGGAATACCAACCTGAGGATGATCTTAAGAAAACTGTTACTGATTTCCTTTCCAAAGTGGATGATCCAAAGCTCAAGAATACTGAGGTGAGAAATCTGACTGGGGCTGAGATTAATTATTACTGTGAATTAGTAATTAATTACATAATTAGTAGTAATTATATTACTGTGAATAAAGGGCATGGGGAATTGAGAAGGGTGAAGATAGTAAAGGAATAAAGTCTCCTGTTGTCCCATGTTTCCATTTCTTCCCGGATTCCTGGGAGTTGAGCCCTACAATCCACTTTAGATATTATCCATCTCCACTCTTGTGAAGTCCGGTCCTTCCCACCTTTCTGGGCCTTTTGTGCTCACTCTGCAGAGAGAAGCCCTCTTAGTGAAGGAGGGGGGCATGGGCTGAGGGCTTGTGGGCACAGCATCTGCCCAGCTCCACCCTTGTTTCATTTCTCTGCCGCAGTTCCTAAAGTTTGTCCGCCAGATCGGAGATGGGAGGGTATCGATCGAAGCTAATCAGGTGACCCACAGAGACCAAGATCAGGCAGAGCAATGGGCAGCTGAGTTTATACAGCAGCAGGTAGGAGCCCCAGGCCTGTATGCTCTGAAGGAAGAAAGCATTTTGCCATAGTGCACAGTCTGGGAGGAAAGGAAAATGGCAAGTCCAGCTCTCAGCAATGCTGAGGAAGACAAGGGAGGGGCTGTTGGGCTCTTAGCAGAGTCTAGCCAGAAGCTGGGAATGTATTTGGACAGTTTGAGTTTTCTCATCTCCCACAGCGTCTGTGAGGAAGAGGAGTGAATCCGTTTCCACTTCATAGGCCATCAGTTCTCACTGATGGGGAGGAAGGGTCATTACAGACTCTCCTGCTGTTTTGGGATGTGCCCTGAGGTTGCCAAATTCTGAAAAGAAAGGTGTGTTTCTGTTTCCAAACTCCCAGGGGGCATCCGATGCCTGGGTGGATCAATTTGCGCGATCTGGGAACATGTCAACTCTTGATACGGAATTTGAGCAGGCAAAGGCTGCTGTGGAGGTAAAGCTGGCTGAGAAGAAGGGCTGGGGTGCCAACTGAGAGCCCATGGTAGGGTTACCTCTCTCCTTTGCATGCTCTGAGGAGGGCTGGAAACATCCAGGAGGGAGTTCTCTGGCATGTCTGTAGACCTGAGTTTATGGCTGAGGTACTCTGGTCACACTTTGTTCTCCCTTCAGTCAGATGTGGAGTTCTGGGACAAACTCCAGGCAGAATGTGAGGAGATGGCCAAGAGAGATGCAGAGGCTCACCCTTGGCTCTCTGAATATGAAGATCTCAACTCCTCATCATACGACAAGGTAGGGGAGAACAGAATCTCTCAGCCCTAGCACTATGGTGGGCTGCCCTGGGGAGACTGACAGCGTGTCTGCCTTGCTCTGAGCTCCACAGACCCTAAATGCTGCTGGGATTCATTCTCAGTTGCTTACACCCTTGTCCCAGATCAGCTTGGGGTTAAATACTGTTTTCACTTGAGCTTGTCTGCAAATGCTATCTGGTTCTTGTCCAGCACCAAATACCAGTGAATTACAGGGGTTCTCTGCAATGTATTCAAGTGTTGTGTCCCTTGGCCCCATCCCTGCCCCTCTCCCCCATTCCTTTCCAAGCTAATAGGATCCATACTAAATGTTTTGTATTTCTAGCAACTTATTCCAGATCTGGTGTGGGGGATTTTTCCAGCGCAGAGCATGCAGGAAGAGCCACCCTTATTCTCTGATCTGCTACAAATTAGCAATGAGGATTGGTGCTGGCTAGTCTGCAGTTTGAGTGTTCCTGGTGCAGCATTACTAGACTGTGCTGTGCTGTAGAGAGTGCTCTTCTCCCTAAGCCTGTATCATAGCTGTAGTCCGTGTGTCTGTCTGTCCTGCTAGGGTTACCAGTTTGAGGAAGACAATCCCATGAGGGATCACCCGGATGCGTTTGAAGAGGGGCGGAAGCGCTTAGAGGAAGGTGACCTCCCCAACGCTGTCCTGCTCTTTGAGGCTGCAGTGCAACAGAAACCAGATCATATGGAGGTGAGTGGCAGCAGAGGGAAGGGGCTGAGCTGTCAGGGCAGGTGTACAAAACTCCCTTCAGTGGTAGGACCTGTGCAGGGTGTATGAAAACGCCTCATTATTTTGCAGCTCTGAGTTTGTAGCTGATGTGTATGAATCCTCAGGGAGCCTCTGAGGGAGGAGGTTTCTGACTTAAGGTCAGTTACAGGAAGCACAAAGTCATCTGGCCCAGAGCTGTGTAAAGTCGTTGGAGCACATGAGACTGTACATGGAGCCAACACAAGGAGTTCTCATCTCTCAAGTTGTTTCTGTGAAAGTCTTTATTGGCATTGTAGGTTTGGAGGAGCTTATGGTAGATCACTGCTTTCTGTATCTGTATTAAAATCTGAGAAGCTCATTAGGCCAGGGTCTGACTAAGTCTTTTATCTAGGTGCTAGGAAAAGATGTGACCCAAAAGGGTTGGGTGTTTTCACAGTCTTAATTGAAGTTGTGGGCCAAAGAAGGATTTTTATACTGAAGACAGAGTTCCAGCTCCTAGTTCAGTGAATACTTTTTTCCATAAATCACTTCAGCTTCTGCAGGATGAATTGAGAAAAAATTTAATAGCCTGTGTTCCTTTTTCCAGGGGTAGAGGACATGGATATTGCCAGGAAGAATGCAAATACACTTATGTGGTGCCTTTCTGGAGTGCCAGTCTCAAGGATCCAGGGCTGCTGAATTTTCAGCATGTCTTGTTCAAGCCCTGCTAATTATATATGACTGGACATACATAATTTGATTACCCTGAGACTTAATGAGAGTGACATTTTGGAACAGAGGTTGTTGGCTTCTGTGAATAGCCATCTAACTTTCTAGGGTACTGGTAATAGATGAAAAGTAAGCAGAAGGTTTGAAGATCTGCTTTAAAGTGGTCAAAAGGTTTGAATGCCCTTCTAGAACTTTTTTCTTATAGGCAGTGTGGGCTGCAGGCTAAGCATAATGGAGAGTAATTGAAGCCTAGGGAGAAGAAATCCTGGGCCACTTCTGGCTGGCTGTATTGGAAACATCCTGAATTCTTCAGGGAAGGGATCTTGGGTCAATTCTGGCTAGCTGTATTAAAAACATTCTGAATTTTTCTACTGTGACTGCAAAAAGTACAGGAGAAGTCAAGACTTCACAAATGGTACAGTGAGCGAATAGACATGAACAATTGCTCTGAAGGAAATGTCATGTTTGCTTTGGTCCAAGTCACAAGTTTACCTTGAATCTCATCAGCTCTTCTGCTGGCAGAACACTGCAGTTATCGCTGGTCAGCCCTGCTTGAATTCTATCTAGCTGTGTATGGTGAGGCATGAGAGATTCAAGGGAGTAGATGGCCTTTTGCAGGGTTTTTGTGTCTTTGCTAATTAAACAATTTTCTTCCTTGAGGCAGTGGGTACCTCATTTTGTGACATTCAAAAAGCAGGTACATCATGCTGACAATCCCACCAACTATCTAGTTTATTTTGGAGCCAGGGGTGTGGCTATCAGCATAAAGTGAACAGATACTTTGGATTTAGTGCCTAGTTAAATATTCCTTATATCAGCTGCTTGGAGGTGGAAGTCATTTTCATGTACTGGTGTCATGATGGTTGGAAATTCAGTAAAATTAACAGTGCTTCTACTTTCAGGTCTGAAAGTCAACTCTCCAAGGTTACTACTTGCTAGTGGACCACTGCACAAGTACATACAGCTGCCTGCCTCGGGGGTCTCATTATTAGCACTGCTGCTATGCCATTTTGTTCTTGGGAAATAGGAGATCTGCATTTTCTTCCTTCCTCTGCAATTTGACCACAGTTAGAAGTTAAAAGTGGAGATTCTCTGATCTAAAAGTGTAAAACTACCAACAGTTGCTTTATGATAGATTTCCAGGTAGACATTCACTTCTGTTCACTATAACAATGCCAATTTTATTGTCTTTAAGGACCTATGTGCCATGACATCTGTCTATCTTTTGAGAGGAACTTACACCTGTGGCTAATGTGTATACTTTGGTCCATTTGATCGCACTCTAAAACTGTGCTGCGTAATATACTGGATTTAATCTCTGTGTTTGTGGCTTATTGGCTGATTTTTTTACTCTGTAAGTCTGACTGTACATCTGTGTCTTCCCCAGGCCTGGCAATATCTGGGAACCACCCAAGCAGAGAATGAACAGGAACTCTTGGCCATCAGTGCCCTCAGACAGTGAGTGTTGCAGCAGAGCTGCTGAGCATGACTCCTTGTTGGGCGTGTAGTGCCACAAGGACCATGTGGCTGTTGTGGGGTGCCTCCTGTGTTTGGGTGTCTCCTACAGTGATTTATTCCTGCATTCACTTCTTTCTTTGTCCTGCAGGTGCCTGGAGCTGCAGCCTGGGAACCTCACAGCACTTATGGCTTTAGCAGTGAGCTTCACCAATGAGTCCCTGCAGAAGCAGGCGTGTGAGACGCTGCGGGACTGGCTGCGCCATAAGCCGGACTATGCCCACCTGCTGAACAAGGAGCCAGAGGAGAGTGTCTCGGGGACCAGCCTGGGGCCTTCCAAGCGTGTCCTGAGTTCCCTGCTCTCGGAGTGAGTTACGGTTACAAATCAGCCCTCAGCTGAAAGACTTCTTGGAGGGCTCAGGAGTCCAGGCAGGAGCAGAGCGAGCAGCCTGAGGCCAGCTCTCTCCACAGTACACCAATATCCTCTTCTGTGCTTTTGTAGCTCGCTGTTCATGGAGGTGAAAGAGCTGTTCTTAGCAGCTGTGCGCAGCAACCCATCAACTGTGGATCCCGATGTCCAGTGTGGCCTGGGTGTCCTTTTCAACCTCAGTGGCGAGTACGAGAAGGCTGTGGATTGCTTCAGTGCTGCGCTCAGTGTGCGCCCCAATGTAAGAAGGGGGCAGGGTGGGGGTGCTGGAGGCACTTGGAGGTTTATGGGTGACATTTTGGGCAGAGGTGCTGCATGTACGAGAGGTGCATATTTGGAGTGGAAGAATAAGACAGACATATGGGGAAGGAGGGGTTGGCTTGGAGCTTAAAGAGATCCAGTTCATCTCAGCCCTTTCTCTGTGCTCCTTCCCCCAGGACCACCTTCTGTGGAACAAGCTGGGTGCCACCCTGGCCAATGGGAACCGGAGTGAGGAAGCTGTGGCCGCGTATCGCCGGGCACTGGAGCTGCAGCCGGGATATATCCGCTCTCGCTACAACCTGGGCATCAGCTGCATCAACTTGGGCGCCCACCGGTGAGCGCAGGACGGGCACTGCTGTGACCCACCAGCTCGTGTGTGTCTGTGGGAGACATGCTGACACAGCTTGTGAGGGCAGGGCCACACTGCCTGCAGCCTTCTCTTGGCCTAGGGGAGCAGAGTGAGGGTCTGCACTGCCCAGACATCCAAGTGTCATGCAGTTACAGGTGGAGTAGAGGCCATCTGGACTCCTGATTCTTTTAGTGGGAAAAGGGGGACCTCTGGTTCTGGAGTGGGGTAGGATCTGGTGAAGAGGAGGAAACTGTTTTGGAGGGGAAATGCTTTAAATGCAAATGGGGAAGGGAGTGTGAGATGTATCATCCTTTCCACTAAGCACGTGTATGCTCTCCTGTTGACAGTGAGGCTGTGGAGCACTTCCTGGAGGCTTTGCACATGCAGCAGAAGAGCCGAGGTCCGCGGGGGCAGCAAGGAGCTATGTCGGACAACATCTGGAGCACCCTGCGCATGGCCCTCTCCATGCTGGGGCAGAGTGACCTCTATGGGGCAGCTGATGCCCGTGACCTGCCCACACTGCTGCGGGCTTTTGGCCTCCAGCAGTGACTCTGGGATAGGCTCCCCTGCGAGTGCAGTGGTTGCCTAGCCCAGCAATGAATGACCTTTCTTAGGGTACCACTCATCTTTGCCCTGGTAGGGCAGATCATTGGCAACTGTTTATTTTTAAGTACCCCCTGGTGAAGTGTGCAACTTCCCCAACCCGTCTGTTGTGGCCTGAGCGTTTCTGAACGGTTCACATTATCACTTCCATGATGACTGACACTGCTAATTCACAGATGATCAAAGTGGGGAAGACAGCAGCATCCTGCCCTCTTGCCAGACTGCATTTGCCCAGCTTGACTGTGAGACCTTGGCTATGAGAGCCATTCTGCAGACTGCCTGCAAGGGTGTGTCTCGAGTTCAGGCTGCTGTGGAGGGTGGGATTGCTGTTTCACCCAGAAGGGCGAAAAATGGTGGGGTTTGAGCATGCTTCCCCATGTATGTACTTGCATGTGTGTATATGTGGGTTGCTAGGGAAAACTGGGGCACTGGTCCCCATTTCTGGCCACTGGTAACTTCATGGTACAGCTAGATGCTTCTTTCTCAGTGTCTCTTCATGAACTTTTTAAGATAAGAGTATTGTACTGATGCTGGGGGCATGGGTGGAGGCCCTTACCCTGAAAGGTAAAGGGAGATCCCAGAGTTCATGCTTGAGAGAAGGTGATAGGAATAAAAGTCTAAAATATAACCTCTCCCAAAATATGGTGGGGAAAGGGGTGAAGTCTTAATTTTCTCTTGCTCATCTGTCATTATTTTCCTTTGTGCAAAAGTCCCCATCTTGTGTGTAACTGAATCTTGTTAATTATAAATATCTGTATATGATTTTATTGGGGAAAATGTTTTTTAATTGTAAAGTATTTTGTATAATAAAGGTATAACCCCACTGCTTTTCAAAAGATAGATTGGACTCTGTTTCTGTCTCCCTTTTTGACCCAGGTTTTGCCTTATTGATAGCTTGCATGCAGATGAAGCTTAAAGGATCTCATTTTGCTGTAGCCCCAGGCTTCAGTTCAGTGAGCCAGCAGAAGAGTCCCCATGTGCCAAAAGCTCCCTTTTGTCTTGCTCAGGTTTAGAGGTCAGTGACGCACTTTTTTTTTTCTTCTTGTGGCCCTCTGCAGTGAGGGAAGTTGTGTTACATTTTATCACTCGTTCATGGAATATGACTGCTGCAGTAGTCAAGGCTGGGGGCTTAAGCGGGAAGCACTGCCCCTTCCTGTTCCATCAGGCACCTGTTTTTTCATACCTCAACCTCACAGGCTTGTTTTTCTCTCACTGCTGGAGCAGCAAGTGTGTGCAGAGAATAGAATTTGCTGTATATTTTCTGAGCTTTATTTGCCCCTGTAGCTCCCGTCCAGCCCTGTGGCACTTAGACCTACATGCAGTGTTCTGAGACTGCTATAATGCATGCAAAACAGCTTGCTGCTTTTGCTGTCTGAAAGGAAGGGAAAGGCTGCTTCTGTATCCTGTTCACCCACGTTGCTGGTCAGAGATGTCTTTTGGATTTTACTTATCTCAGTCCTGTCAGATTCTTTGCTTGGTGAAAGAAAACATTATTGCCTATGCTGTGCCTTGCTGTCTAGTTTTCCCTTCCCCAGTTCTCTGCTGTTGCTCTCACCACTGATTTCCTTTGCCTCTTTGGTGCACCACATTCCTCACTGTTCATATTCCCATTACCATGGCTTGGCCTTCCCTTTTTCTCATCCTCAGATTTCATTAGTGCTTCTCCTCTCCTAGGTTTCCTAGTTGCCTCAATTTCCCTTGCAATGTCACTTAACCTCTTGACTTTTTGTTGTCATCCTTCCCTATCCCACAAGTCCCCATCTCCTGCAGGTAGGTTGGCTGTTACTATTTCTTCACTTTCCCTGAAATTGTTCTCATTTTCTTCCCCTGTCCCTGTTAAATAATCTAACAGCATCTCTGCCTTTTTGCTCAGGCTGAACTTTCACCTAAGCAGTAGTCCTTGTTTAGTCTCCCAGGGCTGTGTGCAGACTGAGCTGCCTCTGTCCAGGTCCTGTGTGACTGTGCTGTGTCCAGGTCCTGTTAAAAGCTGCCTTTGGAAGTGGGGTGTTGATGCAGTGAGCACCAGCTGGCTGGCTGATCTGCATTCTGGTTCCAGTGCAGTTTTTGTCTGCTCTCTGCAGCCCTGTCTCTGGTGTCCAAACCCAGCCTGTGCTAGTGCTCTGTATGCATTATGATCCTAGTTTGCATTTCCAGCCACATCCATGTTTTCTGTTACCTAGCCCAGCTATACAACAGGGGTGGGTAGCAGGCACCAAACATTTTAGATTCAGGGAAAGGCAGTGAGGGATGTTTGCATGTCCCAAATCCAACTCCCTGCTCACAACAGGCCTAACTCTAATGGTAGATTGGGGAGTTGAAGGCCTTATAAATGATCTTGCTCTCCAATTTTTTCACTTTTCCCAATGCACAGGACAATGGTAGGGGCTATCACCACTGAAAATTTGTAAGAGATCCCAGCATGTCCTTTACCAAATTCTTGGGCTTACAGGATGCAAACTAACCTTTCATAGAGCCATGAGTGGTCAAAGAGGATAGTTCAGTACACGTTTTTCCACCCATGTGTCTTGATATGTTTCTGCTATATTTCTTCCTTCAGTGTCTTATTTATTTGCTACTTAAGACCCCAAGAAATCATAGAATGTCTTGGTGATGGCTTTACCACCCAGCCAGAAAATGGAAATGTGCTCTCAGGTCCTTATATCTCTAGCCACAGTGCACTTCATTAGCTTCCATCCTTGTCAAGGAAGTTGACATTATGCTGTCATTGTTTATTTTGCTTCACCACTGCAGTTTCTCCTTGAGCTACTGAGCCTTATTAATGGTTCTGAGTTTTCTTGAGTTGCACCCCCCCGAGTTCAAGTTTTGGATCCCAGGCTCTTACCTGTTGTGCCTGTGTGTGCTGAGGTCTTTCCGCTCTGGAAGGTGTTCAGACCAGTCCTTCTCTAGGAGAATGCTCTAGGGGTGCTGACCTGATGTGAGCCTTCATGGAAAGAGCATCAGGCAAGCAGATAGTGGCTGTTCTCATGTTCTCTAGGAATTGCTGTCTGAAATACTGACTCAGAAGTGTGTTTGTTTTAGAGAATTTGGTGAATTTTTTCGCTGCCTGTGACTTGTTGATTTTTAAACTACATGTTGTCTTTGGTCTTTACAATGTCCTGTGGATGCAGACAAGAACTGTATTTAAATTCCTAAAGTACTTTCTTCTGTTTTTTAAGCCTGCTGTCCCTTTCTTTCTGGTCTCCTACTTCAGTTTCTGTAAGACATAGCAAATAAAATAGTCCTACTACAGTACACCTGTCCCCAGGGGGAGCCCTTTTCCCTATCTCTGTTCCTACTTCTGCATCTTTTCTGGTTTTACTGTATTCTTGCCAGTACTTCCTTCATGTCCTAGCCTGCCTCAGAGCCCTGACCACACAAACTTTCTCTCCTCTGAGTTGGCCCCTGCTGCTCAGAAGCCTTTTGAAGGCAAGGAAGGGAAAGCAGCAAAGTGGCTCCAGAGACAGCCCTGCCAGAGGCTTCTTTGCCAGAGCAGACTCTGGCAGCTTCTCCACATCGTGGTCCCTTGCTTATGTAGGAAAGGGTTCCTTTGCACCCACAAGGGAGAAGAGAAACTCTTCTGTCACTGCTATGTTGAGTATATAAAGCACTGTCTAATACTTTCTGATGTTTTCTAGTTGCATAGTTTGAAAAATGTGAAGTTTTAAAACTCTGTACCTGTCCATGACTTTAGCAAGCGCTGTTGGTGCAGAGATGCCAGGCGGGTTGGGTTTTTCCTGGCGTGTTTCCATTGCTCGGTGGCATTTCTGAAGCAGAAGTGACACCTAGTGTTGAGTGGAGGCAGGTCCGTGTCTGTCACACGTGCTTGGATGGGGACACCAAAGGGTTTAGGAACACAGCTTGCTAATTAAAAGGAAAGGAACAAAATGCCGTATGAATTTTCTACAGGTGCAGCTGTAGATGCAAAATGTGGTGCTGGGAAGCTGAGACTTTTTGAGGATCTGTGATGCCTTCCCCTGACTTCTCCCCACTGCTGAGCATGGGTCTTTGTGTTTCTGGAGTCCAGCTTAGCTTTAACTATTCCATGAAAAACCATTTGTACATTTATTAAAAAACCCCAAACCTAACCCAGCTGGGTTTCTAACATTTTGCACTAGCAGTTATTCACAACCTGTGGCCTTTTCCTTCATCTGGGAAGAGGAGACTTGGGAAAGGAAATAATAGATAAAGATCTTCACTTTGCTTACTGATATCTGTGTGTTGCCAACTCCTGAAGAGTTTGGTAGTGAATGCATTTATTAGCATGTAGGCTGTCCATAGTTTTGGATTCTGTGGTCCAGTGGTGTGTTCCTATCTTGCATTTCTGGGGGCTGTTTTGCTTGAGAAACAGAAGTTGGATAGTGAAAAGTGTGAAAGTAACTTTAATTTTGTGATGAAGAATTACACTTCTAGCATTAACAACAGCTGAGTAAAACCCAAAAAATCACCCTGTCCAACCTTCTCCAAAATAAAGGAACTGCTGCCTTGAGTTCAAAACTACCAGACAAAAATAGCAAACAGAAATTGAGGGTGAGGAGGGGGTATACTTAATGTATGATTTTATTTATTTTTGATTTTTTAATCCTCTTGTTTTAAAGCAAGGAGGAAAAACAAATGAGTGCTGAGATACAAACTAAGATATCTTCAGTGAAAGAACAGGATAGAAGCACAACAGGATCTGGTGGGTGAAGGAGTTTTTTATTAATTAATTAATTATTTTACTATTTTACCATTTCCAGTCTGTGAAGTGGGTGCATATGTGACATCCACAGATTTAAGTGAAATTGTTTTATCACCCTGCAATCTAGTACTAAATAGTCTCTAAAGAAAGAAAGGAACTCCCCCAGAAAACCAGTTTTATGAAAAAGATGAAAATATTTTAGTCTTTATTCTTCCCTTGGTGGGGTGCTTTTTGCATAACTGCACATTTTCAAAGAATCTGCATGTCATTGTTCATCTTGCTCCTTCTGTTGCTTTTCATCTACTGAGGACAATTGAGGAAGATGGGTTAATCCCTTCTCCTCTTGTATTTTCACTTTTATCACACACTCCTTTTCAGGTTTTGAGACACTGCTGTTTCTGCAGGAGGGGGACAAGAGGAATTTTGGAAAACATGATTTCCCATAAATTTGCCCCACCCAAAATGTTGTGTCCAGCTCTGGGCACCTCAGCACAAGTCTCAGGACCAGCTGGAATGAGCTCAGAAAAGAGATGTGGATAGTCAGAGGGCTAGAGCACCTCTCCTGTGAGGAAAGGTTGAGGGAGTTGTGGTTGCTCAGCCTGGAGAAGGCTTTGGGGTGAGCTTATTGTGGCCTTCTAGTACCCAAAGAGTCTAAAAGAGAGCTGGAGAGGGACTTTTGAACAAGGGCACACAGTGGAGGACAAGGGGGAACGACTTTAAGATGAAGGAGGGCAGGTTTAGTTAAGATGTTAGGAACAATTCTTTACTGTGAGGATAGTATGGCACAGGAACAGATTGCCCAGAGGAGCTGGGAATTCCCTATCCCTGGAATAGTTCAAGGCCAGGGTGGATGGGACTTTGGGCACTGGTGTAGTGGAAGGTGTCCCTGCCTGTGCTGAGGGGGTTGGAATGACCTTTAAGGTCCCTTTCAACCCAAACAATTCTGTGATCCATAAGGAATAAAAGCAAACATACCCATCCCACAAAGAAAACTCCATAAATATTTCCAGTATCCACCCCTCAACCCCACCCTGTGGTGTTCTGCTTTGTTCAGTGACTAACTTCCTTATGCATAAAGCACCATATAGGTGAGATTAATGGCAATAAAATCAATTTATTTTTCAATCCAATAACATGAGGACAGATGGTCAGTGAGAACCAGGAACTCATTTCTTTCTGTGAGTATTTGTACAGAGATCCTTTACCATGTTTTTGTAGTAACATGAAGAACATGGTAAATGATTCCATCATATATCATACATTTTGATTTTCCTCAAAGCCATGGAAAGCCCACTGCTGGCTTTGGTGCTCTACTGAGAGAATGATGACTTAAGAGATCACTGTTGGCTGCATCACTTTGTACCATAGTTGAGATAGACTCAGTCTGTGTTGCCTCTGTGGCTCACATATTTGGTCAAAGGTGCTTTCTGAGTCTGCAGCTGCTGAGGAAGATGGGAATGTTTAGTTCATGATTAATGATGTCATCGCTTATTTTATCTTTTTCAGAAACACAGCTAAATAATTTTATGAGTAAAACATATTAGCAAGCTAAGAAGAAGGGATGTTGATCAATGGCAGTGTAAATCCATCCTACTCTAGGCTGTTTAAGCCCCTCTTTCAAGCATTCCTCACATTGGTGTGTTCATTCTTCCTCCCTTCTCTTTACCAGACAGTGGACACAATGGCTCAGGACTGGAATGGTGTTTTCCCCTTTCTAGCAGCACTGAGCTAGGCTGAGGTCACTGTAACACACAAAAACATGTCTTAAATGTGTGATTTGCTTATTCTGAAAAGGGACTTCTCATCTAGCTGTTGCTATAAAGCAAGGGCCTGTTTCTCTTCAAAACCCCAAAATTTCAATTCACAAATTTCAATTGCTCTGCTCCCAGCCTCTGCAAAGCAGCAAAACAATGGACCACATGGGAAAAAAAAAACCCAAAGCCTCAAGTATTTTTATGCTGGCTTCATTTTGTGGTCTGGCACACCATGGGCTCATCCAAGTGCCAGTGAAAGAGAGACAACATAAGGATTTGGCTGGATCTGATGTACAGGCTGCTTGTTTTGCAGGGATGAACTATCTCCCTTTCCAGCTCTCCATCTTCTCCAGTTACTTCCTACCTGATAGAGCAAGAGTGCCTCAAGTGAACTAATGAAGGTTCTATTTCTTTCTCCTGCTGCAGAGCAGTGTTCTGGCATGCCCGTCAAGGAACTTGTCTAAAAATATATGACAGAGTGAACTTGCAAGGAGAAAAAAAAAAAAAAAGCAAAGCTACAAGAGCTCTGCCAGAGCTTCCTGGCCCTGCTTTAGCAGCTCTGCCTCCC
Organism: Erithacus rubecula; assembly: GCF_903797595.1. Lineage (NCBI taxonomy): Eukaryota > Metazoa > Chordata > Aves > Passeriformes > Muscicapidae > Erithacus > Erithacus rubecula. Next base: position 26,477,350 of record NC_136658.1, read on the forward strand.
TGTAGATGCTCAAATGGCTACCTAGGTAAGAAAGAGGAAGAGAATTTAATAAAACCCTACCTAAATGCCACCTCTGTCAAGTGGGCATCTCCCAAAAAAACCCTTTGGAAAATTAACATTGTTTATTATATTTGCTTCACAGGTAAAGATATTTTATACTGAAACAGGCAAAAAAATTCTGCAGCCCATGTGTCACAAAGTACTTTGATACATTTTTATTGCTATAATTCATCTGCTCCTGGTGGAGAAGGACAAACAAGAACCAAAGTTCTAAGGTTTTATCAAGGGCTTATGCTTCAATGGACTTTTGACCCAAAGCTATAACATGATTGGTTGTAGAAAGATCAAAATTTAAATAAAATAGTTAATGATTTTTGTTAACTTATTGACCATTTCTCAGTTCTGTTGATTGGGGTGTTGCACAAGACTTGTGAGCAAGTATAAATGCAGGCAGGTGATCCACCCTTCACAAACCCCAGCCCTGCACTGGAGGAATTCCCTCAGCTCTCCCCAGCCCTGCAGCTGCCATCAAGGTAAGAGGCACACTCTGCACAGGAGAGCTGGAAGGGTTCCTGGGCAGCTGCTGTGAAATGCAGGCAAGGGAAGGAGGCTTTAGTGCTGGGCTGGGAGCTGCAGCACAGACTCAGGGAGACTCTGCTGTCTGCATGGGCACAGACTGAAGCCATCTTTCAGGGCATGAGGAGATGCTGCTGCAGGGCAAACCAACCCAGAAAGGGAGAGGGTGGAGGGGGCCAGTGACACACAATTGTGAGGAGTGAAAGTGAAAATATTCTATGAATTTATCTTGGTCGTGAAATCTTTATCTTGTATCAGCAAAATTAAATGAGTCATCATGAATACTTTTTCTACAGGTAGAAAGCAATTATAGTAGTGCTTAATTATAGAGTCCAAGTTCAGGTCCTCTCAGCTTCCATATATGCTTTTGTAACTGTGAAAAAATATGTGGTTTTAATCACATAAAGGTTCTTTTCTAAAAAAAAAAGGGAGGTTTAAGTGATTTAGGATTTTAAATTATAATGCACATGTCTTGCAATATGATTTTAAATCTTACTAGGCACATCTGTTTTTTCCCATTCCTTCTCAGGATCAGCTAGAGGAATGGCTTTTTTGGTATATTTGCCCTGAAATGTAAAACTCTGTTTCAGTAACTGTTCCACGATTCAGAGAGGGAGCTGTTATCATAACTGACCACTCATTACTATTCCTGCAGCTGTTACTAATAAACTGTGGCTTTTAAACTGAACTGAGATGACTGTGGCTAATTTGATATGTATATTGGTAGTAGTGTTAGGAAAATACACTTAAAACCTGAAATTTACCCTGATTTAAAGAGCTGATGATTACAACTCGATTGCTTCTTAGTGTATGTCAAGAGAAGGAATCTCTTGATTTCGGTAAAATTCCATATAAAAAAACCGAATAAAGTGTTTTGTGAAGTTATAATTAATTTCTGCCCTTTAAAATAGGGTTTCCCCCCTATTTTAAGTTTAAAATCCACTTTATTTTACAAGTTATTTGCATGTCTCACTACTTTTATATTGCATTCTATGCGGCTTGTGAAACCTACTCTAAAACAATGAGTGCCAGTTTCTAAAATATTTCTCAACCACAGCATTCATTATCAACAGAAATTTATCACCAGTTGTATATTTAATTTTGTTATTATTTAGGGTATACCAATAAGATATTAAACAAAATGCTTGGGTATCTGTGCTCACACACATACATACTAAATGAAACTGGACTGTTGTGACATACAATTCTCGTTTTACTTTTTTCCTCCAAATTGAAATTTCTATGTCACATCCTTACTCTTTCACAGCTGCTGCTATTTTTATCTTCTGCTTAAATTGTTTTACATTTCCTTTTTATCTTTTGTCCCCTCTGGTTTCCAGTATTTCATGTCTGGTGTGTGAACATCTCTTACAAGCGTTGCTTGTTTTCTGTTTTCATTTTCTGTAGGCTGCCGTCCAACTCCTACAGAAGAAAATCCAAACCCCAGAAGCCCTACTGAGATGGGAAAAATCATCGTTTATGAGCATGCCAACTTCCAGGGTATGTCCAAAGAATTCCACACCAACATTGCCAACCTTAAAGATGCAGATTGGAATGATTGTATCTCCTCAGTGAGGGTCATTGGCCATCCTTGGGTGGCTTATCAGCATGCAGACTACAAAGGACAGTTACTGGTACTTGAGGAGGGAAATCATGACTTTGTTGGTAAGAAGATGAATGACAGGATCAGCTCTCTGCAGGTGATCACTGAAGATCTGCACAATCCCCAGATCACTCTCTATGAACATGCTGATTATCAAGGCAGGAGCAGAGTGATAAGAGAAGCAACCAACCTGGCTAGAGGGCACGACAATGACAGCACATCTTCCCACAAAGTCCAGAAAGGTGTCTGGCTGCTGTGTGAAAACAGTGATGGAGGTGGATTTCAATACATTGCCCGAGAGCATGAGCACCTTCCAAACTACAAGGCAATCAAGTTCAATGACAAGCTTTCCTTCCTGCGCCCCCTGCGCCCTGGCTGTGGCTGTTAGAATGCAAATCCTCCAAAGCTGAGCAAAGATGCAGCCCTACCAAGAAATCTCTGTCTCTGCCTCTACTTGTGTCACCTTTCCCCCAGTGTCACAGGACTGCTGAATGTGAGAGCTCTCCTGCACCACAAATGGCCTCTGCCATTGTCTGTAATTAATTTTGTGTTGGTGCCAATAAAGAATCTTTTGCAATCAGCAATTAGTTTATCTTATGCACTCTTTAGGGTTAGTAAACATTTTGCTTTCATGGAAAGATGTCTCTGTGTATCTAGAGAATGTTTTGTGCAGTCACTTGCAAGCATTGTTCATGGAATGTTCATTGTTCATTCTTCTGTAGAATTTTATCTCCTTCCAGTTTCACTGGTCAAAAAACATTGCAACCAGACTGAAGAGCTTCGTAAACATTTTGATTATTGTTGTGATGCTGGGCCAAATCTCACCTGTAGCCTGTGTTTAACTAGTCCATGGATTATTGTATCTCAAGGCACTGATCATAGAATCCTAGAATCCTGTGAAGTCTGAGGCTGGGAGGTGCCTCATTCCAACCCTCCCAGTGACATCTTTCATTAGACCAGGTTGCTCAAAGTCCCATCCAACCTGGCCTTGAATACTTCCATAGACAGGAAATCCACAGCCTCTCTAAACAACCTGTTTCAGTGCCTCATCCTCTTAATAGTAAAGAACTTTTTTGTAGTACCTAATCTAGGTCTCCTCTCTTTTAATTCAAAACTATTCCATCCTCATCCTATTACTAGTTGCCCACTTAAAAAGCTACTCCTGCTCTTTCCTATTGTTGGGGGTTGAGTGTTTTTCTGTAACTGTGTCAATTGAAAGAATTTTTTCCCATTATCATGCCAATGGAGCTGGCCGGGTTACACCCAGGGTCCCTGATGGGTCCAGACAAAGGGGGTGGGTGGGGACGGCCCCTGGAGGGGCCTTTGAGGCTTCCGGGAGGGCACTCGCGTTTCCGGCGAGCTGGGAGGAGGACGCCTGGGATCGTTCAGCCATGCGGCCGAGCACAGCAGAGCCAGACCCTCTGCGATCACCTGCCCTGCATCTGCCCCGTTCCAGCCTCCTGCCTCTGCGGACACAGCTGATCCCCCGGACACACATGGTGAGCGAGGAGCCGCCGCTCCAGCCCGTTCCTGCCTGGGACCGGCATGGCTGCTGCCGCCCCTCCCTCCCTCCTTCCTGCCTCCGTTTCCCGCCTGCCTTTCAACAGACCCGGGCTCTGGACTAAGCACAGAGACGACGTGCTTGCATCTAAAGGGACTGACACCGAGTTATCTATTCCGTTCTGTTAGCAATATTAACTGTTATTGTTTTCTGTTTGTATAGTTAGATATATTAGTAAAAGAGCTGTTATTCCCACCCCCTTATCTCTGCCTAAGAGTCCTTGATTCAAACAATCATAATACTTGGGGGAGGGTAGTGGAACCAAAGTCTCTATTCCAAAGGGAAACTTCTGCCCTTACTGGCAGACACCTGTCCTTTCAAACCAGGACAGATTTTGGCGCCCAGCGTGGGGCAGAGGGCACTGAGTTGAGAGTTAAGACAGGAATAACAGCTCTCTTAACTGGCAATACGTTGTCTGGTTTAATCTGGTTTGTATTCCATGTGGTCACAGCCATCTCCCTCCCATTTGTAAGCCCTTTTTTGAATTTGGGCCCCCTCACCAAGGTTGCTGTGGCTATTGTCCGATTGGTTTGGTGGATTGATTATGTCAGGAATTCATGGGTTTTTAATTTTTTCTGGGAAGCGGTTGCATGGATCCGGAGCTATCGTACTCTAACTGCGTGTTTCTGGGGCTATTTCAGTAATGGTAATTACTGTGAGATAACGAGTGCAAGGGAAATTTTCTCCCAACCCATCACCCAGTTTTTTGAGGCTACCCCACTGGTTCTCAAGGATTTCAGATCTGTTTTAATTGCCAGTGCTATTATACAGTGGCTGGTGTTGCTGGTAGGCTTGTTCTACTTAGCATTCAGAATCAAGGGAATATTGGCTTGGACAACAACTCTGATACCTGCCCCAGGGACTAGGGATGTTGTCCCAGAATCTGCCTCTGCCGCAGGGACTAGGGATGTTGCCCCAGAATCTGCCTCTGCCCCAGAGACTAGGGATGCTGCCCCAGAGCCTGATGCTGCCCCACAGCCCACTGCAGAAATGAGCCACCCAGAGTGGGTGGGGGCTCTAGTGAAGGATATAGGCCAAATGCTGAAAGAGCAGAGTCAGATGTTGAAGGAGCATAGCCAGATCATGAAGGAGTATTTTTCTCCAGCTGGTGAGAAACCCTCCCCCTGCCCTAAAGAGGGAAAGTTAGATGGTGCTGCAGTGGAACCCGTAGATGTTGTATCTGTCCAGGTTCCAGCTGGATCACAGGAGCAGCCACAGCCAGCAGCAATTGCTCCTGTGGAAACTAGGAAATCTAAGATTAAAACGAGGCACCTAGATAATGGGGATCAGCAAGGAGGGTCCTCACAACCAGCAAGGGTTGAGATTGTCACCGAGTCCCTCTCATACGATAGTCTCCGTAACCTGCGCAAAGACATTGCTCGGCGGGGCCGTGAGCCTTTTACAACTTTGTTACTCCGGGTCTGGGACCTTACGGGAACAGGTGTTCAACTGGATGGAACTGAGGCCAGGAATTTGGGATCCTTGGCCCAGGATTCAGGTGTGGACCAGATATTCGTAAGGGAGCAAGGCCTCCTTTCCCTCTGGGACCAGCTTTTAATGAGTGTGAGAGAGAAGTTTGTCCACAGAGAGAGAATGCAGGAGCACCACCGTAGGATGTGCTGGAAGACCCTTGAGGAAGGGATCCAGCAGCTGAGAGAGACAGCAGTATTAGAGGTACTCTTTGGTAGGGATGGACAGCATGACAATGACCCTGACAAGGTCAAGTGTACAGGGCAGATGTTATGGAACTTGGCAACCTTGGGTCCATCTCAATATACCACCTACATAGCAATGATTAATGCTGATAACAATCCAGAGACAGTGTGTTCTGTTGCCAACAAACTCAGAAATTTCGAGAGCATGATGAATGGCCCAATGCAGGCTAATGTCTCTGCCGTGGCCAGGGACCTCCAACAAGTCAAAGATAGGATGAGGGATATGAGGGAGGAGATGATAGAGAGAATTGAGGAGGTGAGGAAGATCAGCGTAGCACCAGTACGAGTCACAGACCCCCAAGTCAGAGCTTCACGCCCCCCAGCTAGGGAGAGAGGGTACACCTCGCGAGCTGACCTGTGGTTTTTCCTGCGAGACCATGGGGAAGACATGGGAAAATGGGATGGGAAACCCACTTCTGTCCTGGCAGCACGGGTGTGTCAGCTCAGGGAGGGAAATGCTAACCGAGGGAGCCGCACTAAAATGAAGGTAGCCTCAACCTCCCACAAGCAAGGTGCAGGGTATTACAGCAAGGAGGATGTTCTGTCAGATCCCCTGGAAGGAACCTCCACTATGTATGCCCAGGAAAGAAATAATAACCAGGGCTAGAGGGGCCCTGCCTCTAGCCAGGGAGAGGCATGGGATGACAGGATCTATTGGATAGTGTGGGTGCGATGGCCTGGCATGTCAAAGCCACAGAAACATAAAGTGTTAGTTGATACTGGTTCACAATGCACCCTGATACCATCAGAACATGTGGGGAAGGTACCTGTTTCCATTGTTGGGGTGACGGGGGGATCACAGGAATTCACTTTGCTGGAAGCTGAGATTAGCCTGACAGGAAGGGGTGGCAGAAACATCCAATTGTAACTGGCCCAGGGGCACCGTGCATTCTAGGCATAGACTTCCTCAGGAACGGCTACTACAAAGACCCAAAGGGGTTCAAGTGGGCTTTTGGAATAGCTGCTGGAGCGACAGAGAGTATTAAGCAGTTGAACACCTTGCCTGGACTGTCAGAAAACCCCTCTGCAGTAGGACTCCTGAAAGTGACAGAGCAACAGGTGCCAATTGCCACCATGACAGTGCACCGCCGGCAGTACCGGACAAATCGAGATGCTGTGATCCCCATCCACAAAATGATCCGTGATCTAGAGAGCCAAGGGGTGGTCAGCAAGAGCCACTCACCCTTCAACAGTCCTATCTGGCCTGTGCAGAAATCTGATGGAGAATGGAGACTGACTGTGGACTATCGGGCATTGAATGAAGTGACTCCACCGCTGAGCGCTGCCGTGCCGAACATGGTGGAACTCCAGTACGAGCTGGAGTCCAAGGCAGCAAGGTGGTATGCCACCATTGACATTGCCAATGCATTCTTCTCCATTCCTTTGGCATCAGAGTGCAGGCCTCAGTTTGCTTTCACCTGGAGGGGCGTGCAATACACCTGGAACTGACTGCCCCAGGGGTGGAAGCACAGCCCCACCATCTGCCACAGACTGATCCAGGCTGCACTGGAAAAGGGTGAAGCTCCAGAACATTTGCAGTACATCGATGACATTATTGTGTGGGGGAACACAGCAATGGAGGTATTTGAGAAAGGAGAGAAGATCATCCAGATTTTGCTGGGAGCCGGTTTCACCATTAAAAAGAGCAAAGTCAAAGGACCTGCCCGAGAGATCCAGTTCCTGGGAGTGAAGTGGCAGGATGGATGGCGCCAGATCCCCACTGAAGTCATCAATAAGATCACTGCAATGTCCCCACCAACAAGCAAGAAGGAGACACAAGCTCTTCTAGGTGCTATCGGCTTTTGGAGAATGCACGTCCCTGAGTACAGCCAGATTGTGAGCCCTCTCTACCAGGTCACTCGCAAGAAGAACGATTTCCATTGGGGCCCTGAACAACAGCAAGCCTTTGCCCAGATCAAACAGGAAATCGCTCATGCAGTGGCCCTTGGCCCAGTCAGGACAGGACCAGAGGTAAAGAATGTTCTCTACTCTGCAGCTGGGAACCATGGTCTGTCCTGGAGCCTTTGGCAGAAGGTGCCTGGTGAGACCCGAGGCCGACCCTTGGGATTCTGGAGCAGAAGCTACAAAGGATCTGAAGCCAACTACACTCCCACAGAGAAGGAAATCTTGGCTGCCTATGAGGGAGTTCAAGCTGCCTCAGAGGTGATTGGCACAGAAGCACAACTTCTCCTGGCACCCCGACTGCCAGTGCTGGGGTGGATGTTCAAAGGAAAGGTTCCCTCTACTCACCACGCCACCGACACCACATGGAGCAAGTGGATTGCCCTCATCACGCAGTGCGCCCGTATTGGTAACCCGAATCAACCTGGGATTTTGGAGATAATTACGAACTGGCCAGAAGGTGAAGATTTTGGTCTCGCTGATGAAGAGGAGCAGAAGCAAGTGACCCGGGCTGAAGAAGCTCCACTGTACAACCAGCTGCCAGCAGATGAAACATCCCTTTCCACCGACGGTTCCTGCCGCATTGTGGGGATGAACCGGAAGTGGAAAGCTGCCGTATGGAGCCCCACACGACAGGTTGCACAAGCTACCGAAGGAGAAGGTGGATCGAGTCAACTTGCTGAACTCAAAGCTGTTCAGCTGGCCTTGGACATTGCTGAGAGAGAGAAATGGCCAAAGCTCTACCTTTACACTGATTCGTGGATGGTAGCCAATGCTCTGTGGGGTTGGCTGGAAAGGTGGAAAAAGGCTGACTGGCAACGTAGAGGAAAACCAATCTGGGCTGCTGATGAGTGGAAAGACATTGCCACTCGGGTAGAGAAGCTGCCTGTGAAAGTCCGTCATGTGGATGCCCATGTTCTCAAGAGTCGGGCTAATGAAGAACACAGGCACAACAAGCAGGTAGATCAGGCTGCACAGATAGAGGTCTCAAAGATAGACTTAGATTGGGAACACAAGGGAGAACTGTTCCTGGCTCGATGGGCCCACGATGCCTCAGGCCATCAGGGCAGAGACGCCACCTATAAGTGGGCACGAGACCGAGGGGTGGATTTAACCATGGACAGCATCTCTCAGGTTATTCATGACTGTGACACATGCGCTGCCATCAAACAGGCCAAGCGGGTGAAGCCCCTCTGGTATGGGGGGTGATGGTCCAAATATAAGTATGGAGAGGCCTGGCAGATTGACTATATCACACTGCCTCAGACCCGCCAGGGCAAGCGCTACGTGCTGACCATGGTAGAAGCCACCACCGGATGGTTGGAGACCTACCCTGTGCCCCACGCCACTGCTCGGAACACCATCCTGGGCCTGGAAAAACAAGTCCTCTGGAGACATGGTACCCCTGAAAGAATTGAGTCAGACAATGGGACTCATTTCAAAAATAACCTTATAAACACCTGGGCTAAAGAACATGGCATCGAGTGGGTGTACCATATTCCCTACCATGCACCAGCGGCTGGGAAAGTCGAACGGTGCAATGGTCTACTTAAGACCACCTTAAAGGCACTTGGTGGGGGGATTTTCAAGAACTGGGAGATCAATCTACCAAAGGCCACATGGTTAGTGAATACCTGAGGTTCCACTAACCAAGCAGGCCCTGCCCAGTCAGAGCCCTTGGGAGCAGCAGATGGAGATAAGGTTCCAGTGGTACACCTGAGAGGCATGTTAGGGAAAACTGTCTGGGTGAACTCTGCTTCCAGCAAAGACAATCCTGTTCGTGGGGTGGTTTTCTCTCAAGGACCAGGTTGCACTTGGTGGGTGATGCAAAAGAATGGAGAGACCCGATGCATACCCCAAGGGGACCTTGTTCTAGGGTGAACTATATATGATACTGTGCCTGTAACTACATGTGTGTACATAATTTAAAGGTTTCAATATGATGTAGCATGATGGCATGGAAAAAATTCGGGGTGGATAATGTTGGGGGTTGAGTGTTTTTCTGTTACTGTGTCAATTGAAAGAATTTTTTCCCATTATCATGCCAGTGGAGCTGGCCGGGTTACACCCAGGGTCCCTGATGGGTCCAGACAAAGGGGGTGGGTGGGGACGGCCCCCGGAGGGGCCTCTGAGGCTTCCGGGAGGGCACTCGGGTTTCCGGCGAGCTCGGAGGAGGACGCCTGGGATCGTTCAGCCATGCGGCCGAGCACAGCAGAGCCAGACCCTCTGTGATCACCTGCCCTGCATCTGCCCCGTTCCAGCCTCCTGCCTCTGCGGACACAGCTGATCCCCCGGACACACACGGTGAGCGAGGAGCCGCCGCTCCAGCCCGTTCCCGCCTGGGACCGGCATGACCGCTGCCGCCCCTCCCCCCCCTCCTTCCTGCCTCCATTTCCTGCCTGCCTTTCAACAGACCCGGGCTCTGGACTAAGCACAGAGACAGCGTGCTTGCATCTAAAGGGACTGACACCGAGTTATCTATTCCGTTCTGTTAGCAATATTAACTGTTATTGTTTTCTGTTTGCATAGTTAGATATATTAGTAAAAGAGCTGTTATTCCCACCCCCTTATCTCTGCCTCAGAGTCCTTGATTCAAACAATTATAATACTTGGGGGGGGAGTGGAACCAAAGTCTCTATTCCAAAGGGAAACTTCTGCCCTTACTGGCAGACACCTGTCCTTTCAAACCAGGACACCTATAAAACCCCTTCAAGAGCTAGAAGGCTGCAATGAGGTCACCCTAGAGCCTTCTCTTCTCTGAGATGAGCTTCCTCAGATTTCTCAGCCTGTCTCCATAGGAGAGGTGCTCCCACTCCATGACCATCTCCCAGTCTGTGCTCATGTCTGGGATTGCCCTGTCCCAGGTGCAACACCTTGCACTTGGGCTGTTGAATTTCATGAGGTAAGTATGGAATCACTTTGTAAGATGTCTAGGTCCCTCTGGATGGAATCTCATCCTTTTGTTGTTGTCAGCTGCACCCTTCACCTTTGTGTCATCTGCAAACTTGCTGAAGATGTCATTGATGAATATCTTAAAAAGCACTGGTCCCATGCCAGAACAGAGCCCTGATGGACACCAGTTATCACTGGTCGTCTTCTGGACACTAGCCATAGCTCTCTGTCTGTGTGGCAGTTTCCCAAATAATCTACCCTTCAACCCATGTATCTAAGTTTGGAGATGGGGATGCCACATGGGACTGTGTCAAAGTTCTTGGTTGATCTCCCCTTGTTGTTCCCCTTTTGCCTTGGCTGGCTGCAACCCCTCCATCACAGACAGCCACCAGACTGGTCAGGCATAATCTGCCCTTAGTAAAGCCATGCTGGCTGTCTTGGATCATATTGTCTCGTGTGTGCCTTAGAACTGGTTCCATGGGGACGTGTTCCATGATCTTCACAGGTATAGAGGTGAGGCTCACTGGATCTTCCTTTCTCCCCTTCTTAAAAAGAAGAGTGATGTTTCCTTCCTTCCATTCACCCAGGATTTCACTTGAAGGCCATGACTTCTCAAATATGATGGAGGGTGGCTTGGCAATCACACCAGCCAGTTCCATTTGGAGCCTGGGATGCATGTTATCCAGTCCCATAGACGTGTGTCTATTCAGCTTCATCAAGTGATCTCAAACCTGCTCTTCACCTGCAGCGGGAGGGGCTTTGCTCCCCCAGTCAGCACCTGCAGCTTCAGTGACTCCAGAGACTTGGGAAACCTGACTTCCAGTGAAGACAGGCAAGGAACACACTGAGCCTTCTCCACACCCATTGCCACCAGTTCTTAACTCTAGTTCTTGAGGAGGGAGAACAGCTTTGCTGGTGAAAGATGAAGGACAGGATCAGCTCTCTCCAGCAGATTGCTGGAAATCTGCACAATCCACACATGAAGCCCAGAACACGCTGTGCTATCAACTGCTGGGCTTTGTCCCACTTGGGAAAAGACACTGCAGGCTGTGCTGAAGTGTCAGCCACTTGTGCTCCTCTGCTTGGCTCAGGTGGGCAGATGCAATGGGGGTAGCTCAGAATCCATGTGTTTTGGAGCACTTCTTACTGCTTTGCAGCTAGTTTCAGGTTTCCTTGTTCTGTTCACCAAAGTGGGATTTCCAAATTCAATTCCAAGGGCATCTGGCATTCTCTCTACTCTAGAACATGTGTTTTATAGTGGCGAGTCAGCTGGCAAATGTCACCTTCTGCCCAAAACAATTTGGGGGAAAAATTATTTTGAAAGTCTTATTGAAGTGCCTTAGTCATGTCTGAGAGATCCCTTTCAGAATCTCAGCACGATAACTGATGTTACATAGGCACTGTTAATAGGAGAGAGGTTATTTTGTATGTTCCTAATTATATTCCCTTGAAAAACCACTTAACAATTTTTTTTTTTCTTGAAAACCACCATTTCTTAGAAAGGAAAGAAGGTTTTATCTTATTTTCTTGGCATATGTAATGGAGCAGTTCCTTGCAGCTGGGAGGTCTCTGAAGCAGGTACCTCTGAGTTTTCACTCTGTTTCTCTTGGGCAAAGACAATATTACATTATCTCCCAAAGCTGCTGTTACTCTGATTTTAATCAGATACATTCCTGCCTGGCTCTGTCTCTCCTGGCCACCAGAGAGGGGATTTTCTTCACTTTGGGGGTTGTGAGGAGGTGGTCTAGCTGTCCTTGGGGTGCAGTGCAGTGCAGACCAGCTGCAATTTCTGCACTGCTCAGAGAGCAGTGCCCTTGAAATCATATTCTCTGGTCATCCTCACCCCTCACCTTCATGGCAGATTTTAGGAGGCCTCTCAGAAGGATACATCACCAACTGTGGCATTCCCTACTGCACTTCTCACATGATGTTTATCCCTATAAAAACACACTGGGCAGTACTCTTGCCCAGTAAGGACTAAAGCATTGGCACTTCAGTCTGCCTGCCAACTCAGGAATAAACTGTGTCTGGAGGTCCCAAACCCTGCTAAACTACACACGGTATTAAAAAGAGTGAAACGACTGCTTGTAAAACCAACAGTCAGCAAAAATCTTCACAGAGGGGATTGTAAATCCACAGTCCAAAAGGACATTTGAAGAGAATGCAGCATAAGGAAGGCTTGTAACAAGTGGTATTCCAAAGGAGATGTCTAGAGGAGAAGTAGTCTAACAGTTAGACAGTATGGATGTAACAGAGGTGATACACACACAGACTCAAATTTCTGGGCTTGTTCAGAAATACCCTGAGAACAGGTTCAGGAGTGTCTGGGTAAACACGCAATATAAAATGTGGGCTTAAAGTCAGCTCTTGTACGCCCAGAAGGTGATGTTACACATTAACCACTGATGTTATTCTGTAATGATGCCTTTGTTTCCGTGTTCCGGGGCTCTGGTGCAGCTCCCCTGGATCAGCTTTGTGAATGAGCCGCTGTGACTCTTCACCTGCAGTGCAGCTCCATCACCCCAGCAGCCACCATCAGAGGAGTGGAGGGAACCAGGCAGGATGTTCTCTTGCACATGCCTTTATCTATGCTTTTTTGGCTGGATGATTTAATATTCACTTGGGGAAACTCAAGCTCTTTTCCAAGTACAGAATCCTCTAAATTGCTGTTTACAAGCTAGCAAGTTTTTACTGTGGTTTTTTTCTCTACTCATTACACCTGGTACTGGAATTTTGACAGCATGAATTTACAGCATCTTTTAATGTGTCCAACACTTAATGGAAAAGCCATTGTGGGAAGCAGGGCTTAAACAACTTTTCTTTTTTCCCATGTGCATCTTCAAACACAACTTCCCTTTACTCAACAACTGAGCTGCCCCACTTTCAATTCAGTTATTGATGGTTCCTTTAATTTTTTCTGGGTTTTCTTTGTCAGAGTATTCTTCCCCCTTACACTACTGTTTTTCTTGGCAGTGCCTTATTGACTCTGTATTAATCAGACCAATACTATGGCAAAACTTAAATGGAATTCTCCATCCTTGAAAATCAAATCTCAGAAAATGTGAAGCATGTTGCTGACAAAAGCAGTGATGAGAGACTTTCCTTCAGAGATCTGTAGAGGTCATCAGGAAAATAAATGTGACACAGTGAAATGAGTGCAGCTGGTTGTTCCTGTAATGAATTCCCATCCTAGGAGCAAACTTGTTTTTGTCATATACACGGTCCCAAAGCCCAGTCCAATCAACAGTCTCCCCATCAAATCTATGTTTCCAATTTAGAAAGAAGGAAGTTGTAGGGGGTCATGTCAAAGGCCTTGCAGAAATCCAAGTAGAAGGTATCTGTAGCTTTTCCCTTTTCCACTGAGGCAGTCACTCCATTGTACAAATCCAGTAGGTTATTTGGTCTGGACTTCCCTTTGCTGAAACTATGCTGGCTGTTTCAAATGACTTCCCTGTCTTCCCTGCCTACAAATACACATGCAGAAAGAGATTACAAGCAGGAAGCAGTTTGAGTTATTTAATTGTTAACATATCTCCTTGCTGAGTCACCCAAACTGAGCAAGTCAATGGTTGAGTAGGTCAATAATCTCATAAAATATAAGAAGTCTTTCTAGATATCCCTTGAGGAAGTTCCATCTCTTGGAGCAGTAGTACAATGCTGCTGACACCTAAATACTGTGCTGTCATGCACACAGGGAGTACATGACAAACCTTACCAGGATCAATGGAAATCCTGAACAAATTGTGGCCCTAAGGGTCTGTACTGCCACCAGTGCTATTAAAGATCTTCCCTGATGTCACAGACCTGGATTCAGGTGCTCCCTCAGCAGATGACACCAAGCTCAGTGGTGCATTGTTATGCTGGCCCAATGTGAACCCCATAAATTTCAGATAGGCTGGGTGCAGGACCCTGCAGCTGGAGGCCAGAGCAATCCCCAGGAGCAATGGAATAGGCTGAGGGATGGATGGGCTGAGGGCAGCCCTGTGGAGAAGGAGCTGAGAACACTTGTGGATGAAAAACTGAACATCTGACACTTGCCACCTAGAAAGCCGGCTGTGTCCTGGGCTGCATAAAGTGTGGCCTGCAGAGTGAGGGAGATGATCCTTCCCTTCTCATCTGCTGAGCTGAGACTCTGCCTGGAGTACTGCATGAAACCGTGGGGTTTCCTGAACAAGAGGGACACAGACCTGTTCCAGCAGGTCTAGAGGTGGGCCATGGAAATGGCCAGAGGGGTGGAGAACCTCCTACAAGGGAAGGAACTGCTCAGCTTAGAGAAGACAATGCTTCTGGGAGACCTCACTGCAGCATTTCAAAATGTAAAGGGCTTAGAAGAAAGGCAGGAAGAGAGGAAGAGACTTTTTACTGCAGCCTTGCAAGCTGAAAGAGCACAGGTTTATGCTAGACATTAGAAAGTAATTCTTCATTGTGAGGGTGGTGAGGCACTGAAAAGGTTGTTTAGGGAAGATGTGGGTGCCCCATCCTTGTCTGTCCCATCTTAGTCAGTTTGTAGGCAACAGCAGCTGGGGTGTAAGTGTTGTGTGCTGGAGGGCAAGAAGGCTCTGCAGAGGGATCCATGGGATGAGGACAAAAGCCTGAAGTTCAACAAAGCTGAGGGCTGAGTCCTGGCCTGCCAACACAAAAGCCCCACACAGGGCAGAGAGCAGCTGAGCAGGGGCCAGTTGTGCCCGGGTGGCCAGGAAGGGCAATGGCATCTGGCCTGGATCAGCAATGGGGTGGCCAGCAGGGACAGGGCTGGGATTGTCCCCAGTACTGAGGCCACACCTCAAATGCTGTGTCCAGTTCTGGGCCTCTCCTGCAAGAAAGACATGGAGGGGCTGGAGTGAGTCCAGAGAGGGGAATGGAGCTGCTGAAGGGTCTGGAGCACAGGTCTGGTGGGGAGCTGCCAAAGGAGCTGGGGTTGCTCCAGATAATATATTCCAGTTCCTGTGAATTCCAACTTCAGGCAGCTTCTGAAGAAGGACAAACATGAAGTCAAGTTTTGAGGTTATCAGGTCACTCACACTTCAGTGGACTTTTGAAACAGAGTGATGAGATGTCTGGTTGTAGGACATCAAAACCAAAAGAGAATATTTATCGATTTTGATCCTCAAGTAAGATATCAACCATTCCCAGTTCCTTGGAACTGGGTCATTTGCACTTTCACTTCTGAGCAAGTATAAATGCAGGCAGGTGATCCACCCTTCACAAACCCCAGCCCTGCACTGGAGGAATTCCCTCAGCTCTCCCCAGCCCTGCAGCTGCCATCAAGGTAAGAGGCACACTCTGCACAGGAGAGCTGGAAGGGTTTCTGGCCAGCTGCTGTGAAATGCAGGCAAGGGAAGGAGGCTTTAGTGCTGGGCTGGGAGCTGCAGCACAGACTCAGGGAGGCTCTGCTGTCTGCATGGGCACAGACTGAAGCCATCTTTCAGGGCATGAGGAGATGCTGCTGCAGGGCAAACCAACCCAGAAAGGGAGAGGGTGGAGGGGGCCAGTGACACAAAACTGTGAGAGTATTTTACAGCTTAAGCTTGGGTATGCACCTAAACAAACACATACACCTAATTTGAACTGGGTACTCATGGGCACATAGCACGTTTCATGTTTTCATAAACTGAAATTTCTATGTCACATCTTCACTCCTTTTCAGCTGCTGCTGTGTTTATCCTCTGCTAAAAAAGTTTGCTTTTCCTCTTCTCCACCATGCTTCCCATCATTTTGTGTGTGGAGTCTAAAGGCTTCTTACAAACATTGCTTGTTTTCTGTCTTCCTTTTGTGCAGGCTGTCATCCAGCTCCTATAGCAAAGTATCTGCACTCCAGAAGTCCTACTGAGATGGGAAAAATCATCATTTATGAGCATGCCAACTTCCAGGGTCTGTCCAGGGAATTCACCACTAACATTTCCAATCTAAAAGATGTGGATTGGAATGATGTTGTCTCATCAGTGAAAGTCATTGGCCAGCCTTGGGTGGCTTATGAGCATCATAACTACAATGGCAAATTCCTGGTATTGGAGGAGGGAGAACACAAGTTTGTTGGAGAAGGTATGAATGACAAGATCAGCTCTCTGCAGCTGATCACGGAGGATCTGCACAATCCCCAGATCACTCTCTATGAACACATTAATTATCAAGGCAAGAGCAGAGTGATAAGACAAGCAACCAACCTGGCTGCAGGACATGACAATGACATCATGTCTTCCCACAAGGTCCAGAGAGGTGTCTGGCTGCTGTGTGAACATAGTGATGGAAGTGGAATTCAATACCTTGCACGAGAACACGAGCACCTTCCAAATTACAATGCAATCAACTTCAATGACAAGCTTTCCTTCCTGCGCCCCCTGCGCCCTGGCTGTGGCTGTTAGAATGCAAATCCTCCAAAGCTGAGCAAAGATGCAACCTGAGCAAGAAATCTGAGACCTCCATCTCCACCTCTGCTTGTGCTGCCTTTTCTCCCAGTGTCACAGGACTGCTGAATGTGAGAGCTCTCTGCTGTGCTGCACTGCAGATCTGCACTTCTCTATCAAGCCTTGCACTCTTCTCCCACCCCACAAGTGCCAGAATCATCAAGCTTGATCATAGCAAAGACTGTCCAAGATAGGAGGCATGCCAGATGTGGAAAACCTAATGCACCCACAGGTGGCATTCCAGAATCCTGGGCTATGGAATGTAGGAGCATTGCATGTTGTTTCTGTCACTGAATCAAACAGAAAATGTTAGTACAGAGCCAGCACCTGTTTGTCATTTGCTTTGCAATGCCCTTGTGGTACTGTGGCCTCTGCCATTGTCTCTAATCCATTTTGTGTTGGTGACATTAAAGAATCATTTGCAATCAGCAGTGACTCTGTTTTGTGCATCTTTAGAACAGATAAATATTGCCCTTTCCTGGTCAGATGTCTGTGTGAATCCAGAGAATGCTTCACTTGCAAATCTTCTTCCTGGATGTCTCCTGGAGAACTGTGTCTCCTGGTTTCACTGGTCACTATCAGTAGGTTCAAGCTTGACTCAAAAGCCCTGGTGAGCAGGTGGATTGTTGCTGATCCTGGCCAAACTCTCACCTCCAGATTGTACCTTGCTATCACATGCCTGGCTGTATCCCAAGGCAGTGATTGCAGTGATGCTATGATCTTCCACTGCCCTTAATCGCATAAGAAACAGAAAGTTTTCCCTAATTTGAATTCTTCAATCCTAATGGTAAAACCCATCTTGTTTTTCAAACCTGTAATATCTTGATGAAGCAGGAGGGATGTCAAGGCATTCCAGGATGTGTTTGCCATGTGCCAGTTCACCTGGAAGTGTAGAGTCTCAGCCTTCCCCCATCCCTGCCCATGGCAGCTGCATGCCCTGAGCTGTGCATTGTCACAGCTGGCACACGGCAGCTCTGCACTGCAGTGTTCTCCTCCCTCTGTGCTCCCCTGCTGTTTGCCCTGATTTCCTTGCATTGCTGGCTGGGCTGGTCACACAGGAGCTGCCCTTGGCCCTTGGGAGCCCCATGGGGTGCCCATGGTGCCAGTGCTGGAGCTTGCCAAGGTGCCTCTGGCCAGCTGCGTCTGTGTGTCTGTCTGTCTGTGTGTCTGTGGCTGCCGTGCCCAGCTGTGTCACCTGTGGTGACACTCGCTGCCTGCATCAGCTCCCTGTGCCTTCCTGCAGCCTCTCTTCCCCTCTTCTCACCCACCAACACAGCCATGGACACTTCCCCAGCATCTCCTCTTCCCTCAGCCCCTGGCAGGAAATATTTTCACTGCAGCACAGTAACAAACCTTCCTGTTCCACACTGCTGTCTGTCCCCTGGCTTCATAACCAGCATGCAACAACATCTTCCCATTCTGCATCCTGCCATGAGGAGCACCTTCAAGGAGAAAACCTTGGAACTACCTTCCAGCCTCAATTTTCATAGGAGTTCACACACACTACTTGGAATGTCCTGGGCACAGCTACCCCTGCTCCAGAGAGGAGTGCAATCCTACAAAACAAAAAAGGAAAGGTTCAAGGAGGGATATGGATGGGAATGTGCCAGAAAATTGGCATTTGCTATTGCATAGGTTTGTTTTAGGTATTTTTCGTTTTTAAATCAAAGACAGAATCTAAACAACTGTAGAAGTGTTGGGTGCAAAACTCTAGCAAAGGATTTTTGAAAGTTTTCCAGGACTAAGAGGATGAAGCAGAGGTGGAGGAGGACTTTGACCCTTCAGTGGAGGGGATTACATTTGACAACAAAGCAGGTAAGACCTGCTGCTGGGCTGGGAGGGAACTGTAAATATCCAAGAAGTAATCCCCAATTCATTGTACACATGACTCAATGATGGCACCTTTTCATTGAAATTGAACAAAGGATGAAATCAGGCAGAAAGGGATAAAGGTTTTGAAATCTTCCTCAGCATTGCTGACAGAAAGATCTAACCTAGAAGGGACCTCCCTAGTCCAAGGCCTTCTTCAGAGCAGAGATACCTCCAGACATGACCAGGGTACACAAGGCCATCTTCAAGAGATTTCTGAGCAACTGCAAGGGTGGAGATTCCCCAGGGACTCTGGCTTCATTAAGGAATAGCCTGGACCCAATGGCATCCAAAGGTCATTTTCCATTGGAGTTGTCTTATGATCCCACAATCCTCCTGGCTCACTGCATCACTCAAGGTCATGATTTCAGGATCAGGACTGGCAAATCCTTGTGTTACCTGAGCTATATTGTTCCTGAGGAATCTTGCCCTAAATGAAGGGTCTCAGCTGACTGTCTCACATTACAGCTTTGCATGCTCACAACACATTTATTGGCTAGTCTATTGCAAAAATAACACTCTATTCCCCTCCCTCTTTCTTCAGAGCTTCTCAGGATAAACACACATGCACCTCCCCCCCATAACACACATCCATGCTGCTTGCAATGTCTGCTGGATTTGTGACTCATTTAGAGTAAGAATCACATCTGGGACACATCACTGGTGCTACCCTCAATTTCATTCCTGGTCCATGCCTTCTTTGAGAATTCCTGAAAAACTGTCTATCAGGGAGAGAAAATCTTTCTGGGAAAGAAACTCTTTCTGGGTATTGTGGAACAATCAGAGAAAATTGTATCTTCGACCCCTCAGAACAAATTTCCCTATTTCCCTGGATTGAAGAGTTGCCACATTTCTGTTTGCATAAAGCAGCTTTGTTACTAATTTAATTGCATTCAATAATTAATTAATAATTCAATAATTAATTGAATAATTAATTGGTTGAATCCAACATATTTTCCCCATTTCATGATTCTCTTTGTCCTGTCTCATCAATGATTGAACTTCCAAGCAAAATTTCACTCAGTTTGTCAGTTAGGAGAATTTTGCTGCCAAACCTGGAACAGCATAAGAAGATTGCAAAGTGATTCTGTAAGGAGATGAAATTGCAGGAGTGATCTGGTTTTTCATTGATGTTATGTGTCTTTCTCAACTCTGAGGTTGCTCAGCCATCGTTGCTTTCCTAATTATTTCAGCCACTTGTCCTTTCAGACACAAGGAGTTGACTCACCTGACTCACACATCTAAACTCTTTGGAGCAGCATCTGAGAAAGCAGAAAAGAATCCTGATCACCTAACTCCAACTTTTATGTAGTCCATGGAAAAGGATTTTCCTGTCTCATTCTTTATAATTCAACTAACTCCTATTTTATACTAACTTTGAAGAGTAGCTATTCTAGTCAATACTTCTGTAAAGGTTGTGCCCTTCCTCAGGCATGACTGTGTTTGGTATATGCAACCACTGAGAAATTAATTTTAGTTCTGTCAGAATGTCTTCTTTCTCACTCCTTTCTGCTGGTGGGTAAAAAGTTGAAGGGAAGTTGCATACTGCAAAGCATAAAAACTGGAGGAGCAGGGTAAAGGAATAGTTTGTTCCCATCTCTGAAGGAAGGCCACACCTGGAATAATACTGCATCTGTTTCAGATGCCCTATTAAAAGGTAAATGTGAACAAATTGGTGAGAGCCCCATAGAGGCCACTGGATGGCACTGGAGCATCCCATGAAGATTCTGAGGGGCCTGGTCCTGCTCAGCCTGGAGAAGGCAAGGCTCACTCTTATCAAGGGACTCAGCAAAAAGACATCTGGAAAGAGGCTTAAATGCAACAGGGGAATTCAGACATAAAATAAGGAATAAAAATCTCATTCCAAGGTCTGTTCAGAACTGGCAGAAAGGCCAGAGTCCCTGGGGAATCTCCACCCTTGCAGTTGCTCAGAAATCTCTTGAAGATGGCCTTCTGTACCCTGGTCATGTCAGCAGGCAGCTCTGATATGAAGAAGGTCTTTGGACTAGGGAGGTCCCTTCTAGGTTAGATCTTTCTGTCAGCAATGCTGAGGAAGATTTCAAAGCCTTTGTCATTTTCTGTCCGATTTCATCCTTTGTTCAATTTCAATGAAAAGGTGCCATCATTGAGTCATGTGTACAATGAATTGGGGATTACTTCTTGGATATTTACAGTTCTCTCCCAGCCCAGCAGCAGGTCTTACCTGCTTTGTTGTCAAATGCAATCCTCTCCACTGAAGGGTCAAAGTCCTCCTACACCTTTACTCCATCCTCTTATTACTGAAAAACTTACAAAAATCCTTTGCTAGAGATTTGGACTGACAATTTTGCATTTTTTTAGATTCTCTCTTTGATTTTAAAAAACCCCAAAACAAACCAAAGTGTCCCTGGCTGTGTTGGTGGGTGAGAAGAGGGGAAGAGAGGCTGCAGGAAGGCACAGGGAGCTGATGGAGGCAGCGAGTGTCACCACAGGAAACACAGCTGGGCACGGCAGCCACAGACACACAGACAGACACACAGACACACAGACAGACACACAGACAGCCCTGTGCCCAGCTGATGGGGACAGGTAGGGCAAGCAGGTGGCTGAGCCACTGCCTCTCTGGGAGGACAGGCATTAAGACAGTCACAGGTGTTTGGAATTAAGCATTGCATGTTACCTTATTTCTCTTCCCTTCTGGAGCTCTCCTTTCTTCCTTTGATAAGGATAGGGGTCCCTAAGCCATGTGTTTCATGCCTCCAGATGTGGGAAATTATCTACCTGGCTACTCAAAAGCTTTCTTGACTTTTCCCAGGTTTCCAGGTAAATCCTGTACTCATAGCAAATTCTTCAAGATTTCACTAGGAGCTTGCTCCTCTAGACAGAAAGGTTATGTTTAGAACTGCCATAGAAATGAAACAAAATGTGAAAGAACTAAGGCAGGGAAAAGGAGACAGCTGGAGCAATGCCTAACAAGCTGATCAAAAGGTATTTTTATGGTTATTTTAAAATTTGAATGTAAGTGATTACCTTCTGATTTTATTCAATAAGTAAAAAGAGAAGGAATAATTATATGGAATCAATGCAAGTGACAGAAATCCCCATGCCCCTCCCTCTCTTGCTTCCTCCTTCACTAAATGTTTCCTACACTTTTTTAGACACTGCAGCAAGAGTAGATATAGACTTTTATAAGTATAGCAAACTTTCCTGAAGTCAAAGATAGCCAGATTCTAATACCCCTGAAGAAAAATAAATGTCTTTACTTGGCTTTGGCCAGCCTAATTGTAACTCACTACTTTGGCCTACTTCCATTTATGAGAAGTAAGCCCAAAACACCAATTCCGGAGAAACTTCTACTACCAAGAAAAGATAAAAGATTACCTGAGTGCATATGTTACACCTTAAAGTGAGACACTGCAAGAATCCTCAGGTCATAGTGTCAGAAACTAGGAAATTACATAAACAAACAGATTCTTGCATCTTTATTTTTTTTTCCCATTGTATGAAGCCACTCCATAGTCTCAAATTCCTTCCATATATGTGATGTTTTGCCATGTTGCTTCACAACATTCAGGCATTATCCCCTACATGCCTAAGAGGCAGCCAGAAAGACTCTTCTTCTACCCTTTAATGCCACAACCATAAACCAATCAGCCTCAGCTGTAAAAATGCTAAACTTCAGCTGAGACTTCTGTCCACACAGCCCTACACAGTAGGATAGGGTCAATTTCCTCCTCAGTCACCCCTGGAAGACACAGGATTTTGCTGGTACTTGGAGCTAGATAGACTTATTGTGCTGACATTCAAAATTTAAAAGTGTTGCAAAAGAGGTACTGTAGATGTAAAAAGAGGAATATGAAACTGAGAGACTGGGACCTGAAACCACAGCAAGGTTCACTGTCTTGCTGAATTTGCACAGTCACAAACCCCAGGATGATTTTGGCTGGGAGAGGGGCTTAAACACCATCTAGTTGCAATTACCTGCTGTGAGTCCACTAGACCTGGTTGCTCAAAGCCCAGTCCAGCCTGGCCTTGAACACCTTGAGGGATGAGTCAACCACAGCTTCTGTGGGCAACCTGTGCCAGTGACTGCTCACCCTCACCACAAAAACATGCTGTCAAATGTATGATTTAAATCTCCTCTCTCCAGGTTTCAAAAGCCCCAGTAAAAATCTGCAGGGCTGAATGCAGTACTCCAGGTGGGATGTCACCATGGGGTGACATGGGATGACCATGGGATTACAGGGGAAGAACCCCCTCCCCTGACGTGCTGAGCACCCTTTGGCAGCCCAAGATACACCTGGCTGTCCAGGCTGCAAGCTCCCAGTGCTGGCTCATGTCCCATTTTCCATCCAGCACTGTCCCCAGCTCCTTCTCAGCAGGGCTGCTCCCAGTCCTTCATCCCCAAACCAATCTGATCCTGCAGATCAGGAGGTGAAAGCTTTGCTGAAGCTGTGCTGGCTGTCTCCAACCACCCCTGTACTCCATGTGCCCACAAATACCAACACGGATGTGAAAAATGCAGGAAGTGTTTGAGATGTGGAATTGTTGGCCACACACACAGGAACAGTCCTGTCAGGATCAATACAAGCCAGCAACAGAGGGTGTCTCTCAAGGGTCCTCACTGGCACCAGCAGTGCTCCATGTCCTCACCAGTGGCCCTGGCAGGGGGTTGAGCACACCCTGGGCAGGTTTGCAGGTGACTCTGAGCTGAGGGGTGCATGTGATGACGCTGGGGGAAGGGGACACAGAGAGGGACCTTGGCAAGCTCCAGCACTGGCACCATGGGCACCCCATGGGGCTCCCAAGGGCCAAGTGCAGCTCCTGTGTGGCCAGCCCAGCCAGAAGTGCAAGGAAATCAGGGCAAACAGCAGGGGAGCACAGAGGGAGGAGAACACTGCAGTGCAGAGCTGCCCTGTGCCAGCTGTGACAATGCAGAGCTCAGGGCATGCAGCTGTCATGGGCAGGGATGGGGGAGGGCTGAGACTCTGCACTTCCAGGTGAACTGGCACATGGCAAATACATCCTGGAATGCCTTGACATCCCTCCTGCCTCATCAAGATATTACAGGTTTGAAAACACAAGGCAGTTGTTTCCCCTGGGATCAACCAATCCATCAATTCAAAGTTATGCGAGCTCTCTGTTTGATTGTGTGATTTGGGCAGTGGAGGACTGTGCCACCAGCATGATCCATCTCTGATTGACTGTGGGAGGTGCAGTCAAACATCTGATATTTAGGAACAGTCTTCATGGGAGAGTTTGGGTAGGGTCACAAGAATTATCAACATGCTCACCAAGACATTAGTTGAGCCAAGCCTCAGTCCACTGTTACTGATAAGTGAAACTGAGAGGAGATAAATCCTTGCTGGAAATCTCCATGAAAAAAGTCTAAAATGACAGCACAATACATTTTCTGCACACACACAGACACCTCTCCATTGAAGGGCAATATTTATCTACATTAACAATCCATAAAACAGATCCTCTGTTGCTTGCAAGAGAGTCTTTATTGGCACCAACCCAAAAGAGCTTAGAGACAATGGCAGAGGCCAAGGTACCGCAAGGGCTTTGTAAAGCAAATCACAGAGGAAGGGACACAGGCAGAGGCAGAGATCAAGGCCTTAGATTTCTTGCTGGGGCTGCATCTTCCCTCAGGAAGGGTCACGGGCTGTGCAGTCTAAGAGTCACGGCCAGGGCGCAGGGGGCGCAGGAAGGAAAGCTTGTCATTGAAATCTATCTCCTTGTAGTTGGGAACGTCTTCGTGCTCTCGGGCAAGGTGCCGAGGCCCGCTTCCATCACTGTTCTCACACAGCAGCCACACACCTCTCTGGACTTTGTGGGAAGACACGATGTTGTCATCTTCTCCCCCAGCCAGATCGGTGGCTTCTCTCACCACTCTGCTCCTCCCTTTGTATTCAACGTGCTGGTAGAGAGTGATCTGGGGATTGTGCAGATCCTCCGTGATCAGCTGCAGAGAACTGATCTTGTCATTCATATCTTTACCCACAGAGTCATATTCTCCCTCCTCAAACACCAGAAACTGACCCTTGTAGTCAACGTGCTCATAAGCCACCCAAGGCTGGCCAATGACTTTCACTGAGGACACAATATCATTCCAACCCTCAGCTATCAGGTTGGGAGTGTCAGAGGTGAATTCTTTGGACTGACCCCGGAAGTTGACATGCTCATAAATGATGATTTTTCCCATCTCGGTAGCACTTCTGAATCTTTGGAGTCCTTGCTATAGGAGCTGCACAAAACAAAGATGGAAAACCAGAAATGCTTGTAAGAAGCCTGTACACACCAGACACAAAATGATGGAGAATATGGAGGAGAAAAATAGAAAGACGGGAATATCAACACATTTTTAACAAAGAATAATCATAGCCAGCAGCTGGAAAGGAGTGAGGACGTGCCATAGAAATTTCAGTTTATGAAAACATGAAATGTGCTATGTGCCCACAAGTACCCAGTTCAAATTAGTTGTGTGTGTAATTTTAGGTGCATGCCCAAGCTTAAGCTGTAAAATACTCTCACATTCCACCCCTCACAATTGTGTGTCACTGGCCCCCTCCACCCTCTCCCTTTCTGGGTTGGTTTGCCCTGCAGCAGCATCTCCTCATGCCCTGAAAGATGGCTTCAGTCTGTGCCCATGCAGACAGCAGAGCCTCCCTGAGTCTGTGCTGCAGCTCCCAGCCCAGCACTAAAGCCTCCTTCCCTTGCCTGCATTTCACAGCAGCTGCCCAGAAACCCTTCCAGCTCTCCTGTGCAGAGTGTGCCTCTTACCTTGATGGCAGCTGCAGGGCTGGGGAGAGCTGAGGGAATTCCTCCAGTGCAGGGCTGGGGTTTGTGAAGGGAGTCTCACCTGCCTGCATTTATACTTGCTCAGAACTCTTGTGCAACACCCCAGGTGACAGCATGAAAAGTGACCGAAACTCTCCAAAAGCCACATCAGCCACAGCAATTCAAACACAGCAAAGCTCATTTTGACACAGGGGCTGTGGAAGTTTACCTGCTTGTGGCACTTGGTATTCTTGGTCTCCTTGGAAGCACTTAAAATGACCAAGGACTTTTTATGGGAGATATCCAAGTCACAGAAACGACAATGAAGCACCAACTTATAATATATAAATATAACAATATTTTATTATAACAATAAATCCCTTTTCTCCTTAGAATTATGGAATTTTTATGGTTGGAAAAGGCCTCCAAGATCAACTCCAACCTTTGACTGCATACCACCATGCTCACTAATCCATATTGTACATGTCACATCTCCTCGTGTTCTGAACACTTTCAGGGATGATGGCTCCACCATTTCCCTGGGCTGCCCATTCCAAAACTTAACTACCCTTTCAGTGAAGATGTTTTTCCTAATCACCAGCCTGAACCTCTCCATACACAAGTTGAGGTTTTTTTCCCTTGTCCCATCACTGGTTGACTGCAGAACGAATCAACCCACCTGGCTACCTGCTCCTATCTGTAGAGAGCTGTAGAGAGTGATAAGGTCCCCCTGAGCCTTCTTTTCTCCAGGATAAACAGCCGCAGCTCCCTCAGCTCTTCCTCATCACACCTCTCCTCCAGACTCTTCTCCAGCTCTGTTGGCCTTCTCTGGACATGCTCTAGCACCTCAGTGTTTTTCTTGCAGTGAGGGACCCAAAATGAGCACATGATTCCAGGTGTGCCCTCACCAATGCTGAGTACAAGGGGATGATCCCTGCCCTGATCCTGCTGGCCACACCATTGCTGATCCAGGCCAGGTGCCATTGGCCTTCTCAGCCACCTGGACACAGCTGGCTCATGTTCAGCTCTCTGAAAGTGTGGATGCCCCTTGCCTCGAAGGGTTCTTTATGGTCCCTTGCAGTCCAAACCATTCTCTGATGCTGTGACATGTGTAGTCATGCATATATTTATGTACAGTAATAGACGGAGATGATCCTGCTGTAGATGATAATCAAAAGCACCAATATTGTTATCTCAAAGCCAGAAAAAAGATCACATTGGAGAGGCCAGAATCTGGGGTTGGATAGGTAAGGTGTTAAACCATCTTCAAAATCAGAATTTTGGAGCAGAATCAAGGCAAAAGACCATAATAGATTTTTGCAAATATTTATTTTGTACAAAATACTGCATATTGTAAATGGTGCTTTATACTGTCGGTTTTGCAACTAAACACTTGAATCTGTTTAGAGATGGTGTTTCACACTTGTCAGGCTGCAATCTTGTTGTGCTAAATATGACTCCAAGCATTTCCCCAGTTCAGGCTGAAGTAAATGCTTCAGATAATATTTATTTTTAATATTTTTCTTATATCAACTGTTTCTGTTTCTGTCTATGGAACAAGAAAGCAGAGATTGTCCTGCCCCAGCTTTTTTTTTTTTTTTTTTTTTTTCTTTTGAAATCTCTGATCCATGGATCTTCGTTATCCTCACTTCCTGATCCTTCTTTCTCTTCTTCACTGCATGGGCACAAATTATGTCCTACCTCAAGTTATTCTCCCTGATGCCAAACTTTACTCTCATCCACAAGAGCTCTTTGCAGTGCTCTAAAAGATCTCATGGTCATGGGATTCAGATTTATATTGACACTAAGGTCTTTCAGTAAATAATTTCTTCTGTGACCACACAAGTGACAACACCTTTGGTGTGCTCTTGAGAACTCTGCCTCTGTGATTCCTGGGATCTGAGACTCTGGAACACTCAGGATGGCCATTTCTAGTGATGTTTCTCCAGAAAGCTGCTGAATTTGGTGAACAATCTACAGAGAGCACTGAAGGAAAACTGTTGGACTGTTGAGAGTCTCATGACTTCATCACATGCTTTGAGTGCTCCAGGGACTGCAGAGTTTCAGAACACAGCATCCCATAAGCTCTGCAGCAATCAGCTCTGTGGTAGGGGTGCCCTTCTCCAGTCACCAGCTCTACAGATGTCTCTCTCTGCCTCATTAAGACACATCTTGCTCTCTGTGTCTGCAGGCTTCCAGCACTTGCAAATTTTAAAGTGTGAGAGGACAAGCATGTAATAATTCACATATGACAGCATTCACTCTATGAAGTTTGCCTAACAAAGACATTTTTTATTCAAAAGGAATCACAATGGTGTGATTTGCCAGCAAGGTTTGAGCTGGAGCAGCCAGCAAGAAGGGCATTGATACAGACAGGGATTTCACACAGGCAGGAGATTCGTGCTGGATTCAAGGCATAAGACTGCCAGAACACCAGTGAGAACAGTGTATGGGGGGTGGGGGGCTGGCTGCAGGCACCAAGCTGCACTAGGCAGGGAGTAGGAGGCACCAAAGTGTTCTCTGGTCAGAGAGCCCAGAGCCAGGTGTGAGACTGGGCAGGCTGAGGGCTCTCAGTCCTGCTGGAAGCACCTGTGGAGGAGCTGGTGGCTGCACAGGGTCAGGGTGTGCAGGTTTCACAAGGGGCTTCCACGAGGATGGTCTGCAGAGGAGGAAGGAGATGGGGCTGTCTCTCTGCCATCCCATTCTGTGGGAGTGCTGGTGGTGTCAGCTGTGGGGGGCTGAGGCAGCCCCTGGTGTGTGGCAGCCACAGGGGCCGTGGCCGTGTCCTTTCCATGCACACGTGTGTGCCTGTCCCTGGGTCACACAGCCAACCCCAGCACGGGCTGTGCCTGCTGCCTGGGCAGTGGCTCTGGGAAAAGCAGCCTGGACAGAGCCCCTGCAGCCTGGCTCAGCAGCTGAGCAGGAGGAGATCCTAGGGCTGAACTCTGCTCATCTGACCTGTCCCTACACACAGTGCTCAGAAAGTGACTTGGCCAGAAAGAAACCCTGGAACCCTTTTTCCACAGAAGAATCACTCTGGTGTAACTTTACTGTTCTTTCCTTTCACTTTCAATCCTTATGAGCTGTTTGTAGGAACTATCACAAGCTTTCTCAGAAGACCACCTTGTGTGTTGAAATCCTGCAGATCTGCAGATGCTCTCTCAGTTCTCTCTTTCTTGCTCTTTTGGTTGGATGTGATTCTACTTCTACTCTCTTGAAAGCAGAGAAACCACATCCTGAAAAATTTCCCTCCAAAAACCCAAATTCACCAAGAAAGCCTCAACCACTAAACTGAGGAGAGACAAACTGCAGGGACACATCAATTGCTGAGTGCAAGGACAATGCAAAGGAGCCCATTAGACCCACTGAGTCAATGCCAGTGCACAGAAATCCCCATCAGGACAGCATTGCTCTGACAGGGCTGAATAGAAGAGATGGACATTGTTCATCTTTCTTTATAGCAAGATTCCTCAGGAGCAAAATGGCTCAGGAAATACTGGGATTTGCCTGGCTTGGTCCTTATGTGATGAGGATGATCCAGGGAGCCAGGAGGATTTTTGGTTTGGTGAATAATTGAAGTTGGAAGTGACCTTTGGTTGCCATTGGATCCAGTCAGCTGTTTAACACAGGGAGAACTGTGAGGTGAATTAAGTTTGCTGGAGATTTATCCAGTCAGGTTTTGAAAACCCTTGAGTGTGGATACCACTCAACCTCTCTGGTGATTTAAAATTTTCTGATCTTATAATGAAAATTTTTCTCAGGTATAGAAGAGAATGCTATGGTTTCTCAGAGGGGCACAGCAAAAGTAACTCAGGGAAGCTCTGACTGAAAATAAGGGAAAAAAAAAAACATAGCTCAAAGTGTTTTTCAGCACTGGAAGAAAGGCCAGAGATCCTGGGGAATCTCTACCACTGCAATGTTCAGAAATCTCTTGAAGATGGCCATGTTTAACCTGGTGACCTTTAGAGGTAGCTCTGTTGTAAATAAGAGTTGGGACTAGGAAAGTCTCTTCCAAGATATATCTTTCTGTCAGTAATTCTAAGGAGGATTTTAAAGCCTTTGTCACTTTCTGCCCAATTGCATCCATTGTTCAATATCAATGAAAAACTGTCATCATCAAGCCATGTGTACAACAGCCTTGACTTTACTTGTTGGACATTTATGAACTCTATTTCCTCAAGATCAGACTTCCCTCCCCATTCCTCCACAGGCTCTCACCTGCTCTCTTGTCAATATAATTCCCCCTACTGAAAGCTCAAAGTTCTTCTCCACCTTTATTTCATTCTCTTATTACTGAAAAACTTTCTAGAATCCTTTGCAAGATTTTTGAACATGACATGTCCATGTTTGTTTGGATCTGTCTTTGATTAGATACACTCCAAGTGTATTGACAAGAGCAAATGAAAATTTTATTAAACATTGCCATCCATATCCCTCCTTGAGCCATGTCTTTGCTGTTTGGTAGGGTAGCACCCCTCTCTGGTGTAGTGGTAGCTATCCCCATGACAAGAAAGGAGAGCATATTGACTCCTTGAAGCATTTAAGCTGGAAGGAAAGTTGAGGGGTCTCTACTTCAAGCTTTTGCTCACACCAGGATGGAAAATAGGGAGATATTGCCCAATGCTGGTTATGAAGACAGGAGAGGGAAGTAGAAGTGATATTTGCAGTACAGATTAATGGGCATGGTGGCATTTGGGCAAAGGTTAGACTGGATGATCTTGGAGGCCTTTTCCAAAATTAATGATTCCATGATTAAGGAGAAAGGGGAAGTTTGGGTTTTTTTGTCAAAAACAGGTACTTTAATGCCATGTCTCTTACTTGAATATCTTGACCTGGATTATCTTCCACAGAGAGACCTAGTCCATTTTAAGTGCTTCCAAGGAGACCAAGAATACAAAGTGCCACAAGCAGGTAAACTTCCACAGCCCCTGTGTCAAAATGAGCTTTGCTGTGTTTGAATTGCTGTGGCTGATGTGGCTTTTGGAGAGTTTCGGTCACTTTTCATGCTGTCACCTGGGGTGTTGCACAAGAGTTCTGAGCAAGTATAAATGCAGGCAGGTGAGACTCCCTTCACAAACCCCAGCCCTGCACTGGAGGAATTCCCTCAGCTCTCCCCAGCCCTGCAGCTGCCATCAAGGTAAGAGGCACACACTGCACAGGAGAGCTGGAAGGGTTCCTGGGCAGCTGCTGTGAAATGCAGGCAAGGGAAGGAGGCTTTAGTGCTGGGCTGGGAGCTGCAGCACAGACTCAGGGAGGCTCTGCTGTCTGCATGGGCACAGACTGAAGCCATCTTTCAGGGCATGAGGAGATGCTGCTGCAGGGCAAACCAACCCAGAAAGGGAGAGGGTGGAGGGGGCCAGTGACACACAATTGTGAGGGGTGGAATGTGAGAGTATTTTACATCTTAAGCTTGGGCATGCACCTAAAATTACACACACAACTAATTTGAACTGGGTACTTGTGGGCACATAGCACATTTCATGTTTTCATAAACTGAAATTTCTATGGCACGTCCTCACTCCTTTCCAGCTGCTGGCTATGATTATTCTTTGTTAAAAATGTGTTGATATTCCCGTCTTTCTATTTTTCTCCTCCATATTCTCCATCATTTTGTGTCTGGTGTGTACAGGCTTCTTACAAGCATTTCTGGTTTTCCATCTTTGTTTTGTGCAGGCTGTCATCCAGCTCCTATAGCAAGGACTCCAAAGATTCAGAAGTGCTACCGAGATGGGAAAAATCATCATTTATGAGCATGTCAACTTCCGGGGTCAGTCCAAAGAATTCACCTCTGACACTCCCAACCTGATAGCTGAGGGTTGGAATGATATTGTGTCCTCAGTGAAAGTCATTGGCCAGCCTTGGGTGGCTTATGAGCACGTTGACTACAAGGGTCAGTTTCTGGTGTTTGAGGAGGGAGAATATGACTCTGTGGGTAAAGATATGAATGACAAGATCAGCTCTCTGCAGCTGATCACGGAGGATCTGCACAATCCCCAGATCACTCTCTACCAGCACGTTGAATACAAAGGGAGGAGCAGAGTGGTGAGAGAAGCCACCGATCTGGCTGGGGGAGAAGATGACAACATCGTGTCTTCCCACAAAGTCCAGAGAGGTGTGTGGCTGCTGTGTGAGAACAGTGATGGAAGCGGGCCTCGGCACCTTGCCCGAGAGCACGAAGACGTTCCCAACTACAAGGAGATAGATTTCAATGACAAGCTTTCCTTCCTGCGCCCCCTGCGCCCTGGCCGTGACTCTTAGACTGCACAGCCCGTGACCCTTCCTGAGGGAAGATGCAGCCCCAGCAAGAAATCTAAGACCTTGATCTCTGCCTCTGCCTGTGTCCCTTCCTCTGTGATTTGCTTTACAAAGCCCTTATGGTACCTTGGCCTCTGCCATTGTCTCTAAGCTCTTTTGGGTTGGTGCCAATAAAGACTCTCTTGCAAGCAACAGAGGATCTGTTTTATGGATTGTTAATGTAGATAAATATTTCCCTTCAATGGAGAGGTGTCTGTGTGTGTGCAGAAAATGTGTTGTGCTGTCATTTTGAGACTTTTTCATGGAGGTTTCCTGCAAGGATTTTTCTCCGTTTCACTGTGTCCTGGTTTGAAGGACAGGTGTCTGCCAATAAAGGCAGAAGCTTCTCTTTGAAATGGAGAATGTAAACCCCCTCCCCCAAATTATTATAATTTTGAAATTAAGGGGCTCTCAGGCAAAGATATGGGAATTAGGAATAACAGTTCTTTACTAGAAAAATTAAAATAGAAATACAGTATTTCAAAGAACAGTCCCAAAATACTGACAGAGTCAGAATACAACCTGACACCCTGTCAGTCAGGGTGTTGGTAGCAGTCCCATTAAATGGTGGCTGCAGTCTTCCTGCAGTGGCAGATGTGGTGCAGCTGAAGCCGTGGTCCTGTAGAAGGGTGCAGTTTTCCTCCAAAGGTCCAGGGATCACGTGGAATGTTCCATCTTTCCTCTGGAATACAGTGGAAAGAAGGTACCTTGGTGTCCAAAATCTCAGTTTTTATCTAGGTAGGAAAGGCTTGGCTCCTCCTCCTGGTTGGAGCATCTCCCAATGGGATGATGCAATTTTATCAGTCATACAGTGAGACTCAATGGCCCATTAGCAGATGGTAACTTCCTGGAGGGAAGCTGGGTTCTGGAAAAGATAATGATTGCCCCACCTGGTTTTAAAGAAGGCCCATTAGCAGATAATATGTGCCACAGAGATCAGGGTCACTGCTCCATCTGGCTTCAACAGATGGTGATAGAATACACATTTCTGGCCACATCCTGTATTGCAGCCTGAGACACACAGTTCAGTAACAGTGGGCCCAGGCTTGACTCAAGCAGAGCTAAAGCCTCAGTGACCATGCTGATTATTGTTGTGATCCTCGCCAAACACTCCCATGCAGACTGTTCCTAAATAACAGATGTTTGATTGCAACTCACACAATCAGACAAATGGATTATGGATTCATTATGAAAGCAACGATGGCTGAGCAACCTCAGAGTTGAGAGAGGCATATAAAATCAATGAAACACCAGATCACTCCTGCAATTTCACCTCCTTACAGAATCACTTTCCAATCTTCTTATGCTGTTCTAGGTTTGGCAGCAAAATTCTCTCCTAACTGGAAAACCCTGAGTGAAATTTTGCTTGGAAGTTCAATCATTGATGAGACAGGACAAAGAAAATCATGAAATGGGGAAGACCTGTTGGATCTCAAATGATTCAACCAATTAATTATTGAATGCAGCTAAATTAGTAACAAAGCTGCTTTATGCAAACAGAAATGTGGCAACTCTTCTATTTGGGGAAATAGGGAAATTTGTTTTGAGGGGTCAAAGATACAATTTTCTCTGATTGTTCCACAATACTCAGAAAGAGATTCTTTCCCAGAAAAATTTTCTCTCCCTGATAGACAGTTTTTCAGGAATTCTCAAAGAAGGCATGGACCAGGAATGAAATTGAGGGTAGCACCTGTATTGTGTCCCAGATGTGATTCTTACTCTAAATGAGTCACAAATCCAGCAGACATTGGAAGCAGCATGGATGTGTGTTGTGGGGGGGAGGTGCATGTGTGTTTATCCTGAGAAGCTCTGAAGGAAGAGGGAGGGGAATAGAGTGTTATTTTTGCAATAGACTAGCCAATAAATGTGTTGTGAGCATGCACAGCTGTAATGTAAGACAGTCAGCTGAGACCCTTCATTTAGGGCAAGATTCCTCAGGAACAATATAGCTCAGGTAACACAAGGATTTGCCAGTCCTGATCCTGAAATCATGACCTTGAGTGATGCAGTGAGCCAGGAGGATTGTGGGATCATAAGACAACTCCAATGGAAAATGACCTTTGGATGCCATTGGGTCCAGGCTATTCCTTAATGAAGCCAGAGTCCCTGGGGAATCTCCACCCTTGCAGTTGCTCAGAAATCTCTTGAAGATGGCCTTGTGTACCCTGGTCATGTCTGGAGGTATCTCTGCTCTGAAGAAGGCCTTGGACTAGGGAGGTCCCTTCTAGGTTAGATCTTTCTGTCAGCAATGCTGAGGAAGATTTCAAAGCCTTTGTCACTTTCTGCCTGATTTCATCCTTTGTTCAATTTCAATGAAAAGGTGCCATCATTGAGTCATGTGTACAATAAATTGGGGATTACTTCTTGGATATTTACAGTTCCCTCCCAGCCCAGCAGCAGGTCTTACCTGCTTTGTTGTCAAATGTAATCCCCTCCACTGAAGGGTCAAAGTCCTCCTCCACCTTTACTCCATCCTCTTACTCCTGGAAAACTTACAAAACTCCTTTGCTGGAGGTTTAGTCACAACACTTCTACAGTTGTTTAGATTCTGTCTTTGACTTAACATAAAGAGCCAAAAGTAACCTATGCAATAGCAAATGCCAATTTTCTGGCACATTCCCATCCATATCCCTCCTTGAACCTTTCCTTTTTTGTTTTGCAGGATTGCACTCCTCTCTGGAGCAGGGGTAGCTGTGCCCAGGACATTCCAAGTAGTGTGTGTGAACTCCTATGAAAATTGATGCTGGAAGGTAGTTCCAAGGTTTTCTCCTTGAAGGTGCTCCTCATGGCAGGATGCAGAATGGGAAGATGTTGTTGCATGCTGGTTATGAAGCCAGGGGACAGACAGCAGTGTGGAACAGGAAGGTTTGTTACTGTGCTGCAGTGAAAATATTTCCTGCCAGGGGCTGAGGGAAGAGGAGATGCTGGGGAAGTGTCCATGGCTGTGTTGGTGGGTGAGAAGAGGGGAAGAGAGGCTGCAGAAAGGCACAGGGAGCTGATGCAGGCAGCGAGTGTCACCACAGGTGACACAGCTGGGCACGGCAGCCACAGACACACAGACAGACAGACACACAGACGCAGCTGGCCAGAGGCACCTTGGCAAGCTCCAGCACTGGCACCATGGGCACCCCATGGGGCTCCCAAGGGCCAAGGGCAGCTCCTGTGTGATCAGCCCAGCCAGCAATGCAAGGAAATCAGGGCAAACAGCAGGGGAGCACAGAGGGAGGAGAACACTGCAGTGCAGAGCTGCCCTGGGCCAGCTGTGACAATGCACAGCTCAGGGCATGCAGCTGCCATGGGCAGGGATGGGGGAGGGCTGAGACTCTACACTTCCAGGTGAACTAGCACATGGAAAACACATCCTGGAATGCCTTGACATACCTCCTGCCTCATCAAGATGTTACAGGTTTGAAAAACAAGATGGGTTTTACCATTAGGATTGAAGAATTCAAATTACAGGAAAACATTCTGTTTCTTACGCGATTAAGGGCAGTGGAAGATCATAGCATCACTGCAATCACTGCCTTGGGATACAGCCAGGCATGTGATAGCAAGGTACAATCTGGAGGTGAGAGTTTGGCCAGGATCAGCAACAATCCACCTGCTCACCAGGGCTTTTGAGTCAAGCTTGAACCTACTGATAGTGACCAGTGAAACCAGGAGACACAGTTCTCCAGGAGACATCCAGGAAGAAGATTTGCAAGTGAAGCATTCTCTGGATTCACACAGACATCTGACCAGGAAAGGGCAATATTTATCTGTTCTAAAGATGCACAAAACAGAGTCACTGCTGATTGCAAATGATTCTTTAATGTCATCAACACAAAATGGATTACAGACAATGGCAGAGGCCACAGTACCACAAGGGCATTGCAAAGGAAATGACAAACAGGTGCTGGCTCTGTACTAACATTTTCTGTTTGATTCAGTGACAGAAACAACATGCAATGCTCCTACATTCCATAGCCCAGGACTCTGGAATGCCACCTGTGGGTGCATTAGGTTTTCCACATCTGGCATGCCTCCTATCTTGGACAGTCTTTGCTATGATCAAGCTTGATGATTCTGGCACTTGTGGGGTGGGAGAAGAGTGCAAGGCTTGATAGAGAAGTGCAGATCTGCAGTGCAGCACAGCAGAGAGCTCTAACATTCAGCATTCCTGTGACACTGGGAGAAAAGGCAGCACAAGCAGAGGTGGAGATGGTGGTCTCAGATTTCTTGCTGGGGCTGCTTCTTTGCTCAGCTTTGGAGGATTTGCATTCTAACAGCCACAGCCAGGGCACAGGGGGCGCAGGAAGGAAAGCTTGTCATTGAAATTGATTGCATTGTAATTTGGAAGGTGCTCGTGTTCTCGTGCAAGGTATTGAATTCCACTTCCATCACTATGTTCACACAGCAGCCAGACACCTCTCTGGACCTTGTGGGAAGACATGATGTCATTGTCATGTCCTGCAGCCAGGTTGGTTGCTTGTCTTATCACTCTGCTCTTGCCTTGATAATGAATGTGTTCATAGAGAGTGATCTGGGGATTGTGCAGATCCTCCGTGATCAGCTGCAGAGAGCTGATCTTGTCATTCATACTTTCTCCAACAAACTTGTGTTCTCCCTCCTCCAATATCAGGAATTTGCCATTGTAGTTCTGATGCTCATAAGCCACCCAAGGCTGGCCAATGACTTTCACTGATGAGGCAACATCATTCCAATCCACATCTTTTAGATCAGAAATATCAGAGGTGAATTCCCTGGACAGACCCTGGAAGTTGGCATGCTCATAAATGATGATTTT
Source organism: Erithacus rubecula (assembly GCF_903797595.1). Taxonomy (NCBI): domain Eukaryota; kingdom Metazoa; phylum Chordata; class Aves; order Passeriformes; family Muscicapidae; genus Erithacus; species Erithacus rubecula. Next base: position 26,513,714 of record NC_136658.1, read on the forward strand.
TCCCATCTCAGTAGGACTTCTGGAGTGCAGATACCTTGCTATAGGAGCTGGATGACAGCCTGCACAAAAGGAAGACAGAAAACAAGCAATGTTTGTAAGAAGCCTTTAGACTCCACACACAAAATGATGGGAAGTGTGGTGGAGAAAAGGAAAAGAAGAACTTTTTAAGCAGAGAATAAACACAGCAGGAGCTGGAAAGGAGTGAGGACATAACATAGAAATTTCAGTTTTGAGGGAAAACATAAAACGTGCTATGTGCCCACAAGTACCCAGTTCAAATTAGGTGTATATGTTAGTTCAGGTGCATGCCCAAGCTTAAGATGTAAAATACTCTCACATTCCACCCCTCACAATGGTGTGTCACTGGCCCCCTCCACCCTCTCCCTTTCTGGGTTGGTTTGCCCTGCAGCAGCATCTCCTCATGCTCTGAAAGATGGCTTCAGTCTGTGCCCATGCAGACAGCAGAGTCTCCCTGAGTCTGTGCTGCAGCTCCCAGCCCAGCACTAAAGCCTCCTTCCCTTGCCTGCATTTCACAGCAGCTGCCCAGAAACCCTTCCAGCTCTCCTGTGCAGAGTGTGCCTCTTACCTTGATGGCAGCTGCAGGGCTGGGGAGAGCTGAGGGAATTCCTCCAGTGCAGGGCTGGGGTTTGTGAAGGGAGTCTCACCTGCCTGCATTTATACTTGCTCAGAAGTGAAAGTGCAAATGACCCAGTTCCAAGGAACTGGGAATGGTTGATATCTTACTTGAGGATCAAAATCGATAAATATTCTGTCTTAGTTTCTATGTCCCACAGCCAGACATCTCATCACTCTGTTGCAAATTTCCACTGAAGTGTGAGTGACCTGATAACCTTAGAAATTGGCTTCATGTTTGTCCTTCTTCAGGTGTCTGAACTTGCAATTCCCAGGAACTGAAACACATTATCTGGAACGATCCCAGCTCCTTGGGGGTAGCAGGGAAATTTGTTTCCCGTGAGAGGCTGCAGCTCTTTTCTCTGATCGTTTCACAATACTCAGAAAGAGTTTCTTTCACAGAAAAATTTTCTTTCCCTGATAGACAATTCTTCAGGAATTCTGAAAGAAGGTGTGGATGAGGAATGAAATTGAGGGTAGCACCTATGTTGTGTCCTGGATGTGGTTTTTACTCTAAATGAGTCAGGAATCCAGAAGACATTGTAAGCAGGATGTATGTGTGTTGTGGGGGGGAGGTGCATGTGTGTTTATCCTGAGAAGCTCTGAAGAAAGAGGGAGGGGAGTGTTATTTTTGCCATAGACCAACTAGTAAATCTGCCATCAACACGCACATCTGTAATGTGAGACAGTCAGATGAAGCCCTGCTTTGGCTGGGTCAGCTTCAAATACGTGATTATAAAGAAGATGTTCAGCTCCTGTCATTGCAGTGCAGGCAGGTGTGCATTTGGCATCAAGTATGTGCTTCCTGAAGGGAAGGTGTTCCAGAAGAGTGTGGTATACAACCAGTTCCTACCCTAGACTCCTCCTCTCATAAACCCTGGGAATACTTAATACTATCCATCTAAGGAGGTCCTTCACAGCAACTGGCACACTCTACATTTGCCTCTGATCTATTGCATGTCAACTTTCCCATGTAGCCAGCTGCCTTTGCTGTTTCTGCAGAATCTCTAATTTGAAAATCTGATTGTGAAGATTTAAAAAAAAAAAAAAAAAAATAAAGAAGAAGACGAAGAAGAAAAAAAAAGTCTGTGGATTTTGTTTTAGCTTTTCTGGTTTTAATTGCAGATGGTGCTCCCTCTCCAAGGAAAAATTGCTGCAAAGAGTAATCCATGAAGCTTTCACCCTGGCCAGCAGTGTTCCACAAATTGTTTTGCCTTGTGTGCAACCCTTCGCCCTGAGTTCACCTAACTGAAGAAATTTCCCAATTTAGCAAATCTCTTTAGTGTCCAGCTGTTCAGTGTGCAGTCAGATGTAAGTCTTTTACAAAGTGCTAGGCTTTCATGCTCATCATTCCTCAAAAACTTTGCTTTCCAAACCTGTTGTTTTCACTCAGGTTTGTTAGCAAACCATTCCAAAGGCAGGCTTGTGCATTCCAAAGCTGGGATCCTTATGCTGTTATGTCAACCCACCCCACAGTGCTTTACAATATTTTTGGATCAGAAAATGGCAGTAAGGATCAAATGCACCAGACTCCCATTCCTCCAGATGGTCCAGAGCTCAGATGTTCACACAAGAGGAGACCTACAGGCTTTGGTCCTGATTGTAGAGGGGCTTTATGGCCCCTACACCTCTTCCTTTACAAAGAGCCCCTATATCTCATCAGCCTAGTGAAAATACCTGTAAAAGCAACTTTTATAGACAGCTTCCATAAAATAATCCTTTAATAGAAAAATATTAATATTGTCTAATCTATTTCTCTCAATGTCTTTATGTACTATATAAAAGTACAGGCATGTACTATGCCCATTCATAAAGTAAAACATTTAACATGATAATAATATTTTTGATATTAAGAAATTAGGGTACACCAAGGATTTATCACACATGGAGTGTAGCATGAAGGTTTACATAATGGTATTTCTTTAAGTTGCAAGGTGCCACAAAAATCAAGAGTTTCTGTTTCTGTATGGTTAGACTTCTACTGAGAGAAATGTGAGCTCATCTGGAGTGTGTTCTGACGGCACTACAGGGGTGCCCTTCATAACCCTGAATAGAGGGAAAGTATTTCAAAGATAAAAAGAGATGAGGGTTTATTTTGAACCTCTACCTTTTATATTTGTCACATCCCCTGAGGAACTATTTGTGGATTAAAGAAGTGGTTAGTAAAAATTAATTTATTGTTTCTGCATGTTTTCAGGAGGGGATGCAGGGAAGTAATTGCTCTGAAGTATCTGAGCTCTGCTAAGATAAGATGAAAGGTTTTATTATGGTTTTCTATGACCTTTATAATTCTCATCTCACTTTGTCCATGCAGGTTTAGGATGAAGGAAGATATCCCCAGCTGTGGCATCCAGAAATTATCTGTACAGTACAGCTAAGATCAATCAAGGTCAGGATGGAAATTCTTTATTGTCTTAATATACGAGCAGTTTGCTTTGGGGAAATTTTGTATCATTAGGCAGACAATGTAATAAGACAAACTCAAAGGCAACAAAAAATTATAATCTTTGTGATATGTAGTTCAGTTTAAATCTTGCCATGGTGAATGACAAAACCATAATGAAAGTGAAGTTGTGCAAATTTCCCCATGTGCCTATCACCTCTTTGTAGATCTCAAGGATAGAATGGGAACTGACTTACAGTTAAAAGAAACCTTGAAGCAGCAAGGATTGGATGAGGTTGTGAAAGCAGTTGCAAAGAAAACATATCATGAGGTCATCCTTGAGTTTTGACAATGTTGTTTAGTGATGAATGAAAACTTACTATTACTGCATTATTGAGCCATTTAGCATATTTCTAAGTGTTTCAGAAAAAAACAAAACAATGAAATCTGTTTCTACTTGCTTCAGATTACCTGGTTCATCCCAGCTTCAGGTACCCTCCTGCTCAACTGTATTACACCAAAGATTTTTCAGGCTATATAGTACATAAAGAGAGCTGTGTTTTGGCCATCTATGGCTCTACTTTAGCTGGGAAACCTGCTCTGTAGGGCCTGGGCATATGAAACCACTGCATTTCCTATAGGCATGCTAGCAGGACTGAATGTTTTTCAAGCTCTGTCCTCCACCTTCCATGTTTTCAGAAAATGCAAATAATTTGCTTTGGAGGGAACATAGTTTTATGGGAATTTGATTTAATTTAATAAGGATGTGCTTTGCATTTCTTCCCTATTTTTGCTGTAGTTTGACCTTGACAGCAACACCTGATTGTAAATAAAGAGAACAATTTATGTGCTGGTACATGTGGCATCACACCTCAGAGAATGAGATTAGAAATGTTCCCAAAAAAAACTGTGGGGAAGAGAAGGGTTTTCCAGGGGAAATCAGTGCACAAGTGTGTGTATTTCTCCCTGCCAAGAAGGATTCAGTTACCAGGAAAAAAGCCAATCAAAGCCTATGCTCATCCTCCACCCATTCCTAAGTCACTGGATCAGTTCTGCTGAGATGTTCATACCAGAGACCAACATTTCTGAGAACCCATTGCCACAGGTGGCAACAGGCAGGGCACCCTGCTGTGGAGGGTGTGAATAGCATCACATATAACAGATGCAATGCAATATATATGATTTCTGAAATACAAAATAGATGATTTATATATGATATATTGTATATTCTATAATGCATAGTATTTAATATAAAATAAGAAACTTACAATGTATATATCATATAATATCTAACAAACATGCCCCTCTGCGATCTCTCTTCTTCAAGACTGGGATATCTGGGAAACCTGAGTTCTTTTATGGTAGGCAGAAGAATTTGGTGGGAATGTTGCTTCTCTCAAAAACAGCTCCTGTCTCAAGATCCCTCTAGTTAATCAGTATTTGTCCAAACATGATGTGGAAGAGTGTAGTTTAATTCCAGATTCACATTGTCCCTTGTCAGTGATAGGATCCCTAGTGTTGTCAAATTTGATCTTGTTTCCAAAAATGTACTGAGGGTTCAGTTATCATGTATCAGTTCACTTGTTGAGCTGGGAACCAGTATTTTCTGAGGAGCCAGCTTCAGAATAAAAACTATTTCAAAGAACTGTGCTCAGAAGAGGCTTTCTGAAAATACAATTTGTTCAGCAAATGAGTCAAAACAAAGTCGCACAAATATTCAAAATGAGGTTTTTATCTTAAGAAGAAGGAAATAATCTAAATACTGAAACAAAATTTTAAATTATAGGGAACAATAACAGGCGACCAGGCAATCCATTGCTGTGTTCTGACCATGCTTCAGTCATTAAATGGTGTGTGAAGGCTTCATTACACCTGCAGGTGGAACCTTGGCATTCAAACCAGCTCAGTGACAGGGAGCACTGCTTTGGATACATCTTGTCTCTTAGCATCCTGCACATTTATTACAGAATAGAGGTAGCAGGTATGCCTGCTTGTCATCTGGTTTCCAGGCAGACAAGATCTGACCTTGAGCCTAATTTGTGCATTTGGCAGAGCCCTAAACCAGCCCAGTCTTGTTCTGTGGTTGGTTCTGCCTGCCAAACACTAATTCTTCTCACCACCTTTCTGGGGACAGGTTATCTGCAGGGTGCTTAACACGCTTTACAGGACAGACACGTTCAAGACTTATCTTGCTAAGGCAGCATGAGGCACTGCCATGACTCACCCAGGGGAGCCCTGCAGCCCAGCCAGCCCACACAATTTGGGGATCTGGCCTCAGCAGTGCCAGTGGGTTGGCAGTGCAGCACAGCATAGAAAACTCTGGATCCCAAATGGGTGTAAGGTGCCAGTGTGAGGCTGCACCTGAGTTAATGAGTCCTGCTGTAAATCACTGCCCTGAGCACACTGACTGCACACACAGCTCCAGGAGCCAGGCTCACACCTCTCTAGGGCACTGCTGTGCCCTGCACACAGCAGCTCCTGCTGGCCCCTTGCCAGATGAATGCAGGAGAGCACACAGAGATTGGGTGCACATTTTTGGGTGGGCAGGGCAACAGGGCGACTGACTGTGGGTTGTTGGTCTGAGGCAATAGAGTGCACCTAAAGCTTGTGACAGGCCTATTAACCCCATTTGGGTGTAGACTCAAGTCACACAGGGTTTTGTCTGTACAGTGCTGTCACTTTCCTACAATTGGATTTTTTGAATACTAGTCCTAATAAGTCTTATTTTTCATTAGTGTTAGTGTAAAAATCTTTTAAAATTCTGCATTCTGCTGTGTAAGAGAGAGAACCTTTATCCTAGAAGAAGGTTTTGAGAGAATACATCTGGAAAAAAAAAATCTTTCTGAATTTCATGAATAAAGTATCTTTCTCCTGGGGTCTTATTACTGATAATTCTGAGTTGAGAAACTCCCTAATGACCCTAACAACTAAGGATAATGACAAGTTTGTAAAGTAAAAAGTGACACACTTCCACCAGGCTACTCCATTCCCATCTGGATCTTCATGCTTGTTACTCCATAGATCAGCGGGATCTCCCCTGCTGCTAAAATACTGAAATACAGACACTTTAGTTATTCAGTCTTCAACATAAGAAGGACAGGTCACCCGTGGGCTGAAACAACAGAGCACTGACACTTTTTCCTGCAAATTCTCTCCCTCTCTTGGAATACAGGATCATTACCTTTTTTGGGGCTGCTCTTTTCCAGCTTCATAGATACTCTTTTTTTTTTTGCTTGTTCACAAGGACACTTCTCATACTCCTAAGATGGAGACTTGCAGTCCCCATATATATATGCCTGAGACACAAATGCTGCAGGAGGTGAGGGGGTGCTTGTTTAACAAATTTGCCTGTAACCCCCCCCCCCCCCGCCCTTAACAGAGCTGCCATCCAAAAGGGTCTTGAAGGCAGGGGGAAGGGGCTGACAGGACCCTTATGAAATTGGAAGCAGGCAAAGTCCTGTATCTGGGAAGGAAGAACCCCTTGCAATGACACATACTGGGGACTGACAGTCTGGGGAGTTGCTCTGCTGGAAAAGATCTTGTGGCTTTTGTAGGCACCAAGCTGAACATGAACCAAGTCTGCCCTGGCAGCAAAAACGACCAACAGTATCCTGGGCTGTACTAACAGGAATCTAAGTCAGCAGATTAAAGGGCTCATTGCTTCTTTGGCAACATTTAAAACACTGCATCCAGTTTTGGGTGATGTAGCATAAAAAGATGTTGGTAAAGTGAGAGAGTTCAATGCAGGGCCATGGAGAAGGTCAGGGGACTGCAGCACTGGCCCTGGGAGGAGAAGCAGGGGAATAGGTCTTGTTCAGCTAGGAGAAAATATTTTGGTGGGACCTAATAGCATCTTTACAATACTTATAAGCAAGTTACTGAGAAGATGAAGCTAAACTTTTCAGAGTGCATATTGTGGGAGGATGAAAATATGAGAGACATAAACCAAAGACAGTTGTCGACTGATATAGTGAGAAAAATTTTCATGATGATGTCAGTAAATTGTAAATCACACCAACTAGAGAAGTTGAGTAGTCTCCATACTCCAGGGTATTCAAAACCTGACTGGATAAATCTCCAGCAAACTTAAGTCACCTCACAGTTGTCCCTGTGTTAAGCAGCTGACTGGATCCAATGGCAACCAAAGGTCACTTCCAACTTCAATTATCCACCAAACCAAAAATCCTCCTGGCTCCCTGGATCATTCAAGCTCATCACATAAGGACCAAGTCAGGCAAATCCCAGTATTTTCTGAGCCATTTTGCTCCTGAGGAATCTTGCTATAAAGAAAGATGAACAATGTCCATCTCTTCTATTCAGCCCTGTCAGAGCAATGCTGTCCTGATGGGGATTTCTGTGCACTGGCATTGACTCAGTGGGTCTAATGGGCTCCTTTGCACTGTCCTTGCACTCAGCAATTGATGTGTCCCTGCAATTTGTCTCTCCTCAGTTTAGTGGTTGAGGCTTTCTTGGTGAATTTGGGTTTTTGGAGGGAAATTTTTCAGGATGTGGTTTCTCTGCTTTCAAGAGAGTAGAAGTAGAATCACATCCAACCAAAAGAGCAAGAAAGAGAGAACTGAGAGAGCATCTGCAGATCTGCAGGATTTCAACACACAAGGTGGTCTTCTGAGAAAGCTTGTGATAGTTCCTACAAACAGCTCATAAGGATTGAAAGTGAAAGGAAAGAAAACAAATGTTACACCAGGGTGGTTTTCTTGGTTTTGGGTCGGTTTATATTCATTTATTTATTTGTTTGTTGTTGTTGGGTTTTTTTTTTTTGTTTGTTTTTTTTTTTTTTTTTTTTTTTTTTTTTTTTTTTTTTTTTTTTTGTGGAAAAGCCCCAGTTCCAAGGTTCTGGCTAAGTCACTTTTCGAGTGCAGTTCAGCCTCAGGATCTCCTCCTGCTCAGCTGCTGAACCCAGGCTGCAGAAGTATTATCTCAAGCATTTACATCAAACTGAATTGAGAAAATATTTGGAGTCATATTTAGCACAATATTATGGAAAGAAACACCATGTCTAATCAGATTCAAGTGTTTAGTTGCAAAACTGAGAGTATAATGCAACCTTTAAAATATTCAGTATTTAGTACAAAATACATGTATGGAAAGAGCTATGGAGGTCTTTTGCCTTGATTCTGCTTCAAAATTCTCACTTTGAACATGGTTTTACACCAGTACCTCTCTATTTACACTCCCTTTATGCATCCCAAATTGTAACCTTCTTTCTGGTTTTGAGATAACAATATTGGTGCTTTTGATAATCATCTACATGGGGCATCCACACCTTCAGAGAGCTGAACATGAGCCAGCTGTGTCCAGGTGGCTGAGAAGGCCAATGGCACCTGGCCTGGATCAGCAATGGTGTGGCCAGCAGGATCAGGGCAGGGATCATCCCCTTGTACTCAGCATTGCTTAGGGCACACCTGGAATCCTGTGCTCATTTTGGGTCCCTCACTGCAAGAAAAACACTGAGGTGCTAGAGCATGTCCAGAGAAAGGCAACAGAGCTGGAGAAGAGTCTGGAGGAGAGGTGTGATGAGGAAGAGCTGGGGGAGCTGGGTGTGTTTATCCTGAAGAAGGCTCAGGGCAGATATGTTTTCTCTTAATAGTACCTGAAAGGAATTGTGGCAAGGTAGGGGTTTGGCTCTTCTCTAGGCAATTGCTGGTGGGACAAGGGGCAATGGCCTTCAGTTGTGCATGAAGAGGGTTAGACTGGATCTTAGGAAACATTTCTTCCCAGCAAGAGTGGTTAAACATTGGAATGGGCTGCCCAGGGAAATGGTAGGCTCACCATCTCTGAAGATATCCAAAAACACAAGTAGAAATGGCCCTTTGCAATATGGTTTAATGGGCATGGTGGTATTCGGTTGAAGACTAGATTTCATGATCAGGGTGGATTTTTCCAACATTAATGATACTGTATGAGGAAGAGGGAATAGAAAAATAAAATTGTTATGCAAATGTCACCACTGTCACCTGGAAATCTTCTATCAAAACTCTTGGAAAGGCTAAGGTTGTGTATTCAATATTCTTCTCAGAAAAGCAAAAGTGGAAACTGCAACAGGCAGAAACATTCTACAGCACATGTGTCACAAAATACTTGGATGCATTTTTTACTACTGTGAGTCCATTTTCTTCTGGAGAAGGACAAACAAGAATTGAACTTCCTGTTTCATCAAGTCACTTGCATTTCAACGCACTTTTGAACGATAGGAAGGTGATGTCTGATGGTAAGAACATTTAATTTAGGACGGGATAGTTAATGAGTTTTGATCCCCAAGCATGGTACCATTTCCCAGTTCAGAAGAATAGGGTGTTTCACAAGATTTCTGAGCAAACTATAAATGGAGACAAGTGAGACTCCCTTCACAAACCCCAGCCCTGCACTGGAGGAATTCCCTCAGCTCTCCCCAGCCCTGCAGCTGCCATCAAGGTAAGAGGCACACTCTGCACAGGAGAGCTGAAAGGGTTTCTGGGCAGCTGCTGTGAAATGCAGGCAAGGGAAGGAGGCTTTAGTGCTGGGCTGGGAGCTGCAGCACAGACTCAGGGAGACTCTGCTGTCTGCATGGGCACAGACTGAAGCCATCTTTCAGGGCATGAGGAGATGCTGCTGCAGGGCAAACCAACCCAGAAAGGGAGAGGGTGGAGGGGGCCAGTGACACACAATTGTGAGGGGTGATAGTGAGAGTATTTTACAGCTCAAGCTTGGACATATATCTAACCTTACACATGCAACTAATTAGAAGTGGGCAGTTGTGGGCACATGTCTCATTTTACTTTTTCCCTCCAAATACAAACTACTATGTAAAGCCTGCACTCTTTTCCAGCTGTGGTTACATTTATTAATTGTCCAAAATGTTTTGCATTTTCTTTATTTCCCCATGCTCTCCATAATTTTGTGTAAAGCCTTCTAAAAAGCTTTTCTTATTTTCAGTCTTCCTTTTGTTCAGGCTGTCATCCAGCTCCTACAGCAAGAACTCTCATCCTCAGAAGTCTTACTGAGATGGGAAAAATCATCATTTATGAGCATTCCAACTTCAGGGGTGTGTCCAGAGAAATCACTTCTGACATTTCCAATTTGGAACATTTGGATTTTAATGATATTATCTCCTCAGTGAAAGTCATTGGCCAGCCTTGGGTGGCTTATGAGCACATAAATTATTCAGGCAGGTTATTGGTACTTGAGGAGAGGGAACATGACTACATTGGTAGAAAGATGAATGATACAATCAGCTCTCTGCAGCTGATCACTGAAGATCTGCACAATCCCCAGATCACTATCTATGAACATGCCAACTATCAAGAGAAGAGCAGAGTGATAAGACAAGCAGCCAACTTGGCTGCAGGATTTGACAATGACATCATGTCTTCCCACAAGGTCCAGAGAGGTGCCTGGCTGCTGTGTGAACACAGTGATGGAAGTGGAATTCAATACATTGCACGAGAAAAAGATAACCTTCCACATTACTCAGCAATCTACCTCAATGACAAGCTTTCCTTCCTGCGTCCCCTTTGCCCTGGCTGTACTTATTAGAATGCAAATCCTCCAAAGCCGAGGAAGATGCAGCACCAGCAGGAAATTTGAGATCTAGATTTCTCCTTCTGCTTGGGCATCCTTTTTCCCCTGGGAGCTCTCTCTGTGCTGCACTACAGATCTGTACTTCTCTATCCTGGATTGCACTCTTCTCCTGCCCCATAAATATTAGAAGCTTGATCATATGAAAAAGTGTCTAAGATAAGAAACGTACCAAGGATGTGTAACCTAATGCACCCTGAGCTGGAATTCCAGAGTCCTGGGCTATGGAAAGCTGAAGCATTGCATGTCGCCTCTGTTGTTAAGTGAAAGACTGTATGGCCAGCATTGCCTTCCTTTTAATTTGCTTTACAAAGTCCTTATGATATCTTCCATTGTCTGTAAAGCACTTTACATTGGTGCCATTAAAGAATCTTTTGCAATCAGCAGTGAGTCTGTTTTGTGCATCTTTAGAAAATAAAACTATCGCACTTTAATGGTGAGATGTCTGTGGGTACCCAGAAACTGGTCCATACAGACACTTGCACATTATTCCTGGATGTCTCCTGTACAACTGTGTCCCCTTCCGGTTTCACTGGTAGGTAACAGTGGGCTCAGGCTTGACTGAACTAGTGTTAAAATCTTGATGAGCATGTTGATAATTGTTGTGATCCTGGCCAAACCATCCCTATAAGACTGTTCCTAAATATCAGATGTTTGACTGCACCTCCCACAGTCAATCAGAGTGATGGATCATGCTGGTGACACAGTCCTCCACTGCCCAAATCACATAACCAAACAGAGAGCTCGCATAACTTTGAATTGATGGATTGGTTGATCCCAGGGGAAACAACTGCTTTGTGTTTTTAAACCTGTAGTATCTTGATGAGGCAGGAGGGATGTCAAGGCATTCCAGGATGCGTTTTGCCATGTGCCAGTTCACCTGGAAGTGCAGAGTCTCAGCCCTCCCCCATCCCTGCCTGCTAAGATACTTTGTGTCTTTTTCCTAATTACTTAATATCAGACAAAGTATTAGCATGGATCAGTAAGGATAAAAAGGGGGCTCTTTCAGGTATCAGGTTTATTCCATGGCGGTGGTGTGGCAGAAAGAGGGAGATTCTCTCCGGGAAAGGGGTATTCAGGAGAGGGGAGTGGGAGTGGCCTTGGCTGGCAGCCAATGGGGTGAGGACATGGGGGGTCTAGGTTCAGAATACTGGAACTCTAGGTGGGCTACAAGGTCACAAGGGGACGGTCACAGGACAGGAAGGAGGACAGGGAACTGGGGACCAGCCGGAAGAGATGGACAGAGGTATGCTGATTAATTCCATTTACCTCATTTATCAAATTACAACATCTCCCCATTTTTTGTTTTTTAAGTAGGGGGATGATATTAAACTAATTCTAAACCGAATTATTTTTTGCCCACCATTTGCAATAAGCGGGAGGGTTAGATTGTTTTATATTTGTCATCTCTATACGATTGTCTACTGAGGTAGAAGGAATGATACCATTAATGGCCTTAAAAATTAAATGATGTAAGATTCCAAATGCCATTATTACAAGGAAAAGAATAATAATGAACAACATAATGGTTTTGACTATAGAAGTCTACCACCCAGAAAACCCCCAGCCCTTGAACAGTTCATTAAACCAATCTTCTGATTCCTGCTTCACTTGTCCAATCAGGTGGTTCATATCTCGAAGGGCAGCATGGACATTAGGAGCTTTTGAAGTCAGGTTCATGCAGCAGAGTCCTTCAAATTCCTGGCATTCATGTCCATGTAGCAATAGGAGGAAATCTATAGCAGCACGATTTTGGAGTGTTGCCTGCCTGGTTACTTCTTCATCTTCTAGGAGGGAACTGATGGCAGTTGAGGTTAAATTTGCCTGTTTAACAACCCAACACTCCAGGTGACCTAATTCACCCAGAGCTTTAGCTGCTGCAACCCATGGAAGGAATACAGACACAGCTATTCTTTTTGATTTAGCCCAATGGAAAATTTCTGCATCACAATTTGGGTCCAGATTTTCAGCACTTCTCTTTTGTATTTTATTATCTGATTTACTTTTGTGTGTCCCATCACTAATTAAGGTTTTGTTGGGTGCTAACAAGGACAACCGCCCTATAGTACATGGTCCCCCTAGGAGATTAGAAGGAATCCCAGCCTATGCCTGGTCCCCACAAATTAAAAACAATCCCTTAGGTAGAATTTTGGGACTTGAGTGAACTGGATCTTTAGCTGGAATATGGCTTAAACTAGTACACCACTTGGTGGCCACAAATTCCTTACGAAATTGTCGGATGAGATGAAAGCTTTTAGTGTCAGTGAGTGCTGGATAATTGCTAAAATGAATGCAGTATGTTGCTGGGTAGGAACCAAGCAGGTCTAACTCTTGGGATTCCTGGGCTGCTTTGGGCAATTTTGGCAGCAGCTCCTTTAAAGGATTACCTTTGATCTGTGCTAACTGCTTAGGTGATATAGTGAATAATTCAAGTGTTTTATTAGGCATGTGTATGTCAAAGCTGCCTGAATACTCACTAACTTTTAATGGGACTCCTACCAGGCAGGTGGACATAGGGTCTGTTGCTGCTGCAGTGGACAGGCATATGTTTTCCTGTTTGAGTGTCTGTGCCAGGGTTACCCAGATGTTTTGACGTGGCTGAGGGACGATCCACGCTGCTGCCAAACTGTTCAGTGTTAACAAGAAGACAACTTGGATGGGGTTCTTCACAGGGTTAACTGGAGGGTAGCTTTTTTCTAAAAGGAAAAACAAACATTTTAAAACATGTTATAAGTCTCTTTCTGTTGGAGGGTATTCCTTTATGAAGTTTTTGTTTCCTTTTCCTCTGCGGCGTCTTCTTTTCGAAGCAATGGTTACTTGCTTCTCATCCCCTTCTGCTGCAGCTGGTTTAACTAATTTCTGGGGAATCCATCGAGGGCCAGAGGGAGTCAATACGCACGCATAACCCCTTCCCCAGGTTACTAGCTCATAGGGACCCTTGGTTTCCCATGTTTCTGGATCCCTAATCAACACTGGTGGATGCTGAGACAATTTAAACTGTTTACTGCTGTTAAAATGATGGACCACAGGAGGACTCATATTTTCAAATTAACAATTCAAGAAATTGATTGTGAACAGAGCTTTACAGAGTTTTGCTGGGGAGACATCCACACAGTTGAACTGCTTTGCCTAGCTAGAACTTGTTTGAGTGTCTGGTGTGTGCGCTCAATCACAGCTTGGCCTGTAGGGGAGTGTGGGATGCCTGTCTTATGATTTACTCCCCACTGCTGGGTGAATTCCAGGAACTCCTTGGATGTGTATGCCAGGCCATTATCTGTTTTTATTTCTCTAGGGATCCCCAAAACTGAGAAGGCTTGTACTAGGTGTTGTTTTGCATGTACTGCCTTTTCCCCTGCGTGAGCGGAGGCATAAACTGCACCTGAATATGTGTCAATACTCACATGAACATATTTGAGGAGACCAAAACTGGGAATGTGTGCAATGTCTGTTTGCCAAACTTCACAGCTGCCAAGGCCCCAGGGATTTACCCCCATACCCAGTGATGGCATGGCCTGGAGCTGGCAGCTGGGACGGGTGGCCACAATGGCTCTAGCCTGACTCCGTGTTAGCTGGAATTGACAGACCAAACCTGATACATTCTGGTGGTATTGCTGGTGGCTCAGCTTTGCCTGTTGGAAGATGTCAGGAAGGTGTGCCTTTTCAACTGGAGCTGCAAGAGTGTCTGCCATACGGTTCCTTTCTGTGATCTCACCTGGCAAATCTGTGTGTGACCTCACATGCATCACATAGAAGGGATGTTCTCTGTGTGAAACCAAATAGATTAGTTTTGACAGCAGCCTAAAGAGCTGCTCATTATTGATGTCTTTGAGCACTGCCTGCTATGCTCTAGATACTACCCCAGCAACATAAGCTGAATCTGTTACCAGGTTAAGAGGCTCTGAGAACTTCTCAAAGGCTCTCACAGCTGCAGCCAGTTCTGTAATTTGGGGTGACCCCTCCACAAACTCAACATCAGCTTCCCAATGCTGAGTCTGGGGATTTCTCCAAGTCATCACCGACTTATGAGAGGCCCCCAATGCATCTGTGAACACTGTGAGTGCCTCGAGTGGTCTCCTGCTCCTCTTCTCACAAGGGATGAGGTGGAATTCCTCATTAAACAACTTATGAGCTGGGCTGTGAACAGGTATCTGTCCACTGTAGCTATCCAGAGATACCTGGAGGCTGGCATTGCTCTGTAGCAAATGTTCAAACATCTCTTTTGTCAGCCTTTCAGGAGAATTCCTTCCCTTCCCAGAAAGTTTAATTGGCAGGTGTATGCATGTGAAATCACAACCGGACAGTTCACGCAGCCTCATCCTTGCTTTTTGAATCAACTGAGCCATAAGCTCCTGTGGTTGTGTAATAGTTTTGGATCTTTGGTGGGAGAGGAAGACCCATTCTATGATTAAGAGTGAGTTCCTCTGCCCCTCAATCCACTGAAATATTAAACCATGTAAGTGTGGCAGTTTCCCCAAAACAATGAATTTGAAAGGCAGTTCAGGTTGATAGCGGTGAGCTTGCCTCTCAGACAGAGCTTTCTTTACCTTTTCAATTGCAGCTTTTGCCTCAGGTGTCAGTTCCCTGGGGGAAGCCAGCTCTCTCTCCCCTTCCAATAAATTAAAAAGGGGTTGTAAGTCCTCATTAGTGAGGTCTAACCAAGATCTTACCCAGTTCAACAACCCACACAAAGAGTGGAGATCTGCTAGAGTTTTAGGATTACAATTAATTTCTAATTTCTGTGGAAAGTTCTAAAGGTGTATGTGCTGTGTCTCCCACAACAAAATACTCACTCTCCATGTGGTAAACCGTCATACCAATTAGAGGGCTCGAAACGTCCACAATAATAATCGTCCACTCATCAGATCTGAAATTAAAACCTTTGGTAGTCTGGAGCCTAACATGGCCACAAGACTGCCTGACTTGGTTAAGAGAACATTTAACATTTACACTATCTGTTATACCCACATTGTCCATCCCCTCCTCCCCCTTTGTTTTTAAGAGAGAGGCTTTTGCTAGAGTATAGCCTGCAGAATTTATATCCTGGCGCTTTATGGTGTTTATGGCAGACCCGCACCTCAATTCTAGTTTTTTTGTTTGTTGAATTTCTTCTGTTTCCTGTTCTGAGGACAGTCTCTAGCAAAATGTCCTTGCTGCTGACACTGGAAACTGGTGATCTTCTTCAGCTGCTCCAATGACATCTGCGGCTTTTTCATCTGTGGTGGTTCAGTTGCTGAAGGCTCAGGTGGTGCTGGACTCAGGGTCCTCTCTGGAGTACTGAACATCTCCGCTCTGTGGGTGCAGGCTTCTATCATCTGTGCTAGAGTCGGTTCTGGGAATAGTGGCAGACTCAGGATAACTCTCCGACAAGCTTGATTGGCGTTTTTCTCTGCTAATTCTTTAATCAATTCTGCCTGCATGGCTGGATTATGCACCTGTCATTCCACCTGTGTCTTTAATCGATCTATAAAGCTTAAAAATTTCTCAGAAGAATATTGTTTAATATTAACATAACTACTAGTTACTTCAACCCTTGGCAATTTGATAAAGGCCTTTTCAGCTACATCACAAACTTTATCCAAAATAAATCTAGACAATAACCGAGTTTGCTTTTCAGGGCAGTGTGTTTCCCCCTCCCCCTGCTCCTTCGGGGTGTCCATCCTCCCTCCCGGTGTGAGTAGAAGGATTAGGAGGCGGTGTAGGATTACAAGATTGGAATAATGGGTTAAAATAGTCAGGAAAATATTGAGCAGAAATAGGTGTTGGATGCATGAACGGATTATTTGAAGAAAAAGGCATATTGTTAGAAGGTACTACAGGTTTCTCTGCCTGCACTAGAGAAGGGTGATTTTCTAAATTAGTATGCTCAGAAAGCAAGGCTGAGAGAGATGGATACAGTGGCAAGTTTGTAGCAGGTTGTTCAGAAGTTTCTAAGTCTGGTTATCTCGGGGGATCTTTAGAATTAGTAGTTTCTTGAGGTATTTCTGATTCCTCTTTTAATTCAGGGACAGAAGGTTCCAAATTAGGTAAAGAGGGCTTTAAAGAATTTTTCTGTGTTTGATCTTTGTTTTCTAACTGTGATAATTGTTTGTGAATATTTAAAATATAGGCAAAAATAAAGCAGCAGTGGTATCAACTTTCTGTATTTTAGAAGTTAATAAATCTCCAACACTGTCCCAAAATAAAACCGAATTGATATTTTGCTTTTCAAATTCTATAACTTCTCGAGACAACCAGCTAACAAACTTTCCAATCTGTTTCTTAGAAATTACAACATCCTGTGCATCTAACATTTCTTTAAGCTGAGAAATAATACTCTTTTGTTGTGCAAATAAATTCCCCCCCATTCTGATGTTATAAAAACAAAATGCACAAGTCCCTTACTTTCGCACAAAAGTTACACAATAGCAGCACAATAGCAGTTAGTTGCCAACCCAGGTGATGTTTCTGTGTGGGGGTGCTGGGCTTTGTTACAACACGTGGCTGCCATTATGGCCATACAGCCCTTCCCGGGGAAATCCTCCTCAGGGAAATCCCAGCACCTGTGCTTACGCCAATACCATAGCACAGGTCAGGCAGAGCTGGCTGACCACATGTAATGCCAGGTGGGTTGCGCAACACCGCCCATGTGCTCCCTACTCTGCACCGCAACTGCTGCCGCTGCTACCACCCCGCGGGGTACACCCCTCCCCACGGGTCTGGGGCTATCCCATCTAGAAAACCCCCCTCCCCTGTACCTTGGGGCTAAATTGGGGTTCACGCCTCCCCGAAGGGATGTTTTACCTTTCTCAGACAAAGTGTGCTTCCGCCGTAACTGTGTGAAAGTTCCAATCCAGAAACGGCCCCTCCAATTCCCCGGAGGAGTTCTCCGTCCCGACCGCCTGTGCTTGGGGCTGGTAAAAGCAGCTCCGCAACCAAAGAGGTAGTTGAACAGCCCAACTGGCCTTTTAAAGTCCTAAGACTGGGACTTTAGGCAAAGTGGGGTCTAAATTCAAGCCCCAGCGTGCGGGCGCCAACTGCTAAGATACTTTGTGTCTTTTTCCTAATTACTTAATATCAGACAAAGTATTAGCATGGATCGGAAAGGATAAAAAGGGGGCTCTTTCAGGTCTCAGGTTTATTCCATGGCGGTGGGGTGGCAGAAAGAGGGAGATTCTCTCCGGGAAAGGGGTATTCAGGAGAGGGGAGTGGGAGTGGCCTTGGCTGGCAGCCAATGGGGTGAGGACACGGGGGGTCCAGATTCAGAATACTGGAACTCTAGGTGGGCTACAAGGTCACAGGGGAAGGTCACAAGACAGGAAGGAGGACAGGGAATTGGGGACCAGCCGGAAGAGATGGACAGAGGTATGCTGATTAATTCCATTTACCTCATTTATCAAATTACAACACCTGCCCATGACAGCTGCATGCCCTGAGCTCTGCATTGTCACAGCTGCCCCAGGGCAGCTCTGCACTGCAGTGTTCTCCTCCCTCTGTGCTCCCCTGCTGTTTGCCCTGATTTCCTTGCACTGCTGGCTGGGCTGGCCACACAGGAGCTGCCCTTGGCCCTTGGGAGCCCCATGGGGTGCCCATGGTGCCAGTGCTGGAGCTTGCCAAGGTCCCTCTCTGTGTCCCCTTCCTCCAGCGTCATCACACGCACCCCTCAGCTCAGAGTCACCTGCAAACCTGCCCAGGGTGGGCTCAACCCCCCGCCAGGGCCACTGGTGAGGACATGGAGCACTGCTGGTGCCAGTGAGGACCCTTGAGAGACACCCTCTGTTGCTGGCTTGTATTGATCCTGACAGGACTGTTCCTCTGTGTGTGGCCAACAATTCCACATCTCAAACACTTCCTGCATTTTTCACATCCGTGTTGGTATTTGTGGGCACATGGAGAACAGGGGTGGTTGGAGACAGCCAGCACAGCTTCAGCAAAGCTTTCACCTCCTGATCTGCAGGATCAGATTGGTTTGGGGATGAAGGACTGGGAGCAGCCCTGCTGAGAAGGAGCTGAGGACAGTGCTGGATGGAAAATGGGACATGAGCCAGCACTGGGAGCTTGCAGCCTGGACAGCCAGGTGTATCTTGGGCTGCCAAAGGGTGCTCAGCACGTCAAGGGGAGGGGGTTCTTCCCCTGTAATCCACCATGGTGACATCCCACCTGGAGTACTGCATTCAGCCCTGCAGATTTTTACTGGGGCTTTTGAAACCTGGAGAGAGGAGATTTAAATCATACATTTGACAGCATGTTTTTGTGGTGAGGGTGAGCAGTCACTGGCACAGGTTGCCCACAGAAGCTGTGGTTGACTCATCCCTCAAGGTGTTCAAGGCCAGGCTGGACTGGGCTTTGAGCAACCAGGTCTAGTGGACTCACAGCAGGTAATTGCAACTAGATGGTGTTTAAGCCCCTCTCCCAGCCAAAATCATCCTGGGGTTTGTGACTGTGCAAATTCAGCAAGACAGTGAACCTTGCTGTGGTTTCAGGTCCCAGTCTCTCAGTTTCATATTCCTCTTTTTACATCTACAGTACCTCTTTTGCAACACTTTTAAATTTTGAATGTCAGCACAATAAGTCTATCTAGCTCCAAGTACCAGCAAAATCCTGTGTCTTCCAGGGGTGACTGAGGAGGAAATTGACCCTATCCTACTGTGTAGGGCTGTGTGGACAGAAGTCTCAGCTGAAGTTTAGCATTTTTACAGCTGAGGCTGATTGGTTTATGGTTGTGGCATTAAAGGGTAGAAGAAGAGTCTTTCTGGCTGCCTCTTAGGCATGTAGGGGATAATGGCTGAATGTTGTGAAGCAACATGGCAAAACATCACATATATGGAAGGAATTTGAGATTATGGAGTGGCTTCATACAATGGGAAAAAAAAATAAAGATGCAAGAATCTGTTTGTTTATGTAATTTCGTAATTTCTGACACTATGACCTGAAGAGTCTTGCAATGCCTCACTTTAAGGTGTAACATATGCACTCAGGTAATCTTTTATCTTTTCTTGGTAGTAGAAAGATTTGTAATGATTAAGAGCCTGTAGAGGAATTGGGAGGGACATCTGATTTTGGGAAATGGTATTTATAAAAGTCCGAGAAATTTTTTGTACACAAGAAAATTATTGTGCACATAACTTCATGATTACACTTTTCATTGAAATTGAACAAAGGATGAAATCAGGCAGAGAATTACAAAGGTTTTAAATCTTCCTTAGAATTACTGACAGAAAGATTTATTGTAGAAGGGACCTTCCTAATCAAAGGCCTTTTTCACAGCAGAGTTTTCTCCAAACATGACCAGATTACACATGGCCATCTTCAGGAGAATTCTGAACAAATGCAAGGGTGGAGATTCCACATGATGTTTGACTCTTCTGCCTGAAAACCACTTAGGGTCATATATTTTTCCTTATTTTCAGTCAGAGTGTCCCTGTGTCCAGATAAGACGGTTTACCATGTGTCCTTTTTCTGTGCACATCCCTTAGCCTTGTCTCTTCCATGGCTGAGGAACATTTTCTCAATGAGGTCAACCTACTTTATATTACACCACTAGAGATCACAGAACCACTAGATTGGCAGAGACCTTTAAGTCTGAGCCTAACCCATGCCCTAACATCTCAACTCAGCTGTGGCACTGAGTGTCACATCCAGCCTTTTTTTTTAACACATCCAGGGATGGTGACTACACCACCTCCCCAGCAAACTATTTCAATGCTTTATCACTCTTTCTGCAAAAATCTTTTTCCTAACACCCAACCAAAATTTCCCTTGGTGCAGCTTAAGATTGCATCTTCTTTTTCTGTCAGTTGCTGACAGAAAAAAAGACCAACCCCCACCTGACTACAACCACCTTTCAGGAAGTTGTAGAGAGGGATAAGGTCACCCTTGAGCCTCCTTTTCTCCAGGCTAAACAACCCCAGCTCCCCCAGCCATTCATCACAGGAATTGTGTTCCAAAGTTGTGTAGTCTCCACACTCAAGGATATCCAAAATCTGACTGGATAAATCTCCAGCAAACTTAAGTCACCTCACAGTTCTCCCTGTGTTAAACAGCTGACTGGATCCAATGGCAACCAAAGGTCACTTCCAACTTCAATTATTCACCAAACCAAAAATCCTCCTGGCTCCCTGGATCATTCAAGCTCATCACATAAGGACCAAGTCAGGCAAATCCCAGTATTTTCTGAGCCATTTTGCTCCTGAGGAATCTTGTTATAAAAAAAGATGAACAATGTCCATCTCTTCTATTCAGCCCTGTCAGAGCAATGCTGTCCTGATGGGGATTTCTGTGCACTGGCATTGACTCAGTGGGTCTAATGGGCTCCTTTGCATTGTCCTGCACTCAGCAATTGATGTGTCCCTGCAATTTGTCTCCCTTCAGTTTAGTGTTTGAGGCCTTCTTGGTGAATTTGGGTTTTTTGGAGGGAAATTTTTCAGGATGTGGTTTCTCTGCTTTCAAGAGAGTAGAAGTAGAATCACATCCAACCAAAAGAGCAAGAAAGAGAGAACTGAGAGAGCATCTGCAGATCTGCAGGATTTCAACACACAAGGTGGTCTTCTGAGAAAGCTTGTGATAGTTCCTACAAACAGCTCATAAGGATTGAAAGTGAAAGGAAAGAACAGTAAAGTTACACCAGAGTGATTCTTCTGTGGAAAAAGGGTTCCAGGGTTTCTTTCTGGCCAAGTCACTTTTTGAGCATTGTGTGTAGGGACAGGTCAGATAAGTAGAGTTCAGCCCTAGGATCTCCTCCTGCTCAGCTGCTGAGCCCAGGCTGCAGGGGCTCTGTCCAGGCTGCTTTTCCCAGAGCCACTGCCCAGGCAGCTGACACAGCCCGTGCTGGGGTTGGCTGTGTGACCCAGGGACAGGCACACGCGTGTGCATGGAAAGGACACGGCCACGGCCCCTGTGGCTGCCACACACCAGGGGCTGCCTCAGCCCCCCACAGCTGACACCACCAGCACTCCCACAGAATGGGATGGCAGAGAGACAGCCCCATCTCCTTCCTCCTCTGCAGACCATCCTCGTGGAAGCCCCTTGTGAAACCTGCACACCCTGACCCTGTGCAGCCACCAGCTCCTCCACAGGTGCTTCCAGCAGGACTGAGAGCCCTCAGCCTGCCCAGTCTCACACCTGGCTCTGGGCTCTCTGACCAGAGAACACTTTGGTGCCTCCTACTCCCTGCCTAGTGCAGCTTGGTGCCTGCAGCCAGCCCCCCACCCCCCATACACTGTTCTCACTGGTGTTCTGGCAGTCTGATGCCTTGAATCCAGCACGAATCTCCTGCCTGTGTGAAATCCCTGTCTGTATCAATGCCCTTCTTGCTGGCTGCTCCAGCTCAAACCTGGCTGGCATATCACAACATTATGATTCCTTTTGGATCAAAAATGTCTTTATTTGATAACGTTCATGAAACAAAGGCTGTCATGCTCCACATATCCTTACAAAGCTTGTCTACCCATACTTCAAAGTGCTGGAAGCCTGTGGAGCAAGATGTGTCTTAACAAGACAGAGACACCTATAGAGCTGGTGACTGCAGGAGGAGAGACACCAAGGCTCAGCAGAAGAATCCCTGGAGGTTCAGCCCTGTGCAGGACCCATGCATCTTCAGTCTGGCCTTGCAGACCCCGTGCCCTGTAGCAGCCTCTCTATCATGTGTCACTGACTCAGTTGTAGAGAAGTGTTAATGCAAGTCCAGCCATGGCTTCCCTGCCAGACCACCACACACTGCTCTGTGCCATGCAGTGCTCAAAGCTTGGGGAAGACCCAACATGACCACCCAGTGATCCGGGTCCCAGAGTTCTCTCTAACTTTTCCCTAGCTTCTGTCTGTGATAGTGGGTGGGCTGCTGCAGGCAGTTTCCTCTGAGGCAACATCATAGTGTCTTTCAACACAAATGCAAGCAGACATTAAAATTCAATCAAAAAACAGAGAATCCATCCTGTTACTTTTGTGCTGAAAATTCATTTTATGAGATGTAGATTTTCACGAGAATTTAAATTTACAACATTAAACATT
Source organism: Erithacus rubecula (assembly GCF_903797595.1). NCBI lineage: Eukaryota > Metazoa > Chordata > Aves > Passeriformes > Muscicapidae > Erithacus > Erithacus rubecula. The sequence goes on from NC_136658.1 coordinate 26,536,287, forward strand.
TTGTGAAAATATAAACCAGAAATATTTTAAATTACTGACAGAGCAACGAGGGTTCAAAGTTGACTCTGGTAAGTGTTCTAGTGATGAATTTGTAATGCTGTCCAGAATGCCTCTGAGTTAATTTCAAAATCAGCAGAGAGGAAACGCAACTCCAGCAGCATGAACCTGTAAAGTAAGTTCCTACTCATAAGTGACCAAAGGCAGTTATTTAAAATTGCAGAAATAGAGATGATTCTACAATTTATTGCCATTTAAATTCAATTCAGTAACTCATTAGATGGCATTTCTGGTGCTTGGAAGTTAGTCATGAAGCCCAAAATAGAACAAGTCAGATCAAAGTGCCTGAAAGACAGTGACCAGGGACAGGATGGGCTGAGTCCTGGGGGCACACATTACAGATTTCCCAGCAGAAGAGTTTATGGGATGCTGTTTTCTGCAAAGCAGTTACAGTAGGAGTCACTGAGAGCATAGTGTGACAATTGGGAGAACCAATAATTTGATGTAGGAAATAATTTGTACCCATCTGGAGAAGAAAATAAGGGAGGATGGGGAGAGACAGTATCATCGTCCATGGACACTGATGGAAAAAACTGACAGAAGTATTATCTGAGGCATTTTTTTCAACCTGAATTGGAAAAGTGTTTGGAGTCATATTTAGCATAATAAGACTACTGCTGGGCATGTTTGTGGAAGAAACACCATGTCTAAGCAAATTTGAGTGCTTAATTTCAAAACTGAAAGTAAAAAGCACTATTTAAAATAAAACAGTATTGAATGCAAAATGAAAGTCTACAAATATCAATGTTTCTTTTTCCATGTTTCTGCTTTAAAATTCTGACTTTGAAGATGATTTTACACCATTCCAGAAAGTCTCTACTTACATCCTGCTTCTGGGTTCTACACTGTGAACTTCTTTCTGCTTTTGAGACAACAGTATTGATGGTTTTGATTATTATCTATGATAGTACTGCGTACATCTATTACTATTCATAAATATGTACATGATTACATATGTCACAGAATCAGAGAATGGTTTGGGCTGCAAGGGACCCTAAAGAACCCTCCAAGGCAAGGGGCATCCACACCAGCTGTGCCCAGGTGGCTGAGAAGGCCAATGGCACCTGGCCTGGATCAGCAATGGTGTGGCCAGCAGGATCAGGGCAGGGATCATCCCCTTGTACTCAGCATTGGTGAGGGCACACCTGGAATCCTGTGCTCATTTTGGGTCCCTCACTGCAAGAAAAACACTGAGGTGCTAGAGCATGTCCAGAGAAAGGCAACAGAGCTGGGAAAGAATCTGGAGGAGAGGTGTGATGAGGAAGAGCTGAGGGAGCTGCGGCTGTTTATCCTGGAGGAAAGAAGGCTCAGGGCAGATATGTTTTCTCTTGATAATTCCTGAAAGGAATTGTGGCAAGGTAGGGGTTTGGCTCTTGCCTCAGGCAAGTGGGGGACATGAGGTAATGGCCTTCAGTTGTGCATGGTGAGGTTCAGGCAGGATCTTAGGAAACATTTCTTCCCAGTAAGAGTGGTTAAACATTGGAATGGGCTGCCCAGGGAAGTCGTGGAGTCACCATCATTGGAAGTGTTGAAAACACAAGTAGAAGTAACAATTGCAATGTGGTTTAATGGGCATGGTGGCATTCAGTCAAAGGTTGGATCTTGGTGGCTTTTTCCAACATTAATGTTACCCTTATCCTAAGGGGAAAAGGGAATTTTGAAAAAGAAAAAGCTACGTAAATGCCCTTTCTGTCACCTGGATATCTCACAACAAAACTCTTAGTAAAACTAATGTTGTGCGTTAGATATGCTTCCCAGAAGAAGAAAAGCGTGAACTGTCACAGGGAGAAACACTTACAGCACATATATGAAAAAATACTTTTATATATTTTTATTACTGTGATTCCATTTTCTTCTGGAGGAGAAGGAAAATCAAGAATTGAACTTCGCCTGCTTCAGGAAGTCACTTATGCCTCACGGGACTTTTGAACAAGAGGAAGAAGATGTCTGTCTCTGGGACCATAGAAAGCAGAATACAATGGGTGAAGAGTTTTGATCCCTGGGGCTAATATTGGACGCTTTCAGTTCCTTTGACTGAACTTTGCAAGAGTTCTGAGCAAGTATAAATGCAGGAAGGTGATCCACCCTTCACAAACCCCAGCCCTGCACGGGAGAAATTCCCTCAGCTCTCCCCAGCCCTGCAGCTGCCATCAAGGTAAGAGGCACACTCTGCACAGGAGAGCTGGAAGGGTTCCTGGGCAGCTGCTGTGAAATGCAGGCAAGGGAAGGAGGCTTTAGTGCTGGGCTGGGAGCTGCAGCACAGACTCAGGGAGGCTCTGCTGTCTGCATGGGCACAGACTGAAGCCATCTTTCAGGGCATGAGGAGATGTTGCTGCAGGGCAAACCAACCCAGAAAGGGAGAGGGTGGAGGGGGCCAGTGACACACTGTTGTAAGGGGTGGACATGAGAGTATTTTACAGCTTAAGCTTGGGCATGCATCTAAATCTACACACACATGTCATGCTCTCACTCTTTTACAGCTACTTTTGTGTTTATTGTTTGTTCAAAATGTTTCATTTTTCCTTTCCCCCTTTTTCCCCCCTGGGTGTCCATCACATTTTTTCAAGGTCCCAAAGGCTTCTTAGAAGCATTGCTTGTTTTCTGTCTTCCTTTTCTGCAGGCTGTCTCCAGTTCCTACAGGAAGACATTAAAACTCCATAAGCCCTATTGAGATGGGAAGAATCATTCTTTATGAGCGTGCCAACTTCCAGGGTTTGTCCAAAGAATTCAACTCTGATATTGCCAATCTAAGAGATGCAGATTGGAATGATCTTGCCTCCTCGGCCAAAGTAATTGGCCAGCCTTGGGTGCTTTATGAGCATTCAAACTATGGAGGCAGATTCCTGGTACTCGAGGAGGGAGACCATAACTTTTTCACTTCAAAGTTGAATAACAAGATCAGTTCTATGCAGATGATCACTGAAGATCTGAGCAATCCCCAGATCACTCTCTATGAGCATGCCAACTATCAAGGGAAAAGCAGGGTTGTACAAGAAGCAACCAACTTGGCTGCGGGACACGACAATGACATCATGTCTTCCCACAAAGTCCAGAGAGGTGTCTGGCTGCTGTGTGAAAACAGTGATGGAAGTGGAATTCAATACCTTGCTAGAGATCATGAAAACCTTCCAAATTACAAGGCAATCAATTTCAACGACAAGCTTTCCTTCCTGCGTCCCCTGCGCCCTGGCCGCTCTTATTAGAATGCAAATCCTGCAACGCTGAGCAAGATGCAGCACCAGCAAGAAATTTAAGACCTAGATCTCTGCCTCTGCTTGAGTCACATTCTTTGCAATTTGTTTTAAAATGCCCTTGTGATCCCATGGCTTCTGCTATTGTCTCTAATCCATTTTGTGTTGGTGCCATTAAAGAAGCTCTTGCAAGCAACAGTGGGTCTGTTTTATTTACTCTTTAGGGTAGATAAATGTTGCCCTTTCATGATGAGATGACTCTGTGTATTCAGAGAAGTTTCATGCAGTCACTTTGAGGTCTTTTTCATGGATGTGTCCTGAAAGGATTTATCTCTTTTCAGTTTCACTGTTCAGTAACATTGGGTTCAGGCTTAACTCAACCTCAAATAAAGTCTTGGTGAGCATGTTGATTATTGCTGTGATCCTGGCCAAATTCTCACCTGCAGCCTGAATCTAAATATCACATATTTGATTGTATCTCAAGACATTGATCATACTGATGATACAGCCTTTTACTGCCCAAATTACATAATCAAACAGACTGTTTTAATAAATTTGAATTGACTGAATGGTTGATCCCAATGGTAAAACTTGTCTGATTTTTTTAAACAGCTGCCTCACTTTCAATTCAGTCATTTATGCTTCCTTTAATTTCTTCTTGGTTTTCTGTGTCAGAGTATTCCTCCCCCTTATGCTGCTGTGTTTTCTTGGCAGTGCCTTATTTGACCTTTGGATTCAACAGAGCAATACTACGGTAAAACTTAAATGAGATTCCCCATCCTGGTAAATTAAATTTCAAAAACTGCAAAGCATGTTGCTGACAAAAGCAGTAATGAGATACCTTCTTTCAGAGATACGTAGAGGTCATCAGGAAAAAAAAGTGACATGGTCAAATGTGCACAGCTGCAGCAGATTAATCCTGTAAGGAATTCCCCTCATTGAAGCAAACTTGTCTTTGTCATTAGTGTGGTCCCAAAGCCCTATTCCTGTTCACACAGTCCCACAGATTAGCAGAGTGCAGTTCAACTAGATAAACACCATCAGTCTCAGAGCTCAGCACAGACTCATCATGGATCCCCAGGCCCCTGGGGCCTCTGTGCCCCAGAGGCAAGAGCACTCAAACTAGACCTGGTGCTCCCAGTGCAATGTGACCTGCGGGGATGTCGTGGTTTGACACTGGCCAAACCCAGGCACCCACGAAAGCCACTCACTCAGCCTCCCCTGCTACAGCTGGACAGAGCAGGGAAAAATTTAACAAAGGGCTCATCAGCTGAGATAAGGACCAGGAAGAAACACTCCAAGGACAAAACAGGCTCAGCTTAGAAGTACAAAGCGAGTTTATTACTAACAGCACCTGAGTAGGACAATGGGAAGTAAAATAAGCCCTCAAAACCACTTTTTTTTCTCCCCAGCCCCTCCATCCCACTGACAGCACAGAGAGACAAGGGGGTGGGGTTTTGGTCAGTTCCTCACCCAAGGCAGTGTGGGTCTCACTTCCATGGGGTGCAGTCCTCCAAGGACAGGCTGCTCCAGCCTAGAAGCAGAGGCCCCTCTCTCCACTGGATCTCCCACAGGATCACAGCCTTCTCCAGCCATCCACCTGCTCCAGAGTGGGCACCTTCCCCAGGGGCTGTGGGTGGATTTCTGTGTCCCCTGTGATCCCCACAGGCTGTAGGTGGATCACTGCATCCCCTGTGGATCCCACAGGCTGTGGGTGGATCTCTGCATCCGCCATGGATCCCAAGGGCTGAGGGACACAGCTGTGTCACCATGGTCTCACCACAACTGCAGAGGAATCTCGGCTCCAGCACCTGGAGCAGCTCCTGCCCCTCCTTTTCCACTGACCTTGGTGTCTCCATGTCATCTCCCTCACATGCTCTCACCTGATCCTCTTCTCTATCTGGAATTAAAACGGCACCCCCACCTTTGTTTTGGTTTCTTCTCAAATTCATTATCACAGAGGCATTGTCATAATCTCTAATTGGCCCAGGCTTGGCCAGCAGCGTGTCCGTCCTCAGAGCCATTGGGGCTTGGCTCTGCCAGACATGGTGGAAGCTTCCACAGCTTCTCACAGAAGCCCCTCTGTGGCCCCTTCACTCCCAAAAACCAGGCTGTATAAGACCCACACAGGGGAATAAAGCAGCTTATTGATCTAGAGCAGATCCCAGTGCAGTGACACCCTGGCTCAAGGAGAACGTGGATTAAGGTTCCTTAGCAGCAGCACAAGATGAATGAGCTGTTGTTCATGTGCTCTACCAGACCTCACAAATCTGACAGAGTGATAAACAAGGCAGCAAACTCCAGTCAAATGTGTTTGGAAAGGCTGGGAACAAACTCTCTATCAGCTCCAGTCAAGTCACGGCCTACAAGCCAGGCTCTTCCTCTTAGGAAATCATAGCAAATGGATACCAGAGGAAAATCTCTAGCATGTGTAAGAGATGACCAGTGACAGCAAGGTAGGTGTCTATTTGTCACTTTATGCTCCCCCTTTTCCTGTGCTCACTCAGGAACCAAGGGCAGGGGATACAAATAGAGTTAGTGACCACCAAGTGCACAGAGCAGATCACAGGTGTTGAACTGTTGCTGGGAGCCCTGTTCTCAAGATGTCTTCTCTTGGAAATGCTCATGACACATCAGATGGACTCACAGCCTTGCAAACATCTCCAACACCATTTTTCAGGAGGTCTGAATGACAGGAATACACTGGAAAATCACTGTTGCCTGGGGAAAAGTGCTGATTGTTGAATATGGGAAGTAAAACTGCCACCTTAGGAGATCAAGATGACTCAGGAAGACAAAGGCTGGGGTACCTTGGCTAAATAAGCATGTAAGCAATAGAAACACAGACTCACACAATGGTTGGGTTGGAAGGTGCCTTTAAGGATCCTCTAGTCCATGGGCAGGAATACCTTTCACTAAATCATGTTGCTCAGTGCCCCATCCAACATTGTCTTGAATACTTCCAAGGAAAGGGCATCCACAACATCTCTGGGCAGCATATTCCACTGTGTCACTACCTTATGGTAAAGAATTTCTTCCTAAAATCTAATCTAAACCTGCTCTCTTTCAGTTTAAAGCCCTTACACCTTGTGCCATCATTGCATGTCCTTTTAAAAAGTCCCTCTTCAGCTTTCTTGTAGTCCCTTTAGGTACTGGAATGTGCTGAAAAGTCTCCCCAAAGCTGTCACTTCCCCAGGTTGAACAGCCCCAACTGTCTTGGCTTATTTTCATGTTGGAGGTGCTCCAACTCTCTGACCACCTTCATGGACTCCTCTGAACCTTCTCCAACAGATCCATGCTCTTCTTATGTTGGAGTCCCAGAGCTGGATGTACTCCAGGTGGGGTTTCAGCAGAGTGGAATAGAGGGGCAGAATCTCCTCCCTTGTCCTGCTGGCCATGCTGCTTTTGATGCAACTCAGGACACATTTGGCTTTCTGAGCTGTAAATGCTCACTGCCAATGCATAATTGAGCTTCTGGTCAGCAAACACCCCAAGTCCTTCCCTACACAGCTGCTCTCAGCCCATTTTTTGCCCAGCCTGTGCTTGGGATTGGGATTGTCCCAGTTCGCAGGCTGATGTTGCACTTGGCCTTGTTGAACTTCATGAGGTTGACATAGGCTCACCACTCCAGCCTGGCAAGATGTGGATGGCATCCCTTTCCTCCAGCATCTTGATAACCCTGCAGACCTTGGTGTTATCAGCAAACTGACTGAGGGTGCACCCAATCCCACTGCCCATGTTGCTAACAAAGATGTTAAACAGCCCAGCCCCAATACCAACCCCTGAAGAACACTGCTCATCATTGGTCTCTATTTGGACATTGAGCCATTGCCCACAACTCTTTGAGTGTGACCATCCAGCCAGATCCTCATCCACATAGCAGCCCATCCTCCAAATTCATGTCTCTCCAGTTTAGAGATAAGGATATCATGCTGTACAGCTTCAAATGCTTTGCACAAGCAAAGTAGATAATGCCAAACACTCTTCCCCTATCCACCAATGCTGCAACCCTGTTGTAGTCATATTTTTTTATATAGAACATATTTATTTATAAACATAGCATTTTAATTTTACTCTGGAAATAGCTTATCATAAAAGCAATAACTTTAAGGAAAAATCCACAACTAGTACAAGGCATGTTCACCTTTATTTAACACTGAAAGTTCTTTATCTCAGAAATTTTCCCAACCTCTGTTTCATGCTGGTCTAATCATCCATAATACCCTTTCCATACCTTGTTGAAATAAGTACATTTTCTTTCTAGCAGGCAGTCCTGTAATGTGGCAGTCAGTCTTTCCAAACCCTTGAAATCCTATTTTTTTAAATGAGAAAAGTGGGAATTCAGCTCTCCTTGCACAGCCTGGGGAGCTTCAGAGCAGGGGACACCAGATGGGATCCAGGTAGGACCCCCCGTACCCTGGGAATCCACTGGTACAGCCATTTGGCTGGAGGTGGTTCTGCTCCTCTAGTGCTGCTCCCTTCAATTCCTCCAGATGTTACCTGGAACTCCCATCCAGGGTTTTTGTACTCATCAGTACTACTTCATCCTGTCATGTCTGGGTCTCTTGGAAAACTTGCTTAGGCCAAGCCTGAAAATAGCAGGGAGCTCAGCAGAGTCTGAACTTTGGGGGTTGGAACTAGATTATTTTTAAGACCCTTTCAACTCGAACCATTCTGCAATTCTATAAGCCAGGGAGGGGAAAAAGTTCCTTCAGGGTTGCTTGAGCTCTGCTGCCATCCTCTGGAGAGGGACAGGGTGCAGCTCCAGTGAGCTGACCCTAAATGAGCTTCCTCTGTATGGTTGGGTGGGTTTGCTGCTAGTGACAAAACTTGGCCTTAATTTGGGCCATGAGGAGGGAAAGGGACACTGTGGTATGGTGGCTCTGACTGGAAAGATGTGGACAACAAAGCTGAGACTAGTGTGCCTGGGGAGTTGGTTGCCATCATGTGCAACAGCCTTGTGCCTTTGGCCCTGGGAGAGCAGGGCCAGCATCAAGAGAGTTTTAGAGAAAGAGGGAAGATTTTAAAACCAGAAACTTGTTTTTAAAAATCCATCCTTGCAGTATTTCAAGAAAACTACTATACTTGCCTGGAATTTCATCAGAACCTTCTATTGCATTGTCATTACAATTAACGAGATGTCAAGGACTGAAGCTAAGCAAAGATGACATGGTCTGAACTTCAATCTATTATTGGATAAGGCTCTCACCCGACAGTGAATGAATATGACAGGAATGTAAAGGATTGGTGATGGAAATAGCTCCCAGTCAAGCTGGGAAATGAAGCACATTAGGATACCTTCTGTGAGAGACGCCAGAGCTGTAAGCACAAGTAAGCATTCCTTTATTATTTACCAGTTGCTCATGGATATCCGTGTCATCAAATCTGTGGTGAATTGTTCAGAAATTCTGCTTCAGGTGGGACTACCCTCAACACCACAGGTCACTGTGACTTTGTCTGGCCAAGTGCTGAAAATATTGATGAAGAAGTCACTATCTCACACCTGGTCTGGTGCTGCACTGACTCCTAGTCAGGAAAAAGTTCCTCTCAATGCCATGTCCAAATCTCCCAAATCACAGCTTGAACAGTTATGAAGATGGATGAAGATGTGCAAACACCAAAGGGTGAGAATGTTGACTGACACTTATTCACTGAGATTATGGTGAGTACAGTTGGTGGAAGCCTCTGTGAAAACACTGACTTTGTGTGTGTTGTCCACATCACAGTAATGCATTACTTAATTAAGGACTTTCTACTACTAATGACTAAGTAGATGTAGCTTTTTGGCTCCTCCTAAGAGAGCTACAAAGTGTAGAAGAGATGTCTCCTTCAGCAGCTCAGGGACACAGCAGTCCCCTGAGTTTTTTCATGTTCCTAACTGATTTAACTGTGCTCTAAACACAAGGGGATGAGATCAGGAAAGTCGAGACACAGCTGGAACTTAATTTTGAGGGCTTTAATAAGTGCATTGACCAGAAAAGGAAGATTAAACAAAATGTCATATCCCACATCCCCAATAAATAAGACAGAAGAAATGGTGGCAACTACTATGGAGAAGGCAGAGGTACTCAACAATTTTTTTTTTTTTTTGCCTCAGTTCCCTCTTCCTACATCTCTGAAAACTCTGAGACTCAAGACAGGTACTGGGGAAATGAACTCTCCTATGATCAGAAAAGATCATGGTAAAGACCAGTTGAGGAACCTGAGAGTGGCATGGCTGAGAAGGAATTGCGAATATTGGTGGATGAAAAGTTGGTCATGAGTTGACAATGAGCACTTGCAGCCCAGAAAGCCAACTGTATCCTGGTCTGTATCCAAAGCAATGCGGCCAGCAGGTTGTGGGGGTGATTCTGCCCCTCTACTTGACTCGAGAGAGACTCCACATGGAGTGCTGTGTCAACTCTGGAGTCCAGCACAGGAAAAATATGGGCCCGTTGCAACGAGTCCAGAGGAGGGCCACAGAAATGGTCAGAGGTCTGGAACACTTCTGCCATAAAGAAAATTGAAGGGACTTGTGGTGGTTCTGCCTGGAGGAGTGAAGACTCTGGAGAGATCTTATTGGGACCTTTCAGTATATAAAAAGGATTTATACGAAAGATAGAAAGAGACATTTTTTACCATGACCTGTAGTTTCAGGACAAGGGGCAGTGGTTTGATATGGAAAAAGAGTACATTTACATGGGATTTATGGAAGATAATAAGATATTTTTTACAATGGAGGTAGTGAAGCATGGGACCATGTTGCCCAGAGAAGCTGTGGATGCCCCATCTCTGGAAGTGTCCAAGCCCATGTTGGATGGAGCTTTGAGCAACCTGCTCTTGTGGAAAATGTCCTTGCCTAAGGCAGAGGGTTTGAATTAGATGGTCTGTAAACTGCCCTTCCAACCCAAACCATCCTCTATGACTGAGTGTTCAGAACTCTCCTGGACAAGGCCTTAAGGAATTTCATCTAACTAGAGTTAGCCCTGTTGTCATCAGGATATTGGGCTAGAGGTCTTCAGTGGTTGCTCCTTAGACTTTTCTGTAAATCTGTTATTTTTTCTCCTTTGTGAAAGTAATTTTTCATTGCTTTTTACATGGCAAAATATACTTAGGTCCTGCAAAAACTGCAAGAAAAAGAGAACTGAGATAATGTCCATTGATCTGTACGATTTGTAGGATTTTAACACACAAGATTTTCTTCCAAGAAAGCCCATGGTAGTTTCTGCAAGCAGCTAATCAGCAGCAAGGAACTAAGGGGTAAAAATATATCATAGAAGAAGGACAGAAAGTAAAAGGAAAGAACAGTAAAATTACACAAGCTCTTTTTTTTCTGTAGAGAAACACCAGTTCCAGAGTTCTGTTTTGGCCAAGTCACTTTTAGAGTGCTGTGTGTAGGGACAGGTCAGATAAGCAGAGTTCAGCCCTAGGATCTCCTCCTGCTCAGCTGCTGAGCCAGGCTGCAGGGGCTCTGTCCAGGCTGCTTTTCCCAGAGCCACTGCCCAGGCAGCTGGCACAGCCCGTGCTGGGGTTGGCTGTGTGACCCAGGGACAGGCACACGCGTGTGCATGGAAAGGACACGGCCACGGCCCCTGTGGCTGCCACACACCAGGGGCTGCCTCAGCCCCCCACAGCTGACACCACCAGCACTCCATAAAACAAGTACAGACAGCCAAGTTCTTCCTCTGGCTGCAATGGAATTACAGCACTGCAGGGTTGAGACATCAAGGAAAATATGCGTGCATTCTGCAGTGGTGGCTGAGATCCTTGGCAGCTCTATTGCCATCCTCAGTTTGTCTTCAAGTTTTACTGGGGAGAAAAAGCTGGGGTTTACAATTCTAAGTAACATATTCTTTCAAAGCCATTCCTGGACTGAAGTGAATCTCAAAAAAATTCAGCATAACAGCAGAGACTGGTTTTGGGTAGAGATGCAAATGCTGGCCTAATATTGTCAGTACATCAAACATCACAGACACAGTTGACCACAGGGAAATATTTCTGCTTTTGTCTTATTATCTGAATTTTGAGACTTTTGTTTTCTTCCTCGGTGTAGTGCTTTCAGCCCATTTATCTGCTTGGATGTCAGCACACTGTCCAGACTATTGACCTTCCACCACAACAGGGTTGTCAAAATTCATGTTTTTGCACAGGTTTTCTCCTCTAAAGAAATAGTCAATGAGACAAGTAGCAGGCTTGGTCTGTTCCCACTTTTGACTAGGGCCTAATGGTGTGGGATGATGAAAAATCTCTATTACCATTGACCTCAGTCTTTACAGGGTGGCCTTGTGACCTTTTTACTTTTCTTGCATGTGGAACTAATTCACAAGAAGAGCTATATTTTCCATCTTGCATTCTACCTGCCATGCAGGTATTTCAGGTGCTCCACAGTCCTCAATTTTTATGCATAAAATGGATATTATTAAGTCTAATATGAACGTCTGAAAAGAAAGTCTGTAGGAAAGTTGTCTGGGAAAGCAACTGTGCTTCTGGGAATAGTCATCGGTCTTCCAAAAAGAGATTTGTGGTTTCTTCAAGCCCTATTAGTGATTTGAGAAAATATGGATATTTTTTCTCCATCTTGGGTAAAAGCTGGGTAAAGCCTTAGCATCTTGAAAAAAAGTTTCATTCTTAAACACAACAATATGCATTTCTTAATTCCAATTAACTTATTCTTCTGATTTTAGTGTCCAGTAGTAGTGTTGAGAAACACTTATCAAGATTCCTATCTCAGTGACCTAACTTATGCAACTTAAATATTGTTACAAATTTTAGGCAGTGAAAGGCTTCTCATCAAAGCCTAGAACAAATAAAATCAGTTTTTGAGAATATGCAAATGTTGAAGAGTTTAATCGGGTATGATGGGGCTGGTATTTAATGCATTGGTGAATTTTCATATCTGCAGCCCATTTTAACTGTCTGCTCTAGTACTCTGAAGATGTAACCTCTGTGAAGTAAAAGCTGTGAATGAGAGAGATATGATGAGCTCATGAGGGGGGATGGAACCAAACACAGAAGTATAAACAAAGTTTTGCTATGTGTCTGCCAGGAATCAAGACATTTGTCATGCACAGACTCAGCTGCAGCGGGTCCTCCACCCATCCGTATGGAAACCAAGATGGAAGTGAGGATATACAGCAGGCTGAATTCGATTTCACTGCTCAGCTACTCACCATCATCTCAGTGCAAGCCATCAGCAATGCAATAGCCAACAGGCTCTGCCTGCTGAGAGCTTCCCCCATACCACAGAGGACTGTGGATTTCATGCCTTCCATTTCAGTACCAGCCCAAATGCAGTTGTCTAGCACTGAAAGACTGCTGGCTAATGAGCACAGCAGCTTAAAGAAAGGCACTGCATTCACCTGGTGCTTACTGCAAGGGTCTTCAGTACCTTTATTCCTTCAAATCTATCACTTTATGCCTTTGTGCAAAAAAAAACCAAAACAAAAAAACCCCAAAAAAACCATAAACCAAAGAAAAAGAGTAAAGAAGGCTACTCCATCTTTATGCTGTGTAAGAAGTTGTTTCCAACATTGTCTTGATGAACTGATCTTGTTTTTCCTCCTTACTCTCCTCTTCCCCTTTGCTCCCCTGCCTCCAGCCCCAAATACCAGGGGCTTATTACAGTTCCATTAAACCAACAGTAATGGTCAGTAGCTGTAAATCACATCTCAGGGAATTCTGGTTGGAAATTCAGAAAATGTTTCACCCACAGGCAGCTCAGCGCTGGAACTGACATGTAGAGTGATGAAGGAGTCTCCAGCCTTGGAGGCTTCCAGGACTCTGTAACAAAAGTCCATCATGATGGGATGCAGCATTACTGATACTCCAGCTCTGAGCAGGAGGCTGGGTGTTGCAGGCTGGTTTCTTATGTTTCTGTGATTCACTGGAGACCTTTTGTAGCACTGGAAAACGTTATGGTATCACATCCACTTGATGCAGTTTCATTTCCCATTCATCAGCCTGAAAGAACTGCTGAGTACTTAGCTTGGTTTATTGCTCAGGCTGTCACAGAGTCTTCAGCCTATGTTCCCTAATCAGGGAAAATTAGGTTTTGCTAATAAAAGAAAGCTGCTAAAACTGAATATGGAGGAAGTTCTTCTCAGTGTCTGAATATAAAGGAAAAGGCATAAATATGCACATCAGCTAGCATGTGCTCTAACAAGCAGCTTATTTTAGAATAAAAGCCTTTGCACCAAATAGATCCATGAGATTGGAAATCATTAGGAGCAGTAGAGGTACCAGGTTTTAGATCACCCATCCAAGACCTAGATCTGTTGTACTGGTCAACCAACATGTAAGAATAGAATAGAATAGAATAGAATAGAATAGAATAGAATAGAATAGAATAGAATAGAATAGAATAGAATAGAATAGAATAGAATAGAATAGAATAGAATAGAATAGAATAGAATAGAATAGAATATCCTGAGTTGGGATAGGGAAGGGACCCCAAGGATCAAGTGCAGGTCCTGGGATTTCCAGAGAGCTTAGTCAAGCATGAGTCCTGTGTTACTGCCACATCTTCACTGAGACTCACAGAAGTTGATAAGGGCCTAATCTATTTGTCCTTTGTGACCTACATCCTCTTCTTTCTACTGTTTCTCCAAGCAGCTCACGATTCTGTTGTGCCATGTGATGTCTCCTTTCAGATAAGGGCTTTGGTCACCCAAGAAGCACAATGAAGAAATAAAATATATGACATATCTACAGACAGGGATCCCTGCAGGCTGATAAGTCTCTCCCCTATCTCTAGCAGGTCCTCATGCAGAAAAGCTATTGAAAGTATTTCTCTCTGGCATCCACTTGTCTTGAAAGTATTTCCTGTAATTCTGTGTTCATGGACACCTGGACTAGTAACATTTTGCTGCATCTCATCCTGTATTCTGCAGTGGTGCTGCAATGCTGGGCTTTGTACCAAGAATAGTTTGCTGAATTCTCACTGAAAAGAGCGTTTGCTCTTACGTTGTGTAAGAATTTAGAGATATAGTGAACACAAGGAACAAAATAATAGAAGCAGATAATAGTACATCATTGTGTGAGACAATAAGCGGAAATGATGCTAAAGAATGCTGAAGGCAACAGCTGGATGGCCCTTTGACTGAGCACCTGCTCCCCTGCCATCCTGTCCAGCAAGCCACCGTATATGTTTTCTAAAACATTGATTCTTTCCACAGCTAGGGACAGATTGCTCTTTTCTTTCACCTTCAACTGACTTGCTTGAAAAACAGCTTGAAGCAACCTTGAGAGTTCAGTGCTAGAATGGATCCTACAGCCCATCTGCAGTCTCTGACCACACATACTGACTGTCTAACACAGTTCTGTCCAGTTTGTACTGGCTACAGTTCTTTTGGAGTTTGTACATTCAGTCTGGGATGCTGATTTACAGAATATATTTTCTTTAATAAGCTTCTTCAGAAAAGCATGTTGGTCCAATAGTTATTTACCTCATTATTCTGAAAATGAGCTTTGGGCTTCTAAGTGACACAGATGAAAAATGTTAATCTAGATGGCCAAAAAAGAAATGGAAGGAGGATGAAATGAGTAGTAGTTGAGTACATTGGGGATGAAGTGTGTGCAGCATCAGCTTGGGATGGTGTCTCCTGTGGAGAACCTTGTAAGACAATGAGTTTTTCTGTCTTTTCTCCCAATGGTTGTAGTTGCATGAGAACAAATTAGGCAAAAAACAAATTATGTCCCAGGTGGAGTGTCTCAGTCACTGCCACCCCAAGGAAGAGCTCAGGTGAGACAATGCCTCATTTACCATTGCACTGGGAACAACAAATACATGATTTTTGGAAGTCAACACCAGTGATTCTCAGAAAGGCCCCAGAGTGCTGTCATCCCTGCCCCAAGAGAGGCTGAACACTGCCAAGCTCCTTCAAAGATCATAAGAATTACAGCTACTCTGTTTCTTTCCAGATGAGCCCTTCAGGCTGAAGACAGTTAAAACCCAAACTTTTAATTGGATCCACAGAGACATCCACAAAGTTGTCCAAATGAATCTGAAAATAACTTCAGATACAAGAAGAAAACTTAGATCTGTTGTCAGAATATCAATCGTTCTTACTACCCTTACCTTCTTTCTTGTCTTCCCTACTGGAGTTCTAGTTAATCTTTTCTAGGACCTGTAGCCCAATTTTCAGTGTGTCTGTCTTTTTCATTTTCACTTGCTGCTCTCAGGTTAAATGTTTTCATCCTTTTATTCATGAATTACTATGTTAGATTTGTCCTTTCTCTCTCTAGTTCTTAATGAGTTTTCTTCTAGCGACTCCATTTTTTTGCAAATGGGAAAAGCTTGTCTGTTTATGACACTATTAACTGATCCATACAAACTTTTTTTTTTCAGCCGAGACGCAGGACAATGCCTTTGGCTGGGTTAGACTATGAGTAAGTACAGTGAGGTGAAAGAAATGCCCCACCTTTAACAAATCATGAGGAGTAGTTAGCTGCCAGGTTGCCTGCCCGTTTTTTGCAAAACTCTGTTTTGGTTGGTTTATGGTTCAGCACCTTTCCCAGACTGAGTTCCCAGGCACGGTTTATCAAGCCAAACAACAGAAACTCGAGGAGAGAAGTGGGATGATTTTTCTCACCAAGGCAAATTGAAGACAGCCATCCTGCTGTTACCACTCCAGCCAGTTTCAGTTCCCGGTTTCCAGAAAGCTCCGAACATTGTGGGAATAAGGATACACTGCTCCTCCTAAACGCTATGCCAAATTGTTTCAGTGTCTTGCCTCTGTGGGAGACAACATTTCTTGACTCCTGTTTGCTACAGAATATTGACCTCATACCTGTTAAAAATTCTCTGTCAAGATGTTGTAATTTTCAGCTCTTGGCCCTGCTATGTTATGATCATAATTAGTTGTACTGGAGTCACAAATGCACAAAAGATATTAGCATTTATTTTTACATAGACACTCTTAACATTTTTGTTTGAACAAATCTTACATTTCATCAACCACCAAAACCAATTCAAGCAATCTACCTTAAAACTGACTCAAGTTCTCTAATCAGATAAGTCACCATGACATTTCTGAATAACAGAGTAGCCTCTGCTACTGAACATACCTGCCACAGAACATCAGTGCAGCTACAACAGCCAAAATCTTTGCTTTCTACAGAGGTAAGACATCCCCAGAGGATCAATATCAGAGTGCTTTTGCATGCAAAGAAGATCTGCAGATTTTCTTATCTTCTCTGTTCTCTTTTACCACCAGAGAGGTAGTTTGTGTTTCTTGAACATTGCTTTCAGCCTGCTGAAGAGCTTTGTGTGTCTGGGCTGACAGTGCCATTTCCCTGGCCATTGTTGGAAATGGTTGTCCCTCTCCTTCAGGTTTCCTGATACCTCTCTCAGTTGTTTCCATTTTGCCCAGATTGCTCCACATTACTCCGAGCTTCCCAGTATCTCTTGCCTTCTTTGGAGCAGGCTGGCAATCCACAGGTGGGGATAGGCAAGCCCAGCACTGGCCCTTTTTCTGAAGACCGAGGGGAATATCCTCTGAAGTATGTTGCAATTGCTGATAGAAGCTGATATGATGTGATTCATTAACTGTAGCTGGATTCCAAAGAACTCTTTATACAAATTTGGGCTAAGGCAGGCCGGTCCCAAAGCCTTGCAGGCATGTACTGAAAAAAAAATCACACAGCTAAGAGTGCGGGGGAGGAGAGCAGGGCTGAACTCTGCAGCAAGGCAGAATGTACAGCTCTACAACATGCTGCAGACTCAAGACATGCAAACACTAATGCCAACGTGCAGCTTTTAATAATCTATTATGAATTTGGCTGTGAGTTTATGCAATGGAAGTGCTGGGAACCTGAAAGGTGTGGGCTGGAGGAGGAAGTATGGAGTAGCTTTGACATGCATATTCTCATCCTCTGCTGCTTGTTGTTTGTCTGGTTGCTGTGTGTTCTGGCACTGGGCTGCACAGTTCACTCCAGCTAGCACTCCCCTCTTCAGGGAGCTGAGTTTTGGAGGTAATGTGTGGGAGTGTGTTGAAACGTTGTGGGGAGGTGTAAGTTGCATGTTAATAAATGATGGCTTATCTGCACACACACAGACTGAAACAGTAATTTGCCTGATTTATTTCAGTGGAAGGCTGGGCACTATGGTAAAAAAAAATTAGTGCATTTAAGTGCTGACTATGTGGTATTGGTTACTGGTATGTGCTGACTCACCTCAGTTCACCTCCAGTCCAGCAGGAGGACTGGAGGACCAGTCTGGAGATGAAAAAGTTGGAACAGACTGGTCAAAGAAGTTCCTGATAATTATTTTTGCATTGTTACTGAAGCAGCAGATTTTCTCCTGCATTTTGGGTCAGAGAAGTAAGAAATAGCACCAGAGCCCCTGAATTTTATTTTGTAACACAAAGATAAACTCTATATGAGTTAATCAATCAGTGTCCTGAAATTCTCACAGAGTTTACTAGAGGGAGCAGTCTTACTCTGCAAAGCATTTTACTAAAATAGACTTCACTGTAAAGATTTAACTCCATTTATAATCTGCCCAACTTGCTAGGTGTAATTAGAAAAACAACAGAACCTGGATTTTGTACCTGTTAGAGCTACAAAGACAACGCATCACCGAGAGAGGCTTCAGGGTTGCTGTTTTGTTCAGTATTATACAACAGCACCTTAGATTCAGAATTCAGTTTTTTAAATGCTCTAAAAACATTCTGTGCCCTGAACTGTTTGCAGAACCTTAAATAATAAGAAGTATAAATAAAAGAGTTGCAATGAAAAAAAAATTAAAATTTGAAAGTTAAGGAAGTGACTCGAGAAACTAAAGAGGATAGAGTCCACTGTCATAGCCTTAATTCCAAAAAGTTAAATGACAGGTTTAAAATAGAGTAAAAATACTTAAATACAACTTTGGCAGTGTTCCAGTTGTGGATACATGTGTGTCAGATAAAGGGGAATAATCACTTTACTTCACCTTCTGGACACATTCTTACTACTGCAGCCCAGTAAGTGGTTGGTCTTTGCTGCCTCTTCCTAGCCCCTGTTTCTTGCTGTCCAAAGGAAGCCCAGGTTCTTTTCCCAACACAATTAGTCCCAGACTGGACCAATGCATGAGGCAGTTTTGTTCCAAAATATCTATGCTACATAGATAAAATAAGATAGAAGAACATTTTGAGAGGATTCCTTCTAAGCCAAGTCCTGTGAAAAATGTTGAGGTATACCATATTTACGTTTCTGACAAGCAGATCCATTTTAGCAGTCAAATCTTGACTTTTCCTCCATTTTCTACTCACTTAAGGCTACAGATCTCTTTAATTATTTTAGTGTAAGTGGCCAGGAATGAATGTAACAATGGCAATAAAAATAAATTTGGCTCAGATAATCTCAGTCCTATCAACTGCTGAATGGTGATTTCATCTGAGCCAATGAGAAAAAATGGGTCACCTGAACTGACCCATTTTCACTGTGGTGAAAACTCCACACACAAATGCATTTAAAAATTTTATATCAGTTTTGCTTTGCCTCTAAGTGTTAGTTTGGTTTAAACTTACTTAAAGCCCCACAGATTTATTTTTATTTAAGAAGAGCAGCACTGCATTTTGTTACTTAAAATGTTGCAATACCAGGTACAAAGCAGCCCCCTCAATAATCAGCCACTTTCAGTTGCTTCAGTGAAGAGAACAAGAGAGGAGGGTGCTGCAACTCTGCCATCCTCTGAAGATGCAAATACATCCTGCTTTTCGATTTACAGAAAACCTGCATCCCCCCCTTTCTTGGGAGGAATGGAACTGCCTGTCCTTGGTGCAGGGAGGGCAGAGGCAGCAGGGAACAGGACAGACTTCTGTGTCACATGGCATATAAGGAGCTGGGTCCTGCAGAAGAGGGGAGAGGATGGCTATGAGATGCTGAAAGAAAACCTTGGCTCTAGGGACACTCACAGCCAGAGAGACCCAAGACTGGGCAAGAAACAGAATCTCAGCCCAGACTGAGCAGCACACATCATCAAGAGGAAGAAGTCTCTATTTTCTCACCTTTTAAGCCAGAGAAGGTATGTTGTCACCGAAGCAAACAGCTCCAAAATGAAAGGGAAGGAAGGGAAACCCCTGTTTCTTCCCCATTTCTTAGCCTGTTGTGTTCAGTAGAATCCACTTAAAGCCTCAGTACTTGGAGTGAGGGGAGCCCCAGCTGGTCCTCAGTGACTCAGTTCACAGTCATGTACCAACCCATTACTCCTGTTTTCAGTGAAGACTTTATACTTGCATGGAGTGTCGAAAGAGATTTACAGCAGACTGCTTAGGACTGCTGTTGGGGAAGTCTTGCAGCAGCAATATGTGGATGTAGAGTTAATCACGGCTTTATAACTGCTGGAAACTGTCTCTAGCAGTAGTATTTTTTACTTGCTTTTGCAGGACTGCTGCTCTCTTTATGCTTCTAAAGAGCTCCTTCTTGGTCTTCACTGACTGTCCATTATTTTTTGGTCTTGGAGTTTATGGTAGTTGCTTCCTAGCTTGTTAATTTTGCTGACTTACACTCTGAGGCAGACTGATTAAATTCCTAGTTTTGCACCTGAGGTAATACAATTGTGGATATTTTCATATTCACCTGAGTCCCCAGATGTTTTGAATGCTACTGAGATACTGAATCACAAGGAAACCTCGGAGCAATTAAAAAAAAAAAAAGAAAAAAACGCAAAGGTGTGTAGGCTTTGAGCAGATTCCCCTCTCAATTGTATTGATCACTTTTTCTGGTGGTTTTTTTTGAAACAACACTTTCCATGAAAATCCCCATCTATACTAACAGCTTTTCCACCAATTTCACATTCCTTTTATTAGTCTTTGAGGACATTTCATGTATTTTTCTAGGTTTTATTTCACACTTATATACTGCTGGGATTTTGTATAAGCAGAAGTCTTCAAGGAATCTCTGATTTTATTTCTGTATTACGGCATTAGAAAGAGTTGGAATTATTCCATGTAGTTAATACTGTATTCATTGATGAACATGTGAGCAATGAACTCTGTCCAACCATGACCAGTATATATAATCTATTTTTGTATGTCTCTCTGTATCCTTATCCTTCCCAGATTTTTCAGCTTAAATAGCTTGTATCACTTTGCATTCCTAGGAAATTTCTGTTCTTCCTATGAAAAGCAAGATCTCAGCCTCCAAGTCCAGAATATTAGCATTATGTTTTCCTTTAAAAACGGTTACAGATTATGTATGTTTCCATGGACATCTTTGGTTTTGAGAATAGAAGTTTGTTTACTTGAACTCTGATGCCATAGGGCTGAACCAGGCATAAAGATGTAAGCAGCCAGAATGTCAGCCCTGCTTTAGGGATCCTCATGTCTAATCACTGAAACCCTCTTTCTATAAGAACCTTATGGCAGTTCCTCTGTGGAGAAGGGAAAAGCCAGTCAGAGAACACCCCAAATTCCCACTAATTGGAGTCAGGCTGTAGCACAGAAGCTCCAGGTCACTGCCTGGTTGTTTTTGCACCTCTCTGACACAGGTGTAGGGGACTGAAGAAGTGCTGTGAACAAAGAATTAACAGCTCTGCCTGGGAGTGGAAGCACAAGGAGCAGCAGCAGCCTCTGTGAGACCTAGGAGTTGATGGTCATCGAGACTCAAACCTCCCTGTTGCAGATTCTTAGGACACTCAGAGCAGGAGGGAGAGTCCAATGAAGATTCTCAAAAGCAGGACAGCTCATTCAGACTAATCAATGTCAACTCCTAGCGGGTATCTAATGCACGTTCAAAACCTGCACATGGTCACAAACCCAAGAATAGCTCAGAAGAAGTGGTGAAGATCCAACAGTAGACAGTATTTGTCACTAATGCTGTGGCAAAGAATCCTAAGGAGATTGTTTGGGCACAAGAACCTTGGTGGTTGCGAGAATATGGGTCTGAGAGTGTCTGAATGTGGCAGAGTGAAATCAGGTTTGGAGTTTGGGGTTTTTTTTCCGATAATATTTCCTTCCTCCCTACCCAATAAGCTTTACTACACCGGTCCTACAGCAATGCAGCATTATTTCCTCTATGGAATTGATTGCCAGGCATCACATTCAGCCGCTTCCCTTCTGTTTCTCTCCCGTAGATGCCATGTGAAGGCTGCATGGACAGGGACAATGTGAGCACTGGTGCAACCATGGAGTTCCTCCTGCTCGGCTTCTCTGAGCTGCTCCGTCTGCGGGTCCCGCTCTTCCTTCTCTTCCTCATTGTCCATTTGGTCACCGTGGCAGGGAATACGATGATCTTCTTGGCGGTGGTTATGGAGCCCTCGCGTTCTCCCATGCTCTTCTTCCTCTGCCAGCTCTCGGCCATCGAGCTCTGCTACACTTTGGTCATCGCCCCCAAGGCTCTCCTCAGCCTGGCGGGGGCGGAGGGCAGCGCCATCTCCTTCCTGGGCTGTGCCGTGCAGATGCAGCTCTTCGTGGCCCTCGGGGGGGCCGAGTGCTTCCTGCTGGCCGCCATGTCCTACGACCGCTACGTGGCGGTGTGCCACCCGCTGCGCTACGCGGCCCTGCTGGGCCAGGGGCTGTGCCTCCGGCTGGCCCTGCTCTGCAGCCTGGCTGCCGCCGCGCTGGCGCTGGGCCTGACGGCCGCCGTGTTCCGCCTGCCCTTCTGCCGCTCCCGCCGCATCGACCACTTCTTCTGCGACGTGCCCGCCGTGCTGCGCCTGGCCTGCACCCGCGGCTACGGCCCCCAGCTGCCCCTGCTGGCTGCCTGCCTGCTCCTCCTGCTGCTCCCCTTCCTCCTCATCCTGGCCTCCTACCTGCGCATCGCCGTGGCTCTGTCGGGCGTCTCCCCCTCTGTGGGCAGGGGCAAGGCCTTTTCCACCTGCGCCTCACACCTGGCCGTCACCTTGCTGCACTACGGCTGTGCCACCTTCATCTACATCCGCCCCAAGTCCAGCTACTCGCCGGCTCGGGACAAGGTGGTGTCCCTGGTCTACACCAACGTCACTCCCTTGTTGTATCCCCTCATTTATAGCCTGAGGAACAAGGAAATCAGAGGGATCCTCAGGAAAAGGCTGAGGAGGAAGAAAATAGCTCAGGTGGATGGGGATACTGTCAGAGTCGTGATGTGTGTGGGGTAAATTTTAGTAGGAAAAACACACGCTTGTTGGAAAACAGCCCCATAACCAGATCACCATAGACTTCTCTAAGGCAAAAATCCAGGCAGAATTCTACATGCATCACTACATTTATGAGTAAAAGAAAGCTCAAAAAAAACCCCAACATAACACTTGATCTAAAGGAAAATGCTTTAGTGAGTTGTGAGGATGAAGAGCTTTGATCAATCTGGTCTTGCTTCTCTGATCGCATCCATATTCAGGCTTAGATCTGCAGTCATCCCAGCACAATCAGAAGATCAACACAAAAATTTTTAAAGCTAATAAATCAATATTAAAATATTGTTTTCATTATTTTTCTATCAAGATGGCAGTAGAAATTGAGTAGTCAGCACAAATTTTAGACCAGTAAGTTTAGCAGCACAATAAATCTGTGCTTAAAGGAAAGTTAGAAGAAGAAAGTCATTGGCTAGAAAAAAGAGTTAAATAGCTGTGGTTTTCTCCAAATTTAGCAGAAGGCTGCAGTCCAGCATCCCATGACAAATGGAAAGATTGTTAGTGTATACTCATCTAACCTGGAATTATTCTAGATATTGAAAGTTAAAATGCCACTAGTCTAATGAGAGTGTGACTTTCTATGCCTGTTTTGCAGGAAGCAGATCACATTTCCTTTTATAGGGAAATGCTTTAGGTTTGGGTTGTTCCTATGGCAACACAAAAGTTAAGACACTTCTCTTATCATGTGACTTTTACCAGAAAAGACTGCATCATATAAATATGAATGCCTGGGGAGTGTTGAGATCTCTAATTGTAAAAGTAATAATACTGCTGCCACAGTTATTGCAATTTCTTCAGCAAAACCAGTGAGAGTTGCTATGCAGGCTAGACTGCAGCAGACATAAGAGTCTGAAAGGTGCAAAGCAGTGTTATTTTAGGAGTTTCCTATGTGTAGGAGGAACAGGGTGATTTAGACAAATTAAAGATCAATTTTGGCCAGGAAGAGGGGAAAAAGAACCAACTTCATTATTTTATTTAATGCTTTCCTCCTCCATGCCTCTTTAAAGGTCATACAGACCCTATGATTCAGAACCCTCCTCTCACATTGAGAAAAAAATCAAAATGTTTGCTTCTGTTCCTCTGTCTAATCCAAAGGAGTTTCAGCACCCCAGCTGCCCTCAGCTCTCTCTCTGGCCAGCTCGAGAGTGCAGAGTGGTATTTGCTTTCTCTGGGCTACAATCACTAAAAATTATGCTAAGTGGATTTGACAAATGTAAGGAATTGGCACTGTAACTAAGGAAGTTAACTTGGAGCCTTCTGACAAAAGAGAAATGTGGAATTTAAAACTGACATTAAGAGCTGTCTTCAAGCTCACAGTCTAGCCTGCCTAAAACATTAACACAGAATATTGGCTCTTATGTCAATGAATACCTAATTACACTGTGGGCAAACATTTGGCTGCATTATTTAAAATTATCAAAGTTGCAGTGAACATTTTAATCACCTGCCAGCTCTTCCAAAAGTGAGAAGTGGACAGTCTCAATGAAAGAACATTATGTACCAATAGAGGAGTACTTCAGAATTACATTAGAGAAGTACTTTGAATCACATACTATTAAGTAACAGTAATGAGCACAGGAAAAATAGGATGTATCAATTCTAAATCCTGTCAAGTCAAATCAAGCTTTGAAGTTAATCCTGCTGCAAGCAGTTGGCTGGACTTGAGACTGCCAGAGGTCCTTCCTGAGATTAGCAGGACTTTGCATCAGAGATTTCTAACCTGCCTTCTAGGAGGTGTTGGTATGTCCAAATGCCTGGCAATGAAAATGAGGGACAGAAAGACACTGAGGTTTATAATACTGTTCAAAGCCTTGGTAGAGGCCCTCACATATTTCTGGTAGCTGTGAGCATGGTGTAGCAGAGAGATAACTTACCTGCTGCCAGCTGTGGGGAGACAGCAGGACTGTCCCCTGAGCTAGGACATTCCTCATGGACCACTGAGGAACAGAGGCATGTGGGCAGACCTCTCCTCACCACAAGGATGCAGGGGGAGCCTTTGGAAGGGATGACAGAAATGAAATGGCAGCTGGGTTAGACTCCCAGCTCTTTTATTCTGACATACATGTGGGAAGTATAACAAGCAGTGGAGGCTTTCTCAGAAGACACTTTCTCTACCCAATGTCCTCACAGATGAACAGTGAGGAGATATCCCAGACCCCAAGATCATCCTCACCAGTATTCCCACAGCCACTACTCCAAGACTAGCCCCATCAGTATTCCCACACCCATTCACAGCACCCTTTCCCCCCACCCCATGCCAGCTGTGTTGAGTATTGTACGGATCTGCAGAAAGGACTCAGGGGTAAGAGTGGGAAGAGGGGTAGTTCATGAGATAAGAGCAGCAGCAAGATAAGAAATATCAGACCCACGTCCTCTCTAAAATGTTGTAATTTAATTGACTGGACGTGCCTGGGGCCTCTTTTTTACTCAACAAGTGACTGTTTCAGTCCTGTTGACTCAGCACACTGTGTGCTGAGAGCTGGAGAGTGCTCAAGTGAAGTAAGGCAGCACCATCCCTGATGTAGGCATGAGCACAGAATAATCATTTTAAATAGGTAATTTCTAAGTTCTTTTCAGAACTTTATAAGAATCCAATCAAGCAGTGCAGATTTTGACAAGTGCACATTCCACCTCCAACCAAAGATGGGTATGGAAAAGATCTTCCCATGGGTGTTGCAGTTTTTTGGGTTGGGTAGGGATTCAAGACTCCCCAGTGAATGAGTACAGCTGGGTACCTGCATTTCACAAATGGTCTTGTCCTTTCTTGGAAGAAGAATGCTTGCATTCCCAAATTTGCAGAGATCTGGCAAACATAGATGTCATGAAGTTTTCCAGTGAAACCAATTAGGACATCACTAAGAATCACTTCATGGATTACACAGCCATAAAAACAGAGTATTCACCCTTGCAATTAATTTCGTAAAGACAGCCCTGAGCAAACGCTGTGTGAGAACACAGATCTTATCAAGGCTGGAGCACCTGAGCCCAGCCTGTCAGAGTTCAGCCAGTAAGATCACATCAGCACTGTCCATGTTCTCAGAAATGGAGGATTTGGAGGGTGATGGCACAGCCTTTGGGCAGCATTGAGGATACTCAAGGTCCAGCACCTTGAATGGAACATGCCACTGAAAGGTTCCTCCACTCAAGGAAATACTTCAAGGTGGTTCCTTGAGACCTACTACCAGTACCAGTGATACTAGGAGAATACAAGTGTAGCACCCCTTTCAGTATAGAGAGAAAACAGTGAAAATGCTTTGTGGTTTTTTTTCCCCCCACACTATTAGATTTTGCTGGCAATCCAGGTAAGACATTTTCTAAAAGTTGTTCCTAAAAATAATCATTCTCCTAAAAGAATTAAATGCACTTGCATTAAAAGATAATCCATATTTTCCTAGGAATATAAATACAAGAAGTTTATTTAGGAGATTTGTTTTTATTAAGGAAGGATTTCTATACATTACAGCTAACGAAAGTTGAAAAATTGGCAAAAATCCAGTTTTAAGAGCTTGGAAGAAATTTCAGTGCATTTATCTTCCCTTGACAAAGTCATGTTATTACATTCTGTCTTACATGGAAAGTGAGTCCACTAGCCTTTCTTTCTTTCACATTCCTTAAAAGCTTAGAAAACCTGCAAATAATCCTATATTTACCCAAATAGATTTTTTTTTTCTTTTGATCTGATGCAGAAAGGTGAATACAATACAGCTATTTATAACAATGGAATTGTAAAATGAAATGGATGTGAGCTTAGGAGTAAACCTAGAAAACAGATGTTAATATAATGAGGGTGAAAAGTTGTCAAAGATTTTCTTTATTGAGAAGAGGCCTCTGTTTTCAATGTTTATTAGGAACATGCCAAAGGAACAATATTTACTGTGCTTTATTATTTACATATTTTACTACTATAAAGGCTGGAATGCTATAAGAGTTTCTTTTGCGGATATTTGTAGATAGAAGAGAGATGAGTCCTTCCTGAGACTGTTTGTTGCTATTATATGAAATTATGTATTCAGCATACAAAATATGATGGGTTCCTATATGATATAAAATAAATACAGTCCACACCCCATAAACAAGATGGGAAAGAAATATACTCAAATAATCTGCCATTTCTCCACAGAATTAAACATTTCTACAAGCTTTTTATTTAACAATTCAGTTGTTGCACAGGCCTGAAGTTTCCTTTAATGGATTGTTTGAGGAAGTAACCAGGAACATAGGACAAAAAAATAACCAGGAGACCAAAGTGGAGCTGAAGAAAGAGGTGAAGCTCCTGCCAGCCTGTTGGTTTCAGAATTAGTTTCACCTTGCCCTACAAGCACCTTTACATCAAAAAGCTGACTGAAGGTGTTATTAATAATTCCAGCACTGTATCCCTAACCTAAAGCCCTTGGCTCTGAAAGATCCTATTGTGCTCAGTTGTCTTCCAAGTAAGCCCAGGAAAAAGTGAGAAAGGGAAGGTTGATACCCACCCAGTGTGTACCCTTGGCTTCACCTGCATAAGTGCAAGAACATGAGACAGTCTGGTTTTGCAAATTGGCATGTAAAGATGTAAGACAGTCTGGTTCTACAAATTGGAATGTAAAGTTGAGGGAAGACCTGATGGCTCAGCAGCAAATGGCCTCTAGCCTAGTCACTGCTGAAAATCAGGTCTCCTAAAATCTGTGTTGTGTTTCATTGTGGTTTTGGTGTACAGTTGCTCTCAGCATTCATTTTAGTTTTCATGTTTTGATTTAATTAATGAGTTCAAGTTTCAAAAAATCAAGTGGGAGGATGAACTGGGAATAGAGTTGGCAGTGAGTTGGGAAGATGTTAACACGTTCAATGCCCTCTTTCCATCTGCAAGGTGTCTGTTTCAAATATCTTCTCCAGATATTCTCACCTTGAAATCTCTCAGGGAGAATGCTGCTTGCTAACACAGTGACCAGTTGAAACTATTTCATTTCTGCACTGGACAGCAATTCTTCAACATCAGGATCAAGCTACAATAGCAACAACTACAGGCAGGCTTGTTGTGTTTAGATTGTGGAGGCAACTCTAATTTGTTAAGAAGAGGACCATAAAAATACCTTGAGAAAACAGATTTAAAGTAGACATAAGCTTTAAAATATCTGTTATAAACCCCTGGAAAAGAAAAGATTGGTTAACTAAAACATTCATGTGTAAGAGTAGAAAAAAAATAAAATCACACTATCTAAGTGACTAGAGATATGTCTTTTTATTGTATTTTAGTAAAGAGTTTTCAGTGACAGTGAGATATTTTCATACTTGAACACAATTAATCCAAGAGTGAGGAAGAGCGACTAGAGAATATGAACAAATTACAAATTACAGAGAGGTATGGGTTTGTCATGCAGAGGTTACTATTGCTATATTTTCAGCTTTGATTCAACTACTAAAAATATTATAATCTTACTTTTTTGTAATGTAGTGGAATAAGTCATCAGCATCTCTACTAGAAATCAAATTTATCTGGGTCAGATTTTATGTTTATTCACATATGCAGTTGTGTTAGTAATTCCCAAAGAGAAATTGAATCCTCTTGTGAAATCTTAATGCCACCAAGATAAATAAGTATCTTTAAAGGTGCCCAGGAAGAATGTGCTCTGAAAGAGAAGTGTTTAGTGAGACCTGCACTTTTTTGATTTCTAAGCATATAATGTGCTGCAACAGTATAATAGAAAGTAACCAACTCTTGTGACCCAGATTTGTAGCACTTAGGGAAGTTTTATGATTAGGAGAATGAATCAGATTCTATTATGACTTGGTTTTCATTGCTTTCCTCTTGCCTATACAAAATGTCACACCTCAGCATAAGTGAAGCCCTGTTTGGCTGCTCTCCCGGAGGCAGCCGAGACCTCTGGGACTCCACAGCTGCTGGACCACGAGGGGGAGCAGAGCTGGGATAACACGGCAAGAGAATTATCTCAGGCAATTCCTGCAGAAAAGACAAGGTCCTCCCCCTCATTTGCAGGATGGTGTAATAATTTAACTCGGTCCTGTTTTGCAAGCCAAATAAGAGCAGACCATGGCAGGATAAGCTTATCCAGAGACAAAAGCCAGCAAGCCTGCTGTTCAGGCAGCAGAGCAAACATGCTTCTCTCTCTGATCAGGTGTCCAGCCAGGGCATCAGCAGGTAGAGAAACACCTATTAGTGTGCTGCTGCTGATGAAGTAAGAGGAGTTTTATTCAAGAATTCTGGATTCTTGTAGTTCATGTACTGTATGGCATCTCTGCTCAGTGGAAGATTATATTTGGGGAGATACTCTCCTTTTTGATGGCAGCCCAAGTAAGAAACTATCTACATTCCTGGTGGAAAAAGATGTGATTTCTCATCTACCAATGATGAACTGAATGAGCAAATGATTAATGTGAAAAGGGATGGCTGGAGGTCTTTAGCCCAAATACCTGCTTACTGCAGGGTTTACACCAAAACTGTGTCAGGTTGCTCAGGGCCCTTCAAGCAAAGCTTGTACATCTCCAAGGGTGTTTATCTCTGCATATGTGAGGAAGAATAAGGGAGTGTCCCCTGCTTCTTCTGTGCACAAAACCTCAGTTCTACACCTTGTCTCTATCAGCTTCATATATTCCCTTGCCCTTGTTGTTCTCAAGGGAGAAAGATAACCAGCTTGACTACTTGTGCAGTCAGGTCCTCAGGTCTGTAACGTAGGGGTGGCTGCTTTGTGATCCAGAGGAGCTACTTGTGCTCCTTCATAGGAGTTCAAAATATGTATTTAGAATAAAATCTGAGTTTCTGAATGAAAAATATGTCCATATACAAAAGTTATTTAATAGCTTAAACCACTAAATGGTAGGAGTCTATTTTCTGCAGAAAAACAGTCTGAAGTCAGCTGTTTGAAATATTCTAGGATAATTGCTGGTGGAGTACAGCCAGAAAACCTTCTAAGACTAAAATGAAAACACTAGAATATTTAACTGTGGTCATGCAGGTGAGAATAAGGGACAGAAAGCACAAATTCTCTACATGGAATACGACATTGAAACAGAGCACATCTTATTCTCTACAGAGCTGTCATAGACTATTCTTAGAGTTGTAGAGATAGTGAATAAAGAGTGAATCAGAGACCACAGAACAAGAGAAAGTTCCTCCTTTACACTGAAGTGGGGCTTGTTGCAAAATGTATATGAGGCCTCTGGAAGACCTATACATCTATGTTGCTATGATACCTTACTGAAAGCCAGCTCGAGATGCACAGATTTAAGTTATCAGTGCCAAAGGAATTCTGTGATAACTTGGGAAGTGGGAAACTCCAGAGATTATTTCTAGGTTCTGTTCCATTCAGCACAATCATTTAACACAAGCACAATCATTTAACAGCACAATGGTGAAACTCATTCTAAAATATGAGGAGCAGCAAACACAGTAAACAATTTGTAAGAATCAAATGAGATGGTTCTGTCTGAACTGCAGTTCAAAAGAAGCACGTCCCAACTCAGCCTTGGGAGTGCCCTTTGACTTTCCCAACAGCTCATCAAAACAAGACCTGGTGCACAGCCTTCCTCCTCACTTCCCTCACCACAAGCCCACATAGCTGTAGGAGGAAAGCCCAGGTGTGTTGTGTGGTGATATTTTCCAGCTGGATACCTAATCACAGTGATACTCAAAACAGGATACTGGGAAATGGAAGGAAAATATGTGTCCTGCAATTCAGAAATACTCCGAGGGACAAGAAAGACTGGATGAGATTCAGCCCAAAAACATGCTGAGAATAAGCTAAAAAGATGCAGTTATCTTCTTAACACCAAGATGCATGCTAGAGACAGGATGCTCACGGGGAAACCATGAGAGTGAGAGGCTGTGGAGATGTAAATCATAGAATATGACTGTAAACAAAACATAAAAAGATTTTTTTAAATTAAGCTCTGTCAGTTTGTTTATTTGTTTTTATTTATTTGTTTGTTCTAGTTGTTTGTTGTTCATGTTTTTGTTTGTGTTTTTTTACTCAACAGTCAGAGAATTAATTTTACCCAACAATTTCCAAAGACAAAATCCAAATTTGTGATGTGCAAGCAGAATAACACTGAATGAAATACTGAGTATTAAAATGCATGTGTGGTACTCACTCTACTGGCTACAGCCTCTGTTTACCCTTTGGATCTACACTTTGATGCAGAGGACACAGGGGACAGCAATATAAAGAGCTTTTACAGATATCTGCAAAGTTCTAGGCATTTGGTAGTTTTACTTCTGTGTGCTCCACTTGTTGATAGATTTTCTTCAGATCCTGATCCTGCTGTAACATTAGATCATGTTTTGTTTCACCATCATTCTACACACATTCTGATTGTGAGTTACACTAGGTGATCTCCAATCTGAAAAACTGTAAAGCAATAAATATTATTTCTGACCACCATTATATGGAAAACCCCAACTGATCCCCATCTACCAACATTACAAGGGGGAGAAAAAGAAAGTAATTGTATTTTAGGCCATGTTTTCCAGTAAGCCCTACTAAATTGCTTCCTGCCTACTCCTTAGATCAAATGTTCTGAGTATCTGCAGTGAAATTAAGATAGGGAATCCCAAGGCTCTTCACTCCAGAACATGTAACTTCTGGGATTTTACAGATGCAAACTCTGTTAGCCCTGAGGAACCAAATGTCAAGCCTCAACACTGGCTTTTTAGGGTTGGTTTGTTTGTTTTATTGTTGTTGTTTTTTACCTGAGGAAGGATATGAGCTCCTCCTGGCCTGGCCTAAAGCATTATCCTCCAGTTGTAAATGGTTCTTTCCCATTTCACGTCCATGTAGGCCTTGCCTATGTTGTCCCATCGCAGAGAAATTAGCTGTGGGTCTGTCTGCCCCACTGCTACATCACAGACTGGAGAAAGCAGAGAACTGCACAAATGAAGACCTAAATGGACACACTTCCCCAGCACAAACTCAAGGTATGGGCTGTAGGCCAAAAAGCCTTATGTTACTCCTGCAATGCGAGCCACTCAAATGTGGGGGAAACATAGGCATGAAAGTTGGAGACTTAGCACTGTGGACTGATAAAGAGAAGTTTAGACAGGATTAAACAGTAACAAATTTAAGGTACAACTACTCTGAATGCAACTTACATTTGAATTATTTGCACCTACATTTTACTTCACGTGCTATGTAAAATTTAAAGCTTAGTATTGTAACCATTTGTTCCGAAATATATCTTGTCTCTGTTCAGACATCTTGGGATAGATCTTGCTTTCTCAAGATGCATGGTTTGAGAATCACAGAATTCACTGAAAGATTAGATGCAAGGGCCCTCAGAGAGTCCACAGACCCAAATGCTGCTCAGGGCAGGGCTGACTCCAGAGGTGGCTATGTTGTTCGTGGATGTCCTGGCAAATCTGGAACAACTCCAAGGGTGGAGATCCCCCAGTCTCTCTAAGCAACCTGACAAGGTCCTTTCTTTAGCCTTCCTTGGGGAGGAGGAGGAAGAGAGCAGGAGGAATGCAGCTGTACAGCAAGTGTAAGTGTAGTAATACCATCTGTATTTTACGGGGAAGAGTGCAATAGCTGTGTATGGGTGGGAGTAACATCTTTGATGAATGCCAGAAGGGACAGAACAAAGGCAAGTTCTTTCATATTTATGTCCCTCAGGAAGAAAACTAAAAGTCCCATGATGTCTTCTTACACAGAGAAAGAATCCTTCTAGTTTGCTTCCTCTCCCATGATTTCTTTTTTGCTGAAAAGCAGATATTGTGAGGAGCTTACTGAATGAAAAACAGTAATTCTGGCAGACAAAGTCGTATCACTGTTGCACTGTGACATGCTTGGGAATGAAATGGGCTCTCCCTGTGTACAGATGGATTTCCTAAACATATCCAGTGAGGATGGCCCAGTGGTTTTAGCCCCATTATTATAAATCACACAATCACTGAATGGTTTGGCTTGGAAGAGACCTGGAAGATCATCTCTTCCCAACTGCCCTGCCATGGGGGTTGGAATTAGACCTTCCACTAGACCAGATTGCTCCAGCGCCCCATCCAGCCTGGCCTCGAACAAGCAGCAACCTCCCTGAGCAACGCGTTCCAGTACTTCACCACCTCGAAGAATCTCTTCCTAAAATTTCAGTTTAAAGCCATTGCCGGGCCGGGAAGGACGGCGAGGGCCGCCCAGGAGGTGGCAATCGGGAGCCTCTTACGGGAGTGGAGCAAAGGTGGAGGGAGGCTCCCAGGAAAGAGGTGGCTGCCTTAAAGGTGGGTTTATTTGCCTGCCAGATGGGAAGTCTGTGACCAGCCCCTTAGAACAGGTAAAGGCAGTAAGGCTTCTCCACCCACTCGCCTTTCATCACCACCGTGGGCCAGGCGGGCGCTTGTGCAACGTGCGGGCCGCGCTCGGCACTGCGGGAGCGGCCCATGCGCTGCCCGCGGCAGCCCGGGCACGGAGGCCGGAGCCGGCGGGGGCTGCCAGCCGGGCCCCCTGGCCGGCCAGCCCGCGGCTGAGCACCTGCAGCGGCGGCATGGAGCTCTCCCTCGGGCTCCTCCTGCTCTGGGCTCTGCTGCCTCCCGAGGCGCACGGGAAGGAAGGTAAGCGTGGGTCCCTCAGCCTGCGGGCTGGGCTGGGGCGCGCAGCGAGAGCCGGCTCGCTGAGGGGCAGGGAACGGGGACCCAGGGACACCTCCGAGCGCCCGGGGCCAGGGACGGGCTGTGGGGGCACGGCCTGGCCAGCCCATCCCAATCTCGGTGGCTCCGTGAAAGCCCAGGTATGCTCTGCCCTTCCTTCATCTCCCAGCTGAAGCACAAATGGCTCGGCATATCCCGTGTTCCAAGAGAATTCTGCTCCTGTTTCCCTCAAAGACGGGCCTTGCAGATAACAAGTTTAAACACAAACTCAGAAAGTTTCTCCCCTCCTCTGGCAACACCCCCGCAGTTTCCTCATGAAGCCCTCTAAGGAGTTAACCCTTGTGAGCAAGCGGACAGTCATTTTATCGAGAGTCTTTTACCTACTCTACTCCTGGAAGACAGAGCTGGGCTTTAAAAATTTCTCTTCCACCTCTTTAGGCTTCCATGTTTCCCTTCTCTGTATCACTTTCTCTCATTAGACGTAGTGATTTCCTTCCATCTTGGTAGTTGCACAGTGGTTATGAAACATGGGAGAATGGTAACTTTTAATAGAGGGGTGAGAGAAGTGTAAATCTCTGCTTTGTTTCCTACATCCTTCTGCAGTCAATTCCTGCCAGAGGCTTCTGTTTTGTACAGCAAGAGGTGTTGGGGCTTTTCCATCCCAAGGACAGCATTCCCTCTTCTGCGGGCTCTCGATTGAGGCACTTTGTCATAACTGGCAGCTCAGCCATGGGCTCTGCTCTGATTCTGCCAGTGCTGAGTGATCTTTTGTCCTCGACAAGCACGTTTCTATTAAGGATCCAGCTACATGGTGGATGCAGTTGGCAGTGGAGAGGGCCAGCCTGGGTGAGAAGTAATGTCAGGTGGCACCAGGGAGGCTTCACTTCCAGCAGCATGACCAGTAGCTGGCAGTAACAGCCAGGGACCTGTCTGCCAGCTTCTCCCCTATCTCAGCCATCTCATTTGGGCTGTGTGTGTCTGTGATCCACTCTTCCTTAACTTGTCTAGCTGGGAAACAGCTCATTTTCCCGGCGTCCTCTCTTATCTGAAGCCTTTCTTCTTTTTGGGGATACCTCCGCCCCTATGGCTGGACAGCCACGTGAGATTCCTGGCAGCAAAGCTGAGGACCAGAGAGCTAGTAGTCCCTGGGTACTGGTATTCCTCTGCTTCTCTAGTCTTACTGACTCAATCATCCTTTCCGTGGAGAACTCCCGTTGTGGGATTCACTTTGAGAAGTACTTCTTGGCAATGGACTTGGTCCCTCCAGTGGGCACTCAGAGGCTGAAGGAGCTGCCATTGCTGGCAGTGCAGAGCATGGCACAAGGACTCTGCCAGGTTCCTGTCCTGGCCACTTCCAAGTTCATTTTCCCTTGCTCTGCTAGAGCTTGCCATGCAGCCCCTCTCACTTCCACATTGCTGCTTCAGTCCTGGAGAGGATGGGACTACGGCATAGATGTTACCTGGGTGATGAAGTTTTTGGAGCTAACCACAAAAGAATATTATCTCAAATAAATAGATTGAGACTAGAGGGGAAGTGAATGAGGAGCCTTGTCTGGACAGGGAGTCTGTGGCTAGGAAGGTTTTGCCATATGACCATGCTGTGAACACTTCGAACTTGCAAAACCTGGGTTCCTGCTTTTCCCTTCTCCCAGTCCTGAAAGGGTGTTTCAGAGGAGAGAACAGCAGAGCAATCCCTCTTATCTCTGATTCTGGGCCCACAGCCTGCTTCCTCATTCCACAGGACTCTTGCTGATCTGCACTTTACACTATTACTTATAGTTGGCAGGGAGTATTTGTAAAACAGTCAGATGAGGGGGAGGAAGCCTGGTTATTTAAATGCCATTTAAAAATCTCCCCACTCCTACCTTTCACCCCCAAATTCTTTTCTGAGATGTTTAGAAACGACCCCTCTGAATACACCCACAGGAATCTAAAAGGGAATCTAAAGAATTTTTCCTGTTTCCTGTGTTCCCAAGCTGGGACTTGGATAGGTGCACAGAAACCAGTAGCCTATGCTGGCAGCACCGGCAGACCCAAAGGCAGGCAGGAAGCGGCACATCCCACAATATGTCTTATTCCAACTCCTCTGCCTTCCCAATGTTTGCCTACAAAGTGACACATTTTTAATGTGTCTTCAGATCAAAACTTTAGGCCAAACTGTGATCACATTTTCAAATTCTTTGAGGGCTAAAAATGAACATACCAATGATTTTCTCCTTTGTCACACGACTCCAGCAGCAAGGCTTAAAGCATCCCTGCAATTCCGCAGGAGGTGGCCATGCTATGGCCGGAGCCATTGCTCTCTCGATGTCCCGCCAGATAAGTCGGAAGGTTGGGAGAGGGTTAAATGATTCCTAGGCCATCGTCAGCTAGTGGACAGTCTGAGTCAGAAGTAGGGGGCTCATAAATTTGCACAACTGATGCATCTCCTGGCTTTTGGGTACTGTGACAATGGAAAGTCCCTTCTACAACTTCACACTGACTCTGTACTTTCCCACTGTGTTTCAAGTACTGAATAGTCCCTCCAGGCGACACTGATTGATCTTTTGTGTTGGTAATTTAATTGATTGCCTTCCTCTTCAGCCATTTAGTTTGCTGCCTTCCTATTTCAAGGAAAGATGTGTTCAGCTGCTAATGCCGGGTTCCCATTTGAATAGGCTTCCGACTCCTTCTTCCTTTTTTGGGACAGTTTTAGGAAGTGTTAAAATTGGTCAGGGTTGCATTTTTTGGATGTGTACAGGAGGAGGTCTCATATATTAGTAAGAATTTTTAACTCCTGACAAGGTGCCCTGTCTTGTATCTTTCTGTCCTTCATGTAGTCATGCTTTTAGAACGTGAAAGGTTTCAAAGGATGGGGGGGGTTGAGAGAGGAAATGCAGGCTTTACCTTCTTAGACAAAACAAGGATGAAAGCATTCCGTGGGCCATATGAGTTGGGTCACCGATTTATTTTTTCACTCTCTTCTGGTTTTCAGTGGATCTACTTGACACAAGCACTGCACAGGGTGAACTGGGCTGGCTTCCAGACCCTCCAGAAGTAGGGGTGAGTACCCACATTCAAGGAAGGGTCACTGGCAGTACTAACTGATGGAAAAATATATTCCTTGTTGAATTTCACCCTACCTCTGGTAACTGTGCTTCTGAGACTCCACCCCCTCCTAAGAACTTTAGGCTTTTTAAGTCTCTCCCTTCACCTATGCAGTCTCACCCCTAGCCAACTTTTTAAAGATTGATGCCTATTGCCTTCCAGTATAATTAAACATATCCTTGAAATATACTTCTTCCATAAAGTAATAAAGCAATGAAGAAAATGAAAAAATCAAATCATCACCCAGTTTTTCATCCTGTCATGCTGCACATAATTTTTTCTTTCCCCCAGGAAAACAAGCAGAACAAAAGTATTTATTTGAGTCTCTCAAGAAATTAGAAACACATTATAGGTTTTTTAATTCAGCAGCTGACTGAAGAAATAACTGTTAACTCATGGGGCAGCACTCTGCCCTTGTGGGCTGCAAGGTTCTCGGACTTCACACCAATCTGTAGTGTTTGGTCCACACAGCTGACAATGAGAGAGGAATTTCCCTTTGTTTTGTGACTGTAAAATTGAGTTGATGGAAGTGCT
The DNA here is from genome assembly GCF_903797595.1 of Erithacus rubecula. Classification (NCBI taxonomy): domain Eukaryota; kingdom Metazoa; phylum Chordata; class Aves; order Passeriformes; family Muscicapidae; genus Erithacus; species Erithacus rubecula. Next base: position 26,572,789 of record NC_136658.1, read on the forward strand.
TCAAAATATACTCCCAAAACCACTGGAACACTGGACCCCAAAAGACTGCTGAACTCTCAGCTATTTTTATACAAGTGCAGCTATTTTGCATGAAGCATAGTGGAGCAGTCCCTCTGGTGTCACAACCTACATCAGTGAAGGTGGTTTCCTTTTTGGCAGCAGTGCTGTGGGAGTGGTGGAAGGAAGGCACAAAGAAAAGGGAATTTAGGGACTAGGCTGAGGTAGTTAGCACATATGTTAATACACAGTTTCAGTTCCTCATCCATGCTCTTGTCTTTGTAGCAAGTCCCAAGCTTTCCAGTGGGGAATCTTCACCCTTCCTGTTCTAAAGTAGACTGGGTTCAGCCTGTTCCTAACTCATTTCCATAACTTGCCTCTGTAATGTTTAAATCCACCCCAGCCTCCTCCTTCTCTGTAGCCTTGCTGGGTGAAGTAGAGCCAGACAATGAGGTTCTCCTACACTGGCATAACTGCATTTGTTTCATTAGTAAAGCTGTTTTGGTTATTATTAGTAGTATTGTTACACCCTGCTCAAAACAGGTGCCCTAGTGAAACATACATGTAGATCATGTTTTGCCCATTGTTCCCTTTGTTGTCTCATCAACTCTCTGTGTGGTAATTTTACCCCAATCCTAGGCTCCAGGCATGTTCAGGATGAACATGTCTCTTGAAAAGATTGAAAAAAACAAGTGAAAATGTCTCCTAAATAAAAAAAATCTGATAGAAAGAAAAGAAAACCTTTATTACAGAGCATCTGAGTGTTGCACAGTAGGTTCAGGGCAGTGTGTGGAGTTGGCAAATCCTCCTGCTTGGGCTACATTTGCTTTTTAAAATATGTATATTCAAAATATAATTGTAACTGAGAATTGTTGAAATTTTGGGGGAACATGGCCTGAGAGAAATCAAAACTAACAGATCAGGATATGGATGACTGATTAAACAACAGAAGATGAAGAATAGATTCATTGACTTCTCATGAGCAAGTCTTTTGAGGAGATTTGTCTAATTACATCATTTCCCAGTAACTGTTAGGTGGAAGTCTGACAAATTGCCACAAGCAAAAAGGGAACAATGGCTGATTCTATTGCAATCTGAACTTTGAACAGGTGTTTCTGAAACCATTCCTTCAAAATGAAGAATTAAATATGTTCAAAAAAAACCCCGGAAATTAATTCAGAACATTTTTTGACAAAAAAAGAGCCAAGATTGGTACTGAATAATCAGCCTAGGTTGATTAGTAACAGGCTGGAAACATCTGAGCTGTGTTGCATGCAGAGCTGAAGGGTGTCCTGCCTGTAACACTGCTACTTGTGCCTAGCCTCAGATGCTGGAGATCTCCCATCAGCGAGCTGGAATTGTGTCAATATACTTATCGCACAGAGCAGGAATTTGCTGTGGGGAATTTTCATGCTTTATATGGACAAGGCCCCTGAGGCATAGCCCAGAAGAGGCTGGCTGAGTCTGTGGAGGCAGAACTACACCTTTGTTTTCTCCTCACCTGCAGCCAATGACAGAGGATGGAGTGGCTTGGCAGGTGTGATTGTTTCAGCCAGACCTGGCTGTATCCAAGGTAGGCAATGCTCCTGTTACCACACAGGCTAAGCCTGAGAACACCACTCAGTTTTGGACAGCACTTCAGTAGTTCAAAACCTCTGCACCACATTAGCAAGCATCTTGCCTAAGCTTAAGGGTAGCCATTGACTGAAAGTCTCTGTACTTTAAGTAAAGTGTCTGTAGAGTTTTGTTTATTAAAAGATTTGTGCTAGCTTGCTTTGTAGTAGCTATTTAGAAAGGGTTTCATCCATTTTAGGCTATTATTGGAAACTAGGCTTTTAAAGAGGCAGATTGTAGTTCCTACAATCCTCTTTTATCTACCTTACCACCCACCACCCCCCTCCTCCATCATCTAACATATACCTTGATAATTCTTTTCTGGCTTTGAAGTTCTGCCACAGCAACATCAGGTGGGCACAGAGAGGTGTAATACAGTACTAGTGGTAGATTTCCACCTTTTAAGATATGTTGGAAAGCCAATGATGGCCACTTTGAAGGTGTCAGGAGTACAGAACTTGCTTGCTCTCACATTTCTTTAAGACTCCTCATGCTGCACAAACAGCCTAGCTACATGAACTGGTTTCAGATACCACTGAAACTGTTCAAAAAGGACCTCTCAAATCCAATCAAGAACAAATTCACTTATCAGGCATAGTGGCACTGCTTCTTGGCAGCTTGTAAAATAACAGTATAAAAAGTTATTAATCACTAATTTGCTTTCAAATATAATTACATCAGCTGTGAACAGATTGTGATGAAGAATTATGCTTTCTTCCTGCATTTTGCATTTAATAGACAAGGCCCTAAGCTACCCCAGCCCAGCTTTGAAGTCAGCCTTCTGAGCAGGCTATTTGAGCAGAGAACCAAAGGTCCTTTCCTGCCTGAATTTTTGCATTTGTGTGATAAATTAGAATGGTTTGTTCATTAGAATTCTGAGCTTGAATTTTTTAGCCCAGGCACAAAAGGTCCTCCTGATTTTATGTTTTAATTTTTTTTCATGGTTTTATGTAATCATGTAATATGTATCTATTCCTATGGATTTTCTGTATCCTGTAGGCCTGTATTTATTTTCTAAATTTTCTGTATTTATGTAGACCTATGATATAACATACTGAGCAAGCCAATATTTGTCTTCAATGCTGTGATTATCTCACTCTCAGATTGTGGGCATATCTTGAAATTTTCCTTTTATCCACGATTTACAGTTTCTCTGTATGTGAATAGTATTTGCATAATCCAGTCATACCTCCATGAGTACATGTGACTACTTAAGTTCCAAGCCATTTGTGATGGAGAATGCTGCACACTGGGCTTATCAATATGACCTTATCTATATTGTTCAATTAATTGTAAATTAAACACACTTTATCCTTTTTTAGCTGCTACATTTTCTTGGGAGATATGCTTTCACCAGTTCCATAGCTGTCTTTGCTTGTGAAAGGATCTTTTTTCATGGTAACTGTTTTTAAATTGTATGTATGTTATTTCAGGAATCATATGAACTCTACTGCTGCCAAATTGTGCCTTATTTATTATATATTAAAAGTTTGGCAAAGATCAGTTCTCAGCTGGTAGCTGGTTTGTGGAGCTTATTTTTTTCCAACTTACATTCCTGCATGGGTCATAGCATTATTAAAGCTTCCAAACAATTTTCTTAGTCTCCTTTTCAGGCTGCTGTTGTTTTCAGTCTTTTATTCACAGTGAGGAGGAGGACATAATTATTTCCCTGCCTATTCCATATTCTTGCTTGCTTCCACACATACTTCAAAGCATTGCTGTCACTTCCAAGCTTTCTACCAGTTTCCCAATGTGCATGGCACACTGCTCAGCTTTTCTGAAGTCTACTTTCAAACAAGACTATGGATGGGCATGTAATGCCAGTGCCTAATGTGTCCCAAAGGCTATCAATGAATAGCCCCTAACTACAACTATCATGGCTCCAAAAACACTTGAAAACTTTGGAAATTATGTGATTCTTGCTCAGGAATAAGAGTTCTGAGTTTGGTACCTTATGTTCTATGGAAAGTTTAATTATTTGGCAACTGCCAAAGTTATGCAAATACAATTTGATAAGGGAAAAGAAAATATATATATTTTTAATGCTGTGGTTGTCTTATTAAAGCCCAGGCATAGTTCAAATTCTACACTGATAATTTTTTAGGTAATAGACTAGATCAAGTGCTTGTGACCTGTCAGCAACTTCTATATCACTGACCACACCATAACATTTAGATGCCGTCAGGCTCTAGCAAGGTGAGGCTGTGTTCCACCAGACTCAGCGGTCCCAGATTTTGGTATCAGCTGATGGCTGGTTTCTGTTCCTCCACTTCTTGGTCAGACAGATAGTCCTGGTCATGAAGGAAATAGTGCTGTGGGGCACATAGCCTTCAACCTGCAAGCAATTCCAGCACAGCACTCCTATCTTGTTAAACTGGAGTAGTTCACTTAGTCAGACTCAATAACCTCTTACTCAGATAGTCTTGGAAGAGTCACAGCCAGTCAGCTTTTTGTAGCATCCAAAGGTGGTGTGAAAAACAGCCATCAGGAAAGCTGTTCTGTGCACCTCTTCCCACAACTGTTGTTCATGCATATCCTTTAGGAGCTACCTCAGAGGAGTGCCATCACCTCTGAAGCTGGAGTAGACTAGCATTGCACACCTCACTGCTCCCAGTTTAGGTATCAGGCATAGAGGATTAGCTCCTCCAAGTGAACAGCATCTGTATAGAAATAAGGGAAAAATGCTTAGTAAACAACTACCTGGAAATGGGAACAGCTCTGCCTTCAGGATTGTATCCTGACATGACCTGCTGCTGTTGATCTGTGAACTGGTGGAGAGATATTTGTTGATGATATCCTATTGATTGAAAATTAGTTATTTTGTGTCAATTTGGGAGAGAAGGAAAAAAATTGTTATGCACATCTAGATATACTTTACTTGGAAGTGTGACAAGGGGGAACACATCTCACTGGTTTGTGAGATGAGAACAAGTGAAGTGTAAATTAACAGCTATAGGAAAGGTCAGATTGCATGATCCACCAACTAGGAAGCCTAGGATGGGGTCACTGCCAGAGACCCAAGTAACAATCTTGGCCAGTGCACTCAGTGTTGTGACCTGAAGGCAGAAAAGAGCATGTTGTGAGCCGAAGTGAAGATGCTGTACAGCCATGACATTCATCACCACGGCTGCTCAGGCACTGTGGTGGTGACAGCCCTGTTGCCTGGCAGCGTCAGAAAGCTGCTTCACTCTTTTATAGCTGCTGAATGAGTGGACAAGGTTGACTGAACTTCCTCGTGTCAACACAAAGGCAGCACAAGTCAGCTGGAGCTTGGAGATTAACCTGCCTATAGCATGGTCCTCCAAGAAGACTAACAGGCTATTTAAAATAATAATAATAATAATAACAATAATAATAAAAACCCAGCCAAACAAACAAACAGAAAACCCAAACAAAACAACTTCTGTTATAATACCAACTAAAATACTGGTGAGTTTGCAGGCAAGCAATTAAAAAGAAAAGGCTTTACATCTTTTGTTGCCTGCTGTGTCCTCGAAGGATGAACCTATGCTTTGAACTGTAATTCTCACCATCTCAGAGGCAGATCTGCAGAAAAATATTCCCACAATTTATTTCTTAGAACATTATTTCCATTGTTTTCAAGGCTTAGTGTCTGGCTTCTCTTTGCTTCACTTGAATATTGCCAGCTCCTCATATGACTTTCAGGCTGCCATCTCCTGCAGCTTCTTTTCTCCAGGCAGGTTTGATCATCATCAAGGCATAATTACCCCATCCCTGTGTGAGATTCCATCTGATCCCTCTTTAAAGAAACTTAGACAAACAGAGCAAGTATTGCCCATCACCATCAGACTCATTTCCAGCTTCTCTGTAAACACTAGAGGTACACTTGACACACCATACAAAACCACAGCTCACAATATTAAGCCCTTTACCTTGAAAAAATTTAAAAAATCATTCAATTTACAATGGAACCTATGCGATTTAATGCAAAAATAACGTAAGAGCTAACCTTTGGTTTATTGGTAATACAGCTTTAGCCATGAATTCTGAACTCTTAAGATGCCAAATCTGATTTTTCACTCCTGTCCTTTTTGTAACTATTGGTACCGTGAGTGTTAGTAAAACAGGTATATACAAAACAAGTGTTCCAAACCAGCTAGGTGAAGTTGCACTAGACTATCATTATCGCTCATCTAGCACCATCTCTTGTGACCAGAACTGTTTTCATGCAAGACCTTAATGTGGTCAGGCAGTTAAGAGAATGAGCAGACAGCAGAACCTGTGTTTGGTAAACAGGTTCTGTAATCAATGCACTGGTGCTCAGTATCTCACATTAACACCTTATCTTCCCAGAAGAGCATGAGTACCAGTTAAATTGAAAAGACATGGGTGGGATGGAGACCTATGTGCTAGTGCCCTAAAGAACGAGTAATTACATAATGGAGTTGCTCCTCCCTGAAAATAACCAGTGGATCATTGCGGTGAAAAAATATATCATCCCACCCATAAAGATACTGTAGATAAGCAAACATCTCTTCTGTGTTCAGTTGTGTCAAAGGTTCCATGATGATGTGATGAAATTAAAATTGCCTGACCATAGCCAAATGATCAAAGAAATAAGAGCAGCCTCAGCTGTTCTCAGATTTGAAGTTACAGGACGCATGAAGTGTCTAGATGTCACCACGCTTCTTTCATCATCATCATCATCTAAATTGTCTTCCACACCAGCAAAGAACTTCAAAGAGTATTGAGAAACTTTCAGTAAAGGGTCATAGGAGCTTCAATTCTAGAATACACCACTCTGGTGATGCTATTTTTGGTTGGCTGGTCCAGCTTGCCTCCTGACAAATTTTTGTCACGTGTATTTCAGCTGAAGAGAAGCTCTTCACTGTATCAAGACAGGTGCCAGCAAGGTGCCTCTCTTGTCACCAGCTTTCCTCTGAGGAAACTGCACTATGATTGTAGCACAGCTGTAATTACCTTCAATGCTGAATCTGTTCCAGGAAGGTGTTTTGGTCATGGTAGCATGCAAATGCTACTGTACAAAAGGCAAGACACTGCAAAGGCAAGATTGCAGACAGGGAAAGGGGATAAAAACTGTTCAGAGGCACATGTTCTCCTAGCTGGTTTCAGGCTTGGCACACCAGTGATATATTGCCACTGGTTTGGGGGCTTGCAGTTTTTCTTCCTGAAGACATTTAATGGCATCTCAATTCTGTTGAAAATTAAATGAGATTGAGACACACTTTCTATGCATAGATACACTGTAGCTGGCTTTACTAACTTGGCTGGTCTTTTCATCTTAGTGAAATTTGTAACCCAAAGTTAAACAAGTTACTGGATTTCAGCATATGAACTCTTTGACTTTTCCATTAGGAATTCTTATAAACTATTCCAATAGAGACATGCATCTTAGTTTAGTAACTATAAGCCTACTGGCTAGATGCTTGCCTTGCTTTTGCTTAAGTTCCTTAAAAGTATTGCTGTAACTTTTCCTAGGTGGTCTGCAGACCACAGATTGTGCTAAGTTAATGTGAAAGCAAATGAGATAGAGGTCACAGCAGGCAGGCTCTTTTCTGAAAGGAGAAAGGGCAAGTCCCTGGCAAGCTGGAGATGGAGACAGTATTCTTAGTGTGAGTCACAAGCTCTTCTGACTCCAGCCTGAACCTGAAATTTGCAATACTGTCACAGTCTGCTGCCTCCCTCTCCATTAGCAGGGATGAAATTTGTATTTGTCAACATAAAAAACTCATTTCCTTCTTTTTTTTCCCCACCTAAAAAAGGCTAAAACCAAATGAGTCCACTTAATTGATGCCTGCAAAGCCCGAGACAGTGGCTTCAAGATGTGCAAGCTGTCTTCATCTTATACCTGATGGTAGGTCCTAAGAAAAGGAGCTCACAGATGGATGAAGGAATCACAGCTTGTCCTAGATAGGATCCTTGACACAAAGCTAGTCTAAAGAAAGCTCATTATAGAGAAAAATCAGAGTAAGCCTTCCATGGGCTTCAGAGCTTCAAACTGTATAATCATTTCAGAGTCTATAAAGGCAGATATTAAAAGGCACATTCTTTATCTTATCTTTATTATAAATATCTTTGGATTTTTACTCACATGGCAGACCAAACCAATACTCTTTACTACAAATATCTATTGGTGCCCTTTCAAGTTGTCATTGAAGTAATTCTGCATGGCCTCTATGAAGACAGCTTTCTTTATATGGAATCGAACCAATGTGAGGAAAATTGCTTTCTTTTTTCCGCTTTTTCCCGAACTGGCAATGTTTTGAGGTTATTGACACAGTACCATTGCATTGAGGTTGACATTGTGAATTGAGCTTGCTATTCACTTGAATCTAATTGCTGTGCTGGAATAATTTATAGCACCAAGATTTTCAAGAACAAACCTCTGGAACTAGGTGTCTGTGTTAGTATATGATTTTCTGAGAAGTACAGAAAACTTGTTTGTTCTCAAATTCAATGGCTCCACCCTTAGACCTTTTAGGAAGCCAAACTGCTAACCTATGGTGCTCTCCTAAATGCATTGGCACTTGTTTTCTTAGAAATTTTTAAAGAATTCTAAAAGATTTTAAGAGTTTGAAGACTAGTTTAAGGACAGTTTAGACTCTAACTTAAAAAAGAAGAGAGTTTAAAAGGGATCTTAAAGAATAGCATGCAAAGACTTTAAGAATTCCTTAGCTTGCTTGGAGTGGGGAATTGGACTAGATGATCTCCAAGGGTCCTTTCCATCCTAAATCTTTCTATGATTCTGAATCTCATGAAAATGTTTTCTCTTACATCAAAAAAACTGCCAATTCACTCACTGATAAAATAAGGAAGTCTGACTAATGCTGTTCTCCACTTCTAGAAGTATGTTGCCCTTCCTATGGCCAACTGGTGACTGGAGTAAGGCAACAATGTCTTGAATTAAGTGGGTAAAAAGTTATATTATCAAAGAAGGTTGATTCAATGCCATTGGCAGACAAACTGCAGTGGCAAGTAATTAATATTGATCCAGCTAGACTTTACCACACGTATTTATTAAGAACATTACATTAAAAATCAGAGACATACATTTTGATTTTGCAGCAGATTCTTTGAGGATGGGAGAGTTGCCTGGCAACTTCTGGTCTCATCACCCTTTCATTAAATGTTGTATGTAACAGTTTTCCTCTACTACTTTGAATTTAAAAGCTTCACTGAATAATGAAAAGAAGTCAGAAGCATATTTAACAATAGTTCTGTATTGTTAGCATAAATAATATCCTCATTTTACTTCCTTTACCCATCAGCAGTAGAGTCTAGAAAAAACATGTCTGACTCCCTTGTTATTTCTTCGCACCACACTGCATATGAAACTGTGTAATTGTCAGTGCCAAGCATCTTTGCCCTGAAGAACTGAGTCTGGAAGAAGGTAGGCTGAGATGAGCTAAGAAATACCAGGCTTAGCAATTGGATTTTTTTTCCAGCAGTAGTGTTTAAAGGATTTTTTTTTTTTTTTTTTTTTTTTTTTTTTTGCTAGAGTTGTCACCACTGAAAATGAAACTTTGGTCCTGTATAATGTAAGTTTTGAAAATGTATTTTTGGAATGAGCACCACAACAGCTCATGTCTTTCAATGAGACATGCAAAAAACACTTTCTGGTGACACTTGTCTGTGGTACTGCCTTAGGATAAACTGCTAATAGAAAGTTGTCTAACTCTCAGCCTCCAAATGCAATTATGCTTTTCCCAGGTAGACACACATTGAAAAATACTTCTAAAAGCCAGTCATAACCTTGGTAGTATATGAAAGTTAGTTTACTATTATTCTTCTTCCTAACTTCTTTTCTTCTACTTCAGTATACTTCAGGATGCATTGTAAATTCAGTCCTGCAACATTTTCCAGGTTTTCAGTTAAAGACTGCAAGAGGTCATTAAGTGATTGCCCCTTCTGTTCAATTGGGATTGATTTGTCAGACTTTTGTTTTGTTATCATAAATCCTTTGACCTTCAGTGAATGAAATAAGTGTAAATCCTGGGTGCTGCAGGTCTATGCCAGCTGGATCAGATTAAGTGGGTGGGGTAACACTGGGGATTAATTATGTGGAGAAAAAAAGGGAACAAGAAGGGACACATAGACACCATCCCCAGAACTTCCTGGGAGGAGACTGCTAGTGTGCACTTAGGTAAGAGGCTGAAATCATCCAGAGAGGAGTTTGTGCTATCAGCAGGACTTGCTGGCTTGGAGAAAGCTCTCCAATACTTTTTAGAGTGGGGCTGTTTAGGAGGTATGCTCTAAGTATGCTCATTGAACACAGAGCCCCTTTGGCACTCTGTGAGTCCATCTCTTGTATTCCACTAGCAGAGTGACCTGGTCTGCAGGGAGACAAGCTGTTGTGCTGTGAGCACAGGAGGTGGTGGTGCTGAAGAAATGTGTGAATCTCATGCTCAGCCCATGAGATTTGACAAGTCTGGAGTAACACAGAGACTGAGGCCTTGTTTAAATTGCATCTTAACCTGGGGTGTGATTTAAAACCAAGATGCTTAAACTTGTGCCAGTACTTATGTGGGCACTTGGTTCAATTTAATTTGATTAAACATTTAAAGCATAATGAGAATGTCTGTCTTAGCATTAGGGGAAAAAGGATGTAAGTTATTTTCCCTGTGGAGAAAACCTTGCTTTCCAAATTTACAGTTCTCATGTGTGAATTACTCAAAAGAGAATGTTCTTTACATTTTGTGTCTGACCTGTGGAATGGAAAGAAAAACTAGAACCACCTAAAATTTGGCAAAAGTGTATATTAAAATCAGTACCAAACTTTATTAGATTCATGCAAACAGTATTAGTAAGGTCATACAACCAGCTAGGCCCATGTCCTCCTCTTGGCCATTACTTGCCTGGGGAAGACGCAGAACCTAAATGCAATATGAAGTCAGGAAAATCAACTGAGTTTTAATAGTTAAATTAGGTTTTGCAAAACATCCCACTTAAAAAAGCATGAACTCCAAGTTAATGAGTGCATGCTCTAGAACAGTCCTTCTGCAATTTACCTTTCCATTATGCCAGGCCATCTTTTCTCTTACCCCCAAATGCTGTGCATTATTTCCAGGGGCAGATATTAGTCCTGGTTTGGTAGGACCTACTGTTCACCCTGAATGTAAACTGTGGCAGAGAGAAGCAGCCAATGCATGGGACCCAACTCAATGGTTGACCCAATAGTGGGTCTTTTTCTCATTCTCCAAGATAAGGCTGTGTGTGAAAGAAGTAAATTGGAACCAAGGTAGGATGAAAGGGATGTACAAAGATCTATGTAAGTCGGATCATAATTGCAAGATCCTTTTTGCTCCCTGAGTACAGAGTTTAGGCAGCCATGGGGCTCTAGACCAGATGCAGCTCTGTCTGAGTGTAAGACTTCTTAGCTGGCCAGGCTTTGAGCTCTGAACCCTGTGTAAGAATTGATTTTTAGGCAAGATTTTGTCATATTTGAAGTGAAACTTGTTTCTCACATCTGTTAAGAGTATGTGTTTTCTTCTCCCCTGGGGGCAGTGGAGTGAAGTGCAGCAGATGATAAATGGTACCCCGATCTACATGTACCAGGACTGCAGTGTGCTTTCCGAAGGTGACACCGATCACTGGCTTCGCACCAACTGGATTTATCGGGGTGAGGCAGCTTCACGCATTTATGTGGAGCTAAAGTTTACTGTAAGGGACTGCAAGAGCTTCAAAGGTGAAGTGGTGACCTGCAAAGAGACCTTCAATCTCTATTACATGGAGTCTGAACAAGATGTTGGGATCCAGTTCCGCCGCCCACTGTTCACCAAGGTCTGTATTGCTGGGGCTGAAGACTGAGTCATATCTTTCAGCTTAAACTTGTCATATCTTTCAGCTTAAGCTAGGTGTGTCTTGCTGGCTGGGACAGGCCAGGAGAACCAGCATCTGGGGAAGGGCACGGATAGTAAGTGTTGTCCTTAGAGTAAACTTTACCCTAAGTGCCCTCTGTGATGCTCAGAGCAGTCTTTGCCACAGGAGGCATAGGAGGTTTCAAATGAGATCAGACTTGTGTTCTGCATAACCTCTTATTTAACCAGACACAACACAGGTAAGGATTCTAAAGGGTTGTGACAGGGATAGATGGTCACACATTTTTAGAAAAGTAAAGCAGAGACCAAAGGAATTTTACTTGCCTTAAGGAATAAAACAATATTAAACCAAGCAAAGAACAGAATCCAGTTCAGGTATCAGGGGTCCTGATTATTTACTCTGATTGCCATGAGGTATAGGGTCTCGTTTCATAAACCTCGAGGTGATGGTTTGCTACAGTGAAATTCTCCCTGGTGTGAAGATATTTAGCGTGGCTGTATTTTACCTGCTGGTCTCCTCAGTGTTGTTCTCTCTTGCCATGGAAACATTGGAATTGCAGAATAGAGAACCTCTGTTTTTTTCTTTTATTTTTCTGAGGAAATTCTCTAAGCCAGTTCTGTTCTACAGAAGCCGCAGACCTAAATTATTTGTCTGCCCTTTCCTTTGCAGTTTAAATGGGATGTGATGGAAACAAAGAGTAGTGAAGGCCACCACAGGCAGAGCAAAACTCTGGAAGGAGGATACCCTTCCTGCATACCCAGTGCTCCTCCACCTCCCCTGCAGCCTGCAACATGAGTTTGTGTGATACCTCCACAACTCCTAAACATGCCTTATGATCCCTGCCAAATGCAGCTGCTCTGCAGAGCCTTTCATCTCCCATCCAACTACAAGGAGTGGGTGGTGTTGTACAGTGGGAAGGGGCCTGCGGAGGAGAGGATCAGTTATCAGGCTCTCCCACCAAGAAGAAAGGCTACCCCACCTGCAGTCCAGCTCTTCCATGTCACATGGTGTCACAGAGGCCTTTCCCATTTGCTCAAGCATGGAAAATATTCTCATGCACTCATTCACTCTTATCCCTTGTTTGCAAAGGCAGTGGGAATGTAAAAGCATGGAAACATTTTTCATCCAAGTACCTATGTTGCTGAAATATGTTGAGTGCTGTGGAAGGAGCACCTTACAGTAGATGATCTGAACTGCAGCAACTACAGCCTAAAACCAGGTGGCTGTGATTCCCTGGTTGGTTTCAAAGCACAGCTCTTGAGTGGTGTTTTGAATTTACTGTATACGATTTTAAACAAAGACAACTATCACAGAAAAGAGATTTGCTCCTGTAAAGAGCAGTTCCTAAAGACCTCTGAAATCTCAGAAGACAGGGTACAGGAGAAGATCAGTGAATGACTACAAAGCAGTTGAAGGAGATGATGGATGGAAGGTAGAGAGGAAGGAAAAGATGCCCACCCCATTTTTAACACCTCTTCCAAATGCAAAGAAAGCATGCAGTGCAGTGGCATTAGTTGACCAGACAGTCCCTAAAAGGCCTTAGTGTAATAAAGTCTTGAGAGGCATGAGTATCTCAGCTGCTGTGGCCTGCTCAGATGGTAAAGCAGTTGTCTTTCTGTTTTTCATGTAGCTCAACACTGTGGCAGCAGATCGAAGTTTCACGAGCAGAGACATCGAGTCGGGGGCCATGCAGCTGAACACAGAAGTGTGCCCCATTGGGAAGCTCTCTCGCCGGGGCTTCTACCTGGCTTTCCAGAACTCCGGGGCCTGTGTGGCGATGGTGTCTGTCCGAGTGTACTACAAGACTTGTCCGGAGGCGGTACGCGGCCTGGCGCGCTTCCCAGAGACGCTGGCAGGGTCAGAGGGGCTGACAGAAGTGCCTGGGGTCTGCGTGGAGTATGCAGCTGAAGAAGTGGGCTCTCCCCCCAGGATGCACTGCAGCACTGACGGGGAGTGGCTGGTACCAGTGGGCCGATGCCTTTGTGCTGTGGGGTTTGAGGAAGTCGATGGGAGCTGCGTAGGTGAGTATGCAGACACTAGCTGTAGGCCATGGGAGAGGTTCCAGAGAGCTGGAGATCAGAGTATCTGTAAGCAGAAAGTGGGATCGAGAGTTCGTGTGGTCTACCTCTCCTTTGTATGTTTCCTTGTCCTTACCTTCTCCTTCTCCTAAACTTCTCTTTTTCAGTTGTGATTTTTCTCCTCATGTGTCAGCTGTAAGACCTGCACACACCTCTCCACTCCCTCTTGGGCTTCATCCAGGAGCTTTCAGCTCGGGAGCTAGTTTCTGCGAGCTGTAACTATGTGATTGACACTGACTCACTCAACAACTGGTTCTCAACCCTTGAACAGCAGCCTTGTTCTCCCAGGGCAGATGGGTCAGACACACAGAGCAGGGTACTTGTCCCTTGACTAGAGAGCTGAGAGGCAGAGGGGACAGGTTTCTCCTCTGTCCCTTGTTCATCTTGGACTGGGATGGCTCTTCTGCCATGGGAAACCATGTAGAGCATGTTGCGCAATACCGTGGTGCCTGCTCTTCTGAAGAACAATTAGCAAGCAAAAGAGTCACCAGGGTGCTGGAGTCACAGCAAACAAGGGCTATTGCAGTAATAAGTGCAGGGCTCTCCTCTGGCTGCAGAGGGCACAAGGTTCAGCTTCTAAAGGCAACTTAGTTCGACATGAGTGATGTTTTGGGTGATATGTGTAAACTGCAGGGAGAGAGGTAAAAGACAGCAGATCTCTTGTTGCCAGAGCTGTATGGCACGAGGCTAAGGCCATAGGGATCCCCACAGTGCTCTCAGATTCAGCAGGTGCCCTGTGTCTGCTTTGCTCTGCTATGGGGATCTGATGTCTCTGTGATTTCCTACTGTTTGCTGCTCGTTTTCCTTGAGGAGCTGGAGAAGGTTGAAGCACAAGATCCTTGCCCTCTTCCAGCAATCCCCTTTCCTTGCGCAGCTCAGCCAGTTTTTCCACTTAGGTGCTACAGAGCTCTCCCCGCCCTCCTGAGAGCACTCCTCTGGGAAGGGGCAGGGAAGCTGTCATGTCTGGACAAGCCTCGACTGCTATCACAGCACAGGTTCATTCTACATCTGTGCTTTCATCCCACTCCGCCCAAGTACAGCTGCAGCCAGAAGTATGTTTTACAGGATTAGTAAGGACTGGGGAGGTCTCGCAGGAGAGGAAGGGAAGAGGGGAGAACCTAGCAGGAGTAGGGAGAGATACTTCATGACCACCATAGTGTCTTATTGGAGCATCAGGGGAGAAGGTGAATGCAGGGGGATATCTAAGGATCTGCTCCCTCAGCAGAAAAGACCAGACTGTGCAATGGACTGTGAGCAATCCAGCTCAGGATAAAGACTGAAATCACAGCTTTTACTTTGTCCTCAGAACAGAGGAGGGCTTCTTCAGACATATAAAGTGTGACAGGATGGAAGACCTGGCAGTGTCATTCTGATTCTGAGTTTTGCCTGGAGTAGGGAGGGGAAAAAAGGGGAAAGCTGCACCTTGGCTTTTTAACATGGAAAAAAACGTGACCTCTGTTACAGGACAGGAGACAAAAGAAAACCAGAGGGTCAGGTCCTTAAGTAGTTCCCTCAATATCTCAGTGAATTTCCAGCTCTGTAGAGCTCTGCTGGGTGCAGAATGGCTCAGCCACCTCACAGTCCCAGAAAAGCTGTGCCTGTCCCAGAGCATTCAGACTTTGCAGCCATAAACCGAGAGCTCGTGATTAACTTCCTCCAGTATGTAATTTGCTGTGCCCACGGAGGCTGCTGTGCCTTGGCCAGTCTCCGGCTCCTCGCAGGGCTCTGCGGGGGCAGGCGAGCCGAGCTCCCTCCCCGTGAGTCCCGGCCTGGTGCCTGCAGCCTTCCCGGGCTGCCCGCCACACTCACGAGGGGCACCTGCAGGAATAAGGAGAACAGAAGCGCCCCAGCCATCCTCTCTGCCTCTGGTGCTTGCTGAGCAGGCCCTTTCCCAGGCTTGTTTTCCCCAGCGCGCCGCCCAGAGCGGGTGCCCAAGGCCGGCAGAACCGGGGGCCGGCGGGGCTGGGCGGGGGCCGAGGCTGCCGGCGGGACGCCCGCGGGCAGCCGCCCCTACAGCTCCGCACCCCCGGGGCTGGGCGGGGAGAACCCCGTCCTCACGCCCGGCCCCAGCGCCGGGCCAGGGCCGCTCCGCTCCGCCCCAGCGCCGGGCCAGGGCCGCTCCGCTCCGCCCCAGCGCCGGGCCGGGCCGGGGCCGCTCCGCCCCGGGGCGGGGCCGGGCCGGGCTCCGCGGGCCGCTCCCGCCCCCTGCCGGCCGCCTGCCCTCGGCTGCGGGCTTGTCCCTTCCACCCGAGTACCCGGTGCATCTCCCGGGTTTGTCCCTTCCACCCGAGTGCCCCGTGCATCTCCCGGGTTTGTCCCTTCCACCCGAGTACCCCGTGCATCTCCCGGGTTTGTCCCTTTGACCCAAGTACCCGGTGAATCTCCCGGGTTTATCCCTTTCACCCGAGTGCCCCGTGCGGCTCCCGTCCCCGGCCTCTCTGCTCCCTGCAAGGCATCTCCTGCTCGGAGGAGCTCGGCACCGCCGGTGGCACAGCAGATGTGGGCGGTGGGCTGGAGTTCTCTGGAGCTCAGAACTGGGGGAACAGAGGCTCTCCTGGGGTCGGAGTTACCTGTTCTGGAACACAGCTCTCACGAGGAGCGGCTGGAAGAGCTGGGGGTGTTTGGCACAGAGGCTCAGGGGAGACTCTATCACTCTCTACAAACGCCTGAAAAGAGGGTGTAGCCAGGTGGGGATCAATCTCTTCTCCCAGGTAAGTCGTGACAGGACAAGAGGATGTAGTCTCCAGGTGGTTTAGGTTGGACATTAGGAAGAATTTCTTCACAGAAGGGCTGCTCCTGGAGGTGGTGGATTTGCCATCCCTGGAGTTGTTTAAGGAAAGGCCGGATGTGGCACTTAGTGCCATGGTCTAGTTGCCATGGTAGTCACAGGTTGGACTTGATGATCTCAGGGATCTTTTTCCAGCCTAACTGATTCTGTGACACTTGGAAAAGTTCCCAACCCCAAATTTCTATGGTTTACTTGCAGTTAGTCTCAGCCTGATAAGAGTGTATGTATGTTGTGTCCTGTCTGTGGCAGGTAGTATTGTACAGGCAACATCAGAGCCTCTGTGTTATACAAGATGTGGCCATGTGCTTCCTTTGTTTTTCACATCAAAGATCTCCTGACCCAAACTGATCCAATGTCAGGAGCTCTCCAATCTTACGCTGGAGCAAAGTGACAGGAGGCCTCAAAACTTTCATCTTCAGTCCAGCATGTAGAAGTGCTCTCAGTTGTGAGCAGCCTGAAGATCAAAGTAACTTTTACTGCCTGTTTCTCAAAGAGCTGATTTGATCTGGAGTATAAAGGGAATCTCTTTGGGCTGTGACAATCAATACTTGAGCCTTTTAATTATTTTCAATGGCCTTTGCTATCATTAATCACATAGTTGCATGATTGTATCTCAGAATGATAGATTTTCCTGAGTGATTCTGTCATTTCCTGGAATCAGAAGGTGCTGGTTGCTCTTACTGGTGATTGTTTCTCTTTTCTGGGCTCTTTAAGCATCCCTTCTGCAGACTGATGATTAGTCCATTTTGGCCTGTATTAGTGGAAAGTTTTCAAGGTCCCTCAGGTGTTGTTCCTCTGTCACATATTTGGAATGACTGGGTTGGGTTTTTTTGTCTTTTGGATAAAGAATCCTTCCCTGTGCTATGCTCCACCACAGTAAGCCATTTGTGTGAGGCTCCTGAACAGATGGTTTTCTCCATTGGGATCTCCTGAGGGATTACACAGGATGTTGTTGCTTTTATAGCACAATATAAAAAGGGTCATTCCCCCAATGTGCAAGTTAACTGCAAAGTGGTACCTCTGGCAGAAAATTAGTGTATGCATTTCTCAACCCTCTGATCAGATATAGGTTGGTTGTTTCTTTAGCTAAAGAATATTTGATTCCTTTAGCACAGGCTGTCAAACCACTAAATTCACAGATTGCCTTTAGCTCTGTCACTGATTTTCTCCTCCCTGCTACACAACCGTAGAGGTGAAGCATTGACCTTGAGACAACTGGCAAGCTGGCCAGTGTTTCTGTGGACTGAACTAATAGTAGCACAGCAAAAACAGGTTGTCAGGTGTTACACTAAGGGAGTGTGGCTGCTCATTTTTGTAGGACTGGAAGCAGAAAACACGTGACATCTATTCTCTTGCAGTCTGTGTTGGCTCCAAAGCCAGTTACACCTGATGCTGTGAGGTGAACTGAAAGCTTCCTAGATATTCCCCAGGGTCCTGCTAGGTAATGGTCTGGTACAACACTTGATATCAGCAAAGATGCTTCTGCTGAAAAACCTACTGGCTACCCCATATGAAGTCAGCAAGCAGAAGATTCTGAAGAGTGCAAGGATTTGTAGCTAATATTTATGGTTCTTGTTTATGGTGTGGAAAGAGTGAAGGTCAAGGTGGGGACCAGTCTGGGTTTACATTGGAAGAAGTTTCCAAGGTTGACTGGATTCTGTATTCATACAGCAGCTGTGAGGAATTAGATCCCACTTCTTCAGTCTTCAAGCCCTGTCATAATACTGACGCTACCTTGAGCTTGCATCTTCTCTCTTGAGATAATTGATCTAGGAGACTGCCAGGTGTCCAGATGTTCCTTCTAACCTAAATATTTCTGTGAACTAGAAAAATGGGGGCAGACAAAAGAGTGTTCAAGAAGCTGAGTGAAAGAGCCAGGCAGTTTTTTGTTGATCTGGGTTTATTGATTATCTCAAGTTGGTTTGTTTGTCCTTCCACAGCCTGCCAGCGAGGGTTCTACCGCCACTCCCTGGATGCTAAGCGCTGCCTGAAGTGCCCCCCCAACAGCTTGTCCAACGAGTCAGGGGCTACGTCTTGTTCCTGCCATGCAGGCTTCTACCGAGCACCATCAGAGGGCCAGAACATTGCTTGCACCCGTGAGTTGCACACAGAAAGAGACAACAATATCCAGACAGGCTGGGGGATGGATTTATTGAGAGCAGCACCACAGGGAAGAACTAGAGGGTACCGGGGGTACTCATTTGGCATGAGCTGGCAGTGAGAGCTTGCAGCCCAGAAAGCCAAGTGTATCCTGGACTGCATCAAAAGCAAGTGGCCAGCAGGGTGAGGGAGGGGGTTCTCTTCCTCCACTCTGCTCTTGTGAGACCTCAGCTGGAGGGCTACATCCAGGTCTGGGGCCCCCAGTACAAGAGAGACATGGACCTATTGGATCAGGTCCAGAGGAGGGCCCTAAAAATGATTGTAGTGATGGAATACCTCTCTTATGAGGAAAGGTTGAGAGAGTTGGGATTGTTCATTCTGGGAAGAGAAAGCTTCGGGGACATCATATTGTGGCCTTTCAGTACTTACCTGCAAGAAAGATGAAGAAAGGGTTTTTATGCCAAGGCCTGTAGTCACAGCACAAGGTACAATGGTTTCAAGCTGAAACAGGGTAGATTTAGATGGGACATATGGAAGAAATTTTTTATGATGAGGGTGATGAGACATCTGTAACAGGTTGTGGGTGTCCTATTCCTGGAAGGGTTCAAGGCCAGGTTGGATGAGGCTTGGAGGAACTGGGTTTAGTGAAAGGTGTCCCTGCCCATGGTGGAACACCTAACTGGATCTTCAAGGGGCGGTTGGAACTAAAAGATCTTTAAGGTCTCGTCTAACCCAAATCATTCGTTGATTCTGTGAGCAATGATATGGAGAAGAAACAAAAGGTTAGAAAATGGGGATGAGAGATCAAAGAGGGAGGGGCTGGGGTGAAGAGAGGGCTCCATTTGAGATGCATCAGCAGAGGGGAAGCTGTCGCAGAGCTTTGGGCATTAACAATGGATCTAACACTTCCCTTTGTGCTCCTGCAGGCCCACCCTCGGCTCCCCGCAATGTCAGCTTCTCCCTCCTTGGCACCCAGCTGAGTCTGTGGTGGCAGCCACCCAGTGACCACGGAGGGAGGAAGGACCTCACTTACACAGTCTTCTGCCAGCGCTGCCATTTCCTGTCCTGTGAGCCCTGTGAGGCTGGTGTGGTATTCTCCCCCAGTGCCTCTGGTCTCACGAAACCTGCAGTGGATGTGGATGGCCTGGAAGCTTACACCAATTACACATTCACTGTGGAAGCCCATAATGGTGTCTCAGGAATGGGACCTTCTCCACAGAGAACTGCTCCAGCTGTCTGGGTCTCAGTTGGACATGCAGGTTAGCAGAAGCAGAGAGAATTTCTTCCTGCTCATCATGAAAAGGAAGAGGAATCTCTTTGAATATTTAAGCTTTCTCCATCTTCTCCTTCTGCCTGATACATGTGTTGGTATGGTATGATAAGGATTCTAAAGTACCTCTGCCTCTGGCATGTAAAGTCCATTAGTTATATTCCTTGCAAATCAAAGTAGCAGTAATATTATCCACTAAGAGCTATGAATCTGAAAATAACTTAACAGAGGTGAGGAGGATGAAGCCCTCCATGTCACACAGCCTGAGTATTCTTACCTGTGTGACAGGAAGACCAAAGGCTGTGTCATGAAATATTTCCCATGGCTCAGATACTGCAAAATACCAAACCCAACAGAAACCCTGTCATAACTGGGAAAAAAAGGGGTTTTGAAAGCATGGAGGGATGAGGATGTTAAATCTCGATACATTTCTGTAGGTTAGCTTTAATCTGGCTAGTTTGGCTGTCCTGTAAATAGTTTAGAGAGCACTGTGAGATGTGATTATAGAAAAGTGACATCACAGTACTCAACAGCCCTTGGTGCATTTCCTGGGTTCTAATTTAGTAACAAAATATGACTTTTCTTCCTGATGCTATGCAGGGGCAGCACAACTCTGAACTAAAAAAGCAGAGCTACTTTTGGCTTGCCTCATCACTTCCTGATGATGATGAAGGACAAAGAGAGAACCAGGCTTAACTCCTCAGTCCTTCCAGACTCTTGAGAATAATTTTTTTATTCATGAACAGCATGCATTTGCAGTCAGCTGAGAAATTTTGAGCACTGAGTTTCACTGCACCCTTGTGCAATGCAGCTGCATTCATAAATCATTGCATAGAATAGCTGTGCTACCGCTGCTGTAGGAGCATAAAATCCTAATATTTTTTATTTCAAATGTAATTTCTTGGAACACGGGTGCTGTTTTGAGGGCCAAACATAGTTATGCTTCTGCTGTTGGGGCAGAAGCACACTGTTCATGGAAAGCAATTAATTACAACCAGAGACCTCATTTCCCTTCCACCACACAAGAGCAAAATGACAGTGGCAATGAGACTCAGTTCCAGTTGCACGGTATGACCAGACCTTCTGGTGGAGAGAGGACGTAGTTTGCCCTTCGTTTGTATTTCTCCCTCATGTTCCCTATTCTCTCCCACTGCAGCTCCAGTGACAGTATCCCAGTTTATTCTGACACAGAGAGATGACAGTAGTCTCTCTGTTTCTTGGCTCGCCCCACGGCAACGCAGCCGGACCTCAGTGGAGTATGAGGTCATGTTCTTTGAGAAGGTGAGGCCTGCCTGGTTGCTCTTTCCCCTTCCACCCAGAGGGGTAGAAGTGTCCTCTTGTTCAACATGCATTTGTTACTTGATGCTGTTTGGCTCCTGCAGGGAGAGGAGGCACGTTACACAGTGAAGCACCTTCTCGAGCCGAACGTCACTCTGAGAGACCTGCAGCCAGACACAGCCTACCTGCTCCGTGTGAGATCCATCACTCCCCTTGGGCCTGGGCCCTACTCCCCAGAGCAGGAATTTCGCACCCTCCCACCAGGTACAGGACAAGCACTGGGATCTCATCAGGGAGAAACTCCTCCATCAGATTGTATATTCTCATGCTACATGGATCTCTTTTTGTGTTGTTCTGGCTGTAAGGCAAGACACCGCTCTCCTGAGTTCCTTGTCACCAGAGCCAAGCCTGTTGCTTTGTAAAGACAAAAGGCATTTTTCTTATTTCCCTGCTCTTTTAGAAAATTTGCTTGCACTTTCCCCTTTAGACCTGATCAGTCTCAGTTTAGTGTGTTGTACTGACACGAGACTTAACCAGATCTTCATTTAGTTCTAGAAAGGCATTGTAATTTTGCCTAATGTTTCTAAGTTTGAATGCTTACCATATGCCTCCTTTTGTGTGCCAGTTACTAGCGAAAAGGGAAACTCAGAGGTTCTCAGTACTGTTTTTTCCAGCTTTATCAGTTCCATTTTATGTAGTCCAGCTCCTGAATGTAGCTCTGCCCAAAGAGATGGCATGTGCCACTGAAAAAAGTTCAGTGGAATGGAATTTGGCAGTCTCCAGTGCAAGATGGAATTTGTTCTATCTTCATTCCATAGACTCCTATTGACCCTATAGATAACTTTAGAAATATGGGTATTGAAGTGCTGCATTTGAAAGACTAATTTGTAATTAAGTAAGGACACGAGGAAGAAATCTAAGGCATACCTTAATGTAACTAAATAGTTAAATCAACAAAGTAAAAACTGAGAAGGAGTTTGGATACCATTACTGGAATATAAAGGTTGTGCCCTTTTTGGCATCAGGAGCTTTTGGTAAAATCTTCATGAAGTCACAGTGACAAATAATGATAACAAAAATTATGTTTAAAAAGAAGTGCCAGCAAGGTTTCATTTGATGAGAGTTCTTGTTTGGTAATACTAGGAGCATGTTTTTAGTTATTATAGTCTAGGAATATTAGTGCAGGATTTGCAAGGGGTGGAAATTTTTTATTTAAATCTGAATTTCATAATTTAGATCCCTAAATCCCTCCAGAAGTCCTGTGTATCTAAAAGCTTGTCCATTTTATCAATAAAGATACTATTTAATCTTCCAAATCTTAGCTTTTTGATTTTAACAAAACAAGGACATTAGCTCTGTCTCTTGCTTTCTGCTTAACTAAGCTGATGATTTTTAATAATTTTAGTGGGACGAGTCAGAGGAAAAATAACTAGTGTTAATTAGACTTTATGGATGCTGACCATTGGACTAGATTTTAGGAAACACTTCCCCACACAGTTCTGTGTATCATCTGTTCCTTGTTTTAAAATCTGCTCATTTATTAAAAAAAATATTATTTGGGGATTTCCTTTCTTGCAGGTGTTTTCCTAAATCTCTTTTGGGAAAATAATAAAAATATGTAGACTCTCATTATTTCTCCATTAATGCATTTTAAGTTCTTATTTTTTTTAATTATGGGAAATAAGTTTTTTAAAAGACCAGCAGAGGAAATGTAGCATTTTCTCTGATGAATTCAAATATACTTTGTGGAAATTCCTAGCTTTATCTTGAGAACCTAAATGGAAGGAGACAGCCTGTGTTATGTGAACACTCTCTGAAAGCTATCCAATGACAGAATGAAACCACCTGATCCTCAGTTTTGAGAAAACAGGAATATGATAGACTGCAAATTTGTAAGTCAGTACTTGCTTCAGGAGTCCTAAGCAGTGAGGGGATTTTGTTAGGGTAATTAGGCAAAGGACTGGCCTCAGATATTGATGGGAAGGGAGCATGTAATTAATTTCATAAACAAGAAGAGAGTCACTTTAGAATGTTGGGGAAAATCATGTCTTTGCTTTGCCATGGTTCAAATCAGCTACTGAGCAGGAAAAAGGGCCTGATCTGAAAGGATTGTTGGATAGGACTGGGAGGGAAGGAACATCCGTTCTTCATTTTTGAAAGTGTCGTGGAATATAGGGAGGAAATCAGACATAGGGATAAATTACTCAACTGGAAGACCAAGATTGTAGATAAGAGTCAACCAGATGACCACCAGAAGGTGCTCTGTGCACATGAGTAGTGTGATAGGACTCCCATCTGGTGGCTCTGCTGCCTGCAAGATGAGTAGCTGTAACATGCCTAATGCCATTGACTGGTAGAACCTGGTTGGTATATTCCAGACAAATAAGTATTGTCTTTTAAGTGATATGGCCTCTCTCTTTGTTTCTGCAGACACGGGAGCTCTGTCTGGTGGAGTCATAGTTTCTATTATCTTTGGAGTTTTCCTGTTCATTGCGCTAATTCTGGGACTTTTCATGTTTTGGCGAAAGTAAGTATGGATTTTTGTTATTGAAAAAGGTATAGATGTAGGAATAGCTGAGCTAGGGGAACTTGAGAAAGGGAGGCCCTGATTTCTCACAAGATATTGCATAGGTAGAGTTTAGTTAGAGAAGAAAAACACCAGTGTGCTGCAGCAAGATGGAAAGGGTCTCAGTAAATAATTTTGATTAGCAGGATTGGAGGGATTGATATTGTAAGATAATGTTTGCTCTTGGGAACAAAGGAATACATCATGATTTCTCAGTTTTCTGAGAAAATAATCCAGCAGTATCATATTTTTATCATGACAGAGGAAATAAAACATTATTATGGTACAATCATTTCTACAACTGCTGACCAGTTGAGTGGTAATACATGTATCCAGTCATTTCAAACCATTTTTCATATACTATTACTGTAGACGTACTCTACCCATATACAGAATTCCACTTTCCTTCTCAATGTCTGTAAGGCTGCTATTGCTTGTTTTTAAGAAGATCTGATTTTCTACTGAAAGTGAACAGAAAACCTGAAATAAGTAGAAATTCATCTGTAAACTCAGCACAAAACTCCCTGTATGAAAACAAGCTCTATATCTAAATGTTAATGAAGCGTCACATTTTATTGCCCACTGTACTTTTCCAAGTAGGTACAGTGTTGGGTTCCACTTTGCTCTATGCTTCCCTGAATTCTGTCCCTAACCAACTAGTGGTGACACCTTGAAAGTCTTGCTTTTTGCTCTGCTGTCTGCTGACCATTTTATTTTCACGACTCTTTCTGACGTTCCAGGCGGGCTCGTCGGAGACATGCACGGCCAGATTACAGCACTTCAGGCTTTGAGCGAGGTGAGTTCAAAGGGGTAATAAAGCCAGGGGGAAGCCTAGAATGTGTTGGAAGGAATGAAAAGAAACATTAGTTTGTAACCAGATATCGGCATGGCTTTTCTGATGTAATTTGCCTCTCCCCACAACAGTTCTATTCTTCAGTGTAGGTTTGGTAGATTGTTTTACTGCCATTGTCAGAAGCAATGGCAATTCACTTCTGCTTTTGTAGTTATGCTTTAAAAAGGTTGTCCAAAGACCTGACAGGTTAATTTGCTCTTTTGTTTCCCTTTACCACAGAGAAGGTCTGGTTGAAACCCTATGTAGACCTGCAACCATATGATGACCCCAGCAGAGGGGTGCTGGAATTCACTAAGGAACTGGATGTCTCTTGCGTCACTATGGAGAATGTGATAGGAGAGGGTGAGTCAGTTATTGTTCTCCCCATCTTTCAGTTTTCCCACACTGTTGATCCTCAAGTTCATCTGTGACATTTCGCCTCTGGTTGTTTTCAGGAGAGTTTGGGGAGGTCTATCGTGGGTCCCTGCGGCTCTCAGGGAAAGAACGTATTGTGGTTGCCATCAAGACTCTGAAGTCAACATATTCAGACTCACAGTGGTGGAACTTCCTGCGTGAAGCAACAATTATGGGGCAGTTCAATCACCCAAACATTGTGCGTCTGGAGGGAGTTGTCACCAAAAGTAAGTAAGAGTATGTGTGAGAGAGTCCTGGGAGGAAAGCAGAAACGGCCACATTTCTCAGGCCTTTCTTAGAGTTTGCTGTGAGAGAGGCTGTTCTGGGAGAAGACAGGCATTGTCATGTCAGAGAATGAGGGAAGGAGGAGAGGTATGGATTTCTGACAGAGTCCTGAGGCAGTGTTGAGAGAGATCTTCCAGGGATGGTGAGTAGATGAGAAGTTGGGATAGGTGAGGGATGCTGCAGGGTCATATGTGCAGTACAAGGAGGAGTACAAGATCATTGGGAGATGTGTAAGCAGAAGGGGCAGCCAGCTGTGCCGGTGGAGCTGGGGTGTTAGCTGGGGTTGGACGTGGTTCTCTGTGTTGGGGAATATGGAGAGCATTGAAAAGCATGAGTAAGAAAACTTGTAAAAGGCTGAAGCCGTCTTGTCTTCCTCAAGGGAGGCCAATGATGATCATCACTGAGTATATGGAAAATGGAGCACTGGATACCTTCCTCCGGGTGAGAAACTCCAATTTGTAATAGGCTTGTGTATTGCCAGAACTTGCACTTGACCTGGATTTAGGGCTATAAAATAAAACTAGAAATAAGATCCAGACATCCACTTACTTTCTGCTTACTGACATTTCCACTGTCAGCAGCAGAAGCTTAATACAATCCAATTTGTTCTGTTACCAGAGTGGCGTCTTTGGTAGTTGAAATGCAGCTGCTTAATGATGACTGCAGACCAGCCCCAGTCCCTTAGTGAGAGCCTTTGTCCCTTAGTGGGGCCTTTGTGCTGCAGCACTGCCTTTTTCCTTGTCCACTTTTGTATATTGATAAGGTCAGTAATTAGAAACCAAGCAGACCGATGTCACTTCTCTCATTTCTTCTTCCATGCAGGAGAATGAGGAAAAATTTAGCCCTGTGCAGCTTGTGAGCATGCTGCAGGGAATAGCCTCTGGCATGACCTACCTTTCAGAGCACAATTATGTGCACCGGGACCTGGCTGCCCGCAACATCCTGGTAACGCGCAGTCTCCAATGCAAGGTGTCTGACTTCGGGCTCTCCCGAATTTTGGAGAATGACGCAGAGGGAACCTATGAAACCAAGGTAATGCAAACCCAATCTTTCTGCCTTGTAAATTAACTATAGGCTCTCTCTGAGGAAACCTGTAGTAAAATTGCAAGTCATGGTGTGGATGGTTCAGAAGGCAGTGCTTTTGTCTCTGGAGTCCAGGTTGATTTTGTTTGCTAAGAAATTCAGAGGGACTGTGGTATTAAAATGAGAAGCAAAATAAGAGGTCTGATTTCTTGAACTCAGTTACTAAATTGAGCTTTGAAGATAGCCTTGCTGCGATCAGAGTTTTGGACTAGAGTAATCTCTGTGTCTCTTCCAATGAAAGTTTCAGTAATTCTAATGCATGGTGTTCTTCAAAGCGGGACTGTGGCTGGTGCCAGGCTCTTACTCCCATAGCAGAGAATTTTGTGTAGCATTCAAATGAACAGAGGGCTTAAACTCATTTACTTTCCAGGAATATTTCTTTCCTTTTGAGAAATTTCCCTGGGGTGATTACATGTCACTTCAAATGAAGTGGGCCCAATCTCTGAACCACTTTGTAAAGTCCTTGCATGAAAACACTGCAGACATACAACTCAATTAAACATGGTGGATACACTATGTTTCTGCTCTTTTGCAGGGTGGTAAGATTCCTATCAGATGGACAGCCCCAGAGGCCATTGCTCATCGCATTTTCACCTCAGCCAGTGATGTCTGGAGCTTTGGAATCGTCATGTGGGAGGTGCTGTCATTTGGTGACAAGCCATATGGGCACATGACCAATCAAGAGGTAACAGACACTGAGTTCAAGAGCTGATTTTAAAAATAAATGAGGCATGTGTGCACAACTTTTGTAGACATCCCTCAGCCTGCAGTCTTGACTTTCTTTTGAACACCTAACTACTATGTTTCCCTCCCTGCTAAAAGTCAGTGCAACCAAGTCAAGGGCAATAGGTATTGAGATGCCAACAACAATAAGCCAAATCAAAGAGTGTTTAAATCAGCCATGGCATTTGGATCTGGAGATATTTTCTATTGGTTTTGTTTTCTCCTTCCTCTGGCTCTGGTGCATTATGTCTGGTATCATTCTAGGCTCAGCACATGCTGTTGAAATTATTCCTCAGGGTCTGGTTCCCATTCTCTCACTGTGCCTGTGCCAGGACCATTTAGTCCTCACTTTTTCTCACTTCTCATGAACATGAATATGAACATGAACATGTCCTGAGTGGCAAATGAGAGCGAAACTAGTAAGGACTGAAAAAACATATGCCACTTAGGTTTTTGGCATCCCTTAGATGTCTTGATCCTGTGCCATGCTGCCCAAACCTGTGTAATACACGTGTAATCTGCACCACCCCTCCCTGGCTGCACTTTGTGAAGCGGTGAATGGCTGCTCCCAGAGGTCTCTGGCTCCTCTGCTGCATTCTCTGCTCTTGGCCAGGTTTCTCTATGTCTCTGTGCAGGTGATGAA
The DNA here is from genome assembly GCF_903797595.1 of Erithacus rubecula. Classification (NCBI taxonomy): domain Eukaryota; kingdom Metazoa; phylum Chordata; class Aves; order Passeriformes; family Muscicapidae; genus Erithacus; species Erithacus rubecula. Next base: position 26,600,261 of record NC_136658.1, read on the forward strand.
AAGCTTAGAGGATGGGTACCGGCTCCCCCCGCCTGTGGATTGCCCGTCCATCCTCTACGAACTCATGAAGAGTTGCTGGTCACACGATCGGATGAGGCGGCCTCATTTTCAGGAAATCCGGGCACAGCTGCAGCATTTCATCTCCAGCCCCCAGCTCCTCCGGCCTGTTGCAGACTTTGATCCCAGGTAAGCAGGCTGTGCCAGAGGAGGAGGGTTAACTGGGACACTTCACCTCCCTGTCCCAGCAGGAGGAGAGGCAGTGTGGCCATGCAGACTGGAAAGATGCACCTTGAGTGCTCAGTGTGCAGAAGGTAGTGGCCATCTCTGGCTCCTGGTGACAGGAGAGGGCAGAGCCACTGGGCTGCTCTGGCCTCGCTGTGCAGGGAGCGATTAGCTGCCTCAGCCCTGGCAGGGTGCTGGCTTCCCCTTTGCTCACTGTCTCCTAGTGCTGTCTGTTCCAGGGGGTTGCCTGGCTAACAAAGGGTTATTGTCCCTAGGGTCACGCTCCGCCTCCCCAGCTGCAGTGGATCCGATGGGATCCCCTACCGATCCATCCCCGAGTGGCTGGAATCCATCCGCATGAAGCGCTACATCTCCAACTTCCGCACCGCCGGCCTGGACACCATGGAGTCCATTCTGGAGCTCACTGCCGAGTAGGTGCAGGCCAGGCTCCCACAGGGCACCTCAGGCTGTGCTACAGTAGCTGTGCTCCTCCCTGTGCCATCTGGACAGGACTCATGTTCCCTTGGAAGGCTTCTCTCCGTCCTTCTTCATGTAGTTAAATGGAGGTGGACGGGCTTCTTGACCTAAAAGGAAAAAGTCAGCCCAGACTGTGAGACTAATACCTGAGCTATCCATGCCCATGCTTGAGGCTCTTCAGGGGTCTTCAGCTGCTCTGAACTCACATCAGACACAAGGGGAAAGAACAGATGGCAATAGATGGCTAACCTGACTGTCTCCCCATCCTTGTAGGACTTTGTAAGATAATTTCTTTGCCACAAACCCCATGTAGACTAATGATATCCCCCCCCACTCCATCAGCCGGGCACTGTTGTGTCATAGAGCAAATCTTTTTGGGCTCCTCAGAAGGACTCAGAACACAGCTGTGTTATTATGTCAGAGATGTTCAGCCAGCTCCAACCAGGGCAGTTATGTGAAACAAATGAGCAGGCACAGACCTGCTGAAGGGTTGAGACATGGTGCTATCACAAGATGATTTAATCACAAGTCCTGATTTACTGGGAGCACAGGCCTAGCCAGATGGTGGAAGAGGTCAGTTGACTGGGTGAGCAGAGGTAGCCAGGGAAGGGCAGGAATATCTAGAAGTTTCTAACCTCTACAGAAAAGGCACTAATGAACTAATTTCTGAACTAATGCTTGGTAACTGTTTCTGCCCTTACCCACACCCTCATCCCAAAGGAACAAGAATAGCAATTCTTTTTTTCCTTTCTTTTCCCATTTCCTTCAGGGACTTGAAACAGATGGGAGTGTCACTTCCAGGCCACCAGAAGAGGATCTTGTGCAGCATCCAAGGCTTTAAGGAATGATCAGTCGCTGCATTCTTAAGCTTGAAAAATGCCCATCCTTACCAGATATCACTTGGAATCATTCCTATGGCAATTGCTTCCAAATGAGTGACTGGACAAACAAAGCAAAACAACCAGAACTGAAAAAGCTCGTGAGGCAACACCACCTGCTCTCATTTCTGTTCCCCCTTGCTTTAGCTCTACAGCCATCAGTATGTTTCAGAGCACTGGTCTTAGAAACTGTTCTCTGTCTTCTGCAGTCTACTTTGTGCAGAATTAAGTAGGCCTTGTAGTCCATATACTGGAGATTCAGACCCTCAGTAGATCACATGGAATACAAAGTGGGTGGAGGGTGATGGATAACGTTTTAAGGTTGGAGATGAGGGTTGAGGATAGATTGGGACATTCAGGGAGCAGGCACAAGAATACAGACAGGTAGAGACAGGGCTCATTCACTCCTTGGCATACATTCCTTCTCACTTCAGCACCCTTCTGGCTTTCTTATTTTGCATCAGGAACAAACTATTCAGTCCTTCACAAGGCTGCTGGTAAGGCATATATTTTTTAATGCAGCTATTCTTGTTGTGAACACCAGCCTGTAGTGTACTTCTTTCTTTGGAGGAGAAACTGGGAGTAGAAGCATACCCTGCTGTAACTTGTGTGATCACATCACCTCAGCATGGAGCTGTTTTGCACATGCACACTTCAGAGGGGAGATTTACATCTCTCCAAACTGCTTAATACCTTTTCTTATGCCATGGACAGAAAACCCTTTGCATACCCATTTTTCTCTGCCCCTTTTTAAAAGAGTCAATAGTTTGGCTGGAATAGGGTATTTGTAACAAAAGAATGTGTAGGTGGTCTGTCTTACTCCTTCTCTGTGGAGGAAATGTTATTATTTATCAGATCTCAACACAATTATAGTCTGTAAATAATACTTTGTAAATAAACCTGTGGCAGAGCAGGCTGTCTTGGAATTCTTTGGCTTATTTTAAATGTAATTGAGACCTTTAGCATACATGTCATAAGTCCCAGCAGGGTCCTTACATCCATCTTTAGTTGTTTCAGCCAATGGTCTTTGTCCATTTAACTGCTGATGAAACATGGAAGTGCAATTGCATTGGATTAAAGGATACCTTTGTAGCTGGTCACTTCAGATTTTTTTTTCTTTCAACCCATTTACTATCTATCTAACACCCAAGTCCATTGCTTTACAGATCCTATGATTATTCCTAAATCATAAATATTTGCAGCTACTGCTGTGTTTGATGAGATACATGTGAGTAGCACTTCTTTCTCCTGCAGACTAGATTGTCCAGGAGAAAGAAAAATTCTCGCTGGTGTTCCTAAGATTTTCTCCCACGTGGGAAGAGTAGCTATCTCAAGATTTATTTTTCAAGTCTAAGTTGGTGAAGGTAAGTGCTATACATCCAGCAATGTGACTTGCTAGAGATAACAGTGTTTATAAATTTATAATGCTCTAAATTCTTAAAGCTGCTGCTTCTGGGAAGGCCTTGCTTAACCATAGATGACAGGAGGGCTAAGAAGCAGAGATCTAAAGAACTGCAACCTGATGTAAGAAGGCTACCAAACCATGGCTACTCAAGTCACTGCCACTATAGCAAGAGAGAAAGATGCAAAGCAAAGCTCTGAATTTTTAGTACATCAGTCTTAGTAGGAGATGTCTTCAACATGAAGTACAGATAACGGGTAAAGTTGGTACATGGCAGATACCCAAGCTAGCAGATAAGCCCTGATGAAGCTGACACAAGATGCACATGTAAACTTTGGCCTGTCACTGCAAGTGATAGAGAAGTGGGAGTAGTTGATACATCAGATACTTGCTGCCATGCAGAAGGACCTTCATAGTGGGGAGAAATGAGAAGAGAGGAGATTCAGGAAGTTGAACCAAGGAAAAGGCAGAGCCTCACGACTGGGGAGGAACAGTCTCAAGCGCCAGTACAAACTGGGGACTGGAAGGCAGCTTTGCAGGAAAGGACTTGCAGGCCATTGTGAACAGGAAGTTGCATCTGAGCCCTTTAGCAAAAGAATACAACAGTACCTGGACTGGATTTCAGCAAATTCATCACCAGTAACTGGAAGGAGGCATTTATTCCTCTTATTTAAGCATTGGTCAGACACCTGAAGTGTTGCGTGCAATTTTGGGGTCCCCAGTACAATGAAGGATATAAACTTAATGGAGCAAGGCCAGTGAAAGGCCACAGTGGTTCTGAAGGGATTAGAGCATCTGACATACAGGGAGAAGCTGAGAGCTGGAGGCTGTTCAGCCTCAAGAGGGAAATGTTTGGGTGGCTTTTATCATTGTGTATAAATACCTGATGGGAGTAAAAAAGGAGCCAGACACTCCTCAGTGCTATCCAGTGAAAGAAGCAGTAGTGAGAACACATCAAAATGCAGTAAATTCCATTTTGAAGGTGAGAGAAACCTTAGGAGTAAGAGTTGTTAAAGCTGGAACAGATTATCCAGGTCTCATCCTTTAAGATATTAAAAAGCAACCTGCTCTGGTTGACCCTGCTCTGAGAAGGGAGGTCCTCTCCAAATGCTAGGAGCTGCTGAATCAGCTGGCCTGGTAGAGAAGAGGCTGTTCAGTTCCATGTCCTCAGGGTACAGCCAGTAGCAAGCCTGAGCATGTATTCCCAATAGGCACTCATGCCCAGAAAATCCCCAAGTTTCTAATGTGTGCACGTATATAAATGCACACACATTTACACGACTGGCCGGAGGCAGAGAGCACAGCAGACATGCAAGCACAGCACAAACAACCTAATCCTCTTCCTGGCTCTGGCTGATCAGGATGAACCTGTTCGAGGGAAACACATCCATGTACACGATGGGTCCCTCTAGTGCCCGAGAGCAGCCATTCTGCAGCTGGCCCCACGCCCTGGAGCCGGAGCTGCTCTCCTCAGTTGCTGGCACCAGGAATCGCAAATCCTCCAGGCCTGCAGCCCTGCTGCAGTGATGGGCATGCAGACATGCGCACACACACCCTGGAGCCCTCCAGCAGTTAGCCTTAGACAGTGGCTCTAGCCAGCAGCTGGCTCCAGGATGCCCTGCTTCCCAGTGTCCTCACACACAGATGCAAACTCTTCAGACCCAAGAGTAACCCCTGGGAGCTTCAGCAGCTGACTCACACACATCTTCACAGCCTTTAGCCAGACCCACAGCTGTGCATGTCCTGGCTCTCAAATCTCTTACCTTACCAGCTACTCTGACTTGATCTTGCTGGCAACAACACAAGGACACACACACCCACACGATATGCATGCACTCAGGTCTGTCCAGTTGCTGGCATTCAGATCCATTTGCACAGAACAGATTCCATGCACAGGGAAACCAAAAAAAAAAAAAAAAAGCTATTATGAGGACATGGACAGACTGTACTGATGACACACACAGGGCATGGCCAGACAAGCGTACTGTGTACGTGCAGCCACCTCCTTCTGTACCCTTTTCCTGTCACTTTTTCCCATGGTGCTTCCCATCCTTGATCAGTCCTGTTCCTTGCCTTTGATTTCCCCTCTGCACATCATCCCATGCCCCTCACAGACAAAACCTCCCTTTAACCCACAAGCTACTCCCTTTCCCTTGACTTCACTGGATAGGTCTCCTACCCAGACACCAAAGTTATGGTACTCTGATAGCTCTGGGAGGAGAACTAGTGCTTCTCTACCCCAGCACTGCTCCTTTCTGCACTCCTTGGTGTTTGTGGGCACAAGCATTTAATAACATGGTCTAGAAACAACCTCTCACAACACCTACAAACTAGCAACAACTACAGTAAGAAAAAAAAAAAAAAAAGCATGATTTAATTCTCCACTCATTCAATAGAAAACCTCAAGACATTTACTGGATCAATTTGCAAGGAGTCAAAGATTTTCCCCAAACTGGCAAGAGATCAAGCGTAGGTTTCACATTTCTGAAATGTAGAGACATTGGTGCAGTGACCATCAGAGTACTATGCTTAGAACCATAAGCATCAAACACAAAACACTTTCTGAGAAGCAATAGTCATGGGCAAAGTGTGCACTTTTATTACAATCCACTTCCATCTGACTGGAATGCCCACCTCTGAGTGATATGTGAAGCAGACTACAATATACTGCAGTCTTCTACTGCTTTAAATGAGTGCTACTTTTCAGGCACAGAAAAATACAAGTCTGGAAAGGAGACCAAGAGGTGGACAGACAAAGGCCATGTTCAGACTTCTGATCTCTTGAGGCTGGGTGGAATAGCATTGTAAACATTTGGCAATGTATAAAAAAAGCTATACAAGACAGTTCTACTGCCAAAGACAGCAACTCTCATGGATGGCTGAACAAATACAGCAGACACAGGTTAATGGAAAAAACCCACACATTTTATTGAATGCAAACAGTGGTTGGACAGTGTTGTTATTCAAAAGGTTTGTTCAGTTTGAGACAGTTTCTAGTCCAGGAAATGGGGCTCAGTAACACTTGGAGCCAGACAGTACATTGCAATTACACTGAAGCTTTCACTGACAGCAGTGAAAGAAACCCTACTGGAACAGGAGCTGTTCCTCAGGCTGCTGAATCCTCATCCACGCTCTGAGACGCCTTCTCACCATGTGCTGCCTGTCCTTATGACAGTCTTTATTTGTAAACATGCATTCTTTGGACTGCTTTGCTACTCTGGTTCCCAGCCTGGCTGTCCAGAAACCACACTGGGAAACAATTCATTTTGGGAAGGGGAAAATTATTTTTTAAAAGAAAAAGTTTCCAAACTCAGAGTAGTATTTCGAACACTGCCAGTTTAATCTGGCTAAGGAAAAAGATGACAAGACAGTAAATCAGTAAAATCCATTAGAGACAGAAAAGCTACAGCAGGTTAGCTTTTTCCAGCAACAGTAACAGACTCCTACTACTTTCTGCCTCTACACTCTAACCCAAGTGAGGGAGCAGGCAGAGGAAGACATCCTGATAATGAGGTGTCACAAGATATAAAATTAAAGACAGAAGTGGTGCCAAGATGCAGGCTTCCACCTTTTCAAGTCAAATCATCATTCTTAGCTCCATGGAACTGAAGAATGCTCTCAGCCCTTCCCAGCACCTGCCACCAGGTCTTTCTTGCTTCTTCCACCAGGCGGTGGCAGAGGTCTGATCCTTCTCCTCCAGAGTCTTGAGGGAACAGCGATTGTGCACTCACTTTGATCACAGCCCCCAGCCTGGAATACACTGTGGCCATGTGACAGAAGAAGAGGTCCTTTCTTGGTGGGTGTGCAGAGTGATGTCTAGGAGCAGTGAATCCTACACAAGTAAAAATCTGTGCTGGCATAGTCTCCATTGGTAGCAGTCTGCCTTGTCAGGCAGAGGGGTAGGACAATGGCAGGGAGGGGAGTGCTCGAGGGAATGCCCCCTCTGAGCTTCTCAGCGCGCTGCTTTTGCACGGACGGTGTGACACTTGATACACAGCACGTGCCCATCCAGAGGAAAGCACCCATTCTCATCTGCTTCAATGGACAAGGGCTTCCCACAGTCCTGAGGAGGGAAAAAGGGAGGGAGCTCAATGACAGCCAAAAACAGGGTGAAGACATTCAAGGATGTAAGAAATACCCCATGGAGTCAGGATAATTGCTCAGAGTCCACTGTTCTGTCCCTGGTGGTGCTAATGGCAGATGCTGTTTTGAGGGGACAGCAATCTCGGCAAGTTCCCTTCCTATACACAAGCTTACGTATTGGGATGAAGACAATGCACTAGTCCCTGTGTTCATGCCTGTGAATGTCTAATCCTTTTCTGAAGATGCTTAAAAACACTCCAGATACATTCAAAACAACTTCAGTGTTTGGTCAGCATAGAAAACAAAGGTGCCAGTTGCTGAGGATGGGCACAGGAGACATGGGAGGAGTGCGGCTACCAGGCTTACCTCACACTTGTAACATTTCATGTGGAAATTTTTCTCCAATGCAACAACACGCACTGTCTCATCCTTTCCAGGCTCTGGCATGATAGGTTCACTACAGACTGAGCAGCGTGGAGCATACTTCCTGCAACACAGAACCATGGAGGAGACCATGACCACCGTGCTGACACTCAAGGCAGGCTTCTCAGTGTTGTTCAATGGCATTAGCAGCAGAGGAATAGTAAATGTTTAGGTGGAAAGGCACCTCAATGTCTTGCTGACTCATTTTTAACTTCATGCCAGACAGATGACATGGGCAACTCAAGCCCACACTGCAGCAAAAAGCAGCAGGTGTGAGGGAATCTGCCTTCACTCATACACCACATGCACATGCTCTGCTCTCCCCATACCTGTGGTAGTCATCCACACAGTGAGGCTGGTTGGACTGGTCCACAATAAAAGAGGTCCCCTCCAGGGGGGTATGGCACATCACACAGGTGAAGCACTGGGGATGGTATGAGTTACCAGTGGCCTTCAGCATCCGGTCTGTGATGGTCTGCTTGCAGACACTGCACTTTTCCAAGGTGCTCTGAGCCCAAAGAAAACAAGTAAGACGTGAATCCTATCTCCCACCCCAGTGAGAGTACACCACAGAAAGCAAATATGGAAGGAGGAAGGGAAAGCAAGAGAGAACAACCACAGCGAGCTCAGTTTTCCCCACCAGCTTTCACCCCAGTGACTCACAGCATAGCAGTCCTCACAAAAGGGCTTCTCATCCACATTGTAGAACTGCTGCCCCTGCAGCTGCTTCTCACATTTGAAGCAGGTGAAGCACTCCACGTGGAAGAGGCGGTCCAGGGCCCTCACAGCCGGCTGGGTTCGTGACAGGGGCTTCCGGCAGAAGCCGCAGAGCTCTGTCAGTGGACAAGGAAAGGGATCAGCAGAGATGAAAACCCATCACAGTCTTACTACTAATGCTGTCCATTGAGGGCACGCACCAGAAGTTGCAGACTCTGCTGGGGGTGGATGCTCCATGTCCTTCATTAGTTTCTGGGTCAACTTCTCCAGCTCTTCTACCTCCTTCATTGTCAGACAGGAATTCCCCCGAGGTGGATCTGCACTGTTACCTGTGGGTCTATGCTGCAGAGGAAGAGGAAACATTCAATCCCAAACAACAGACTCCCTCCCACCCTGTCCCTAATAAACTTATTTCTTTTGCCTTTACAGGTCCTCTCTGTTCATCTCTAGGAACAATCTGCCATCCTCTGTGCTTGATTCTTTCCACCTTTACATGAAATCCTCCACCGCTATCTCTACAGTTACATCTCTCTTTCAGATGGGTAACAGCCTCCCATCACCTGGGGCAGATCAGCCCTCATCCTCCCAACTTCACTCCCAATGTGCCTGCCCGAAGACAGAAGTCCCATGGCTCTTGATTTTTTCCTTACCATGTCTTTTGCAGCAGCAGGTTGTTCTGTTGGGCGTGGCTTCTCCTGCACTTGGGGTCTTTCCCTCTGCTGGGCATAGGTGAAATTGGGGGGCTGTGGTCTAGAGGAGGGGCCCGAAGGTGAAGGGGCTGTGAACTGAGTCTGAAGGGACGTAGGGTATCTTGTAGAATTTGAGGGAGCCATTGGAACATTGTCACCTGATTTGGACACAGACTTAGGAGAGCCGGCAACAGGAGATGGGGTGAATTTAGGCATAGATTGAGCAGAAGGGAGAGAGGGGGGTGGAGGAACTGGTGCCTGGGGCTCCTTGCGTTGCTGTGGGGCTGCCCATGGGGTTGGGGTAGGGTTCAAATCCACCCCAGAGGGCTTGAAGGATGAGCTTCCACTTGGCTTTGGTGTGAACTTGGAAGGAAAGGAATGAGGAGTATCTTTGGGTGCAGGTGGTATTGGTATTTCCACAGGGGCTTTTGGAGCCAACGGTTTCTCCAGAGAACTTGTGGATCCTGGAGTTATCTGTGAAGAGAAGCAGCAGAGAGAAAATAGGCAGGTATCAGCAAGGCAGAAGAGAAAATATGCCTTCTCTAGCAAGGAGTCAGCCAGCAGCTATCCCAGACCCAGAATGCAAGGAGTTTCCACACTTGACATATTTAGCAAGTGCAAGACAAGCTGCAAGATCCGTGTTTTCCAGTCCTTCACCAACACTTCTGTGCTATGGTTTATCCTGACATTTTCATCTGCAGTAGCACCCTTCTCACTACCTCTTCAGCAAACCAGTCATCTCTTCTTCCACCTGCAATATTCTGGACAGCTCACCCGGGATTTGAAGGGGTCATTCTTCTCCATGTCATCCAACATTACAGACAGTGAGTCAATCTCAAGATCAACGCTGCTCATCTTGCCACGTACCTACACCACCATCCACGAGGAAAAAGGGAGCAGAGCATGTTACAGGAGCAGCCAGAGAAATGGGTGTATCATTCCCTTACAATAGTATATTTTGATACTTTGGGCTGTGGTACAGATCTACTCCTTGCTTTGAATCGATAACAATTGGGTGAGGATGAACAGGACAGGGTCTCAAACGCCCACGAACAGTGGGAAAATGCACAGCCCAAGGAAGCTTTCAGACAGGTTTAGGTGGGAAAAGACATCTGGACATCTGTAATCCAACACTCTGCTCACAGCAGGGCTAATTCCCAAGCAACATCAGGTTGCTCAGGGTCCCATCCAGACAATTGCATGACATTCCCAATGATGCAGATTACCCAGTCTTTCTAGGCACACATGCCAGCAATGGCACTCCCCTGGAGTGGAACAAGGTTTTCTTCTGTCCAAGAGGAATTTCCCTTGCCACAACTTCTGTCCATTATCTCCTATTGTGCCCAAGTATGAAGAATCTGTCTTCTTCCAGCCCTCCTTTAGGTATTGCAGGCTCCAGTCAGACCCCTGCATCGGCAGCTTCTTCTGCTCCAACCCCCAAAGGCTGCTATGACCTTTTACTGGATTGCATCTCATTCAGTATTCCAGAGAGATTATTATACTGAAGAGCCCATGGAGTCCTCCAAGATGCAGCCTCACTAGCACAGAAGGGAAGAGTGTTCACTGTCCTCATCCTCCTCTCCCAAGCCCAGTGTGTGGTTGGTTGGCCTTTACTGCCACAAGGGTGCATTGCTGGCTTGAATTCAATTCACTGTCCACCAGGAACCCTGGGTCCTTCCCCACAGAGCTGCAGCCCAGCCAGCTGACCCTAACCTTTGCTGGTCCATGGGCTGGTAGCATTTCCTGCTCCCCCAGATCTCAGGGCTTTCTGCTGCCAAGTTCAGACAGTAGGGAGAAGCTGTCTCATCTCACAGAGCACCACACAGCAACCACACTTCCTTGGACCTCACTCACCTGTGGGGCAGGAACCTTGCTCACAGGTGCCTCATCGAACATTGGAGGAGGAGGAGGTGGTGGAGAAGGAGGAGAAGGAAAAGCTTCTTCTGGGGCTGGTGGAAAAGGTTCTTCAAAGGGTGGTGGGGGTGGTGGAAATGCACAGTTTGAGGAGAAGCTTGCATCCTCCCCAGGGGGAGGAGGAGGTGGCAGCGGCAGGTCTATAGGGAAGAATGAGAATAAAAGCAACTTCAGATAATTTCTTACTCCTAGCCAGGAGTTCTTGAAGGTATTGCAGGAAGCAGGATCACAGAATCACAGACTGGTTTGGGATGGAAGAGACCTTGAATACCTAGTTCAAACCTCACTGCCAGGGGCAAGGATGCCACTCTCCAGATCAGGATGCCCAGGACCCCATCCAGCATGAGCCTGAACACTTCCAGAAATGGGGCATCCACCTCTCTGGGCAATCTGTTCCAGTGCCTCACCACCCCCCGAGTAAAGAATTTCTTCCTGACATTTAATCTAAGCGAGCCCTCTTTCAGTTTAAACCCCTATCCTTTTACTATCTGTATACATAAAATCTCCATCTCGCTGTTTTTCACAATCTCCCTTAATGCAGTAGAAGGCCACAATGAGTTCTCCCCAGAGTTTTCTCCTCACTAGGCTGACAAACCTCAGCCTGTCTTCCTAAAAGAGGTGCTCCGCCCTCAGATCATCTTTGTGGTCTCCTCTGGATTCACTCTGACTTCACATCTTTCTTGTGCTGAAGACCCCAGAGCCAGATGCAGCATTCCAGTGGGGTCTCAATAGTGGAGCAGAGAGGCAGAGTCCCTCCCTGATCTGGTGGTCACACCCCTTTTGATGTAGCCCAGGATTCCATCGGCTTCTGGGCAGCGAGGGCACATTGGTTTCCCTGTACTCACAGGACCTCAGCACTCATCAAGGACAACTGAAGTCCACAGGCTGTTTTTCACCTTGTCCAAAGCTTTCCTCAGTAACTGCTGCTATTAGTCGCTAGGCAGAGTTGTTGTATATTTGGGAAACATCTTGCTATGCTCTTTCCCACTCCTTGTCTTATTCCTTGGTCCCCAGCATACCCTTGCCAGAAACTGGCTCAGATTACTGAACACAGGGTAGCAGACATGAAATGCCAGTGGACAACCCAGGACCCTGGAGACCCTGTGTTTTTACATGAAAATAAGCTGGCATCTCACAGCAGGATAGTAAGCACTACCAGAAACAAGTGGGGGGGGGAAAAGCAAGCTGGGCCAATTACCCCCTTAAGCATATGAAGAATCTTTGAAATGCCTTTGTTTTTCTGGGGGGGTAAAACCTGCTTTGATTTTTGAGGCTAGTGTGTCCTTACACCCAATACACCTTAGGACACGAGAAATTTTCCAAAACCCCTTAAAGCAGGCTGAAAGGCACCAGAGCACCTCAGTTTTCTAGAAAACCCCATTGCTTCCACCTATTTGTATTTGCCAAAGATGCAGAGCAGGCAAAACCAACCATTTTCTATTTACAACACAGACAAATAAATGTCACTACTCCTCCCTTCACCATGTAGGGGAGAAAGTGTCCTCTTATTGACCACACAGCAAAGAGCATCGAAGATGAGAAGGTTTAACTTCCACATGCCTTCTTCCAGACACCCACCTCTCTTCCCAGCTAGCCCAGTGAGTAGTAGGGCGAGACAAAGCTTTTCACTCCAGCTACTCCAAGTGTAACTTTTCACAGCAGTAATCAAATTGTCTCATCTTTATATCCAGCTGTTGGGGATGTAAAGATGTCAACAGGCTTTATAAGCACTTCTCATCTGTAACCTAAGGGAGACGATATTGGCCAAACAAAAGCCAAAATCTTATTAGCCTGTGGAATGCATAAACTGCCCTGGTATGCACCACCTCTTCCAAGGCTTCTTGTGCTGCAGAAGTTCTGCTGGGGGGAGGGAGTAATACTATGTATTTTTTTTCTTTGAAATTACAAGTTGGGATCAAGCTTGTTCACACTTGCCTTTTGGTTTACTGAAGCCATAAGAAACAAAACCCTGATCTGTTGTCACGTTGTTTCAGATGCACTGAAAGCCTGTTTTATGAATTATTCACAGGACAAGAAACTTCCCCACCAAGTTGTTACACCAGATTTACAGAATAATCAATACTAAATATAACATTCCTACAGCAATACTAACTTAGCCATCCTGTCATTTAAGACCAAGAGTCCAACTGCTACAGCTCTGTATCATACTACACTTTGTTTGGGGAGTCTGTAAGAACAGCACAGAAGGACAGCACAGAAGGACTGCACCACAGAAGGATCAAATCAGATGCATTTCTCCCATGATGAGTTTTGGTGGCTCATCTGTACTTCAGATATCTTGCTGGCAGCCCTTACCCAATGATGACACAGCAGCTTATGGCAAATGGTTCTTCTGTTAGTTTTTGTGCCTAGTTACTCCATAATGCCCACTTTAATGACAGGAGAAGCAGAGCAAGCAACACCTAATGCTCTACTCACAATGTATTATGAAAAATTACTTTTAACATCCATCTATCTACTTCACATAATATTTGTGTCAGTCTGAGACCTTCTATCAGACACATTCCTAATCCAGACAACTACAGCAGAAGATACCAGCTCCTAAGACAGGACCTTGGCTTCCACAGACACAAAATTCCAGCCAAAAACATACAAGAAATAGGTCAACAGAGTTAGCTGCTACAGTTTTAGGGAGGCAGAAGCATCAGCATGTCCTTGTGACATCCTCTAAGCACAGGAGCAGTCTTCTGACCATCAGGTCAGGTGCTCACTAACTTAGCATGCTATCCTGGAAAACATCAGCGTTGCAGTCTCTGCTAAACAGTGAAAGAAAAGAAATTTAAACCAGCAGCTGGCATTCTCTGAACATGTGTCCCAACTGAGGCAAACCCTTTACTTGACAGAACCTTGAAGAAATAGGCAGTATCAAGGATTAGCAAAGGGTTCCTTACAGAAATTCCTGGTGGCCCCATGCTGATCGTGACTTCAAACTACAGTCACACAACCAGTAACCTGCATTTTAAAGGACACAAAATCAATCAAGGAACAAAACCTAGAACAAAAAAACCCATTCTACCACTGCAGGAAACAAACAAAAAGCCCACACACACAAAAAAGAAAGAAATAAGAAAACCACAGTGAAACAAGAAGTCACTCTACACAGGAAAACCCAACCCAAACCACTAGGAAAAAAAGTACAAAACTGTACAAGCCATACAAACTAAACTCTAAATCTCATTTCCTGTTTATCGTCGCTGTACTATTTTTTCACGCAGTTATTTCTCCCTTCTCTTTTTCAGCATCAGAGATGACAATTGCAGAGTCCACAAGGACAGTCAGAGACAACCAACAAGAAGAACAGTGTGATTCATCACTATCAGGGTCAACTTCTCTGCAACATACTTGCTTTCAGACAAGATAGCCAGAAACCAACTGCAATTACACAACTGTGCACTCAGGGAATACTGTGAAAAATCCACTGCATTCCTCCAGCATCAGTGCAGTGCAGGACAGTGTCCCCCCTCCTTTCCTAATAGAGACACTATGTACTTTGAGATCTCTTTCAAATGCATTTATCTTCTGTAACCTGCTAGCCTCTATAGCAAGAATATCCACCACTTAGAGCTGTTATGACCTTGTTCTCATATTCAGCCCAGCTACAAACCTCCCACCCTGAGAATTCAGAAATGCACGTTCACATTGGCCATGCCAGCCTTCACCTACCTTCTGCCAGCAGGGACGTGGGTGGCAATGGAATCTCCCCCACCTTCCCTATCTGAGCACGCTGGGCACTAGGAGCAGGCGGCGGGGGCAGTGGCGACTCCGACGCACCCCCGGCCTTGAAGGGGTTCACCTTGGGCTTGGGGGCAACCACAGGTGCAAACTTCTTCTGTGGGTTGTAGAAGGAAGGAGTAGAAATGTTGATGCTGACTGTGGATGTCATGCGGGTCCCTGGGGCACCGGGGGAGGCCATCTTCTCAGCACCTAGCAGGAGAGAAGAGGGAACCCTGAATGAAAGTCATCCTTGGGCCAGAGAAATTAACAAAGGGATACAGGCATTTAACTCGGGCCAGAGGCTGAGGTGCCTGAGCAGTGCACTTAGAAAACCAGCACAGAAAAAAGAAGAGAAACTGCAGACAGCTCGAATGAGCCGTAACACTTCAGCATTTCAACTCAGGACGGCATTAATCACAAATGGGTTCTCGCAACAGAGAAAACCCAGATTTCCACTGCACTTGAAGCCTGCACCTGTGGTGACCAGAAGGGGGGGTGATCCCCGCACCCCAAAGGATGCCCCCAGAAGTGAGGCCATCATTTCCTTCCCCCTTTCCCCGATAAGGCCAGCCAGTTCCTCTGAGCTCAGCCTGTGCCAGCGCCAGCCCCGCCCGCTCTCCCCCGCACCCCCACGCTTTACCTCCAGGCCCCTCCATGCCGCCGGAGCCCGCAGGCAGGGCAGCACAGGGTGTCCCGCAGCTGGGCGATGCCAGCCGCCGCCTCCAGCCGGCCCGGCCGCGCTCCGCCCCCGCCCCCGCCAGGGAGGAAGCGCTCCCCGGATGCCGCCGCCCCCCGCCCGCCCCGCGGGCCGTGAGGGGCGCGGGCAGCGGCGCGGGGCCGGGCTCACCCCGCAGCCCCCCGGGCTCACCCGCACCTCGGGCCCGGCCCCGCAGCCCCCCGGGCTCACCCGCACCTCGGGCCCGGCCCCGCAGCCCCCCGGGCTCACCCCGCACCCCGGCCCCGCAAACGCAGGGGGCCCGCCCGGGCCGGCTGCCCTGGGACCGGCGGGTCTCCCGAGCAGAGGCGCATCCCTGCTCTCCCCCGGCCCTGCGATCCAGGCCAGCCAGCTCACCCGTGCTAGAAGCCTCCACGGAGCCAGACGCTTTGTTGTGAAGCCTGGCATGCCCATAGCCCTCCTAACACCCCAGCACAATAGGGCTGCCGTCAGCACGGGGATCCGTGCCAGCTTTTCACGCTGGCACGTCCGAGTCAGTGCCCCTCCGCACCGCCGGCCTCTCCCACGGACAATAGCAGCCGCTGCCACAGGCAGCCCTGGTGCCGCAAACATCCGCCCACCCCGGATAACCCTGGCTGCTGGCAAGACCCGCATGGCCCCTTCCAAGCGCTCCCACGACTCCCAGCGTGCCACAATACTGCAGCAACCTGTCCCAGCTTCCCCAGGTCACAAGCGTGTGGCAACACAAACAAAGTCCACGCTGCTGAACTTTTCCTTCCCTTTGTGCAGTGCTGATAAGATGCATACACTTGGACAACTCTTCTGGGAGTTTCAAAAGCAGAACGAGGCCGCAACAATAAGCAGGAGCCAAAAGGCTGTGCTGAGCATTCCCTCTGTATTCAGAATGGGAAAGGGCCAAGGCAGAAGAGTAATTAGCAAGGTCTGTCCTCACTCCTCCAAACTTTCAGGGGTCAATACACTTGCCAGTGGGAAGGGACTGACCTCCCTCCGTTCTGCAGTTTCCACCAAGCTTCAGAAGCTGTTAAAAAGACCTCCAGCCTTTCTTTAGAGACTTTTGCCTCAGGCTCCACTATTTCACTAGGGTGCAATGAATCACTTGGCAGTAGTTCTACCAGATTTGACAGCATTATGAACAGAACACTATAGTGACAATGTCACTTCTAATCACGGGGTTAGTCAACACATAGTCTGGGGACATTGGCTGCCTCACAAAAAAAACCCACTGGCTTTGCACCCAGCAGCTGCTGTCTCCCTTAACCCAAAGCAGCCTATTTCCCAGTATGCTGTGTCGCACTTTGGGCACTTTCTGCTCAGGGCTGTCTCCAGCCTGCAGCTGCCCCTGCTCATCCTCACTGCTGGTTATCAGTCCACCCACACACAGACCAAACCAGCTGAGAAGGCTTGGCCTTGCAGAGTCACCCCCTCCAGCCCTGGGAGAAATGCCAATGCCATCTAAGCCTCACCAGAAACACGCAGCTCTCACAGGTCCTGTGGCGCAGTTTGTGAGAGCTGTGGGAGAGGGAGTGTCATGCCAACAGAACTAATCTCAGATCTTTCTCATCCTCACATTTACCCTGAGGGAAGAGATTTTTCTACCTGCTGTAACAGCATTTAGAATGACTCAAGTGGAGCTATGAAGAAAGATGCTCCCAAAGGTCACAGTCAGGATACCCAAGTTGCCTCATACACTGCTTCCTTCTGAGAGAAGGAGGAAGTAGGAGGACAGAACCGAGGGACACTTCCTTCAGTAAGAGGGTCAGTTCCCAGAAGGTCTCATGGTGGGTCTGTCACCTGTTATATATCCAGACAGCTTTCACTTCTTTGATGCCATGACACCACTCTGAACAGCTCTGCCCCTTTCCCGGGGCAGCAAAAGCAGGAAGAACCTGAAGAAACAGAGACCCGAGTGACATTTTTCACTTCTCTTGGTAAAAGTTTGGCAGCAGTCACACTGGGAGCCCCTACATCTCCACACACCGTATCTGTACTTGCCCCATCCATCAACTTCCTCCCAACTGGGGGGAGCCAGAGGAGAAAAAGAAAAAACAAGAAAAACACCCCAAACCCCACCGAAACAACAAATCCCATGAACAAAAAACAATATTAAGAACCGATTAAACGGATTCAGGAGTTATGCTGCTTTTCATCCACAAAGTTTTCCC
The DNA here is from genome assembly GCF_903797595.1 of Erithacus rubecula. NCBI lineage: Eukaryota > Metazoa > Chordata > Aves > Passeriformes > Muscicapidae > Erithacus > Erithacus rubecula. Next base: position 26,617,660 of record NC_136658.1, read on the forward strand.
AGCCTGCCCCAAAGCTATAAGGCTTCAAAGAGAGCAAAGTCTATCAGCTATGCAAGCTGAAAGGTAAAGCCTTAAAGCAACCGGGCTGGGGGAGGGGGTTAATCGGAGCTACTAACTTCTCTTACAGATGCTGGCCTTGCCTCCTCCCTACGCAAGGGAGGGAAGAAAAGCCGGAGAAAACTCTAAAAAGCTATGCAAACATATTTAAAACGTTGGAAAGTTCTACGACTTTGCGAGCGCTTTCTCAGGACACTCCCAGGGAGACAGAAACTCATAAATTAGGCAAATTTCATGCACAAAGGGCCCCAGATTCCTCTCTCGAGCACATCTGGAAAAAGGCTCGCGAGGTGTCTCGGTCATCCATGCGCACACAAAAGAGAGCCTGTCCCGAGCAGAGCCCGGCAGCAGCACCCCCTCCCTCTCCCCTCTGCCGGGGCTGTGCGGGAGCCGCCTCCATTCCACCGGGAGCGAAAAAACTCAACCACACACACGTACACACACACAAACCTGCTTTTTTTGTGAAGGGTCAAGCACCCCGCTGGAGCCAGCGGCGAGAGCGAAGGGCTCTGTGTCCCAGGCGCAGAGCGGGAGGGAGCGGCAGGAAACCCGCACCCCTCCGCGCCACCCCCGGGGCGAAGGACGAAGGCTTTGTCGCCAAGCCGAGCCGAGCCTCACCTCGGGGGGAGCGGGGAATGCCACCCCCGGCGTGCGGCTGCCGGGGCCGGGCTGCTCGGCTGCCCCGGCCGCCGCCTGCAGCAGCGGCAGCAGCAGCGAGAGGCGGAGGAGCTGCCGAGCCCCGGCGCTTCCTCCCAACTCGCGAAAAAAGCCTCGCCCAGGCAAAGTTGTTTGACCATAAAAGGCGCGGGGCCGCGGCACAGCTGAGCTCACTCGCTGGGGAATGTGGCAATGAGGTAACGGGGGCCGGGGCTTGCCGGGGCAGCGGCCCCGGGCTCTGCCGCCGGCGAGGGCGAGCGCCGTGCCCCCGGCGCTCCCAGCCAGACGCGTCTGTCGGGGTTTTCCCGGCCCCGGGGCGCCCACCCTGGGCCGGGCTCGCTGCCTGCCCCCCGCACCGAGCGCTCCGCTCCTCCCGCCTTCCCTAACCTCGGAGCTGCCCCCAGCCCGCGATTGCACTTCCAGGCGCTGAGCTGGATTTTCGGAAGGAATGCGGCGGCTCTGGTGAGTCAGGGTCCCTGCTGGCCGCCTCCCCGCCCGAGCCAGCTGTGAGAGCATCTGACTCGATCTGCCAGAAATTAAAGCAAACATCAGATGACTCCACCGTGCAGAAAAGCGACTTGTTCTCCTTGTACTGGGCTGCAAGGCAACCACTATTAGCTGGTTTATATCAAACAATATCCACATGAATTGCTTTGTTGGATTGCCAGTGCTGCACATCGATTTTATTTTTATCCCAGTGCTCGCATGGGGCTCAGCCCGCTGTAGAACAGGGGCAGCCTGACCCAGCCCAACACAACATAATTTTCAACCCCAGCCTTTGCTGCTTCTCCTTGCTTCACAGCCTCTCACAAAGGAGGAGCACCAATAAAGACATTTCCCGTGCTTTGTGCAATCACTGTATTTGACTTTGGAATCTGGCCTTAATAACGGGGTTAATACCCCTTCTGCTGCAAGTTCCCTGGAGAATTACTTTATTTGGTAATCCTCAGGGGACTTGGGGCTTGTCTGCTCCGAAGAGTCACTTATCAACACAGGTACCTTTCAGTACTGATAATTTATTTGCAGGTGAGTAAGTAAGCCACAAACCACACCAGTGACACTCCCAGTCTCCACTACTGCAGAATGCTTACGTTAGAGAGCTATGCAAAAGATTCGTCCAAGGTTTAAATCCAGTATAAACAAATCTTTAATTTTATATATAAAGTTTGTACAAAGAGGCTGTATCTTTTATTTAACCAGGTGATGCAGCTGGAAAAGTCTAAGGTTTCTCAGTGTTGCATACCATTTGAAAATGCCACCCATAGCAATGCCCAGCAGTGAGCATCTCATTCCTTACACAGCTGCAACCATTGAACCACTGATCTATAGCTCTGAATTTCTTAGAGATATATAGCTCTTCTGTGGGTGCTAAATAATTCTGGTTTTACTGCTGCTTTTGTAGGCACAGCATCAGTTCTGTTACCTCCCATGATTAATGCACAAATTAATTTTATAGGATAAAGAATGTATCTCTGTGATGGATCTTCCAACACTGTCACTTTTCTACTGCAGACAGTCTTCCCTCTTGTTCAGGTAAAGATGTCACTGCAGAGCTAGAATGAATTCACTGCATAGTTGCGAATCAAATTCTAGAACATCACAACCCACCCTACACAATGAGCCTGACGTCAGAGAACTCTGCCACTGTTCCCTGGGCCAGCTCTGACTCCAGGGAAAACAAAGAATGTCTCAGACGGAGATTTAAAAAGTGCTGACTGAATATGAAAAGAAATAATCTATGCTTTCATACTTTCTGGTCACATCCCCATAAATCCAGATGCTTGCATGTTTGATTTTCTCACCAGTGTTGATGTTAAAAGCTCATGAAGGCAGATCAAGGAAAGTGGGAATGTGAAAAAGAAAAGCAGCCCTCTTAGACATTTTGTATTAACTCCTCACTATGAGGAAACAAATGCTAAACAAGTGTTTTGCAGGTTGTGTGTGTGAAAGCTAGAATTCTCAGATCAGAATACTTCAGAATACACAGGGGGAACTAATCTGATTTTGTGCTTGCCACATAGTGAATTTAGTTTGTGCTTTTGTAATTGGAAATGAAGATTAACTAAGTTCCCTGTTAGTTCTGATTCCTCCAGAAAGAAAATAACAATCTCCTTATGCTAACAGTCTTCCTTCATGCAGTTATTGGCTTGAAAGAGTAGGCATTTTTCTGCTGCAAATGAAAATTAGAGCCTTGAGATGCACACAATTGTAGTCACACTCATTAGCTGAAGCAAAATATTAGTCTTGAAGAGGCATTTAGCTACCTGGGTACAGAGATGGATCAGCAGGTACACTTGGCTTGTGCCAGACCTCGTTATTTCTGGAACTAGCAGCCATCCTCTGCATAAATCACTTTGGCTGTTCCATGCCATGAATAAAAGTGATCTGGTATTTTGGAGTGTATTGTGGTGTGAATGCTGTCACCATGGGTGAAGTGACAGCCCACTACAAAGCAGGTGTTGGAGGGATTTAGAATATGCAGTTCTAGCTGGGTGCTTCTTTTGAAGCAAGTGACAGGAAGCAAGCCCTACTAGTGGCCATCAAATCAAAGCTTAGAAATGCTGAGAGTTCAAGGCAGCCAACTCAGGAAGACTAAGTTTTAATGGAGACAGTTATAGAGAATCTTTGTTGGCAATTCAGTCACGTAATGCAATGAATAAATAAAGAATAAGACCACACAGAAGTGGTGTGGCAAATTCATATATCGCACTGGGATGAGGTATGTGCTAGCACTGGTTAGGTACCTATAAAATGAAAATAAAAATAGATGTAAGAAGAAGAAAAATAAGTCCTTGAATACCAAAAGAAAAATTATTTGCAAGAAGACTGTTGGGGAACTAAACTTATCGGGCAGAAAATCTTTTTTGATAGCCAGGTATGGTTTAGGTAGCTGCAGATGGGAATTTTTGTGTTAAATATGTGTTTAAGGTCAGAGGAAAGCAATCTGGAATCTGGACAGAGAGCTTTACTTATGTTAATAATGCAAAATGTCTGCATCTGTATAATTTCCAGCCATATCAACAGACCAATTAGTGCCGTTTTTTCTCAGTGTGTGTTAGTTAACAATTAGTGATGCCACACAGGAGCTCATGCTTTTCCTAAGCAACAAAAAGTTCTGGCTCATATCTGTGTTGAATCTCTGATGCTTCTTTAGTCACAAAACTTCTGTTTAGTCTAACCATGTTTTATTGATTAATGTTAAATTGCTACTTAATCAGCTTTCCTCATGCTGTATTAAACACTATGTCTGGGCCAACTGGAAGGGTTTGGAATAGATAATGGACCTGCTTTGGTCTCCAGGCCAAGTAGTTAGGCCTGCACTATCCAGGGCAGGGCCACCTGCAGCAAATTGGCTGCTTCCACATGGGCCAACAGATGTTAGAATTCTTTTTCAAGCTGAACAACTCTATGACTCTGTGTGATTCACCCCAGTGAGTCTCTAGGATCTGCTGTGCTCCCATGGCACAGCCTCTCCTGGAGTGCTCCTCGCTCCTTCCCTTGAGCAGGGTGTTCTCTTTGTGAAAGATACATCTGGCCCAGACTGTCCCCTGCCAGGCTGCAGCTCACAGACCTGTGGAGGCCATCACGTGTGCAGAGCTGTCTTTTTTCTGACCAAACAGCATTTTCAAGTTGGAGCACCTTAGTGCCATTGTGGGCTGCGTGTTGACAGCTGGGTGCCACACACAGGGAGCTGTGCTGGGGACACCAGAGCCTCATGAGACAGCAGTCCTTACAAGCCTCGTCATCTCCTTGCCTCTGTGCAACTGGCACGCAGTCAGGATCGCCATTTGCCAAGGTCATGAATTCTGGAGATGTCCTGGAATGAGCAGCTACCCAGGACACACAGCTGGAGCGTCTCTCTGCTGCGTCCCTCCAAACCTGAGCCTGCTGTGCAAAGCGCACGTCACAAGTGCGTGTCCCTCTGTTCAGCAGCTACAGAGAGCCTCTGTGATCTCTGACAAGGCCACTGTAGGTGCTCAAATCCCACAGCAAAGGTACTGCATAGTACACATGGCATTTTTCAAAAGGCATTCCACCCACACACAGTTAGATTGTCCTGACTAAAACACTTGAATAGGCCAAAAGCTGGAAACCAGAAAGAACAAAAACCTAAACCCTTGCTGTGTCATGAAGCACTTTTAAAGTGGGGCAAATCAGCCATATACACATCAGAGGGAGCAAAGTATCCCTGTGGTATGACCTTGGTCATGTCAGGATATGACTCTCCAGGCAGCCAGAACAGGGGACTGGGGTGGTGCCTGTCCAGGGAAGAAGCTCTATTTCCAGCAAAGCTGGTAGGTCTTTCCTATACAGAGCCATGACAGGGGCTCTGGGGCAGGAGGTACAGCTCCCACATGAGTTACCACTGCTGTTTCCTTATCTCCTTCCACCAAAATTTCCTGTTGCTTCTCAGCAGACAGTGGCCTGCAATTCCATGGCTCCTGGGGCTGGCTCACTGGCAGGCTTCCTTCCCCTCACACAGCCTTCCCACACCTCCTGCTCTCTGCTGCTGGGCTCTGTGCCCAACGAATGAGGGATGCTAGCAGGTTGTCCCAATGGATATCTCTTCCCTCAGGTGCTGTATGACCTGTTCTGCAACTCTGGAAAACCGTGAGATGGCTCCTGGGGCATGCCCATGTGTGTGGCTGAGCATGGATGGCCGCCAGAGCCCATTCTGCTCCTCGGAAAGCTGCCATTTCCACATTCCAAGGCATCCTTACCATTTCCTCCACTGTGTGCCCCACCCCTTGCCACCAGCAAGAGAAGCAGTGGTGTATTTGGCTGTTCTGTGGCAAATATTACTGCTTGTCAGAACTGTCAAGAAACACATCTGTCAGGCTGCTAATTAAAGAGTTCCTGTGTATGCTGTAAGCCTCTTTCCACCCAAGTACCACACTCCCATGGTAGAAATCTCCTTTCTTCACTTATGTAGAGCTGTAAGCATGGCACAAACAAGCCAGGCTCCTTCCTGCAAACAAATTTAATCAGATGTAGGTACTTCTGGGTGTTGCATCCCGGTGAATTTAGACAAAACGTCCCAGGAATAATTCCAGCGTGTCTGTGTCGGGGAGGATGCTGTTTCCTGGGAAATGTGTTCTTTCCCCCCCATCTTCCCTGTGACAAAGCTGAGACACAAAAGCAGGTTCTCAGCTCTCTTGATCTCACACTGAGTCTCCTCCTATGTGGTACAGCAGAATTTCTGTTGTGGCTTCCCAGGGAAGCATCTGGGGCAGCTGCTTGGTACTGGAGGGAGAGAGATGCCAAGCTACAGTCCCAGCAATATTAATCTGGGACAGGATCCTGGTCACTCCAGCCCCCACATGGCACATGTCTGCCTCAGTCCTCCTTTTTTCTTGAGTAAAAACCGAGGTAGCCAAGTGAACAGGGTCAGGCTTTGGAGACTGCTAACTCTGTGTCTTGTGGTATGCCTACAAAGATGTGCCATGCATATGCCAGGGCATGCTGGACTTGAGAGCACATTAGGAACACACAAGCAGATTGCTCTGGTCAGGAAGAATGAACCCTGTATAGTCCATGCCTGCATCATCTACAGGGTGTGGATCCTGCAGCAAAACAGCCTCTCATAAAATCCAGTAATTATTTAACTCCAGACTGGAGTCCTGGCAAAACCTAGTATGTACACAGTGCAGATGATCACAGAACCAAGGCCCTGGAGCAAAGCAACAGACCAACCAAACAGACAATACAGGCATATGGTCCAACAGTCTGCTTACAAAAATAAAAATAAAAAAAGGCCAAATGTTATCCACGAACTGCACAAACACCATTTGAGCACAGCTTTAAGAGGTGCAGCCCCTCAAGCCCTTGTCTTCCAGGTATCTAAAAGCAAAAGATGTGGGGCTGTATGAAATTTCCTGCAGTTCCCAGTTTCAGTGCATGTGGCTACTAGTACCTTTGCTAGTTAGTTTACTGATGGCATGAATGAAGGGATGACCAGACAAAAATCTTTGACTGTTTCATGGGGTTTTCAAGAAAATTGCAGAGCCCTGTGGTGGAGCTACCATCCTTCCAGTGGCAGCTAGGAGTCTGTGACAAGGAACAACTTATGGGAGAGAGCTGGTTTTCAAGCAGAGTATGATTTTCGGTAGGTTGAAAATATAAGGTGTAAGAGGCCTTACTAAAAATCTGTGCTAAGTTCCTTCTGCATCCAGCAAAGTGATCGAGTACCCTGTGAAAGCCACTGACTGAAGGAGAGGTACTAGGGGTTACAGGCCACCACTGCCAGTGTTTTGTAGCTAATCCAAGTGACATTGAGAGATCAGCAGCCACAGCTATCACTCAAAAGGCAGGAGAAGTCCTCAGAAAGTGTTACTGAGTCATTGACAATCTGAACATACTCTGGTGGAGGTGCATTCCTCAGTTTTCTTGATGAAGGCCAATATGATGACCATGGTACTTGGCAAACCTGACCCTTTGCTTTCATGGCTCATGAGAAAAAAGTAACATGGAACCTTTAACTTTACCCCAAACACTTCAGTTTTCCAATAAACCATTTTAGATATGCACTTGGCCAGATGCAATCTCCATGAAGGTCATCTGTGTTCAGGCTTCATCTGCAAATATGCTTCTTCCCTGGAATTCTTGAGTCCCAGGTAATGTCTGTGACAATGCTGACTAAAGGTTGGGAGCAGAAAGTAGTGAAAGATAAAGAAACTAAGCCAGCAGAATCTCACCAAGCTGCTAATGAAAATAGGCTCAGGTTATGAGAGCCCTACCAAAGCATTTTCTGCAGAGTGACTGATGGTTGCAGAGACAGTGTTAGACTTGCAGCTGCCAAAGGAAATGAACAGGATGTTTACAAAGCTATTTCAGTGTTGCTTTTCCTGGGCTTCCCACCAATAGCTTTCCTTCCAACACCTTGGTACATAGTGTTCAATGCCATGAGGATTACTGAGTCTTACCAGCACTAATCCTTTTGCTTCCTGTTTATTTAGCCTTTGTGGCCATGCTTTCCAAAGACTGTCCTTCCAAGGTGGTCGTCACACCTCTATCATTAAGAATATATATGTATATAAAACACAAAGAGATCTAGTAAAGAAGAGGGCTACTTTTGGTTTCAAAGTAAAAGAGAAAATATTGTGGATTTGTGTAAGAGTTTGTCCGATTTGAAACAGTGCAAGAGCCACACATTACATCCAGTCAGTGTACAGACAAGCACTGGAACCTCAGATACAACACCCTGGAAGGGAAGGAGCTGCCTTAGTTCCACTTGTCACTTGCTTTGGACACATTGGACAGCCTGCATTTCTCCAGTGCACTAAAACAGCTCTTATTTTCTCCTGATCCAAGAAAGAGGAAATCTGCAGAGAGGTCCAAATTTAAATGCACATATGGGATACTGTCTGTACCCACTCCCTCTGCAGTTTCAGAAGGAGGCATTCCACAGGGGCTAGACTACACACTGCCAGTGAGTCTTCTTGAGGCAGGAAACTGGGAAAGGTAGAGGGTACAGCTCATCTGTGAAGAATATGATGAAGATCTGGTTCATGCTGTTCATGGCCTCTAACTTCTTAGATGATATCACTGCAGACAGATATCAGCCCTTCGGTGCCAAAAGCCTAAATTGAACTTAATGACCTTAGCCTGCAGTCAAGATTAGAGGGACACTAAATTGTAGACTTTTTTTACTCTTTAATGTTGCATATTCTCAGGCCCCTGGCTTGGTTTTGAGGCTGGAATGACTCTCATTAGATTCAGAATTAATTTTGTCTTTCAGTCTACACTGATGAGAAGCTTACAGTATGCTGCATCCTGCTTTCCTGTCTTAGCAGATCATACCAGAGTCTCCACTTGTGTTTGCTTTTGACTCAGAAATTGTTGTTCTCCAAATCCCTGCACCTCCAAGCAAGGAATGGAATTTCAAGTTACATAGTTGGTGCCTTAAGAATTCCACTCTCCTAAACATAGCAATTATTTATGTGACTCCAGGGACCATGAGAGCAGAACTTTCCTCATCTACAACCATTTCAACTCTTTCTCCCAGCTAACAGTAAACCGAGGAAGAAGTGGTAAATATGAAAATATGATAAATGTTCTCTTACCTATCGTGAATTTAAACAAATTTTGGAGAGATAGAAAGGAAAAGCAGCCTTCTGTGAGAGCAGATAAAAACTAAGAGGCTTTTCCTTAGCCCAGTATTCATATATAGCACCTGCACAGACTGTGGGTGCAACAATAAACATTATTCCAAGATTTTCTACTAGCCATCTCTTCAACTGCATTGGTGGATTTCTTCCAAGAATCAGCTATGATCCCAACAAATCTGAGAATGGGGTGCTCTTTCCTGAGCTGCCTCTGATAGGTGATGCCCCCTAGCCAGAAGTGCCATCAGAATGTCAAGTGTTGCAAGACAGTAAGAAGAAAAAGCAGGCAGGCAGCCTCTTCTGAGACCCTGTTCCTCAAATTTCAGTGGAGAACACAGAAAGCAGCAAGGTCCAAATGTGCTTATCAAGGTGGCTGCCACCAGGTAAAAACATTAGACCTCAGAAGACTTGTAAACAGATGGGAATGGAAAGGTCACCTCCAAATCAGCACAGAGGGAAGCATCCTGGATCCCACCATGATCCTTATGGACTGCAGCACAGCAGAGCTGAGCAGGTAGATGTATTCACATCCTCCAGAAACAGCAGCAGGCCTGACTTGATTCCAAAAATAGTTTGAGTCAATGTTGATTTGCCAGAGCCTACTCACAACAGCTGTGTGCTCTATGCTAGAGAGTAATTTCTGGAGATTTTTTTAAAATAGGAGGGCCATTCTGTCAGTGCATGAGTGAACAGTTTAAGTCGATATTTTGCTTCAGGATACATAATACTGTCATTATTCCAGACATTAAAATTTGGCAGCAAGGACAGAACCAGTAGCTTTTAAAATAAGAAGTACTTTTCTTTGTTCAGACTTGCTTTTAAGGTTTGGGGTATTTTTGTATGTTTTTATTAAGATCTCTAAAACTAGAAAACCACACTGCAGGAAAAAACCCTCCCCACCTTATTTTTAAAACAGTTAGTATCTACAGTTCCTCTGAGCTTCTAGGACCCCATCTCCAATATATCAAAGGGAGAGAGTGAGGAGATGACAACTGATATTTTGTAAGGCTAAAAATATTGTGCCTTTTTACATAACACTGGGAATTTAAAAAGCACATTAACTGCTTGCAGATTATTTTTAAAAATGCAGTTTGAGCAACACCACTAGTATAGATTCAACTGACATTTAGGAGAAGGAGCTGCTGTATGCTTCACTGCTGGGAAACGAGACATTCAGTAGAGGATGAAGTAAGTGTTTAAAAAAAGGCAAAATAATTCAGACTGCACCAGAGATGTTTTCACCCTAATATACAGCACACATTTATGTAACTGGGGATGTCTCTTTTTAAAATGCTTACCAAGTAGCTTTTTGGACCTTCCAAAGCAATCTCTTCAGACCTCCCCTCTTGTCACTACCTACCCGATGATGAGGAACCTTCAAATTCTCACTGTCACTGCCAGAGGTTCAACAAATTCCTTTTTTACACTCCTGGAACTTCCTTTCTTTATAACTCCTCACTCATTGGCATCTGCTGAGCCCTTCCCAGGAGGGAGGGAGTGGGAAAGTCCCTTATCTGAACTCACTGATCTTCCCATCTCACTTGATGCTGAAAAAGCCCCAGGCCATGGCAGAAGAAACTGGAATTTCAGAGCATGGCCCAGCCTACCTCCAGTCTCACCCTGTGAGAGCAGGCATTTAGCTGGCTCAGACACAGGGCAAGGACACAAGAGGATGCAGAAGGGATTTATGAAAGATACTTGCCAGGAGGGTGCTGCTGAGTGGGTGACGTTTGTGACAGAGGAGGCAGCCTGGACTTGCTAATTCTTTGGTGAGCTGCAGTTCCAGAGGGTGCCAGGTCTCCTGCTCAGGAGGCAGGTGATGCATGGTCACATGCAGGAGGTCACTGTGCTACAAAGGCATGGGGGAGATGCTACCAGAGCAAGCTGCACCACCACAGCTCCAGATGGCAAATTCCTTTCCTGTGTCTTCTGTAAGGTCTTGAAATGGGAACTGTACAAAAATGAGATCTTAATATATCTAGAACTCAGCATGACACTTCTGCATGACTCTGGATAAAAAACAAACAGAGATGAAGATGCTGAGAGAATATTACACTTGCTAAAAACCTGCAAACCAGTACTGCTGTTCTGAAAAAACATGGAGCCATAAATTCTTTAGAAAAACTAATGGAAGGCAAATATCAAGATAAGGTGAGAGAAGAATGGTGAACTATTGACTATTGAACATTTACTTCTGTACCAATACTTGTATTGGTGTCATAGAGAAAGCTGATTGCATTTTAATAAAATACTGCCAAATCAAGCAAGGTCACACAGCAGGGATCTTGCAGCAAAGCACACATGTGAGTCCTGCCTGTTGTTAAGTTACAGGTGGCACACTCCTTGCCATGTGTTGGGAAGACATACCTCCCCACTGTAGAAATTCTCATTTGTTTCAGGAAAAAAAAAAAAAAATCTTGTGTTGAAATAAGTCTGTTTTTAAGGTATCTGGCAAACATCAAAGTATTTAATTCCTCTGAGTAAGATTGTCCTTAATTTGGGACACTCATGTCAAATGTTCAGTTTCCAATAGATGATGCCAGGATGTTCCATGCATGTGTTTCTACTGTGGCAGCATAGGCCACTTTGAGAATTCACCATGAAGAGGAGAAGAGAGAGTATTTTGGTGCTCACCATTACATCTCTTCAGCAATATGGGACAAAATACCCAGGAGAAGTTTTTGATAAATGCACTAATGAGGGTGTGGATTGATTAGTTCTATCTCAGCACTGAACTAATGCTCCCCTAAAGTTTTTTTAATGGTCTCTGGGTGCAGGAAGAACAACATCAAGTTTGCTGGGGTGTGAGTGTAGGTAATCATGAGCTTATATCATAATATGTAATGCAAACATATCCTACCTCTCTCCACCTGTTACCCTTCAATTGATTCACAGCACCTCAAATATTTTCCCACCTTGAAAGGACCCAGCCTTTCACTTTTGTGAGATAAGTTGCACCACTTTCAGGATGTGAACTGCATTGGCACTGCTTTTTTTCATCCTTTAAGACATCATAAAAAACCCTTCTGTTTGTTTTCTGCACCAAAGGAGCTCTGAAGAAAGAAGAACTGCATGAGTCATTTTGCTATCTCATTTCCTTTTTGGTCCACACGAAAATCCTATCAGTAGCTAATACAGCTTGATGTAGAATTAACTCTTATGGCATCTACTACATTACTTCTATGAAGCAATTATTGAGATCTCTGCCAGAAGTAGCTTTTACTGAGGAATCCAAACTGCCAGTGGCAGGAGGCCAGCAGTGGAGCAACCATCCCTGGAGGACGATTCCTGCCTCTATAGATCTGATACAGATACTATTTTTGTAAACATCTCCTACTCATGAACTTCACAGGCCTCTGCATATTTTCCACAGCTGAAGACACATCTTGCAAGAAGCATGTAGGAAGTTTCTCCATGTCTTCTGTGATAGTAGCTGGTAACGAGATATTACATAGGGATTTTAAAAAGGATTGGAGAAGGTGAACATTCATTTTCCAGCCTTTCATGGGACGATAGACATGGTTGCCAATGACACCTCTGAGGACAGAACAGACAAAAGGAAGATAATTTGCATTATTTGGTGCTTGATGATGTTTATTTGAAAGTGGGACATTAGTTGGCAGGATTTATATTGTTTTTTCTTTTCATTTCAGCTGGTTTTAGTGATAGCTAGGGAAGATGATAGGGGCACATTACTTACTGTGATACAATCTGCATCCGTGATAATTAATTGATGAAAAGAATAAATTTACTCAGCAGGTAAGACAGTGACAATAGCTTTGTATTTTTAAGCAGTGTTTCATTGGAAAATGCTGTTCCAGTATTTATAATTTATAAGATTTTTATATTTATATAGAGATATAGGGAACATATGGTAAAACAGGTTTAATAGATTCACCAATGGCTTATACAACAGATGAATACTGTTGAACAGCTGTCTCTTCGAACACAAACAGTTAACAATTTACAGCATAAGCTGGTCTTGAGGGTTATGATGGAAGCCTCAGGTAAGGTTTAGGACAAATTGTTAAGAACTAGACTAGTTCTAAAACTGCTTTACTCTGTGCTGTTATCAGCCACTCTATCAGGCTCATGACTCAGTCACAAGGTGACTACCTTTAGATTTCCTGGAATTATGTTTTCCTCCCCCACCCATCCCTGCCCAGACTTACAGTGACCACACTGTGTGCAAGCCCTGGGGGAAGAGACCATTTGAGGCATGGATCCTTGTCTGTTCCCAATTCACCTTGGCATGCAACCCCAGAAACAGGTGGTGTTCACCCAGGAGCACATGCTTATTGATTATGTTATCTCAGTTTCTCTGCTGCATTCATGGCAACACTGCAGGAATGGAGGAAGCAGAAAATCAAGGGATCTTTATGCTGCACTTCCTCCAGCAGCATCCTTGACCTAGTTTGGGCAGCACCGAAGCTCTGTTTTGCAAACAGAAGTTACCAATGGCAGCAACCTACAGAACACAACAGGTCAAATATTCCTTCCCTTTTGCCAGCACGCCCCTCACAACAGGGGCTGTGGAAAGGGAGGCTTTCAGATCTGCAATAAACAGAGGGGCACATAATTTCACCCATCATACAGATAAATTAGGAGGTTGCAGAGGGTTGCTTCCTATGCTCCTTCCTTCTGAGATATCTAGCTATGTAAAAGATCTATCAGTGTTTCTCTCTAGATATTTAAATACCTCCCTCTCCCAAACCTGTAGGAAAACTGGCATTTACAAAGATCTTTCACACCAGCATTTAAATCAGTACTTATCAAACAAATTCTGTACACAATTTGCTACATGAAATTGTACCCTTGTTTAAGAAAGTACCCGCAGTGCCCAGAGAAAATACCCAGATCCTGTCAGAAAAGACATTTTAAAGAAAACAAAACCGTTTATGTTCTGTCATTTACCTCAAGTTCCTTGCTCAGGAAGAGCAAGGACACAAACTGTGGGGGACAGTTCAATTTATTCTCTGTTTCAGTCCCTTGTTCAGAGATGCAGTCCTGTCACTTCCCTCCTACTAGATAATTCTTATAAATCATATTCTTATTAAACCATGTATTTCTTCATAATGTAAAATACCTACTTTTCTTATGGTAATATATGCTAAACATTTTAACTGATTTTAGGAAGTTTGTTATTGGCTTGATAAAAACTAGAAACTTCACTGAAGACAAATTCCCTTTTGCATAGAACCTACTGTACAGAGGAGCTGAGCAACTGGGTGAAAGCTGTCTTAACAAAATCTTCTAAACTTCTAATAAGAATGAAATTGACTTTAAATATGGAGATTTATGTAAATATAAATAACACATAATATTATGTAAACATAATAAATAAAGGTGTGATTAAGAACCAAAAGATGGTGAAGAGTCTATCCTTTCATTAAACTGACTATATTAGAAATGAGAGATGAAGCATAGCTGTAGGTGCCAAGACAGGTTTTGCTTCCAGCAGCTAAGTGGTATTGATTTCAAATTAAAAAAATGAGGGAGCTGGTGGCATCAGGACATGTGAGACAGCCACAAGACAGACCAATAGTTCTATGGAGTGAATGAATGGACACTTGGGTATAATTCTTCTTCCCAGTTCTTTTTTTCTGCCGTGCATGTCTGGCAGCAGCATGGGTGCTTGCCAGATCCTGTGTAAATTACCACCTCACTAAAGCAGCTGCAGATAAAGCCATGAAGAACTGGAAAGCAGCTTTTCAGGCAGGGTAAGTGCTAGGACTTGCTCACCTGCCTGTGGAATCACACCCTGAGGCAGAAGTCAGAGCAGGTTGATGTAGATGATATTGTAGCTTAATGAAAGGAAAGCCAAATGTGCATTTGCTAGGACTTGGAATATGACTTTGAGCTTGAGATAAAGTGATAGACAAGCTCAGGGGAATAAAGAAAGAAGAGTCAATGTGACTTGTCTGAAATCTTCACTGAAAAGGAAACCACAGCAGAATTCACTCAGTGCAGAAAGAAGGTTCACAGAAGAACATTTAGATTTGGTGGGTGGGTGAGAGGGGGAAGGGGATTAAAATGAAACCAGACTCTCTGAACAGAGGAAAACAGTGCCCACAGCTGTGTCAGTAATACATCTTCTCAGGCCAGGGTGAGGTGCAAATGCTGTTTGGTGGGTTTGGTGAAGCTGCTGAGGACAGCTGTCCTGATCAGTCAGTCCACAGGACACTGTGGGTGACAACAGTTGGCTGGGCAGACACCAACTTACAAAACATTTACCCAAAACAGGACTTGTGTCTTAATATACCACTCCTCCCATTGCAATCTGCTTTTGTTTCCCTTTTCCTTGCATTTTTAGCCCTAGAGATCTGCTTTTTTAGAGATGGTGGAACACCTCTGGTTAACATACTGCCAGACCTATTGTTTCCCAGTATTTTTACAACCTATGTCAGAAGAGTGTAGACATGGTGGGGAAAGTACCTTTAATAAGTCATTCAGAAAAATGAGATGAAAACTGATAGGTTTGGAAATATATGGGGGAGGTGGAAGGAGTGAAATAGGGAAAGAATTCTAAGTGTGGAAAAGCTTCATCCTCAGCAGAGATCTAATGCGTTGTACCCAGTGATAAGCATTGTAGCAGCAGAGCAGACTGGCCTCGGGCACCAGAGAGGAGGGGACTCTGATCTCTCACACTTCAGCAGTGCTGTGTTCACAATATCATGAAGAAGGAAAAAGATAAAATAGCTGCATATATTCAGACAGTGTTTTGGGGATTTTTTCCTGCCCTCTTCTTTCCTACGTAGATTTCATCTGTAAATTTACTTTATCTGAGTAGACTTCCTGATTATTGTTTCAGAGGGTCACGCAAAGTATGTTCTGTCTGAGGTCCCTTTTTTCCTTACTTTTTTCCTTAAGCTGACTGTAGGTTGCAAATGGAAAAATGAATGAACTTACCTATTCTTTGGTACTGCTGTTAATGAAGACTGATCAGCTGTCTTGAGTGACTTCTCAGCAATGCTGACAAAAACTGAATTTTCCAAGCACGAGGATGAGATCAAAATGGCTCATATGGGATCAGTAAAATTCAATTTGCCATTACTAGAGAGGGATGGAAGGATGCTGGCGAGATCAGAGAGACTTTTTGGGCGAAGGAGGCACAAAGGGCCAGGGAGAAATTGTGAGCATTTCAGAGAGTGGAGGTGGAAGGATGAAACTCCAGCGAGTCCGCGGTGCTGGGGCAGCGGGCCAGGAGGACACTGCCTGTTGCTGGTGCCAGCAGGTGAGAATTTGGGCTGTGACGGGAGCTGACCTAACCACACCTTCTCCATCTGCAGAGATCCCTCCTCACTGCCATGTTAGCGGGGAGGACCTGGGAAAGGCCTCGGCGACCATCCTCAAGGCTGGGCTCGCTTCCTCCGCGGCTCCGCGGGGCAGGGGCCGCACGTCCGAGCCCCGCGGCCCCGGGGGCAGATCGGCCCGGGGGACGCGCCGTCCTCCCGCCGCATGCAGCTGGGGCGGCTCCGCCTGCCCGGCGGCTCCGCAGTCCCCGCGGGCAGGGCTGCGGCGGGACCGCGCCGGTACCGGCACCGCGCCGGAGCGCCCCGGGGGAGGCGCGGCGCGGCCGCTGGGGGGCTGCCGGTAACTGAGTCGGTCCGCAAGTGTAGTTATCGGGAAACCGCGCCCGCCCCGCCTCCATCCATCCATCCATCCATCCATCCATCCATCCATCCATCCATCCATCCATCCATCCATCCATCCATCCATCCATCCATCCATCCATCCATCCATCCATCCATCCATCCATCCATCCATCCATCCATCCATCCATCCATCCCCAGCGCCCCTCGCTGCTACTGCTTCTCCTCTCGGAGGCGCGGCCGCTGCTCACCCGCCTCCCCCCGTCCCCCTCGCTTTACTCTTACGGGGACGCGCCCGCTGCCCACCGCCTCCCCCTCCGCTCCGGCCTGCGGCACCGCCCGCCGCTCACCTGTGCCCGCCCCGCCCCGCCCCGCTCCCCGCGGGCGGAGGGGCCCCGCGCCGCCCCCGCTCCGTGCGCACCCCGCACCTGTCCCGTCCCGTCCCGCCCGCTGGGCTCCCTCGCCTGGCCCCGCCGCCGGCCCGTCCCGGCTCCCCCGGCCCGAGGGGCGGCCCGGCCCGCCCGGCGCTGCCTCCCCTCCCCGGGCCGCGGAGGGCGGCAGCCAATCGGCGCGGCGCTGCCGGGCCGAGCTGTTTACCCAATCTCAGCCCGCCCCCCGTCGGGGAGCCGGAGCGGGGGGCGGGCGGGCGGCGGGGGCTCGGCGGCGGCACCGGCGGGGCCGCGGCGGCGGCCGGGACGCGGAACAAGCGCGGGGCGCGGCGGGGGCAGATGCCAGCCTGGCCAGCGGGCTCCGCGCCCGCCCGCCCGCCTCGCCCCGGCGGGGGCACGCCGCGCTCCTACCTGGCCATGACCCCCCGCCGCTCCCCGCTGGGCCACCCCGGCGCTTCCCGCTGAAGGGACCGGCTCCTTGCCGACCTCCGCCGCTCCCTGCCTTCTCCGCCTGCTCGCTGCCGAGGCTGCCGCCTCTCCCCGGAGCCCCGCCGGAGTGATGGGCTGCATCGGATCCCGCACCGTGGGTAAGGCGTTGGCGGGGACGGCGCCAGAGGATGCTCGGGCAGCCGCGGCCCCCGCCCGGGCACCGGCACGGCAGCACCGGCAGGGCAGCCCCGGGTGGCGGGTCGCCCCTCGCAGCCGCTCCGCCGCCCGTGCAGCGCCATTAGCTGCGTGCGACCCCTGCCCGGCTCGGTCTCCCAGCGCCCGGGGCTCCGCGGAGCCGCTGGCCTAGGTGCTGGCGGCGGGACGGGCCGGGGCCGGGGGTCGTCTGCCCGTGTCACCCGTGACGAAAGGTCGCCGAACATGTGGGTCAGTGCGGCGCCTCCGGAGAAGGGGGTGGGTGCGGGGCGTGCCGTGCTGTGCCGTGCCGTGCCGTGCCTCCCGAACCGGGATCGGGCGGCCGCTGCCTCCTTTGCTCGGGAAGGGTTTATTGTTATCCGAGGATGCATAACGTTGCGTGATCTGCACGTCTTCTTGTCTCCCCCTTCCCCCTGCGTAGACTTCAATGGAGAAGAGCAAACAGAACTGAATCCCTTCTCTCTCGCAGAGCCATTGCGAGGGGACACGGGGCGGGATCGCATCATTCCACTGGGCCACGCCATGCTCATTTTTAACCAAAAGATCCCAAGCCTTCGGGCTGTGTAACCCAGCTCTCCCCTCCTACACACATGCAGATACCAAGAGGTCCCTTGATTTTTAAGCACAGGTATCTACAGGTAAACACAGCATTCTGGGCACACTTTCTTCCCTTCAGGAATTTTTTTTTTCTGTGCAAAGCACAAGTACAGCTCTATCAGTTATATGGAGATATATGATTCAATATGCCAAAAGAGTCTCTGACAGCAAAACAGAGTTCATTTGGCAGTACGTCTGTCTCCCAAGCCCGTCCACTCTGTCCCTCCCAAGAGCACACGGGCATCTGTGGGAAAAGGAGACCTCTGAAGACGTCAGAATTGCACCACTGCCCCAGGGGCAGGGACTGTGTCACCCCAGGGTAAATCTGAGGGACTGTGTCAAAGCTCTGACACTTCTGTCTCCGTGGGAAAGCCCTTTGTGAGTACTTGCAGGGAACCATCTACTCCTGCAGCAGCAAACTTTAAACTACAGAACCAATCTCTGCTTTGGGAATTAATTCCCATATCTAGCCTATGCCTCTTAGCAGTCTGAAATGTCCTTATGACCTAGAGAAATCTACATGGCAAAGATCACCGCAGTATTTCCCTTGAGATTCTTCAAGCTCACCTGGATCATTGTCCCTACAGCATATCAGGACATGTGTTGCCTCCATCTCCTACCTTGCCCCATCCTCTGCACACCCACACTGCCTGTTATATACATCATTATAACATATATAACATCATTATCCTGTTAGCTGGGTATTTATTGGTACGCCTTTCATCAATGTGTGTCTGAACTGGCAGCCTTAATTCTTGGTGTCTCTTCCCACAGTGCTGTTGAAATAAGAACAAACATGCATTTAGTAACATCCACTCTCCCCTCCGAAATGTGGTTAAGCTGTAATACAAACTACAGGTGTTTGTTCCTATGCATGGCAGCGTTTTTATGATCTGTGACTGGGAATCTGTGTTACAAAAAAAGTCCCTGGTATAACTGAGCTGTTGCAAGTGTCATTCTCATATAGGATTATATACATGCTCGTATATGTATATATATTTATAAATGTCAGTTGTGTGGGCATAGACACAGAAAGTAGTATCTATGCTATGTCGATGGGATAATGACAGCTGAAAAATCACTTAGCCTGCAAATTGCAGTCCTTCATACAGACTTTAGTGGTGCAGATGTTTGACTTCTGGTACGATAGTGATTTTTGGTTGGTGATGTATGATCATTCTTGGTGGTGATAGCTCAGTGGACTTTAGGCACCTGTTTGTACAGTTAACTGAGGAGTGTTTCTTGCCCTGGTGTTACGAAGGTGTGAGCTGAGGGGGATTGCACAGCTGTGATTCTGGTCTCTGTGGGAGTCAGATGTGAATGTAATAATACTGCCTGATGCCTGATTCTTGTGAAACTTTTACACTGCCTTGCTTCAGGAGGGTCTTATTCTCTTGTCAGTCCTAGGGGCTGGATTATGTGAAGGGGTCCTTGAGTTTTATTTGGACTACTCCACATCGGGAATTCTGTTCAGAGCAATTTTTACTTGGCAGCCTAGATTTTTGGCTCCAGCCTTCCTGGAGTTATTGAGAGGATTCTTCAGACATATTTTGGGAAATCAGTGCTTTGAAGTACTAGTCTGAGCTCTAGGATATGGTTGGAAACTAACATCCTAGTGTGAGCAGAGCTTTGTGTTCTCTCTTCCAAGTGTGTCTGGTTAGATTTTTGTACTATTAGTTCAGTGCACAGGCTCTGTATTGCCTTTCCAAGACCAGGTAGGTCCTAGAGGAAGGAGTGCTATGCTTGTATTGGTTTTACCTTGGAATTTGCATGAAGCAGATTTTGAACTCAGAATTCGAGAGGTTTCAATTAGTGATAGAAAGCTCATAATCAGTCACATTTAGTTTATTCACCACACAAGAGCCAGTGCAGGATTGTGCCCTGAGCTTGCTCCGGGCCTTTTTCCATTCCAATTTTAAGCAAGCCACATGATTTCTTCATCTCCTGCAGACACGTTTTACTATGATCTAGTTAGATGTCATAGTTTGCACATGTTTAGTGATGTGCAACTTCACATTTTCTTTCCTAAATATGAGTTTTCTGGTTATTTCTCCTTGGGGAAAAGTAATTGAGAGGATCATAACAGAACAGCTCCATATGTGATAATTTGAAATAGAGTCTTTATAGCATCTTTAAATTTTACAGAGGCCACCAGAATGGCAATGATCACATTATCATTTTCTAAGGTACGAAAAAAGCTGATAAGTGATCTTAAAGGCTAACCTGATACCCAATCACCTTCTCCACAGTCACATCTCAGTGTCGTGCATGTGCTTTGTGTAACATGGCATGATAGCAAGTTGCACAATGAGAACTGAAGGTGGCTTCTTTCTCTGGTCATGGCTACAAGTCATGTCTGTGTGTTGGTGATACCCCATTATAGTTCCTAGAGAGCTGCCTAGCAGCTCTCATCATAGCTGGGTCTCATTCAGGGAATGGACAGGAGAATTTTCACTGAGGTTGCTGGACAGTTAAGGCTGTAAAATCCAGCTAGGAACTTGTAGATATTTGAGTGCCAACCAACTAAATGCCAAAGATCAGCTGGATTGTTGGCAGTAACAGAGTTAGTGAAGTTCAGGGTTTTAGGTCTGCATGGATGTCTGAATGCAGTGCAAGTGTACCTTTGACTGCAGCTTAGACACCTCCTAACACTGCTGTTCTGATTAGTGTGGCAAGGTTTCTCTTAATTCCTTGAATGGATTTAAATTAGTAGAAAGCTCAAGCCTGTTAAGCTCTAGATTGCTGTCTCTTTTTTTCCAATGATTTCTCTGTTTTCTTGCACATCTTTGCACATAAGCCTGCAGCAAACATGTTTTGTAAATATGATGTAAAATGGTGGGAAAATATTTCAAGGCATTACAAACTAATAGTACTTTTGGAGTCTGAGAGAAGAGAAACTAGAGTTGCTAACACTGAGTGTGAGAAAAACTTTTTGATTGTGAGAAGTGTCAAGCACTGTGAGGGATTTCCCCGAGGGGTTGTTGAGTGTAAATTCTTTGAGGTTTTCAGGACCAGACTGGATAAAACCCTGAGTAGTCTGGTCTAACCTCATAGCTGACTCTGCTTTGGACTGGAGTTTGCACCTCAGGAGGCACCTTCCAACCCAATTATCCTGTGCTTAGGATCTAAACCCTGCAGTGGTTGCCTCTCTGGGTCAGGTTGGACCCACTGCTTTAGGCTTGCTCTGCCAGAGGACCTCAGGTCTTCTACATGCCATTAATACACTCCTGTGTGTTTCCCCCATCACTGCTCTCCTTTAACTGCTGAGAGTGCCATGTGTGAGAATTCCTCACCATGATGACCCCAGCTGCCAGCTGAAGTCCCCTGTGTGGTTTTGGTGTGGCAGTTTTGCAGGAAGCAGCGCCAGTGGCAGCTGGGCTGGTGACTGAGCATCAATCACTGTCCATGCAGACTGGGAAAGGCAGTGCTCTTAATTCTTCAGTCTCTGGGTCAGATGTGATCTGCCAAAGCCAGGTGCTGGCTTGCTGGGCTGCCCTTCACAGGGAATGGTCAGTGTCCTGCCAGAGGGAGGAGTATGTACCTCATATGTTGCTTTTCTCCTGGATGATCTGTGCTAAGTGCAAATGCTCATTAGCACCTGCAGCAGGAGAGATGGAGCCAAAGACCACCCACTCCTCATCCAGCCACTTTAGATTCAGCAGAGTGGGAGCAGGGTAGGAGGCTGACAGGAGAGGGGTAAAGCAGCTGGAGCAAGCACTGAACATCTTCTGCATTTTGCTCCTTACTTATCCCCCCCACAGGGCTGTAGGTGTGTGAAGTGAGATGTGGAATGGCAAGTGTGGTCTACACACTTGGAGCCAGAAAAAAGTGAGACATCCACTCTCTCCATACCTCACACATATCAAGTGTGTGTTAAGGTGTCCAGTTCCTCCCTCATTCACCTTCAACGTCTGAGTGAGTCAGTGAAAGGGAATAGAGAGAGGGAGAAGCCTCAGAAAGGAAATGGTAATGCAGAAAAAACTGAGTCATGAAAGTAGGGATATTTTGATTTAGTTGCATGCACACAGGTGGAAGGGAAAGAGCACAGAGCTCTGTGTAGAAGCTGTAGGTGATGTGAGTAAAAGAGTGGAAATATATGAAAGAGGGCATCTGGGTATCTTGTTCCTCACTGATTTGAGATAGAGACAAACAGAACAGAGGGACAAAGGGACACCTTCCAATCAGTTTGTTCTGTGGTTGGTCTCATTTCACTGCTTGTATTTCTTTCCAGTCTGGCTTTTCCTCTTTCGACCAGTTCTCAATCTGATCACTTTTAGAAACTCAAGCAAAGAGCTCGGGGATGAGAACTTGTTTCTGCCAGTGGGATTCTGACAGAGACCATCTCCCAGACCTAGCAGCCAGCTGTCCTGAAGGGTGTACAAGCAGGTGATCTCTGAGACCTCCCTCTCTCCTCAGGGTTTCTGGAATAAGTGAGTGGTTTCAAAGTTGTGATGGGGAGAGGCTAGCAAAGAGCATGATTGCATAAGCCTGGCTTTATAAGGAAACAGTCCTTAAAAATGTGCACAGAAAACAGTCTTTGGTGTGTTGCTGATGGGCATAAGACTTTTTGTGTGTGTGCAATGCAACAGATGTGATTTGAGGAATAGAACTGAGGAGGAGCATACTGACTGTGAATTCTTATTGACAGGATTATTGCAAGAATTATGAGAGAAGTTACAAAGGAGTTGATGAAAAAATGGAAGTAATGAATTCATCGGCATGATAGAGCTGGGAGTCTGAATTCTATAGACTGATGTGTATTGAAGTAGAAGAAGCGAACTAATCAATAAATGTTTTAGGCCTGCCTTCTTGGGGGGAAGTAGAAAAAGTAGTTTTCAGCTCATTTAATAGGTTATGCTCTCCAACAGCAAACAACCATGATTTTAGACTGATTCTTAAAACAACCAATTCAAGGTAATTCACACTCATGAGTTTTTAAGTGCTTGGATAAAAAGTCAAAGCTTTGTTTTATAAGGTCTTGAAAGAGTGAGGAAGGTCTCAAGTGAAAAGCTGGGGTGTTAGCACAACTTTAAAGGTATTGTGAGATAAGCTCTGTATTTAATTTTATCAATTTGTTAAGATTTCCAATAAAATATTAGAGGGCCGGTATATCAATGAGAATGGGCTTGCACGAAACAGAGCCTGTCAAGCTAACTTAATTTCATGACTTTATGAGACTCCCTGCAGCCAAGTACTTCTCTGATGGAAGTACATTTACCTGCAATCGTGGTAATGGAAGTAAAACATGAGATTGGTAAAAGATCCAACCTCTAATCAGCTAGCAATCAGCTTAGCACCACATGATTCTTAGTTAATCAATATATGAGCACAGTACATTTTAAGTGCATCTAAATTCAATAGATAGCAATATGGTAACAAGGAAAGAATCATTGTTGAAAAACCTGTGGCTCTAATTTTGCCAAGTATGATTTTAACCAACTGCTCAAAATTCTGAAGGAGATCTAAAATACTGATAATCTTGGTGATATCTGGAAGAACTGCTAAAAATGAAAGTAACAAATGAAAGGGATAAATCACTTACAGAACAGTTTGATTCATTTTAAGTATTGACAGTTTCTGCTTCAGTCTAACCAAATATGAGTTCATATATCTGATAGCAGAGTGTGAATTGTATTTATTTCTAGCTCTATGTTAGAAAGCAGTCAGACTAAATAAGCTTGTAGATACTGGATCTGGTAATCAGTAGATCAACAGCTACTACTGAGATGCTGCAGCCAAGGAAGCTGATGTGGTTCTTTGATCTTGAATATTGAATAGGAGGAGAGAAAAACATATTTTATCCACATTTGGCACTTGTAAAAAAATATTTTTCATCTACTTTGTCTAATTCTATTATTATCACTTTGAGAAATACTGCAGAACTGAAGTATGACAAGAAAATAAACACAGAAGCGTGAATAAAAACTTACAGAAGTGACTTGATGACAGTCTTTAAGTGTTTGACTGAAGAAAAAATCCACCTCAAAGCCATCTGACTCTTCAGCCTAGTAGAAAACTGTTAAGATGTGATAGAAGGATGGCAGATACATTCAGTTTGGAAATGAGGCAAAAATCAAACAGTGAAAATACAGAACTACTGGGGTAATTTACTGAGAGCTATACTGAGCCTTCTGTCACATGAGCACAATAAAATCAAGATCTTAAAAAATGCTCTAGTTCAAGCACAGCAACAAAAAGTATAATTAACAAAGGGAATACATTTAGCCTCTCTTATTTTAAGGAGGTCAGATTAGATCAGGATGTTTCTCTGAGCTTAAGCTACATGTTCCCAAGTCTAGGAGAATACCAGACTTTTAAATGGAACATAATTTTTATATTCTGGAGTGAGTGTGATTGTATTTGCAGATGCTGATCAGACATGGCTCATGGGGAAAGTTTCAGTTCAAAATTTCTAAAATGCACTGGAGAAAATAGTTGGGTGACCCAAGTGGTGAGCACATGGATTGACAATCCACATGGGGAAAGGAGTTTTAGGGTTTGTAGTACTGGCCATTTACATTCACTGGCCAGGATGGTGACAGAAAGCTGTGACAGCCAGAGGAAGATCAAAGAGGCTGTGAAGGCAGGAAGCTCGGCAGGCTGCAGATTAAATGTTTACTTCAGGAGTATTCAAAGAGCCTGTACAAGGAAAATAACTTGCCTTTTGCAATGATTAAGAGGACTTAGTGCATGGTGTTACTACTAAAGAAGCTTCAGGTGACTCAGAGAGATTAAGACCATAGCAGAAAATCACCACCCTCTGCCCCCAGCCTCAAAAGCCCAGCAATTTTGTACCTGTTCATTGTGGAAGAAGTTGTGCAGTTTCATCCTGTGGAACTTTCTCTTGTTGGGGATGCATCAGATCAGCTTCAAATCAAAGCCCCAGTGAGGCTGTAGAGCAGGTAGACAAAAACAATGATCAGATGATATTCATGCAAGAGTGAATGAGTAAGTTTGGGGCTGAACTGCAGATTGTTATCTGTAATGCTTTCCAATTGCTTTAGTACAAGATTGGAAGGTAGATGATGATGCCAGCTTTTTAAATGATTTTGAGATCTGGAAAACTACAGGCTGTAAACAAGATATGCCTAGGAGGCAAGCTAATAAACATTACTCTGAAGAACAGAATTAGTGCATGCATGGACAGATAAGATGTAATGAGAAAGAGTTAACCCTACTGTTGTTAGTGGATATCACAATTTTTAAGTCTTGGAAGGGATCAACAAGCAATACTGACAATGGAGGTCCAGTGGCAATAGTCTGCTTGGATTTGCAAAGCACCTTTGTAAAGGTCACTCACCCCAGGCTGTTAAAAGACATGAATCTGCTGTTGAATCAGACAAGTTCCTTAAGTAGCTGGGCAAAGATAGGAAACAAGGATCAGCATGAAATGCCAGTTTATCACAGGGATATTTTTTTCAGATTTGTGCATATCCATAAATGACATGAAAAAGTGGGAGGGGTAAATAATGAGATAACAAAGTATGATGATGTAGTAATCATTTGGGGGAGCAGGCAAAAAACTGCATGGAGTGATTTGAAAAAAGGATTTCACAATATCGAATTTCTAGGTCATTTGATTTCACAATATCAAATGACGTAAATTATGGGTGAAATTTGATGTGGATAAAAGTAAAACGAAGCACACAGGCAAAGCAATTCTAGAGTTACATTTGCAATGATGGAGGTTCTGAGTTTACTATTACCATGCAGGAATGAGATCTTGCAGTTATAATGTGTGGCTTAATGCTTAGTACCACTAAAAATGCCAATGAAATGTTAGCAATTAGGAAAAGAATAGGAGAATAAAATGAGAAACAGCGGTACACTGTGCATCTATCCAAATGGTTCCCTTATTTTGATATTTTATAGTGTGTTGACCCTAATGGTCTATTCCCCTTTCAGAAAGGCCATAATCAAACTGGAAAAGATTCAGAAAAGGGCAGCAAAGACAATCAAAGGTATCATGTGGCTAATATGGAAGGAGCCATTTAAATAGGGATTTCTCAGGTGTGGAAATGATATGGTTAAGGATATGACAGATACCTATAAAATCATGAATTTTCTCTGGGATAGGAGCAGCATGGAGAAAACGATGAGGGAAGACTGTTCCATTATCAATTTTAAAACAGAGTCTAAACATCAAATGAAACTAGCAAATGCCAAGTTTAAAGCAAATAAAAGTCAGCACTTCTTCATATGACACAGAATTCAATTGTGGAAGTATTTGACATAGGATGCTACGGGTACTAATTTTTTTTTTTTTTAATTTTAAAAGTGAACAGATGAATCCTTTAAAGATAACTAAATACAGAGGCAATGTCTGTCTTGGGTACTACTTGAGGTATAAATTGTGACAGGTTAGAACAAATGTTCTGGGAAAATATTGCTCCTGTTTCCCCTGTTTGAGTTGTTCCCTATCTTTCTTACACACCTACTCCCACTTTAAGGACAGGCTGATACCCATCCCAAACAAATACTAAATACCTCCTTTCCCACCACTTCCCAAAAGAGGAAAACAGAGAGGAAATAAACCCCAATTGCTGGTGGGGGGGGGGGGAGGGGAGGGAAGAATAAAGCAGTAAGAAAAGAGAACAGGCTAACAGGCTAAAACCTGGAAAAGAGGGAACCAAGGGGGAACAGTGAGCAGAGCACCCCTGTATTTCCATGATATCCAGGAACTGGTAGATGCTGCCTAGTGATGCCCTGCCCAGAGCACAGGAAGAGAAATAGCACTGTTCGTTGCTGGGATCTTGGGATTTCCTCCTCCTGGAGTTGGACACAGCCAGCTTGGTGAGAAACAGGATAGTTGATAAAGAGGACCCAGAATTTAGTGGATCTTGAGATAGAAACTGTACAAGTAAAGATGTGGGAAGTGCAGCCAGAATCAAAGGAATAAATTCAGGAGGAGACAGAAGGTTGGCATGTGTGCTGTGCCTTTTTCAGTCTCCCTCTGACTACAGAAGAGGCATGACTTGGGGTATCCTCTGAAGAAACTTGTGACTTCTCCTTGAGGAAGGATTTTTCCAGCTGATGTTCCCAATGGTCCACTGAATTAGCTCAAAGTAGAAACTGGCCACCAGAGTTCTTCATTGTCTTCTGACAATGAGTGGTCCTACAGCCATGTGTCATGGGTCTAAGGGGATGTTAATCCTGTGCTTGGGTTTGGGGTGGAGGTTGAACAAATGATGTGTGTACTGGCAGAGAGTGATGACTGTTCCCTTGACGTGGGGTAGCCCTTGGAGATCAGAGGGGCCTCTTGGACAGCAAGTACCCCCTGTGTAGGTGTGGATGCCCTCAGGGACAGAGGGGAAATCGTAGGGTGGGGTTAGGGGTCGGTGTGATGGTGAGATGTGGCCTAACCTGAGCAGGTGCAGGGCTGGGCATTCAGTGCCTGCAGCTCTGCCTGCTGTGCTCAGCCCCTGCAGCTTTGTCATTTCCCCACTTGCTTAGGCAGCTGTGGAGCTCTGTCTGGTGAGGACACCTGAAGCCCTGGTGGTGGCTTTCTAGGATTGGGAACAGTTTTTCTTACCAGATACCTGCTGGAAATACAATGCAGCAGAGAGTAAGAGACCAGGAGTTTCCTGGAGTGTGTGTAAGAATTTCATGACACAGCTGGTGAGTGAGCCAACTAGGGAAGGCACCTGCTGGACCTGTTGTTTGTGAACAGAGAAGGACTTGTGTGTGATGTGGTGGCTGGAGGCTGTCTTGGGCATGGCCATCACAAAACGAGAGTTTTTGATTCTCAGAGCAGAAAGGAGGGGGTCAGCAGAGCTGCCACCTTGGGTTAGAGAGGTCAGACTTGGTTGTTCAGGAGACTGTTTCACAGAGTGCTTTGAGAGGCAGGACATGCCTCAAGAGGGTATCCTGAAGGTGAAGAAGCAGGCACTCCCCATGTGCTGAAAGATGAACTAGTGGGGATAAGGACCAGCCTGGATGAACAGAGCTTAGTCTGAAAAATCAGGGAATTAAGAGTGTTACACCTTTGGAAGGAGGGGCAGGCCATTCAGGAAGACTACAAGGATGTTGTGAGGTTATGCAGAGAGAAAATTAGAAAGGCCAAAGACCAACCAGAATTTAGTCTGACCACTGCCATAAAAGGCAATAAAAATGTTTCTATAGATGTTTCCATAAATGCATAAGCAGCCAAAGGAAGGCTAACGAGAATCTTTATCCTTTGCTGGATGTGGAGGAAAATAAAGTGACAAAGGATGAGGAGAAGACAGAGGTGTGCATGTTGTTTTTTGGAGGGGAGTGGTGACAGGGACTCAGCAGCCTCAGTGCCTCCTGTCTGGCTCTGGCCACTGCTGCTGTCCCAAAACCAGATGCTTTGTGAAGACTGTGACCAAGTGTGTGGTGGCTGTGGTGGAGAAGGTGCAGCCACTGTTTGTAGACTCTGGGGCTGCCAGGGTGATCCCCACAGCTGAGGCAGGGCAGGTGGGGAGAGTGGAGCCTGAAGCTCACAGGCTGGCACTGTCCCCATGTGCTGATGTTTGGGGCAGGCTCTTATTTTGTCATTCCACAGAGGGGGACCAGGAGCATCCCTGAGGTGAGAAAGGTGCATTGTGATCTGCTGGTTGACCCTTGAGGAGCACTGGGGCTGGCTCTTCTTCCCCACTGCTAAGGGTGAAACTACTGCACGAGACAGTGCTCTGAGTTAGGGGCTTTTTTGGGTTTGTGTTAATAGGATGTGCTTCATTTTGCAGTATCTCCTTAGCCCAAATGATGGCTTCTCAGAGCAGAGCTGCTGCTGTCCAGCATTAGGCTCTCTGCTTATCTTTCACTTAAAGATATGCAGGAGCCTTTAGTATTGGTTTGACAGTGTCTCCAGGCAAGAAGAAAAATGTAGGTGTTAGGGCTTTGTTCATTAATTCTATCTCCTACCAGCTCTGAAAACGGACCTCCATGCAGGGAGAGGTAGAATGGTCTGGAAAAGTATTCAAATCCAATTTCAATGCAAAGATCCTGAGAACTGCCCATCTGATTCCTAATCTTACAGACATGTCAGAGCTGTAGGTGTTTCCATCTTTTGTCAGAAATTTGAAAGACATCTGTTTGTTGAGACTAAGACATTTCTGTGCCTTGATGAGCACCAAAATGTTCAGCTGTCTCCTCCACAAAAACAGGGGATTTATTTCTGTTTCTCTTCCACAATTGACCTGTTGGTAGGTGCCATCAGCAGATAACTAATTTTTATGCTTCCTTATGCAGTACAAGCTAGAATTCTTACAGAGTTAGGTGAATAACTTGGGTTGAGAGGATTTGACTGCCTCCTTCAGAGGTTCACCTCAGGGACAGCTCAGTGACAGAGGTTTATTCCTTTCCTTGATGACCTTTTGGATAGCTTTGATTGGCTTTGTGTAAAGCAGGCAGGGAGGGAGAAGGTTTCTATGGTTATTGTAGCCACCCATCTGTCAGTCCTTCCCAGCAGCTTTAACTGCTTTAATTTCAACCACTTTTGACAAGACATGATGATGTTGTGTTTGACAAGGATACACACTCCCACGAGTATCATGAAAATTGGTATCAGGGAAAGAACAATTTGAAGACTGATCATAATTACTGCAATTGCATTTGTTGTTTTCTTAGTTGTTCTGGGAGAAAAAGGGAATGGAAAAGAATAATTGAACCATTTACTCTAAATATTCATCTTTACCAACATTAATGTTGGCTACCAATATCAAATGACAAGGTTTCTACTCTCTGCTGGAAAGTAGCATTTGAGAAACAGAAGCAAGTGTGCTGACAGGGGATAATAGCAATGCTGGAAAGTCATTGCTTTATTAGAATGTTTCTTGTGTTAATTGGCATGACACATCAGAAAGCAAATAACACAAATGCTTATTTGGTATATGGTGTGGATCTTCACAAGCATGATGTTTGGAAGGGAAAAACGAAATTTAAGACTCTCAAACTCTTCATTTGTTTGGTGCAGCACAAAATGGAGAAGACAAATTGGAGATGATGTTCAACATCCAGCACAGAAATTGTAACACAATAGATTATTAAAGGCTGTAGATGCAGATTAAAGTCATAGATGCAGAAGCCTGATTCAAGCATGGTCCTTGGTAAATGAGCAAAATGCAGGCACAGGTACAAATATAGAATCAATTAATGCACAGTGGAAACAACAATTGAGAAAATGTCAAGAAGAGACCCGAGGAGAATGGTCTTGTTTAGATTAATTTTTGAGTAATTCAAAACAAGGTGAATTTTTTATGATCACAGAAATGCAAAAAACTGAAAATATATCCAACTAAAAAACTCAGTGTCTCCATGCTAAATCAAGGTATGTGGCAAAACGAGCTACAGAAACAGTAAAAAAGTAGTAATAAAGGTGAGGTGCAGTCATCAGATGGTTTTTTTAAATTTTTCCAGTGCATACATCAAAATGGTCATTTTGCTTGGGAATGCTTACTACACACATTCCTTAAATCCTTAGAGTCCAAAGTTAGGATGCTCAAAAAGCCCAAAATAAAGCAAGAACTGGGGAAAATTATATTTTCTTTCCCCTATGTTTTTTCCTCTTTAAAAGTTTTTCATGTTTATTATTTAGAAAGGCTTGACTTAAAAATAAATCTTGACTTTTACCTTAACAATACTGTAAGAGAAGGAGGGATGATATTTTCCCCCAAAGGCTTAAATGACTTGAGTTGGAATATTACATCAGTTGCAGTGGAGACATAGTTTTCTTGTGTTTTTGCAGACTTTGTTTTTATCTAATTTGTGTTAAAAAATACAAAGCAGCCATGATCTGAAATAATATGGCTTAATGTATTTTGACAGCTTTCATTTCCCCCCTCTGTTTCATGTAATCAGCTTCCTACTTTTTCTTCAGCCATCCACTGAACCTTCCAAAACAAACATGAAATCTATGATGTTAAAAAGCCCCAAACCAAATAATAAATTTTTAAATAAAATGAAAACATCTTTTAAAAGTTCAATGAAAATGAATCCCCTCTATATTCTTTCTATACACACTATACAGAAATAATGACAAGGAAATCAGGAGCCAGTTATCTTTCAACCTTCATCACCTCTTTTCAGAACATTGAAATGAGAAATTTGATGGCACGTTTGTAAAAATTCCACTTTAAAATTAGCTTTATGACCCACTCATTTAAAAATTCTTATCAGCTCTATATGGAGAAGAGCAAATACTATTCTGTAAGAGGTGATTGATCATAGAATTACAAATGGAATAGTCATGATGATTAGCAGAAGCTGGAATGGAAGATGGATAAGAGAAATTATATTGGAGAAGAAACATACCATTACAAAAGAAAAAAGCTCTGTACTCATTGCAGGGAGAAAGAGGTTGACAAGAGATTGGATAAAAAGAATACTAATTTACAAAACACTGCTTTCAGTTTCTGTTTTCCTACTTCACTCTCTGTGCTTTTTTTTTTTTTCTGATTTTCCATGTTTCTTTCCTTCCATGTGTGACAAAAGAACTTGGTTTTTTCATGTCTTGGTCTAACATGGGTTAATGCTGCTCTTGCCATTTCTAGCAGGAGAGAAAAAAAGCCCACTAACCTTTATCCAACTTTCAATAAGAGAAAGTAATGTTGCCCCAGGCCCAACATCAGTTAGATCACAGACATTTTCTTTTCAACCTGTGTGTGATGCTGTAACTTTTCAGTAGATATGACTACATTTAAAACCATTTAACAGATGTTAAAGAGTTATTTTCTCTCAACACATTTCTCTGTTAGTACCTGTGAAACTGTTTAGACCAAGAATTTATTTTCAAAAATCATTCAGTCTTTATAGAGCGTGCCATATCACATATTGCTCATTCTTTTCCCCTGAACTAGGTAGATGAGCTGTTTCAACTGGAAAGAAACAGTAGTAAATAAATTCTGTAGGTCTTTAGTTCTGCTATTACAGAACAGGTGTGGACTTTGAGACTAGTAATTGTTTGATGTTCTTTAACCATTTGATGCTACCATCTGCCAGAATAGTATTAATATTCAGCCTGGACAAGAGAAAGCTCCTGGGTGACCTTATAGCACCTTCCAGTACAAAAAGGGGGCCTGAAAGCTGGAGAGGGACATTTTGAGGGCATGGAGGGATAGTGTCAGGGAAAGTGGCTTCAGAATGGAAGAGGGTTGGTTTAAATTTGATAATAAGAAGAAATTCTTTAGTGTGAGGGTAATGAGGCACTGGCACAGGTTGCCCAGGGAAGCTGTGGGTGCCCCATCCTTGGGAATGTTCAAAGCCAGCCTGGGTGGGGCTCTGAGCAACCTGGTCTAGTGGAAGGTGTCCTTGTCTGTGGCAGGAGGGTGAAGCTAGATGAGTTTTAAGGTCCCTTCCAACCCAAACCATTGTGTGGTTCTGTGAATATTCTAACACTTCAAGAAAACCACCAGTGGGCTTGCAGCATTGAGAGCAAAGGCTGGGTGTCATTTGCTGAACTTTGGGGCTGTCAAGTCCTGTGCTGAGCAGGAGGCTCCTGTTTCTTTGGCTGGGGCAGAGGTGTCTCTGCAGTGCGTGCTCAGAATGGTGCTGCAGCCTCCTGCAGTGTGTGCCAGGGTGGCTCTAGATGACAGAGGGGCCACACCATAGTGCTCAGAAAGAGCTGAGGGTGCAGGAAGGAGACCTCAGGTAAATGGAGGTGAAACAGGTGCTGTTACCTGCACTGAAGGGTCTGTACAGGGTGAGTACTGCTGTACTGTCTGGAGAGGTGACCTCTCTCCTGCCTCTCCATCATCCCTGCCTTGTTCAGCTCTGTGGCAGGAATGCCCCAGCTCTCCCCTCCCAGTGAAGGGCTGCAGGTGGACAGGTGGAGGGAAAGGAGCACAGGCAGGAAAAGGCAGCTGGCTCCCAGTGTGCAGGGACAGGCTCCTGCTCTGCTCTTTGCACCAGTTTCATCACTGACCTCTGCTGTGCCCTCAGATCAGTCAACCCCTCCACCCCTTCCTCTCTAGATTTGCACTTCCTCATAGTGCTCCCTCCTTCTTCCCTGCTCAGGGCAACTGAGTACAAGTGTGTTTCATTGTAAGCCACAGCCAGACCTTACCCTGATGTGTCTGGGACTGTCAGCTGGGCTTTCACAGCTCCTCCTGGAACTTTCCTTTGCCAGTGAGACTTCTAGCCATAGAAGGTTTACTTGGCCCCAGATTTAAGAGGTCCCAGCCTGGTGGCAACAGGCAACTCACAAGTGGCCCATTTAGCCTTGCTCCTCTTGCTCAGTGAGTCCCAAGACCTGCATGTGCTCGTCAGGAGCACCAGTTAAGAGGATCACAGCCCTGAAAGGTGGTGTTTGTCATGCTCATCATAGCCATGTCCTGCCTCCTCCTGAGGTCTGGCTGTGTCTGACTTCTGTGCTCACCTTTGTGGCATGCAGTACAGGAATCCTTTTTCTTTTCAGTTCCCTGAGTTGCAAGGAACTGCAACTCTGAGAACAGCAGCTTTACTCAGCCTAATTAGAAGCATATGGGGGATGCTATTAAAGCACTTGGTTCTAATGATCCTGAGGAACAGAAATGTACTTTGGATGTGAAGGAAAAAATATCCTGTAGTTCTCTCAGAAATGGTCTTCTTGCACAGCAGAAATTTGAGATGTGGAGGTCTGTGGACACCACAATATGCAAATAGCATTTTCTTTCTGATGTGTTTCATATTGCCATGTTTAGCCTTTTTAGGGGACAGAATCAGGTGTTTTGCATTTTGAATTTTAGCTGATGAATGCCTCAGATTTCCCACCCTTAAGTGCCTCCATGGCTCCTACAGGCTTGTGTGGGGTGGAGTGCAGCATTTCTCACCTGTCAGAAGATTTGTACTGGGGAGGTGCAGTGATGAGCACTCTACAAATGTGCCAGAGCTGCTAGAATGAGCAAGGGGCTTTGCATATGTCTGTGGAGGAGAAATTTGCTATAAAGAGGGGGAAAAAAAAGGTAGAAGATCATGAAAATAGAACCATTCACATTTAATCCAAACTGACTAGACCTTGCTGAATTGATCCCAGGAATAGATGATAATTTTGACAGCCACATTTCTTGACAGTTTCTAGGAGGCTCAGGTTTAAGGACAGTACAATTGTTCCTCCATGACATGGGAGCAAATAACCTTAACCAGAGTTTGAGGATGGCACACAGGCTGAAGACACAGTAAATTGCTGGCTGCACAGAGCAGTCCTGGTTACCTGGCTGGCTACTTACATCTGCTTCTTAGCATTTGGTTTCACTTTTAAAATTTAATAATATTTAATTTTTTAATCTTAATAAAATTTTATCATTTGTATTTTATGTTACTGATATTTAAAAATTTGAAATGTAATGGCAAGTATTAAAAAGGTCATTTATCTTGCTGAGGATGGCAAAGCAAAGGCTCCAGCAGCTCTAAGCTGATGTCCAACCAATTCAAACCATAATGGTGGAATGCTTTTTTAAGGGATGATGGTCTAATACTGAAAGGGGATGTTAAAGGAATTGGTCCTTTCCCAGTCACACATCATGACTGGATGATTGAATGAATCTACTTTAGCCAAGCATACGTGATGCTTGAGAGAAACACCAGTGACTGGTCTTCATATGGAGATAGCTGTGAGAAATATAATAGTTGATGAGGTACAAGTGGTCTAATTAAAAATGGAATATCTGGTCTAAGTCTGTTGTGGCCTTAAACTCTGTGATTCTCCTGCTTGCTTAGCTGAGTTGACTTAAGACTGATGGAACAAGTCATAGTGGCATTCAGAAGCCTGACCAGATGTGTTCCCACAGGAAACGAGGTGATTGCAGTAGACTGGAAGGGGCTGAAAGATGTGGACCAAATCAATATGGACAGCACGAGTTCACTGCATGGCAGCAGCTTCCATCGACCTTCCACTGAGGTGAGTGCCTGGCCCAGAGCTGCTTAGTCAAGGGCATGAGCAAGTTTGAATTCTGAATTCAGAAATGGCTGTTGTGAATCACTGAGACATCATCTGTGAGAGGACTGGAATGCCAGTGAGCTCCTGAGGATCATACCTGGGTGGTTTGGCTTGCTCTGAATAGAATTGAGTCACTCCCTTCACAAGATCCATAGTGAGTAAGAATTTACAAATGAAAGTGCTTTTTAACTAGTCATGGTGGGAATGGAATGCAACATGTGGAAAATAGTGACAGTTCTGACAAGCCTGTAGGTCTGCATTCCTTGAATAAGGGGAATGTCCAGCACTGCCTCTCCGAGCTTCTGCAGCACAGCCATGAAATCTTTCAAAGAAACACATTTGTCTGCATTTTGAATTTTAGAGATGCGTTCATTAGTGACTCACAGGCTGGTTCATTGAATTATTGCAGCTTCTATATTCTTAGATAGCGGAATTTTCAGCTTTGTAAGGTCCCGAGTATGTAATGATGATTAATAGAAAAGTAAAATCTACTTTAAATACATAATAGTTGAAGAAACACAAATAATGTTCACAAATAAGTTTAACAACTAACATACACTTTGCAAAACCTTGAAAAATGTTAGTAGGTATATATAGATATAGATAGATAGATAGATAGATAGATAGATAGATAGATAGATAGATAGATAGAGATATTTTAATATTTTAATTTTGTTTGTGTACCTTGATGGCTTGGACAGTAAGTTCAAGACACTTAGAGTTTCATGGAGTCCTGGCAGAAATTCTTAGGCCCAATCTTGTATGGAGAATACAGTCAAATCAAAGCAGATCTAAAAGTCAGTGAGCATAAACCACACCTCAGGGGACATTTTGATTTATATGAATGGATACCATAGGTGTAACATGAGTCATCTAAATTTTCCTGAGCATCTCCAGACCCAAGATGTTGAGATGTGAGTCCTCCCAGCTGAAGGAAACACACTCTGAATTGGTTCTGTGATGGCTGACAGGAAATGTTTCTGGTGTGCAAGGGGTGAGTGAGTCAGAATGGACAAACCAAAACACTGCCGGAGAAAATAATTTCAGCAGAATTGAGTTGCTTGCTGTGGGACACTCGGAATACAAAGGTGGTGTAGCTCCTCCTGGTGTTAACCTCAAAGTGGTGCAACCCACACTTAGGAGGAGAGCCTTGGGAAAAGCTGCTTTTCTCTTTCCTACTCCATCACCCCGTTCCTATCTCACCTTCAAACACCGTGACACCAACAGGCGCCATACTCACCAGCAGGGAGGGAAACCATCTTCAGAAAGATGCAGGTTTTTTACAACATACTGGATCAAGTAGTGCCTGTTGATTATGGCAACTACTGGAGTTGCATGGCTGCTTGCACATTGTTACTGATGTGGTGCCTTTCTTTGCTTTCTTTAGCAAACACGGACGGATTTCTCCTGGGATGGCATCAATGTGAGTATGCACTGCGTCACTTCTCAGATTTCTAGTCGTAGGAAGACCAGGATTTATCTGACATTGGATGCAGTGGAGGCCAGAATGGGAGCATGACTGAAAATCCTTAGTGCTGCTGAAATTCAGGGAGTTGTCTGCAATTCAGAGGATGGTGATAGATTTTTGTTTGCTTCTGAGTCTTTTGCTGTCTGGCAGGTGTTTTGATCTGTGGGTGGCTATTGAATTGCGTTCATCCTTTTGGGGATAAATGTGTGCCATTTCATATGTTCTGGTTTTGAGATTTCTGGGCACTGAAACATAAGAAAAGTGTCTGTCCAGTATATTTTAAAAAATAGTACTCCTTGAATAGAGCATCATTTGATCTTCTCCAGGAGTTTGGGAGAAAATTCCCTCCTTTTCATTTGCACACAGAAGTAACAGAATTCTTTATGTATCCTAGGGTAGGTGGTGAGTACCAGTTAACTTCAGTTAAAAAGCAGATGAGAAACAAGCAAACATTGTAATTACACATGCTTCTTTTGCTTTTATTATCTGTGCCATGAAAAAAAAAAATTCTTTTTCACTAATGCAGAAATAGCATCCTGAGAAAGGAATAATGCATATTTGTTCTACTGGGCTTTTTTAAAGGGTACTTATAAAATATTTTCACATAAGTTAACATTATAGTTTTGTACATTTGGAAGGCCAGGATTAGCACCTCCATTTTGAGTAGTATAAGTATTTTCAAATTCCACATTATTTCAAAACTTTTAAAATATCTGTAGCTTTCTTCTTTACTGTGTTTTGAAAAAACCTGGGACTTTGAATATAATTTTTAACTAATTCTCACGATGCTGATATGTCTTTCATTGTGGCACTTATGGCTTGGGATCTTTTGCCTAGGATCAAATTGTGTTGGAAAATAATGGTGCATGCAGCCACTGTCTAGAATAAATTTGTCATTTTTCTTTCCTCACTGCACCTATGTCTAGCTGAAAGTGAAGTACACAAGGTCATGTTTCCTTAAAGAAAGTAGAAGACAGTTTCCTTACTTGCAGTTTCCCATTTTCCAATCCATACAGAATCCATGGAGCTCTTTCATGAGGCAGCTCTTACCCAGTGTAATTCCATAGATCTTCTTTGGTACCGAAGCTGGATCACCAAATTCCTTCCCTTCCCATTCATTCCTGCCTTCATGTCACAGCTCTTCAACCTTGCAGTAGCAGGAGCCCTCTGCAATTTACTTTCTTTTTTGGATGGGTTCCATGAGGCAGCTCACAGCACAGCCCCCAGGCTGTCTTGGAACAAGTGGGTGGATACTGAGCAGGAGCACCCAGGCAGGAATGACCAGTGGGGCATAGATGGACTTTCTCCAACAAGCTTCATCACCAAAGGAAATGTATCATGGAACAAGGGCTGTGCTCTCACTTTTTGCTGTTCTTCTCTGCTTTCTGATTTCTTCAGCTCGTGTTACACATGGCATGTTCCTGGCTCCACAGTTACAGGATGCCTTAGCTGCTGCATTTACACTCAGTTTCCAGAAAAACTCACCTCTCATATTTTGGCAACTGACTGGAATTATACACAGTGCAAGATCTTTACATTGCCTTTGCCTCCAATAATTTCACTGCCCAGTTATTACTCCACTCACTTTTTGTGAGGTTGATGCCTATGACAAAGTGTTTGTTTTGTGTCAGGATTTAAATTTTCCAGTGTCATAGTCACTTCTTTTGAATATCCTTGTGTTTGAAACATTCTGGCCCTGATTTTCAGAGAGGTTGAAATGAAGAGCAGAAGCAATGTTTATTTAGCCCTTGTGAAAGTTAAGCCTCATATGAAATGCCTGGCATCTCTGAAGAAGCCTGATGAATTCATCTTGAGAGATTATTTTTGTGATGGTGTTTGTGACGACTGCCTGTCCCAATACTGCCCTGTCCTTGTTATTCAGGGACTGGGGGTAAACATAGAAAAGACAGTAAAGAAAATTAAGAAGAGCTGTAGACCAAATTTCTTTACAGATGCAGGTGTTTGAAACACGACCCATCAGTGATATAGTCATGATCATTTTATTAAGACCGTATAAGAAGAAAAAAAAAACAACTCAAAGTGACATTAAAAAATTGGTAGTATGATGCATATATGATACATTACTATGGCTTTCCTATTGCACTGACAGCTCCCCACTGCAAGATCCCTGAATTGTCCATCAGCCATGTCTTGCATCTCTAACAGAGAGTTGGGAATGGTGCAGCATGTCTGTGGAGGACTGGCAGCTGCCCACAGGAGGCTTCCCACAGCCTCTTTCTGCCTCTCCCTCTCGCCTTGCCTCAGTCAGTCTCAGTGCTGTGCAATATCAAGTCCTGGTTAAATAGCCTCTAATTTTTCCTTTTCTTCTTTTGTTCTTACTGCTTGCTTCTGCTCCTCATCTTCCAACTCCTACTGTTTTCTCACTTCACTTCCTTTCTCCTTCCTGTATATCATTTCTTCATATTCTCTCTCTTTTCAGCTCTCCATGGAAGATACGACCTCCATCCTCCCCAAGCTGAAACGCAACTCCAATGCTTATGGGATTGGGGCTTTGGCTAAGTCATCTTTCTCTGGTGAGGTCCTCAAAATTTGACTTTATCCTTGGCAGCTTCTCTCCACAGGCCTTTGTGCCTCTTCCCATATCTCTCTGTCGCTCTCACAAGTGCTCCTTTCTGGCTTTTGCCTTTTCATGGCCTGAGGGGAGTCTCCACCACTGTGGTTCTAAGTACAGAAATCTCACAGTTGTTGCCCTTTGAAAGAACAGATTTGTCTTATTCCTGTTGGCTTCTCACTGTGCACCCTGCTCAGACATCTTCAATTGCTTCCCCTCAGTCTTGGGTTTAACCCCATTTTCCATTTCTTAATTTTTTCACTTTCAGGCTTCATCCTTCATGCCCAGCTCTATCCTAAATGGATTCTAGGCAAGGAAAGAAATGGTCTTTCATGTCTGGGGGTAAAAGGGGATTCCCCTTTTTCCCCTTCTGAGAGTTTGTCCAAGGAAAGTTGGAGAAACTCCCCTGGAGAGCGATGCAGCGAAGGGTGGGAGACACCCAGCCCTAGTCATGCATCCTGTCAGGAAAGGAGGGGAGAAGCTCCGCTTCCAAGAGAGGGGAAAAGCAGGCGGGAAGCGCTGGAGCTGTGTAATAGCCCCGCCTTGTTTCCCAATGTCTGGCCCCTTAGGGATATCCCGCAGCATGAAGGACCACGTGACGAAGCCGACGGCCATGGGGCAGGGCCGCGTGGCGCACATGATCGAGTGGCAGGGCTGGGGCAAGGCCCAGAGCCAGCAGCAGCAGCAGCAGCACGAGAGCGCGCGCAAGGACGCCGACGCCTACTCGGACCTGAGCGACGGCGAGAAGGAGGCGCGATTCCTCGCAGGTGCCTGTGGCGCGGGGCTGGGATGGGCAGGAGGGAGAGAAGCACTGCGTGTCTGGGTGGCTGAAGAGACTGGATGGCTGGGATATTGCCAGAGGAATGCGAGGTGGAGAGGGCGAGGGCCAGTTGTGGGTGATGGGCATTGCTGAGATAGGACCAGGGTGGGACGGTGTGACCAAAAGATGGGGTAAAGGATGACAACGAGAAGTGGAGACTTGAACACATCTTTGCTTCCCTTCCCTGTCTCCTTGGGCACAGGGGTGATGGAGCAGTTTGCTATTTCTGAAGCGACTCTCATGGCCTGGTCCTCTATGGATGGTGAGGATGTGAGTGTAAACTCAAATCAGGACAACCCAGCAGGCAACTACTCTGAGAACTATCAGGAGCTGATGGAGAGCCAAGGTGAGCTCCAGTGCTTCTTGCTAAGCTTAAGACACCCCCTTTCTGCTCTGGTTGTCATGTTGGTCTCTTTTGCTCTACCCTGTTTTATTCTGTAGCCCCAGTCAGATCTGCTAGTCATCCCTGTTTGTGGAGCTGTCCAAGGAATCTAATCTTAACAGGAAGTCTCCAAAGCTCAGTTCCTTTTGCCTTTTTAGAGCACAACTGTGGAAAGCTACCAGCTCTTAGAGTCAGTTGTGGGTATAATCAAGGTCACCTACCGAGTGCCCAGAACTGTGTTTTCTCTTTGCCCTCCTTCCCTCTGAAGGATTCATGCACCCTGTGCAGTGCAGTGCCATGCCCAGGCACACAGGCTACTGGAGAGAGTGTGACTGTGTGTGGTTTGCCTCCTTTGCTTGCAGAGCACATGGCCCAGACGCAGTACGACAGCTGGCCCCATTCCTACGTCTCGCAGGGCATGTACTGCTTGGGTTCGTCTGACGCCTGGGAGGCCAGCGACCAGTCCCTCATCGCCTCCCCAGCCACCGGCTCCTACCTGGGCCAGAATTTCGATGAGTCCCAGACAAACCTTCAGGAGAGCATTTTGCTTCAGAGCAGCTTTCTCCAGCAGCAGCAGCAGCTGCAGCAGCAGCGGCAGGAGCAGAACTTCATCCAGAGCACGGGGCTGGTCCACGTGTGGCCCCTGCAGACTGCTCAGAGTGGAGGTGGAGCCGAGTCCAGCACGTACATGGAGGACCACATTGAGGATGAAGGGAACCCACGGCTGGAGAAGGCTCCTCTCCTGAACAAGAAGCCCTCTCCAGAGGAGGATGATGCAGTGTGCCGGGACCTGGAATCTTTGTCTCCTCGAGAGGAGATGGAACATGCTGCACTGAGCCGCAAAGTCTCAGATGTCACCTCCTCTGGGGTGCAGTCCTTTGATGAGGAAGAGGGAGAAACAAACAACTGATGCTGTCTGTGAAGTTCTCATCGCTGCTGAAGAAAGAGAGGGGTGGCAAGGAATGCAATTACAGGGATTCTTCTCTCCAGTTCCCCATATTTCCAAGCAGTCACACCTTCCATTCCTGACATTTAATTATTTTTTTAAACAAGGAAAATCTCAAAATGATTGACACATAAAAATCTCTTCTTCCCCTCCCCCATGGACATATATTTTGGATTTTCATTGCTCTGGGCAACATGTGGTGTGCTTGGAGAGATCTGGATTGGTAAATAATTTCTAAATCTTTTTAATACAAAGTCTTGGCTGTGGATACAAACTCTTCTGGTACTGGGGATGTGGCTGATGAGACAGGCTTGGTGTAGGGAGCAGCTTTGTGGCTATAATTCATCTTGGCAGAATGGATGTTGGTCTGTGGACTTGGCCCCTTTTGACAGAATACATGAATATAAACTGGTTTAAAATGAAGATGTGGCTTTGCAGATCTAGATTGCTCTAGTGTTGCGCTTGTGGCTGATGCAGAGGATCAGACTGTGTTCAATACAGACCATGCTGAGATGAAATGTGCTGTGTGACCAGATCCTCCTCAGTAGCACCTTGATACAAAGCTCTAGGTTTGATGGGTACAAACTGCTCTCCGTGGGCCCGGGCTGTGCTGCCAGTGTGGCTCTGTGGGCACAGCTCTGCTGTGGCATGGGAGAATGGATGCAGATACAAATCTAACCCTGCTCTCAGATATTCATGCTTCGGTCTCTTTCATTTATTTGTTTCTCTCTTTGACATTTCTGCCTTCCCAGGAGCTGGCAAGAGTGGTGTGTCTTTTTGGCAGTGGGCACTGGAAGCCAGTGGAGAGGACATTTTCAGCTACAGAGACAGTCACTAAAAGCTGACTCTTGCTGGGGGCTTGAGGACATTTTCATCTTGGTGCTGCTGCTGTGCCCTTCTGTCTTTTCCTTGCCAGCTGAATGGGGAGACCCAGAGAGTGGGCAGCAGGTCCAGGAACAGTGTGTACAGATAAGAGATCACTAGATGATACCTAGTTTACATCAGAGTTTTCAGGTTTTGTGCTTTTTTTTAGCCTTTTTTATATGCTGGATAAGTGTTCATAACAAAGCAGTCAGTAATGGGAAAGGCCTGTACTCCAGTCACGACTTAACAGAAATACCACACCTTTCACATTTCTGCCACTCCTGCAGTGCCAAATATAGCTGGAGGAAAAGGGGTGAGACGAAATTTTCTCCTCCTATTTGTCTTCTTCCTGGCTATATTTTCTTCTTTTGTTTTTCTACCCCCAAACAGTGTAAATAATGCTCAGTACTTGATCTGTTTGTTTTTCCCTCCCATCTCTTTTTTAGGTGTGGAGAAAGCTGATTTCAGGAGTTTTCCCTATTTGTACAGGTTATATATTTTTCTGTTTAAAAAACATGATTCTCTGATTAGGGGGGAATTTGATCTCTTGCAGTTCCTTGACATTTTTTTACTGACCTCCTTTTGAGAGGGAGAGGTTTTGAAAAGAAATTGTTTCCTTTCAGCTCACCAGAAAAAAAAAAAAAAACAGGGACAAAAGCAAAAATTGTATAAGGTTATTGATTTTGCTGGAGGACTGAAGAGAACCAGCTGAGATTACCTAAGTGCTGAGTTTTAATTGCAGGACCTCTTGCATGGAAGCATCAGCAGAGCATGGGTGTAGATCAGATTCTCGATGTGATGAGCTAGTGAAAGGAAATTGCCTGGACACTGCCATACTGTTCCAGGAGCAACTCTTTCTCACTTACTCTGACTCATGTTTGCTCTGTTTAATTCATGATACATTTGTCCCTTCTTTGCCTCCTCTTCAGGCTTGGTGTGTTTTTTGGATGACAGGAGAGTGATACATGCTTCTTCCCTGCTTGAGGTTTAGTTCCTGCAAATTTTCAGGGAAGAATGTCTAAGGTGAATAAAATGTGATTGAAGGAATATCACCAAGTCTTAGAGTTCAGACAGCTCCTGGCAAACAAGACAAATGATGTCCAGGAGTTGTGAAAAGTAGGAATGGGGCTCTCAGGAAGAACTTTACCCCACTCAGCTTTTTCCCAGTGACACAGGCAGCTGCAAAAAGAGGGACTCCTTTTCCAATACCCAGGTCTTTCCAACCAAGTCTGCTTCAAGCAGATATGTCTTCCCTCTCTACTGCACCTCTAAATGAAAGACTTCTGGGATGTTTAAGCAAGACTGGTAATTTGGTATAGGTAAGAGAGAGAAGTTTTAGTGACCCATCTTTTTTTAAATGTTTGCTTGGTCTTACTTCTGTTCTTCTAAGGAGGTCGCTCTTCTCCTGAATGATGACCTTTCAATATCTCTTCAAAGATGTTTACCCATTCAGGTATAACCTCCCCTGGACAGCAAGGCTTGATAAAAATCTATATCTTCTATAGTTCTTGCAGGGCCAGTGGTAGTTCATTGTCCTGAACTGGCTTGGATCCAGCTGTGGAGCAGGGCCTGAGAAGTCACCCTAGCCAGAAAAGGGAGATGGGGCAAGTGCCAATAGCACCTCAGCAGATGAGTAAATAAGTTTCAAACTATTTTTATGTCTATTTTAAAAGGTCTTAAGGGAAACAAAAATGGTTGGATGTGTACCTTTGTGGGGGATTTGGGTGGCTTGTTTCTTTCTCCAAACCATTTTGTTCCCATGTGCCTCTGCAGGACCAATCTGGATGTTTATGGTAACTTTCAGAGCAGCTTCTAATGATCCCTCTCTGTTGTTTACAGGACTGGCACAAGTGGGTCAACTTGTCCAGGGTTTCTTTTTCTTTAATATGTATATGTGGTACATGTACCAAGATGTCTGATTGATGTCTAAAAGGTATCTCCCTGGAAGGCAGTGACAGGGAGTTATCTACATAGGGAAAAGTGGGACAAAATTTGACCTTACAGAAAATTCTGTTGAGTCCAATAGAAAGAAAATCTGAATAGTCTTCTAGCCTCTGAATTATACCCTGCTGTATAGAAAAATGTAGATAGCCTCATTCTCTGTGGATGAAAAAGACTGGTTTGAACACCACTCTCTGTCAAAACTTTCCAGCTTACTAAATTCTGTAATTTTTTTTCATAAATGTGTTAACATTCTGTGAGTAATAAAATTTCAGCCTTTTCCTAAAAGAAAGAAAAAGGCTATTTTTCATACCTCTGCACAATCCAATAGAGCTAATTGCTAGGAGTTTGACTAGAGAGAGCAGATCTTCCTGTCCACACTTGCCACCCGACTGAGCAGCCTGAGCTGAACTGGAAAGGCAGTTTGAATGTCTTTGAAAGTGGAAAATTGTTTGTATAATCTGGCCTTTTCTTATGTAACAGGCCTGCTGCCTGTGTGTATCCAATATCAGAGAGAGAGACCTGGAACCTACTGTACGTTTCCCAGAAAAGCTGTTATTATATAGATACACCTATTCAAGCATATGGGAGGCACAGGTGCTCTGTGAGTGAAATTTGGCCCGCAGTCTCCCTTTATCCTGGTGAAGAGGGATGAGTTGGAGAGAGTCCAGCCAAATAGTCAGAGCCCAATTTGTGTTTGTGAGGCTGCAAATAAGAAGGAAAGGTAAGCTCAGTATCCCTGATCTGTAGTTACTGAGAAACTGAGCTCTGCTGCTTGTTTCCACAAATCCATTATGAAGCAAAGCTGTACTACAGAAAATTTTGGATATTCTTGAAGTAGTGAAGGTAGAAGATTCCCATCTTTTCGCCAGGTCTTTGTCTTCAGTAGAAACTTGTTGAAATTACTTTTCTAAACATGAAAGAAGGCTTAAGCAGAAGTGACCCTAATTTTAAATCTTCTGCTGCAAGAAAATTCTCTTTTGTTCCTTCTCCCATGATTGCTCATACCTGATTAGTT
This sequence comes from Erithacus rubecula, assembly GCF_903797595.1. Classification (NCBI taxonomy): domain Eukaryota; kingdom Metazoa; phylum Chordata; class Aves; order Passeriformes; family Muscicapidae; genus Erithacus; species Erithacus rubecula. The sequence continues at coordinate 26,662,583 of NC_136658.1, forward strand.
ATACTATTTCATAGGTTTTTCTTTTATATAAATCTGAAGCTTTTTTTACAAGCCTTCTGGGTTCTCTTCAATTCCATTACCTCAGGCTCTGGGTCAGAGAAGTTAATCTGCTTCTTTCAGTTTCTGTGCCTCTAAATTATCATCTTCTTTTGGAAAGCTGCTGACAAGCCATCTGCTTGCTTTCCCCCTTAAAAAATGGTAACATCACCTTTCAGGACAGGCCTGCTGCAGAGAACAGAGTTCAGCCACACTTCTGATCTGATCCAGTGGTGAGCTGCTTTGAAGGGGGAGGAACTCTGCTCAGCTCCCCCAACCCGTGGGCAGCTGCTGATGCACAGCTGGCCCACACCAAGCCAGGGGCTTTCACCCTGCTTTAAAAGTGAAGATGGAAGAGCTGTGAGCAGATGGAGAGTGCTGTTCTCATCAGCTGGCCTTTCTTTATATCAGGTTAGAGAAACTGGGAAAGTGCACTTAGAAATGGCATCTTTGTGATGAGTCTAAGCTGCTCAAAGGAGCTGTCCTGCCTCCTCTCTTCCATCACCACCAGCTCTGTACTTCTACTGCCTAAAAAGCACCAGCACTAACACTCATTTGGCTGCTCAGGAACTGGCCCCATTGAAAACTAACCCAGCCCCTACCTAAATAAAGGTTTCAGTGGGATGAACTCTTCATATTGCTTCTCTTGGTGAGGCAGGCATCACAGAGGGCTGGTGGAACATGTGTACATGGTCATGTGGAAGACTAGTTGCAGATGCAACTTAAATTGGCTTAAGCTGATTGTGATATGTCTGTCTGAGAAGAATAAGCTCCACTGGCATACCAGGAAGGACATTATTCCCCATTATCTGCTCTAGTGTTTTCCTTGGAATTTTTAGTATACTCTTATTAGATTTGGTCTTTGTTATTTATGCCCTGTTGTTTCCCTCACTGTTCCCTTCCACAGGCCCCTTTGAGTTAAACCCTGAAAACTGGGCAGGAGGACATGAGTAACTTGATATATGCATGAAATTAATAAAATTACCATGCACAAATCGTGTGTGCACTCAGTGATTACACTCCATGGCAGCTAAAGATACTGATAAGTCTTGTCCTGTAATTGCAAGAGGAGAGACTTGTTTAAGAGTGAAGCACAGCTGTTGGAAGGGATATTTTCCCCTATTTTCAGGCCAGTTCCAGTCCAGTGTGAGATGCAGAAGAGTACTTCACTCCTAGGCAGAGCCTGCTGTACTCTGTACAGCAACAATGAAAAATGTTAGTTGTAGCCTGAGAGAAGAGAACAGGAGAGGGAAAGTAATCTCTTTATGTGACAGAGGTAGGGGGTGTTGTGGTGAGGCAAGTTAGTGTGCAACAGTACAGGCTTCTGCACCACTGTGTGTGGCAGAGAGGGAAAGACATGGAGAGAAAGGCTTGGAAAAAGGTCAAGAAAAGCTTGATGTCTTTTGTTCACCCAACACAGGTAAGAAGCTCCTGGCAGAATTGATGTACAGAATTGCTATACAAGCTGCAGGTCCAGGATCATTGCAGCTTCTGGTACTCCTTAGTCCAAGCCATACCCTTCTTTTTTTTTTTTTTTTTTTAAGACAGTGATAGGAAAGTGACCTCCCTGAATCTGGGTACCTGGTAGCTTTCATTGTTTTAAAAACAGTTCACAGTGTGCTAAGTTCTTCAGGGAAATTGTATGAGAAATAGACCAAATAAGAACTTACTCCTTGCCCAAAATGAAGTTAGTCTGAGTTCTGATCTCACTGGAAATCCAAAATACTAAATTCAGCTTAGTTTGCCTTAACTGTTGTATTGGAATTGCCTAGAAGGAGAAGCAAACTCAGATAACCTGTCTCTAAATGCTATAAAAAGCAGAGTAACATTGGCAAAGTCTAAGCTCTTCCTTCTGATTTCTCCCAGGTGGATTTAGCATTGTTCCTTGTTCAGACAACTCTGGCATATCTTTTTAACTGTTTGACTTTTTCTAAAACAAAAATAGGAAAGAAAAAATATAATTCATATACAGAGATTATCAGCAACTTACAACTAGAAAAATGTAAATAAGGAATACTTTCATCTTTGATTTTCCTCCCCTGTAGCAATCTGACAGGGAAATATTTCTATGCCATGGCTCAGGGAAAGGAAAAATAAACAGGGAAAATGTGAGTAAAATGGTGCCTATTAGAACTAAATGTATGTGTAGGACAGCCTACAGTCATTAAAGCACAGTTTCAAATATGATTGCAAGCTGTAAAGTCAATGTCAGGTGCCTCTTTTGTACCATTGGCTTTTCCCAGGCTAAGTAGTAGTGAACCTGTGCAGAAGCAGAAGAGCTGCACTTCTGTGCCAGATCAGTGTCTCTCTGTGTCTTAGAATATGCCATGGAGCCTGGGGACGCTGTGCTCTCCCAGCAGCACAACCAGCTCCCTGGATTGACTGGAGTAAGGCATGAGGTTATTGTGTTAACAAATGGACATGGAGGATCTGCACTTGGAACATCAGGGTCTGTTTACATCCTTGCACTGACATTTAGCCCCAGCACAGGCAGATTGAAGTGTTATTTTTTCCTTGTAAATGAATAGAAGCTCTATGATTGTCAGTGTTGGTCTGCACAAAATAAAATAAATATGTGATGTATTTTTCCGGTGCAGATACACATTGTTGGAAGAGGAAAAATTTAGTCAGGCTATGATTCTGAGAAAGAGCATGTTTACTAAAACTGTAAAGACTTCTTCAAGAATGCTCTCAGTGCAGATACCACAGAATCACAGAATGGTTAGAAGGGACCTTGAAGATCATCAAGCCCAACCCCTCTGACATGGGCAGGACTTAGCTACTGATGTGTAGTAGCTGCCATTTTCTGGGAAGAGAGGGTTGCAGTGTTCTGTGGAAATAATGCTCCTGTTAGGTTCTTCCTCATCTCCTTCAGCTGGGGACATTTTAAATGCTCTCTGAAATCTAGTCTTGTTTTTGCTTTCCTGTAAGGGATCAAATGTCCATGCTTGCAAAAACATCTAAAATGGCTTTTCTCCATTATGGAAACAAGATTGTGCATCTAAGATTTGCTTCTAATAAGATATAGGCATGTAGTCCAGATTCATTGGCCTTCTGGATTCATTTTCATTGGGCATGGAAATCCAGTCATGATTGGATTGGAGGCCACAAGGTTAAGAACCCTCTTCCAGAGCTCTGCCATGTTCCCATGAGGCAAGTGTAGGTGGACTTTCCTTCTTTTTAGATACTGCATGCTTGAGCAACTTAGCAAGCAAAAAGCTCTTTTGCAGGTATATATTCTTGTTTGGCTTTAATTTTTCTCCTCTGATTTGTGGATGTTGTGCATGATTGGAGGTCTCTGGGAATCCCTACACTATAAAATTGGAACTCAAAAGTAATTTTACAGGGAACAAGATTTCTCCTGTTTCAGCTCTTTTCAGATGTGGGTGGGTACAGCAGAGGATTTGGGAGGTACAAGGGTGGTGGATGGGAGTCTCAGGGGTGGCATGTGGAATGGATTCCTGAAGCATGTGTAAAACTAACTAAAGGCTTACAACAAATGTTGTATTCTCAGTATCTGAAACTACTTTGGCGTAAGCTTATGGGACAATGAAGGTTGCTGCAAAGCAATTTTGAAGGGCTTCCCCCAAGCCTGTGTGTGTGTTCTGGAGCAGGGAGGCTGCATGGTGACTATATGTATCCTTTTAAGCTAGTGTTTACAGAGGTGCATTGATGTTTGGGAGAAAGTACTGAATGGAACTAAAACAAAAAGGGAAAGGGACCCACTGCTGAAAGCTTTCATCCTTACATTGTCCCACATTGGCCCTTAATAACTAAAAAGAGTCTGATTTGCCTTTGGTCTTCCAGCTCCAAAACATGTTTGCCTGAAAATTTTTGTTGGATATACTTCGCATGTTTTGATAATGTGACTTAAGAGATAAACACTTCTACAAAGCTATATATAAATACATCCATGTGCAACCACCTGCATACATGTGCACACACTACATATAGACTTAGAGAACTCTATGGCACTGCACACCTCCATGCCTGTACGTGGCAGCAACCACAGTAAAGGAGGGGAGGTAGCTCAAAATAGCATGTACAGTCCTTTATGGAGTTGTTATTAAAGAGAATGTGGTCTTGCCCTCCTGGCTGGTGGAAGTGTTTTATTTCTGTGGGACTGGTACCAGGGGAGTTGTGTCTGAGGAAGGAGGATCCTAGGAAGAGGGGGTGGGTTTCAAGGAACTAGTCTGATGGACCACATTTAAAAGGATCCATGGTGGCTTGGGGAAGTACCCCAGAGTAGGAAATACCTGATTTCTCATTAAGAAAGAACATCACATGTTTGACTATACAGGGCTAAAATCTGATGTGTGTCTGTGACTACCAGGACATGAATCCTGGGCCAGATCTCAGGACAGAAAGCATCACATTAACAGAATCCTCCAATTTAGCACAGAGTGAGCTTTCCTGTTCTACTGAATAAGCATATTTCAGGTGATATGTTAAAGTTTTGTCCCAATACTGGTGAGATGCAGACACATCTGACGCAGAGTTGGACAGAAATTTCACAACAGCCCTTTAGGACAGGACAATGAAAGGTGTCTGATGCTTAGGTTGTAAAAGGCACTGTCATTGGGTAGTATGACTCTGGGTTCACATTTCAGTTTTAAATGCTTCTCAGCCCACTGTCCTCATAGCAGATTGGGGAATTGGGTCGACCCAGAGGGAAAGAAACATCTCTGCACTTTCAACATCGTTGTGTCATCTGCTTCTGATACAGGACATTAGGAGATCCTGTAGCTGTTTGTTTGCCATATGAGAAAATTCTAGCCATAAAAGGTATTATTTCCTTGTCAAGATACTTTTGCTTTTCAGACTCTGGTTCTTCCAGGAGCTAAGCAGTGTCTCTGTCCCTGCTTAAAGTATAGCATATTTTACAACCAGAGCTATTGGACTGATCTTTGCTTTCCCTGTTCTGTTTGAATTTAATTTGCCTGCTTTTGTTACCAAATAGATTGCCACCCACCACTTGGTATGTATGTCTGCATAACTGTGTCCATGGAATTAATTGTGACTTGCATAAGACACACTTACTTAACTGCTTGAGGTTTTTGTTTGTCTTTTTCTGAGGCTTTTAAAATCTTTTTTTTTTTTTCCTATCCTTGTAAGTCTCCCCTGTACTCTTTCATGGTTTTGTGTGTGGTTTCTGGTTTTGGGTTCTTTGGTTGTCTGGTGTTTTTTGTTTATTTGGGCTTTTTTTTTTGGTGCGTGGGGTTTGTTTTGTTTTGTTTTTGGTCGGTTGGTTGGTTGGTTTTTGTTTGGGTTTTTGTTTGTGCTTTTTGTTTGTTTTGTTTTTTTGTTGTTGATGTTGTGTTGTTTTTATATCCAAATGGCCTTTTAACTACTTTCTTTTTGAAATGTAGCATGTCAAATGAAATCACTTATTCCATGTATGTTTAAGACTTGAGTCCCTGGGAAAACAAAGTGTCTCTTGTCCTGGAAGTCATACCTCTGCATAGGAAAAATGTCTTTTTTACTTAATTTCACATTATGCTGCAAAGATGGTGCCCAGCTGCTGCAATGCTTCACCTAAAAGAACCCTTTTGTCATCATACTGGGTTAGACTTACCCCTGAGTTAAGTTCATCTTCTCTGGATTTTGCTGCTTAGTCCCAGCATGAACCTCATTCTGTGGGATCTGCCTGAGGCTCTCATCTCCACTTTCTGCTTATTTCTCTGTTTAGACTAGATGGCAAACCTGCCATATGTTTCTCTCATGTTGCTGTTTTACAATACCTCATGTTATTTCTAAGTGACTAATGAAAAGGGTAACTAAAAAAGGCATAAGAGCATTCTTGCTGTACACCTCACCTCTCCCCTTTGCAAGGATACTTTCTACACGGTTCCTCAGACAGATCCTATCTTCTGTGCCAGAGAAATTGCAAATTTGAGTTAAGCATAGAATTCTGTGACATGTTTGGTCACAATCCAGCCATCTCAGCTCCCATTTCTTGTCACAGCCCATTTGCTTAAGTGCACTATAGAAGCTTGAGGGGGGAGAGAAAAGCAGATTTTTTTTCTTTCAAATGTATTTCTCATAAACCTTCCATTACTGTCTTTTGCATTTGTTTCTGTGTGGAAAAAACTGAAAAGCTTCTAGCTTGAGTTTATATGACTTTAATTCTTAATATATCTCAGTATGCCTTGTAGCTTTACCTTCTGTTTTTCAAACTGAGTAGCCATTCAGTCACATACTAGCAATATTTAGATTGTTGTTCATCTAAAGTAGGCAATTCATATTTTCATTTCTCTACATTCTGTTTTCTTTATGAATTTGCTACTGGCCTTTTCCTCAGCTGGATATTTTCGTCCATATCAGGTGCAATTCTTCAAGTTGGCTAGAAATGTTTCTATACCTGGTTTTACTACACAGCACAAGATGTTTGCACTAGCAGCACATTAAAAAGGCTGGGATGGGAGCAAATGCTCATTTGAAAGTCCAGTGCTTGTACTAGTAATAGGTTTGGGTGAGACTCTACCTCCTTTAGCCATCACACTGGTGCCAGCAGTGTCCACAGCACTGTCTTGTTTGTCGTACGATGAGGCTGCACTGGGACTTGGTGACATCCAGCAGGCTGTGGGAAGGAGCTCAAGGCACAGGAAACTGAGTTGGAGAGTTTTCTGCTACTGCACAGCTGCAGTTTAACAGAGGTGATGTTTGTGAGTGTGCCTGAGTGCACGTGCACAGGGTTGTCTGTCCAGTGGCAAGGGGGACACACAAGAACAGCCTGGGCTCACAGTCAGGACCAGTTTAAGCTTACCTCCCACAAACACAGCATTAAAAAGTTTTGCATCATGTCTTGAGACCCTAATGCTCATGCATGGCTTTTGTGTGTAAATTTTAATTACTGGTCTCCAGTGTTGATTAAGATTTTATGAGGGCTGTGCCCAGATATCTGCTTATGTGGCCATGAACAACTCAGTGCTTGTTGTGGCTATATTTTTAATAATGTGTTTTTAATTATACCCTTCCTGGGTTTGGACTAATTTGGCAAAGAGGGATCTTCACTTGCTCAGCTGTTTATTGCTGGTCTTTTACTCTTTGGCCAAAAACTACACACTTCTATACAGTATTTGCATAACTGGGCAGAAGGGAGATGTTATTTGTATAGACTCTACCTGTTTCTCTGTTTCTGCCTGTACTAATTGTTTTTGTCCATAGGCTTAGAAAACTAGAATTGCTTTAGTCTCAAATAATTTGGCAACCAAAAATGTTTTTTTGTTGAGGCAAATCTTTCTTGTTGATCATTAGTTTGTCTCCACATGTTTTCTCCTTTATTTGGCTCATGGCCAAGTCTTTTAGCCGTGTCATACTTACCTAAAGCCCCACTTGTTTTCTTACCAACCTTAAGTTTTCCCTATTTTTTTCAATTCCTTATATTGTTGCATTTAAAAACAAGACTCTGCTTTCACCCTTAAGTGCCATGTGAAAGGAAGAGTTCAGTTTTTTGCTAGATGTGGATTTTTGTCTATATGGGAAGGCCTCACAGTTGATACAAATTCTGGGGATATTTTAGGTTGAGAAAAAATACTTTTCCCTGTAGCTAATCAAGTCTGTGCTATTTGGATAGGATGGGAGATGCAGGTTTTAGAGTGACAGATCAGTGTGGATTTGTTTGCTGGACAAAGGTTTCAAGTTTAAACTTTGAGGGGGTTTACTGGGATAGCTTAAAGTTCCCTTGACAAAGGTAGGCTTAGTATTATTTTACTGCACATTTTGCACCTACTAATGTACTTGGCATCAGGTCAGTGAAGATTTTACTGATAAGATGGAAGTGGAAACAACTTCAGCCTTTGCAAGCCGTCTTTGCAGAGTGATTTTTGTCCCCTCCTGGCTCCTTATGCATTTTCATGTATGAATCAAGGTGAGAAAACGGTGCAGATGAATGCTGCATCTGTTCCATGAGTGGAGGCAATACCTGGAATGGATCTTGAGTAGTGTCTACAAATAGCAGCAGTTACACCCACCTTTCACCCCCCCTTCCCATAGAGCAGTCCCTCCTCACAGTAACCCAGGGACAGCTAAAGGCAACAGGAATGGAGAGGTACCTGTGTGTGCATATGTGGGCACACAGGTGTTCTCTTGCAATCTCAAGTGATGAGCCTCAAGAAGCTTTCCAGGTTAGCCAGGGTTTCACTCCAAGCTCCCCAAGCCTCTCCATGTGCATCATTTTTGTTCCAGCTCACAATCTGTCTGTCATGACTCACACACTCACTGGCTTTGATTTAGACTCCCATCTGCTTTCTCAGCCAGTCACATCCCAGTTCTTCTGTCACACACTGTAGGAGAAGTGTGGGACTGGAGCAGAGCATATATCTGTATTCAGGAGAGAGGAGGGGGAGGTGTACTGAAAAGTTTCTCCTTGTCTCATCTGTCTCAGTGGAAGCATGTGGTTAAGCTGTAAAATACAAGTCTGTGCAGTAAGGCTGGGGATGGCTTGGAGAAACTCATCCTTCTGGAGTGTGCTTAGACCCTCAGACCAGGTTTGGTCTCAGTGTTGTCACTCACTGAGTATTTATGCTTTTGTAAAAGGAGTGTCCTTTCTCCTCTGCTTATATAAGGGACTATCACAATTCCCTGAGGAAAAAAAAAAAAAAAAGAAGCAGTTGTTTTGCCTCTTTCCTGCAGGCAGTGGAAGGTGACACAAAGGTAGTGGGGAGGCTGTGCTGGTGCCTGGCAGACACAAACATGCCCCTGTGGTGGAGGCAAGCAGCTGTTGTGTGCAGGAGACTTGGCCTCAGATCACCACTGTCTCCTCACAAGGACAGGATGGCTCCTGGAGGACAGATGATCATTAAGGCAGGGAAAGGCTGATCCCAGTTAGCTTATAAAGAGTGATCTTGTGCCAAAAACAGAACAAACCTGGTGGGCTCTGAATTCCAGACAGCAAAAATTAATTTCTCTCTCTTCAAGAGACTAGTGGGGAAGATTTCCTTCTACTGTAAGCTTGTCACAGACTCTCCCACCCATAAGCATCATCAGAGAGGAATTGGTGCAAGGTCAATCCTTGGAATTAAAGCCAGGAGGGAATTTTCCTTTGGTGACTGGGTTAGAGGTAATGATATTTTTGACTTGCTCCTGAGACAGCTTATGGAAAATCACGTGTTAAAGTAGAACTGGTCACTCTAAGTTAGATAATGCTTTACTAATATCAGGAAGGGGGATGAGAACACCACTAAGAACGTATTTTCAGAACCTCGATTTCTCTGTTGCTAATAAGTGGAAACACATCTAATAGGCTGCTTGGGACTGCATCTAAGTGCTATGAGCCACCAAAAATATGGTAGAAAGAGAGGTAGACTGTTAGAAGAAGCTGCAGAATACACAGAATTTGGTTTTGCCTGTTTACTGAGAAGACCTCACAAGAGCAGTGAATTAAAGCAGCATCTTACCTTTGGATGCCAAGGCTTTGCATGCATGACACGAACTGACAAGACATCTTTTTGCAAGATGCAGATCTGCTCCAGATTTAGAACTGGAATCGAGAGGGATGCTGCACACAAGGCTGAGGTCTCTGCTGTTAGTCACAACAGAGACAAGCTGGCAAAAGTGAGAGCTGGAATTCTCAGATCTGAGGTATGCAGAAATATGTGGAAAGTAGGCAGGGTAGAATTACCAGGAAAGAGAAAAGGAGTTTTCAGAAAGAAGCCTGTTTTCAAAGTGTAGAAAATGTGGCTTCCCTCTGCTGTATTTCTTGGCAGCCTGCTAACACTCCATAATTACTTTTTTTTTTTCCTTGAGTTCTTGTATTTTAAGACTGTAACTGTGGAAAATTGTGAACAGTGATTCAGAGAGACAAACACAGTTATTTGAAATATAGGTACATATATGCTGTTTTACTCCTCTTCCCCCAGCACTGAGGATGCCCTCACTTAAGATTTTCCCATTCTGTTTTAAAATTCCAGAGATGATGGGAAAACAAAGAAGCTTTTCTCCCTTCCAGTGTTTTCTAAAGCCTTGGCTGAGTTCAAGGCATGAGACATATACCAAATATTTTTCTTCCATCTGTTTTTAGAGCATGGCTCAGCTATAGGACAGAGGAGAAGCTCCTAACTGCATCCCCATCCAGGAAAATCCCAGAGTAAAAATTGAGAAAGAATAAAAATGTTCTACATGGGAATGTTTGGGGGGGTGCAAGATAAGAGCCAGTGAAAAGGAGCTGCAGCAACATGGACAGGGTGGCAGTCACAAGCAGCAGTGTGCTTCCAGGCTGGAGGTCTGGCTGTGTTACTCTGCTGCGTGCAGGCCTGGTGTGACTGGAAGGATGGCACCCATGGTAAATGGGAACTGCTCCTCCACTTCCACATGGCAGATTGACCCAGAGCATCCTGACTGTGCCCAGCAGTATCCATGTCCTGTTAGAGTGTGGCACAAGCCTGAGCACTGTAAGCCTGCACTCGGGCACCTTGCAGTCCACATCTGTCACCTGCACACGCCCGAACAGTGCAGCAGCCTAACAGTCTGCACAAGAGGGAAAGAGCAGAAGAAAGGGTCAGTCTGATGTCCCTCCTGCCAGCTGAATTGTTCCTCTGTGGGGATTGCAAAGAACATCCAAAAGCTTCTCCTGGAGGAGCAAACACAAGAAGACTGGCTCACTGAAGAGTGTGATGGACTGCTACCCTCACACCAGCTATAAAGGAACATCCTCATCCTCATCTTCATCTTCATCCAGGTCAGTGGTGCGTAGGTTTATGTCCTTGAGGATGTCTGAGATGTTTTCAGCAACCGGCCCTGTCAGCTCCATCTCTTCCAGCTCCGTATCCGTGGCACAAGCGGAGCTGGGGACTTCCCCCTCTTCCTGTGAGTGTGAGGGCTGGGGGGAGTGGGAGCAGGGGGGCAGAGGGCTCTCGGTGCCCGGGCTCTCGGCCGCTGGCTGTGCTGCCGCCGCGCCGTCATCTTCCCGGCTCCACGCCTGGGCGCCCTGCCCCGCCTTGGCGTTGGCCGACGCCCGGCTGATGTCACGGAAACTGGCGAGGGGTGGTCGGAGGCGGACCCCGGAACGGGTGGAACCCTCTATTGCCTTCTGGAGCTAAGACAAGAAAAAAATATCAGGAAAAAAAACATGAAAGGGATGCTGGAGCATGCCTACCCAGCAGAAGTTCATCTACTCTCCAGGGCAAAGGAATCACAAATAGAGTCACAGCTCTACTTCTGGGGCCTGTGGAGATAATTTTTCACACTGGTGATATAATGAAAAATTTCATGGTAAACAACAAATTCCACACCTCTTTCAGAAACAGTAGTAGCCGCTCAGTTAAGAGTGGCCATTAAGCCTCACTACATGAAAAAGATGAACCTTCTAGCATCTCTGGAAGCAACATTTGCTGCCTCCTCTGAAATGCAGTCATCCATTCCTTTATATACTTCCATAGAGCTGACTCAGAATTCAACTCTGGATTGGAAATGTAGCATTTGCAGTTATATATATTCCCAGCTGGAACTTGCAGAATCTGTGAGTTACTGCAGTGATCCACAGGGCACTTGCAGTTATTTAAGAGGGTGGCAGAGGGTCTGTACTCACCTCCTCCAAAGCCAACACTCCCCTCAGCCTCCCCATGCTGGTTACATAGGCATGGCTGAGGCCCAGCAGTGAGAACAACGTGTGTGTCTAGGAGGAAAACCACAAAACACCATTTCAGGGACTTTGGAAATGGTAACACAGAACTCAGTGCTAGAGAGGGGACTCAGGATTTAGAAATGGAAATCACAAAGACACAAAACTGTGCAGTTATTCCAGTGAGAAATTGCATCTTCCCTTCTTCCCCTTTTTTATCTGCCAAATACTACTCTGCTCCTTCTGCTGTGCAGCTGTAGTTGGGACTGTGCTGATGAGGGAGAGCAGATTCTCAAGGTGATTCTCATCATGCAACTGGTAGAGATTCACATACAGCACCCTGGTTGTGCATTTGGAGACCTATGCAGATCCTGTTTCATTTTGGTGCTGAAAACCAAACTACCATATAGTAATATGTAAAGTCAAAAACTACTTAAGTTATTTATTCCAGTGCTTTCCTTAACAATAGAGGATTTCTTTTTTCCTGTCCCAGAATGTTTTCTGTGAAAGCTTAAGCTTGTTGCTTCTTATCTGTGCAGTGAGAACAATGAGAACAAGTTATTCCCTTTCTTTTACAAAGTCTCCTTGAAAGGACAGATATCACACTGCTATCAGTCTTCTTTTCTTCAGCCTAAATATACCCCATTATTTTACTATTATTTGCAGATCTGGGTTTCTAAAACTTTCCACATTGTCAGCGCTCATGTCTGGTATATTTCCAACCTCCAGGTTCTTGAAGCTGAGTTCTAGCTGGATGTCACCTGTGGCCTTACATGAAATCATTCTGTCAGAGCTAGTGTTTGACCTCTTTTTTTAGCATCATGAGATACTGAATGTTCAAGTGTAAACTAGGAAAAGTCTGATTTCTCAAGAACAACACATTTTACTCTAATGTAAAAGAAAACCATACTGGTTAAATATAGTTTGGTCATGATTAACTGTGATACTCTTTTCATTGTCAATAGTCTTACATTTAGCTCTAGCTGTGCATACTTCATACAGTTTGATTATTTATTCCTGGGGCTTTTGAGCGGGGAGTTTTTTTGCATCCAAGTTAAGTTGATTCATCTGTTATTTCAGAGTTTCTCACTTGCTCTTTTATATGACAGGTATGAAACCTTCCCCATGATCAGCCTTCAGGTATATTTGTAAGCCTATATTCTCAAAGATAAATGCTGGTGGCTTACTGGATTATTTCACCAACCCCTTCAGAAAACTTCTCTGAACTATATGCTAGCCTATTCTTGTTTTGTTCAAGGCTGAGATCTTAACAGTAATTAATTAATTTAGTACAAGACCTATGCTGACCATTTGCATTAAATGAGTATTGGTAGAAGCATGCACTGTGCACATTTGCTTCAGTAGACTGCTTTCCCTTTCTACTGAGTGAAAGCCCAGTCCTATCATCCTCCTGACATGCAATGATTGCTTTAATCCCATCATCTTATGCTGACTCTATGTATTGAATGATCCAGCTTCCTCTTTCCTTGTGCTTCAGTTCAATGAAGAGCCTATGACACAGGCAGACTCTACACCCTGACATAAACACCCTGAGAAATCCAGGAGTGCTCATTCCAGTGCTGCACACCGGCAGGGCAGAGTGTAAATCTCAGTGTAGTGCCCCAGCAGCAAGGCACACAATGCTCCTGTTAATATAGCAGATGTTTTTTAATAAATGAACTCAGACTTCTTATCACAAAGCTTTTCATTTTGCAGGAGATTGGAGGTATACACAGAAGATTAGAGGAGCAAGCTCACTTCTGTAGCTCAATGTGAAAGTGGCTGGTGATAGTAGTTGCAGGTGAAGACAAGGAGAAGAAATAAGTCATAGACTGGACTTGGAATGAGTGGAGAAAAAGGATGCACACCTCAGGGAGACATCTACACTCACCTTGTGCAGGGAAGTTCTCTCCACCAGCTGGAAAGGGGAGGGATCTACACGGCAGCTGTCAAAGCACACGTTCTTGTCCAGCTCCTCCTGTTCCCAAGCATCTATCTGACACAGGAAACAAGAGGAATCACTCTTACAGCTACCTGCAGCATTGCTGTCTTATGTACCCAAACTAGTCCCCTCCTCCTGGTAATGCTTCTTCCTTCCTATATTCACCGTTCATCTTGTCCATTATATCTCACCCCTCAGGTTTCCCATCCCTTTCTTGCCAGATGTCAAGTCTTGTGGAAACAGGGCAATTGAAGATTTACTGAGAAGATGGGTTTTTTTATTCTTCCTTTTTAAAGAAGGAGTGAACATCTTTAGCTTTCCTTTCTGACTACATCCTCCCCTTGTCATTGCAAGATAATTGATCCATTGTGTAAGAAATGAAGGAACAGCATGGGTCCACAGAAAGATTTAGATGAGAGGGCACCTGTGGAGGCCTCTAGTCCAAAACCCTGCTGCAGCAGGGCTGACTTCAAAGCTAGATCAGCTTAATCAGAGTCTTATCAGCACATCTAGCCAATTTCTTCTCTTATGGGTGAGACTTGCCCATCTGCCACTCCAAGAAGAAAGTGACTTTCGCTATGTCTTTATGTGGCAATCACTGAGGTTCCTGGGGTATTGCATAGGAAATGGGTAAAAGAAGCACTCACATAACTTCACTCTGTTTTTGCACCTGGTCTTACCTCTTCTGGTGTCATTGTCTCAATGACTTCCACTGGCTCCTGTAGGAGAAAACACTGATCAGGACAGCCAAAGAACCCACAGTTTCACAGAGTACAGAAAGGTAAAATCTGCACAGCCTCCTCACCCCATGTAGTCCCCTTTTGGTTCCAAAATTACCTCTTTGTTCCAAATGATCAAGTGCTTAGATTTTCTTTATCCTCATCTATTATATGGTTTGCTCTGCCCTTGCTGTGCTTCCTCTGCCAATGATAATTCACCATGGAGTTCTGGTGGAGCAATTCAGGTGCCTAAGCATGGCCATCTAATACTGATTTAGATGCTCTCGGGATATCCCACATGGGATCCAACCACTGCCTTGGAGTGGAGGGGTCTTCCATGAGCTCTGTCTGTTATCCCCAAACCCTGTGCAGATGTGTCAGATAAACAAGGGCATTTGACATGGCAAGAGCCAAAAGATTTTTTTTTAATTTTTCTCCATCTGTCCAAAACTGTTTGCCAAATGGAATAGAACTGCACTTTATTGCAGGTTAGCCAAAATATATATATATATTTTTTTTTTTTTTTTAAACTGAGAAAAAATGCCCAAATTCGATCATTATGATAGCCTGACACCTGCGCACAGATGACTCTTCACAGGAAGATGCACACTCCTTCATAGTAATCACACCCTTTCTCCTTGGAGGGAGTTGCCCACTGATGCTGTCTGAGTTCAGGACCATAATTGTGTCCATGTTTTAGCCAAATGCTGAATGTCTTGAGTAATAGTTTCTAGTTCATTGCATTCCCTTCCTTCTTCAGGGTACTACCAGGCTCTCTGTAGCCCTAACCTGGAAGGTGCTCTCTGTTTCATGTGGACGGCTGCAATGGCACAAGAGCTGCTGGATCAGTTGCCTCAGACTCCTGAAACTGCCTGAAGAATGAGAACAAACACATGGATAAGAGAGAGTGAGAGACAAAACTACAAAGCCCCAGACCTATCACATCCTCTTACCCAAGGCAAGCTGGGAAATGCTATGAGGGACACGATACAGCTGAGCCAGGCACAATCTGGCACTCAGTTGGTGAGATGGTGTCTGGGACATTCCAGAATGAATATTCCAGTACAACAAAACATATCAACAAACTGGATGTGACAGGTGCCAAGGGGTGAGAAGTCCATAGATTCTGCCAGCAGTGGAATGATGGGAATAGAAAGGACCAGAATTACACTTCCAGACAGGGAGTTAGCAAAGTGGGGGAGGCAGGGCCTGGTGCTCTTGTGAGCAAGGCTTTGGAGGAAGTTTGGTCAGAAACAATGATAGCTGTGAGCCAAACTAGAAAAAGGAAAGGATGGTCTCATGAATTCACTCCTGTCCCACTTCCTCATTCCTGGGTCACTCAGTTCTAGCCTTATATAAAATGTTTCACACACAGTCCTTGTTTTCATTTGTGGGGTTTTTTTCTGCTTTGGTAAGATAGGTGGATGGCTGCCCCACCACTCAACTGCTCTGGAAGCAGAAAGTGGATTTTTCTATGCCTTAGAGGTTTAGTCATACCTGAGGGGTGCTAATGAACCAGAATGTGCTATATGCTCTATTACACGTGACGTTTGGGTGCCTAAAAGCACGAGCTAAAGCCCTCTGTACTCATTCCCAAGACTGAGCTACATCTCTGTGCTTACTCACTCTCTGCATATTTCAGGATGCATTAAGGATAAAAACAACCCACCATCCTGCATCAAATATACATGATAAATGAATCAGAAATGAGCTAGGAGTACAGTGTTGAAAGCAAAGCTAATGCAGGCTGGGGTGTGACACAAAAGAACACAATACATCAGTGTTTGTCCATCACATTAATGCAGCTGAATCAAAGAGATGTGTGTCCAAGGGAGGAGCCTTTCAGTTTTGGAGGTGGCTGAGCAACAGCTTAAACTAGTCAAAAACTTAGTGCAGATGTTTAGTTCTCAGGCCGCTTTCCCCAGGGAGCTTCATGCACATGGTGGAGGAGCCTAGAGACGGCACCATTCCATGCAGACTCTACAGAAAATGTCCAAAGAGTTGTTATTGCAAAGAATGAAGTGGGGAGACAGAGAAAGTCCATCCTTAGTGGGCCTACTTATGCTGTGCTCTCTGAGGGATCATAGCAGAAGGTATTTCCAGGTATGTTACACTGATGTTGAGGTGCACTAACAAAGTGTCTTGCATTCAGGAATAGCAGAGAAAGCTCCTTCCCTCAGTCTCTGGGAAACCAGCACCTCACACAGGCAGGTACACACAGTTAGCATGAAAGCTTCCCCAAGCTGGCTAGGATGTGGTTGAGCCATGACAGAAGTTACCATACCTGAGTGTTGCTGGGGCTCCAAGGTTTCAGGCATTTGTTTAAGAGGACTTGTTGGGCCATTTGGCTCCTCTGGGTAACTGGGAGTGGGACTTGGAGGCCGAGGCAGCTGTTATGGGAAGGAGAGAAAATAAAGTCCACCTTATGCCATTCATTTCTCAGCCTCCTCAAATGCCTAATTGCTTCTCAGCAGTCTATGCGTTGCAGTCTGTCCACTTCTCTCCCTCACCTCTCCCTTCTCCTCTGTATCCTCATCTTCATCAACATAAGCAAAAGATTCATGCTTCAGCTTTGGCAGGTTTGCCCAGGGCCCATCGTAGGGTGCCTCGTTCAGCTTCTGCTGCCTTTCTCTGTTGAGGAGCCGCCGCCGCTCCGGGCTGATGTGTGTCTGGAGGAGAGCCTGCAGTTCTGACCGCTCCACAGAGCCCAGCAGGATCATGGTCTCTGCACAACACACAGCAGGGAAGCCATTAAGCCACCTCAAGGTTTTGCATGTTGCCTTGCACACATCAGCCTTCTTCCTTCCAGCCTCTTACAAGTGCTCAGGCTCGTCCCGTCTTGAGCTGTACTAGAGTCACTGATGAGCCCTGAGGTGGCTCCCAGGCTGTGGGGAAGGACCCTGCCCTCCTGAGCTGTGCCATGCCATGCATGCTCTTGGCTTGTGCAGGATCCCAGGAGGGCCCTGTTCACAGTTCTACAGGCTTCCCACACCTCCCTTATGTGCTGGATCTGCTTCATTGCCCACACTCCAGCTTACCTGTCTGGCCAGCTGAAACAGCTGCCTGCCATACATCATCCACAGTGGAAGATTTTTAGGATTTATTTTTTTATGTGGTAGGTCACACTGCCTGTTACACAGCATGTAATTTGAAAGCTAGTTTCTCCAAGCTGAGACAGTCTTCAGGAAGGACCAGTTTCTCCACATTGCTTACCTGGGGAGTCCACCAAAGGCAAAGATTTCACTGTGGTGCTTTGGAGTACTGCTTGCAAGTCTCGGTATTTACAGTTGGAGGAAACAAATTTCACATCTTGGACCATAATATCCTCAACAAAGATATTGTATTTGCTGTGAATTTATGGGTGGTAAGAGGAAGAGTTAGCATATTAAAAATGTCAACACATAAATTCCCTAAAGAAATACCTAATTGACCACTTTTTAAAAAAGTGCTCAAAATACAGCTGCCAAATGATCTTCTGTGAGTAACCAGAGGACTTTCCAAGAGGAAAAGCACAGATTAACTGGATTTCCATAACAGTTGTATTCCACTCTGTTACTCCTCACCATAAGACACACATGTATACATATATGTATAGATGATTTTATCTACATACCTATATACGTGATATATACTAGAGAAAAACATTTATAGGAATAACTGAGTTTTGCTTCAAGCAAAATATCCAAATACAATATTTCAAACATTTGCTGGGGATAAAAGTACCCACACCCCACTGAATTTAAATAAATGAGACTCGCAATTGAAATTTTTAAGCTGAAGCAATTTGGAAATATTAATACAAATTCAGTAACATTGCAGATCATTCAAACTTGTGCTTTCAGTGAAAAAAAGAAGAGGACTTTTCTCCATTTTTTTGTATGAAACCTAATTCTACTCCAACACGTGTTTTTTCTTACTGCAGGCCTATTCTTTCAGTGGTCTTAACCCCCTCCTGCTTTATTTGCCACTCCCTGTTTCCTGCTATTTTGCTACTATACCTTATGTGATTCCAGCCCAGGTCTGGCAGGTAGGGCAACTTCTTCACCTGGATGATGCTGTCATAGAGGCTGGGTTGCAAACTCTGGGCCACCATGTTGGCAAGAATGACAGCCACCATCATGGGCAGGATGTGAGAGATCTGGCCCGTCAGCTCGAAGCAGATGACGGCGGTGGAGACAGTGTGGCTCACTGCTCCTGTCAAAGCTGCTGCACCTTTCCCAGGTAGGAAAGGAATAGAGAGAGAGACTGTCATATAGAAACAGTGTGTCATGCCAACCAGGGAAATTACAGCAGTGGGACCAGGTGAGGGAAAAGGAAGACATGGAGGCTCACCGATGACAGCATACCCTCCAGGTAAGATTTGATAAAGAATGTCATCAAAGAGGATCCCGTTGGGAAAAAGTGATGCCATGATTTCCCCAATGAGACGTCCAAATGCAGCACCTGAAAAATATCACTGACAGTTATGGAATTAACATTTAAGGAACATGCAGGCTGTGCTCTGCAGCTGTGCTGGGCAATCACTTGGGTGTTTTCTAACAGAAACGAAGCCAAAAGTTACATTGAAATGACATTGGGAACTAAAGAGTAGTTCTCAGTTACAAAATACAGAAGTTAGACTCCAAGAGGAAAAGAAGGTATTAAGATTGGTAAATACAGCTGACCCCTCATTTATTCATTTGGGCACACCAGGCACTGCAGTAGCTGTGATTCCCAGGCTGCAGGACATATTTACAATTATACAGTGTCAGTCCAGATCACAGTTGAGGCCCTTTAGACTCTCTCCTTCTGTGAATGTCTAAACAGTAGAATCACAGTTTACAGAAAAGTTTTTGTGGGATGGGACTTCTGGAGGTCTTGTTCTGACCCCTGCTCAGAAAAGGGGCTAATTTCAAAGTGAGATGGAGTCACCTATGTCTTGTTCAGACAGGCTTTACCGGTCTGCAAGGATCTCTTGGATTGGTGGACACAAAATAGCACAGCGTTCCAGAATTGTATCCAAAATGCTGAATCATGGAAACAAACAATTTCTTTTCCTTGCTGTCTAGGTCTTTTCCTAATACAGCCTTGATGTTGGTTAGCATTTATTCCTGCAAGGGCATGGTACTACCTCATGTTCAGTTACTGCCTGCCAGAACTCAGAGGTTCTTAGAGCATCCTATTTCATTTGAGAGTTGTGGGTACTTAATGCTGAATGTCATGAGCACATATAGTTCAGTCTAACACAGCCTCTCTTTCTGAACATTAGCATCTTTTTTTTTGTTTGTTTGTTTTTGGGTTTTCTTTGGTTTCATTTTGGTTTGTTTTTGTTTTTGTTTTTTTGTTATTGGAATTAAAACCAGTTAAAAGCCAATAAAGTTTTTATGTTATCACATTTCAGTCAGAAGAAAGGAGTAAGTGGTAGATTACATTTCAGGTACTAGTTTTGAGGTTATCTCTTCTGGCTGGCTTTCAGAGGGGAAAGGAGCAACTACTATTAATTGCAGGATGGAAGTTTCTCTGTAAGTGAAGAGGCATAGAGATTAGAAGGCCATGGCTCAGCATGTCTCCCTAAGTGTGGCTTTCCTTATGTATAAGGGATTACCTACTTGGCATTTCATTTCAGGGGGTTGAAGAAATGTCAAAAGCAGAGACCCAGAGGCTGGTCTATGGACTGCTAATCAGGTTATCACAGACATCAAGTGATGACTCCTCATACACCAGATGAACCCTGCTGGGTGTGTAGGCAGTGTCTCTCCTATTCTCTCCACCTGTCAGATGAATATGCTGCCAGACAAAATTGAAACTCACCTAATACGAAAACAGGCATGAAGCCTCCACAGGGGATTGGCATCGTGGTGGCAATAACAGCCATGCAGAACTAGAACAGAGGCAGAGGGTGCAGTTGTTACTGAGCAGCAGTAGCATTTTCTGCTGCCCCACTCTGTGCCCAGCCTGGCTACAGAGACCAGAAAACTGCTGAGGTGTAGTACTGCTAACCAAGCTCTGTCTTTGCAGTACCAAACACAGCTGAAAACTGACTATACTGCAGTGGAGAATCAGGCCAGGCCTTTGCCCAGAGTCAAAATGGCAGTTTCTTGTTGATGTGATCTAACCCAAAGATGAATATATCCAGAAGAAAATCAAGACCAGTTTTTTAGAGAGTAGAGAAAGCCTTTAGTTGGTAGGACAGTGCCAATGAATCTAGTGACTGAGAGTACAGCTCTTCCAAAGGCAAACAGATGGACTCAGGACAGACACACCGCTGTAGTCCACTCATCTTTTCTACTCCTCTTTTCTTCAACTAAGCAAGAACTCTTCTGCTTGGTACACTGTAATAAGAATTATCACAGAAAGAGAACCTTTAACTGCCTGTCAGAAATTTGATAGAGTATTTTACTTTAGGTGGAAACAGTTGTGTCAATCAGTCATTGACACCTTTTCTTGATCTACTGAAATTTTCAACTGACTTTGCAAGGTGGCCTCAGGTCTTCTGCCCCTTTGCAATAAGTAAATAATAAAAGAGTTAGCACCTATTCTATGATGTTTTTATCCTTTCATATATATATACATACATACATACATATACTTTTCATCTTAATAAAGCCTCCTTATTGCTACTTTTATTTTGAGCACTATGGTGTTTTCTTCTTTCAAATGTCCTTTTTTTTTTTTTTTTTTTTTTTTTGGCTCTGTCCTGTGTCAATTACACAGAATCAGAGGCTGATCCTTTCAGAAGCTGAACAGTTGCAACTTCCACAGACCCTGTCAGCTCAGAATTTTTAATCTGCTGTTGCTTTCTGGGAAGGGAGCAAAACAGTTTCCAGCTGCATTTTTCCATTAAGTTTTGATGGACTGCTAACAAATCCTTGAGCCTACCTGAAGTCAGGAATATCAAAGAGACTGTATGAGACTTCATTTAAATCAAACATCTGAGAGCTTTTTAATCAAGTATTTATTTTTGTGAAACTTGAGAAATCTTTCCTGATTTAGTCCTCCCTACAGCTACTGTAGAGTGGATACCAAAGGTCATTCAGCAGGATGCATGAGGAGGATGGCCTAGGGAGCAGAAAAAGGCCACTAAATTAAGGAGACTATTCCCTAATAATTTTGGTCATTCAAGGTGGACAAACATCACATCCAAAGATATAGAAATCTATTGTAGCTGTAGTGTTTCTTTCAATACCCAGCAACTCCTCATTGGTGCTTCCCAAACTGCTTTATAAAAGGGAATAGCATTCAACCTGAGTGGAGAAGGGTGATGGTGAGCTGGGCTTCCTACCTTCACAAGGAAGAAGAGTAGGATGATGACAAAGACACTGACTTTAGGATGGATCCAGGCAGCAGATTTCCCTAGGATCTGGGTGTCCCCAGAGTGTTTGATCCATGTATAATTATCAAAGAGAGTGCTGATGGCTTCCCGTGGCATCAACTAAACAGCAAAAAAAAACAAACCAGGTATGAGTCATGAGATTAGATGGAGTAAATATTCTATTTCTGTTACAAGGAAATGGAGGAGATTTTTACTGTGGTGATTCATGACTATGAGATTTAATTCACATTTTTAATCTTCAGGAAGAGAGACAGAACTTAAACAGGTGAAAAGACAACTACTTTTCCACATGGTAACATCTTCCTTTTTATTTGCTTAAAGAGTAGGCCTTTTTCAAGTTTTCTATGAAGGAGGTAGCAGAGATGATATAGTGTTCCTCAGTCCAAACTCCTTTTTCCCTGACACAAGGTTATTGGGGCAGAGGATAAGGAGATAACATTCCCAAGAACCACACAGAATTGGTAATACACTTTGCAGTCTCACCTCTCCTGCCATGAACTGCCCAAATCCATGAGGAAATGTCACAGATGCTATACAGAAGGTTATAACTGCAGGGTATATCAGCCGGCTGGAAAGAAAGGAAGTTATTACAACAGGACCTCACATTCTGCTCTTGTAGTACCATCACTTCAGGACTAGGAATGCTATTTCTGTGAAGCCTCTCTGTATTTGCATCCATTGCTTTGGAGTGCTGTTTAATGCCCTGCTCCACTGATCATCATAATTCATAGTTGTCCTGTCAGCAAAACCCTTTTCCCCATCAAAATTAATATCATAGGAGGGATGGAGAAAGAGTGGGATGTACAACATGCACAAGCTTGAACATTTTGAGGAATGTGTTTGCAGTGATGTGTTGACCTGTTGTCAAAAGCCACTACTTTTCTCATTTGTCCTGATTATGACAGTCTTGCTTCTTCACCCACCATGCAATGCATCCTGTCCTAGTGGATTTAAATGTAGGGGTTTTTCATACATCTCTGCAGGCACCCCCAGTGCATTAGTTCTTGTGGGGAAAACTGCTTCTCTTTCCACTGAATTGCTGACTGTCTCAGTTTTGGGGAAGGTGTCCTTGGCAGTCAGTGGGGTCTAGCAGTGCCAGGCTGGTGGGACACAGTGGGACAGATGCCAAAGCCATCTGCATTTTCCTACTGCTGTGTCCAGTCCTGGGGTAGGTGTCTGGGTGAACTGTGACACTTCACAAGCATTGAGACATCAGCCTAAACTGCTTCCACATGCTGGACTACTCCTGTCATGTGTCCCTTGGCAAGTTACTGCTTCCTACAGGAAGCATTGGTGAGATTTAGGAAGACAAAATCTAACCTTTAATTTGTTTCAGTCTAAGGACCTAAAAAAAATCTGAGAAATCAGTGAAAAGTAGATTCCCACTTTTCTGGCTTTGCTCTACTTCTCTATTAACTTGATTTGATAGCCCTGCTGCTGCTTGTGGGTAAGGCTGCATTGATGAAGGCAGACAATTTTTCTTCCATGTAAGAAAGTGAACTTCTGTTTATCTAGTGGTTTTCTTCGGGTCAGGCCTGCAACTTAATAAGAAATAAAGTCCTCCATGCCTCTCAACTTCAAAAATTCTCATAGTATCAGATCATTTTCTGTAAAGAGACTGAAGATATTTACAGCTAGCCACAATTATTTGTTCAAGTTATAAACTTTGGAGGTTAGGTCTTTATTAGAGATGGGAAAACAGTATCTTCAAGTGTCCTGTAAAAACTTTATTGTCAAGACTTTTATTTTATTTTGCATTTCTCTTCCATGCTGCATTTCACACCCTTTGTTTATTATCAGTTTCAATTTTCAGTTCATAAGAAAGAAGCACATTCCTTACATTTTTGCCAACAATTTGATTAAAAAACAAATTTATATTTAAAAAATGTAGTTAGATTTCAGCTGTATTTAATTTTCCTGAAGTGTAAATAATGTTAAAAAAATTTCACTGATCCTAAAAAACCCAAACCAACCAGAAACAGCATGATTTTAAAAAGCATGATCATTGACTTTCTAATAAATTTTTTTTCTGTCGAATAGTTTGCTCCATCATCTTATCAAATATTATCCTCTTAACAAATATTGCAATGTCTCCCTTCCAAATCAAGAAGTTAATTGAAACTATGGAGGCTGATCAAGAAGAAAATCCAGCGCAGGAAAAATTCTTTTGATGGTGGCAGAGATCTTACTCTCATATAGGAGCAGTTTCTCATATTTTCACTGTCTTACACAAGAAACAAGTCTACTGTCTTCCAGAAAGCATTTGCTACTATCCAATACCAGTAGAGTGTAAGAATGTGGTCCCTAAAGAGAATATCTTCACAAGCACTCACTATTTGGTGAGAAACTGGCTCAGAGCTTTATGGCGTCGGATGCCCAGGACCACTTGCCGATTGAGATAAACAAAGAAGGCTCCAAGGAATCCAGAACATATGCTAAAATGGAGAAAAGGAAAGAAAATCATGCCAAACAACAGATAATACACACACCACCAACCAAGAAAATGAGTTTAAGTGGTTTAATCTTCAGCTGCTTGTGAAGTCTTTTGAATGTCACTGAGAGGGTTACTCTTACAGCAGCTCATTTGAAGATATTGACTCCCTGATGAAAAGGGAGAAATTATTTTGAACCTCTTTGTCATACACACTATCATTTTACCAATTTTCTCCTGCTGAGAGGGGAAATTTAAAAAATAATCAATAAAAAGAGACTGACAGTTCTCAGTGGGGCCTTGTGAAGAGCAATTGGGCAAAGGCCAGTATTGTCAGAACTTAAACATCAGGCTGGAACAGAAAATAGTAAAAATGAAGGGAGTTTTAAGTCTGATTCAGTAAAATTATATGCCTACAACAATTGCTAATAGCAATAGGAACTCTTGTACCTAAAGCAAAATATATCATCTCTATGATCCTAATGACTTAGGCTTATGCTCCTGATCTTAATAAAGACAAAAAGTGTAGTTGTCTAAGAATTGGTGTGATCTTTAGGCTCTGTAGCTTAATGAAACTTGGATAAATAGGGCCTAATACTCGAACATGGAGAAAAAAAAAGGAAGAGTGAAAAAGACAGCATTTAGGATTGGTAAGGGGAAGCCTTATTTTATGTGGCAGGTAATTAACACATATAATTCTGAGGATAAACACTTAATATTTTCATTCTATTAATTTCTAAAATTCATGAACTTTTGCTTTATTATATGTTATGCATGCTTTTCCAAAGTCTCATTCAGTGATTAATTTAGTATACTTAAAACATTGCACATTGAAAATAATTCTACTTTATCATTTAAAAATTGCACAGAAACACATTTAAACTAAATATCAACCTTTTCACAGACAACCACGTTCCATTAATTACTCTTAAAT
Source organism: Erithacus rubecula (assembly GCF_903797595.1). Taxonomy (NCBI): domain Eukaryota; kingdom Metazoa; phylum Chordata; class Aves; order Passeriformes; family Muscicapidae; genus Erithacus; species Erithacus rubecula. The sequence continues at coordinate 26,687,517 of NC_136658.1, forward strand.
ATTTTAAGCCAGCACTGATTAGAACAGTGTTTAAAATAGGCCAGTCCCTTAGGCAATATAAGCCTAAAGACTGCACAGTCAACTGAATTTCTCTATAATACTTTATATTAAAATATAGTTCTCTCCACTCATGGCTATCGATTTATCAATGAACTGGAAGTGCTCCTTCTGTATAGATTATGCAAATTAACATTTGCTGACACAGAAAAACAAGATCTGCCCGTTGATAGTGCTTGTCCTACCTGAAAGTGAAGAAATATGTTGGGTAGAAATAGAGTTCAATTTTGAGACTTAACGTTAAGAGAATTTGGAGCATTCCAATTTGGTATCAGGACTTTATCCAAGACTATCCAAGCCTTTGGGGTTATTTTTTATTTTAAAGACACATTGAACACCCAGGCATTTGAAAGCATTTTACAGTTGTCATATATTTCTTTCTTAGCCTATGTGCAATACTGAAAAAACCATCTCTGTCAACTCTGACCAAAACATAGTGATAAGAAGTTTTGCATTTTAACAACCAGTTGTAAAATCACAAGGATTATGTTTTTCCTTGCCAATCTAAACCAGTAGATGCCCCTATTGGTTACTGCTCTGCAGTGAGCCTCCCTCAAGCTCTAACCAGAGATGTTTTTCCCACAGTAATTCCAAACTCATATTTTCTCTAGTATTTCCCAATTTTAATTTTTCTTTAGTTAATTCTTTCATTTCCTCCAAATTAGCCATAATTCTCACTGAATCCAATTACCATTGGTTAGCCTTGTCACCATATTGGGTATACCAACCTCTCTCAAAAAGGATAATCAGTCTGAGCTTGTGAAAAGGAAACTTCAGGTTAAACCTTTTGTTCCATCTTTGTCATGTGAAAAGGCCATACTTGTTGGATCAGTTCATTTGGGGAAAATGTCAAAAACAGTTAAAGGGCCATTCAGTAAATCTATTCCCAGAACTTTGACCAAGTTAGACTTACTTTTTTTTTTTTTTTTCCTTTTCCCTTTCCTCTGAGATAAATCTCTGAAAAAGATATATGGAAAGGAAATAACAAACACCTTAATAATAACCATATTTCCATCCTTAGCAATTCTGATACATGGGCACCATTTCTGAAGGAAGAATTCCAACAAGTAGAAGCCTTATTTGTGACTACAAGTCACACAAAGTGACTAAAAGTGATGTATGCAACTTTTGGGCAGAATTCCTAACACAGATCATATTATAACCTTTACTAAGCAAGTTTCCTAGGAACTTACCCTATTATAGCAAATGCTGGCAGCTCTTGCAGATCAAAGGGGAAATCCATACGGAAGTTTGTTCTGAACAGGGCTGTGATGGTAACTGTGAGAAATGAAAGGTAGAGGAGGAAAGAAAATAATGAGGTGAGAAGTTAAATGCAATAAAAGCTAGGGGTAGGGACAAGGAAACTAGTTTATACATGCTGCTGTGTGATTCCCAGACATTATATACATTATTAAAGTTTGGCAGACTGCTCTGATTTACTAGGTTCTATTTCTGAGCACTTGCAACCCCAGCATTCTAGTTGGTCTAGGTTTGCTTTCAGAGAATGTATGCATTATTTTTAGCTGCAATCTCCAATTTTTAAAAGGGTTTTCTTTCCTTTCTTGTCTTCTACCATCCATTCACTACAAAAAAAAAGCTCTTCCTGGTATCCTTACTGATGGAGAGGTCTCTTTGCTGAGGCAGGCAGTGCCTGGTTATCTGAAGAAGCTGTATTACTTCTCACAGTCGTGATTGTCCTTTCAGAACCAAAACTCAGGACTTCACTGAAGTTACAGCTTCAACATTTTTGACTGGTAACAAAACAATGAAAGGCTTAGAAATCAGAGATGGAAAATATCAGCTAAGGCCCATCTTCTCCAGCTCACCTCTCCTGGTAGTGCTGCTTTGCTACAATGAAATGTTGAAACCTGAGCTGCTTTTGTCTGGTGGTGCGCTTTTCTGTAGAAACAGCAAATATATGTATGCCAACAGGTGAAGGATAAATTAGCAATTTAATACAGAGTGGAAGTGCAGCTGAATGAGGATGGGATATAAATCCCAATTTGACCTGGATGAAGGAATTATTTGTTCAATGAGGAAATAAAGGAAGCAGTGAAAATCTAGCATATGATAGTAACAGGAAACATTAAGTATTTGTTATTTGGTCAGAAAGAACTAGGTTTAGAGTAATAATTTAATGAGGTCTCAGTGGGTTACATTACCTAAGACAGCCAAGCCTAAAACTGCATTTTACTATCCAAATTGGGAAGATCTTGCTCCCTGTCTTTTCCCACTGTTCCTTCCCTCCTGGCTGTACTACTGTTCTCCTCTCCCATTGGGCCCACTCTGACACATCACAGCCTTCTCTGAGTTCCTCTGCCTCGTTAAAACCTGCCAGAAAAGCTATCTGCTCTTTCCCTAGATTATTCCTCTGCCAGGGAAGTGTGTTGAATTGAGGGGAACAACAAACACAGAGATGGCACCAGGGAGGGTTAGAATAACAGTCACGGATGAAAGATGGTGAAAAGCAGGGTATCCTCTTTTTTTGTTAGATCAGCCCAAGAAAGGGATCATTCAGTTTTAGGAAACAGATAGTCCAAGTCACTAAATGGTAGAGCATTAAAAAGTACATTGAACTTGTTTTCAAAGAGTTTTGCTAGAGGGTGGCAAAGATGACCAGAGGAAAGGAAAACAGTCACAGCATTTAGTCTGGGTCTCTATTGGTTCTGTCTCTATTCTCACAGGACAGAAAGATTTCCACAGAGAGATTCATCCCACCTTTCTACAGCCTCTTTCCTGAGTGACTAAGCCATTCTGAAGCTAAGTGTCCAAGCCCTTTTCTCTCCACTGGCTAGAAACTGTAGGATTCTTACAAAGTTAGAAATAAAAATGAACGGGAAAGTAGTTACTGTGAGTCTACTTTAAAAAAGATTTGAACTTTAAGATAACACTGAGCCATGTGGCAGCAGGAGGAAGGCAAGGCATGAAATCCTATGGCAAATAAGATGAAATTCTAGGACGTGGTAAAACAGAAATCCTGTGAATTGTAGAACTACAGCCTTCCATGACTGGCAAAGAGGGGCTCAAGCTGCAGCAGCAAACCAGAGTGGTTGGCAAATAACCAGATGTTATTTGGAAAGTACAGATAATGGTGTGTGTAAAGCCAGCCAACAAAGCTGTGAGTATCAAGGAGCCAGCAAAGATTCGGTGGATCTAAGAAATAAAGGAATTTTGGTGAGATGCTACACAGCTTATTTGCATCTGTTATTCTGATGTGATCACTTCCCTACCTGCTTCTTCCTGGTAGCAGCCATTATAGAAAAACCTTGCATGAACAGAGACTGAAAAGACTGGGCGTGCAACTTTTGAAGGGAAATAAATGAGCAAGAAAAGACATGAAAGACAAGTTAGAGCAGACATGATGAAAGATCATAAAATAATGAATGATTTAGGTAGATAGAAGTTCCTAGTTCCTTAATACAATGACAAGGAGCCTGACAACACAAAGAAAATACAGAACTGTGAAAAGGAATGATTTTTCATAATCAGTTGAATAATATTACTTTTTAACTTAGAAAATGAAGAACTTTAGGAGCCATTAATATGGGTGTTGAAGATGTCTGGATGATTTTGAAGAAGGGACAGGAGTCAAGATGTTTCAGGATTAAGCTAATTTCTAGTAATTTGAAATTAAACCAATTTCTGGTGATTTCTAGTGATTAGAGAGACCAACAAGGGAGTCGGAAAAGACAAAGTGAAGGACAGGAAATTATCTTCTGTTCTCTGAGTTTCTTATATTTTTCTCTGGAAAGAACAGAGAGATATGGGTTTGGGGGTTTTTGTGACAGACCCAATGGTTAAATACCCCTCACTTTTAGGCAGTGCTACACAAAGAAAGATATAGTCACTTTCTACATTCAGGTAGAAAATCTAGTAATTTTCTATATTCCAGAGAATATTCAAACCCCCAAAAAATCCAGCCCTCTGAAGTCCAGAGAGACATGTTATAGCAATTTTAAATAAGTAAACTGTCTACGTGGAGCTCAGTGAGATAGATATAATTGTAAGAATGAAATATAAAGATATTATAAGGAAGAAGTTTACATAGAAATGGCAGCCTTCTGCACCAAAACTCTATTCCCACAGTGACTGAGACACTCTCTTGAACAAGCCTGGCTTGTGCAATTTCTGTCTGCAACAAATGTCACTCTCATGTTTTTCAGTTACTTGAGACACTTTATTTTTCAGGACCTTCAGTCAGATCCTACCAATCCTGTACTCACTCTCCTAATCATTTAATCATCTCAAATTTCTTGACTATCTGTTTTTAGTCAGGAGATGACCAAAGCAGGCCATGTGTTTCCCAGCAAGGATTACATCCTCTGTGATGGGATATCTCTGTGTTTGCAGCCTGGGTGCTATTCTGAATCGAGGCAAAAAAATCCCACCTCAGGGGGACTTTTGCTTGCTGAGGACTCATATTCTGTCATTTATCAGTTGGATACATCCCAGCTCTCCTAGGAATAGGTTAGGCTAGACAACTGACAAGATGACAAGACATTTCCCTTTCTCCTTCCTTCTCTGCCGCTGGAAGTCATGTGTTGTGGCAGAAGTTTCAAATATCATAAAAGCATTGTGGTTTTGAGAAACATGGAAGATAATGCATTAATAGAGTAATTTTTGTACAAAGAGAGCAGAATGGCTCTTAGCTTACCTGCATCCTTGTTCCAGACAGCAAGGACTCTGAACACGAAGGCGCTAAAGGTAGCTGCAAAGAAGCCTCTCCAATAATTGCGCACAGCAAAGTAGGTGGAAGTGACCTCGATGCTAAAAAGAACCCCTAGAAAGAGTTGGAAGAGGAACAAGGTTAAAATAACAAGTGTAATGGTAGAAACATGAGAGAGAATTCTAAACAGCTTCCTAGAGCAGTGGTCTCCACATTTCTTTGATCATACACTCCTGCCAATAAAAGGTTTTTTGAGCATCTACCCTCCCCCTGTATGTGTATTTATTTAAAAATAACATGCATGTACTACTGTACTAAAATATCATGTATAATACCAAACGTGCACAAAAATATAAATTAAGGATGAGATAAAGATGAAATAAACATAATTTTTAAAAGAATTTGTTTTATTTATTAATGGAACAAAAAAATTATTCTCACTAAAATAATAATATTCTTTATTTTTTAAAATCTGGGTTTAATGCTTTGTGATACAGAGATTCAAAGGTATGGTTCTATGTTCAATCATTTTGGTACTTGGTCTAAAAAGAGTATCTCACAAAGACACTAGATCCAAATGCAAGAAATGTATCATTGGCTGTGCTGGCTAAATCATGATACTATTTTCTCAATCCCGCCCACCACCTATGCAGAGATTTTTGTTAAAATCTGCATAGTAAATTTCCATCCTTCCTGATGTCAATCAGTTGTTCTTGCAAAATAATAAGATGATGTTGAATTTTTGTATTTTTAACAAGTGGGTTCAAAACCCACTGAAAATCATAATCTTGAAGATTTTTAAAAAGGTAGAAATGCCTGTTTTCAAGTTTTTTATGTATATATATAATGAGAGGTTTTGCAACCAAGACACTTACATTGTATTTGGCAACAGATTCACAAAGCCTCCACAAGTTTCTTTTGAAAAGCAGTTTCTCACCCACTGTTAAAACATCACTTTCACCTTGAAGTACATCAAGTATGTTTACTTTTTCAAAAAATAACTGCTAGGTAACAATCTACTGACAGGCACTTGTCATCACAGAAAAGATCAGCAAATTCAGAACACTTGTCTTTTTGTAAAAGAAAAAGGTGCAACTGGACTTTAAATTCTCTTATTCTTTAAAGTTGCTATCATATATCCAGCAAACGCCTGTAAGATTTTCATCCATCTTGTTATGAAATATTGTGAAGATTCTGCTCTTTCAGAGTCTTGTTTTTATGAAATGAACCACACCAACAACATCCTGTAGCACTTTGTGCATGTCTGGCTGCCCTTTCTTTGCTGCAATGCTCGTCTGTGTACACTGCAGTGCATGAATTCCAGGTGTAGTGGTGTCTGGGTAACCTTACCCCCTAATTCTTCTCTTATTCTGCTCCACCAGTTGTCAGACTTGCAGAGCTCTTCCATAAAACATTTTCTAGTAAAGAAGTAATTTGGTTGAGAATACAGCTTCTGTGGTAGAGCTTTCTTTCAGTGTCTCACAGAAAGCAGTTCTGCATTTCACTATCAAAACAGAATCTGGAAAACACCATCATCTGAAGCATTTTAGAAACATCTGTACTCTAATCCAGCTGCACAGGAAACCTCTCCTACTGTGTAATTTGTACAGACTCTTGTTTCTTAAAACTTTAGGCTATGTCTGCTATGCATCTTTCAACAGTGTTTACTGATGAAGGAACACATTTTAGTTTGCTGTTCTGTTGCTTTCTGTGTATTATCACAACCATTTTTATCTTTTATGGCAGGAAGAGCAAGTGGTATGTGGCATTTTCTCTTTTGCTGTGAAGCAAGAAACCTCAAAGGAGACTTCTCTAGACATTTGTCATTAGGTTCAGTGAAATTTTGTGAAGTATTGGATTGAATGTCACATGGTCTGAAACATCACTGAAAAGATGGTAGAGGTTTGTCTTCATGTTCTGGATGCCAAGATTTTTAATGTCTTGCTAACTCTAATGGCTTCATACCCTCATTAGCTGGGTATCAAACTTCTCAAAGCACAATACACATATAGGGTAAGGTTCATCATTAATGATAGCAGATGTAAATTCATGTTTAAAATAACCTTTGATCATTTTAATCTTTTTTTGTCTGACTTCCTCTCAGATCTCATTAGCTGGCCATTGTTTGTACCTCATAATGGGACTGAATAAGGGCCTGTACCAGAAGTGTCAGCCCTGTCACTTTCTTGTCATTTCTCTGTGCTCACATTATTAGTATTATCTTCAATGCATAGCCTCTTTGCAGGATCTTTTAAAGCCATTTTTCCAATTTGTGAGGATTAGTTTAGTTAACACTAGATAATATAATCCATAAATCCACTTAATCCAGTGTGGGCACCATCGATTGCAGTTCATTGTAATATGCTGAAAGAAAGTAAATGATTGAGGGCACCATGGTCAACTCTCCACACTGGGAGCAACTCTACACTGCACTGTATATGACAAGTGGCCATGTGACATATTAGGGCACCACTGCCAATACAAATACTTAATATTAGTGAAGTTTAATCTATTCACTTTTTGATATTAAAAAAATTAGAAATTTTTGTATTTCCTTCCCATACTCAACAGATCACCTCGTGCACCCCTTGGGGTATGCACACCCCAATTTGGAGACCACTGCTCTAAGAGAGCCTTCTCCTCTTGCCTCCAGAAAGTGAACAACATGGAAAATAAACTGTCAGAGATGCTGGGGAGGTTGAAAATGCTAAAGGTAAGTGTGTCTGTCCAAAGTAAATGTCACATCAAAAATGTGGTGCAGGAGAGGGGGAGAGGAGAAGAGGACTGGTGGGAGAGGATTTAGGTACCTAAGGAAAAGGAAACAGAACAGCCACTTGCCTCCAAGTGGTGTCCCAAAGCAGCAGCCAACACCCACAGCACACCCCACAGTCAGGACATCTGTGTAATAATAGGGCTGCTACTGGTGAAAGAGACAAAGAGAGACAGACAAACAGAAGAAAGAAGGAAAGAAAACAGAGCGTGAGTAACAAAATTGGCAGGTATAACTGCATGATGTCACCCAGCTCTGTCACCAGTCTCAGAGTTATAGCTATGTTTATCTTATTTCTCCCTTCTGGATGGCTTCAAAATATTGAAAAGGCAACATCTGGATAGGCATATACCTGGAATCACACATTCAAGAAATGTGAAGAAGGCAGAATCTCATTTTCCTTTGAAACACACTAATTTCTGTTACTGTGGAAGAAATGTCTCATGGAAAATCCTCCAGAGGGTGGAAGGAACATAAGTAGGTTTCGCTCCATCTCTTTTACTTTGGCAGGGAATCTCAGGATGCACATGTGCCACAGAATGCCTCTAAAAACCTACCCTGTGATTCAGTATGCACAAGGCACACTCATATCCAGAGCATATCCAGAGCAGGTTCTTCCATGCTGGTTTGGGTGCTTTACAGATCACCCAGCAAAGCATTGTGCTGTCCTAATGAAAATAGTCATAGTAATAAAAATTGTAATTGGAAGGTATAAAAGGAAGAGTCTTTCTAAGAGGCTGGGTACCATTTACTTGTCAAGGGCTAAACTGGCTTTTCAAATCCATCCTCCTTAATGCACAGGGTGGTATTTACCTGCAACAACACCAAGAACAACACCAGGGCAATATGAAGTGAAACTGCAAGCTATATCCTGAACCAAGGTCAGCTGAAGATTACATGACTCCCAGATAATGGAAATCACATTTGCAATTTGGTGTAAATCCAAAAGAGGAACTAGGGCTACAGAGACTATGATAACTTTCTGTTTGTTCCCATACTACAATGTTATCACAGACTCACAGCAAGTTTAGTTCTGTGTTTCTGAATGCTTCCCTATCTGTTCAGAACTAGGCTCACTGCAAGGTTAGATCAATAGGATCACACTGCTCAGGATCAAGCTGCTAGGGAAGCCCTGAACACTTTCAAGGGCAGTGATTCCCCAGCATCTCTTGACACCTGTGCCACCCTGAACCACCTTTGGGACAAGTAGATAGAATTTCCTTTGTTGCAAGTTGTGCCTGTTGTCTCTTTGTCCCATCACTGTCCTCTGAGAAGACTTTGGCTGTTTTGTCTGACATCTCCTTTTAGCCTTCTGTTTTCTCCTCTAGCATCTCCCAGTCATCTATGTATGATGAATCCTGAAGTCTCTGAGACTATGTTAATTCCAGGTACAGAGAAAGAAACAAGAAGCATAGACTTCTGTAGAGGGTTGGGTTTTTGGGTTTTTTTAGGTTTAGTGGTTTTTTGCTTTATTTTTTTTTTTACCATTAAGACACCATTGTCCTGTGCTTCCAATGGTTCCACCTGACTGTGGTCTGATCCTTGGTTCTGCTTTCTCTCAAGGCTTTTGGCAGACTGACAAATTTTGCCTTGAAGCCTCAGGCTTCAGCTCAGGCTGTCTACATCTTGCTAGACTGCCCACATATGCACAGCCTCTCTCCTGCTTAGCCTGATTTTCTTTCTGGCATCTTTTCTCAAGTTATCAACTGAAGAACCTCTAATCTGTAGCTGACAAACAATGTTCCTTCCTTAATTTTTTTTTTTAATAGGCAACCAGAGTAAAGATCAGTATTACTGTTGATGCAAGACCATGTTGCATTTGTCAGCTAACTCATCCATTTGAAGGCTAACAGGAAAGTAGTGCACGGAAGAACTAAAGCCAACTTAGAAAAAAACATAGCATTTAAAAACTCTTTGCACTTCCAGGCACAATAACCATGCAAAGAGGTTCAGGGCAGCACATGGAGAGCGGGGGAGGAGAAAGGAAAGACAGACTATTTATGAATATATTTCCACTGCTTTAGGAAGAAATTATCATGTGCCTCTGTTTAAAGAATTCAGTGAATCAGAAGACTAGTACAAATGCATGGGGGAGACATAAATTTCCAAATTTCTCCTCCAAGCAGGATCATGGAAAGTTGTGAAGGGACCACTGGAGTTGTCTCCCTGCTCAGAGAGCTATCCATTCTGTTAATTCCAAAGCTAGGTCAGGTTTTCACCAGGTGAGTCTTGCACATTTCCAAGAGTGGAAATTCCCTGAGCACCCTGAACACCTATGTGCTGGACCACCCTCGGGAGTGGAAACATAATTTCCTTTAACAAAGTCAAGGTTTCCCCAGTTGAAAGTTGTGCCCATTGCCTCTAGCAAGTTTTAGTGTTTTTTTACTTCTGCTATTACTTGATCTTTATTGACTTTCTGGACAGCCCTTGGTACTATCCAGGTGGAACAACGTTAATGGCAGAGACTGAACAAGCCGCATCATTAGAAATCAGCACTTAAATAGGAGTCACTTTTCCTGTAACTTTCCCTTCCTTTTACTGCTACCAGTTACGTGCGAAAAGAAGGAACCTGTGTTGTGAAAGTGGCATCTGTGGAGAACCTTTCACGAGAGCAGGAAGTCTCACAGCAAGAGGAACTGTACATGAAATGTCACATATAGGAAGACACTTGCCTCCGAGAGGAGCCTTGAAGCAACATCTGACTCCAACTGCGCGAGCCGGCACCGGGAGGTCGCGCTGCCTATGCGCACGCTGGAACAGGGAGTGCAGCCAGAGACGGGCATGCTGGGTTAGAGGGAGCAAAGCCACGGCGTTAGGACCAGAACAACCAAAGTAAGCAACAGCCAGCAGCACACCCAGCCATGGCTATCACAAATAGCAGGCCCTGCACACTTCAGTGCAATCTTTAGTACTGTCAGCTGGTCTCCAGCAGTGACAACTGGTCCTTGTGCACAGATGGGATCTACTCAAGTAAAACAGCACCTCCAGTTGTATTACATAGTCACTTTCTGCTAAGAGCTGCACATAAAGAAGTTCCTACATTTATCTGTATGTGCAGTTAATAGATTTTTTATACAACCAGTCAATACAATGATCAGCCTGCAAGGCTGTTCTGTGATAGCAAAAGCATAGAGATGGTGTCAGTGTCTATAATTAGCAATGCTGTATAAATTTGGCTTAAAGACAAATTGATCTTTGTCTGCAGCTACTTTTTTATACAGTCAATGATCACAGTGCGAAGGCATCACTCACAAGATTGAAAACTTGTCAAACACATACTCCTAACTAGTCTCTGTGTAACTTCTAGGTAACATTGGTGGTCCTGCACAATTATATGGGCTGTATGTTTGGCCTTCTACTACTTTTGTTCAGCTTGTATTTTACTGCTCTACAGCAGTACAGTAAACAGCCACCTATGTGTTTCCTCTGTGTTCCACGGCCTACCCATACTATCCTGGGTGTCTCAGGAGCTCAACCTGTGGAAGAGCTGTGTGCAGAGATATGTGCCTTACCTCATACACCCCACAGAAGATCGACATGAACTTGCTGAGTACCACAGCACAGATACTGGCAATATGCACAAAAGGACCCTGCAAGAGAAGAGAAGAGAAGAGAAGGAGAAAATCAGAGAGAGTTGCTCTCTGGTTACTGACAACTATTTAGCTACTGCAGGCCTCATAACTTCTCTTCATCAGTCTCAGCCAGCAATAGAACAATTAAGGTTGGAAAGGACCTTTGAGATAATTGAATCAAACCTTTAATGCAGTGTCATTGTATTCACCACTAAACCATGTTCCCAGGTGCCACAACCACACACCTTTTGAACTGTTCCAGGGATATTGATTCCACCATTTACTTCCTTTAATACTGACCACCATCTCATTGAAGAAGTTTTTCCTAAGATACAGTCTAAACCTTGCCTGGTGCAACTTGAAGCCATTTCCTCTTTACACTGATTGCCTGGGAGAATTGACTGATTCCTACCTGGCTACAACCTCCTGTCAGGTTGAGAGTGAGAAGGTCTCCCCTGAGCCTCCTTTTCTCCAGATTAAGCAGCCCCATTTTCTTCAGCCACTCCTCATAAGATTTGTGCTCTAGACCTTCCAATCTTCCTCAGTTCTTCTATCTCCATTTAATTTTTTCCCCTCTCAAAGACTACATGACTTGAGTTCATTCATGTTTCTTATATCATTTCTTTGAAAGAGGAAGGCAAATGGGCAGTGAAGGATAGGTATTGCTGGAACAAGCAGAACTTTGAGAAGAGGAATGGTGGTGAAAGTAAGAAAACATTTATAGATTCCTCTTTCACAGACAACTCCCACCTTTCAGACCCTGGTTAGTACTGCACATGGAATCAGCAATATTTACCTCTTTCCCCACAGGCATGCCACTTCCAAGCCCAGCTGTGAGAGCCACAACTTTGGCCACAAAAGCTTTGAGAGTGAGATACTCCTTGAGGACCACTCCCCTCATAATAGTCTTGAGCTCTGGAATTCCAGACCCTGTAAATCACAGCAGAGCCAGGAATGAACAAAACCCACAGGCAAACAGAACAAGGAAAATGAGACAGACAGGGACAGACCCTGCCATGCCTTCTGCCCTCACCAACAGCCTGTGGAGAGACGAAGTGGCAGAAGCTGGCAGCAAAGAGAATGAGGCCGAGTGGGAAGGCCACCCACACCACGTACTGCAGAGGGATGTTGGGGTGCAGCGCTCCGTATGTCCACTTGTAGGCTGTGGAGACACAAACAGAGAATGTGCCAGTCACCACAGCTGCTCTAAACAGGCTGGCACACATCAGAGAATCACACACTTGCTAAATGTGCCCGTGCTAAATCTCCTTCAGAAATGGTGCCCTCGTGCTCCTTTTCTGAGACAAGCCTAATGACATTTTGAGTACGAGTTCCCCAATAAAGCAGGCATTCTGCAGGAATAGATAGAAGACACTATTAATGCCTGTGCACAAGTGTGGCATGAAAGGAGGTGTGTTACATGCAGCTGTGAGGACAAATCATTATTCAGTGTCTTCATTTGGCACTCTGAGGGTCTTGTGTGGGTTCTGAAGGGCAATAAAGTGGTTCACCAATCATTCCTTCGAAAAAAATGAGTTTAAAATCTCTGGTTGTGATTTCCCTTCTAGAGCAGCAGAATGGAAGCTGTTTAAAAGCCAGCAGCTATTAAAACAGCAGTGGTGCAATTGCTCAGCCAGGTACAACAACATGAGCTGCTGAGAATGCAAACTGAACTGCAGCTCCTCTGAACTGCATCTTCCCTGCCTGAGCTGGCACCCCACACAGCCTCAGCAGAGACTGAGACTTGGCAGGGAAAAAGGAAAAAGAACACCAAAGGACTCAGCTGCAAGGAGTATAAAGGACAGGAACTCTCAGAGTGGATTATACCAGTCATCTGGTAGATGGGGAAGCTCTGAAGGGAAGAACACCAGGCTGAAGGAATGTTGGGAGTTTTGAGGAATTGTCGCAGCCAAGAGGAAAAGGTTGGTGCATGTATGTGCCAGTCAGGACTGAGACGCTGAGGGTAAGGACAGTGGAACAGTGCAGTTAACAGGATGTGGCAGTGGTGTGTGTGTGTGTGTGTGCACACTGAAATGGGGGCTGAAAGCTCTTGTAATTTTTGTAGCTGGCAAAGGGAGACAGACCACAGGAAAAATGCAGAGAAGGGATATAAGGGAACAGGAGATCCTTGTGAAAAGGGCAAAAGGAGAGGGCACTATATGCCCAGACGGCAGAAAAATTCAGGGCACTGTGTAAGTAAAAATTGGAAAGAACAAAAATGAGATAAAAAGCAGAAACACTGTCAGAAAGGCATCTAAGAGCCCCTTCCCCCATCATTCATGTTCTTAATATTCTTGGGGATAAAGGGAAGCAGTATGATAGGAAAGGCCACAGTAACATTTCCCTATGCTCCTGAATATTCAAGGGAGCAGAAAGAAAAGGAATTAAAAATAATTGTTTGTCTTTTGACTCATCATACACATATCCCTTGTTTCTGACCACTTACTTCCAAATTTTCTCCTACCATCCCTTTAAAGAACCTCTCCCTAGCTAACCTTTACTATGTTGCCAGAACTGCAAACTTCCCAAGCAGCGAGGGTTAAGGATGGGAGAATGATGTTAAAGGAGGAGCAACCCTGGTCACTGGGCTTTGTAAAGCATTTGTATTTACTGGCTGTTTTTGCAACACCTGAATGGGACCCACCCTGTACAGTCTTTGCACTGGCATAATCCACTCCCCAGCTCACCAACGCCATCACCAGACCCAGCAGAACCAAGAAAATCCAGTCCTCTCCAAGCTTCTTGGTGATATATTTCTGGATGCGTTTAGCACAGTCTGTGGAGGGAAGGGTGAACCAGAAAAACTGAGTGAACATAGATGAAGCTGTGTCTGTCTCTCCTGTGCTCAGAACTGACTAAAACAAGGATTTATTTGGAGGAATCATGGGTTTCATGTTGAAGGACTGATAGCCATCCCTCTCTCACACAGTTCTGTGACATCTTATGTAGTTTAAAAAACATTTTAAAAAGGGGGGGGGTGGGGGTGGGGGTGTGCAAGACACACAGGGTGGAATTTAACATCTTGTACACTACCAGCAAAAGTCTGGTACAAAGAGGTCCCTTTCCTCCCATCATAGAGATCTGTTGTGGAAAAAAATATTTACCTGTGATTGTTTTTTTGTTCCAAACATATCTTTTCTCTTTCTAGGATGAAAGCTCATGTAGAAAAGGATTTTCAACCCAATGAGATTCGATTCCTTTTCCTTCCCTCTCTGCTTCTCCCCAGTCACAATTGCTTAAATCCCATCTCTCTTGCTGGCCTACCCAATATCTGGAATAGGGTAATGAAACATGAATTGTCCCTACCTTGACATTTGGAATAGTGCTCTTCTTTGATCTGTACTTGACTGTCACGTTTCAGGGGTCTTCCATTGTTCCTTTGGGCCTGTTTCTTCAGCAGTTTTGCTGCTTCCTTGTCTGAAATGTTATCTGTTACCTGGTCTGTGTATCGGCCATAAAGCTAGAGGAGCAGAAAAAGCAGAGAACAAGAGGGATCACAAGGAAAAGGTAAAGCAAATGCTCCTTCACAAATAGCATTAAGGATGACAAGGCAGATCTACCAGCAATCCGAGGTACAGACCCAAAGGCAGCTAGCAGGGAGACTGAGACACAGAAACTCTCAGACAGATGCAGCTCATTTACTTTTTCTTTTTTCCTTTCTAGTTTCCTCTTTCCAATCTCTCCAAAACCTTTTCACCTCCTTTTTGGAGTACAAGATATGATCACAGAATATTCATTATTTTCTAATGCCCTGGGAAAAGAATGGCTGAGAGATTGAACATTAAGAGAGAGCATTTGAGCATTAAGAGACAGCTTCCTGGAGGTACAAAAGAAGGTCAAAGTAGTTCACATGAGGCCGCCATCCTCAGGGCTGTCTCATAGATTTCAGAAGCACTGTAAAACATCTCTGAAGGTTTTGAGAGGCATTACACTCTCAAACAGGCTGCAGGAATGTCCTGCATCTGCTCCTCCTGCTGCCAAGGAATGCCTAACAGGGCACATAGCCACTGACGGTGCTCGTGGAGGAAAAGAAGCTGCATCATCTCAAAAATATCACAGGCTGCTGCACTGCTCCAACAATTATTTACCCAAGTCAGCATTTTAAGTCCTCCTGTATGTCTAATTCCTTTGAAATTCCTAATCTCTTAATCTAGTCTTTTTCTTCAGCCACTGAACTTGAAATGCAGTTGGTTATATGCAGTTCACAATCAGCTACATGTGCTTTCCAAGGACATTTCTTATACAGGTCTACAGTAAACTGGGCAGTTGTGCTGTCTTGTCAACTTCTTAAGGGAGTTTGAAGAACCCTGACTGTGCCCCAGGCTTGTTTACCAGATTCCCTGAAGACCAGCTATGCCACCTCACTCTATCAGAGTGTAGGTGGGAAAGGTGTGCATTTGAAAAGCAGAGACTAAGCCTCTTCTCCTTGCATGTCCTTCAGTGAACCAGGTTTGGCTTTACTTCAGACCAGGTTATCACCTGATACACCTCCCACCTGTGACAAGGTGACCCTTTGCTCCCTCCCCAGCACAACATCTGCTTCTCTGAGATTTTCTGAGAGGCAGGAGGAGAACAGGCCACGTTTTAATCAGCAAAGTCAGACACTTAAGCTGGAGAATGACAGGATGTATGACAGAGATAAAGCACTACCACACACTTAGGAGACATTTCTGTTTGACAGTTCCTGCCTCCTCCTTTCAAGGCAACAAAAGCGATGTTCCTGCTCCCTTGAAATAAAATAGATACAGAGACTCACAGAAAGATTCACACTGGAAGGCACTTCTGGAGGTTTCTAGTCCAAACCTCTGCCCACAGCCTGCAAACTCCAAAGCCAGGTACAACAGATTAGGCTGCTCAAGACATTATCCAGGCAACTCCTAAGCATCTCCACGAGTAGAGATTACCCAGCTTCTCTGAGCACCTCTTTCAGTGCTCTATCATTTACTATTTCAACCTAATAAATATGACTGAAGGTCCTAAGTGTTTTATTTATTTGCACATATTCCTCAAGAGACACTTAAACCATGTGCCATAGCTCCCTTTGGAAATCCTAGTGGATTTTTTTCTTCCCAGAATCCATATCTATGCTTTTAAAAATCATCCTGTTCTAAAGATGGTTCACCTGCTGCCTCTTAAACAGATTGATCCTATCTGAACAGCTGAAAGTATTCTTCCATTCATCATCATATTGGAAACTAAAGAAATGTCACGCAATTAGCGACCACATGATTACCAACACATTCTAAGTAAATTAACCAGACTCTCTGCAGGAATAATGGCCATACTCTGAGCCCCTTAAAACAGACAGGACAGTGAAACCTCAGGCTGAAGAATTTCACCTACAGGGTATGTCCTAGACAGAATGCAGTCCTACCTAGCAAAGTGCTCATTTTTTCTCTTACTTTGTCTTTCAGGCAAAAATGTCAAATACTGGCAGATTTTAGACAATTACATTTTCACATCACCTCAACCAGTGTTTTACTGCTTTTAAATGGTCATGAAAGATGGGTTTATGTCAAATACAACTTAAACCTGTGTCAAGTATGAGATTCAAATTAGAATCTTCCATCTGCCAGATAGAACAGTGTGACAGGATAATAGTATGAATGTTGAAAGTCCTCATATGGTATCCTAGTTCACTGCTTCTGCCTGGCTGTAAAATGGTGCACTCAGGATATGGGAAAAAAAGGAGTTAGTCCACAGACATAAAAAAGAATTGCTGTCCTGGCAAACCAGGTCGTCTCAACACATTTAAAGAATTCTTCCCACATGTGCTTTGCTTCTCCAGGATTCTGGAAGGATCTAAAATGGTAGAAGATTGTGGGACAGAGAAAGAATCCAGAAATCAGAGGATGACCTTACACCAAAATTGGGTTAGGCAAGAAATATCCACTCCATTACAAGATGTAAAGCTAAAAATAAAACACAGTACAACTGTGACTGTTCCTTCTTCTGTTGCTCCCTTTCTAACACAAGGAACACGGGGTTTCTGAGCTCCAGAAAAAATGAAGACAATTTTATAAGTTCTCAATTACCACCTGAGGGTTGAACCAGAAAAGACACTATCATGCCCACTTGGTTAAATGCTGACAGAGACCACCAAAATTGTGCAAAACCAGCTGAAGGTATAAATACCATTCAGAATAGATGGGAAGAACATACACGCCCCTTAAAAAAACCCCCCAAAATATCCCCAACCAAGCCCTCAATCAAACAAAACCAAGAAACAAATAAACAAAAGCACAAAAAAACCCCACAAAAAACCAACCAAACCCTCCAGGGAGAAAGCACAACAAAGTAAAGTTTATTTTCAGAGATGAAGCATTTATCTATGCAAATAATTTTTTGTCTTTCCAAAAATTGGGGGAATTTTGTTGTTTGAGTAACAGAGGAAAAGCTGTACAGAATCTCAGGGGGAAAAATACATCACAATCTCAAGACCTTTCTGGGAGCTGTTTTCTGAGGGGTCAACACATGTATGAACCTGCTCTCCTGCCACAGTCCAAAGCCCAAGCTATTTCCCATGCCATTCTGAACAAAACATTCCCCACAGAATACCCCAGTCCTGAAATTTCTTTCCCCAGCTCTGCCAGTGCATCCTGTTTAGGATCTGCTGCTGCCAGCCATAGAGGCAGCCTTAGCCTCTACTTCCCTTCCATCTCATTCCTGCCTTGTAGCCATCTTGCTATTCCTAAAATTATCTTCCTTAGTGATTTTTTCCCCCTGATGCATCACCAAAGAGAAGCCATATCTGACCTCTAAGGTGAAACCTCCCCAGATGCACCACATACATAAATTTAAATGTCAGTAAAACATCTCAGTCAACTGCTTAGACACAGAGCCAATGAGGCACAGGTAAAGGACACTGAACAGTAACAAAATAATAGTTGTTCCTGAAGAAAAGATGGCAAGGGGGAAATCTAACAGCAATGCCACTACCTAAAGGGAGAGTAGGGTTGGAGGGAAACATCAGAGCAAAATATCTCAGAGGGACACAGTGATGGACAAAAGAAAAAAAGCACAACTTGCAAGAAAGAAAAGCCCCTGCAAAGGAACACGTCCCCATCCAGCCCCACTTGAGGGTAGGTCAGCACAGGTGCTGGTACCCTGTGGGGCTGGGGAATCTTCAGTCCTGCAGATGTTCAGAATGTGCCTGGAAAAGGCTCTGGACAATGTGACCTACCTTTGCAGCCAGCCCTGCTGTGAGTAGGGGCTTGGGCTGGAGAGCTCCAGAGGCCCTCCCACCTACTTCTCAGTGTGAGCCTGTTACTCTGGATTACTGCATTGCCTGATTTCTTACTGCACTCCCTCCCACTACACCCATCTGTGTATTGCTGAGTGAGCTCCCTGCCAGGAACACCCTTTCTATAGTCACAAATAGCACAACTTTCAAATGCTTCACCAGCTGTAACTGCTTTCTCATGCAGAAATAAAACAATACAAATTCCTACAGTGTAGGATAATGTATATTTTTATCAAGGTACATTACACCATCTGTCATATATCTGCTGTATGTTATATTAATTGCAAAAATATTATTATTATTATTATTATTATTATTATCATTATCATTATCATTATCATTATTGTACTACTATTATGTTATCATCCATTAACCACTATATGTTTTTTGACTGTCAGTTATCTGAAGATCCAAGGCCAAAGATCAAGATTTTACTGTTCTGGGGCCTGCGTAAACCAAACCAAATCACAACAGAAGGCGACAGCTAGCAAAAAAAAGAACACAACAGAATCAAAATATCTTTAAAATGTTTTTCCACATGACAATGGGGAAAGAAATCTTAATGATTAGTCTGTGTGGAAACGGATGAAAACCTGTGCAACCAGTTGTTTTTTATGCTAACTACATGATAACTGAGTACATGTTTGTACAAAGTACACATGCATATTTACAATGTATCTGCATGTGCATGAATGACCAGCAAAATACACACCCACAGCAAGCCTGGCTTAGCCAGAATGTTTGCATGAAAAGTTCCATGATAAATGTACATGCACATGTGTACATGACTGCTTATGTAAAATATTTCTAGGACATAATTTTCAGTAAACTATAAATATAAGAGTCTGGTTTTTAGATTGCAAATTGCCTGCACAAATGCATGCTTGTTTGGGGATGTTTCTGCCTGAAGATATGCATGGGAATGGGTTTGCTGGCCTTCTTGTTTGTATGGGAGATCATCTATCTATGTGCATTGACCATCACGCCTCTGGAGCTGAGCACAGACACTCTGGTGTCAGGGAGCAAGAGCACAGAGCTGGTGGTGTTGCCTCACTGTGTTATCTGTGCCTACTGGAGAGTGATTTCAGGTGTGTGGGACTGCCATCTCTGCTGGATATGTGTGAACTGGGATGTTTCTGTGCATGGATGTGCTTTACCGGAGAAAGGGTTTGCATCTCGCAGCTCCCCACAGCCCAGCTCACTCCTGGCACACACACAGAGGTGCTTTTCCCTCCCCCACCTCAGCTCTCCAGCCCCATTTGCACCCCATGGGGCAGGCATGACCCCAGTGGAGCTCAGCCTCAGGTGGGACACACACCTCTCCTCCCCATCCCATTTCTATGCTCTCCTCTCAGTGTGGCTGCTGCAGCCAAAGCACTGCCTTGTGTAGATAAATTCTAAACTGTTCCAGTCCATCCGGGCTGGAGCCTCCAAACAAGCCAGTGGGGTGGTTTTGGCAGACTTCAGTGTAGGAGACACTCAAACCCTCAGGTCTTTGAGGCAGTTTCAGTACAGAAATCCCTGAATATGGCCATGGAACTGATTCTCTGATCTTTGGCAATGTGACCCATAACTATCCTCACTGGGATGCTTATCTACTGGAAGGGATTTTCTTAGTGGAAAATGCACCTCTTTTCCTATCACTAAATCACTTAAGTTTTTAGGAGACAATTAATGCAATCTCCTTCATTCCCCAACCATTCACCATCCATGTAAAAGGATTTGTATTCATTTAAGGAGAAAAACATCCATTTTATGATTTTCACATTTACACACTTCCTCATTCACTCTTCCTCATAATTTGACTGGATCCTTCATTGCACCAAAGATCTCTTAGATCAGCTTAATCAAAACAGAGTTTTAGGAAATAAGACAGGACTCTGCTGTAAACTCTCCCCTTTGCAGGAGGCTGTCCCAGAAGAAGGGGAAAGGGAGATACATAGCATAATGGAACAAAAAGCCATAACTAATGGAACAAAAAGCCATAACTAAAGTACATCTAGGCCCCTGATATTTTCCTGAACCAGTGCTTGTTCAAACCAGAGCAAGAGTCAGATCAAGCTTAAAGTTAGAAAATCCCTCACTTACAGCTCCACTAAGTTATCAAAAAAACCAATATACATGTATGGGTTTATGACCATGAAGGGCTTTATGGTCAGAGAAAAGTCACAAGAGAGCTTCACTTCATCTATACAGCCTTGCAGATGGATACCCATCTATAAACATCACTGCTCTCTTTGGTTTTACTCACTCTTGTGCTTTACTTAATATCACTGTGCAGCTGAAGGCAGCTGCAGCTTCTCTTTGCTGTTACAAATGCATTCATGCTCTGGCCAATTTTCCCCATCCCAGCTTGCCCATTCCACGTCTCGCTGCATCCATGGCAGGGTGACAATCCCCTCTGACTTGAATTCCTGGTAGGATCCTTGGGGCAAGCACAGCCATGAATGTCAAAGGCAGGCCTGGGAGCAGGTGGGACTGGGGATGGACAGGGATGCGTGCTGTGCCCAGAGGTGTCCGTGTGCGATGCCAGCAGTGTCCCGGTGTCCAGCCCTACCTGCGGGTGGCTGCGGGGGTTCTCCGGGGAGCGCAGGCCGTCCCCTGCGGCCTCGTGTCCTGCCGGGGAGCATTTCTCAGCGCAGACACAGCCGTACTGCGGCGTGCCCCCGCCCAGGGCTGGCTCCGGCCTGGGCCCCCGTGTCCCGCTCTCTGGGCCCCGCATTCCTGCGCCGCTCCTCACGCTCGCCGGCCTCTGAGCTGCCGCCCAGAACCGCCCCGAGCTGCGGCCCGGAGCGCGGCCTCCGCATTCTCCGCTCAGCCTCCCTTCCTCTCTCCTCACCACTCCACTTGTCCTGCTCCTGCACTCACTTTCTCTATGCCCCCCTTGTGCCTCTCTCGCTTTCTTCTCTTCCTGCCCAAAGGGTTCAACTATATTTATAGCAACCTTCCTCTGCCACATGATTCCCCAGCGCCGTGTCTGATCTCAGCAAAAGGCAATAACTCTGCTGGGATTGAATATCAGGTGTGAGAGGAGGGGAACTCCTGAAGGAGAGGGAGGGGGCAGGGGAAGGAGGTGGTGTGGCAGCCAGAGCTAGAAGCACAGAGACAGAAAGCAGAGAGGAGGAAGCAGAAATTATTATCCAGGATATCTCCTCTTTCACAGCTCCCCATCCCACGCACTCCCTGTTTGCAGTGGGAACAAAGGTCAGCGGGATTCCTCATTTTCTCCCCAGATACCAGGTGTCCTAAAGACTGAGCAACAATCATAAGGATGCCAGCAACTATGGTGAGATGGAATGTGATGGGTGTTCATTCAGTGTCCCAAGACAATTTTTCCAAGTCCACAGTTCACAGCAGCAAGCCCTAATGGAGGAGTTAGGCGTGCCTGTAAACTGATGAACATTACAGTCTAATCTCAATCTTCCCAGGTGTTCTTATGGGGAATACTTTGCATTTCAAAGCACATCAACAAACTGCTCTGTGGGTATTCAATTATAGGTGTAGGCAGAAATGTAATTCTTCTTGATGCTCACTTTTCCACAGACTAGAGCATTCACCAGCTTCTCCTCTCCACTCTGCTGCTGGCTTCTCAGCCAGGGAGAGATCAGTGAGCTCAGCCAACACCAGTGAGCTACCAGCCAGCAATAGGAATGAGAAGCACGTTACAACAACTTGGCCTAGAGATACCTCCCAGTACTGTCAGTGTGCTGCCTGTAACCATATGTCTTCTGAGGACTATTAATTAAGGAGGAGCAGGGTGTTCAAGGTCCCAGAAACTGTGTACAAGGAAAAAAAACATTGCACATGCCGAGCTAATCATTCTGAGTAAGAGATTTGCAGGCAGGATAGGGTGGAGAGAAGGACAAAACACCCTTTTTTGGGCCCGGAACAGTGGTCTCATTATTTCATTTTGAGACTCCTGTAAAACATTTCTTCTTTTGCTTTTTTTTAGTCTGCATGATCCTCGAGAGTAAGGTAGAAAGAAAGTCTACATGAGGAAGACACTTAATTTCTTGCACAAACCACCTTCTCCATGTTCTTGCTAAGATATGGATATTTTTTAGCAGCAATATACACATGGGTAAGGTTAACATGTACAACCTACAACTGGTATCAGGCCAGGCAAGCAATGAATATTTACGAGAACAATACCAATGCTCCCCAAAACTTACAGGCCTGTGTCATTCTCACCAGCACTCACTTTACTGTCAACAAGCACTATTTTCTGGAGGAAGACTGTGCCCCATAGGTATGACAGAACTTGAAATGAATCACCATAAAGAAGAATTTCTAAGTGACTGTGTCTAGGAAATCAGAGAAAAACATTTGTTTACCCTCACAGATTAGAATCAAAAAGGCATTAGTTGCTTCCAGCCTATTGAGATGCTTTTGGAACACCATTGTAATTATAGCTTATATAAAAAATGATGCATAATGCATAGAATATAGGTTAAAAATTATAAAAAGCTGTTTAAAATATAAGGTATAGGAAGCGCAAAAACCGAGAACAGTACGGCTCAGCAAACACCAAAGCTGTAATACAGCACCAGATATTCAGTCACTATTATATGTACTGCAGGAAAACACTCATCAGAGCCACTGCAGAAAACTAATGGGAACCTTTAGCTGAAAGTGCACTCTTCTAGCTCTTGTTTTTCAAGAGGCACAAGAATGGCACATTAGAAATTGCTGCAGTATCAAAATGAACCCTCTTCTGCCAGCTAATCAAACTCTACCATCTGTCTTGCATGATACTGTTGTGGAATTTCCACAAGAAATAATGATATAATAATAGCCTAAAATAGGATGATTCTACCCTGAAAGTCTTTCCCCAAGAACTATCCCTCTCAGCTTCCAAACTAGCCCTGCCCTCACTCACCTCATCCATAAAAGCATGAAGGACCCCAAGGCCAACCAAATAACTCCAGATGCTACTTGAACAAAGATCCTTTACCATCCTCATTAGGAAGACATCCTACAAACCCCCTGAGCTCCCAGACATGCTTCCCACAGTGTAACACACCTCAGCCTTGCATGGGATGGTAGAGTGATAACCACTCAGCTGGTCCTGAGCAATCACTGTGTGTGTGGTGGTACCTATGCACCAGCTCACCTGCAGCTAAGGACCTCAGATTCAGCTAATTCGCACCTCTCATCAAATAGTATCTCTGCCTCAAGTCTCTGCATCCAGATAATGTCTAGCAAGGAAACAACTGGGAACTGAAATTCATCTTTTCAGTGCATGACAAAATATATGCAATCAGTAGAGATACTGGATTTATGTCATAGTTGTTTCCTTGTCCCGAACACTACTGAGCTTATAAATCAACAATCTTCCTCTTTCCTCTAGGAGGTAAAAGCGCTTTGTCAGCTCTCTGAAAATTATTAACAATCCTTGCTATTTCCCAAGGAACCAATAATCTCTGTCACAGCCTCCAGCCTCACTGACACTACCCTAGTTAAATTCAAAGCACCTAATCTCAACTTGTATTTGCTCTGAGATCTGCTGCTTCTATTTCACACTCTCAGAAGAATTTGTAGACCCAACAGCTTGTCCACTTTTTCCAGCTGTCACAATTGACCTAATGAAAAGTTCTGGCTTTACTCATCATCTTTTACATGGTTTCAGATCTGCAGATATAAACACTGAATACAGAGAACACCCTGAAAAAAGTCTGCCTTTCTGCACTGCTGCTGCCCAGCAACTACTGCCAAATTTCCCCTATCCCTCTTCCTGTAATCTCCTGCCACAGCTTTTCTTTCTATGATTTCTTTATTGCCTCTCTGTCTTGCTTTCTATCTCTCAGGCCTTGCTCTGCACTTCCACCAGAGCTCACCAATGGAGTGCTGCTGTTGCTTCAGAGGTAACCAGCAGACTAAGAAGATTTAGCAGAGAGCTATAGGAAGGTGTAAAAATTAGATGAAGTTGTCAGAACCATCTTGCACTAGCCACAAACACAGATGACAGTACACATGGCTTGACTCCTCAGGTGCACCTAAGTCTCTTGCAAAGGCTCACAAAAGTTTCTAGACTTCCCCGTGGCATGCAAAAAGAAAGTTACACAACCTGCTCAGACATTTTTTTTTCCCCTTTGGATATTACAGGCCCTAGTGGGACTACAAAGTGTGTTTCAAGAAGGACATGTTTGTGATAGACAAAATTATAGCTACAGTCCAAATTAGAATATTAAGTGACAATAAAGGGAAGAATAGAAGTTGGAAGAACTGTCAGCCAAGATGGATCTCTTGTCCACTCAGGCTTCCATTTTTCTCCCTCCTCAGTTTTCTCTCAGGTCTTCCTTTCTCTGTGTTTTTCAGGATGCAGAAATACAACTCCTAGCCTTCCCATCCTACTGCCTTGATAGTAAAAGTTCTGAGAAGCTGATGGGGAAGGGGTGTAAGGATGATTCATGACTCACACTTCTCCCATGGTCTGGAGATTTATAACCTGAAATAATCCAAGTACTATTTATCAACAGTGACAATCTTAGCAACCTTAACCCTATGCCCTACCTACACAATTATCAGACATTGTACTAACTTCTGAGACTCCTGTTTATGCCAGAGCTTTTTTTGGTTTGTTCTGTACCAGGTAGGTTCATCCTGAAAGATGTAGACCACTTCATGACCTCACTGTGCACAAGCCCACCAGCAGACTGCAGCCTCCTCTGGAGCAAAAAACCATGTCTATTTTCCAGCTGCCACCAACACTGCATACACACACGTTATAGCAGATGGTGATGCAGAGCCCTCTGCCTCCCCAGACTGACAGGAATGGAATTTGCTGAGGCACAGTTATTGTTACTTAGAACCCAGCATGCAGAATAGAGAAATGGTCATTTAGACACAAAGCAAAAATAATACTCTGTGCTTGAGAAAGCCCAGCCCAAGAGGTCCACAAGTCTGTAAAGATAATATAAAATATAGTCTATAGGACAAAAGAAACTGTAAAGGTGAAAAAGGGAGTTTTAAAGGAGGAAGAGGAGAAAGGTGACAAAAGGATGACTACTTAACACTGTCTCTAAGACAGAAACACAGAGGCCATAAGAGACAAAGCACCAAAGGGCATGAGGGGATGGGAATCTGGACAGGAAGAAGATACAGCAAGCATATTTTGCTTCAAGCAATACCTTTAGATGGATCAAAAATGAGTGAAAAGGCAGGAAAAAAGACTTCAGTAGATGTCAGATAAGGCAGCAGCTTCTAGAAGAGAACAAAGCTCTTGACTAGGACATTGTATTAGACAAGATACCCATGGAGGCTTCAAAGAGCTACAGGAGGCAATTAGAGCTTTGGGAGAGAAAGAATGTTGTGAAAAGGGCTAGGGTGAGGGAGGGAGACTGGAAGAAAAGACAGTTTTTATAGTAAAAGAAAGAAATAGATCATGGACTGAGGCTTGAACAGTAGCAAAAGATAGACATTTAAGCTGTGCAGGGGCACATAGTAAGCCAGGCTGGATATGAAGAGACAATGACAGAGAGCTCTCAGAGGACACTTGAAAGAAAGGTTGAGTTCACAGCAAAAAGTAAAAAGGAAAAGACCAGAAAGTTTAAGGGCTTTCATCATGGAGAAATAACAAGATAATATGATGATATTCAAGTGGACATGTACTGACTAATACTAGACTGATTAGAGCAGAATTGACAGAAACAGGGCAGATTTTGAGAATAATCAGCCTTTGATAACTCAAGAAGAAAGATGCAGAATGGGGGAAAAAATCTCACAACTAGCATCAGATAAATACTTACAGCAACACAAGGACATGAAGGAGCCATTGAAGTAGCTGTTGGAATAGAGGAATTTGGAAGGAAACTTGAACAGATCAGGATAGGGGCAGTATGGCAGTGCAGTATGACATGATATGACAATATGATATGCCATGACTTGGCAAAAACCAAATGAGCTTTAAAGGGGCAGGGTTATGTCCCAGTTCCAGAAACAACCCAACTGTGACAGTCTGCACAGAGCACCATATCCATGTTGTTGATGCCATCTAAGGTAAATTACTTGTCAACTCAAGGTTGTCTTGTCCTACATCAAAATATGGTCACAGGTTTGAATTGAGAGCAAAAAAAAAACATGCAGAGAGACTTAAGCAAACCCAGCAACAAGAGCAAGATGCAGAAAATCAGCAAAATTAGGCTTTATGAACGGATCCAAACTCATTCAGAACTTTGAAGTGAATCTGACTGTCCTGATGAGCTCTCAGGTAAGACCACCAGGCTTCAAAATTCAAAACAGAATAGCCTTTAGTAGAATAGAAATAAGGTTATTTGATTGTTTTAAAGAGAGAAAACTTCAAACATAGAAGCCAGGAAGCACAGAAATAAATATATAGTCTATACACAACTCTCCCTCACCCACTGTGACCTTGGTTGCAATTAAGTTGATGACCTTCTGAGCTGCTAAAATTTTGTGCTTACACTCTATTGCCTAGGAGATTGTTTTCATATCTCCACAGCTTGGATGCCTCCTCCCTTACAGCTGCCCCCTTCTTAAATTGCAGGCCTCAATTCCCTTGGTGATTACCAAACCTACAGCACCTCATAGTTTCTATTAAATAATTTCTTCTTTTCATCTGCTGCAAGGCTTTCCAAATGAAGAGGTGTATTACTGGAGGCGTAGAACAGTGAATGTCTTGTCTTAGGATAAACCAAGAACAAATCAAATAGGCACAGTGTGTGTACAACTACCAAAAGAAGAAAAATAATCACGAAAAGGTAATATTACTGCAGAAAAAGAGAAAACTTTTCTAACTGGATTGTGCATGCAAAAGCAACTAAAATCAGTGAGGACTAGTAAACACTCAATTAACTGATTGAAGTAGATTCAGTGGATTTCTCATTTTTGGATTTCTTATTTTCTAGGAGAATAATTCTGCATCACAAAGATTCTCTGATGTAGTCAGCCTGAAGACATTTTTAGCAGAAAAGGATCAAGGAACATCTAGGAAATACAAATTTACCTCTAATGATCAAAACTTATTAAGGATGCCTTTAAGCTAGTGAATTTGTTATTATTCCAGCCCACAGAATCTGCAGCTTGTGCTTTTCTTCCCCATCTCCCTGTAGATTGCTTGTTGCACAGGTAAAATGAATAATTGGCCATTCAATCATGCCAAGACACACAGCCTGACCAACATCACCAGGGTGGAAAGAAAGTGCAGTGATGAGCTGTGCAGATCTGGCCTGCCAGAGGCTCCTGGGTTTGAATTGGATTTGGCAAATTTCAAGTGGAGAATGATGATTCTTATGTAAAATGTGGCCAACTATGAAGATATGTGGTCATAGTTAAAAAGTTTAGGAGAAGGAACTGGCTTGTAAAGGGAAAATTTTGGGGAAAGTTTCAAGGACATGTTTGTAGTATGTATGAGCTGGGGTAGGTCAAGAAGAAGGAACCATGAGTATGGACAGAGTACCTCCAAGAGGCCATGGCTAGGATTAGAGATATACAAGAAAAAATATTTCATTTTGCGGATATACATTCCACATTCAAATGCCTGGAAAGTAATTTTACTGAAGCCCTGTGATCTGTAGTTCTCTATGAGAGTGATCACATTACCTAATTTAGGACACTTGAGGAACAGGCTGGTTGAAAAGGACAGTCCTAATATTTTTATGTACTAGAGCTAGTGATCAAGAAGCTTGATGAAAGGAAAAAAAATAATTTTCAGTCAGCTCAGGTCTTCATTCCTGCTGATGCATGGCCATGTTAATGTCAGTAAAGAAGGGATCAGGAACATACCTAGAAATGAGGAAAGGCACTGTCTTTTCTGATTGCAACAGAACCCTAATCCACCATAAAATTTTTCTCAGTAACACTTGGCTCTTACTTACATTTCAGACTCTTGATATGTTTGGAACAAATGCTATGAACTACTTGCATGAACCATGGTTGCTAAGTACTGGTTGTTGGCAGTGTTTGTTCTATCCCATCTCAGATAACTGAGATACAGGATGTCAATAGAAGGGTTGTAGCACTTATGTGTTATCACTACCATTGAAGATATTTTTAATATACCTGATTTACTAGGACAGCTTTAAATCCTGAGAAGTTTTGACTAATTAATCCTCTTTTCCTTCTCCTTCCCCCATCTAAATGCAGATACCCATACAAAAACCTAACCCTCCAGCACAGCAGGGGTCTTGCCTGTTTTCCATAAAATAGTCCCTGGTGGTAATATGAGATAAAGACTAAGGTAAACAGAGGAAGATAGTATTTCTCTTGGCAGCCTGAATAATAAATCCATTGCAAATGAGGGCAAAGAAATTCCCCTGCAGCAATAACCTTTGCTGTTATCACTGGCTGCTGATACAGGGATGACAGTGAGAGACACCATGACATTCACTGGCCTCCCTCCCTCTTCTATCAGCCCCTTGCTTTGACTTGTAGGAAGGTGCTGGGGGAAGGGAAGAAGGGCTGCATCAAGCACGTGCATCCAGGTTGAAGCACTGGGCCCCTCTTTGCCATGAAGGCTGCAAAAAATCTTTTCTCTGTCAAGATTTTTAAACTAGAGCTGCTGCACACCTACTAGCAAGAGCCAATTTAGATTGTCACAAGGGGGAAGAAAGTGTAAGAAGTACACCAGGGCCACAAGGGGATACAATCTC
This sequence comes from Erithacus rubecula, assembly GCF_903797595.1. Taxonomy (NCBI): domain Eukaryota; kingdom Metazoa; phylum Chordata; class Aves; order Passeriformes; family Muscicapidae; genus Erithacus; species Erithacus rubecula. The sequence goes on from NC_136658.1 coordinate 26,716,435, forward strand.
CAGATGCCAAGGATACAGGTAGCTTAGTATATTAAGCCCAGAACAAGATAAATCAGCAGAAGAAATTGCAGGAAATTCCCCATAAATGGCATTATGTCCCAGGACTGTCATTTAATGTCTATGCCTCCTAAAAATATTAAACCTGGAACAGGAGTCCAGGAAGAGGCTGTAGGTTGGCACTGGAAACTATTGACCAAGGTCAGGAATGGTGGAGAGATAATGGGCCAAAGAAGAAGGTGATGAGAATAAAAGGTGGAAATTATTCTGACTTTCACTTACGTTGGGAGCTGATATTAGTTCTATGAACTGCTAAACTCAGATAATAGAGTTTATGAGAAATTACAGATTTTTGGATTTTGTGCTTGTTCAAGACCATTGCTCACAGTCCTGCTCTTGCATCATTAGGTGTTCAGAATCAGCAACAGTACCTAAGAGTACTTGTGGTATCTTGTTCAAGCACTGCCCTTGGTCTGGGGTGTATATCAACTTTTTCCTGCCTATATCAGAGCCAGATTCTATTCCACATGATGTCCATAGCATATTTTGAAAAGAATGAGTCAGTAAAGAAAACGTACAAACACAAAAAAGTAGAGATGGACTTTGTGAAATGTTTAAATCCCACTTGCTCTGCTGGGTTTTCTTGCATCAGGAAGGGTGTTGTTGCTCTCTGGCAGGTGCACTGGCTGGGTTGGAGACAGTTATTTAGGAGGAGAAGGACAGAAATGTCCCAGACCAATGGTTTTTGGGCTCCATCAGGACCATGAGCTCACACAAGTCTGCAGGCTTCTCAGACCCTTCATGCTGAAGACTCACTGCTCTGGAAAGAAGATGCAGCAGACCCTTGCCATGGCATATTTCATCTTCATCAAAGAGGAAAGGGATGCAGAGGGTATTGCTGTGGTGCTTCCCTGTACCACAGGGACCACAGTTCTGGCTATACAACTTGCTGGTAGAAAGCACAGCTGGTACCATGGCACCACCACTGCCAGCCAAGAGGTTTCTTACCCCCCTTCCTTCTCCCTCCAGATAAAACTGCTCCAAATACCATAATTAAATGCCATGGGATGGAGGTGAGGCAGGGTATTCTCCTTGCTTTGGGCAGGAGGGTTGTCCATCATCTTCCTGCAGGAGATCTTCACCAATCTAAGTGTACTTTGTGGTAGGCCCACTTGAACAGATGTGTCTGTCTATATAATTTCATATCGAGTTTTGTCACACTGGTCATTACAGTCCTGTCCTCTCTTGACCTATAGTCTTGAATGCTGGGGAACATGATCATTGCCCTGAATCAGCTGCTGAGCATTCAGACCTGCTTAGGTGTGCACTTAGATCTTTAATATCTGTGCTCTGATACCAGGTCTGAAATGTCATTTTTACCAAGATGCTTTCCTCTGCAGTTCATGGTACACCCACAGGAGGGTCTGGACCCAGATTAGAATTTTTCTTACAGAGCTGCATTGGATATAAGAGGCAGATACCACTGTGAAGGCAGGAGGTCAGCATTCCCTGAAGGATTCCTAATACACCCTCCAACCAGATAATAAGCATATCACCTGCATCCTGGCAGGGGACAGCACTCACGTTAAGGATCTGAAGCAGACTAAAGAAGGACTGAGGCCTTTTTGTGGGATGAGCTCTCTTTAGATACCAATCTGGTGTCCTTCACTAACCTTCATGTCTTCTGGAAATGTTTAACTCTTTTGAACACTTCCCTTAAGAGATTAAAAAGCTTATTTATTTTTACGTGGGTTTCAGTTTGATCCATTCCAGTTAATGTTTTGACCCATGTTGCTTCCACAGGGGTATTGACTCCCAGCACATTGTGGTCACCATGAAGCTGTGGTTTCAGCTAAGAAGCTGAATCCTCTACCATGGTATATCAGGTTCAGCTGAAATACTGTTATGGAATCAGTTGTGTCAGTCCTCCATATTCAGTAGTAAAACATCATCAGCTGATGATTGCTCACTCTCTTTAGAGAAGATCCATTTACTACAGAATCAAACACAGTGATCTGGAAAAGTGGAAAGAAGAAGAGAGAAGCCTACACATAAAAAAGAGTTGGGTTGGAAGTGGAAACCACTAGAGGTTCTGAAAGTGAAAAATCTTTGTGGAAGGATTTGGAAAGGGTGCTCCAGAGTATCTTAGCATATTCTGTCAATCCACCACACTATTATTACACTACTTATTTGCTACATAGCATCTGAGTGGTTTCCCCCAGTGGTGGAACAGTAAAAGAGAATAAAGGTAACATACAGCAGCTCAGGGCTAGAACTAATGGAGAGTGAGGAGTCCTAAGGGGAGGGACTACTTCTTGTAGATATTCTGACTCTTTCTGAGGGCTTGCATTGAGGGGCTACTAGTCAGGGTGGAGCAAGATTCTGTACCTGAGCTCTGCACAGAAAAGGCTGCCTGTCACATTGTGAACCTAATCAAAAGCCAGTGATGCATCAGGCTCTGACCCTCTTAGTCTTCCTTGTTCCAAATTTCCAGACAAAGTGTCAAGTCTAGTCTTTTATCTTTTTGTATAAGGAAAAAAAAAAGAAAAATAAGTGTTCTAGGGTCATGGCATAAGAGTAGTTGGTACTGCTTTTGAAATACAGCTGGGTTAAAGATGAGAGAACACACAGAAATTCAAGATTTTTCAGTGTTTGCCTGAACCATTACAGCTGTCCTAAAACTGTGAGTGGCATAAAGGAAGGATGGTCATATTCCCTTCCTTGCACCAGCTCTGGTATGTCTGTCTGAGCACTGTGAGAGCTAAACTGATGGAAAACATTCACATCTTCATGCAGTTAACTGCTCAGAGTCGTGCTGTGAGTGAGTTCACCGCAGGTCAGGGAAGCAGCATTTAAGAACAAAGCTGTTCGTGTGGCCGTGAATAGATCACGTCAACCACAATGTGCATGCTCACATGCAGCACTGAAACACAAGTGTAGGCAAGAGAACTTTGCTTAGCCCCTGCTTCATCTTCCCAAGAGTAAGATTTCCATGTACCTCTGGAATAAAGTTCCTACACCATGCTGACTGTTTCTTTTGTCACTCCCCTGTTGCATAGTTGCCATGTGTTTAATCCTGCTTTTGCCTTTCCCATTCCTGGAAAGCATAGGTGAACCTGCATTTCTTTTGCCCTTTGAGCCTGGAGCATTATGGACTTCAAACTAATGGAAATCAGGTTTCCAACATGCCCTATTGCTATATGGAATTGGAACTAAAAGCAGCCTGCCCTCAGTACCTACGGTTGGTTGATAACAAACTTGATGCCAAGCAGAATTAATATCAAATATCTCTCTGGTCCTGATAAGGGCTCACAGGGTGCTAGTAAGTTATACAGAGGAATAGAAACAGACTGACTGAATAATTGTACAGGGCTTTAACAGGATGATTGAGCAATAAAATTACAGATGAAAAGTCACAATAAATCTGAAGTGATTAAAGAGGAACAGACATTCTAGCTTTGCATACACAAGAATGGTTCAACTATGTGAGTTTGCAGTGTGTAAGATCTTGGGGTTACACAGAACAACCATAATGACCTCTTTAGCATTTATTTAGAGCTATGGTTAAGAAGTAGGAAAATAATAGCTAATTACAACGTGCAAGTACATCTGAGTAATGTTTGCTTTCTGCTTCCCCTAGTCTCAAAAATAATATAGTAGAACAGGGACAGTTTCAGAGGATGGTCAAATTGTGGAATAGCTGCTGCATGAGCAACAGTTAAGTGATCTGGAACCCCCAGGCTGGAAAGGACAATGAGGTGTGGAAAATGTTGAGTGGTATGAAGAAAGTTAACTGAGAAGGTTAATTTGTCTGTATCACAGGGGATAGGGTCTTGTTCTATTGAAGTCACAACTCCTTGAAATTTAGATGCAGGCAAACAGTTTTAATTTGCTTTTCTGTAATAGAAGTAAATGACAGGTTTGTGTGAGTCATTTACCAACAAGGGTAGATAAGAGAGTTCATTACAGACAACAAATTAAAAATACATTCTGTGTCATATTTAGAAGACAATAATCTTGTAGACCAGTAGGTAATTTGCACTGCTGTTCTTCTGAGTACTTAAATTAATTACAGAATTACAGGCTATTTGAGCATTGGATGGGACACCTGCTGTCTTGTCCAATACCATGTTCAAGCAGTGTCAGCGGGAGAAAGTTGCCTTGGGCTGTGTCCAGGCAGCTTTTGGATGTCTCCAAGGATGCAACAATCACTCCAGGTAAACCTGTGAGAACGCTCAGTCATGCAAAAGCCTCTTTCTTTATATTCAGACAGAAATTCCTGTGTTTCAATTTGTGCCCTTTCCATCTTGTCCTGTGATTGGGCTCTACTGAGAAGAGAATGGCTCTACCATCTTCAGTCTTCCATCAGATAATAAGACCTCCCCTGAGCCTTTGCTGAACAATCCCAGCTCTTTCAGCCTTTCCTCAGATGTGAGATGCTTCTGTCCTTTCATCATCTTTGTGGCCTTTTGCAGAACCCTCTCCATAGGTTTTATGAACTGGAGAGCTCAGACCTGGACACAGGACTCCGGTTTAGCCTCATCACAGCTAAGCACAAGGATGTGTTGTTGATCACAACCTTTGCAGCCCTGCAGTTTTCAGGCAGTTTTCAGCCTGGTCCACTTGTCCAGCCTGTGTTTAATCAGCCTACTATGAGGATGTGGTTGAAGACAAAAGCATTGCTAAAGTAAAGATAAACATAGTCCACTGCTCTTCCTTCATCCACCAGGCTGTCTCATCTGATCACTGAACTGTATGTTGGTTAAGTGTGATTTTCTCTTCACAAGTTTATATTGGCCACTCCAAATCATCTTTCTGTCCTTCATGTGTCTGGAAATGGTTCCCAAGATGAGTTGCTCTATCACCTTTATGGGGATTGAGCTGAAGTGGGTCAGGCTGCAGTTTGCTGGACTTCTTGCTCCTTTTGTAGATAGGAATGATATTTGTTTTCTTCCTGTCCTCAGTTACCACTCTGAAACACTATGATCTTTGAAAGATTAAATAGAGTGGCCTTGTAATGAGACTGACCAAGTCCCTCAGGCTGGTGGGTATGTCCCATCAGGTTCCATGGATCTGTGCATGCCCAGGTTGTTTATGTGTTCTCTGCCCTCATCCTCCTCCAAGGAAGGTGCTTACTCTTCATCATCTTCCTTAGAATCAATTTGCCTTGATTCTTTAGAGAAGGGCCCACGTTTTCCATTGCCTTAATTTCACTGCTGATACACGTGTAGAAGCCTCTCCTGCTGCCCTTCATGTCCCTCACCAGATTAAACCTCAGATGAGCTTCAGTTTGCTTAACCTCATTCTGTAACACCTGGCTAGTGTCCCTGGATTCCTCCCAGATCACCTGTCTGAGTTTAATCAGGATCTCTTTCCTCATTCATACAGGCCTCCTGCTGCCTTTGCTTGATTCTGTACTCATAAGGATGGATCATTCCTGGGCTTGGAGGAGATGATTTCTGTACAACAACCAGATCTCTCGGTCCCCTCTTCCCTTCAGGGCCATATCCCATGGAATTCTTGCAAGAAGATCCCCGAAGAGTCAAAGACTTCTCTCCTGATATTATGGATTGAGACCTTATTTTGAGTCCTTCTCCCTCCTCAGACCCAGAATCTGTCCTGGATGTTCACATCCCTAACCCATCCTTCCTCCTTTGTAAGTATGAGGTCCAGCAGAGCACCTCCTCTTGCTGTCTCTTTAATTATCTTGTGAACTTGTTGGCAATGCTCTCCAGAAACCTCCTGGATTGCTTGTGCTCTGCTCTCACTGCTGCAGAAGGTTGCTTCCAGGAACCATGAATATTCCAGTGGTCTGAAGAAAGCATCATCTAAAACTGAGATCTGTTTGCAGGACTGTGGTCAGTCCTGGGCTGACTGCATACTCAAAAATGGATAGTTATTTTCTGTAGCTGTTAAAAGCAGTGTGCTCCTCCTCACAGTTGAATATGTTGTCAGCCTCTGTGACTGATCTTCAGGCAAATTCTCTCCTCTTCAGTGTGCCAGTAGAGATGTGGGTAACTCAAGTCTCCAGATACAGACATCCTTAGTCACTATAGTAATTTACATGTAATCAAAGGATGTGTATGCTAGACTATGCACAGGTTGGACAAACTTCCATCTGAAACAAACTAGGGGGTGCACAAAGTAGTGTTTCCTCACAGCACCAATTCAGAATACTGCATGTAATTTGTCAGAGTTTTTAGAGCTACAGGTATTTGACTTTCTTTGAAAAAGTGTAGGTGCCAGTCACACTCCCAATAGCACTGCACAATAGATGAAGGTGCTCTGCATTTTTATGTGCTTCTAGAATCCACTCTCAGTGCTGATAGATGATGGGCAAATATTCCTGATCCATGACCTTTTACAAATATGTTGTGGAAACAGATGTCAATCCCCACAGCCACTTGGTCCCCTTAAGAACAAATAAGAATCAATTTCTTCACCAAGAGGCAGGCATTTGTTATAGAGATAAATGAGTTTTAAAATGATGAGCAAACACTTTAACCCTGACTATGTCCTTATTGAGGCCCAAAGACTGAAGTGTTTGTTGCAGTCACAACTTGTGGGGGATCTCTTTGCTGCCTCTATGTTCAGTGCTGAGAACTGTGTGATTAACAAACACAAATATATGATATGCCTTCCCATGCAAAGAAACAGCAATGAAATCTGGTTCTGCCAAGTTTTATGTCACTTAATAGCAAACATGAACACCTAAAATAAGCAGGTTCCAGTAAGATACTGACCAGCATTATCAAACTTATGTCTGTCTTGCCTCTACCTTATCCAGTTAACAGTGATCATTGTATAATACAGGTATGTGTAAGCTGTTCCATCAATAATGGCAGTAGCAACTTCCTGCTACTTTGCTAAAGTAAACATTGACAAAATAACTTATTTTTATGTCGTGTTTACTGCCAGCTTCTCTTCTGCATGTCCAGGCTCTCTGCTGTGATTTTGTGGAGATTCACAACAGTAGTCTACTTTACCCTGATGATTTTTATATTCTGTATTTCTGTATCGATGAATTATTTCTCATCTACCATACTTTGTATGCCACCTGCTGTACAGCTGGGGCAGTAATCTCTGTATTCCAGCTGCACCTCTACTGCCATTGTTCAGAATTATACTAGCAACAAGATCTGCCTTTTTCTGATATCAGGAATTCTAGTACATAGTCTTTATACACATATACCCCCTTCCCCAAACTTGCCTGAAATAATTTAATCTGCTGTATTGCCAAAGTAGCACATGCCAGATGTCAAAGCAATCGTGTATTTTCTTTGTCCATATAAAAAAGCTTATGGCATGCAGCTACTCTATTAGATTTCACACAAATGTGGGATAACCCCATATGCCATTTACACATGAATAAGTTTTTCTACCTTTCACAGCACAAGATCAATGGCAAAGTTTAGAGTGATTGGCATCCTGCAAGCCCTTGGAATTTATTTATTTGAGCAGGAGGCCTGTACAATTAATGGAATTGTAATTCTGGACACCTTCACAACAGAGCCCAGTACCTGAATGAAAATGGGTTTAAAAACATACTTTTCTGCAAGTGGCAGAAAAAGCCCATTCACTTGCTGCCAGAATGGTGCTCTCCAGGGTGTGGTGCCTGCAGGCAGCCTGCTCCTGGGGGGCTGTACTTGCTCCCATAACTCAGAACAAGGACAATGTGGGTGACAGCCAGGCAAGGTAAAGCCTTTGGTACCATTTCTGTCTCATGTGGTACTGTTAAACCAAACTTTCTCCAAGAGAAAGGTGTGTAAGTCAGGAATATACAGCACAGGTGTGCAGCTGTGGGTGTCACCTCAGGAAGTCTTGCTGGATGGTTGACTGGAGAGGCTGAAGGAGCTGGGATGAATAAACCCTCCCTCTGGGTTTATTCACCCCAGAGAAGAGGGTAATTTGCAAGCAGCAAATGCAAATACACCCAGAGGGAGGGTATAGACAAGACAGCACCAGGCTCTCCTCAGAGAGGCACAAGGAAGATGCAAGAGGCAGCAGCCATGACTTGAAACATGAGAAATTCATAACCAAGCAGGGGGCTGGACTGGATAATGCCAATATTTCCTTCCATTCTAGATTCTTCTGTGATTCTTGGGTTTTTTTGCCTCATGTTCATCTGCATCTTTCGTCCTCTCCAGCTTTGGAATTGGCAATATAAATCTACACAAATGATCTTTCTCACGACCTCAGTTCCCCAGGTCTCTTCTGCCTTCTAACATTACTTTCTGTATGATTGACAACACTTTCAAAAATAAAAAGAGGAGAGGAGAGCTGGGGAGAATCCCCCCTCTGGCTTGGGACAGCACAGGGAAAGGGTCACATGGGATATTTTTAGAACAGAATCCAATGGCAGTGATGTGAGGAAGGCACAGAGAAAAACACAGCTGTGAAACCCAACACTTGGCCTCATGCATACTGAGAGCAAGAACAGCAGAGAAACAAACTGAGGAGATGCAGCAAAGCATAAGAGTGAGGAGAAGGTATGTGAGAGTAAGGAGGGAATGGTAAAAGAGTAAGTTACAAAGAGGCAATGAACACCTGGGAAACAAATAGCTAAAAGAAATTATTGGAAAGGAGGAGGGGCGAGGGGGGGAATACACAAAAAACCCCACTAGCAGAAAGAATCAATAAAGTGGCCACAGCATATAAACAAACACAGATACTTCAATCATAGAGGGGGCTTAAGGACAAAAAATGGCAGTTGACTCATCAGCACTCTTATGTAGAAGGTGTGTGACCTCTGAAGGCTGAGCAGCAGCTGCCTCATCTACCATCTCTCCTCATCCCAAGACATAGACTTCATAAGTGACTTCACCCATGGATTGTGACTCTACAATAGATTTTCTAAATCAGAGGAAAATAGCAGTAATTCCTACAGTCTTTGGAGCCAGGCAATGTTCTGTTGTCTGTCTTTCATGACCAACCAGCATGCCCAGAGAGCAGTGGTTGCTTTATGTCTGAAAACTGCTGTGTGCAGCATTAGCTCAGAAGTGCTCTCTGCTTCTGTTCACTCACTAAACAAGAACGATCTAACATGACTGAGGACATGAACAGATGTAATGCTGATACTTGAGAGGAGCCTGCTCCTAAAGATAGCATTTTAAGGTGTAAATTGCTAAGATACTCAAGTCCTGAGAGTGTCTGGCAACAACACTTGAGGCAACAACATCCAGAATTACAGTCCTTTTTCACTTGCTACATAATCCTTATAAATGTTCTTAATTTTGTTTGTTTTGAGAAATAATTAACTCAATTGAGATTAGTGATTCACTGTCTTCTTAGCACTAATGCCTGGATTAGATCCAACAAATAGCTGCTCCAGTAACTAGCTGCTACTCTGCCTATGATCCCTAGAGACTTGAGTATATATGGTCATTCTCAAAGAATTCCTAACTTTGGAGTCAACCTTAATGAAAAGAGCCATAGCATGGCTGCCTCCTTATCATAAAGCTTATCAGGGATGGGTGTGACTTGAATTCAACAAAGAACTTGTCATTTGGGGTTTACCTATGCAGGTACTCAAAGAATCCAACAGATATAATTTATTACAAAATCCTATCCTGTCCAGAAGCCTAGAAGAGCTCTCAGGAAAATATTTGGGATAAATATATGAATAAACTAATGTAATGCAATACATTGTATTTCTTTCTCTCACAAATAGCTGTTTAGTAATGGACAAATAATTTGTCAAAGATTTGCCTTAGCTCAAGTTATACAAATCATGCTCTTTGAACTCAAGGAAGCTGATGCTAGTTGTGTTTTCCCACAAGCATTCAAGAAAACTCTCATTAGTCTATTTACTCTGTCTAGTCTAGTTCTACACTAACAACCTAAAATTGAAAGCTGAACAGATTTTGTTATAGTTGCAGAATAAATATAGTCACTTTATCCAAGTAGTATACTCACTACTTCTGCATCTTGTGCTGGTTCATGCTCTTTTCCTTGCCACTGCTTTTGTTTGGGTTTGTAGTATTTCCTTACAGTTCAGCACCTCGTGCAATCATTGCTTATAGTGCAAACAGGCCATTCTTAATAAACCACTGTCGGATTGAGGGTGTGTCCTTGTGATGTGCCTATGTGGATCACTAAGAAATTTACATTCATTGTATCGATTTGAAACAAAAATTTCAGTCATAAAGGGCTATATGGCCACACTGCAGATCATACAGTCTTCATTCATCTGTAAGGTACACACCAGCAGTGTGCAGCAGCAGAATATTTTTGACCAAAAACCTCTCTCCAGTTTTTCACCTCAGCCTACTGCTCCCAAAGACAAACATACCTTCTCCTTACTAAACTAGGTGCTCTAGAAACAGTGTGGCAACAGCCTGCATCCAAGTGCTTACAAAACATAGTGCAAGACTCTACTCAGATATGCTCAAGAGATGCCAGAGAGCAACATGTAAAAAAGTCTCCATCTTTCTTTGCAGTAGCTCAAAGAAGACGAGATTTAGTTTTTTCCTCAGCCCCAACAGTCTTATTTTTCTGTAAAGACTGCTACCTAAACTTTGTTGCCACTATTCATTTTTAAAGGGTGGTATTTCATTCATGCTGTTCCTTAGGCAATCTGGACTTTATGATGCTAATTCTCACTTCAGAGACCAAAGCAAGAGGCTTTTTAGGCACAGGACAAAGTGCTACCTCCACTTGTCCAGTAAAGTGTGAGGACTCATAGACATGCAATGAATCTCATTTCTTCCACTTGGCAGTGACTCTTTAAAGCAGCTAAAGCAGAAATAGGCTCAAGAGTCTGCATCCAAATGCCTGTGAAACAAAGCAGTGCAAGACCCCACTGGGATGTTCCCACAGGATGCCATAGAGCAACATGCTCCATGTTCTCACAGCACCTGTAGACACCACTACAGTAGGATCCCAACCACTTCTTGTGGGTGCTGTAACGAAGGGGCAGGGAATGGTTCTCTGTGGTTGTCTTGAAAAGAGAAACCCATTCACAACCAGCAGTTGCATTTCTGTGTAGCTCTACTCAGCTCTGATTCGTGCCAGCATTTTTCAACCGGCTTGGTGATGCAAATTTTTCACCCACAGGGATTAGGAATGCAAGGAGAACATGGCCATGCTCTCCCTTGAAGGAAGCCACTATTGGAGCACGTGCTCAGGCAGATCTCTCATGGAGTTTGTCTAATGCAAGCAGGGAGGGCATTTCTGGCAGAGTTCAGCCCCCTAAGCAGAGGAGGGAGGCAGCTCTCACGCAGGAAACACTGTGTGCTTCACTTGTACTCACCAGAGTTTCTTGGTACCGGAACGCTTTCGTCGGAGAGTCATCCCCACTCATATCCCCGGAGACAACGTCCTGTGGAGCAGGGGCTGTTCAGGGCTCTGTCCTCCTGCCTGCCCTCCCCGGCAAAATCATGGAGTGAAACAGGCACAAGGCTTCGGATAAACCCCCCAGAGCACCCTGAGAGAGAAGGTTACTGGTGAGGGAAAGACACAGAGGGAGAGTGTAACCAGAGACTCCCTGCCCCCTCCTGTTCCGTCTGCTTCCCTGCTTTAATCTCTCTCTGCTGTCCTGGCAGTGGGACAGCTCAGTAAATTAACAGGAGGTAACATTTCCTCCTCCTCTCTCAGGCAGTGTCATTCTTCACTCCATTTGGAAAGGGTGGGGAACCACGGGGAGAATGGGTACTGATGGCAGAGAGGACCAAGGAAGAAACAGGATGGAAATGACAACTTACCAAAATTAGAGACAAAAGAACCATCCTGCAACTTGAAAAGGAATATTCCCATAACCTGTTTCAGGGACAATTTAGTGAAGTGTCAGTACTGAGAGGGGAAGTTCTCTAGCAGGCCTTTGAAGACTATTCCTCATATAAATTACTGTTATGCTGTGCTCACATTTAACATAATTTTTCTTCAAGCGCATGCATTATTGTTGGCTACCTCACCACAAATAAACAGCCTTCCTTGCAGTCTTCATACCCTCATGAACCTTCATCCACTGGCAGAACTAACACTTGGTATCTTTTATATCCAGAATCACAGAAAGGCTGATGTTGGAAGGGAGCTCTGGAAGTCATCTGGCCTGATTTCCCTGCTCAGCCAGGGACTTCTGGAGTCAGTTGCTCAGGACCATATTCAGATGTCTTTTGAGTATCTCCAAGCACAGAGTCTGCAGCCTCTGGGCAACTTCCTACAGTTTTCAGGCACCCTCATGGTAAAACAAATGTTTTCTGTTGTTCAGATGGAGCCTCCTGGGTTTCAGTTTGTGCCTTAACCAAATTTCTTACACAGAAAAACAATTAACAGCACAGTTAGGAAGGGTTTGTGTGCTGTTGAGGATCCTGGAACGTCTGTGGATGCAAAGTAGAGGTCCTGCCCCCTGCCCTTCTGTGTATCCTGGGCCTCTGCCACAAAAAAAGCAAGGATGAACTGATGGTGTAGAAAGAACAAAATCAGGGTGCTGCTGTGGGTTACTGCCTTGAGAAACAGAGCACTGAGCAGCTGTGGCAACAGCTACATCCTCAGCTGAGTCACAGCTACTGCCTGCTGTACCCTGAGGCAGCAGCAAGCACAGAAGTTTGTGGGGAATGGAGCAGATAATATAGGCCACAGTTCTTTTCACAGACAACTGCTCTTTTTTTTCCCCCTATCATCTGCTATCTGTAAAGCTTTTCATTGAGGGAAAAATAAAAAATCTGTATCTAGGAAAGCAGTTACTTAGAGCATCATCATCACTTCCTAAGCTGTTTCTCCCACTAAATAACAATGAGTTATGTAGAGCATGTGAAAGATGGAAGTATCACCTTTATGAGGTTATCCTTAAGTCAAGGAGCTGTTCAATGCAGAAGATGGAAGCCAGAAAAAAAAAACTACCCAGAACTTAGAGACAGTGGGGAGCAGAGATCATGCAAAAGACCAGATATCTACAGTCACTATTTGACAGGCCATTAAGAAAGTACATTCACAGCTTTGGAGAGGGTCAGCTTGGAGTTTGCAACTATTAGGAAGTGATAAACCAGGAACATAAGGATTTGAACTAGGTCTGTGGAACTATGCAAAATAGGGGGGGGTTGGTATCCTGGTCTTAAAAACAGGAGTGGAGGAGTGTCTGCTCCAGCCTCTAGGATGGGACCAGCACATGTCTTGGGTGCAGCTGCTAAGGCATGGAGCCCAAGATTTCTGGGCTGGGCAGGAGGAATAATCAAGCCAGACTTGCAAGAGGCAGTGGCAGTTTATAAAATTCCTAATGTGTTTATTTCTGTGTGAATCCATTTAGAAAATTTAAGTCTATGCTCAGTGTGACCTTTTCTTCTCATCCTTTAAGTCACTTTGCAAGTGACTGAATACCAACAGCTATAAAGTTTGTGTTTTTCTTTACCATCTGTATCTAACAAATACAAATCCAAGTATTTTATCAATACAGTTTGAACTTTATCTTTGTCAAAGCATGGTTTCTCTGGCAGGCATTACTGTTGCTCCTTTGTTGTTGCAGCTGCAAATAAAAACTTTTAGGAGTGCCAAAGGAAAATTAAAATGTAAAAAAAAAAATCAGTCTAAACCACTGCAGTTCCAGCTATTTTCTAAGTCAGAGAAATCTGAGTGCAACTCGGAGCTCTTTGAAAGATGTAGCAAATTACACAGATGCCATCTTAAGAACTTGTGCATGCAGGCAAAACAGTTTGTGCAAAAATACAGTCTGAAGACCAAGTTATACATAGCAGCTCCCATAAACAAGTAACAAATGCAGATGACTGGAAACAAAAGAATATCAAACTTCAACAGGAAAGAATTATTTGAGAAGTGGCAATATCAGCAACAGCAGGCCAAATTGCAGTGAGTAGGACATAGCACTCATTCCTAGTGAAACAGACTCACCAAAGCTGCTGATCCTGCAACAACAGTTGATTGTAACTTCTCTGGACATTTCCATTTCATTCCCTTCCTTTTAAAGAAACTGTTCTCTGTATGCATATGCTGATGACATAATCTATTCCATAACAGTATTACATTTAAATACATTTACAGTATTACATTTCCTTCTCCTAACTTAATAATTTATTTTAATATAGTGACAATTCTCATACCCTGAGGGGCAAGAACAAACTTATACAATGCAGGTACAGTGCAAGTTAGGAGTCTCATCTTAGCATAAATTTTATAAAGACATTTTATAGATGTTTAGCCAAACCTTTTGATGTTTTGGAAGCATATGCTCTCCTTCAATATCATTCTGTATATCCTAATTCTTAAGGGGACCAATGACTAGTTTTACAAAATCAAACCCTTTATCCATTAGCAATCACAATTAGGGAAGCAAAATCAGTTTAGAACTAAATTAATTTACTGAATTGTTCTGTTCATAAATGTGGCTCTCATGCAACTCAATATTTTTTAAAATACATTGTCTACATTGGGTTCACTGTTTTCACTCCAGACCTCAAATAAAACCCTTGACCTTATTCTTCTGGTTTCCAGACAAAATGTGAACCTGTTAACATTGCCCTGCTATCCCAACTGTTAAAAGTAATTCCTTAATCTATGCTAGTAGCTCAAAACTTACCTATGAAAATGCAAACATCTTGTTTACTTCATCTTCTGGCCTACTAGAATCACTTTCTGCCCAGGCAGATGTTGGTAATTCCAGTGCTAACATCAGTACTAGATTTCTTGCATCAGAATTTGGTATTTTTAATAAACCAATGAACTCTTTCACTAAAAAGAGATCATGGAAGACAGGAAACAACTCTTCAAGGTGTCATGGATGAAACAGGGTAAATGGCAACCTCTGGTGGATCTGGAGGCTGGGGATTATTTTTAGAACTTAAAAGAACAGAGCTTCTACCTTCTTATTTCACACTAGTTGACTTTCTCCCAGGTGCATTACTTTGATCTCAGCCTCCCTGCCCAGCAGCAAGATCATGGCTCATTTGTCAAGGTGGAACAGAAAGTTCTGTGTTGTACAGCTGCTCCCAGTTACAAGTCTTGGGCTTTATGCATCAAGCCTCCAAGCATTCCCAGGCATTCCTTCCCATGCAGCTCTCTGATCCCCTGGACCTTTCTCCCCTTCCAGAATCTCTCCAACAGATGGCATTGTCACTTTTCAGCCTCTTCCTCCTTCCAAGGCTCCTTTTTTTCCAGGAACCCTTCATTTTGACACCAACTTCTCCTGAAGAAACACCAAGCCCCAAATTTTCCCAACATCAGTAATTGATGTGCTGAAGCACAACATGAGCCTCCTGCTTGGTAGTTCTGCCTCACATCTCTTTATTAATGTATCAGTCTTTGTTCAGCCCAGCTGTTACCAAAATCTACAAGCAGCTCACAGTTTTTGCAGCTGTAGGTAGCAGGCTTCTGCCCAAAAGTTCAAAACCCCCTCTGGGATGTGCTATCTCAAGAAATTACACAAAATTCTCTTTATGTAGAAGCTCCATTTCTGCAGAGGTCTAACTCTCTAAATGGAAGACACTTCACAGATTAATCAAACAACTCTTTATTTTGACACCTCAAGGCAGTAAAATACAAGTATACAAAAGATATACAAATGTGGCAGTGATAATGCAACTTGATGCAATTCTACAGAAATTTAATCCATCAGAATGGACTGCTTCATCAATAAAACTATCTGTAAAATATTGCACCATTTCATAGAGGGAGCACTCAGGAAGACAGTGTTTATACTCCAGGGAGGTACAGGAGCCCCTAAAGTGGTATATTAGACTTCAGAGTAAGGCACCAATTGGCAAGTATGATTCTTGTTCTGTTCATCACATTGTGTGTAGGATAAATGCAAGATAATGCTGCACCTTTGTCAGCTGGAGGAAACACAGCCTTCATTTTCTAGGCAGAATAATAAAAAGAGCACATGCCCAGTTTTCCAGCCTCCCTCCATATACCTTTGTGCTTCCCATTCATAATTCTATCCTGAAAAATATATTTTAAAAGCCATACTTACATTTAAAAAAGCCAGGAATAATGCCAACTTAGTGCTACAAAATGGAGAGACTGGGAGTGAAGTGTGCTGCCCATAGTCCATATGTAATCCAGTATCTCAGGATTTAGGCTCCACTACAAAAAGAGAACAATGCCCACCTCCCACGTCACATGAACTGGGAGAAACTGCAGTTGGACACAGCAAGACATGAATTACAGCATGAAGAGACTGTGGAAGGTATTTCCAAAAGAAGTGATGAGAGGTTATGCTTTTAAATGATCATGGATTAAGAAAGAAAACTCACAGAACAGGATAATAATGTAACACTCTTCCCTCTCATTTACAAAGAAAAAAAAAACTGCAGTGAAAAATAATCCAAGCAACATGCTTAGACTGTAAAAAAGCTGCCTTGAATATTTTTGTTAATTAAAAAGACAAAAGATCCTCTTGTACAAGGGTGTAGAGTTTCAGGGCTTCAGTTGTACAGTGCAATTTATAGACTCCTGAGAAGCTGGTGGACTGAATGTCTATTGTGACACAAGTACTATGCAAACAAATTCCTCAAAAGGAATATTCCATGCAGTTGCCCACTCTTGGGACTAAGGGGAGTTAATCTAGAATTTCTAGATTCAAAACTATTTCTGGGGCATTTTATTCAGGCATATTTGTCTGAGTCTCTATGTTTTGTTGATAATCTGGGATATCTTGTTCTCTTGATAATTTGGCTATAGAAGGAATGTAGAAAAATAGACTTTTAAGTGATCGAAATGGAAAGTGTTGAGTACTGAGAACAATAACCTCCCATTTTAGAGGGGGAGGATTCTCCTTTATAAGGAGCCCTTTTCTGATGTGCACAGGAGTCAACTGTCCTGTATGAAGAACCATGCAGAAAGTATTTAAAATTCTTAAAGTACAAGCATAAGACAAGTAGCATCTTTTGATTGTTTTTCCTTTCAGAAAGCCTTAAGTTAAAAACTGTACTAGAAGTCCATTTCCATTTTCATATTCACTTTGTTTATAAATGTCCTTACATCTCCTTCCAAAAGATGTTCCCACTTCTTTGCAGTTCCAATGCTGATCCTGTTTCCATCACTTTCAATACATACAGAGCCAATTGGGATATCAGAATTTTAAACCCTGAACGGAGTCAGATTACCAGGAGAGTTGCCAGTTTATTTTAGAAAAAGACATAAAGAATTAGACTGGCACTTCTTGCCTCCCATCTGATGTCACAGCTCCTAAGAGTGAAAACATATCCACAGTGGAAGTTCAGCTTTGGCAGTATCTCTCTTCAAACAGAGCTGGCAAGGTTATTTTCCTGGTAGATAGCCAGGAAACAGGTAAAGGTCCCGACAGAGTGTGCTACAATATTCTGACATTTCCTTGCAGCGGTGAAATTCAGTGCCTGGAGCATAACCTTCTCGTTGCTTGATTTGCCTATTCACCTAGATGTGAGATTTAAAAAAAAAAAAAAAGTAACTGCAAGGTTTCAAAAGAAGGAAGAAAAATGTCATTTCTTTCTGTACTCACAGATTATTCTGTTTAATGCAATAATTAGTCCCCTAATTATAGGACGGAGAAAGAACTAGGGTGCAGTTCCACAGCAGCTCAAGTTGCTGTGGTCACACTGCTTTTTTCACTCCTTCCTCCTCCACTTTCTCAATCTTTACCTTATATGAGTGCTGGTGCTTTTGCAGCTGTGTTGTGTGCATGTTCAGGGAATTAATTCACCTAAAAAAAAAAGCTATTTCTATAGAAGAAAAGTAACTGTTGGCAGGCAGCATTAACTCTGCTAAGTTCACCATGCGACCCACACTATGGAACAGAAGGAGTCAAAGAAACAGCATCTTACTTGTGTTAAACTGCTATGGAACTGTATATAAAAATAAGTAAATAAAATGAGGAAAGAACGAGGAAACAAGGCAAGAATAAGTGCTTTAACAGCACTAGATTAATCCCAGCACAGGAGTGGGGGAGCAAAGGCCCCTGTGCTTTACCTTCACCAGCATGTCAGCCACGTGGGTGTGCCGGGCGTCCTCCGCAAACACCGCGGCGAGAGCCTCGACGTACCAGGAGCCGCGCCGGGTGTTCCGCATGGCCGCGGTGCCTGGGAGAGAGGCCAGCGTGAAGGCTTTGGGAGCAGGCACACAGCACTCCCTGTGCCCAGCAGCCAGGGCCAGTACCTCTCAGACAAGCGTAGCCACAGATCATGTCCGAGCGCGTGGGCAGCCGCAGCCCTGGGCTCTCCTCCTTGTTCGCGTCGCTCTGCTCGCAGCCCGGAGAACCCGACCGCTCTCTGCCGTCTCTCTGATCCACTCCCCGGTCCAACTCATCTGCCGTGCAATAAACAAGGACAGGGAGAAGGGGAGAAGAAATTATCCTGAACTGCTGGAGGCAGCTTTCCTGTACTTCCTTAGTTTTGTGGTCAATGCCACAACTACTGTCAAGCAGAAAGTGTTTGCATTAACTTTAGGCTTTCTCAGCTGTTTTAGAAAGTTCTTCTGCACAAACTATTGCACCTGCTTAACCTAACATGACTGGATCTGCATGCAGATTTCTGCTCCCACCTCTTCCTGTGCAGAACATGTGATAACCACAAAAGGAGGGAAGTTTCTGGTAGTTTTCCACCATTAATGGAAGGATTTGATGCCTAGCTATGAAGTTTTTATTTTCCAGTCACAGCTACTTCAGAAATATCCAAAAATGTCTACTGCACTTTGCAATGCTAACTATCTATTTACTGCAGAACTCATATAAGGGCTGTAATTTTGGTTGCTAAGATTTACACCCAGGATATGTAGAAAACCAAGTATTTCACCTAGTTTTGATTACAATACCACTTGTTTCAATTAAAAGCATAAATTGTGCAGCAGAAAAACGCAAAATAATCTGACCTCAAACATAAGAGAAGTCCATGAAGATTAGTTTAAAATCTGGAGTGCATTTAATGCCCTTTCCAAGATGCAAGTATAGATATTCTCAATTGGTTTTCTACATGATGCAGAATTTCCATTATAATCTCAAGTAATTACTTAGTGGTAGTAACTTTGATGGTCTAGCTGTATTGCAAGAAAATTAAAATTACAGATTTTTCCATATAATATTGCCTTTTTGTTTTTTTCTTTCTTCTAAGATGAGAATCTACTATTCTTACTTCCTACCAGCAGAATCCAAATCTAGTGTCCACTTTAGAGGCCTTCCCCCTAAGATGTTTCTCAATTTCTATTGCTAGCTCATGCCTAAATAATACATTTGAATTTCTAACCCTTTAACAGGCAGTGGCACAGGTGTCATTTCATAATTATGCTCAGAAAGTGGTCAGTTCATAAGTCAGCAGTATTGTTCTTTTCCTCTAAAAAGCAAGCAGCAGTGGGAGGGGTGTGATTGTTGAATTAGTCTCCATAGTTCAAAATTTCATAATGGCTTCCATTAAGTTACTTTCTCATCTCTTTAGGGTAGCAATGTAATTTTTTTTTCATTTTTAAACACACTTTTTTCTTGTCTTTTATCATACTTCTCAAAATCCTTCCAGCTCTCTGTCTTTTAAAAAATTTCGTGGACTGTTCACTGTATATTTTATTTCAGAAGACTCAGGCAATTTTACTGTCAGATTCTATTATTCACACTGTCATCGCCCCATTATGTATAAAATCAAAACTTTTTTTTGATTAAAGCTTCAGAATTACCCATCTTGTATGCATGTCTTCAAACACCACTTCAATCAACTTTAAAAGTTGTTTTAAAATGTGTAAAGCACTAACCCTTTGCATACTTAACCTCTAATTCACAGAGCCACTGCCAAAGATTCATCTAGTGTGTTTAAATTGTATTGAAGCTCCCAGATAGCTGTTCTGCCAATTAATTTAAATAACTGCTAACTACCCAGTTATTAGCATAATTTTTCACTCCTTTGAATCTACTACATTAAACATAGATACTAAACAATAGAAGAATAACTTATGCACTTCTCATCTTGCTTCAACTATTTCCAGCTAACTTGCAAGGTACAGATAGATAGACTACTATTTCAAAGTTGACAACACTATTTATACACTCCTTTGAATGTTGTCTAAAGGATACACATTTTTTGTTGACAGTTCAATTACTTTGTAACTGGCTTTCCCCTCCAATTATTAATCAAGGCTCAAAAGAGGTTAGACAAGGGATGTTTATGCCACCTTGTTGTTTTTTTAGTTAATCGACTTTTTCCTTCCAGTTTTTCAAGTATCTTAATCCTTTGTCTATTGCAATATCTTAGTTCTAAACACTGTGCATAGCAAGCTTTACCACTCTTCCTTAATTGCAGCTTTTTTGGGAATATGAAGGCCAAGCTTGATTTCTTAGCCTTAACAGACCCATTATGGTAACATTACAGTCAAATAAACATAATTACCTAATGAGGTCAGCTGAAAACTCTGGCTTATTACACTTATTTCCACCCTGAGTCTACAGACTCACATTTGTTCAAAAGTATCTAAATCTTCATTCACATAAGGAATGCAATCAGATTCAATTCATATTGTAAACATGCATGTTACAATATTCCCAAACACTTAAAAGGATGAAATATTTCTGATCACCCAAATACTTCATGTAGACTTTGGGCTTTTCCCTGCATTGGAATTAAACAAGAGTAGAGACTAGAGGATAAACTGTAAAGCTTGCTAAAAATGAGAAAGAAGGGAGACAACTGCAAGAAACAAGGGAAAAGCATGGGGGAAAGCATGCACACTAGGAAAATTCCTCTATCACAGTGGAAAAAAAAGAAGCTGTAAGACAGAGCTTCACTTTGGAATATCTGCAATTTCACACAGTCCAAGTACTTGAGGGAAAAATTTGGTCATTTGAAGATCTGCAAGGTAGTTAGTTACTGATGTGTTTGTTTAGTTACAAAAGGAAGGAAAAGGAACAACCAAATTAAAAAAAATGGTAAGAAAGGACAGAAGAAGAACAAGTCTATAAGGATCATGAAAAGAGTTCTGTTTAATATCATGTATGTGGAAAAGGGTGGAAGGAAAGTTCATTTGAGGCTGAAAAGTAAAGGAAAGAGACAAAACCCCAAAAATAAGTGGAACCAACTCCGACAGCTCAAGAGACAACCACAAGAGACACAGCACATGGAGGATCAAGAAAAAGACAGGACCTCAGCAAGACTGGTGCTAGTGAACTGCTCCATGCTGTGCTGCTATTTGTGCATCATGTGCCCCACTCCCCCTACTGCAAAGGCACAGCACGAGGAACCTCAGGGAATGAGTGGGATGCAGCAGAGCTTTATGTCACTGAGGTGCTCTGGGGTCTGCAAGTCAATGCACACACCTCATGCAGAGCTAAAGACACTTACAGAGCAACAGATGCAGTGGCAGCAGCAGGGCAGAGGGAGGTGAATATGGGTCCCACTTACACCTGAGAGAAGCAAAGAGGAAAGTTGACAGCAAGTTGAATGTGGGGGTGTGCATGTGTGCAAAATGAGCCTTAATGGCATGCCAAGTGGCTTTTAGTGTTTGGGCACTCACCTCCACGGCAGGCCTGAATAAAGAACATTTTGGGCTTATTCTGGAGATTTGGGCAGTTTGCATTATCAAAGAGCCGGAAAGCCTCCTGCAACTGAGAGAGGAAAGAGGAAATTTCTTCACTGTAGCTTTCTGTTAGCCAAACCCAGACTCACTTTTGTTTCCCTGTATTTTGCTTATTATCTCACCAGCCTTGGTATCCTCCCCTTTATCTGCAAACTCAATGTGTGACAAACACATCCCTTTTCCACCCCCTCCTAGGTTCATACTTGCTTAGGTTCATGCACTCTACCTAGTATTTAGACAGAGAGATGATTTCTCCTACCTGCTATTTTTAATTTCCACACCTCTCACAGACAGTCCTCTGCTGTTTTCTTCCCTCCAGCCCTTGTTTTTTCTATTGAAAAAAATGTCAATCCTGTCCTGCATAATTTCTTTCCCTTTTTTTTTAACATTGTTACTTTCCTAGAGATAACCTACAACAAGAGATGAGGACTCAGCAACACACCTCTAGTAGTTTGCCATCACTGCCATAAACCCCACCTTCCACACCATGGGAAAGCAGGGCTATAATGCAGGAATCCACATCTCGATGATCTCGCAGCTTGGAGAATCTCTCCAACGCATTCTGCATCTCCTAGAACAGGGAAAATATAAAATAGTTCAATGCTTTCCAGACTTCCACAGGGAAAGTGAATCAATTTTCTGGGAAGAACACAAATGGCCCTCCTGTTACAAAGAAAACCCCTACACACATCAAATTTACATAAAAAAGATGTGTTCTATTAAAAAAGAAAAAAAGCAAAATATTCTTGTTCCTTTATACAATACTCAGTCTTAAGTATAACACTGTGAAGCAGGAATCACTTAGGTCAACAGAGGAAACCAAGTGATATTTTGCAGAAGTTTTACACTGACACTGGAATCTGACTGGGATATTGGAGCAACTTAATAGATACATGTGACTGTGACTTCAGGCATTCAGACACTAGTGGTCAATTCAAAATTTAAACTGGAAAATTTCAGAACCTCTAAGGACACGGCAGGTGCAAATATTTTGTATCATTGTTGCAAAAGTTCTGTCCTTGAATAAAACACTCTTTAACAAGTCCTGTATCACTTGAATTCATAGGGATTTAAAAAGACTAAGATCAAATGACGCTGGAGAAGACAGCCACTGCCCTAGGGAGAGTAGCTTGATTAAGTTAGTCATGGAACACAACCAATTTTCCTAAGTGAAGCACATACACATTTTTAGTGAAGACTGAAAGGGTGGAACTGAACTACATGGATATTGGAAGACTGATAAATAGGATGCCAATTGACTTCATCAGTGAAAGGACTTGAAAACATCACAATAGCAAAGGCTACATCAAATATTTACAAAGTTTAATTTTTAGGAGAGCAGAACACTGGAAAAGTCTATCTAGAGTAAACTGGAGACTTTATTCATTTTAACACACATGCCAGGTGTGGTCTCAGAATTCTTGCCCCTTGCACTAGGGTCAGATGGGAGGAGTACTGGGGTCAGATTGGAGTACTATTATCCACTGGAAGAACTCAGCCTTCCAAGCTTTCTCATGTTCATCAGTATGAGAGCAGACACCATCACGTTTAGCCTTATTTTCTATTCTTAAGTGATAACTCACACCTTCAAAGCTTAGCAAGTATCAAAAGGAACCTCTGGAGACCATTATGAAGCAACCCCTCATGCACACGAGCTGTGCAGAGCGGGATGAGCCCCTCACCTGTGCAGTCTGATCACACAGAACAGTGACCCGGTAGCCGAGCCGCCCGAACAGCAGCTCCAGGGAGGCGCAGTCCACGTCCCCCCCTGCGCGATATTCCAGGTCGCTCCCGCTGCTGAAACGGACATTGCTGAGGATCAGTGCTAAGCCTCGGGGCTCTGATGTCAGCTTGTATGCCTGAAAGGAAGATTAAAAACAGGTAAATTTAGACTACACAAGGAAATAATGATGTGTTAGAATAGAACAGCAGTCATTCCACACCAACTTGATATGCCTGCGCTTGCCAGCCTCCACAACTGAGTGCTGCAACACCATCATTAATAAGTTAGACTGGCTTGCCCTAGTCCTCATTTTAAAAGAAACATTTAAAAAGCTTATCCATTTCAAGCAGTGAATTAGATATTGCTAACATTTTCCCCTTTTCTCACCCCAGCAGGGCCCCACATATTTGTGTCACCCCCATCAAAGGACAACACTATGTAAAGTTTAGCTAACATTTCTTAATTGCTGTTGGGAGCAGACAGAGATGTAAAATAGCAATGAGTGAAATTGAAACAGCAAGGAACTGTCAGTCACTGACTTTTAAAATTATGCAACTGGCAAAAGAGATTAACAGGATAAGAACTAATTTAAGAGGGGTGTCTACAGATTAAGTTCCCTCTCTGTCCCTACCACTCTAACAACAACAAATCAATAGTAATTCACTTACAAACACGCCTGTAAATTGGAAGCAAAACTTAACACCAAAAGAGAATATCAAATAAGGTATATCCAGGCACAGATGTTAAAGGACCCTAGTCAAGCTCACACTGGCACTGCTTATCCATCAAGACCACCCACCCAAACAGTTCCAAAAAACCCCACAACAAACTCCCAAAAAACCAAACTCAATCCAAACAAAAACCAATACACAAACAACTGTTGTGTTATACACAGAGCCTCAGACATGGTATAACCCTAATGAAGTGCTTATCCCATAACACAAAGTGATTTTTCCTTATGCCTACCCCACCACAATCTATCTGCTTTACAGACAGAATCAACAAAAAGTAGTTAGATTACATACTTCAAACACTGCAGCAGAAGATTGTTCTACCCACAGGTAGAATTCTAGCACACAATCCTGATCTGGTTCTTAAGCCTAAGGTCTCTATTGGTACAGCTGGCAATTAAAACAGCCAACTTACTATTGAAAGCATAGTTCCATGATCTTACAGTCATTTACAGGGTTTGTCACCTTCCAGAAGATGAGGACACAGATAAATAAACTTGAGGCAATAATATGGACAGCTCACAGAGAGCAGTAGTAGAGAAGCTGTTTCACGAAGCTCTTCATGATCAAAAAAACAGAGGCAGAGATTTGTTCAGAGTTACAGAACTTCTCAGGATTTCTTGACACTTGTAAATGAGAACCACATCAAATGGAGCACGACTGGTGGTGACACCTTTCAGTTACACAAATTGCACAACCCTGATCTGCATCCCAGTGAA
This sequence comes from Erithacus rubecula, assembly GCF_903797595.1. Classification (NCBI taxonomy): domain Eukaryota; kingdom Metazoa; phylum Chordata; class Aves; order Passeriformes; family Muscicapidae; genus Erithacus; species Erithacus rubecula. Next base: position 26,741,079 of record NC_136658.1, read on the forward strand.
GCATTTCAACTCAATTTGAAGTGGCACATGTTCAGCTCAGAGATCCAAACATCTCACATCTCTCACATCTCAAGATTTTCTCTGCCAACAACTTACCAAGTGCTGATGACTGCGATAAAATTCAGGACTGCAATACTTCACTGGAGGAACTGAGGGACCATCTCCATTATCCAAGGAGTGTTCCACTGGTTCTGTGCAAAACCAAATATATCAATAAAATAAAAAAAACAATTCAGACACAAAGCCTCTGCATTAAGGTAGAAACTTGCAAATTCTGAATTATATTTATGCATATTTCATGCCTCCAAAAATTGTTTGATCAATGACTACTGACACAAAATGAAACACAGAAGAGAAAAAAAAGGTACTGTCATGGTATACTTATTTTATTTATTTTAACTGACAGCTTTTATTTTTGTTTGCATGTGGCTTAGCCTTATCTAAGGCCTAGTCTACAGAATATGAAAACAAAATTCTCATCTAATTTAAGATCCTTGTGCTTTCTGCTGTTTTGTACAGTATGTTCTTACTTTCAGAGTTTGGCTGACAAAATGTTGCTAGAAAATTTCAAATAGAATAGCTCTTTCCTTTCATAAAAGGCCTCCCATGCTGAACACATGCATAAGTGATCAAACGAGACAATTTTAACTTTCACATAGTGCAAAGCCTTTTTCTTTTTTTATCTGCCTCTGAACACTTTCCTCTGGATAACAGCAGACAAGGGGAATGATAATCACTATTTGCCATTTGCAGGCAAACACTCACTCCTCTGTACTGAAGAAACTGAGCTAATGACATTCACAATCTCTTCTGAAATCCTCTTTCAGCCTTTTGAGGCATGGCTCTCCTGGTTGGAGGAGCATATGCTCTAAAAAAATCAAAACAACCCAACCTAAAACCTTTCAAAATATATAAAAAAAGTTTCCAAAAAATTAGACACTTGTTCTTTAACACCAGAGAGAGCTCCTAGTAACCAGCATAAAGGCAAACCTGTGGTTAGGGGAAAAAATACTCCAGGCATTACCAGAGGCAACATAAAAACTAGCAAAGAGATTCATTCCAACAATTGTATATTAGACCAGTCCCCTGGTCTAAGTTGCAAATGCATGTTAGTGAAAAGCTGATTTGCTGCACTTGAGAGAAGCTACAGAAAACCAAGTTGGACCCACATACCACATATAAGGCCTTAAACCAATTTTTTAAGAAGGAAGTCTTGGTTAGAGAATATTGCCTGAAGGCAGTATCTTATCACAGCACTAGCTCAGTGACATTCTATTACAAATCTTAGAGAAAAATCTTTGCAAAATGTAGAATTTTACTGACACGTACTGTTTTAAGCAACCAAGTATCCCATAAGAACAAGTGAAGCTAACAAGAAACATGTATTGGTTTTCTCTTCCCATATACTATAAAGTACCCTCTTCAACCATAATATAGTCAGTTTACTGTCAAGTTTGTATTCCTGGGATGAGAAAAGTAGTGGCAAGGTTATTTCTAGACCTGAATTATGGCAGTATTAAGAAATTGGCAGGAGACAATCAGGTAGCAAATCATGAGCAACTCACCAAGCCAACGGGGTCTCTTTGAATTACAGGACTCACTGACAGGGTGTGGAAGATCTGACTCATGACAGTGTTCAAGCTAAAAGACATGAATAAATCCATGAAAAAGAGTAGCATAAAATAGCTAATATTTCTCTAGAGTAGAAAGGTGAAGTTATCATGGAAGAAAAGATACATGCATTTACATACACATAAAAATGACTGAAATATACTATTATGGTCCACTTCCAAAAGAAACATCAATACAAAACAGCAGCAGCACTTTCATTCAATGTGAGACTCCTCCCCTTCTTTGATTATCTCCACTTCTACCCAAATCCTCAGTTTAGAATCTTCACACTGGGGTCATCTTAGCTTCCCTGGTTTCAACAATAACTTGGTTTGTCTGGTGATTCCTATATTTTTGCTTGCGGACAAGATTTCATTGTTTGTAAAGTAAAGCAAAATTGAAAACGAAAAAATAGAAGGGTAGTCTGATTAATTTTACATTTTAATAAGGGAACATTTGTTCAGAAGTATTTGCTCTCCTTTCCTTTGTATAAAATATGTTTACTGAGAGTTTCCATCCTTGCCAGTGCACCAAGAACATGGAATCTTTGCAAGATTCTTCCTTTAGGACAACACTAACTACACATAGTGAAAAGGTGAAAAAAAATAACAAAAGAAAGAAATAAAAGTACTTGCTTCCTTAAGAGTCTATTCAGACAATCACTGAATATTAAATAAAAAAAGTTCAGAGGAAAAAATACTTCCCTTTCAATTTTTGTATTATTGATACACATCAATTAAGAACTTGTTGGATGCAAGAAAACTGCAAGAACCTCGTACAGTTGAATAAGAACTGCACAGTCCTGTGCCTGGGGTGGGTCACTCCAGGCACCAATACATCCTGGGGGACACCCAGCTGGGAAGCAGCTCAGCAGAAAAGGACTTGGTGCTGCCAAGCCAAGCAGGAGCCAGCAGTGGCACAAAGGCAAGTGGTACCCTGGGCTGCATTGGAGGAGTGATGCCAGCAGAAGGGATGAATCCCTCATCCCTCACAGAGGATTCACTCCTGTGTATGAACACCTGAAAGGAGGGCACAAAGAGCACAGAGCCAGGCTCTTCCCAGTGGTGCCCAGTGACAGACCCAGAGGCCATGGGCACAAACTGAAACACAAGAGACTCCCTCTCAAACACCAGGAAACTCTTTTTTATTGTGAGTGAGATGCCAGAGCACTGGAGGAGGCTGCCCAGAGAGGCTGCAGTCTCCATCCTTGCAGATATCCAGAAACTGCCTGGATGTGACTCTGGAAGCCTCCTGAAGGGAATAATTGAGCAGGGAAGTTGGAAGAGATGACTTCTAGAGGCCCTTTCAACCCTGTGGCTCTTCATGAAAATTCTCTTCTACCCAAGTTTCAACTTGCAACAAACCATGCTATCCTTTGTAACCATTGAGTTTTCCCCATATGATAAAGTTCCTTTTGTGCCCAAACCCAATCTGAAACACAAGCCAAGCATCTTATTTTTTCCAAGCTGTTGTACCCTTGCAATCTCATGGCTGGGGTTGCACATAGTCCTCAGGATCATTGCCTCCAGATGCTGCTGCTGGGTCTCTCTCAGAGCTTCACAGAAGGCTGAGAAGGCGTGGGGGCCTCGCTTGGGCAGCAAATTCAGGAATTCCACATTTCGGTCAAAGCTCCCAGACTTGGCCTGAACCCAGAGAGAAAAAACCAAAATACATACTCAAGTAACACCCAACATAATTAACTTTCAATGAATCATCATAACAGCTTTTTTAAAATTATTTCAGAAAAAAAATTCCACCTGTTCCCTGTTTGCTCTTGACAACACAAGCCAACAATTCATACATAACTACACACAGTAATACATTGTATTCTCCCTAAAATTTTACTTCCAGTTACTGCTGGAATAGTATCTACTTCTCACTGAATACACAAAGCTGAAAACATGCTTCTACTACTTTCTAATAGTTTGTGGTCTCATGCAGATAGTCAAATCTCCAGAAAACATTAAGTAGCATAATTATTATATGCAGTCAATTCCAGAATGGTATTTCCTATGTACAGACAAATATTTAAACCAATGAATCAATACATACTAGTATATGTGGAAAAGTAGCCAACAAAAAATGATAGTGCCAAGAAGTTCTAATTTTTAGAATATTAACAAGTATTTGCCAACAAAATGTACAATTTACACAATTATACTCTTCCCTGTGAAATCTAAACCACACACACAAAAAAACATCACATACCAAAATACTGGGTATTAGAAATAAATTTTATTTATTTAGATTCATCCTATTTTTTTAAATTATCACTTAGATCCAAGATTTCTCCTTTCGGTGGACAGTTGGGAGTAGCTGATCAGTGACACAGAATTAAGGCCTAACAATACAGCAATCACATGAAAACCAGGGAAAAAAAGATACCTTGAGGAACACATGTAAATCTTCTGCTACAGAAGATATCACACCATCTGGTTTCATTCATAATTATCAAGCTCGGTGTCAAAAATAATTTGTTTTTTGCCCCAACACACTGTTTGAGAGGATATTGCAAAATCTTGTTGATCCAATGTTTATAAACCTATTTACAATTTTAGATCTATTAATTCATGATTGGCTAAGAGCATTTATCTTTATCAACAGTGTTCCTTGATCTCAGGGGTCTGTCCTTTCCCTTATTTATCAAACTTTTTTCTATAAATTGGTCTTGATTTGCTACAGGAAACAATTTTCTTTCATAAATAGCCTCTTTCTCTTAACAGTGCAAGTACCATTTCCTGTTCCCACAGGACCCTGAATTTTCAGAGTACTATTGACTAGAAGTACCAATAATAATGTCTTACTTGTGTCTTCCCAGAAGTACAAAGCTACCTTTCTCCTGGTGACACTGCTCCATGAGTCCATCAAAAATAACCAGCTCCATGTGTTTGTATCTTGCTGTAAGATCACTGAATTTCATTGTAAGTAATAAAGTAAATTGAGACTTTATTTCTAAAGTAGCTAATGAATTTTTCTTCCTTTCTAATAGACCTGCAGCTGTTTTGAGATAAGCTGAAGGTCATTCATCTTTTTCACAGTCTATGACTCTAAGGCATAAATGATAGTTAAGAACACAAGCTGACCTCAAGAACCAGAACACTAGTTTTATTAAAAAGTTAAGAAATTCCCATAATGTTCATGCCCTGCCCTTTGCATGCACTGAAACCAGCTTTTGGCAGACTTCTTTCTTAATTCTTCCTTAAACACTCTAAGGGCTGTGCCTCCTGATATGACTTCATCTTCAACATCACATTTAGGTCATGCTAAATAATGTTCAGCAAACATTCAGAAGTTAATAAGACATCTCTTTCATTTTATTTCCCAATACATCCTTAATTTATTTCCTTCCCCTCACAGATGGGTTTGATAATCTGCATAACAGAAACTAGTAGTAAATAAATTCTGAATTCCTGTCAAAATTTTGTATTAGTCTTATTATACACTTGCAGAATCTATAGAAAAATCATATATAATTGACAAACATCCTCATCAAACTTGTCCCTTGTCAACCCCAGTGATCCCTTAATTATTGTCTAGTGATCAACAATTTAAATCCTGTATCTATAAAATCTCAGCCTTTGATTACAGCACAGATTACTCAACTTCTTTAAAAAGCAAGAAAGCTCTTGCCACCATATCTGCAATTTTAAGAGTCTCTCCCAGAGCCCTGGAAGAACATCTGATGCTCCAACAAGAAAGCATTTATGCAAGCAGATGTTGGAGCTTGCCTTAAAAACAGCCATTTCCACTGTCCCACTTTATTTCCACCATAATTTTTTCTCCTGCATTTGAAACCCTCCTCTGCTGGGTTTTCACCTAAATAATTAAACATCATTTTCACTACAAAGTTAACACAGTGTTTTTCTTTAATCTTTATTTAAAGTGTGTACAGTGGAAAAAACTCACATGGTTTAGTATCTTTCTGAATGACCCAATTTAAATTCAATGTTGTCAGATCCTACTATCTCCCCAAATTTCAGACATCAAAGGAAGCAGCTTCTATTTACTGTTTCTTCTCCCATGTTGTACACCTATAAACTCTTTACTTACTCTCCACAGTCCTTGTGAGCTCCTCATCCAGTTCAACCACCTTTGTTTTCAGAGGCTCTTCCTGCAACACCCCCCCCCCCACCATTTTTACTTGTGGTGAAGTTTCAGTACTGCTTTGACACCTTACACTTGGAAAAAATATCATGCTTCATCTCCTTGAGCTCCTTGATTTATTTCACTTTCTTTACAGAAATTTATTTAAGTGCTCTATTTCCAAAACCATTTTCTTCTTTTGTTTAGCTTAAATCAAGCCAACAGGACCAGTGTGGCTATTGTGTTTTCAAAAAAAGATTATTTAGAACATAACTATTTATCCAGATCTTTATTTTGTGACTTATTGTGGCAGCAGGAGGATATATATAGAACCAGTCAGTTATAATATCTAGGAGAATCCATTCTCTTTCATCAGACAATGGCATTTGGCTCCTCCTGTTTCCATTAAGGTACCTGACCATCAGCATCACAATGCATTTTCAATAACAGGCTACTTAACAGCACTTCCAAGACTGTGCTCACATTTGACAGACAGGAAGAATATTAAAAATTCACAGACCTGCTACAGGAAAATGAAAGGTAAGACGAAGTGTTTTCCACTTGATTTTTTTTATAAATGCACTTTACTTTTTCTCCACAGCACTGTTATTATGCCTAGGACTATCCAGTAAATGTTCATTTCTGTCCTTCTAGTACAATGCATATTTTGCAGTTCCAGCTTTCCTTCTACCTCTGCCATATTTCTATTTTTGTTGCAATTTCCAGATCAATAGCCTGCAAGAGTAATTCAAGTCACTCTGTTCTCTTGCTCAGGCTGCTGCTGCTATTTATAGACATTTAAGCTCTTAGTTAGGTGTGTGTAGAGTATTAGGCATATTTTTTCCACTAAGCTATTACTCTTTACCTGACTTACCTGTCATAACACCTTTCTTCTTACTGATAAACCATTACTAAGTATTGTTGCATTCCCCTTTACTCAATTACATCTGGAGGGGAAAATTCCTTTAGGCTTCTGCCCTTCAGTCTCAGTTTAATACCTTTTAACTATAACAGCACCTTGCCAAGAAGAGTACTTTCTCTGGCATTACCTTGAGAGGATTTTTCCCTCTTTTTTTTTTTTTTTTTTTTTTTCCCCCAATTCTCCCTGCTCCTCCTTAGGTGACAAACTGCAGACCACCAAAAGCCCACCCCTATTCACCATCCACACTTCAGCAATGCTGTTGCTTAACCCCTGTGGGCTGCTAAGCACCAGAGACTCAGTCACTTCCTCCCCAGGAGGAATGGTGGGGAGAACCCAAATAATGAAAGTGAGAAAAGTTGAGATAAACATGGTTTAATAAAAGGTAAAGCAAAAGGCACACACACAAAGCAAAACAAAGAATTCATCCACTACTTCCTGTTGGCAGGTAGGTATCCAGCCATTGCAAGGACAGCAGGGCTCCATCACTCACAATGGTGACTTAGAATCCCAGAATATTCTGAGTGGGAAGGATCCACAAGGATCATTGAGTCCAACTCTTAAGTGAATGGCCCATACAGACCTTGGCATCATTAGCACCATGCTCTGTCACTCTGTTTTCCCTTCCTCCTTCTTCCCTGACCTTCACATGCTGGCCATGACACCAAACTGAGCGGGAGATCCCTGGGGTCACCTGGAGTCAGCTGTCTCAGATGTGTACCCTCCCAGTTTCTTGTGCACCTCCAGCATTGCTGGTGGGGTGAGAAGACCTTGGCTCTGGGTCAGCACTGCTCAGCAATAATAAAATACCAGCTACTACAAAGAAATTAACTTCTCCAGCCCAAACCCAGAGAAGTCCTTGATTCATTCTCTGGCTGTCACTGTTCCAAGGTATCTTCGTTCTGTTCCACTAGGGAATTGGTACTATTTCAAGTCAGACAGCCTGCAGCTCCCACAAATCTGCAATATATCCTTGACAGGCCCCATGAGGCATCCAATAGTATCTTTGACACTGCGTCAAAGTATACAAAGTGAGTCACATTATCTTTGACAATGACTCAAAATTCATCAGGAAGACATTTCTCCACTGCTATCAAAACCTTATCTGTCTCAGGTTTACACTTTCTATAGTCATGCCCAAAAAATAGTTCATAATCCTATTTGTCAACATCCGGTCTTTATTATGAAACCCTGAACTTTGCTAAGGGACTAAAACCTCCCTCTGCTCCTTACTTGAGCCCTGACTTGCACTCGATGTGCAGCTTCAACCACTTCCTTTCTACTCTGCTCTCCCTGGAGACCTGTGTGTCCATCCTGCACACTGTCCTGTGCATTACCATCCCCCTGGGAGAAATCCCAATTTCCAATGACTTCTCTCCACTGCACAGGGAAAGTAACACGACCCTAAAACGAAACAGCATTTGTTATTTCACAGTACTGTTTTACAAATACATAGTATTCCTGCTTCTACATGCGGAAGAAAAAAGAAAAGCACAAAATCACAGTAAAGGACTGGAAGCTGCGACCCGATCCACTAAGCGCAGCCTGCTGCACCTGCACACCAGAACAAGGGAATCCTGGAGGAAACGCACCTTTTCTTGCTACAAAAGCACCTTCCAGCTCTCCTGCGCGCTGCAGCCGAGCCCCTGCAGGTCTCTGAGGCCATCCCACCGAAACGCGCAGGCAGCAGGAGTTTTTCCATGCTGCCTGCAAGGAACGACACCGAGCTCAGCCGGAGACAAAGCGCACGGCGCAGGCGGCAACCCGCGTACCTGTATCATTTCCACCATCTCGGCGGTGATGATGTCCTTCTCCACCATGTGCTCCACCAGCACATTCAACACCAGCTGCTTTGCCAGCATCACCCGGTTCTTCCTGAGCGCTTCCTGGTGGCACCGCTGCATGCCGCACGCCGCCAGCATCCCGGCGGGAGCGGGCACGGCAGGGCAGCACCGCGCCAAGGAGCCACCCGCGTGTGCGCCCGACCCCGGGCCCGGAGGAAGCGGCGGGACCCCGCGGGCCGCGGCCGCCGCCTGACGACGGGCGGGCGGGAAGGAGCCCGTCCCGCCTTTTCCCGGCGGGCGGAAAGGGGAGCCCGTCCCGCCTTTTCCCGGCGGCCCCCGCGATTCAAACGGCGGGACCCGCTTCCCGCCTCTTCCTGCTCAGGGCGCGGCGGGGCCGGGCCTCGGGGAGGAGCGGCGGCGCTGCGGCTTTCCTGGGAACGGGGAGAGGAGAGAGTGCCGGCTCTGGGCCTTTTCTTATTTTTAAACCTGTTTTAATTTCTTTACCCCTGCCGAGATGGGAGATCAGCTGCGATCAGAAATGAAAGCGTGCTGTAATTAAGAGGGAGGGAGAAATGGAGCACGCGGGATTGCAGAGAAATAAAAAGGGAAATATAAAGGGAAAATCAAGTGAGCGTCCTAGTGAAAGCAAATTCACAGCTCTTATTACAGAATCGCTGAATCAATTGGAAAAATCAGTTGGAAAAGACCTCTGAGATCATCAAGTCCAACCTTTGACCAAGCACCACCATGGCAACTAGACCATGGCACCAAGTGCCACATCCAGCCTTTCCTTAAACAGCTCTGGGGATGGTGACTCCACCATTTCCCTGGCAGCCCATTCCAATGCTCAACAACCTTCCTGAGAAGAAATTCCTCCTGATTCCAGCCTGACCTCCCCTGGCACAGCTTGAGGCCAATTCCTCTGGTTCTGTCTCTGGCTGCCTGGGAGAAGAGACCAAATCCCACCTGGCTACAATCTCCTTTCAGGGAGCTGTAGAGAGCAATAAAGTCTCCCCTGAGCCTTCTCCAGGCTAAGCAACCCCAGCTCCCACAGCTGCTCCTCATACCACTTACAAAAAAAGGCACATAAAGCTTCAGATGACTTTTGCACATTATTCTTGAGGACACAGATATCCTATGTCCTGGTGTACAGGAATTCTATCTGCTAAAGCTTAACACATGTCCAAAGGCTTGACGGTCTTTACAAATGTTGAAGACAAAATTGTACTGGTGACATTTTGGATCTTTGTTTTGGCTAGCTTTTTGTCTGTGCTGGTCACCTGAATTTCTTCCTGACTCTTGGCAATTTGGTGCACTCAGGCAGGTCCTGAGTTGCCCAGTTTACAAGTCAGAGTTTCCATGCTTGTGCCACACCTTTTAGTGAGGTTTTTTTCTTCTCTGTTAGCTGATACAGGAGGGAAGTGCAAGTATTTTGCATGAAAGAGACCACATTGCCTTGGTCAGCAAGTTTGTCTCTCCTAATACGTCTGTGATAGAGGTATCTTAATTGGTTCGTCAATAATGATAATAAAGTGATTCAGCTGTCGATTCAGAAGTGGAACTCCTCTCTTTTCTAAGCCAAGATTAACAAATAAGCAGAATGCAAGCAAAAGCATGGCTTTGTGGAGTGTTTCTTTTGGGAGGAAAAATTACCATTGCCACCAGGAATTTTTAAATCAATCCTGTTTATTTATAAACAACATAAAAGGTATTTTTTTTTCTGCTTTGAACTATAAAGAATCAAACAATAAGAAATAATTTATTTGCTTCTAGCCTATGGTTTATGTTAATTAAAGATGCAGCCATGAGCCAGGCTGTGATGATTGCTGCTCTCCTTCACAGGAGATTCAGACAACCTTTTTTTTTTTTTTTTTAATTTGGACATTCACCAGATGCAAATGCATCTCTTTGCATACTGCAGACCACTTTGACACTGCAGAGACAATCAGTTTAGCTCACCCATTTGAAAAGGCAGAGCATCACTGATCAGTGAGAGCCAGAGGCTGCCTACAGCCTAGACCCATCATGATGAAGGCCAAATGTGTGTTGGGAGTGTTGTCCTCAGGTGCTCCGCTGCCTTGGCAGACAGACTGGACCTTTCCAAAGCCCACAGGGACCTGGAGGAGCTTTGGCCTTTCTGTGCATGATGGCAGTAAAGTGTCTGAGGCCATCTGTTAGAGAACACCTGTAATACAGCAGCCATACACCCTATTGTGGAGTCATGAAGTCCAAGCAGAGTATGTGTGTGTATCCCATGTGTGGGTATCCCATCACTGGCCTCTCTTGCAGGGGGAAAACTTATCTCCCTCTTGTCCTCACTGACTGCGTGGGACGATAACTTTGAGAACAACAGAAGACATTTGATGCATACTATCAGCTTTTCAACCCTAAGTGACAGGTACCAGGTGGTGCCAGCTTCCCGACTGAGTCAGACACTCTCACCTCAGTCACACTGCCATGCAGCACACTTGAGGATGTGGAGCAGGTGTGGCAGTGGGACAGTAACAAAGAGCTCAGACCATAAATTTGTGTTGCTGCAAAACCAGCAACATGGGGAGTGCAGGCTTGTTCTCTCTGCAGGGATTTTGGGGTGGCTGATGACCACACAGCACTCAGCAATATTGCTGTTTGCAATGCACAGACAGAACGTGCTTTGTGTTGTTTCTATTCCTCCCCTTTTCCAGGCAGGTTCTTCTGGCTGCATCCTTCAGTTCTTATTCAGAGGTCTTTTGGCAACTTTGTCTCTTCTCAAGATTTACTTCTCCCCTCCAGTTTGAGAACGTTGCCATACATAACACAACTTTCCTCCCTGTGGTTTTACGTATCTGCCGAGACAAAGCAGTGTGGTATTGCATTGATTTCTATTTTGTGCAAAAAGATTCTAGTAACATCAGAAGCTGTGGCTGTAGTTCAATTCTGGTTCAAAGAATGGTGAGACAAATGTTTAGGCAAAACATTTTCAGCCGTTTTACCATCCCTCTAGGAGCATCGTGCATTGGGGTGAGGGTTTGGTTCTGTATTCGTGGGAGGTGAAATCAGTCCTAAGGCAGAGGGCTGGTGAGCATCTTCAAACACCTCATCGCTGATGGCCGTCTCGTAAGCAGGTGGTGGAGTGAGCGGCTCCAGTGGTTCAAGCCTCTCTTCAACATCTTTCTCCTCATGGATGTCCGAAACAAAGCGCTGCAGTCTGGGGGGCAGCACCAGCTGCAGCTGTGTCCTGGAGCCTGTGTCTGCCTCAGAGGTGTGCATTGTGCCTGGCACTGGCCCCCAGAGAGCCTCCACCATCATCTCTTGCTGGGCAGAGGATTCAATGACGACACTGTACGGGGGAGGCTCGCTCAGCGGCGAGGGCACGGAGCCTGGGTTGGATGCAATTGTCCATATTGGTGGAGCTGACATGGTCATCACCTCCTCATAGGTGGGTGCTTCATAGGCAGCGTTCACCCTGTGCCAGAGAGCAGCACTTGTTATTTTTTTGCGTAGTTTGTGTTTATAGTACAGATCATGGACTATAGGGACTGTGCTACAATCAACAAGGGGACTGAGACAGGGCATCTCATGGGGGATTGCTGTGTGGGATATCCTGCCCCTGGATCAGCTCACCTCTCCAGTCAACTGAATGTCCTTCTTAGTGGCATAGAAAATAGCTCACCTGACCATCTTCCCACACTCCTCAGCGTTAGTGAAGCTACCCACACTGTTCAGTTCAGTGTCCTAGGCTTAACCTGGTGTCCTCCTACACTTAAAATTTATCACTAAGGATTGCTAACTACTAGTTATCTCATGGAATAAAACAGGACCTATTTTTAAAAATATATTAGTTCAATGTCCATCCATTTTTAAGAAGTGGAGAAAATTAAGTACTTTAATTTAGTTTAGATAAGGACTAGTTATTCCATGTTTAAAAGAATTATCTGCAAAGGAAAGAAATGTTACTTTGGAGACATTTTTCTTTTCAGAAATATTTTTAAATAAAAGGATACTAGTTTTCTTCAAGTATGCCCCCAAACTAGTAGGGCCCAATATAGACTTCTTTTTTATATAGCCTTTCTAAAAATAAATATTTTATTTGTGAACATCAAGTCATTTATGCACATAGATAATGATTATCTGGATTATACAAGGAAGCAAATAAAGTTAACCTCTTCAATGACAGCAGAAAAACTGGGGTTAAATTAGGTTATGCTGAGAACCTGCAAATGAACATGAGGCCAAAAAGAGGTGGGGTAGTATTTAGTATCTCTAAAACTCAGGGGTTTTATTAGTGTCAAGCAGAAATTTTAAGAGTGGAAACACACCCAGTTACAGGTTTCTCTTAAAGTTTGCCAAGAAACAGTTGCTCTAGAGATAAGGTTTATAGAGCTAAACCCAAATAAGATTTGGTATTGCTTCTACATTTTTTCTTTTTCCTTGTCTGACTCATTGTTTGGCAAGCCTCGATTACTCAAAGAAAAATAAAATAGGCCTGGATCAGTTTAACATTGGCAAGTTTTAGTGGATTAGTTCCCAAGGGGAAGAAAATATATATTACAAAGGTACAGGACATGCGTGGCATTGACTTTGCAACCTCCACGTCAATAGTGAGGGAAAGAGACCTGCAAAGGACTTTTGTCTTTGGGAATGGAGTCTGCATTTGGTGCCTCGGGGGAAGGGCAGCAAAAGAGAGTTTAAAATGGCCATGAGTGAGGTGAGAGAGGTAAAGAGGAGTAAGCGGGTTGCTGCTCACCCTGCGTGGCTGTGCCTGCTTGGAGGAGCTTCGTTTGCGTCATGCCGGTGCTGATTCCTCAGGTAGCACTCGGCAAACACGCTCAGCAAATAGCCAACGAGGCACACTCCCCCTACCCCGAGGAAGAAGTAGCCTACTGGGTTGATGTTAGAGGAGATGGCCAGCATGGTGACCCCGATGAGGAGAGCAGCGGTGAACAGCAGCAGCAAGGTTTGGCGGATGTTCTTCCAGCGTGTCTCTAGCCACATGGCAGGAGGGGTGTTGGCAGCAGGCACTTGAGAACAGATGGGCACTTAAAGGGACAGACATCTGTGGGAGATGGAACAGTTTTTTCCAACGTGAAACATGGGCATATAAACACATTTCTAAGTATTGTGACCGCAGTGAAAACACACACACTCGAGTACATGCACGTACATCATAAGCCTGTGCACACCAATGTAAACATATTAGAATTTCCTGTGTGCATGCACATTGAATAGTTGGAATACTTGGACACAGTTGCAAAACATAAAACACATAAGGAGACCCATTGGCACTTATTACCAGACATATCTAAAAATGTCTGGCTTAGCAGCAATGTAGAATGAGGTTACTGCAAAAGCAAGACATGGAATAAATATAAGGGTTAATTCTAGGACATTTGTGCCTTGCATAATCGACATTCAAATACTCATTCAAATCCGGAAGAAAAGCAGCATTATTTAATAGGCCTGTAGGCCTGTCTGCCCTGCTAAAATGAGCATCTTACTTCAGTGTAGCACTAGAGCAGTAATGTAACTTTAGGTTCTGGATATAGCTAGGGTATGTGTGTTTTTGTAAAACGTAGGCATTTATTTCAGTATTTGCCTTTATTCTCAGTTCTTTCTCTGTTGATGTGCTTTTTTTTCTCTGTTCTCAGACACGAGAGCCTTTCCTGTCCCCCATTCCAAACCCCATTTCTGTGAAAGGGACAGCAGTTGTCACTGTGTGCAGTCAATATGGAATGAATACCAGGGGATCTGTGGCATTCAAGAATACCATAATTAAGGAGCTGTCTTGTTATACTAACCTCCATCTGTCCCACTGTTTTGGTGAAGACCTCTTTGAGGGAAAAAAGCATGACACAATGGGCATATTTGTAATGAACATGCATCTCCAAACAAATAAACAGTTTTATATAGCTCCTCGTTATATTGTGTGCTTTCCCCTTATTACAGCAAAAATAGTTAAATGCACATAAGCAAAAGGAACACATATTTTTTAGCATCTACTCACCAGAAAGGGGTTCGGTAGGTACGAGCAGTCATGTTTTAGCGTCTCTCTTCATCACAAGGAAAAATGTGCACTGCTGCTTCCCGTTCTGACCCGAGGATAGAACACCAGTTAAAGTTCTCCCTTCCTCTTCTCGAGTTTTTGACAGGGAAACTATGAAGATTTTTTTGAAAATAAAAGCCAGAAACTAGTGAGGATGGGAAGACACTAACTGATGGGAAGATCCCATTGTATGAGTTTTGCGTGGGAAAGCAGAATCACTGTTTTCCAGGTTCTGAATCCAAAGCAGTTTCTAGACGATCACACACCTTCTACTCTTGCAGCTCTTCTCGGTCTGTCCCACAAAAGCAGGAAACTCATTAGGAAAGAGGGCGGAGTGAGCAGTGGGGGAGTGCTTACCTGTGTCGTATCTCTTTGGTCTGTTTCACTTCAATGAGAGAAACTGCCCTGAAAATTCTGGGTTTTTCCCCACGTAGCAAAGGAATCTCGATCTCTGCCTCACTAAGCAGGAACAACTGCCTGCCCAGCCCACATGACGTGGCCCACATATAAATCTGTTTATGACCTCTGTAAAATGTAAATTCATACATTTGTCTTGATCAAATCCTGTTTGTCAAATGTTTTATACCCTCTTTGATTTTACAAACAAAAGAGTCAAAAAAGGGGGCAAGAGGTTTTTATTTCACAGAGAGCTGAGTTAGAAACATTTTTACTCCCTGATGTATCTGGGAATGGAATGAGAGGTAATGATAAGCCACAGAACTGAATTAGGTACTGAATTACTTCTGTTATCTCAACCTTTAGTGTGTGTCTGAAAACTAGAATGGAATGGCATGGAATGGAGTGGCATGGAATGGAGTGGCATGGAATGGAACAGAATAGAATAGAATAGAATAGAATAGAATAGAATAGAATAGAATAGAATAGAATAGAATAGAATAGAACAGAATAATTTCAGTTTGAAGGGACCTACACCTTCTCCAATTCCCCACCTGCTTCAGGGCTGACCAGAAGTTGAAGCATTATTAAGGGCATTGTCCAAATGCCTCTTAAACACTGACAGGCTTGAGGTATTGACCACCTCTCTAGGAAGCCTGTTCCAGTGTCTGGCCACCCTCTAGGTAAAGAAATGCTTCCTGATGTCTCCTGACACAGCTTTGAACCATCTCCACTTGTCTTATCACTGGATCCCTGGGAGAAGGGATCAGAACCTCCCTCTCCCCTTCCCTTCCTCAGGGGGCTGCAGAGAGCAAGGCAGTCACCTCCCAGCCTCCCTTTTTCCCAGGGCCCTCAGCTGCTCCTCCCAGGAGACCCTTCCCAGCCCCCTCACCAGCTTTGTGCCTTCCTCTGCACACATTCAAGGACTTTCCCACCCCACTGAAATGGTGGGGCCAGAACTGCTGCCAGCACTCTGGTGAGGCTGCACAATCACACCCATGAGTCCTTCTCTATTCACAGATAGCAAGTCTAGGAGGGCATCTTTCATAGTTGTCTCACTGAGTACATGTGACAAGAAGTTATCTCCTACACACTTCAGGAATTCCCTAGATGTGCTCATCTAAGCAATTTGTTATTCCCAGGTGATGCCTGGGAAGTTGGAATCTTCCATAAGGGTAAGGGCTACTGATTCAGAGATTTCTCTTAAATGCTTATAGAAGAACTCATCAGTGCTTACCTCACTGTAAGTTTTTGAATACTGTAGGATGAATTATCTCCAGGAGCAGTGTGCAGCTCATGGTGTTGTGTAACAGGAAGATGCCCTAGTGCTAAATGTTTATTAATAGTACTTAGTTTGGAAGTTTAGGCCAACAAGAATTGCATGAGGTTCAACAAAGATAAATGTAAAGTCCGAAGCAGCAGTGCAGGCTGGGGCCAGACTGACTGGGATGCAGCTCTGCTAAAATAAACTTGGTGGACATGATGGAAGGGAAACTCAACAGGAGTCAGCAGTGTACCCTTGAAGCAGTGAAGGGAAGCTGTGTCCTGGGCTGCATCAGTAAGAGGGTAGTGAACAAATCAAGGGGTGGATTATTCTGAGCAGCACTTGTGAGGACATGCATGAAATAGTGTGTACAGTTGTGGTTCCCCCAGTTTGGATGTGGTCTGAAGAATTGGATATGGTCTGGTGAATGCCTTGAGGGTTGGTGAACTTTGACGCCTTAAGAGGCTGGATTTGTACAGCTGAGAGGAGGGAAGGCTGGGGCAGGTGGTGAGTGTCTACTCACAGTTCACCAATAGCAGTAGGCAGTTACAGAGAGGAGGGAGGGAGTTTCCATGGGGGTACATGGTGACAGGAAAAGAGGCAACAGAAAAAGGGAAGTGCCTCTAGATATAAGAAAAACAGTCTTAATTGCAAAAACAGCAAATGCTATTACTTGCCCAGAGAAATGGAGGGATCCTCTTGGCTGGAAATATTCAAAATACAGCTGAGTTCAGGGCCCAGCTTCCAGTAAGGGGTTGGACTAGATTATCTACCCTTCCAGCCTGGACTTGTCAATGTTTCTGTGTTTTGAATATTTTCTCCTTATAATTGGCTTTCTGGCTGCTGACAGATAAAGGAGCTTTCACTATGATTGTTATCCATTCTTTGCTTTCAAAATAATTATTTTTAATATGTCAGACTTACAATCAAATAAAGGGGAGAAAGGATTCTGGTGTGTAGCATGCCATTTTGCAAGGCTGTTATTTATATGGAAAATATGATTTCCATTTTGGGGTTGCCTGGTGTTGAGAACACCTTAACTGCTAAGGAAGGTTTGAGAAAACTGTTTTGACAGCCTCTGTACACAGGCATTATGACTGACCCATGGTGGAATTTGCAACTACTTTCTAACCAGTGCAGGGGTTTTTAGAACTGTTCCTCAGAGATAAGAGATTTACATCCTACTGATTTGAGGAGATAATTAAAATTATCCTCCTGCCTATTCTCAATTTTCTCCTGTCTTCTTGCAGTGACTCAGTGCTCAAGTGATCTCTGACTGAACCAGCCCAGCTGTCTCAGTGGGAAAGTATTTACATTTTTCCAAAGTGAATTTAGTGGGCTTAATCTAGTCCCTAAAGTATCATCTAACCATTAGTTCCCCACTAAAGGGAAGCAGTAGGAATGCATAGCCAGAGTGGTGGAGGAGATGGAAGAGTGGGAATAATTTCCAGCACTATAGTGGCTGTCATTTGATTGACTTGGCCCAAACCATTGGAAGCAGAAGGAAAATCTTACTTCCTTGATGGACTAAGCCCCACAGAAAGGTATAGAAAGAATCTAAGACCCATTTTTTACTCAGCAAAGCCTGTTAGATATATCATGGATTACCAGCTCAGCTTGATGACTTGAGGCAACTCCCAGCTCCGGTATGTACACTGACTACTGTCCAAAAGCATCAACAATTTGACCATTGTTGAATCCCCCTTGTAAGTTCCTACAGAAAGTAGCAGCCTGTGTGGAGGGAGCTGAGGCACTTTGCTTATTTGCACATTCTCCTGTGGGGAGTAGGCAGTGCTTTGGGGTTAGATCTTTTTGCTAAGTTAGTAAAAAGTCAGAAAGGTGAAAAAATTCATTATTTGCTGAAGAGCTACTTCTGTGATTTGAAATGCTGTATTTGATTTGTGGATGGATAGATAGATAGATAGATAGATAGATAGATAGATAGATAGATAGATAGATAGATGGATGCTGGTTTTGCTGAAAATCTGTATAGTAGTTTTGATAGATGCACCATTTTTAAAAATAGTCTTGGACATAGTTACAAAATATTGGGATGAAAAAGGCTGGAAATGGTAGGTCTGTGTTGAATTGGTTGTTGCTTGTATTGATTGCATCAGTTTATTTGTGTTGAAGTTCAGAGTTCAGTAACTCCTGTAGATTTTGCCTATGCTTTTCATGTATGACTGTGCTGAATCTTGAGCAAGTGTTTTTAGTCATTTACAAGCATGCATAAAACAATACTTTATGATGCAGCTATGAGTGCATTAGTTGAACTTGTTTATGAATGTGATACATACTGCTTTGTGAGTCTAAGGTTACAAAGCAGGACAAATTTCTATGAACTAACATTTGCAGTGTGTTTTCTAGCATGCTTCCCCATGAGGCCTTTCAGATTTCTGAAGAACTTCTGAAATTTTTGTCTTTCTGCTGTTTTGGTTCTCTCCACAGTCAGAGGTTCAGACTTTCACTGGGATCCATAACAAATAAAAATCGATCACACAGCTGCATCAGGGAGTTTTTGGTGATTAAAAAGGGCAGAAAATGCAGTAGGGCTTGGGCAAGGCCTGAGAGAGATCACTCTGCAGGGTT
Source organism: Erithacus rubecula (assembly GCF_903797595.1). NCBI lineage: Eukaryota > Metazoa > Chordata > Aves > Passeriformes > Muscicapidae > Erithacus > Erithacus rubecula. The sequence continues at coordinate 26,759,747 of NC_136658.1, forward strand.
TATTAAACAAGGTGTTGAAGCCTGGAAGAGTAAACAAGGACATTTATCCTGTCATGCTAAACTGTCTCCATTTCATCTGCAGTAGAGAATTTTTTTCTTTTTTACAGAAAGCTTTCTGTTCTCTGTTGTTTGTACTGTAGGAACCTTCATTCAACACTATATTTCTTTAGTTAGGGCTGTGAATTTCCTTTTTTTTTTTGGTAATTCTTTCTTTGTTTCTTCCCGTATCTCGTTGTCAGCCTCTAGGAAGCATTTCACCTTTCCCCTGTTTCATCTCGCTATCTACTCAACCTTCTGCCCCGACTGCTACTAATTAACTTAGTCCCTACAGTGAGCTCGGTTATCAGCTCGGCATGCAGAGGAGCTTGCTTTATTCCCAAGGGCTTGTGACGTGCACACCACAGCACCATTAATCTGACCGTAATCACCAAGTCTATTCTTCCCCATAACCTCATCCCGAAGCAATTTCTGAGAACCTGAGCAAGTACAGGGGACAAAGTGTCACTGAATCACCTTTTCCAGTCTTGTCTGCCTCTCCTTTTGTCCCCCAGGTATTGCAAAGTCACTTCTGTGACTAAGCAAATTGCATCACTGCATTTTATCTAGAGATCATGGGGCAGTCATGAGCTCTGGTTGATGTTTCTGGTCAGTATAATGTTTTAGGCTGGAGAAAGCAAAACCCCAAGGAAAGCAGAATACCTATGCTTGGATATTGAAAATATATGTGAAACTTTGGGAAAACTATCTGTGTTTGACCTACCAGAGCATAATGGTGATACATTTCTTGGGAACTGGCAATCTCTGTTTCCTTCCAGCTTATTCCAGTTCTTACAGGACAATGTGTGGTCACTGTGCGGTGGGTTTTTTCTGGCACAAGCTGTCTTCTACCTGCAGTGGCTTTTCTCTGTAGATCAAGGCTGAGATATGGTCACAGAAGGAATGATACTACACAAAGAGGTTCTACTGCTACTATTAATTCCTCCACTGTCTGAAGGATGCCTGAAAAGCATAAATGTACAGAGATTGAGTCAAAGACACTTGTTATGTTGTGCAGAACTAAATGATTTCTCTTTTCTGAAAGTGGGGAGTCACGTTCAAGATGTGAAGTGTTTTCAGAGCTGTCTGCACACCTAAAGTTTCTAAGTATTTAAAATTAACAAAGCAGCACCTCCTTTTCCTGCCAGGAGAGGAACAGAAAAATAGAAAGCATTTACCAAGATTATATAAGGGGTTTTATATCCTCTTACAGACTTCTAAATTCACATACATCATGTTTTGCTTTTTGTCTGGATAAAAAAAAAAAAGTGAAGGCTAGAACCTTCCTCATCTTTTTATTCTGAGTTCTCCTTAGGGCAAGCACTTTAAATTTGTGAGGTTTCATTAGCACTGGTAAAATTTTTGCAGATGATTTAGTTTAATGATAGAGCCCAGCTTGGTCTAAATTATTTAGTTTTTGCTGGAAGACTTTCTTCACTTATGTAGAATCTCTGCACACTGCAGTACTTCTGCTGAGATGTTGCTGTATGTGAGATGTAAATTAACAGTATGCCCTTCTCTGAAGGAGTCCACCCTGGTGACTGAAATGCCACTAAATGGGACACTACAGTGACCTCTCCTCTTTTGCTAATTTAGAGCTCCTAATGGGGATTAGACAGAGGAGGAGACAGCCCTGACTAAATGTGAAGAAGGAAGGCAGTTAAGATCCTACTGCCAGAATATGGTGAAAGAATCACATGGAATACTGTGGAAATTTCCAACAGTGTGGAAAGAGCAAATGAGCAGAAAGAGAATACGGGAAGATAATTTCCATCCTTCTAGACTGTACTAGGTGTCTCTGGAAAGAAGAGAAAATCAGACCTGTGTATGATGAGCAGCTTTACTATGGAACATTTCTTTCCTCCAGATATGATTTCACCATTCTAAAATGGGAAACTTTTCAGCCAAAGCACATGAAATGCAGTGAGAAAAGTTAATGTGTAATTGCCAGAGTTTCTGTTCCTTATCTTCCTCCCTGGTCCTAGTGACATATTCTTGCTGCTTATGTTGCCAAACCTGTTATACACTGGAGCCCTCCCTGACATGTTCTGAATGGCTAACAGGGCATAAACAAGTAAAAAGGAAAAAAGTGCTATTTTCTCTTGTGTTGATGCACTAACAGTCACAGAAACATGCAGGAAGCACCAATATGGCCAGAGGAGGGGAGAAAGGACCTCACAGCCTATTTCTGTGTTCAAGAAAGGGGGATGCCCTTTTCTTTTCAACAGCACTGGATGGTTTTGCTAGGGAACCACACCTGAAATATTTGGGAATCACCACACAACAGTAAAATGCAGCCTACTTTTTTTGGAATTCAGCAACTGTGCAACTCACTGTGGACTAAAACGTAATAGATGTGAGAAGATGGGAAAGAGGTTGTAGTGCCTGTTGCAAAATGTAGATTCCTGAGCAGGAATCTGGCATCATTTCCTGTCAGTGGTGGGACCCACAGTGTGTCTCCATAAGATACTCCTACATTCCTACCGTATAACATTGCACTTTCTTAAAATTCTTTCAGTAAATAGTGGGGTGGGAAAATGGGGAAAGTGTTGCCAGGCAGAGAAATCACTTGACTATTTTATTGATGAGTTGGGCTCTGGAGAGGAAGAGGACACTGCTGTTATTGGTACTGGTCCCTCTCTGAGTGCTGTGCTTCATAGCAAGTGAAGCACAGAATCTCACATGCTCCTTGCTGCCTGTTCTCAGCCTAAGGTGCTCATAGTCTAAAGCAAGTGTGACAAAGCCACAGAGTAATTTAGCTATGGAACACCAGTGATAGATGACTTAGTAGGAAAAGAAGCTGAAAGAAAAGACAAGAAAAGAAAAGAAAAGAAAAGAAAAGAAAAGAAGAGAAGAGAAGAGAAGAGAAGAGAAGAGAAGAGAAGAGAAGAGAAGAGAAGAGAAGAGAAGAGAAGAGAAGAGAGAGAAGAGAAAGAGAGAGAAAGAAGAAGAGAAAGAGAAGAGAAGAGAAGAGAAGAGAGATAAGAGAAGAGAAAGAGAAGAGAAGAAGAAGAGAAGAGAAGAGAAGAGAAGAGAGAGAAGAGAAGAGAAGAGAAGAGAAGAGAGAAAAAAAGAAAAGAAAAAAAAAAGAAAAGAAAAGAAAAGAAAAGAAAAGAAAAGAAAAGAAAAGAAAAGAAAAGAAAAGAAAAGAAAAGAAAAGAAAAGAAAAGAAAAGAAAAGAAAAGAAAAGAAAAGAAAAGAAAAAAGAAAAGAAAAATGAGTAAAATCTATTTTAGTAAAGACACATTTTGCCTGAAAACTAGATCGGTAACTGGGATTTTTTTTTTTTTTTTCTTCATTAGATATTCTCCATTCAAAGGCAACACTGCTTCACCCTAGTTTTACTACTAGTTTTTGCTCCAGCCATGTGCCATAAAGGCAGCACACCTCGGAGTGAGGAAACTCAATCTGGCTCTTTTTTCTGCCTCAGGAAAAATGGGTATTATATTTCAGTTACATCCCTGCAAATAGGCATTCACAGGGGTCAGTGAAAGAGCAAATATGTTATTTTATGAAAGCAAATAGTCACATGAGCTGAAAAGAACGTAGTTTTTATCTTGGCATGGTTCCTCAGTCTGAGCTATCAGTTTATTTAGTGATACACACAAGTTTTGTCCAGTTCTGGCATGGATTTGCATTCCTAATGGACACTGCCAAATTAACAAGAGCACATCACAATGCATTTCTGGTATGTGCCATTCTCATGCCTTGTAGTGTTGCAGTTTGTATGGCATCTGCATTGTCATTCTGGTGCACTCCAGAATGTCATTGTGACCATGTTTCGGATGTTTGTTCCTGTGGGAACAAACGACTGTTTCCAAGGTCAGCCATCAGCTGCAGGGACAGTCTCAGAAAGGCACCACACCACATCACTGCCAGTCCAGCCTGCTCCCTATAAATGAGCCCTCTGGAAGCAATACACCAGCTTTTTCTTTCTCCTGAGGTGGCAGCAGTAGTGATAATGCAGCTCCTATTGTTTGTGAAGGGGAACTCTGCATTATCAGAGCCTCTGTTGCTGAGAGATATCTTCCTTGCTCCCTGTAGGCAACAAAATCCCAGGACACTCAATATGTGGAATTAACTGTATATCTGGTTGAACCGATGGCTTCGAGAATTTGTTAATGGTGATGACTGTGCAAGTTTGCTTGTTCCACATTGTACCAGTTTCATGAGAAAGTGTTGACTGGTTATAAAGGGTCTTTCTGTGAAAATGAGAAGATTGCCATTGAAGGGAGAAGTTCAGGGTAGAGTGGTCATAGTTTGCAGATATTTGTGTTGAAGTGAAGTAATATTTGATGCTGAAGATGATCCTTGTGATAGTGCCTCTGTTTCTTGAGAAGAGTTGTTAAGTTTACTGGCTATTAACAACTTCTGATTCATAGAACTGTTCTGTGAAATCACTTGCAGATGATGAAAGATGTCAGAGTGATTCATAAGAAGGTGTTAACTATTTGAAAAGCTCTTGAGGGCATTGACACTTGGGGCATGAGAGATCATAGTCTTGACTGAAGAGATTTCTTTGACTGTATTGGAAATATAGATGAGGCATATATTCTTGTCCACTGCCTCCTCTGTTCCTCCCTGCTTCCTCCAAATATTGCCTTGCTCGATAAAAAATGGAAAGAATAGTGTTTTGTCAGAATAACCATTATATGACTCTTTACTTCTCAGACCTGAGTGTGTTGCAGTATGCCACACCCAGAGCTCTCACAAGTTTCCAGTCTATACCTGCTTGAGATCCACTGATATTGACAAAGTCCCTGGTCCCATTATTTTTGAAGAAGTGTCCAAGTCTCTGATACATGGTGGTGCTCCTTTTAGCCAGATTCTCCTTCTCATGAAACTACTCAGCAACAACTTTGACCATCACCAGAACTTCCTAAATTTGTACTTTAGGCACTGTTATGGCATGAACATTTGGCCATATGAAGAAAAGATAAAAGGTCTCCATGATGAGAGCTGACTCCTCTGTTTCCTTGGCAGTATCATGTTCACCTGCTGTTTTTAATTGTCAGGGCAGAATGAGGACTGCATGGAGGCAAACTGATTTTCAAATTCCTATGAACACTGTAATAGCCAGATGATTTTTATTTATGCAAAATTGCTGACAATTGCTTGCTTGCATTGAGGACCACAGCTTTCTGCATGTCTTCCTCCAGCTTGCTGCTTTCCTCTTGAACTCCTGCCCTGAAGTGTCGTTCCATGGCTGCCCAGCTATGGGAACTTTGTTAAGCCTGTCTCACAATTTCTAAAATTCTGAACCTCAGGTACATGAAACTGGCAATACAGTATCTACTCTGTCAACACACTTCATCACAGGGTTGGAGAAGGCAGAGATATGTTCATTTCCATGCAAAGGCTTGTTTCAGAGATTATTTTTATGCTCCTATTTGGAGGCTTATGATTTTTTCTTACAAGTTGTGTTGAAACAGATAGGTCAAACAAGCAGTGTGGAATTCAGCTGTAAACATGTTTCCAGACAAAAAATAGACAAAATCAAGGCTTCTTGTGAATGGTGGCTCTCTGGATGCAGAAGTTTTGGCTAGAAATTGCCATAGTAGGAGGTTTTTGTGGTAGGTCAGTCAGAGACAATGTAAGTGGTACAGCTGGAAGAACATACACAAAATGGCGAAAAAAATCAAACCTAACATTCTCCAGATTAATACTGATGTATGTTCTTGAATGAGTCAAAGAAAAAAGAAAGTACTGTTTTGGGGTCATAGATGAGATACTGGTATTATAAATAACAAGGCTATGGTAAGGTGATTCCCTAAATTTTCAAGCTTATGCAAAACTCCTCAGGATAAGAGAGTTATTGTTGCTGATCCTAAACATTCTGGTTTAACTGTTGACCCTTCTGAGTTATCTCCATAGCATTCACACCAAGCCAGCTGGGCTGGTTAGTTGAGCACTAACAGAATGTAAATATTTACCACCTAACAAATCTAACACCTCTCATTTTGGTAGAGTCCCATGATTGATTATAGCTCTGCCTTTCATTCCACAAATATATTTACATCAGTTATATAAATACATTTATCAATTCTTAATATTCTTTGAGAACGAAGTAAACATCTTGCCCTCCTTTCATTACATTTTAGTTTGTGCAGCTCTACTTACTGTTAAAAGATTGCTGGATTTTCCCTGTTCCCAGTTTTATGTCACCAAAGCAATGCTGGCATTCTTTATTTCAGGTCTACAATTTATTTAAGAGCACTTGCTTCCTGAGAATGCCTGGATGTTTTTTATCCCATGCTTTGCTAGTTTTGGCTGTGGTAGAGTTAATTTTCCTCAAAGTAACAGTGACACATGATGGAGCCCTGCTGTCCTGGGAATGGTTGGACACCTGCTTGCCCATGGAAAGTGGTGAATGATTCTTTGTTTTGCTTTGCTTGTGTGTGCAGACTCTTCTTTACCTATTAACTGTCTTTATCTCAACCCATGTGTTTTCTCACTCTTACCCTTTTGATTCTCTCCCCGCCCTACCACAGGGAAGTAAGTGAGCAAATTTCATTGCAACTGAAAATATTTTTTTCTTTTACTGTCACAGTTCAGCTCCCTGCAGTCTGGGAATTATACTGGATTCTTACTAACCCAAGTGCTCTATGCAGGCTGATTTTCCAGTGGTGCTTGTCCTCTTAGTGCTATCCAGGCAACTGAGGTGCTTAACAAACTGGCTATACAGCAAAGTTTTGGTTTTTTTTGTCATTTAAGTTTGATGTAGTAACCCAATTTTGTGAGACATATTGTTTGATAGTACTCCAAAATCTTTAGGGGGCACTTCTCTGTAACAACTTGAAGCCATAGATTCCATTTTTACTGCATGTCTGATACACAGAATATATGTATTTGATAAATGTATGTGTACCTATAATGCACAGCCCACATATGCCACGTTAAACTGTATATAGTGTGTAATGTGCAAACACATTAGGACACACATTTAGCCATTCAAAGAAGTAAAATGTTCTCCACATTCTTCATTAATAGATTTTCTAGATATTTAGGGTTAGTGTATGGTTCTTAAGTGGCAGACACTTTCTTACCAAATCTAATGTAGTGATTATTTTTAAGTTTTTATATATGCCAAGTATTTGTCAAAGCAAGTATCAGCTGTTCTTTGATGTTGTACATGCTTACACTACCCAACCCTGCTTATTCTCTGTGTGTCCTCATTGATTAACAAATAAATGCTCCATTATTTTGTCTCCTAATGCTCTGCCTAAACCACCCTTATCACTTTCCAGGTGGCCTGTTGATGTGGAATAATTGCTAGGTGCTTTCCAACGAAATTCCATTGAGTAATTAATTGTAAAGAGTCTTCATGTTGTTTGTTTACTGTCCTGATTCCTGTAAGTAACAATGTCCTTCTCTTGCCCTGACTGGAGAAAGGTGCTGTATCGCAGGTGGGAAGGAAGAGGAAAACAAGGAGACTGTTCCTGTAACTGGCACTGACTTCTGATTTGGGTAATCTGAGATCAAATTCCAGTTACTACTAAGCCTTCATCTGTGACTAACCAAATCCTTTCATTCACTGCAGGTCTCTCAGAGAACGTACTCTTTTAGAATGGGGACTGACTCTTATTTTGTGCCTTAGAAACAAGGCTGAGATTTTCCTGAGCTAGCTTGCATCCTCCTTCGACGAAAAGTAAAAAAAAGGGAAAAGAAAAGTTTCATTGAAGTGCAAATGTTTCACTGAAACAGATAATTTCACGGTATTCCAGGTGTCGATCATGTCTAAGAAATTGTCAGCACGACCCCTCGGGGGTCGTCATTGCTGCGCCGGGATGTAAGCCCTGTTGAGCATCCCTGGCACGGTCCGGGCACAGCAGCCAGCTCCCGCTCCCTGCTCCCTTCTGCAGCTCCCGCTCCTGCTCCCTTCTGCTCCCTGCTCCCGCTCCCCGCTCCCGCTCCCGCTCCGCAGTGGATCGTGCCGTCCACACTAATCAGCACCGGCTCCCGTTATTAAAGGCGCCGCCGCAGCGTTCCCATTTCCCGGAGGACGGGCCCGGTGTCCCTCCCGTCCCCGGGGATTCCGCAGCTCGACGCGGTCCGACGGGGCAGCTCGGCCACCCTTTGTGCTGCAGGCTGCTTTAACCCCTTCTGCGCCCTTCAGAGTTGCAGGAGATGTTTGTGGGGAATAGTCCCAGCCGGTCCAGATTATCTGGACAGAAGGAAATTGCAAGCACCTTTATCCCTAATTCTGTCAAAGAAATTTACTTGCCCGATTGCCTTTTCGTTCCCCTGTTAACCTCATTTGCACTGCATCTAGTTCTGACCTCCCTTCCTGCTCATCCCATATATCTTTCTAGCAGCCACAAAAAATATTTGCCTGTGCTTCCTGTCCTTTTGTTTGGTTTAAGCAGCTTATTATTCCCCTTGTTTGAATATCATTTCATTAATGCAAATTGTTAAACTTGTTGATCCAACCTAGGCAAGTCCCGTATCTTCACCCTTGTGCTCTTCAGCCTTTCCTCACTCTAATGACTTGCCTCTCTGCTGTCCATCCATCTGTTTTAGCCTGAGCCTGGCAATTCTTTCACTTCTCTGCCTTGATTTCACATGGAATTCATGGATGCAAACTGGCTTTGTATATTCATATATCACTGCTTTTGAAAGATTATGCTGAGAGTGTAGAGAGCTTTCCTTTGTTAAAATTGTTAGTTAAAGCCTATTATGAAGTAATGGTGCAGTAAAACTTACAAATGAAGTCCTTTTCCTTAAGCATGATTATTATATAGATAATGCAGTACTGTTTGCAAAATATAGTCTTTAATTAGAGGCCCTTCCTCTGCTTGAGCTGTCTTCATATCTTGTGTTTTCCATCTCCCTGAATCATCCTCTTGTTGAGCCCCTGTTATATATATATCCAGGGCAAGACTTGCTGGATGATACAAACCCTGATTTTCCAAGTACTTTCACATATACCAAGACAAATTTACCTGCTGAGTGATTACAGAGCTTGATTTCTGGGTGGAAACCATCAGTGAAGAATTTTGACTTGGCTATGATCTGATTCACTCAGAACTTGAAGCTCTTACATATTATGCTGAAATGATGAACTTTGAGCTTTTGGACATTTCATGCCATGGATTTTCTAACATGCAGAGAATAAAACCATAGAATAAATTAAATGAAAAGGTCTCATTTAGGTCAACTACTGTAAACTAAATGGTCAACTTAAAAGCTAGAAGGTCCTTGTATATATATCTTCTGAAGATCTCCAAGAAGGATATTACTCAGTCTCTCTTGGTACCTTTCAGTGCTAAATCACCCTCATAGGAAGAACAACTTTTTCCTTGAAGATAGCTGAAATTTTCATTGGTGCAACCTGAATGATGTCACTTGTCCTTTTTTCTGTGCCTATAGTGATGAACCTAGATGTCACTACTGTGGAGGAGCTGCTTCATCTTTTCTGAATTGCAGCCATTCCAATCATCTCTGAAATTAGCAAGCAATCCCATAATTTCCCTATTTACAAATATCCAAAGTTATACTGTCAAAATCCCCCCAATTCCTCAATTCCTATAGTACTGACAGACAGATAAATTGATAAATAGTTCTCATATAATTAAATTTACTAGCAGGAAACTGCTCAAAGCTTGAACTGACTCGTTATCTAAGGGCCTTGCTGAGAGGTTGATGCTGCACTCTCATGGGCCAGTTTCAAATCCAGTTGCTTGCAGAGGAGTCCTGCCACATCCCTTTTCCATCACTGGCTGCCTGTTCTAGTCCCCTTCATGGCATCAGCACTGGCATTCAGGATGTCACCTGGACCCGCTGGCTGATCCAAGTGGGACTCTCCTGTGTCAGCATGGAATGGAGGCATCTCAAGTTGTTTATACAACTGTACTGATGGACTCAGAGCTCTGTTTCCTTTTTGTGGCCCTGGGTGATAGTGAGAGTATCTCTGGCACAGTTTATCCTTATGTGGAGCAGTGGTAATAACGGGAACCAATATCAGTAATGCACTGTGAGATATTCAGATAAAGTTGGCAAGGAATGGGAAGTGTTAGTATTTATATGGAAACAATTTCTTCTACAATTTTTACAGACATATGGGAAGACCCAGTCAGTTTATAATCTAAGAGTGATTTAAAGACTTGTATAAATGGCAGGATGTTATAATTGTATTGATCGGGTTATGAATAATACTAATTTTTAGTATATAATACTAATAACACTAAATTGTGTATAGTATATAAATTGTATATAGTATATAATATGAATAATACTAAATTGTAAAGTACCAAAATAGCCATACAATTAGTCCCGTATGAGTCTAATATTAAAAAAAAAGCATAAATCTATACTCCTATATCTGTAGGTAGATGCATAGGTATTGATGCTATTGATTGCTATTACTGAAAAGCCAAAAATTACTGCTTTTCCAAAATTTACAATGCTGATTTTCTTACTTTTATTGAGTTTTACCATGTCTTGTTCTTAGTCTACTTTTCTAGAAATAAAACTTACTTTACACAGTCTGTTTGTGCCTGTATACCATTATCCCTTTGTAACCTCTGGAAGAGTTATCTTGTACCAAAATTAGGGTATCAAGGTCTCAAGGATAATTTCTTGATTTGATAATTTTCTTAAAATAATGTTCTGATAACTTGATAATTATCCCTTTGATAATTATCTGAAAAAGATGTTTTCTCTGAGAAAAAGTTCCTGTAAATGTAATTAAAACGCTCAACCAAGAAAAAAGGTTCAAAGGATGGAAAGGTTTCAAAGGGAACCCCCTCAAAGATTCAGCACAAGAGAAGGGTCTTGTAAGTGCTCCAGCAGACTCAATTAAAGTTCTTGGACCTGAAACAACTGCACAAAACAAATCTTTGGGAAATTTGTTGTTCCATCTATAGAACTTGGTGGTTCCAATGCTCACATGAAAACAAAAAGTTGATGACTTTTTCTTTATTTAAAATAAAATGTTTTCAGCCTACAGAATTCTGGAGAAATGCTTGACAAAGCTTGATCTGTAAAGTTTTGAAAACAAAAAGATAATTTAAAACAACTATAGTGTCCTCTTAAAAGAGTTGCTGGTTTTCAGGAGTTTTTACTCAAATTGTAGTTGCAATACCAATGCCTTCTATTAGGCCTTTTTTTTTTTTTTATGTAATTTCAGGAAACTTTGCTACTTCTGGGAAAATTCCTGCAAACGTTTTTTTTTTTTTTTCAAAAGATGGGAAAAGTTAAATAGGGCAGAAACGTCATGATGACCTACTATTTGACCACTTTAGTATGGTTTTTCATTTGTCTCTGTGATGACTCTGCCACAGCTATGGTCTCATAATAGGGAAGAATTAACAGAACAAATTACTGTGATATTTGAGATGGCACAGCAGGAGGGTCCCCAGCAAACTAATGGGACTGAGATGATTCAGGGTGAGTTACTCCAGTGCAAAATTGAGCAGTTAATTTGTCCTGGGATTTCAACCTGATTTTGCTGTGAGGCATATCTAGAACACTCATCCAGTTGTGGGTGGTAGCCCTCTACAAAGATAAAATGCTTTAAACACCTTGACATTGGTCTGCCAGAACTCATTTTACCTTTGCCTAAGACTGGTACCACATAAGAATCCTTTAATTATTTAAAAAAAATTGTGACTGAAGAATCGTTCCAACCCACAGGTCAGTTTCATGACTCATGATTACCTAAAGCATTTACAGAAAGTACCATGTCGTCTTGTCCCCTTAAATTATCCTCTCCCAGTGCCTTTGCTACGGGACTAAATCAGTACTACGTAATCATGTTTCAGATTTTTCCAGTCTTCTACTTTCCCTTCCTACTCTGATCTATACACATGAATTTGCATGACCCAGTTCACTGTCACCAAAAACCTGTCATTATAATTGAGAGGACTAGAAAAATGTGCTTTTCTGTGGTAAACCCCCCTCCCCCCACAAAAAAAAAACCCCAAACCAAAACAAACTAACCAAAAACCCCTCTTTCATCTTTAAAGGACAACCCTGGATTAGAAGTGCAGGGAGCAGGATGTGGATACACAGAGCTGCCTGTCTTCCATCTCTGGAGCTGCCAGTCTGTCCCCTTCTGCCAGGGCAAATCTTCTCTGTTTAAGAGCACAGCTGCTCCACAGACTGGCTGTTCAATCGACAATGATCTCTAGTTTCAAGTGTGACAGCACCGACCTGCTCGATCTCCATTCAGCTGCAGGTGGGGGCAGCGGAAGAGAAAGGGAGGGAGGGAGAGGGAGGACACTGCAACCTACGTGAATAATTGATAGTGCAAGGAAAGGAGAGCAGCTGGGTTCCGTCTCCATCTGCTCACCAGCTGGGGATGAGAGATCCTTGCTCAGGTAGGGGATGAACAGCTTAGCTGCTTTTATTCTTGTCTTGCTTGCAATGCCAATTAAAAATATTTTGCATCTAGAAGGAACGGGAGCAAAGATAGGTGGGGGAGGGTTGATCCAGATCTTCTCTGCTGCTTGCGTGGCGTTGTGTAATGGATAGAGTTTGGGGCAGTTTCAGCCTCATCAGGGAAACTGTGCATGCTTTTTAAAAGATATTGTGCTATTCTGCATTGTGTAGTGAAGGAGTTGCAGAGAGAGAAAGGGTGAGTGGAGGTGGGGAGAGCGGATGTCTGTGAAGGAAATGAAACAAACTAAAGGGATGGAGGAGCATGAGAGAGGGTCTGTCCAGACTCAAAGGAATCCCACCCTGATTATGTCAGTCCTGGACATAAAATGAGGAGTTCAAGTGCGCTGCGGGAGGTGCTGTCTGTGCACACCCGGTGCTATATTTAGAACCTGCGTGCATAGATCTGTGGAAACAGCTGATGTGAAAATGTGTGTGTTTCTGTCTGTCAATGCAGCTATGAGTTTGTGTAATATTGAATAAAACTTAAAAAAATACAGGTTTTGTCCTGAAGAGTTTACCCTTGAAGAATATCCTGCTGTGTTTATGTTGGTACTGCGCAGCTTCCGTGGAGCTGCTGATGTTCTTACAATGACTCAATTAACAGAATTGCAGGGACCAGTTTCTGTGTTACAGCTAATACAGACTTCTCCTATGTGAACAAGATAAAATGCTAATGAAATTAAACACATGTAAAAAATCTGCTAATAAAAACTGGGAAAATACATAGCAAAAGGTATAGACACCAATTACTGTAACACATATACTAGCATGTCTACAAGGATACCTGAAAGAACAAAAACTTATGTACCAGTCCCTAAAACACGCAATAACTATAAAATGCATAATGATCCATGCAAGTATGGACACATGCAGGGATTAAAATTTCAGACTGTAAGTACACTGAATTAGTCATATAAGAACACAAATATCAATAAGAGCTGAATCTACTTACTGCAACTGAAGGCTTATAATAGGTAATATTTTTGCATCAGCAGGGTAAATAGTAACAATTTTTAACTTTGATTGTAAGTTTAGGAACAGAAAGGTATCCTGTGATTTGCTTACATGTGATTTATTCATATTGCTATTGCCAAAGGAGGCTAATTAGAACAGCAATTAGGGTATTTAATAATTGTTTGCTGTTTTGCTAATGCATGTTGAGGACTTTGTAGACAACTGGAGTTGCAGAGAAGGTTAGGTAAAGCTGTGAGACAGTTAAATGATAGCTGAGCTCAGTGTGGGTTTGTATGTGAACAAAGTTGGCTCTTGTCTGTAGTGGCAAGCTGCCGAAAAACAAGAATGGCAGAAAGACCTGAGCGTCTCTGCTTGCTTTGCTTTCACCATGGCCAGGCTCGATAGTGCTGTGCTAATGACCCTGAGACAGGGGAAGGCTGTAGTTACTGCTGGCAGCCCTCTCTAACAGCAAAAAATAATGTCTCTTCCTCCTTCTGAGATGCAGCAGAAATGGCAAGCTTGGCTCTTTGCCTTGGTCCAGTCACATCTCTACTCAGAGATTCAGGTGAATGAGTAAGATGTGCAGAGAGCAGCTGCTCTATTCAGTGCCCTGGGCCCATTTGGGAGACATTTGAGTTGGAGTGAGGATGTATGAATCGGCTCAATCTCCAGCATCAGATCTTCTGGGGAATTACAGGAGATAGACAAGACAAAATGAGTCACCTGGGCTCCATGCAAGTTACTAAAACCAGAAAGCAGACCCTTTCTTTGTCCTTTCAAAGTTGGCACCTATCTTGATTCCTTCTTCCTACAGTATCTTTGCCCACCCTGAGACCCTTGAAGCCACCATACTAATTTCTATCCAGGTCTTTCAAGAGTGGAATTTATAGAAAGTATTAGGATGAAAATGGTGCATTCATCCCCCAAACTTTGATGTAACTCCTTGCTCTCTGCTTTTTTTCTTTTTTTCCCCATCTCTATCTGCTAGCTCATATTTTCTGTCTGCATACTATTTTTGCACTCTCATTTTACATCTTTTCCTAGCTCTCTGGCAAATTCTGTCTCTTGTTCTGTGTTTCCTGACGTCCCCTTGGTTAGTTAGAATAAACACAGTGCGAGGCTGACACTTGGCATAAGGTTATAGCTGCTGCTTTTATAGATCTTGATGTAAAGAGAAAACATGACATCATCCTGTGGAATGAAACTGAGAAGCACAGGAAAAAAATATGTGTCCAGAAGAACTCAGTGTTCTCATTTAAACACAGGTATATGCATATTCTTGCTCATATTCACAGCAGACCATGTTGTCATGCTCAATTTTTTATCAGGAATGACAATCTGTTGATGACTGAATGGAAATACATGTGGTTAAGGCATCTGTGACCCCTGAAAATTTGAGCTTCCCTAGTTTACACCTTGCATCAATGAGCTATTTCATAAGGAGTGCGGAGCCAAATCTCTGTGGTACTTGATGCATGCCAGGTCCAAATGACAAGGATTTGGATTTAGTGAATTTAGTACCTTCCTAGCCTTCCCTTTAAAAGCGTGGGAATTTGTGGAGAACTGCTTTGATGCTCACTTTCCTCAGTGGATAGCGAGAGCCCGGAGCCGCGCTCTCGCCCTACAGCAGAGCGGAGCGAGTGACACCCGTGCGCTGTGCCCGTCTGGCGCTGAGCCGCACGAGCCGCCCGCAGAGCAGCGGCCCCGGCTCGGCGCTCCGGCAGCTGCTCCGTCCACAGCGGGGGCTCCAGGGGGAACCGCTCCGCCACAGCGGAGGAGGGGCCGAAACCATCACCCCATCCGCCCTTGCCTCCTCGTCCTCCATCCCTCCTCGTCCTCGGCCCCGTCCTCCCCGGGGCCGCTGCCCGCCGGGCCCGGGCCCGGTCCGGCCGTGCGGGTCCCTTCGTTGTCTATCCGGTGAATCCCGGCCCGAGAGGAAGAGGAGGGGTGGGGGCGGGAGCCGCGGCTTCGCAGGGGGCCGGGAGGGAGCCTGTGCCCTGCTTCATGGCGAGGCCGGGGGAGAGCAGGCTCCCGAGGAGGGAACCCGGCAGCTGACTCAGCGCAGCAGTCCAGCATGTTTTCCCGGGAGCACGGCTTCCCTGCCGGAGCCAGCGGAGGGTAGGTACCGCCACCGGGAGCGGTGCCGGCGGCCGCGGGGCCTGGGGCCCTGCCTCTCCCGGATCGCAGTGCTGGAGCAGCAAAGAGCCCCCGCGGGCTGGCTGGAAGGGCGGAGAGCCGGGAGGGGGACGGCGATGGCCGTGCCCAGCCCGGCAGGTCCGGCTCTGGCTGTGGGCCCGGCCCTCGCTCCCTCCCTCCCTCCGTCCCTCCGTCCCTCCGTCCCTCCCGGCCCCGCTCCGGCCCGTGGTGCCTCTCCCCGAAGGGACACAGAGAGGCTCGGCGGGCTTTCTCCTGCCATCCTGGGAGCGGGGCACCTCTGCTATTGGCACCTCTCAGGAGGTGGAGTGCGGGTTGGATGGCGAGATTAATTTTTCCCGGGAGCTTTCCTTTCTCCTGCCCCAAGGCGAGCTGGCGGGGTTCTGCGGGCGCTCCCGGTACCTGCCCATCCCTTCGTGGGTGCACGGAGTCCTGAACACGGGTGGGAGCGGGGTCTCCACGGGAGCTGCCCACAGCCAGGGGAGTGCGGGTGGCGGAGAGGCTCCTTGCTGGAAGTTGGAGTCTGTGGGCAGAAAGTTTGTGACCAGCTGAGAGCAAACCACCTCTCATCTGTAGTGGCTGCTTCCTTTTCCTAGTTCTGCTTCAGTAATTTCTTCTCTTGAGCTGCAGGAATCTATGTGTAAGCAAATTTCAAAGCTGTGCAGGTGTTCTGAGCTGGGCTATTCGTGTTTTCAGCTGTCTCCACCGAATAGCTAATGATTGCATTTGATATAAATTCATCTCTATAAGGCAGAAACAAGGGAGTGAAACAGCAGAAGCTGTTGCTCAGGGGAAATGGTTTCCCAGAATTTTCCTTATGAGCATTTTAGGCCTGTTCTTGTCTCACATTACCTTAAGTTCTTCTGAATTGCCCGTCCCTTTAATAAGGAATTTAAAAAACATGTTAGTGTCTTCCTGCAAGAAACTCTTATCAGGCTGGAATGCCAGTTTTACTTTCTGTTGTTCCGTAGATAGCTACAAATCATGCTGTGGTGTTTCTCCTACTGGAAGGCTTCCAGATTAACAGGAGTATTTACAACAGCTATACACCTGCTTCCCTGTGAACTTTAAGAAAAAGAGTTTTCTGAGGATTTTGGGGCACTTGCCTTTTAGAGTGCAGCAAATCCCCATTTGCTCTGGAATATTTATGAAAGTCTGTATGAAATTGTCCAATTTGTGTTTTTCCTGGAGCAAGTACATTGACTTGGTTATTGAACTGGCTCAGCAGCAGATAGCCATGATTTTGAAAGCTGGGTTGAGAGATCCCATGACTGAAATAGCAAGACAGGAATACAAGGCGTGAGTAGAGTTGTAGTGGCTTAGAGATCTTCAAAGGTTCTTCTTGTTCCGTTTCAGACTTGAGAGTGCAATTTATCAGTGGATCAGCAGTACCTACATTTAGGTTGACTGCCTGCTTGAAATTAATGCACTGGTTACTGTCACTAGAAAAATCCAGATTTAGCCTTCAGCATTTTCTAGGCCTTATGCTTCTTCCCCTTATTGCCATTTCCTAAGAATAAAGCTTCAGCATGTATACATTTTCACATTTGCACATTCCTCTCCCAGTCTGCAGAATTGCTTTCCTTTTTCAGAAGGATTATGATCTTCTTTTCTGTGGTTGAGGAATTCAAAGTTCCAATTTGAAAAGAAGTATGTTCCCTTTTTGTAATACATTCTAGTGCTTTTCATTCCAGAAGTTCAAAGTTCCAGAAATTGAATGTGGACTTTAAAGCAATAATTATAATAGCCCCAAATTTTTGTGAATTTTATAGAAGATAACATAAAATCTAAGGCATTCTCTTGGATTTTCAAAGGCCTGTGGTGTATTCCTAATTTGGGATAATTGCAGAATTGTGAACATTTCTAAATGTACAGTAAGACTGATGATTTTGGTATCTACTGGACTCATTTGGGAAATAGAACTGTACTAGGATTCAGTGGTAAAGAACAGTTTCTGCCCAAAGTTTTCCAGTCAGTCTGAAGTGTTGAGGTGAATTTATGGTGAGAGGACTGGGGCAGGACTGGCCACACTGACCTCATGTGGGAGCTGCCAGATTTCCATGATGCAGGTGTGTATTTAACTCCTCTGATTGATTCAGCATTCACCTCAGTGACATGCCAAAGAAAACACAGGCATGCACCAAGGCCCCAGGACATCCAGTTGCACAAAAGGTTCTATTGTTACACTTTCTGAAAATGAGAACTTATCAAATTAAGCTCTTGTCTTTTTAGGGCTTACAGAACAGAACTTAAAGTTTTTAAGAGGCAGTGGAAATGTTTCATGTGCTGCTTGGACATAAATTTTGCTCATCCCAAACATTCTGTAAGTAAATGAATAAGATGATAAATACAGCATGTATTAGTATGGTATTAATGTTAATTTTAAATACATATGCCATCAAACTATTTCAATATTTATTTGAGGCTGTCAAGACTAACTCCTACGTCTTCCCTCCCAGACATGTGATGGCATTAATTTCTAGATGCATTATACAGATCTCTCTCATTTAAATTTCAGAATTTCAAAATTGTGGGGTGGAAGCATTGTGTTACTTTGTATAGATGAGCCTATATGCAAGTCAGTGGCCATGGGGCCACTAAAATGAACTGTGAATGGTCAGAGAACTGGTGAGCAATATGATTCTTTGAGCTTGTGACAGAGTAGTTTCAATATTATGGAGATATGTTGTACCTCCATAAAAGATGGAATTTAGCCACTGCTTTCAAAGCAAGGGTCTGCATGACCTCTCTTTTAGCATGGAAGCAGCAGCAGTCATGCACCTAATAGCTGCAGGACAGCAATTCTTAATTGCCTTTTAGGATTGTTATATGCATTTTATGATGATTGTATGGCCAGTGACGGGTGGTGTCTCTTGGGTTCTGTCTTGGGGCTGCTGATCTTTAATATGTTGATCAGTGACACAGGCAGTGGGGCTGAGTGCACCCTCAGCAGGTTTGCAGATGACACAGAGCTGAGGGATGTGGTTGACACAAGAGAAGAAGGGACCATCCGGAGGGACTTGGACAAGCTGGACCAGTGGTATTCCCATGGGAATCTTGTGAAGTTCAACAAGTCCATGTGCAATGTGCTGCACCTGGTTTGGGACAATCCCAGACACAGGCACAGAGTGGGAGATGAACTCATCGAGAACAGCCCTGTGGAGAAGGACTTGGGGGTTCTGCTAGAGGAAAAGCTGGACATGAGCCTGCAGTGTGCACTTACAGCCCAGAAAGCCAAACCTGTGCTGGGTTGTGTCACGAGAGGAGTGGCCAGCAGGTTGAGAGGTGATTTTCCCTCTCTGCTCTGCTCTTGTGGGAACCCAGAGCTGGATGCAGTACTCCAGCACAAGAGAGATGTGAACCTGCCAGAGTAGGTCTAGAGGAGGCCACAAAGATGTTCTGAGGGCTGGAGCTCCTCTCCTGCAAACGCAGGCTGAGAGAGCTGGGGTTGTTCAGCATGGAGAAAAGAATGACCAGGGAGGGAGACATTATTGAAGCCTTGTAGTACTTAGAAGGGGCTTATTAAAAAGGGGGAGTCACTTTTTATAGGGCAGGTAGTGACAGGATGATGGGGAACAGTTTTAAACCAAGAGAGGAGATTAATATAAAACATTAGGAAGAAATTCTTTACTCAGAGGATAACGAGGCACTGGAACAGGTTGCCCAGAGAAGCTGTGGATGGCCCATCCTTGGAAGTGTTCAAGGCCAGGTTGGATGGGGCCCTGAGCAATCTGATGTAGTAGGTGGCATCTGGCAGAGGGGTTGGGTCTAAACGATTTTTAAGGTTTCTTCCAACCCAAACCCTTCTGCAATCCTATGACCAGCTAACAATCATATTCATGATTTCATTACACAGTGGATGAGTCCTGTCTCCTGTAAACTTGTGCTTAGTTCCCAACCCCACCTATGTGTCCTTCACTGTGACTTAACCCCAGTTGTGACTGCTAGTAAAAACTGTGAGAGATGTGGAATGTTTATAAAGTAACAGTAGGAGAGGTGGTCAGTAGTGCCGTGGACAATGTCTTCTAAACTACGGTGTAGTGTTTGTGTTGCTTTTTACTTTCTCTTCTGTGAAATCAAATAAAGTCCTGCTGCTGTTTGTACATACTGCTGCTCCAGCAGGGACCATAGTACTAATATATTTTCCATAGCAGATGTGTAGACAAAAGCTCACCTAATCTCCATGCTGGCTGTACCAGCAGTGGTAACACAAAACTGTGCCTGCATCTCTGCAGGGTGTTATCAGTTCTGTTCTTGTGCCATCTCTGTTATGCTCCTGTCTTTGAGATTAATACCCAGGCTGAGGCAGCTGGGACTGTCCTTTCAGTTCTGTTTTTGGTGGTGGTTCTGAACTACTTTCATTCTCTTTAATATGGTTCTGTTTTGAGATCTGATTACAAACCTTCTCATGAGACGTGTCTTAATTCTGCTTCAAATCCATGATGGAGGAGGAACTTGGCAAAGAAAAATCATTCAGCACTTCCATGACAGTTGTGAGGAAAATATTGTATGTGAGCAAAGACAGAACAGTCAGAAGCCAGAAAATTTTTGCTGTTAGATCCAGGATGTTTGCAAATGGCAAGCGGTAAGTTCATCCACCGCAGGGATTCTCACAGGGAGTGACAGCTTCCTTATAGGCAAGAAATGGCCTGGGGAGAGGAATACTAAGCAGAAGGCAAAGGAGACACTGCAGGCAAGCACTGACATCTTGAATTGTCTTAACTCTTAACTTTTTCTTTTTTTTTTTTTTCTCTTCTACCTCTGTTGCAGGAGGTCTGAGGAGGTGGTGCAGGGTTTTAGTGATGTTATAAACTCTCCCACTGAAGGCTTTCCATGTGTCCTCACACCGGCTGTCCCCAACAAGGTAAAAGCAGTCCATGTTTGGCTCAGGGTTGGTGTATGCTTTGAGTTATATGTGCAGAAGATTTGACTGCAATCAAGCTCATGTACATGCATGTCTTACAGCTATAGTTAACCTTCTTCTGTGAGAATCCTAAACTTGCTAATTTGCCCAGTTCTTATGCCATACTGTCTCAAGTCAATCTGACCCATTGAAAGAGAGAAATTCCTGATACCTGACTGACTAAGTTTCAGGTCAAACTTTTGCAACACAAGCTGAAGACAATTTGGCCAGTTGTTTTGTCCATGCTACTAATTAAGGAGGAACAATTCCATCGTATATTCAGCAAGCAAGTAGTTTTTTTGCCAAAATGTGGAAGGAGCTGTTGGCTCCTTCATATCTGGGTTATCATAGAAAATAATATTAACTTCTGCAAATTATTTTTCTTTGTTGTCTTTTCCTTTTCACAGACTGTGGACTTGTTTGAGATGATTGAAAAAATGCAGGTAAGGAGAAATAATACTGTCAATCTTTGGGATCTCTTAATTTTTTATAGCAAACAAATAATCAGCTACTATTTGTCCTATTGCTTCACTCACAATATCCTTTAATATGGGCTTACAGAATTTTTAGGTCTGCTAGGCTCAAACCTCAAACTCTTCCTCTTCAATGAGATTTCAGAAGCATTTTTCTGTGTTCAGTTTTCTAGTCAGGTAATGGAAGCAGTAGACACAGGTTATTATAATTCTGTCTGTTCTTAGCGGAAGTGTGATTCTGAGAGAAAAGCAGAGTTGCAATAAGTTATCTCTGGCATCTTCTTCAGGAAACTCTCTTCTGCTGGGTAGCAGGTGTAATGACAGGTGATTAATGGGATGTTAACCTAAAAGCATTTAGCAAGGTCAAACAGTTTAATAAATAACTTCTGTAGGTCCTGTCTTTAACTTGTACAAGAAAGAGGGACTCTGGCTTAATTCTCACACAGAAACACGTGCATTTAGCTGGATATATTATGTTAAAATAGGGCAGAGTTGGGTATATTCCCAAGAAATAGTAATATGTTTTATGTGTTAAATATCTAACAATGAAGTTGGATCATATTTTCAGATTATGTGTTCTCAGCATATCCTTGCAGGTTACCAACATTTTCCCTGAGTGGTGCAGCTTCTTAAAATGCTCTGGTTAGCCTTGACCTAACATAGCACATAGCATGGCACATAACTCCTGCCTTTTATTATGTGCAGGAATTAGACTTTCCAAAACCAATTAACTTATTTTCTGGAATTAGGGTGATCAAATTATGAATAAAATTACTTTAGTGAGGTTACAGAGGTGAGGAGGTGGAAGCAAAATGCTGAGTTTAGGGTTGAGGCTGAAGTACTTTTTGGCAGACTAGAGAGGAGGAGCGTGGGAGGGAGGGGCTGAAGATGTATCTGCCTTGTATTTGTGTACAGACAGACACAGACCTTGCAACCACTGTACTGCCATCCAAACTATGCTTGGGATGTGTTCTCAGTGCTTGAGAGTAGCAAACTCTGTAAGTGCACCTAGCTCATTTACCTCTGTGCAGGAAAGTAAGCTTGAGCATGCAGTGCTGCTTCAGTTCAAGCACATGTTCAAAGGTTGTGACAGTCCTTCCCACACCTTTTGAAATACGGATAAGAAAGATAAGGGATGAGGTGTCCCCCAGTGGAAGACTGGTCCTTAAGATTGTTTCTCAACTCCTGGTTTACCATATGGAAAGTCTGTCTGGATTTGCACCTCTTTAGTTAGAGAGATAACAGGGAGCTGATGGGAATTTCCAAGGCATGCAGACTGCCTAATTTTGCATCATGATGTTTTTTAGCTGCCCATTATTAAGATTTTATCGCATTTTTTTTAGTTAAGCCTTGTTTTGCCACCTGACATGCACTAGGAGAATCAATAACTGCTGTTTAAATATAACAGATTTTTTTGAAAGTGTTTTACAAAAGAAAAATAATTTTTTTTCTAATACTTTTTATGATCTTTGTTTAGATATTTACTAATTCTTTGTTTTCTTTTGCTTGTTTTCTTTTGCCTTTCCCTTTCCTTCCATTTCACTGTGACTATCCTTTAGATTTGTTGAATCATTCTTGAAAACAAAATCTAGGATTTTCATTAGCAATCAAAGTAAGTGAAAACCAAAGCAAGTGACTTGAACATTTCTCCTGTAAAATAACAACAAAAAAGCCTCAGCATAGAATTGATTTTTGAGTATTTTAACAATTGGATTGGGATATAATTGCTGAACTGAAAATTTGGATAGCCACTTCACATTCTGTGATGAATTAACAGGTTAAGTTGTACTCTCTTTTGACACTGAAACTAATCCTATGATCTGGGAAAGAAGTTCATCTTTTTTTTCTTTCCCCTTTTAATTTTTTTTTTCAATTTTATTAATCATTTCTTGGAAATAAATGGGCTACTGGCCACCTTGTTCTGTGCTTACAGATCTAGTGAAGTCACTGTTAAGGACAGTTAGTAATATGTTGTTCCTAGATTGCTTTGCAGTACAGGCAATTGAAAAACAAGGAAATTCTATTTCATCTGATAAGCTCAGATGTTTCAGGTCTTCATGTGTTTGCATAGCCAGTCCCTCTTTACTTGATTGCTTTTGTTCACTCACTCTGTTCTGCATTCCTACAGCTTCTGCGTATTCTTCAGTCTTATTTTCTCACAACTGCTTTCATGGCTTTTTTCCTGTACTTCCTTTTGTATCCAAGTCGACTGTTTGAACAAAACCTCTTTGGGCACTGCTTTTTCCCCATAAAGCATGTGTATTATCATAGTATTGTTATGCCACATTGGACCCTGACTCTGGGTCTGGACACTTTTTTCTCTGTAATTTGCTCTTTCATCCTGCTCAGGTCAGGTGTTTCCCCTGTACAAGACCTAGGGAATATGAGATTCCCAGACTGATGCTGTCTCCAGTGAGCTACCCAGGGAAACTGGCAGTGCTGCAAGCCAAACCAGATCAAGCTAGAAGGATGTCTCAAGGGCTGGCTGAGATTGCTGCAGTTTATTCTTCTCCCTTTTGAGGAATGACAGTGACCATCAAGCAGTTCTGCCCATGCTTTCATACTTCAACAAGTTATACCGTAAGCTTCCTGTGGTCCTGGTTACCCTTTAAAATAAAACTTTGGACTGTACAGCCCAGGGCTGCATTATTCTTATCTTAAGCTTCCCTCTAGAGGAGAGTTTGGTAGATTTAAACTTGTCTTCTGCTTCCAGGCTACCAGGAGCTTCCTGGTACAGTGCAGAGTAATGGAATGTGCTGGTACATTCCTTCGTTCTCTGTAAAGACTCTGATACAGAGCTCCTTTACAGCAGCCCAGAAAGTTTTCCCTCAGGCCTTGCTGAGATACTGGTCTCCTACCAAGACCTCCTTTGAAACTGGAAAATTCTTGCACTTATCAGATCTACCAAAAATGCCAAGGAAGGAGAGAGAAATATTAGAAGATTGCAGTTGCCCAATCTCCATTCTGTCCCAATACTTCCCACTGTTGTTGCAGAAGGCTGTGGCTGTAACCACCTATGTCCTGCCTCAGTCCTGTTTTGACAGTGCACAGGACTTTTTGGTAGTGACAGGACTTTCTGTCTCTTTTCCAAATCCCTGTTTCAGAGCCTGGTCTTCTTTGTGATCCTCAACTCAGCAGGTTGACAACTGAAACTCGAGACCACATCAACAAAACACTTTTTAGCGCTCACATTCCATGAGCTCGACTTTTTCACCTTTACAACTTCCCTAAATACAAAATGGTTACTACAAAAGATAAAGATCACTTGTCAGCCTGTGTTTCATCTTAATTTCACAACTCACCACATCCTTATAATTGGTTGTTCATTTTGTCAATGCTGTGTATTGACATCACAATTCAAAACATATATGCTAAAGTTTTCCTATGAAGAATATTTCCAGGATGATATTTCTTTAATCTCCATTGTTGAAAATACGAAAGGAAAACAATTATTTTGTGGAGCATGTAATTGTCTTGAAGCTCAGCTTTTCTAGTTTGGTCTTGTGTCACCCTGTAGATCACATGTGAAGCTTCTTTCCCCTAGTAGAGCTAAGGAAAATAATTTGTTTTTTTTGTTATCTGCTCATTGTTCCTCGCTTGCTTTACTGTGTTTCTATATTTAACCAATTAAATTTGTTGTTACTGCTACTTTTTGTGATTGAACTCAACTTCAGACTTCTGAAGAATGACCTCATGCGTCTACTGCTAGTCTCCCTTACCTTGGAGTGTGGTCATACTGGTTTACTTCTGATGTTTCTAAGAGTTTTTTAAAGGTGTTAAGCATTTGTTGCATACTCACGGTCTGGCTCCTCATGATTTCATGAAGGTTTCAGTTTTCTATGGCTCCTTCTTAGGTTCTTTTAATAAGCTTTCTCATTTTCCTAAAACCTTGTTTTTATGTGTTGGGTTTTTTCCTTTCTTTTTTTTTTTTTTTTTTCTTTTTTTGTTGCTCCTGCAATGAGCATCCTGGTTATTATGAATCCTCAATAGTAAGGTTGCTATTGCTCAAAGTTAGTGGTACTATGCTAGCAGTTTTTGCACCTTGTACAGCTGGAGCATTATCCAAAACTTTTGTTTCTGAGCCTCTTTTAGAGGAAAGCTTCTTTGAGATTTACCTATTTCTACCAGAATCCAGTTGACAACCTAGTTTCACTGTAGAATATGTGCATAGGCATTACTATTGTAAATAGAATCCCGCCTACTTTTACAACAAAGTCAAGAGCTGCTTATCCTGTCTGGAATCCCTGATTAGCCATGCCATTAGGCAGTCACTGATGGTATATAAAAATGTAGTCTCAGCATCATGTTCCAGTGTGAGAGTTACAACATTTAGGTGACAGCAGTTGAATATTCATGTACTGTGTGTAAGAGAAAACTACATTTTAAATCCAGGTCCTTATCTTTCTATCTGATGATGCAAGTTCTGCTTCTTACTCTTTTGTCTGTGATACCCACTTGGACTATTGTCTGTTGACCCTCATATCTTCTGGTCTGGGCCTCTGCTCAGTCAGTGTTGAGGCTCTCCTCACTAAAAATGTCCTATTCTTGCATGCTTCTGCTGCAGAGGTGTGGTGGAGGTGAGCTACTTTGCTGTGGTGAGAAGGCAGAGGATGGAATAGCATTAAGGAGCAGATGGAGGTCTGAATGCCAGCTCCTGATTCAGGAAGAAGCAACTCACCTTGTAGTCATTCAATTTTATTATTTTTTGAATTTTTATTGCTGAGGGTAGGGAGGAAGGTAGCTAGAAGAGATTAGAGTATCAAATAAAAGAATTAGTTTGGGAGATTGTTTTTAATATGTGCCTGTTGTCTTCTTTTAGAGATGTATAAGTTTGGGGGTAGCTTTTCAGTTTTAATGCCAGGTAAGGTGACTGGCTAAGTTCTAGCTTCACTTTTCGTTTTTATTCCAATCTTCCAAACTTCCTTAAAATGGAAGATTTTATAGAGGGACAAAATACACATATTGAGGGTATGGACAAGGACACAGAAGGTGAGACAGACATGCTAAAATACAGGATTCACTGTCTGTGAATTTTTGTTTCCAGGGGAGTCGTCTGGATGAACAAAGATGTTCCCTTCCAGCTCCTCTCAAGGTCAGGCCAAGTTGTTGCCTCCTGAATTGCTGAGAATGGCAGATAATTACTGACCTGGCTTGCAGTGTACTTTCATACTGGAATGAACATGGAGTCTGCAAACATCCCAAGAACACTTACATGCCTGCCTTTTTTTTTTTTTTTTCTTTTCTTTTTCCTAGTTGCTGCATAATAGAGTGAAACTGTATAGCTGAAATAGGATTAACATTTCCCTTTTTCTAATTTAAGTGGTTCTAATATGAGTTTATTATAATTAAAAGTGTTAGTTTTGACTAAATAATTTCTTAAATTTGTTCAATTTAAAAGCTGTAATAATATTTATGAAACCATGTAGCATTTATTTCAGTAGTCTGCTTGATGACTCATAGAGATGCTACTGGAAGGTTGATCTGTTTTGCCCAGAAGTAAGGCAGTAAGAGCAGATTCATATCTTTAAATCCTCAAATTGAGGATTAAATTCCATTTCTTCAGTCTCAGCTCAGGCCTACTACCTTAAAATCAAACTTGACCTTGACTTTTATCTTGGGATGACCTATAAAAAAGCCACATTGAGAACTGACATAGCTTTATTCTGACAGAGATAGTGCTCTTTGTGGTGATGGAGGGGGCATCCAACCAGCATAAATTGGCTCAGATGCTGCTTCTGTTCTGAGTCACACCTTGGCATTGCTCAGGTGCATACCTCAGTTCAGCCATGGAGATGACAGCCTCAGTCTCACTGTAAATAACAGCACTTTTTCTGCCACTCCTACTGTCATCCCTGTCAGCAGGACAGCAGCTGTCTAACACTGTGTGGAAGGAGAGAGGCTGCTGCTCCTAACCACATCAAATTTGCCTGTAGTTTGGCTACTTCCTCATTTTGCATGCCTATATTCCCTGTAGTTTGGAGGAGGAGGGTGGGTAGAATCTGACTCCTAAGTTTATTGTTCTCAAAGTTCTTTATTATGGTACTGAGACCTTGGAAATGGAGTCTGACATCAAGTCCTGAAGTAGAACTCTAAGGATGACCTTGGGCAGAATAGAAGCTGAGCGTGCAGTTTGCACAGTCATGAGAGCATAATCCTTTAAAAGATGTCACATGTTTTTGCTAATAGCCTGTTCTGATTTCAGACAGAGGAGGAGTATATTCCTTATCCCAGCATCCATGAGGTGAGTTAGCACTGCTCTCTTCTCTGTTTGTCCTTGGACTTCATTGGTTTTCAGCTTATTGGCCTTCCAGCTTACAGACCTGTCAGCTTTAATGCTCTCTGTCCTTCTGAATAGGTATTACAGAAAGGCTGGCCATATCCTCTCATTATCCTACCCCAGTTTGGGGGCTACTGGATTGAAGGGACCAGCCACAACCTCTCTAGCTTGAGTCCAACTCTGTCTGATGTGCCCTTTTCCTGGAGTGGTAAAGTGAAACTGGAAAGTGACCCTACAGCCAAGCTGTACCGCAAACATTTTCTGGGAAAGGTAAGGGTGACCTTCAGAGCCTTCTTTGTCCACCCAGCCACAAAGCTAAAATGTTTCTCAGGCTTTTTCTGATGGACTTAAAAATGTCTGCCCTGCTGCTGCATTTCAGTTCCTTACGATGCCTTGAACTGATGTAAATGAGGTACATATTACAATATGGTCTGTGTTGTCCCCTTGTGAAATGTGCATTAATAGAAAGATTTGCACAGGAGATGCTTTTATTTAGTTAAGGAGGTCTTTTGAAGCTCTTATACAGATACCAACCTTGGGATAACAAGTGGACAAAAGTGTAATAGTATTGAAAGTGGAAATTGCATTATTTTTAGAGGCGACTTCAGCCCTGACAGTGCAAGCTCCTCAATAGGAAACAGAACAGTCCATTTCCCTCAGTGTGTGGTCATTACAGAATGTATATGATGAAACCAGAGCATGTGC
This sequence comes from Erithacus rubecula, assembly GCF_903797595.1. NCBI lineage: Eukaryota > Metazoa > Chordata > Aves > Passeriformes > Muscicapidae > Erithacus > Erithacus rubecula. The sequence continues at coordinate 26,787,630 of NC_136658.1, forward strand.
TTTATAGTTGTTGATTTAAGTAAGTTTGGTGCTAAATGTTCCATGAATTTCAAAATTTCAGTTTGACATATAAGAAACAGAGCTAGGCCCCATAAAGTGAGTGTTTGGTGGCCAGCCATTAAGGTCTGTCTGGGTTAGCCTATTTAGGGAATTGGCTGATTACCAGACTGAATATCAGGATGATATCTGCCATTAAGAACAAGTGAGAAAAACCCATGATCTTTTCTGAGATTTGGTTCATGGCATAAGGAGATAAAGCCTGACAAGTATGCTCACACTGCATCTTACTCAGTGACTGCTGAGTAAGTTCAAAACCAGGAATAGGTGGTGCTTTTCATGTTGCTGGGGACCTGTTCTGCAGTAGTTAGGCTTGTCAGAGTGATCTGTAGCAACTCTTGTTCAACAACACTGGAAAATTATATTAATATGATTTATAAATAATTAGGAAAAAAAGAAAGCCAAGGAGGCCTTCCTGGAGGCTTCCCCTCAAGACTAACAGATCTGCTGTGCAATCTGTTAATGGACATTTATCCTGTAACCTTCTGGAAGCTTTCAGTATGCCAACTGTAATTATTTTTCTGTCATGGTAAATTTAGGGTTGTGCTTGAAGGCTTCCAGAGCCAGATAGGATGAGAGGCAAATTTGGATATGATTTTTTCAGTCCAGTTGTAGGATTTACTGCTGATCTGATATGAAAACAGTTGAGGTTGGAAGGGACTTCTGGGGCTCATCTTGTCCATACTCCTGCTCAAGCAAGGCCACATCATCATTGTTCTTTCCAAGGGAGATTCAGGACTTCCTCTGTCATGGAGCTTCACATCTGCAAAGCACCCAACTATCAGTGCCTCAGTACTATGGAAAAACTCTCCTATATTGTTCCTTTTCTGGTGTCCAGTGTTTTATTTTTTGCCTTAACTGACATGAATGTGTGTCCATGTTCAGTTAAACATGCAAGTTTTTGAGCAGGCCACTGGCAGAAAAGAACAAAGGGAGCAGGAGTCTTGTCACTAGAGTCTTGGCTAGAAAGCTTTCCCCATGATTGAAAGCTTAGTTAAGGAGAGAGCTCAGAGCTTTTTTACTAGAAGATTATTTCTTCAGTGCAAGGTTAGTGATACCAGTGATTTCAGTGCTGTCTGTGTTGGGTCTTTTTCTTGTTGGTTACATAGGAGAGTTACTTCAGCCATGTCAGGAAAGGTCTCTTTCATGCTTTGAATAATGGCACATGGTTCTTAGCTGAAGAAGAGTCTTAAAGCATCACATGATGGGAGAGGCATAGCCAGTGGTTTAGGGAATATCCTTTAAGCAAGATGGGAGATCAAAGTATTGTGTGGTACTGCAAATGTAATGTGCATGTCTGTGTCATGGATGTGTGTATGTAGGTTGCTCAAACTCAAACAATCCTGTGATACTTTTTACAGAACATCTTACAGCAGTCCCTGTAAAGCAACCACCACAAAAAGTGCTAGAACATTCAAGCCATAGCTCAATTCCTTTTCCTTGCCTCATGATCTGTATTTTATATGACAATTACACAGTAAGATTTGTTTAGCCTTTAGGATGAAGGCTGTAAAACCTCATTTCTTATACTGTGGGAATTATTCAATGTCTATGTTGTTTTTCAAGGCTGTAATAAAGAGAAGTGGCCTGAAGCCAGGAAGTATCTAATAAAGGTGTACATTGTAACTGCCAGTTAAATAAACTTAGGGTCCAGTTTCTCAAGCACTTGGAACTCTCAGTTCTGAGGAAGAAGCTTTCTTGCTATGCATTCTTATGTTATCATGTATTTCTCCTTTATGCTGTCCTTTCTTTGTGCTGGTTAAAGTTGCTGCAGATGGCAGATGTCTTAGTAGCTTTATAACTTCTTAGGCAAGCTGTCAGCATTCCTTGTGTGTTCTGTTAGTCTTTTCCCCTGGCCCATGGAAGATACTTAATTGTTTTTACAGACATCTATTTGAGATCCAGAACTGCCTTTCAAACTATATTAAATGTTACAGAAACTGCTTCTGTGGCTGAACAAATTTGTACTTAATATGTAGTTCATCTCAGCTCCAGGGTATCTTGTCATCACTGACTTGCAGTCTTCAGTATTGACTGTAAAGCCTTTTGATGGTTCATCTCTAACTTCAGGGCTGCTAACAATAAAGGCTGCTGTCCATTGAAGGAATATGATTTTTACATATGTTGCCTATGGGATTTTAAAAGGAGAGAAAATCATAAGGAGTAAATTACAGGCTTATTCATACATATGATTGCTCAGATCTCAGTTTAAACATTCAGGATCAAGCTACATAGCCAGAGTGGCTTTGACAAAAATTCAGTTAAGACCTCCACTAATTCTAGTACCCATTCCCCTATGAGGATTGCACCCATTTGTGCAGCTCTGCCTGCTACATCAGCAGCAGAGCTGATAACCCAGTCTCCAAAGCAATTGAGATCCCCCTGTATTGGGTCTGCTGGGGTCTGGCTTAGAAATGTCATTGAAAGGCATCCTAATTTCTGATCTTAGCAACTCAGTGTTGCCTTTAGCTGCAGCTAACCTCAGGCTTTGGCTCCTCTTCTTTTGCTTTGCCTTCTAGTTCTGATTTTTTCTGGCATTATGACATCTTTTTCCTTAACAGCCTGTCTGGGACATCCAGCCTGGCATTTGACTTCTTAGGTTTAAGGATTTTGATTCTAGACTTCAACTGACCGTGGAATATGGTCTTGCTTTGCTCCTTGTATCTGTCTGTTCATCAGCTGCTCTGTCTTTTTGCCCTTGGTCACAGTGACTTACTGCACCTGTTCACATCCCAAAAATCCATTAGTATGCTGAAAGTCATAGTCATGAGAAATAAAGTGTCCTTTGTGGATTCCTTTGATTTCAGCTTTTTTCCCCATGTACTATCACAGACCAGTGTGACAGATCACACTGGACTTCTGTGATTTGAGCACTGTAGCTAGAGACTATTACTTTGTTTGCTTCTTGGCTGCTCTTAGATCTTACCTTTTTCAGACTGCCTCGTTTGATCAGCCATGCAACCTTTTCCCCATAAGTCAGTATCACGGCAGTTCTGGGTGTTGGGTGCTTTCTGTCTCAAAGAGGAGGTAGGACAAGGACTTCTTCAGCACTTAAAACACTTAGATAGCTACATCTTCACATTTTGGTTTAGGGTAGTGACTGTTGTTTTTTGTTTCAAAGAGAGGATTGGTTTATGTCTGTTAACTTCTAGTTGGCTGTGTCCACATAGATATCAGAGTATTTCTTTCACTAGATGTATCTTTAGTTCTGACTGTGAGTCAGAACTATGACTAATACAGAATATTTGGACAACAAAAGACAATCTCACCAGTGTTTTTAGAGAGGTTACAATCCATCAGAGCCAGAGGAGACCTTCTAGCCATATATATATACTATATATTCTAGGCAAAGGACTAAGGAAGGAACTGACAGACTAGCAACCATTTTTTATCAAATTACACTTTGCACTTCTTCACTAATTTATTGTCCCTGGAATTTTCCTTTCACAGAACATATTCCAAATTGTGCAAGTTTTGACTATACAACTGAATACAACTTGCTGTTCCACTTCTGTGTCATGCATGAGGGTGCTCTTCCACTAGGATGATGGGAGTGAACAAGTCACAATTTCACCTAAATAGTGTTTTCATTGTGCTGGAGGTTTCCATTCATGTCATGTGTCAAAAGGCTTTAACCTTTTGAGGTTTGAGATTATATAGCAATATATATGATATAGCAATATACAAAATATACATTGCTATACCTAGACCACTGGAACATGGCTGCATACCCAGGATAAATGTATGGCCACAGCCACTTAGTATAGAGACTGTGAATACCTTTGCAGTATCTTTTATTGTTTGACTGCATGACTGTTACAGGCACACTCCACTAAAGCTCAGGCAGTGTTAGTGGCACTGCTGAGACCACTCTTCACCTACAAAATTTCTTTGCTTACTGACTGTATCCTTCTGGAGATGTGAGCACTCCTGGAGTTCAGCCATTTACCATAAAACCTGCCATTGCTCTTTAGACAGACAATTCCCTCAACTACATCTAGTTGAATGTCTGGAAGACTCTGATTAGTGGAGCAGAATCTGAATGGATACAGGGAAAGTCCATGAAGGATATGATTTTATTTACAAAAAAATCAATTTCTTCAAAACATGTTGCTGTGTTTTCTAACAATATTGCTTCTCAGGGGCCCTTCTGATGTTGGACAGGTGAGGAGGAACTGAACTGACTGGATGCACTTTGACTGATATGCTCATGCACTGATGATCAAGTGGGCTGGAAGACAACATACACACATCTGGAAGCATGCTACTCCTAATTAAATTAAAAATTAGTTAATCCTGAGTGACAGGCTGTATGCAGAAAAAACAACCTGGTGAACTTCTCCAGGAAGTGTGTTGGGGATAATGCATTTTGGTTTCCTGTTTGCAGGAGCACCAGAACTTTTACTCCAGTGACATGTCCTTGGGCTACCTAGTACTTTCTGTGAAATATGAACAGATCGAGAAACAGGAAAATCTGCGCCTGTTGCTGAGGTAACAGTGCCTGTTATTGAAGTGTATGCTACTGTGCTGTGCCTCTTGTCTTACCTTGCTCTCCCTCTGCATAGATGTGGGTGTGAAATTCATGTCTTTCTCCTGGAGAGAAAAGAAACTGCCAATAAACCTTTGAGCCTTTTTTCTCTTGCCTTCTGCTCTTGAGTTGCTCTCAGCAGTTTCCTTAAAGATGATGATGTGGTGTTTACAGGTGCATCTTTAATAGTACCTGTTTGGAAAATATCTGTTCTTCCCTCAAATAGAAAGTTTTTCTGTTTATTCTGTCCACTTGGAGACTTGTGACCACTCTCTAGAAGAACAAGGGTTCCCTAATGGAGGACAGCCTAGCCCAGGCTTAGTACTCGAGACTAAGGCTCCCTTGAAGGTGATCTAGAGCATTCCCTAGATTCCTGGGGCAGTCTATGAAACCATAACCCTTAGAGAGGGTTATGAAGAGAGACATCACCTAGAGAGAGCTGCTGATTGAATTGCAAGAACAGAGAAGGATCTTGTGTGTGTGAGGCCACTGCAGAAAAGCTTTTTACTGTACTATGGATGGGTACACTCCCAGTAAGCAATGCAACTGGAACCAAGTGATGTACAGTTGCTGCTGGCAAGTATTTGTCTGGGACTGAGGGGAAAAAATGGTGCATAGGAATTAGCTACAAAAAAAACACTGGAAAGTTTCCTCCAGTGTTTGGAGGGAAAGCTTCAGACTGCCAGAAATAATCTGGGAATAAAGAGAGTGCCTCTGTGAGCTGTGCCTGGGATGTTTATCTTCCTAAGTGGAAGCGACCAGGGAAGAACAAAAGGGTGGTTATTCATCTATTAAGATATTTTATTATATGCCAGTACTTGTTTCTCAATAGCTTGTTTATAATGGTTTGAAGATGCTTTTGACAGCCCAGTATTTCTTCTTCCTTAGAAAGGTATGTCTCCTTAAATACACATACCAAGAGGAAGGCAGCTTTCCTCTGTCAGCTTTCTGGAACAATGCTACACCAGTTTCTACCTCCTTTACTTTGCACAGATCTGCTTTCCTATGCTGTTTCTAAAAGACCTTTTAACAATCTTTCAAGCCCTCACTGATCATGGGAATCCCTTATTATTCTGTGTTCATTAATTGTATTTTGACATTTAGATTTCTGTGAAAGTAAACTGTGTGGGGTAAGCAAAATACTTCTCAAGGCAGGCAAGAGTGCAAAGGAGCAAAGACACTAAGGGCTCCTGGTTTGTCTTCCTCTGCTTGCCACAAGAAGTGATGGGCAGTAAGAAGTAACAATACCTTGTTTTTCCAGGGATTCTGTGCACTACAGTGTAAATTACCCGTCCAGAATTAACTGCTTTAACAGTACTCTGAAGAAATGGCTACTCTTTCTTTAAAGAGCCAGTGTTTCTTGTGTCTCCTTTCAGCCATTTCTCTAATGCCTTTTTTTTTTTTCTTTTGTGTCAGGACTCGTACTGGCACCAAACATGATCTAATTCCTATTTCATGTCTGAATGAGTTTCCCAATGCTGTTCAGATGGCAAAGGTGAGAGTCATGCTTGCCTGTTTGTCTTAAGGCCTCATTCTTGAAGTTATTTTCACCTCTGTCCACCTATTTCCCTCTTTTTCTACTATTTCCCAGTAGAACTGTCATATAGTTCTCTTTACCCTTCCATTTGCCTTCTCTTCTTTCTGTTCTAATTTTATCTCAGAATTTTTGCCTCAAGGGGCTCCTGTCAGATAATTATAAACAGTGCCTACACTCTCATGCCTGCAGCAAGCCAGGGCACATGATAATCACACTTTCCCTGTCTCTCTCACTCAACAGCTACTGTGTGAGGATGTGAATGTTGAACGCTTCTTCCCTGTCCTCTATCCCAAGGTACAGTGTTCTGATATGTCTGCATATCACTTTTTCATCAAGGTCTGGCTAATGACATCCAGTTGATAATTTCTGTTTTCATTACCTCAGGCCTCCCAGCTTATTGTTGCATTTGATGAACATGTCATAAGCAATAACTTCAAATTTGGGGTCATCTACCAAAAACCTGGACAGGTAAGACCCATCAGATCCCATGGTACTTGGGGCAAAATGCATAGAGTCAGTTTTCTTAGCTTAAAGGATGTAATAGCAAGGTCTGCACTGTCCAGAAGCAGTGGCATTGAGGCAGCAGTGTTTGTGCAGTGCTGTGGTTCCTTTGGCTTTCCTCTTCCACCTGCAGTATCTCTGGCAGTATAGGCTTTGTGGATCTCTGAACCCTAACTCTAACTGTCATGGCAGCTTGGGGCTGAGGCACAGGACCCCAGCATGGGTCAGAAATGTATTCAAGCAGAGATGTTTGTTGGTTGAACTGTCTATGGAAATGACTGCCTGTTCTTTGTACTCCTTGTGCTTCTTAATGCTTCTGCTTTTCTTCTGTAGACAACTGAAGAAGAAGTCTTCAGTAACACAGTAGAGAGTCAGGGTTTCCTGGAGTTCCTGGATTTCCTTGGTGACAAGATTCAGCTGCAGGATTTCCGTGGGTGCGTATGCAGTGCAGCTGGAAAGCCAGATTAAGTTAGGGAGCATCTTGTGTTCAGAGGCTGTGACTCTGTTACTGCCCAGCTTCTGGAGAAGTGCTGTGTCTTCTGAATCCTAGTGCAGGTGAAGAAGGCCTGGATGCTTCTGTCAGCCATCATGTTTGGGAACTAATTGGAGCTTAGGTCTTAGCTGGTATTTTGATTTAAAGGTCTCCTGGTATCTCCATCTGACCCACACTATCAGCAAAGAACAGTTTTATTTGGTGGTGCAAATGCAAGTTTGTTTCACAGTGGTATGGGGCAGTATTGTTTCAGGCTCTTTCTGTGAGGCATCCCATCCCTCCTGTAGTTCTAACATATGGAGTGTTTCTCAGAAGAATGCCAAAGAAGGTAGTTTTGAGGATCCCTGGGTTAACTTCATACCTTTTAGCAAGCTGGTATGTTCACCAGCACAAACATGGTGCAGGTTTGGGGAAGATTTGGTGCCTCACTATCAATGATTTCCTAAAAATTACCTTTGTAATTTACTTTAGTAACTACTGTTACTGATACTGTCTGTCTTCTCTCTGCTCTCTCATTTCTATACTGCCTGACCTATGGTGTGGCGTGGATTTGCTCAGGTTCCGGGGAGGCTTGGATGTTACCAGAGGTCAAACAGGCACTGAGTCAGTCTATACAAATTTCCGGGGAAAGGAGATCATGTTTCATGTGTCCACAAAGCTGCCCTTCACAGAGGGAGATTCCCAGCAGGTATCAGAAGGAGGAGTAAGGATTACAGCAGCGTGGCTGGGAGAGGAGGGGTATTTGAAGAAGGGGGGAAAATGCATAGAGGGGAGAATGACTGACTGTATAATGTTGGAAATTATGGCTGGAGTAATGGCAAAAGTAGTGATGAGGGATTTGGTGAACAGATGGGTTTGAAATGTTTGGTAGACTGATTTTTGAGGTCACATCATACTGTTCTGCTCTTTTTCACCTGCCTTCTCTCTTCATTATTTCTTTCCTCTCCAGCTTCAGCGGAAGCGTCACATTGGGAATGATATTGTAGCCATCATTTTCCAGGATGAAAGCACACCTTTTGTTCCTGATATGATTGCTTCAAATTTCCTACATGCTTATGTGGTAGTTCAGCTCACTCTTAGCACCACTGGGGACACTCTCTACAAGGTAACCAGGAGCAATAGATTAACCTGTACTGATTTTCATCCTTGAAGTGGTTCTTGGTTCTTTAGGAGAGGTGCAGGTTCAGCCAGATGTCAACCTGATTTCTTGAGTATCTCCACCTGAGAGCAGAGTCTAGTTGTATGCTTTTCAAAGCAGCTGATGAATTTCTGAAGCTTAAAGGTTTGGAACTGAAGGAGAAAGAGTTCAGATAAAAAAATTTGTTTGTATTGAAGAGCATGAGCCACAATTGATCCCACTTTGGAGGCTGTCTCACATTGTGTAGGTCAGATAAAATTCATGTCTGCATAGCCTGTGTTGCACAGCTCAGTGCTTGCAGCTTGCACTGCCTGAGGCTGCAGGTCAGGTACAGCTGGTTGACCTAACTATGGAATCCAAGCCAGCTACACCTGCTTCTGGGCATTCCAGAACTGATGCCAATCTGGCAGGGCAGTGTTACTTGTTAGGGCCCTCCAGCTGTAAGAAGCCCTGCTGAAGCCCAGATTAATTATCTGCAGCCGATGAACACAGCTCATTCTCTCTGCCATGACTCTATATGGATTTCTGTATTACTTTATGTTTAACTTTCAGTGATGCTGGGAGAGCAGAAAATATAAAGAAACTTGGATTTTTGATGGGTTTTCCGTTTTAATCCAAGTCCCATGTGTTGTATTATGTAAGGATTTTGATATGGTGATGATGAGTGTCCTTATGCCTTGAAGGCCTACAGAACACCAAGAACATAAAAATTAGGACAGGGTCCCCATCATCTCTTCCACCAAGAGGAGTATTAGAGATGGAGCAACCACCTTCCATTGTTGTTCCGTGTTTTGGGCAGCTGATTTGTAGTGAAAGCATTGTGATGATCAGGGCATGGGGTTCCAGTTCTTCTCTTGCTCTCTGTTTTGTAGGGCACAAAATTTCACTGGACTTTTTAATGACAAGGAAAGAGGTGGGAAAGCTTGCTATTTATTGTGTGTCTTCCTGATATTGTTTTCATCTTTTCCTGTTTGAATACTACTTTATTTCTGTTAGTGTAGGAGGGCTGCTTCATTCCTTGAAGAAGAAATCATCCCAATAATCACCCTAGAGCCAATGCAGAGTTTTCTGTAAAGGCTTTTCTAAAGGGGCTTTAACTGATGCTGCTTTGAGAGCATTGTAGTACACAGAAGACTGCAATTTGGAAGATTTCTTTGCCATTCTTTCTTCTATTTACTTAAGCTTTAGTGCCTACTGTTAAATTGGAATATTAATGGAATTTATTTCATGGAATCAATTTTTGCAATCAGAAAACTAAAAATGCAAAGCAATATTTTAGCTGGTAGATATATGTTGGGGAGGGATGGAGGCTTTGTAATTAGGGGAGGTGACCTGAAATGTGAAAAAACTGAATTAAATCAAGAGCCCATTTCCTTCTTCCTCTCATTTAAACTCACACCTCTCAGTGGCTCTGTGACATCTGTTTGTTGTTGTTTTGAGGCAGTTGTGGTTGTTATGTTATCCTTCTTGTATGAAAGGACAAATAATGGTCTTGTTTAATCTCAAACATGACAAAAAACCTCTGTGAAATATTGTGAAGTACTGTATGTATTTGGTAAGATAGCTACATATAATTGTGTAAGTGCTTTGAAGAAACAATGTAAAAACTGGACTGCATTACAGTTACTTCTTTAGACATTGATATGTCAGGTAGGAACATGCTAAAAATAAAACAAATGAAACCTATCTCTTACTGGGAAAATGCATTTGCATGTTTACCACCTGTGACTCACAAATGTTGTGGCACTGAGATACTCTCCTCAGTGTGCAGTGTATCTCCACCAAGGATTCTCTGTAAAAATAAATAGGTCAGTACAACCACAGGGACAAAGGTTCTTTAGTGGAGGTTAATCTTGCAGGCTAAATAGGAGCATTTTTTTGTTCCTAAATATACTGGCTATGCTAGTTACTATTTAAAATAATTTTAAAAAAAGCAGTCAGTTAAGCTTTTTTCATTGCTCTTACTGTGTGCACATCTAGCTGACTGAGTTTCTGGGAGATGAATGAGCACATCCATCCACTGAGTTCAGGAACAGAGGGATGCACAGAACTATATTACATCTCTTTCATATATGTAATTTATTTATGAGGATTCAGATCCATTATAGTAGTTTGATGCTGTCACTTGTGTCCTGATGCTCATTTTTTCCCCTTATATTATTTCAGGTTTCAGTCACAGCCCGAGATGACGTCCCCTTCTTTGGACCTCCCCTGCCAAATCCAGCCATATTTAAAAAGGTTTGTTTGTCTGGTCCAGCCAGGGGACATGGTGCACACACTTTTCTTCTGAGTTGGTATGGTCAGTCTGGCTAGAGCACCTTGGGGGTCCAAATAGTCAGCAGAGCTTTTCTAATGAGATGTTTTTACTAGTGTTTTTGTCTCCAGTTTAGTTAGTCTTCATCTTGTCTTGTAGAGCGCAGAGTTTCGTGAATTCCTTCTGGTCAAGCTCATCAACGCTGAGTACAGCTGCTATCGAGCTGAGAAATTTGCTAAATTAGAGGTGGGTCTGTTACCTGGCTGCTTCAATTAAAAATTATATATATGATAAATATATTATTATCAGATAAAGAAAATCAAGTAAAATTTCTGACTTCTAATTTTGTGTTGCTTAAGAAAAGAAGATGAAATGAGATTTTATACTCAGCTATGGAATATTTCCTTCATATTTCTTAGAAGGTGTGATGGAATATGAACTGGTACATTTAAATATAAAGATCTAATCCTCAAGTAAAGATGGGAATATAATGCATATATTCTGCTGGAGGAAATTCTGTATTAGCTGAAATTCAGTATTATGCTACAGGATGCATGCTGATATCTCTGACTTTTGGTTCAAGGTACCAAAATTCTGTTCCAGACTCTGCCATTGCCTAATCTAGAAAAAGAACCCATGTCTCTGTATCATCAGCTGTGAAGAAGTGTCCTTTATGACTTGCTTTAGGAAGAGCTTAAAAAGGGTTGGGTGTTACTGTAATATATTCTGTAACTATGCAGTTAAAACTATTTAAAATAATTTTCATGGGGTTTTGTTGTTGTCATTGTTGGTTGTTGGTCTTTTGGGGTTTTTGTTTGTTTGTTGGGCTTTTTTTTAAGAAGGATGTGAGACATTGAAGAAATGGGAAAAAAAAGTCTCCTCTTCCAGTAAAAGGTGTTCTCATTCCCAATGTTGATGCAGGAAAGAACACGGAGTGCCCTCTTGGAGAGCCTTTTTGAGGAGCTGCAGCTGCGCAGCCGCAGCATGATGGGATTACCTGTAGGGGAGGATGACAAGATAGAGAATGGCAGTGGGGGCTTCCTCGAGAACTTCAAGGTGAGCCTTTCTGCAAACCTACAGTGTGGTCTAGAATTCCATACTGGGCCTTGGAAGTCAAACTCTTTATGCTTTGTGCTGGTATCAAGTGTCAGATGTGGTTTTATTCCGTGACTTACAGAAGAAGGAGTCAGTGTGCAAGAGGAATTGTAATAACTAGGAGCAAGGGACTTTCAGTTCCTACAGCAGTTTCATTATAGCTGAAAGAATTGCAGGAGCCACTGCAAGAGTTTGTAACTTACCTCTTGAGTGTACTGTCTAGAAAAACTGTGACGCTTTACTTACCCTTTAAAAGTCAGAATTAATTTACCTTCTTCAATGTAAATGGCATGTTAGGGCGTTTTTATTGCTGATTTTTTTTTAATAAACCAGGTGATTTATTTCTTTTAGAAGTGATAAAGATGATTGATATGAGAAAGCAAGGATTTTGTATGACTGGGCAAACTGAGTTTTGAGCTGGTTATGAGAGAATCTTCATTGCTTTCCTATTCTATCTACTAGCCCTTTCCCACTTATGTGGGAAGTGCCTTGCTACTTCTTTTATATAATAAGTTATCTTTCTGGAAAGAGAGATGTGTTATAAATAGCATTTCTCCAGAGTACTTTAGGTCTTTATATGGTGGGCCAATTAGAGTTATTAAGGTCTGTAAAACTAACCTGTTAACAAATAGGTTTGGTAGCTGTGTGTGTTGCTTTGGTCAGGTCTGGGATGCTTTGATGAGGTGTACTTTTACATACAAACTGCCTTTGCTGCTAACCATGAATTTTAACCCATCCATGTCTTACACTAATTCTCCCAAAATGTCCTTTTATGACTTCTGGCAGATGCTGTGATTTGCATGTCATGTACACAGATGACATTCGTAAAAAACTGGAAAAGACTGAGTTAAGTCAGAAAATGGCTTTTTCAGATGCTACAGATTTTGATATGGCTGCTTTCCCACTGAAACCAGAACTCAAGTTCATATGAGACTGAACCTTACAGCCTAGAAAGAGTTTGATTTTGTGTTTTATAGCCTATACTGGATAGGACTGCTCTAGGTGATGTGTTTAAATCCAGTGTGCTGGGGTACTGGAAGGAAGCCTCTATTCATTGCCATAAGAGAAGGGAAGTGAAACTAGAGAATATACTTGAGGAAGAGCCCTTCCCAGAGGTCCATGAATCAGCTGGGACCAAACCAGGGCAGTATCTAAGGTGCTGCCTTCAAGGAGTCAGGATCTGTGTGGTTCTGGTGTCAGTCTGTCCTAACTTCCCACTCAATCTGTGGTGCTTCTCACACTACCCTGCCGTGTGCATGTCTCTATGTGTATATCTGTGTTTGTCTGTTTCCCTGCCTCCCTCCTGTTCAGCGGGTGATCAGAGGCCGCAGCCAGAGCCTGGATACCATGGGGATATCCATGAGAAAGCAGCAGCCAGCCACCCTGCCCAGCCGCCCAGCCACGGCGGGCCTTGCCCTCAGCCAGAGTGTCGCCGAGGGCCCTAAGGCCATTGCTGCGGTAAGGTGTTCGGGTGGGCTGTAGCAAGAGACCCCGCCATACCTTTGGGACCACCCTTGCATTTCCTTTAGTTTGTCCTCTTGTCCCACTGTGAATCTTTCTGTTGCATCATCCCATTTCACAAGTGGTGACAGCATGTGTTACAGTCTGATTTGTCTGTGCCCATCTCTAGCCCCAGTTCATGTGTAATCTAGAGCTGAGATTGATGCAGACTGGGAGAAGAAAGCCAAACATGGTTCTGCTTTAGACATCTATCTCTGCTATCCTGGATTAGATCCTGTACGGTGCCATATGTTAAAAAATGCATGCACTGTGGTTTGACTGGAATGGTACTGTATTGCCATAGGGCAAGACCTATGAGAACATAAGGACACTAGAACTATTTAATTTTCTTCGATTTCACCAATCAGACTATTTTCTGTAATATAAACAGGTGCACAAGATATTCAAGGTGCTGTTCTGTTGTAAATAGAATTCGCATGTTGGGAACAAACAGCAGAATTAATAGAGTTTGGGGTGAGAAAAAGAATGGGTATTTCTAGTCACTATCAAAGCCTTTCTTATTTGGTAGGGATACTAAACATATGTGACCAATTAATTAAAAAATCTATCACAAATCTTTCCAGAAAAGGATCCATGTTTCTGATACTGAAAATATGGTTACCTTGGCCAAAGTGCATCCAGCTGGTTGTGGTCTCTGCACTAGTGATGTCAATACAGGCAAACTACAAAAAAAACATCTCTGAGTAAGCCAAGAAGGTGCCCTTCAGTGTGAAGATTTCTTGGTGACAGTTTACTTGGTTGTATGCATTCTTTATGTCAATACAACAAAGTCACAGCATACTAATGACTTGGGTTTGCTGCCTCCTTTGCTCCTTTAACTTCTGGTTTTCTTTGCCTTTCTGGTTCTGCCTCTCCTTTCACCGTATGGGGATACCTCCCTTCCCAAGCCTGTTTCTCTGTATACTGGCTGTGTTCTGCCTTTGTTTCTTTATATCTCTGTCCCTTTCTCTCACCACCTTTGTAAGCCCTGGCTGCTCTTGCTTGCTGACAAAAAGTACTCCTTGCACAGGTGGAGCTGAGCTCTTGGATTGCAGTAAAGGAGAAAATCTGGATCCACATTGCAAACTCTTCTATGCTTTCAACTCTCCAAAGCTCTTCCTGTTGTGTTCCTGTCCTCTCTGTCATGCTTTCCTTTTTTCTAGTCTTTTGCCTTGCCTGGTAGGAGCCCATCACGTACTCGAGCCAGCCGCTTCCATGGGCGACGGAGTAGTGCCATTGGCATTGAGAACATACAGGAGGAAAAGAGGTATGAGCTGTGGGGAGACAAGACAAAGAGAGTAAAAAACCCAAGAGGAGTTGAGAAAAGGAACATAGAAAGGCACATATAGGTAAAGGGGAACCATCAGGAATGAGAGCTAAAATGGAATTGAAATTAAACGGTCTGATTATCGATTGATGGAGAAATGGACAAATAACAGAAACAGGCAAAATTAAAAGAGAGCATTTGGAATTGGAGAGAATCAATATATGAGGAAGAATGGAGGAAATGGGTGGAGGAACATTATAAGATCACTCTTAACTACTGTGCAGTATGATCCAGGACTCTTGAGTTTCCTGTTCTTCACTCACCTCTTTTAGAAGAAAGTCAGATGAAAGGCTGGTATTTGGGAAGGGGGTGCTTGATTGGTTGTTTGTTTTCATGTTAAAATATTCAAATAGGCAAAACTGGTAACTTAAAGGATTTATTTAAAATAACTGTAAGTCCAAATAACTAGTGTTTAAGTTAGATCGTCTGAGAAAGAATTATAATTAATGGATAATATACTGCTTCAAGGGCTGATTTGGCATATTTGGCAGAATTATAACTGTTCAAAAGTTGTCTACTGGTCACAAGAGATTATTTAGTTAAATTATAAATTTCTCTCATCTCTAGCTGAGACACCTTTATACAGAGTCTCAAAAGTCACATAAATGCTCTGCATTTAATATGCAATTTTCCCAGTTGCAAGAATTCCAGGAAACAGCTTAAAAACTGGGTGCAAAAGGGGGAAAGTCATCTCTAATGTGGAAACTACTTATTTCAGGAGGAAATTACTGCATTTTCCCTTCTTTCTTCATGAGGTGCCTATGACTTATCTGAATAAAATAGAACTTCTTTTGAGAAAAATTAAATCTTCAGGGACAACTGCCCTGTAACAGTCTAAGCTGTCACAGTAGCCACAGGTCCTCAGTACTTTAAAGACTTTCGTACCTTAGGCAGCTGTGTCCTTCAATCCATTACTTTGTGTACAACAACTGTTTCTATCCTCTTGAAGGATCTGTAAAACTTTCCTACTACAGGAAATCTAGGGAAAACCCCTGGATTTATTTTCTTTTTTTTTTCCTTGCTCTTTGCTTGGAGGAATCTGGTGAACTAATTGGCTTATTTAGCTTTCCTTTTGCTAACTTGTAAACCTAGGTGTGAGGAACAGGGAGCCTTAGCTTGTATTTTCTGAAAGGTTTTTTGGGTCATTCTTGAAGGTGCAGTTTCACTAGCAACTGTTTTAACAGTTCATTGTTACTGAAAGCAGATGTGATACTTTCCCTCTGTCCCTTTCATTTACCCAATCCTGACTATTCCTCGTGATGATTGTTCAGATCCCTAGTGGGCCTTTCATGAAACTGATTCAGCCCATTAATCAAATAGAACTTTCTTTCACTGGATGGTCTGCCAGGTTCTGTCATGAACTGGCTCATGGAGAAGTCTGATGGGTACCAGGACTGGTGGGAAGTGCACTCAGCAAGAATGAAGGAGGCTGGAGCATGCTCCCTTTCTGGGAAACAGGGAGCTCACAGTGTCACGTGTTGACTTCACCCTGAAGCTGTAACTTAATGATATGGAGATTTTGCTGACAGAGCTTACCCAGGTCATCCCCCTTGTTAATGTGTTGTAGGAGTTTCAGTGTTGTTTTAATTTTAGAATTCCTTTTTATCAGGCTAATTTCCACTCTCACAAACAATTGTATTAGCATAAGTGAGGGTATCAGAAATTCTGCTGAGAGGGGCACAGGTAGGGTCAACTGGCCAAGAGAGCAGAGGAAGAACTCCATCACTGAAGCTCTAAAGAACCCCCCAAAATCACTTAGTTTTCCTTTCTTAATTAAACTCATCTCTCATATCAGTTACTCACACAGGCAACTTTCTTCAGAGGTATCTTGACAAGTCTTAATAGCAATAACGCTTTTGTAAGAATCTTACTTACACTCTCTGTTGGTTCCTACAGCTTCTTAAGACCAGTAGAATGGGGAGTATAGAGGAGAAAGTTAAAAAATTAAAGGTGAATACTGAAATTAATTCAGGCTTTTATATCAATTCAAAAAGAGCTTAAAGTTAGCCATTTCCAGATGTCACATGACACATGTAAGGAGTCTGCCCTTTTCAGCACAGCTATGTTTGCTTCCCTTTTATGTGTATACAGGAGATACAGCTTAGTACTGTGTCTTGTAAGGGAGTGTGAGAATAGGTGGTAGTTAACTCTGGCTCTGGGGTATAGCTGGTTTCCCCTTTCTCCTAGCAGAGACACCACAGAGAGGATACAGAGGGTGTTTGACAGTCCAGGAACTTTCTTTGACCTGAAGTCTGATGGATCATCCAGTCCCAGCTCTCCAGAGTTCCCCAGCAGGAAGAGCAAGTGAGTTGAAAACAAATTTTAGTATTTGAAAGACGCTGTCTCTGGTATTGGCTTAAGTGTGGTGTATGTCTTGCTCTGTTGGAGACTTAACTGAAATTGTCCACATCAGGCATTGTAGCATCTCAAAAGTTGGATGCCTGGCTGTGGCACAGTAATTCAGAACCTGTCAGGAACTTGGCTTTCTTAAACAGACCATGATGAAAGATTGGACCACTTGATTTTGATTATATCTTTACTGAAATGTGAGCTTGCATCCAACAGGATACACAAAGTCCTAGCTGTCCAATTATCCATGTTTACTCATGTGTATGTTTCCTCTATAGTTTGCTCTGGAGTGATTTTGGAGCTTCATGGAGAAGCTTGGACAAGGGTATGTTGGGATGTTGGGTTGTACTCAAGGTCTGCCCCTTTAACAGGATTCATGCCGCTGCTCCCAACCAGCGTGAACTAACCTGTCTCCAGTCTCCCCAGAGTGTTCCAGCAGGATTCCAGCACAGCCCCCTGTGTTGCACCTATGTTTCATTGCTAAAGCATGCCATACCACACCCTGTGGTATGTGCAAAACACTTCATGCAGTAGTCTGCAAGTTAATTCTCCAGTTTCTGGTTGTCAAAAACTGGAAAAATACAATTTCCTGGTAATGGAGCTTTGCTGCTGCTAAGCTGTATTATACAGGGATGTGATCCTACCTAGAACACTTCAGGAAAACCACTCATTTACATTTCCAAGACTCTGGAACAGCCTGTCTCTAAGTCAAAGGCTGCAGCTGACTTTCTTCTGGAACATTTTGCCACACCTAATTCTTTTCAAGAGAACTTGAATGAGACCTGTGGCAAGAAAGGTAGCAAGTACTTTGTATTAGAGCATTTCCCTTTCTGTGGAAATGTGGAGATTCTTAAGAAAATGTCAGGAGGTGCCCTAGAACCAGGCGTTTATGGTTGTAGTTGCTTCAGGTGCCAGATTTGACACGAGCTACACACCTAATGCTCCCTAAGAATTGCAAGCTGCTGGCTATCTGCAGTAGTTCAGCTACCCACATGTATGCTGTAGGACTGCTCAGAATTTTGTCACAGCCAAGGTGCAGTGTTCTGGCATGTTTTTGTGTGTGTACTAGTTTTTGGGTTGGATGAGTGCCTAGAATTTTGTTGTGGAGGAGGATGGGAGCACATCTAGGAGATATAGACCATTTAAGGTGCTAGCTCTGGCAGCTAAGGACTAGAAGGAATGCAGGACATTGCTAATTGGTCGGCACCCCCCATCTTCCAGCATTACCACATCATTCCATCTTCCCTTCCTCATTCTGCCTGGGACCTTGTTAGTGAACTAGAAGTTCCTGACAGGCATATGTGAAGGACTCTTGCTCTGGTTAGATAGCTGATTACCTTGCATAATCATCAATAATTCTGCTTTCCCCACTTCCCAACCCCCATTCTCCATCACCTCCATCAGAGGAGGTAAGCCAGCTGCAATGGCTGTTTACAGTTGGTATCCACTTGCTTTCAGAGAGCAAACAGCATGGATTTTACTAACAATACTTGCATGAATATTGTTTATGCACATTAGGCATGACCTGTATGATTTTTCAGTCTAGTTCTGTTCCCATGATTCTTTTACCAGTCATGGACTTGAAACCACTTAGGATCACCAGAAAAAAATATGTATTTTCATATCTGTGGTGGTTTAGTCCATTCCTGGACAGTTCATTTATGAGGTAGGATGCAGCATGGAGTTTGGCCCAATTGCTGATTAGTCAGAGTTATAATCTCAGAGTTAGGGACTAGCCCATGTGCAGCCATGCTTTTTGCATGACATCTGGGACAGGGAATTAAGAACATGTTATTCCACCTTGTAAGCACACCATTTTCGGCAAGACAGTACTAGCACAATGTTGCAGGAAAAGGCTGGGAGTGTAAAGTATGTCTTGGAGTCAGCTTTCTGCTGAAATAGCCTGCCTGTTGTTCATCAGCTGTGAAACTAGGATCAAGATGTAGGCATACTTCCAGTGCAAGAGTTCTGCCTCATTCTAGAATAATTTATACAGTCCCTATTCGATAATAGAATGGGCTATTCTTGGTAGTATGTCATCAGTCCACTCCTGGTTCTCTCCTTAGAGTCACAAGAAATTTCTGATACCTCAGAAATGTCCAGCCTGATGCTACTGGTCTTATGTAATCATTTCAGATTCGAAACTTGGAATGATCAGCCTCTTCACCTGTGTTCTACTAAAATAGTAGAACCTGGAAATAAATACAAAAGGAACACATAAGTAACAGATTAATTATTTTGAAGTAGAGAAAAAGGAGCACTTATTTTCTGTCCTCATGCTGAGTTTGACACACATTTATGCAGTGATCAGCCAGCAATCCATGAAACTGCATTGTTCACTCGAGCTAATGGTGTCTTCTCTCCCACATACAGGGACAATTATCCTTAGTTTTTCTGCTTTACTGTCCAGGTAGCCTTCCAAATAATCCTTCTTCCCAAGGGACAGACTCAAAAGAGTGAACCCAGCCTATGTAACCAAGTGGTAGAACTCCTGAAGCTCAGACGACTCTCTGGGTTGCAGCTGAAAAATCAAGCACTGTACTGTGTATGTGCATATCCTAGGAAAAGTACATAGGTTTTTTGTATGTGTGTTTTCCCTCCTCAGACACATCTGAGTGGGGACATCAAGCCAATCAGGAGTGGACCGGATGCTACTCAGTCATTGGGTACCTCACTGAAGACACTGGCAAGACTTTGGGGTGAAATCAGAGTCCTGGCTAAGAGGAGCATGAACGTACTTAGAGGACCTCAAGGACTGTGGAGAGACTGAGTGGCTCCAAGTAACGCTCCACTGGCAGTTCCTGGAGCAGGAATTCTGTCAGAGGGAAATGGACAGAGAGCTCCTGTTGGAGCATTTTGGCTCTGTGCCCTTCCCATTGCCAAATCAGCAGCCACTGAAGCAACCTCTACTAATGATGGGGAACGGAGGCCACCTTGAGTGCAACCCCTTCTCTTCCCTTCCTCTCCCCTCAGATGAGTGAGAATAGTTTGGCCTGCAGAAGGCAAGAGCAGAAGAACACAACTCCACCTCTGTCTCTAATGCCTCGACACAGGTCAAGAAATGCAGTGCAGAGAACAAGGATGGAGAACCTGCTGAGGAAGGGTGCTGAGAAGGAAATGCTTTGTGGAAATCTAGATCCCACTTCACGTAGATCCATTTTATTGATTTGCTCTGCTAAGGGAGAAGCATGTTGGCCTTCATTTCCTTCAAATTATGTTTCCTAATCTCTTGAGGAAATATCTTTGGCCTTTATTGGCCCTGTCTTTATTGTTCTCCCTGTTGCATGCTGGCATGTAATATGCCTGGGACTTCAGGTTTCATTACTGCTTGTAGGTCAAGACTGGCCACATTTTGCAGTGTTTCTGAAGGAATAAATATATTTAGTATGTTAAAGGTGTCTTATCTTTCTTGCCTCTCTTAAGGTTTGGGGTTTTTTTTTTGTTCCTTACATTTTTAAGCACTTCATCTCTCTTTACTAGCTGGTCTCTTATGCAGACAATGAGTACTTCACCATAAATTTGGGGCTTACATGCACAGTGCACCTTTTACTATGTAAGCATGTCAGCCTCAGGGACTGCTGTATCTCCTGAATGACTAGGCAGTGGATCCCAAATTCTCAGCTGGGAAGAGCTGACCTTAAGGGTCTTCTTTGATAGTTCTGAAACATGCACCAGGCTATCTCAATGTCCCTTCCATTCGATAGAGTGGTGGTAAAGGGATCCAATACAGTTTGCTTGAATGTCCCCTTTGAATGGCCTTGTGGGAGCTGAATTTTAGTAGGATGGACCTACAGAAGTCAGTCTATTGGCAATTGAACACATGGAAAATCACCAGGATGGGAATCCTGGCCTAGGTGTGTTCCTGTTTGTAAGCAGGAGGAAGGCTCTGACATGTCTTTGCAAGAGCTTGGCACTTGATCCTTCATAGTTTGACACTGAGACATCCTGCAATCCTGAGACATCTCAATAATGTGATACCTCCCTATTGCTTTCTTAAACTTTCTCAGTTAACTGTTCTGTAATACTGGTTAATGTCTGTCTGCTTTCCTGCCTTCTCCTGTTACACCTGCACAGAAAATATCAGTAACAATTTATAAGCTCTATGACATAGAAAGCATGCTTTTTATGGTCCCTTTGTTCTGCCTGGAATTTCATGTAAGATAAAACACGATAGCCTGAGAGTGGCTGTGGGAATGGATGGCCTAGACTAGGTTGCACCTGCCCTTTATACTCAGTTTCACACCTGTGTTAGGTATACTGTATTAGGTTCTTAAAGTCTCTGATCTCCAAAATAGGGCATCTGTTGATTTTAATGAATGTCTAGATGTATTTAATACTTAAATGCAGGTGGTTTGAGTTACTCCGTTTTATTACACTTAGGTCTGTGAGTTAAAAATTTCTTCAGACTTGTCCTTTTATACAGTTTTCCAGAATGGAGACACAGAATTGGTGTTTCTCCTTAATGATGTAGCAACTAGAAATTAAGGTATGCGTGCCAGTTCACCTGAATTCTGTTCCTAGGTGGAAAACAAGCTGTCAGTGAATACATTCTTACTGTTTTTGACTGCTACATAATAATGCCTCAGAAAGTTAAGCCTGTGTGTAGCAATAAGCATGATGATGTTGAATGCTTGCATTTCACAGACTGCTCAGGAGTCAGACTTCAGGATACTGTGTGATGCAGCCACTCTCACGTTCATCATCCAGTGTAAGCAGTTGTTGTAGTGGATTGAGGGAAAATGGAACATCTGAGGAAGAGGAGAATGACAGGGTGGGTGTGTGATCTCTAACAAACAGAGGCTACCCTCCCTGATTTTCCCAGGTGCATTATTAAAACACATCTTCTTTGCCCTCTCCAGGAGCTGACGTGCTCACTAAAGGGCCCTCCAAAACGGGATTCAGTGGTTCAGAGTATGTGGCTGGATGACAGTGACTGCACACCCAGTACTTCTAGCTCACCAGGTAAAAAGAAAGAAAAATAGAAAAAACCCTCTACTTACACTTCTAGAAGTGTATGAGAGGTTGAGCCAAATCTTTTGTATGCTGTACTTAATATTTTAGAAGCACAGGTAGATGGTAGTCCAGGAAAATGGGGAGAAAAGTTGGAAAGGTTTGATTGGGAAAGAATGCTTCAGTGGCATGAATAAATAGTGCTGAACATACTGCAAAAGGAGTTACAGTAGACTGCAAAGAATTAAAGTGTTTATGTGTTTTCTGTGAAGAACTATGGATGCATTTCTGAATGCAGTCCCCATATAAACTAGATAGTTTGGATATGAGATTACAGGAACTGCTTCCTGAACAAAGCAGGATGATCCTGAGAAGTTGGGTAATCTGGAAGCTAACCTGCACTGAGAGTTTTTTGCCAAGGTTGGGCTCTTAGTCTAGTACTTGATTAAAGCTGACATAGTTGATTAAAATCAGCTTGGATCCATTCACAGTGCAGAGATGATTATAGTCCTTAGCAGTTCTCTTCAGTCCCACAGCAGGGACAGCTGTTGCATTTCCTGCTGTGGGGCTGGATCACCTACCCTGACCTCAGACCCTGTTTGCAGTTGTTTCACTTCATTAAAATGAACTGGTTTGGACTGAAGCATTTCTTGTTGAGCATCAGCCTTAAGGTAAAATTAGGGAAAGTTGTAATCAGTTTCAGTCTGTTTCTGAGAATGAGGCTGTGTAAGATTTTGGGAAAGTATGATTGAAAAGTCTAAGCTTTTGAGTTTGAGGAGTCATTAGAAACTGTGAAAGGCAAAACATTTAACTTTTAACATTTGTGGCTGGAAGACTGGAATAGGAACATGTTGAGGTGGTAAAAGACACTAGGGATTCTGTATATGGCAAGGAAGAGAATAAGTTGGAAGGAACCATAAAATCTTTGTAGGAATTGTGTGAAAAAGGATTGTTTGTAAAGATTACAAGGGTTAGAAAGTGGAGCCAACTTACTTTTAGTCTCAGTCTCCACAGCTGCCATATATGAGATATCAAGATAGATCCCTGCCTAAAATGGTCTGTATCTTAGCAATAGCATTGAAGATGTGATACTGCCAGATAATTTGCAGAGACTTCTGTTGTGGATGCTGGAGGCAGGGATGCTTTCCATTGGCTTCTACTGCTCTTCACAAATAATTTCTCTATCTGCTGACTCTTTATTGTCTCACAGTATATAAATCATTAATATGCATCACTGAGAATAATCATTATAGAGAATGCAATGTAAAGTTCAATGTGACTTTTAGGTTTTACAATCTTGGTGACAGAGAGCAGTATCCTGGTGGTTTAGTTTTGCCCTTTATTGAGTTATCCAATAAGTATTCAGCTTTAGTTAATGCACTGATAAAATCAGAGCAAACTGTTTTGGTTTTTTTTGGTTTGTTTTTTTAAGTAGAGAAACCGAAGACAAGCCCAATGTGAATCTAAATCCTACAGTGAATAAATTCAGCATTCCTAACCCATGTACACATTCTTGGCTTCTCCAATTTGCCTTTCAGATTGAGAGAGCAAAGTTACAGCAGAAAAAAAAATGTCAGCAGTCTGTGGTCATTATGCTCCCAGATCATGACACAGAGAACTGGCATTGCCAAAATATTTTCTGAGTTGACTTTAAAGCACCAACACGGCTTGTGTGCCAGTGTATGTCACATGAGGCAGAGTTGACTTTCCCCCTAGCCTCAAGGGCAGGATAAAAGTTCAGCTATAACTCTTCTTAACACTTACACACTACCAGTTGTGTTAGATATATTTTTATGTAGTTACTTGGCCTATTAGTCACTTCCTACAAAAAACATACATTATAATTAAATTTCAGCATAGTGGAACTGGGATATACAAAATAGAGAAGCACCCTCTTACTGTAAATTTGTGTTGTTTAAAACCACAGTTTAGCAGCATTTGGCAGTGATTTACCAGTGATTTTGGTTTTAAATCTCAGTTTTAAATTACATAATGACACTGGGAAAGGGGATGGTCTTCCTTGGAAAAAACGTTGAAAAAATAAT
This sequence comes from Erithacus rubecula, assembly GCF_903797595.1. Classification (NCBI taxonomy): domain Eukaryota; kingdom Metazoa; phylum Chordata; class Aves; order Passeriformes; family Muscicapidae; genus Erithacus; species Erithacus rubecula. The sequence continues at coordinate 26,811,404 of NC_136658.1, forward strand.
TGCATCTGTTTCCTAGAAAATAACTGGTGTGATCACATATAAGTAAAAAAAAAGCATCTTAGGTTACAATCTTACTTCAGGAATCCCTCATCAGCTTTCTTCAATTTCTTGAGTGAATGGTGGGTAGATAGGCCATCAGATGTATTCACCTGCCCATTCTACCCCTTAGCACATTCCACACTAATAACTCTTTAATTCAAACTCTTCTCATTTTCCTCTGATTTAAAGGAATTATAATACAGATTTATGTTGAGATGCAGCTATACATAAACTCCCACAAACTATACTAGTTATGAAATTACCATACTTAGTAATTTAAATCATAGAATGGGTAGAATGGATGACCAGCTGAGAATAAAGGGAGAATGGTTTAAGAAGGCTGTTATGTTAAAGACATCTTACTCATTTCTTGAGAAATGTACATGGTGAATATAAGCTGATTACAGAAAGCAAAATAATGCTTTTAATTTATGAATTTTGCAAGTATTTAATCCCTGGTTTTGCCATGGTGCTGATATGTGATGAGAGGCTAATTCCTTAAACCCTGAGATCGGATGTGGCAATCTCAAGGGAGGAGTCAGAAGGAGGAGAAATGCTGTGAAAGTGTGAGATTAGAGGCTGCTTCACAAATGTGTATCCTTGGGAATAAGGCATTCAGATTGTCTGGAACCAGTGGCTGATGATTTTTTTTTTTAATTAAATGAGTGCAGTCACTTTCCCCATGTTTTGAGTTGGAATGAGAAACAGGTGAAGGTGACACTGGTCAATTTGAGCATAGGTACACTCCTTCCACTGTTACCTATGGATGAGCCACAGGCCTGTGAAAACTTTGGGATAAAACCAGCTATGTGTGCAGCTCCTGGGATACCTTCTTGATTATTTCTGTATTGTTCTGTGCTTGGTTCCCTTCTAGGAAGCAGGTTGCTTCCTTCCAGCAGTGTTGCTGGCTCCACTGGAAAAGGGAAAGGCAGCAAAGCAGAGGCTCAGCACCATAATCCAGTAAGTGCTTTATTAAAATATTCCTTCTCACCTGCACAGAGATAAGGATGGGAGAAAAGAGAGGCTTGTTTTGTAGGCATTGCTGGTGAGGGTTGAAAGGGCAGCAGGAGGGTGCTGGCAGGGGGAGGCTAAAGCAGTGCCTTGTTCTGCAGGCCTCCATTCTGTGCTGTGTGTGATGTCAGCGCTGGAGCCCTGTCTGCTGCACGCAGGCTGAGGAGCACAGGTAATGCACAGGGGAGGAGAGCCACGGGCCCTGCCCACCCCTGCCTCACAGCTGTACAGCTTCTCAGCAGTTAGGCCTGTGCCTTTCTCCCCAGGTGATCTTTACCCAAGCACTCCCTCTCTTGGTTGCCTCCTCCCTCTCAGGGAACAGCATTTCCTACTGAGATTCCGCACTCTGCCCTAATCTTGGCACAATTCCTTTCTCTTCTTTGTCTTTGATTGTTCAGTTTCCTTTGCTCAGATGGAACCTACCTTCCTCTGTGCCTAACCTCTGCTTGCTGTAGTTTCATTCCTTTACAGAACCCCTTTCTGTTGCTCATTTTCTGGTGTTGTGCCTGTCTGTACACCTGCTTGTTTGCTTTTAGCCTATCATTGGTGGACCTACTTGTCCATGCCAGTTTCACAGCTTTTCCAGACATGGGACGTGGGACTTGTCCATGCCAGTTTCACAGCTTTTCCAGACATGGGAAGTGGGACTTGATTTCCTGGTGAGGTCTGAAGTAGGGCAAAGGGGGGAACACAACTTCAGACTTGTTCCCTAGAATTCATAGTCCTGTTTTGCTTGTGTTGTCTCTTTTTGCTCAATGTCCCTTTCCTTGCCTGGTATCTTCTCTGGACTGACAGTTCAATAGCTGCCTTGAAAGTGGTGGGGTTGTGAGGCTCTCAGGAATTAGTTTAGTATATAGTTGAATAGATGTATCATCTTTATGGAAGAAAATTCTTCCAGCTATTCCTAAACATTCCTAAATAGCTGGCTGTTTTTATTGTAGCTGTTTAGATCATCAGTGCTCAAGTTGTAGCTGCCCTGCCACCTTGTGGCATTCAGAGCAGTCAGGTGAACAGTTCAGCTCCATGTGGTGGTGGCCACTGGTGCCACAGCAGATGAGAGAGGGGAGCTGGCACTCACCACCAAGAACTGAGCACTGATCACTGGGGTCATCCCCAGAGTGTTTGCCAAGAGCTTGTGCTCACATCACAGCTCTGTGACACGGGAGCAAGGTTGTCTAAAGGAGGGGCAGAACTCCCTCAAAGTTCTGCTCCCAAACAGGCAAATTTTGCTCAAAATAGGTACAGAGTCAGAATTGCAACAATCTGCAGACTCACTGATACAAATGCAAAGGCTGTGGTTTTACATTTACTGGTGGCTATTACAGGCAAAAAGCAATGTATCTCAGTAGTGCTCTAAGTAAGATTTTATTAACTAAGGTTTTGAGCATTTAATTTCCACTGATTTGAAGCAGGTCAGAGAGCATTTAAGATAATTTTGTGAAATATTTACAGTCTGTAAGATTCATGTCTTTTCAACAACATTCTGCCACAAGATGGTTATTTTTTCAATTTATCTGGTTCAAAGAACAGTTTCATGAGACTCTGCTTTTCACTGTGAGATTATTTCCAGATTTTCTTTGAATTCTCACCAGCTCCTTACCAGAGTTTGTTATTTCCACAAAAGGGCATTTTACCCATTCCTGAGACAGTACTACAGTCTTAAAGTGATGTTTTAGTAATTCCATTTTAGCACAACCTCTGAATCAGTTTGATAGCACATTTTGGAGGCTAGCAAGTTTCAGAGGAGAGATGGTAAAAATTTTCTTTGACATGGCTTCAAGGGACTCAGAGAAACCTATGGCACTTACACACATGGTTACTTCCTTGTCATCCTAACTCCTCTTATCTCTCACAAAGATTTCCTTAAGTTCCAGGCTGGATTTGCCCAAAGGCTAATGGGTGCACTGGTTTAAAGGAGGAAGGACTCCTCTAATCCTGGGGTATTTCCTGAAGAGCTGAAAGAAGTAAACATTGTGAATGGGGGAGCAAATGATACTCCCACAACACTTACAGCTGTAACAACATGAAGGATACAGATGTTTTTTTCTGGTACTTTGTTCCAGGATTTGCTGTTCAAGTGAAAACACATCAATATGCTTTATTGTAAAGTTCAGAAAAAGACAAAAAAAGGAATTCCAGCTGCTGCTGTTTCATTAAGGATGCATCAGAAAGTGTGGAATCATTGAAAAATCAGATTTCATATAAGTCAAATTTCCATGTGTTACTCCAGTTCCCCTGACACAGGACCAGGCTTAAACTGTTTCCATGTGAAATTTCTTAATTTTATTGTTTGCAGCCTTTCCCACTGCAGACTACATGAGTGGAACTCCCTCACAGCCATATCCAAATGACCTTTGGATAGGCAGCAATTAGGGCATCCTTGAGGAAGCAAGTTTTCTTCAGTTACCAGCTGAACTACAGTGGTATTCACTGCTGTCCTCCAAAGACATTACTGTAAAACTTGCATTAAAAACCTCGGCAAGGTTTGGGGTTGGTGCCCAAGAATGCATGTGTGTGGTGGTTTCCTCAAATATCAGTCACTGCAGAGCAAGGTGTGTCAAATATTGTCCAGGATGGGGACAGTTCCTTTAAAAATATTTTATTGGTTCCCTATTCTCTTCTTTGGGCTTGAATTGTGTCTGTTCTTGCTGCCATGATGCAAAGTAAAAGGAAGCATTAATATCTTAGCCTGTGCTTCTTATGTCTATGTAACACACTGGACTTAAAATAAAAGGATATTATGACCAGCTTCTCTTAGGTTGTGTGTGTGTGTGTGTGTGTGTGTGTGTGTGTGTGTGTGTGTGTGTGTTTATAAAATACAAGCAGGAAGACATGATGAAAACCCCAGAGATCACAGTCCAGTAGCTACGTAATCCCCATGTTTTTAGGGTAAAGGAAAGAAAACTGTGGTGGTTTGTTTGAAGAAAGAATGTTCACTCTGCAAGAAGTTAAATCTTTAATGTTAATCTTTGATCTGTTGAAAGAAAGGAAGCACATTTGTATTTAGTAAACACCTCACCAGGCTGTTACTGGCAAACCTTGAAGTTCTTCAAAATTAGAGATGCAATAAAGTGTTAAGGTTGAGAAAACCATCTCTCCATAGAATTGAACACATTCATATAATCACTGAAGACTGACATATATATTTTCCTGCCTATATATTTCCCTGGGACTTTTCACAGCTTGGGGCTTGGAACTGGTCCCAGCCATTTTTCACCTGCAAGACAAACCAGCACAAAAGAGACAGTTAAAATGTAATCCATATAAGTGATTGGCTGGCCATTTTTCTGCAGCAGGATTACTGTTCCTGCTCTTGTGAAGGGTAGCTACTGGTGATGAAATACAGATTTATATCTGTATTTTTTGGTATGCTTCAGCCAGCTCCTTAAATCTTTCACTGTCTAGTCACAAATGAAACTGTACAGAAGAATTATTTTCCTCCATTACATATAAGACATTCTGCAGGTCAGGGGTACTCCACATGAGGGAGAAATCAGTTCTTTTTAGGACTGGTTTTTGGGGAGGCTGGGAGTTAAAAAAATGCAAAAAAAGGATGCAAGGCTGTGGAGTCAGAGAACCAAAATGAAAATCTGATTAAGTCCTTGGAGCTGAGACTAGAAACCGGGCCAGAGCATTCCAGTCAGTATTAGTGACTACTACAGTGTTGGGTACTCTTCCTCACTCTCATGCTCATCAAGAATATTTTATAGAATCAGAAACTCATCCAGAAGACTAAAAAAACTCTCAAAAATTTCCCTTCTGCTTAAGCCTATGACTGATATTAATTTGCATTAATTAATACTTTCTTCTGACTGTTTTCCACAAATGCATGAGCTAATTATGTGCATAACTCTTTCTAGAGACTCTCTCAAGCACCAAATCTAAGAGATGAATAGTCAAATGCTCTCCAACTCATAAAAACAGTTGACTTTAGTTTTATTATTTATCACAGTCTACTTCAATCTTTTAAAGAACTTGAAGTGTGTATTCTGTTAGTAGAAAAATGCAAAGAAGGATGGTCAATGTATGAACAGCTTTTAAACAGCTGTGTAGATAGACACAAGTTATGGATTGGGGACCTGTAATAATATGTTTTTACTAAGAAGAAACAGATATAAAATGACAATGTTAGAATGACCAAGAAAAAAAAGAAAAAAGGCAGTACCAGCCATGGTAATAATCTTAGCCAAGGCCACTGTGCACTACCAAAAGGTTACATATGGGTATTTTGAGAACTAAAGAGTTTCAGTAGTATTTTGAGAATGCCACATGGAGCACAAAGCCTTGAAACATTCCAAGAGAGGATGGAGAATTCAAGTTACTTTTGTTTGGAAAAGGATCATTTGGTCATTTTAAATGTACTGAGACAGATTTCAGTCAGCAGTTTCATTCCAGGAAAAGGATAACCAATATTATTTTACACTTGATAGCCCTTTTAACTCAGCTGCATTACATATTTCATTCCAAGAGAGTGGAAGCATGAATCCAAAGTGATGTAATGAGGTAGACTCACCTATAAAGTTGCCTAGCAGCTCCAAACGATCTGAGCCAAAAAACAGGTGAGGTTCCCCATCATAATGTGCCACAACAGCAGGCATCCCAAATGCCTATTGACACCATGGAGATGAAACAGAGAATGTTATAATGGGAGAATTTCTTGCAGACCTATCATCAATCTTCAGGAATAAGTCCCAACAACTTGTACTTTTTTCCTCCCCTTCTTTTTACCTTCTTCATTCTTAAAGATAAGCCTAATGAAGCCATCTGAAAGTAGGTGACTCTCCAGAGCCTGTGTGCCCCTTTTGAAGGAGCATAAAAAGCAATCTGATTAATCCATATCTATTTCAAGTAGCAGTAAATGGTATCTCTTAGTACTGGTCCTGTCCTTGCTGTCCAGCTGGAATGAGCTGAGTGGGTCACCTTGTTTTCCCAGATGATAGTGAGGTAAATTACCAACAACAGAGAGGTGGCTTTGACACACTGGAAAACAAGGAGTCTGTACAGTGCTTTCTAATCATCACCCTCACTGCCCCTTGCTTCCCTGTGTTCTCAGGAGGGCAGGAATGCCTAGCTGTGAAGGCAGTGCCATTGGGAGCATCTCACCCCATATTTCAGTGCTTCAGCTGTTGTCTCTTTCAGTCGCTCCTTCACTGCAGCAGATGAAACCATTTCAAGTGCCTTCTGGGAGAGCTCTCCTGACAGCCCAGCCTGTTGGGCAACCTGGGAAAAGATGACATAATTAACAATACTCTAAATATTCTAATGCTTACCCTGCTCTAATTAATTTAATCTTCAGTATTATCACCTAAGGTCTATTGACAAAATTTCAAAATACTCTTGAAGCACTTCTTGCACAACTGTCTTGCTGTATTCCCAACCTATTCATCATTTAACAACTCTCAGATACAAAGTAGAAGAGACAAAAATTTTAAATCTTCCAAGCCAAATCTGTACCTTTTTTTTCAGGAGTTCCTAAACTGAAGAAAAAAAAGGAAGAACCTTTGATACAATGACTCATCAGATAACTTATGAAAAAACTCAAACTGGTGTTACGAAAAATAAAATCTCACTGTACAAGCCTACCAAGACAAAAACAGTTTGTGTGACAAATGTGGCCACATGGGATCTGTAAGTGACAATGCATGAAAAATACTAAATCACAGAGGTTAAACTGTTGCTGGTGTTACTGCTGTATCTTTTTCATCTCCCCTCAGCCTCTGCCACAAAGGAAGACAAAGTAGCCAAATATAAAGGTCCAGTGTTTATATGGTAACAATGAATTACAAGTGCCCTTTGAATAAAGTATTTTACATTAAAAAAAATCAAAAAAAGAAAGAAAAATACAATTTTGCACATGGACAAGTAATCCTGCACATGCAGATATTAATGGCTCTTTCTTTCAACACATAAGGGAATTTTGAGGAGCTCTTTTTGACTGTGCTTGAACAGGAGGTGAAACAAGTGTACCATTGGACTAGAACAAAATACTTGGTAGCCATAGTGTTTAGACTGCAATATTTACACAGTGACATAGTACCTGATCCTCACCATTTTGGGGCAGAAAAAGGATTTAATTTAAGAACTCAGACCATGCATTGCTGCTATAGCAATTTATGTGAAGCTACTGCTGACTAAATAAAGAAGTAAAAAAAAAATACTAAGGAATTATTATCAAGTAAAAAAGTTCAATTTTTCTGACTGATGTGCAAAATAAGTTCACTTATAAAGACTCAGATGATTGGTTGGGACCTCTCACCCAACTTTGGATGAGAAATGTCCAGAAGAAGGTCTAGTACTTGTTGCAGGAGTGAATGAAGACAGACAAGGGGACACCTCCCTCTCTGCCTTGCTGAACAGGGGGGATACTCATCGACTGCCAAACTGTGACTAATTCAGAGATCATTCTGAGTATGAAGTTTGTGGCTCTGAAGTTCTGCTTGTCCTTGCTTTATTTAAATAATGATGGATGTAGAGACTATGTGACAATGTTCTGTACATATTTCTGTACTGGGTCTGGCTGGAATGGAGTTACTTTTCTTCACAGCAGCTCCTATGGTTTTGTGTTTCAAATCTGTGACCAAAACAATGCTGATAACATCCTAATTATTGCAGCTATTGATGAATGGTGTTTGCATAGTGTTGAGGCAGTCTCTGGTCCTCACTCTCCCCACACAGTGAATAAACTGGGGCTTCACCAGAGGCTGAGAGATGACCTGAACTAACCCAAGAGACAGCCATATGCCATGCTTAGTAGTAATTGGTGAGGAGGGGTTTGGGGCAGGTAAACCCTTTTCTTGGGAACTGGCTGAGCATCAGTCTATGTGTAGGTGGTTCTTTGTTTTCTTTCACTCTGCTTCCACTTCTCTTTTGCTTATTAAGTAATTTTAACCCACAAGTTTTCTGGCTTTTATTCTTTTCTCTTCCCCTGTCCTCCTGGGTAGTGGGAGAAAGCCAGTGAACACTTTGGTTGTGCTTGGCTGCCTACTAGGGTGAAAGTACCACACTTTAATTATATCCTTCAAATCTCATTTCTTACAAAGGCAAAATTCAAACCTTTGCTGAAATTTTGGTAAAAAAGCTACACTAAGGTGAAGCTGAAGTGCAAGGACTAGACTTGGGGGGAGAACAGCAAGACTGCAAGTTTCAGATTTCAATTAGGGATGTTGGACAGGAGAGACTAGTCATGTACAGCTCCTCTCTTTTCTTCATATTCCAAGAACTTACGAAATACTGAAGGAAGGAGAGACCTTCAAGAGGATCTTCTGGTATGCTTACATGCCATTACAGCTTTTACTATAATTAAAAAAAATCAAAATAGCAAAAGAAAATACATCAAGAGTATAACTTACAGGTATATAAAAGGGCAATATAGCACTGAGCTTAATAGAAGACCTGACTCCATCACTCCAAGGAAAGTCACCTTCCCCATGTGTTGCATTTCACCTGAACATTTCATATAGCAGCAATACCTCAATGCACTCTGGAGAAACTATTTATACTTTCATGTCTGTTAATAAAATAGCACAACAGATAACTCATTGTCCAGCCTGGGTATCTTGCCACGTGAATTAACAAAAAAAAGGTGTATTCTGGTTCTGAGTGTTAAGGTAAAACATGACAAGAAAAAAAAAATCCAAACAGAGCTGCAAAGGAATTTAAAATCGGGTTTTTTTTGACAAAGATGTCTTTTTGTCTATTACTGATCAAAGTCATCAATAAAAATCTCTATCAAAAATGCAAAAGCACCAAGAAAAAAAGATACTTACAGCCAATATGTTCTCTGGTTGACTGATATCTTCATGCTGGTAAAATAATAAAATAAGTAAATCAGTATTTAAGAAACAAAAGCTCAGTTCTGGATTTAAAAGCAAGTTTTCTAAGAAAACAAAAATGAACCTGATACTGGTTGCTGGAGAAATTACCTCAGAAAAGGTCTTAAATCACCTAATCTAGGAATGTATTAATGTGTTTTCTGTTATGAACCACTGATCCACTGGTGCAGCCTGTTGGACACACCATATATACCTAAAAGAAGGCAAATTAAGCTGATTATAAGCTAGTGGCTTGTGAACCACTGTGACCTTAAGCTCCTGCTATGACTTTTAATGAAAAGACATTTTCTTCCTCTTGCTGGAATGCCACATTTGAATGATGTGGGACAGGAAGGGTGACAGAAAGGGTCAAGAGCTGGCTGCATAAAATACTGACCTGTGACCAGAAGCGCATCCAGAACTCCCTAGACAAGGGCTCCAGGTACTGCGGGTTTGTCATGTCAATGGCGGTGATGAAGCGCATGGCCGTCAGACTGTCTGCGTTCAGGGGACACAGAGAAACACTCAGACAAGGCATAGCCTCAGGAGCAGTGTGCTCTGCACCACTGCCACCTGAGAACAGGGTGGTCTCCCCTGAGAAACCCACAGTCTGGACAGGAAAGCTCATGTTGGTCCACAGGCACCTCCCGTGCTCCCAGCATCACTCAGCCATATTTATCCAGAAATTTCTTTCATGGCTATGAACAGACTTCATACTGTTCACAGGTTCAGGAAAAGGCTGCACACAGGGAATTCATCTTCACCTTTACTGGTAGGGAGGACTGGAACCAGAAGTGCTAGGGATGAGAAGTACCAGCTAAGACTCTTACTTGTGCCCATGATATGCTGGAAGGCATCTGCAGACATGCGTAGAGGCACCTGGTAGTATTTTGCCATCCTTTTCATATCCTTCAGCATGTATTCACCTCGCTTTGGTAACATTGCTGGTGGCTTGTTACCTTTTAGGAAAAAGTTCTGTTGAGATTTCCAGCTGTATTATAATAACACTGAACAAACCAACACTGGACAAATTATGCTTTGTACATACATATACCTAAGGAAGAGTTTAATTTTATAGCATAATTTCATACAGAAACATACTTGGCTTTTCCAAAGATACTGATTTAAACATGGTTTATTTCAGTTTTGCACAGATCAAACCTTTAAGATAGCTGAATCAGTTTTATACCGTGGCACAAATGTCCTAGCAGGGATTTATGTTTATTCAGACAGATGACTTTTAAGCTAGACAACTCCTAATGCATGGGTAAATTAATGTAAAGACTTATTAATTAATGATATATGAGTTCTGAGTTTTGGTGATCTAATTAAGGCCATGAGTACTGTTTCAAAACATACTTGTATCCTTCTTGCTTATTACAAGGTGCAAGCGTTCCTCAAATTAATTCTGTTTAAAATCTAACTCTAGGAAAACACTCCATGTCAGGAAGTTATTATTATTATTAATTTTATTGTATTTTAGAACTGATGAACTTTGGCACAGACTGTCTGTGCAGTTGCAACAGCGTGAAATTCCTTATGACTGATTTCTCAATGCCTTTGGAGCTCCACAGTGCTGTAGTTAATCTGTTACTGTTGCCACAGCTTCGTTCGGAGCTGGCTGTGCACACACCGAGGGCCCAGAGCAGAGCAGGGCTCTGCTAGTGAAGAAGGGATCTCCCTGCACGGCTCCTCTCCCTGTACTCCATACCAGTTTGTTGCATTATTCCCCCAAGGAAAGCTGGACGGAAGCGCAGGTCAATATTCCAGATGTGCCGGTAGCGGCAGAGAGCCTGCAATGTGAAAGAGTAGTGAGGATTCACAGTCAGGGATGCCTGTAGAGCTGTGTGCAGTAAACAGTGCAGACAAATCCCTTCCTCTTGTACTCGGGCTAGTTCTAAAGCCTTTCCTGGCTATCCCAGAGAACTCTGATCTCAGAAAAACAGGGGTCTGTATTCGTGTCACGACTAGCAAGACTAAGCAGAGGTAAGTAAGGGAAAGGTCAGGCTCATGTCATGCTCAGGACACTCGCACTTGTTAAACATGAAAACTGCCCCCGCAGCAAAGTGTTCAGCGCTAACTCCTGCGGACACGCTTCCCTGGTGTCCCTGGATTTCAACACGCGAGGGAGAAGCCCGGGCATCCCTCAGAGGTGAGAGAAGAAGAAACTTCGGGGCGCCAAGGGCGCTGCCCGCAGCCAGCCGCCCGAGCTGCCCTTGAGCCGCCCTTCCGAGGGGGAGGCGGCGGGACCGGGCAGGGCGTCCCTCCCTCTGCCGACCCCTCACCTCAAACGCCAGCCAGGAGTACGGCGAGATCACATCGTAGAACAGCTCCACGACCGTGCGGCCCATCCCGGCGCCGTGCCGAGCCGTGCCGTGCCGAGTCGTGCCCCGGGTCCGGGGGCAGTGGGGCGGCCCTTCCGCCGCTGCGGGACCGAGCCTCCCTCCCTCCCGCCCCGCCCCGCCGTGCCCGTGCCCGTGCCCGTGCCCGTGCCCGTGCCCGCGGCCAGCCCGGGGCACAGCAGGCTCCCGAGCAGAGCTCCCGGCCGCTGGCTCCGCGGAGCACTCCGGCGTGTTTACCCGGGAGCACGGCTCCCCTGCGGATCCGCATGCGATTTACGTGCCACTGGCCCTTTGGCCCGCCTACCCTCCATTTTCCCCGCGCTTGTTCCTCCTCCGTTCACCTAAGCCCTTCCCTTTCCCCATCTTGGGTTCCTCCCCTGCTCATGCCGCAGGAAGTTCTGTGCAATCCCAATCTCGGCTCCCTCCGCAGCGCACCATCGCCTTTTATTCTGGATGTGATCTGGAACGTGCTTCGGGATCCCTCGTTTGCCCGTAATCTTGATTTTTTAGCAAAGCAACTTAATGAATTAAGAGTAACTTTAACTCAAGAATGGAAAACCTGAAGTGCCAACAACAGTTTGTAACCACTCACTAAAGTCTTTCTAAAGACCTGAGTGCCAGAGAAAAGATTCGGGAGAGAGCTGGAAAACAAATTTAAGTGTGAAGTCTTTTCCAAGCATATTGGTGGAAAAAAGAATGAAAATTCTGTTTAGGGCTTCTCCAAAGGGAAATCCTACCTTACGTTTCTCTCGAGGGGTCTAAAATACTGCAGAGTGTGGCTTCAGAGAGTTGCTGTAAGTCACTGCCCCAGGCATCCCTGGGGTCTGTGGGTTCCTCTCTTCAGGCCACTGGAGCCTATGGACGTGACTGCTGCTCTCCCAAGTGCTGGTTCAGCCGGCACTGAGGCTGAGTGTGTGTCCCAGAGAGTCAAATATTACACACAGAGGTGACTCCAACACAGCTGGCTACACAGACTGCAACAAGCACCATTGCCTGTAACCCCACTCACAAACTTCCCTTTGTACCTGTATTTTTCAAAAGTTTGAAGGATGGCTTTATGATGAGCTCAGCTGTAGCCTGATTCTCTTGAGTTTCATCCTGTATGCATCTGTTTTCATCCCTTAGGAGAGAAACTTTGCCTGAAAGATCCCACAGTTAAGCCATTCTACATATTTTATTAATATTTTGTTGTTAATATGCTTTTAATCCAATTACCAATCCAGGTGCCATTCACATGCAGGCAGAATACTGTAAGAGTTTGGCTACAAATTTTAACACATTCTCAGTATCTGTCCACTTAGTCACATTGAGGATTATACACCCCAGTCACTTGGGGGGCACTCAGCTCGACTGGATCATGCCTATGACATCAGTTGTTGCCATCTCTGAGTCCCCAGGGATTCCTTCTTCCTGATCACTGCCTGATGCACCTGGAGAGAAGTTCAGTCCTGTGTACATAGTTCTGACAGGGATAAATAGCTTGCTACAGCTTTTTCTGGCATTGAGTTGGTTGCCTCCATCAGTTTCTTCTGCCTTTTCCTATTCCTTGCAAAAACTTGCTACTTTCCTAGTTTTCCTGTTAGTGAGCCAGGAAAAGTAGATTGCATGATGCAGATAAATCCCATGGGTGCATGTGTTTCCCTCTTTCTGTGCCTCACAAAATGCCTGCAGCACACCTGTCAGATCTTGTTGATGTTGCTGCAGAAGCAATCAGCAAGAATTCCTTTCTCAAAGACTTGGCTGAAACAGTATTTTTTTTATTTTCTTGCAGTTCAGTCTCCATTCCAAATAATTTCCAGAAGCTGTCCCCATATATCTGGGAGAAAAAGCATAAATTTAAGATCTTCGGACAGTTTAAAATAAGAAAATATAGTTATTTTTAAAATTAACTCAGTAAAAGAAATAAAATTAGGGTATTTAAAATAAAAGCAAAAAGTGTCCACTAAATCTTAGCAACAAGAAATTATAAGAGACATTTGAAAGATTATCTTAACAGCCAGGCTTGTTTATCTTTTTCATATGTAATCTCTTCTCTGGAAATAACCCAAAGTTATGCAAACTAATCCTAGACGCATGTTGTTCTGGTTCTGCTAGTACAGGATCAGCATTTTATGAGCAGTGGTGTATTTCGAGGAGAAGTCAGCAGAGCTCAGCAGTCCCTATCAGTGCCCCAGCCCTTCAATGTCGTCATAGCCTGTGTCTTCGAGAGCAGGGGATGAGGGTCTCTCAGACTCAGAGGTCCTGTTGCTGGGAGTCCAGTCTGAAAACATGAAGGGAAGAACACTGAGACAGAGAAATGCACATCCTGTATTTCCTCTGTGTGCTTGTGCAGCTGCCAGTTGTCTCCTCCAGATGTTATAACCTTAGATAGGAGTGACTGTGGAAGACCTGAGAAATGCTTACATCATTCTGCCTTCTGCTTTGGGTATACATATCCAAGGATCAAGCTTTATACACCATGTTAAAAGGAATATATTTATGGGCTGTTGAAAAAATCTCTAATGTCTCTCTCTAGCAACTTTGAGTCTTATATTTTGATTATTTTTCCATGTCTCAAATAGGCCAGAAATATTTATCACTACCCTAAAAAGTGGAGTTCAGGTCAGAAGGCGTTCCACATTTATGTTAAATGCTCTGATTAAAAAAAAAAAAAAATCTGTCTAAATATTTGTCTTTAATTATTAATTTAATTGTTTATATTGTTAATTCTTACTGATTTATATTTGCCTGACAAAATTTAGTGCCAGGTTAAAAAACCTAGCTGAATCCATCCTCCATGGACGTGGAATAAGATCTAATAAGGGCTGTTAAGAGATGAAGTAGAAATGTAGAAGAAGGGAGAAACAGTCAATTGCATAATTTGAAAAATTCTTGTCTAATGATACGTAGTATTTTACACAGCATGACTTGAAGCTGCATCAGACATTGAGCCCTCTCAAGCCTGTCATGTTGGAAAAAAGGGAAGTATCACACTAGCATCCACAAAGAGAAGGGTATGCTGTAAGAAATGAGAGCTGGTCCTTCTGCTCTGACACTCAGTACCATGCTGTAAAGAAATACCCTGAAGTTTTGGATTTGAAACAACTTTTGGAAGATATGGACCTACAGACACAGAGTGAGTGGACACACATCATGAGCAGAGTGTAGTCTACAAGGCCTAAGTAACAAGTTGACTAATTTAGGTCAGTGGCTGTCTAGAGAAACAAAATACAAAACAGAACTGGGGACAGGTATGTGAACAAACTGCTATCAGTCTTCAAGTACTTAAAAGGCTGTTACAAAGATAACTGCAACCCTCTGGTCATTCTAATAAGAATTTTAATTTGTGGCAGTGGAAGCTTAGGTTGGGTTGGCCATAGGCAGGAATTTTATGAATGTAAGGAAAGCACAGCACAGGTATAAATTAGCTGTCTGTAAGAACAGAACAGCACTGCTCTTCTAGCCTCACCTGTCCATGAATCCTTGTTTCTGTCACTTTCTCCAGGGATCCCAATGATTTCCTGTTCGTTCTGCCCAGAATGAGAAGCATCTCTAGGTCCAGGAGCTTCTGTTGCATCATCATAATCATCTTCCAGGGCATTTTCAGGCAGTGGAGAGGTCCCTGGAACAGTACAGGTATTAATTCCACTGGGAAAAGCAGTAGCTGATGATACAGCAACACAGAGCTGTAATACTGACATGTCTGTACTTAACTGGAATCCATCGCTCAGAGAATGTTACTGTACACACTTTTATTGTATATACATGTGCTTACCAATAATAAAACATAAAGGTAAATCAAAGCAGTCCTGTTTAATTTTTTACCCAGAAATCAATATTCAATCTGAGTAAGAGAAAGATAAAATATTCAGAATAATTGTCTTCTCTATAAACACTTCAAAGCAAGTAAGGAAAAGCTTTTAGTTTGTTTATTAACAAAAAAAAAAAAAAAAAAAAAAAAAAAAAAAAAAAAAAGAAAAAACCCGAAAAAAAAATCCTTAATGTAAGAAAAGCAGTATAAATAAAGTCATGGTGCAGCAGAGTCTGGGATATGGGCAACTGAGGTCCAAAACTGCTTGTGCCTTTGGCAGTTGGTCTCTTGGACACCAGGCAATAGTTGACAGAGCTTTTTGGTCAGCTCTAGGAAAACACAATTCTTTTCTGAACACTTTCTCTCCCTCACCTATTTCAAGTTATAAAAAAAAAAAAACCAAAGGAACAAATAAATCAAATGTACCCCCCAGGCAAACCCCGCAGCTAGGAATCTGTATTTTCTTCAGATCACTTGGGTTAGGATCCCTTGATCAGCTCAAATTCAGTGTTCCTGTTTGGAATATGTCTTTCCTCTGTTTTAATTCTCCCCATTTGTCTCAGAAATAAGGCAACAGTTTACAAGCTATTACATCTGCAATGTCTGGGAGAAGCAGTTGCCACATTGCTGGATTCATGTGACTGGATCTAGTGAAGTGTGTACAGAACTACCAGCAAACATTTATTTTTAATTTCTTATATAGAAGAGTAAACTAGTACTTGTATATGAGATTGTATGACACTCTTCCACCACAAGAATTACACCGAAGATTTTGGATCACAAGGAAACATCACTAGGACATGAAATGAATGTCTTAATCACTCTTAATGCTTTGGATATTAAAAGTTACCCTGATTTGGCTTCTCTTTCTTTGTATGGATCCTTTCTCACATTACCTTGAGTTGCTCCAGGACCATTTTCTTCATCACTGTCTGCTCTATAAAACTGTTCCTTCTGTTTTGAGCTCTCTGAATAAGAATCTATACAAATGAGAAAGAGCATGATGGCAGATTAAACTCTCCTTAAGTGCAGTAATGACATCCAAGTCCAGCACACTCTTTGGCAATCAGTATTACTTCTGCAGGGCTTACAGAATAACCAAAAATCCCTCAGGTGCCCCACAATGCCTCTCATGGATCATGGGGGAGGCAAACCACAGAGAAAGCAGTCCATGGGAGGAAACCTACAGGGACCCAGCTGCTGTGAGGGAATTGCAAATTATTCCTTCATTTGTCCCTATTTTAAATAATTGCAGCAAAAGGCTTTTGTTTGTTTGTTTGACCTATACTGATCTATTGTCTGTGACTGCACAAAACAAATTGTCCCTAGGAGAGGAATTGACAGAGTCGACTAGACAGGAAACTCTTCTCCTCAAATCCAGGAATTTTAAATTTCCCAGTAGATTTGGGAGCTGCAAAGTGTCAGATTTGGAACAGAAAGAAGGAGCTTTCCCTTGAGAAAAGCAAGGCACACACTCACACAGACCTGAGAGGAAAGTCACACTCTGCTTTTCCCTCATCAGGTTATAATCAATCTCTTCATAGACGGCCTCGGAGAAGGGGTCGTAGGATAGTTTGGACCCTGAAAATAAAAGGTAATGATTACTTTCACAGCCTCTGGCTGGGGTCATGAAAAGGGGAAGTGAAGTGCCTTACAGGGGTCTACATGGCCTGGGTGGTACCTAGAAAGGCATCAAGAGGTGCTGACTGAGGATAAACACCTCTGGGCTCTTTCATGCCAGAAAATAAGTAAAAAATCTCAGTGTGGCAACAGATTCAGTTCATCTCAGTCACCCAACCCCACTGCCTCCCCAGCCAACTAAACATTTGGGGCCATGTAAAGGAGCCATTTAATGCCAGTCCTGAGAGACCCACCTCCCTGCTGTGCCCTGGCACGTCGGATCTGCCCAGCAAGAATGGCAAGGACCAGGCAGAGAAGGGTCCCCAGGATAATGCAGAGGATGACAGGCACTGATGGTCTTGCACTGCCTGTGGCAGGGCGGCGGGGACGATCTGAATGGAAACAAAGAGGGAACAGGGAGAGGATCACATATCCCAAAGGGCTGCTCCTCTGCAGCCCCTTGCTGTGCCCATGCTAGCAGGGTGAGGCAGGGCTCCTGCTGCTCTGCTGTGGGTCCTGCTCAAGCAGATCAATTTGGCAGCTGGGGGAGGTGCCACTCAGTTTTCCTTTATGAAAGGCTGTGTGAAGTGCTTTCTGGTGAGATGAAATAAGCAGCTGTTTTATCTGCTAAGTATCAGGGGTATTGAATTGTCATTTGATGGGATAAAGAAAAGAGAGAGAAAGAATTTACCTGCTCTTGTGGGTGATGCTGTTTTTTCTGTCACACCTGCAAAAGGAAGGTGAATCCAGATTAAGGAAGAGGCAACTTAAAAATAGGGAGAACATCTGCATATAATTTGTGATGCTTTTGCACTCAAAATTATGAAAAGGAATAGTCACTGGGAGGTACAGCTTGGATAATGCTCCCCTACCCACTTCCTTCCCAGATCCGTGTAATAAAGGACCAGTCACTAACCAGAGCAATTCACAGCAGCATCTTCCTTGTGATCACAGTTTTTGCCAGACAAAGGCTTGGCAGGACAGTCCCAAAGAGACAGCTCTGTTCCTTTACAGTGCACCTTCTCCAGCCAGATGGGACCAGTCCCTTCCCCAAAGGCAGCTTCACTCAGAGCAGACACAGCAGATCCACAGCCCAGCTGCCTGCATGCAACATTGGCATCTGCCACGTCCCAGGCATCATCACAGATTGTTCCCCAGGAGCCTTGGTGCCACATCTCCACTCTGCCTGAACATTCATCCTCTCCTCCCACAACTCGTAACTTCTCCCTGTCTGCAAAACAGAAACCTTCTGTTTTACTGAAACAGCAGGAAGCTCCTGAGCGACCAATAAGGAGAAACAAAGAGGTGGAGATACCTGAACAACTTGTAGAGTTTGGACACTCAGCAAATGCTGCTGGAGATGTTGCCTCCTTTCTTCCTGCAGAATTTAAATAATGAAGTAAATAATTTAATTATTATCTGAACAAAAAAAAATCAGGGGAGTGTAAAATACCTAAAAATTAACCATCAGGTTAATTATTTCCTGAAAGGTGTGTATGGCCTGTTTAGTTCTTGGTAGATAGCTGCTTGGCTGTCGCTGTGAGTAATAATCTTTGTGATGATTATGCTTTCCTTTTCCTCATGAGGCAGCTGCAATCCCTTTCTGAATATCTGAATGTCGTGTAGAATTCATTTATATTATAGTGAATATATATATGAATACAGATATTGATATCCACAGGTGTGAAGTACTGTCATAAGAGCAGGCATTAGAAATGGACCTTTAGAACCAAACTGATTTGTACACTTGTCCATGGCTATGTTTACATACTGATAGGTCTCCTTGAATATAGAAACATAGAGTTGTCTCCAGACCTCTTGGGAAGTCTCATCCTAACTCAGATCTCACAGACTGACTGTGTATCATAGATTTTTGCATTGAAAAAATATGCAATGGCACTATCCTGTTAGGGAATTCCCTAGGATTTCTCTGGACCACAGCATTCTGTGATAATCCTGTGCTTTTAATTCACTCATTTAAGTCAATGATATAGACCAAAAAAAGTTGCTGCCATTTTCATGAAACTAGAAATAATATACACCAGATAACAAGTGAACACAAAGTAATCACTGTGGTGTTAACAGGTTAATGCACGTGTCTGGCCATATACAAATGCATTTCTGATTACCATTGCAAGTAATGTGGGTCTCTTCAGCTCGGTTATCACAGGACTGAGGATGCCAGGGGTCTGACTGACACTGCCAGAGTGAGCTGTGCTGCTCAGTGCACTCAATGTGGTCCAGCCATGTGGGCCCAGACCCTCGGCCGTATTTGAAGTCTGTTGCTATTCCTCCTCCATCCCCACAGCCCAGGTGTTTGCACATGGTGGCTGCTGTGAGCTGGGACATGCGATTGGAACAAATGCTGCCCCACGTCCCGTTGTAGAAAACTTCCACACGCCCAGCACAGTCATTGCCATTCACCAGCCTCAGAGCCAGGAAATCTGGAAGTGAAGGCATGAAAATGGAATTAGTGACACAAACTTCTTGTGATATGTTGCTTTCCTGCCTGTGTAATAACACTTTTTTTACAATGCTAACTGCCTGTGTTGGTTCTACCTGTGTTCTAGAGCATGGATACCCCAGAGGCTGTTTGTATTGGCTCCAACATCGGCTCTAACAAGCTGCCCTCCCTTCAGAGGTCATCAGAACACTGATGACCCCTCTTTCATTTCTCTTTTATTTCTCCTCTCTCTTGCTGCTGCCATTCTGTCTTAAATATATGTGAGCAGAGCCACCATAAGCTGCTTGGATTGTCTGATGCTGTGGTGCACAGTGGGTTGTTTCCATTGGTTTCAGAGCCAACTGTAACTGTAATGAGCACACAGCCCCTTGCTGTAAAATCTTTACAAACTCCTCAAATTTATCCCCCAAATATCCTATTACACCACAGACTTTTTTTTTGTGTGTGTGTGTGTGTGTGTGTGTGTGTGTGTGTGTGTTGGTGCATAATATGGGCTTCTGTAGATCCTTTACATCTTGGTAGGACCAAGATGTGCTGACCAACTGTCTTGTCATTAAGTCCAAGGAAGTCCCTACTATTCTTGACTTCTCTTTATACAATCCTGTTTGAACCCACAGGCTCAGAAGAGGGTTTTCCAAGCACACCTGAGCACAGGACTCCAGCATCCTCCTTGTGTTGGCAGTTGTGCTGGCCCCACACCCTAGAGGGGCATGCCCAGAGATCAGATTCAGCCCCGGTGCAATTCACATCATCCAGCCAGATCTGTCCCGACCCTTCGCCATAATGAGCAGAGACAAATGCCTCAATGGCATGCCCACATCCAAGCTGTTTGCAAACAACGTTGGCATCTGATAGATCCCAGTTATCATCACAGATGGTGCCCCAGATGCCATGAAGATAAAGCTCTACTCTCCCAGCACAGCGGTTTGTTCCGTTCACCAGCCTCATCTGTCTGCTGCCTGTAGGAAGAAAATCCAGTTGTCAACATGCCACACAACTATGAATCACAGGTCAGCATAATGACAATATTTTTAAAGCACTTTTAAGACATCATGTTCTTATTATATCCCAATTCCTCTGCTATGGATGCCTGGGCAGAAGTCCTGAGGCTAAAACTGCATGAAGAGAAAGGCCTCCTCCTGCACCACGTGAATGTTTGAATAATTCCTGTGAAATACTGCAAGCAAGAAGTGTCTAGTCATACTAAGTATATGCAGAGGTCACTTTATCTTAGAAAGCCAGACAACCTGTTTTCTATCTATACTAATATAGTAAGAGGCAGACACTGTTCCTGTTACAGATGGGTTACAAAATCAGAGAAGAGTAGAAACAGTTGTAATATTCTGTAGAACAGCTGCAAGTATCTATAAATATAGAAATGTCACAAAAGAAAAGCTACTTAATTCTCAAGTGGCAGTAAGAATGCTTGGTAATCATAGCCAAGTTGGTGTTCTTATGGCTTCTGTGTTCTTATAGCTCTTTTTGACTCTGGAAGATTATTCTGTAAGAAATTTAGATGAAGAAAGTATTATGTAAATTACACCTGCTTCCTTAACTATCATCAGGCTCAGACTCATGCCAGCCAAAGATCTGTGACACCCAGGACAACGTGGGTTGGAGAAACCCTAGGAAACATTCTGTACCTTTCACACAGTGACTCACCTGAACAAACCACAGCAACATCTTCAGAAACTCCCGTTGACACTGTCTGATACTGGGAGGTGTTGCAGAGCATCAGCTGAGTCTCCTTTCCAGTACACTGGACACTCCTTAGGCCAACAAGACCCCTGCCTCGCTCAGACTTTGGAAGGTAGTGGGCTTTCTCAGCAGTTCCACACTGGAGCTGTCTGCACACCACATGGGCATCCTTATTGTCCCAGTCATCATCCAGGACTCTGCTCCACACACCATGGAGGGAGATCTCAACTCGCCCGTCACAGCGGCTCTCACCCCCCGAGAGTCTGAGTGATTCAGCAAGACCTGGGCTCAAGACAGTTGGGAGATATATTGAGTAACAACTACTTATCTCACTGCAGTACAAATAACTTGGAGGAAAGCTATGGAAGACAAATTTCTGTGCTGGTAAAATATTAATTCTCACCACTGATTAAGGAGGCTGCCCCTCTTAAAGCTTTGTTTGCTTTCATGCACACAAGGGCTGGCAATGGGAAGCAAGAAAAGCTAAGAGTAGATCCTGTCAGCGAGATCACCAGCACTGCTTCTGAAGTTGCACCACCCATAAAAGGCCACTCCTGACTTACCTGAGCATGTCACAGTGGCTACTTCTTTGGCTGAACAGGTTGGATTGCCCAAAGTCACTTGAGCACAATCCCACAGGCAGGATTCTGTCCCTTCACAGTGAAAAGCATCTCTCCATATAGGCCCATTTCCATCCACAAAACTGTCTTCCATCTGGATTGATTTTGCATAGCCACAGTTCAGCTGATGGCAGAGAACACTGGCAGCTTGCAAATTCCAGTGGGAGTGGCAGAGTCTTCCCCATGTGTCTCCATGGCGAATCTCCACTATGCCAGAGCATGTGGTGCCATTCACCAACCTGCCCCCTGGACACCCTGAATGTAAGAGAAACAGAATATTGGAGTGTTACATTTGCAATTGCTCATAGACAGGACCTGGAAGTGACTGGGAAATGGGAATGAGTTTTCCTTATCATTCAGTAATAAAAATTACTTAACTGGGCCATACTCAACTAGAAACTTTCATACTCCTAATTAGACTTCAGTCCAGCCTATTTTACTGAAAAGAATGACTAGAACTCAGGATTGGGTCACATTTGCAATTTTTAAAATCAGGGCACTAGATTTTGGGGCTTTGGGTCAACCAACAGACCTTAATTTTCCAGACCAATATCACCAAAGGCCGACAGCTCTAGATCCTTCAACTGCTGGTCCAAATCCTCACTTAAACCTGGACCAGGAATTCAGTCCCTTCCTCAAGTATGATGGGTATAACTGTCTCCAGTCTTGTCTCATGCTATGCCTGCCTGTTCTCTCCAGCCAGAACCTACATCTCTTTGTTTGCTTTGACTTGTCTGGGACTGCTCCTAGACCTTATTACCAGTACTTTCCTCATTCGCCTGTGCAGATGCTTTGGATTGTGTCTTGGTGGCAAGGACTCTGCCTATGCTGTGCTCAGCCTCTGTGCCCAGCTCATCCTGGCTTGTGTAGCAGCCCTGCTCTTGCTGTTACCTGACACTAGGAGCATTTCAGAGAGAGCAGCCTTGTGGTACAGTTGAAGTACAGCCTAGACTCCTGTTGCAGCAGTCAGAAGACAGAGCGTGACTCCACATATGCCCTTTGAATTTTGAGTCCATATTTTTCCCGAAGGAAGGAGTTTTTTCAGCTCTCTTCCTAGACCTTTCCACTGCTCACCTGAACATACCACACGAGCCTCTTTTCCAGCAGGACATTCATCATGACCTAGAGCGCGCACGGGACAGTCTCTCAGGAGTGAGCCATTCTTCTGGCACCTGAATGTGCCATTCCAGACAGATCCATTTCCTTCCCCAAACAACTGTCCACTTGGTATCTGTACTGCAACTCCACAGTCCAGGTGCTGGCAGAGGACATTGGCAGCTGGTAAATCCCACAGGTAGTCACAGAGGGTTCCCCATGTGCCTCCATGAAGCAGCTCTACTCTCCCTGAACATGTGGTGCTGCCATTTGCCAGCCTGTACCCGCCGTAGCCTGCAGGAAGAATAAAGGAGCTTAGCAGTTACTTTTGGGTTTTTGTGGTATAAGAGTAGTGTACTGTAAGAGAGCTCTCTCTATCTGCAAGAAACTAGCACTTATTTATGTGTCATGTTACTGGAAAGCATCTTAGACTGGGATGCTGATAAGCCAGCTGTGAAATAACCTCTCTATTGTCCATGTTGCAGCCTGCACTGTATGACTAAAAGTCTTTTGACTCTTTAAGTTCAGTGTCTCCTCTTTGCTCTGCTCTCTCCCCCCTCACAATACTGTTGCTACCTTGCAACACCTTCTCTTGCAGAGGCAGTTTCAGCACTGCCTTGCCTGTGAGGAACTCAGAGCAGACTCAACTGGTATCACTCTCCCAGTGGTTGGTCATGTCGCATTTCCTGGTAATCAGAAACTGCAGTGGGGAATTCTCAGCTTTCCTCCATGCCCCAGAGCAAGGGCTTGAACTCCATGGGCCATAATCATCAGCATATTCCCAATAAATTAAGGGCAGTATGGATGGCACTGTGATGTCCTGCTGCCAGCCCTATGCAGTCCCTCTGTCTTCTCACACTGCTGCTTTCTACCATTACCTTGTCCTTGCATTGTACCCCTAATGAACTCAGGATTTCAGCTCTGAGCTAAGATTCGTGCAAGATAGAGGCAGGAGCCAAGGTCTGTTAGATGCCTTAACTGAGGTATTTGGTCACAGTGCCCAAGGCAGCCTTGAAACAGACTGAAGCCCTTTGGGCCTTTGGGAAGTGGACATGGACTCCAGCCCTTTTCCAGGCTTGTTTGGTGTTAGACTGTTGCCAGCAGCTCTGCCCCAGGTTTAGTAGTGAAGTGATTAGAACAGCCCATGTTAGATGCAGACTCTGAGCAGAGTGAACGAGACATTGTGGGGCTGTTCTCTATTATTTTTTTACCTCCCCTTGAATGGCTCAAGGCATGGTAGGGGAGGCATTCAAGGATCCTGAGGATCACTGAAGTGCACAGATGTTCTGAACTGTGGGTTAACAGGAAGAAGGCATATAGGACATGGGTGACTTCTGTCCATCAGCCCAAAGTCTCACCTGAACACACAACAGTGGCATCATGAGAGCATGTGTTAGTATGGTGTATGTTCCTGGGACAGTCTGCAAGGTGAGTCTCATTCCCTACACAGTGAAACTCCTCTTGCCAGATCAGTGCATGTGTGTCTCCAAAGTGAGTTCCTCTCAAGGTGGCCACAGCCTGGCCACATTCTAATTCATTACATATAACAGAGGCAGTTTTGAAATCAATGTGTGAGAAACAGACAGTCGCCCAAGTTTCTTCTTGCTTTACTTCCAGATGTCCTGAGCAGGCCGTGTCCCCTCCAGTCAGACGCAGAGCGGAGAAGCCTGGGAAAAAACCCAAAAACCAAGAAATCTAGCATCAAGGGTTGGTTGTACTGACCTGTCCTATATCTTAATGGGCAAGACACTATGAGGACCACTGATACTTTTTTATTGTGACTGTGGCAATTCCTATATAGCACTGATAAAAAAGAAAGTGGTGTATGACATTGCTTATTTCTCAGTATTTCCTCGGGAAAGAAGGAAGGAAGCTTTGAACCTCTGTCAGTGACTGAGAAGTAGCAATCCCCAAATAGATAAATAGCCTTTTACATTAGTAAAAGTCCTTGAGACTTCATTATTTCAATGAATAGGAAGCTGAAGCATCCCAGGAAGAGGAAACAGGAAATGTTGCACCCAGTTTCAGAAATTGCTAAAAAGACAGTTTGCAGATCTACAGGCTGACCAGCCTTACTTTGGTACTTGGAAAACATGGAGTGAGACTTCTAGGAAATTTGTGGGCACAAGCAGGTGAATGGGAAGAGTTAGCATGGTTGTATCAAGCCTGTGGGACTGTATTGCTTTCTCTGATTAAAATGGATTTATGTATGAGGAGACAGCAGCACATTATTTACTTCACGTTTAGCACTGCCATTAACACTGTCTTGCACTATGTCCTTATGTTCAAGAACTAGGATGTTACTGACTGGCTGGAAGGACAACATGGTTAAGCAGCTGATTGAATGGTCAGGCTCAGTCATTATGAGTCTCACCCTACCTAAAGACTCAGCAAGTGGAATATCACTTTTTGGGTCTTTCCAGGGGCCCATTCTGCTCAGAGTCTACTCTTCACGGAGGTGGTGATGGAGTACACTCTTATAATTTTGGGGGGGGAGAGATAACCACGAGGGCTGAGCTGCCATTCAGAGATCTAGATAGGCTAGACTAATGGGCTGACAGGTACTTTACAAAAATCAAAAAAGGACAAATGTAAAGTCCTGAAGTTGTGAAGGAAAAGCCTCTCACAGTGGTTCTTTTTCCAAAGAGTAAAACTGTGCCCATCTTGCACAGGAAGCAGCCAAACAGATATTGGACTGTTTTTGCCATTGCAGACTGTCGTGTCTCATCTTACTGAACATCTGGAGAAGAAAGGCAGTTGTAGGACATAACATTGCATTTTCTTGTTTCTGTACCTACAGCTGCTTTTTTAGTTTCCATTCCCAGTCAAAGGCAAGTTCAGTACTGCTCTCCTATTGCCTGCAAGAACCGTGGTAGAAACAAATAGTGCTTATTTTCTGTTCTGTGTAATTTAATATGCTCATTCTATGCCACTGCTGTGCCCATGTAAAGTCAGCTTGCTCATTATCAGCAGAAGACTTAATGCTGGAGCAACTTGATTTGGATGAGTAGGGGGAGTACTTGGCTTTCTCCAACTAGGACAAAGTTTGATCCCAAGCTTGTATCTTTTTTCTGTTATACAGGGTTGGATCACTTCTTACCTGAGCAGATCACTCCAATATCAAAATAATGGGGGCAGGTAAAAGCACCCCATCCTGTATGTGTGCAGTTCCAGAGAGCAGATTCATCACCACGGCAATCAACTCGGTACAACCACGTTGGTCCAGTTCCTTCTCCAAAAGGAGCTCGATTTAGGGCCTTAACAGCAAATCCACATTGCATTTGCTTACAGACAACCTCAGCATCCTTTATGGTCCAGTCACCATCACACACAGTTCCCCACTGCTCCTCATGTTTTACTTCCACTCTCCCGGAGCAGGGGCCAGTTCCGTTTGACAGCCTCAATTCATCAGCACCTTAAGACAGAGCAAGGTTATAGAAGGGACAGAGCTTAATCATGACTATCTATTGCAGATGTTAATGAGATCATTATTGCTGTTAATTTACTCTTATATCAGACTTATATTTTGCTCACCTTTCTAAATAGTTCCACCTTAAAGAGCAGTTTTTCGCAAGAGTTATGTCTGTATTTACAGGTTTGAGCTGACTGTGCTGTTAAAATGTAAATTATTTCTAATAGCAGGCACACTTTCTATTTTACTGACTTATCAGGGCTGGGAGATGCTGAGTAATGTTGCTGCTTTGTGATTCACAAAGCCTGCCACAATAAACACTGGCAGCTGGAGTGGGTGAGGGGACTGCCTGTTGGTGTGTGATTGATATGGTAGATCAAGATTCATTATCCTGTGAATTAATTGGCCCAGAAGCCAAGTCTGTGTGTGTGTGTCTTTGGGAGTGAGGTAACTGGAGGAGTTGGCTACCAGAAAGACCAGAGGGGCCAGGCAAGCTACTGGAGAGATGATAAGGTCAGGGGATGTACTTGACTCAGGTCAAAGTTGGCTTTCTGGGCTGCAAGGGCACATTGTCAGCTTATGTCCAATTTGTCCCCACCAGTATCCCCAAGGAAACTTGTCAAGGCTGGACTCAATCCCACTATCAATGTCAATAATAAGGATTTTGAATGGTTCCCATCCCCTGAAGGACACCACTTGTTATTGATCTCTCTTATCCATTGAATAGCCCATCCATCAAACCCACATATGTCCAATTTATTGACAAGACTGTTGTGTGGGACTGTGTCAAAGGCCTTGCAGAAGTTAAGATAGATCATTAAGGCCACTGGTGCTGTTTATGTTTGTGTCACGTGTGTCACGTCACACGTTTCCATCTGTGTGGGCAGCTATGTGCAGCTGTGGTGTGTGTGAGTACACATTTGTATGTGAGTATTATGTTTGTTTTGGACTAAAAGTTGGCCTCACTAGCAGCTGGATCTAAGTCACTGCTGTTTGAAGCATGAAAGAGGATACTCGTGAAATGGGTGGAAAATCAAATGGTAGAAAACTGCCTGCAGGACTGTTGTGCTCCCAGGTTAAGGACAGACTACAATTGAATTGAATTGAATTGAATTGAATTGAATTGAATTGAATTGAATTGAATTGAATTGAATTGAATTGAATTGAATATTAAAGCAGACATTTACAGGACAGGTTTGATCCAATTGTCAATGTCCTGAGTGCACTAAGAATCCTTAATGGCCTTGGCCTTCCCACCTGGGTTTTCCACCCACATACTCTGCCCAAGGGCCATTCAAGCACAGACCTGGACCTTCTCTCAGTGCCTGTGCAATGTGGGAGGTGCATTTGTGCTCCACTCTGGCACAGCCATACCTGGCCATGGGCCCTGTTGATCTGCACTCACAGCCACAGGGACCAGATGCCAAGAGAAACCTACACTACTTATCCAGACCCAGCACTGGGCACTGATGTGGATGAAAAGCAGTGCAGATGTGCAAATCTTGCATATAGCCCAGGAAGATAATTTCCTGTTGATGATGGTGTTTGAGATAATTTGAGATAATTTGCCCTTGGGTTTTCCTGTAAGATTTTTTTAAGAAAATCCTTTATGTTTAAGATCAACTTCCCTCTCTTCCTCAAGAGAGAGAGGTTTCTACGTATCACACATCTTGCTGTCATCTGACATTGTGAAATGAGATAATTTAATTTTTCTTCACATTTGGAAGCAAATCTAATTCTTCTCTCTACTCACTGCAAGTGTGTCAGTCTTAACCCATGACCTGGTGCGAATGCAGCCATTTCTTTCCAAAACTAACCATTGTTTCATCTCTTATTGCAGAGTAAACTGCCAGCAGTAGTCAGTTGGAAGGCAATTTTGCCTCCATCTTCATGTGGTCTGTAACTGCTTCATCAGACACAATGTGGCTTTGACACCTGATCACCTTTCATACACAGGCAAAGGCTTTACCTCTTTGCTGACACTGCTGGATTTCCCCACAATTTCCTGCCTATCACTTAAATTTGGAATCAAACAAACAAAAAAGGTGGTTATTCAAGTGACTGACAACTAGTAACTTCCAGAACCTATTTTTTCTCCAAAATATCGTCTCTCTTCAAGTCTCCTGAATAAGAATGTCACAAACATAGTACAGTCCTCAGGTAACTACAAAACCGCTTTGTGCCTGCAACATGTTGTAATAGAGGGTGTATAATATTTCTGTGATAAGTCTTATAAGTCTCTACAAAGACATTCTGGAGAATACTCCCCAGGTTGTTTGAAGAACATATTTTTTTTTAAAAAGAGTTTTCTCAGCTATAACATGTATACATTTAAAAGATAAATTAATTCTAAGAAAAGCTGATTTCCTAATACATTTTAAAGGTATATAACCTTTAAAACCATTAAACCATATTAAAACCTTTAATGTAACCATATAACCAATTTATATTAGCCATATCCAGGAGCAAAACAAACTCTTCACTCAACTGTATGACCTCTGTTCACCTAAATTTTTGAATAATTGTACATCTGACATTTTCAACAAGTAACAGCATGCAAGACTAGATGCAGAGGTAGACATAACCCAATAGACAGATTTAAATATTTCCTAATAAAAGCTATCATTTGCTGTAATCACTTTCCTGTGAATTTTTGGTGATACATAAAGGTGCAATTTTGTATTTTCTCACACTCCACAGCATGTCCCACAAGAACCTTTGTTGAATTCAGTGGTTTGATGTTCTGCTTGGCTGAGAAGGCATGAGATTTTTGCTTTCAGCTCCAGCTGAAAACCCAATTCTTGTCATAGCAATGGGTGAGAGTGCACCATGCATTCCTGTCCCCAGACTCTAAGAAGAGGTTTCCAGCCCTGCTGCCTCAGGGGCAGATTGCAGTTCACTCCCTGAGGGTTGTGACTCCTGCACTGCTCTGCACAGTGTTCTGTGCCTGGGGAGCACCAGAACTCCTGCAGCAGCACGGGGAGTGCAAGTGCTGCCAGAGCAGAGATGAGGGTGAGAGGTGCTGATGATGGTGTCATTGTAAAGCTATTCTTGTCTGCATCTTCAAGCCAGTTTGTTACTGTTCCCTGATATTAACAAGGAGGTGGCAAAAAACTCACTCTCATTTCTGCAGTACAGCTCGGTTTACACTAAAATACTACAAAGGTGTGTAAATAAAAAATGTTTCATATTATGAAAATGTATGTCAAGAGTGCCTCCTGTTCCCTGCCATGTGAACTCTGACTGCATCCACACTACTTGTGAGAACCTTCAAGACTGGGGCTGTACTATAGCAAAACATCAACCATGAAGTCTTGTTCTTATCATATGGGGATGCGACCACCATCACAATGCCATAATGTCACCTCCACATGTAGAGGGGAAAAAAAAAGAGGTTTCCAAAATCTGTTCCTCATCACCAGCATCAAGCAGGTACACATAGCTCCATAAGAGCAGTGACACAAATAGTGATAAGCTTCAGGTATACAGGAACAACTGAGGAGATGTTGTGTTATCAAACTCCACTGTATATACAGGGTAGAGCTGCATCATTTCAACTGGTGTTGAACAAAGACCTGGAATTATTACTTCTGTCTACAAAGAGCTCAGCAGGAGAGATAAGACAGTAGTAAGAATACCCAACTGGTTTTTAGTACAGCTAAACTGTCTACAAAATTTGGACTTGAATTCTTATGAAAATGGCCAGTATCTAAGTAAAATACAAAACTTTTACAAAAGGCTTACCCTTCTTTATCTCAGGATTATCAAGGAGATTGAATCAAATACAGATACATACTTAAACACCTTTTTGTAATTTTGCTTTAGAGGCTGGTATTTATATTAAATAAATAAATTTGTATTTATATTAATATAGATTTAGATTTAGATTTAGATTAAATTTGCATACTTTTTTTTATCTCACTGCCTTATGCAAAATAAAGTGTGTACTTACCCAGGGAGACCTGAATGGAGAGGAGAATCAACCACAGCACTGGAGCAGAAAGATATCCTTCTGTTGACATCCTGACCACAGGTGGATGAAACTTCACTCTCCAGGCACTGCCCAGGTAAAATTCTGTCTGGGCATCCTTGTATCTCACAAACAACTGCAAGGGAGGAAATATATTGATTCACGTGCTAGCATGAGCTACCTGAAGGAACCAATAGAAATATTGTTCACCTTTTTAGACATTATCAGCAGACTAATCTCCAATCTGAAGGAGTCAAAACCTCCAATAAAATTCAAAAATTGTACTTGTGACCTTATATGAAGGATGATTGTGTATCTGATGTCATCATCGGAATTGTTTTACTGTGGGACCAACACTGGTGGCATAGGCAGAGCAGCAGCAAAGTGGTTTTTTCTGACCTCACAAAGGAATATGAAAGTGCAGAACACTGGCCACTTATGAATCACTTCAGAAGAAAAAAACACAAAGAAAATCCCTTTAATTTGTAGCTTATCTGCCCCATTGGGAGAAATTGTACTCCAATCAACAGAAATGATGTTTATCACTAGAGGTGGCTTGGTGAGTAAAAAATTATACCCTCTCTGTTTTTGGGGCAGGTTTAAGGCTTCTTTATTTTGTCAAACGTTTTGGACAGCAGCTCTTAAAAAATAAAATCTTCCTTAAATTTGAATTACAGGCCTTCCTGTTTCGTCTGCTGAGTTTCTTTTTGTTTCAGGTGATCACTGTTGGTAGTTCCACCCTCTCTCATTCACTCTAGAATGGCAACTTCAACGAAATAAAAGCTGCTGTTAATTAAACAGTGGCTACTTGACTCATTCTAACAACTGGAACAAGTTGCAGAATGCTGTTTACACCAGTCTAAACACACATTCCTCTTTATGACACTGACAGCATCCTGTTTTTGTCTGATGGCATCTATCTGTTTTTTATCCAGACTCCCAAGTTCAGTAACATCCATGCTGTTGGGTCCTTAGAACACCAATCTTTGTAACCTCTTCCCCTTCTCGTTGGGCTTTGCGTGTTCAAGTTCTGTGTAACTTTGCAGTAGGATAGCCTTGGGTCAGAGTGCTGCAGAGAGAGCTGAGAGGAAGAACAGCAGTCTGCCTGGAGGTTCCTGTTCTTTGCTCAGGAGCTTAGACACTTGCCTGTGGTGTCTGCTAGAGCTACAGAGCAGCCAGGCTGGAGTCTGGCTTTGTCTGAATTGCCTGGACCACTGGCTTAACCTTGCTGCTGTTGCTGACCTATTTTGGAGCTTGTTTTTGTTCAGGTGCTATGGGATTGCAACTCTTGTGAGGATCTTGCTTTGTGCCTGGGTTGCTGTCAGCTTCACTTCCTTGCTGACCTTCCCTGGCAGAGCATCCTGCTTTTGCTAGCTGATACAGACCTCTGAAAACGAAAAAGTCGCTGCCACTCCGTTGGAAATGTGGTCAGGGTGTGGAAAAATCCCACTACAGGTGTGCTAATGAGAGGTAGGAAAAGTATCCATTTTCATCTCAGTTCCTATACTGAAATTCAGTGGTTTCCCTTAGCACTATTCTTTGCTAATTGATGTCCAACTGCTGAATTCTCACTGACAATTTAAATTCACTCCAGGAATCCTTTAGAGTAAGATTTGTTTCCCAGTGTACAGGCACTTGATGGCCAGAGCCTCTTTTATGGGAGCTGTGTCCATGCAGCCAGGTATGTGCCAGTGCCCATGGATGTTAGAACAGACAGCATGAAAGAAAATTATCCCATGTTGTGCTAGAGGAGGCTCAGGTGAGATACTGGGGAAAAAAATCTTCACTGTCAGGGTTGTCAAGCACTGGGACAGATTTCCCAGGGAAGTGGTTGAGTTGCCATCCACAGATTTATTTCAAAGATATGTAGATGAGGCACTTAGGGCCACAGGCCCTTAGGTTTGGTGCTAGGTTAATGGTTGGACTTGATAATATTAACACCTTTGCTAAGTAAAATGGTGCTATGATTCTGGGAAAATCAAGCAGGAAATAGCAGAACAACTCAAAGATATTTTGCTTAAGAAACTGAACATGATACTCTGCTTACCAGAATGATGTGCTAGACTTGGAGCAATACAAAGAATGCCTTCATGGTGATCAGATGAATACAAAGTCCATTTTACAGCCAAAGGGTAATGAAGAGACTTTAAAAAGTTGTCAGCCTAACAAAACAGACTTTTGCTTCTAAGTATTTTGAGACAGGTTAACACTAACTGGAACAAGGACTATATAATGTAAAGAAATTATAAAGTTGTTATGACATTAAGACATTTAAGACTGAATGTCACCAGGAGGTTTCTAACAATGAGAAAAATAAGGTCCTCTGAGTAAAAATGGTGACAGAAAACTTCTACAGTAATGATCAAGGTCATAATCACTGAAAGGAACTATTGAGCATATTTCATTCAGCACAAGTGTAGGTTTGATGGTTCCAGTGGTTCCCTTAAATCCCTTCTCCATTGTTCAGAAATCACCACAACAGGCCTTCTGAATAAATCATCCTTTTACTGAAGATACAAGGGAAGATTGCTGTCTAGCAGACAGAAAGGCTTTATTCCATAGTGGCAACATAGCATTTTAATCTGGTACTTGACAACAAACTCTGCTGTGAGGATATGCAACATCTTAGACTTCCCTATAGTATGATCAATACAATGCTAAGTAGGCAGGTCAGTGAAGGGACAATGAGCAGGATTAGTGGAATATTTGTTGGTCAAGCAAGGACATGATGATTTCATTAATAAATTGGGAAATTTTCCTGGTTGGTATTCAAGTCAGGAGAGGAAAAGATCACAATTAAGCCCTATTAGATCACTTTATTGCAAGTTAGACTATGAGTAGAATCAAGCTGTTATTATTAGTAGCAGATAACAATTCACACATTATGCTCAGTCATTGTCTCACACTCAGGCACTTACTGACCATTACCTGATATCAGGACATGCTTGTGGCCTTGAGAGCTTGAGAATCTCGATGTTCTGAGTTTTTTTGTTCTTATGAATCTGCAGGACTGAGAGTCTCCTGACCTTATGTATTCTTAGGAGAGTTTCACTTGCCTCTCAGCACCTACCCGTTCTTTCTTTGATCTGGTTTCTGGTATCACATGCACAGGCCCTGCTCATTCATTCAAATTCACACCATGTGGGCTTTCATGACAGAAATGCAGAGCCAGAGTTGATGCAAAAGCCATCATGTGTCCCAAAGGACCCTGTCCTGCCTCATGATTTCAGCATCCAGCAGTAATCTTTACGTCCAATCCCTCTGAACACAGTTCTTTTGTATCTATGGGAAATTTATACCTTTACTGCTACACATTATGACATAGAATTTCAAAGTACATCACTCACTGCAAAGATAACTAATAGACTAACCACTCTTGCCTAATTGTTTCAATTCAGAGTATGAACCCTTTTGTACAGAAGGCTGTACACATTTCTGAATGCTTCCTCCAGGTCTTACGACTGTCAGTCCCATACGCCTGAGAAAGTGAGAAAGATAAGCAGCCCAAATGCATGTCTTGTGGTCTGAAGTTAATACAGGCTGCTCCAAAAGTTGTTTTGGGGCTGTGTAAGTACATGTGCCTTTGAACTGCCGTTATCTTTAAACAAAAAATAGATTGAGTTAAGAGATGAAGGCAATACTCTAAGTGCTAAGGTAAAGACGGGGCTGCCCCAGGAAAACAAGCAGTTAGGAAGGAAACCACTTTCTTCCTTACTCAGGCTATGCTGGAGGGATTTTGAGTTTTAGAGAAATGAGATGTAGCCTGTGGTTAAGATAAACCTGAGCTTTGAGATGGACTAATCTCTGTATCTCAAACTGACAATGGTTTAAACAGACATCTGAAATGAAGTTATCTGGATTGGTATTTTACCTTGTGTTATCTTTATGAATGTATTTGTCAAAACCTCCCAAAAGATAGTTATATATTTACCGTCTCGTGAGCCCAAATGCTTTTGGAAAGGTGTCTGTCAGAAATTTTTCATCAAAAGTATCATTTGAAGAAAGTAGACTCTAAAGAAATATTAATATTTGACAAAATTTGGTTTCAGGGATACTTCAAGTGTGAGTCAATATGATTTTATTGTAAGAAAAGATCAGATGTTATTAAGTTTCAGAATAAACTGTATTTTGATCTTATGACCCAGTGAATGAAGAGTTAAACAAATTGAAAGTAAAGTTTTAATGACTTCTTTCAATTGTGGTCTAAGGAAGATGTTTTCAGTGCACTTCCTCTGAGACATTTTAATTTCTACATACATTTATATGGGGGGTTTTTTGTGACTATTGTTCCTTTCTATACCGTTTTTCCTTAATAGTTTAAAAATCTTTTTATATGATTCTCTGTAACTTTTTTTACCCTCAAGTTTTGTTAATTCCAAGTAATCATGAAATCTCTATTTATTTAAACCACGTGTATTAAAATTGATTTGAGGTCACTGTCTAGGACTTCATGGTAAGTGTGCACTCTGTTAACAGTGGAACAACTGATCCAATGGCCACTGAAAATTTGCATTAATTATGGGATATTATGTTCTGACCTTTGTTTGAGAGAATGCGAAGACACGTCCACTTTTTAATTAAATGTGAGCATCTCAGGTCTCCAGATCAAAATTATTCAAGTTCCAATAGGAGCCAGGTGACATGTATTTCTGTGTTTATCCCTTTTTGTGAAATAAGGTTTATATACTTTTCCTCTGAATATTTAAATCTTTCATCCCTAAATTTGAAGGAACAAATTAAAAACAGTGGACCAGGCCTCTCTGGCAGCTGGTCTCCAGATCCACAATTTCTCCAGACCAAACCGGCATAACATCACAGTTCTAGCTTAAGAAAGGGATTTCAGATGTGATCTGAGGGATGCAAATCACTTGTTAATTAGTATTCTACTGCTGCTTACAATGTTTGCATATTCACTTCCTTCAGCACTGGTGATTATTTATTGGTAATAATTTAAATCTGTTTTCCTTTTTAAATTAAATTACAGGTTGCTATGAGTGTGTGTGTGTGTGTGTGTGTGTGTGTGTGTGTGTGTGTGCACGTGAGACAGAAATACAGAGGAAACTATGCAAGCTAAGTGTATTTGCCTTGTAAATAGCTATTAATTTAAAATGTGTGGTAAAAAATGGCCTCTTAATGAAAGACATTGAAGTAAATACTTTTTGTGCTACTGCATGGCAGAATCTTCTGTCAAGGAAAATGGAATTTGCAGGAAACATTATGTCTCATGTCTTCATACATAAAGGAAAAATCTGTTCAAGAGTTGCCAGGTCTGCTATTACGTATGGCTGATTGAATCCTTAAATTTTCACATTTGGAATATAGAAGAAGGATTATATTTTTACAAGGCAATAATTTAAGCACTGACAATTTAGGCATCAGATGTGATTAGTCACATTTTACTAATATTTGGAGGGTTTTATAATTTTTTTATTATAAAAAATATATTAGGCATCTTTTCAAGATGGTATGTTAAAGTTATTTGTCACATTTCACAAGTATCATCTACGTATAGGCATTAATTGAACTAAAACCAGGATGATAGTATTGCTCTTAAGGTATATACTCAGAAAAAGACAAAGTTGTGGATGTCCAGGAAAGCCTCTAAAATGCAATAGGATTTTTTATTTCTCTTAGCTGAGGATGGAATGGTTTGATTGTAAAAGCCCAACCAGTAATCACAAGGATGCAAACTGCAGTGAATAGCTGTTTGCATATTGTTAGTTGCTGCATTTAACTCTTTCTATGTCAAATGAATAGAAACTGAGGATCATCCTCCTTCACATTTCCACATTGTGCCAAGAAAAGCAGGCAATTAAAAAGACATGAGTTCAGTCCAAGTTGTGTCAATTATACTGCTTCAGCTTTGTTACCACTGTCTGAAGAGATTTCAAAAGAAAAATTGAGTATCATACACGTAGAGTCAGCCTAGATATTACCAATAACCAAAGCTGTGGAGGTTGTATGAAAGGGATTCGGCAAAGCAAAGTGATTGGATCCCCTTAGGGATACATAATGTGCCCATATGCTCATGCCTGTGATGGGAAGGAATGTATCAAACACTGAAGACTCTGATGATCTTGCTTGTCAGGAGTTGAAAATGATGGTGACGTCCAACATAAATGATGAAGAAACGTAGTTGGATCCTGAGATAAAGCAACAGATGATTAAGGAAAGCTACACCAATTAATTAATTACTTAATTCCCTTTGCACTACTGGCCTCTTTCACTCGTACCCAGTTATACAATAGTATACATCACCCAACCACGATGGATCCTGGGTTGATGCCCCCACTCCTTTGCCCATCAAGGAGATGCAAAGGCACCCAAAGTGAGGATTGTGTTACCTTTAAGGGGAATTTTTCACAGGTACCTTGCACTGACACTTTATGTCTGTGTGCATAGAAGTGTGTATATGCTATGAAAAAACAGGAAAAATGCTGCTCTTTTAGGTGTTTATCTCTCAGATATCTAAGTTAGGCCCGTAACTTTAAGTTATAAACTAAGTTAAATGCTGTTGAGTGTTATTCCCTTGCTAAATTTTAAATTTAAGGTATAAGCTAAGTTATGTTAAATGCTGTTTAATGTTGTTCCATTGCTAAATTGTTAAATTTAAGTGTCCTGGTTTGGAGGACAGGTGTTTGCCAATAAAGGCAGAAGCTTCTCTTTGAAATGGAGAATGTAAACCTCTCCCCTCCAAATTATTATAATTTTGAAATTAAGGGGCTCTTAGGCAAAGATATGGGAATTAGGAATAACAGTTCTTTACTAGGAAAATTAAAATAGAAATACAGTATTACAAAGAACAGTCCCAAAACACTGACAGGGTCAGAATACAACCTGACACCCTGTCAGTCAGGGTGTTGGTAGCAGTCCCATTAAATGGTGGCTGCAGTCCTGCAGTGGCAGATGTGGTTCAGCTGAAGCAGTGGTGCTGTAGAAGGGTGCAGCTTTCCTCCAAAAGTCCAGGGATAATGTGGAAAGATCCAGCTTTTCCTCTGGAATCCAGTTGAAAGAAGGTACCTTGCTGTTCAAAATCTCAGTTTTTATCTAGGTAGGAAAGGCTTGGTTCCTCCCCCTGGCTGGAGCATCTCCCAATGGGATAATGTAATTTTTTCAGTCATACATTGAGACTTAATGGGCTATGAGCAGATGATACCTTCCTGGAGGGAGGATGGGTTATGGAAAAGATGAAGATGACTACCCCACCTGGTTTTAAAGATGGCCCATTAGCAGATAATATGTGCCACAGAGCCAAGGATCACTGTCCCACCGGCTTCAACAGATGGTGATAGAATACACATTTCTGGCTACATCCTATAGTGCAACCCAAGACATTAAGGTACAAGTAAACTTGAAGTACTGTTAAGTTTGTGTTATGGGTTGATGTTTTGACTGGCTCCTCTCCTTGCTTCCCCCATGCAGCTGCCAGCCCCTCCCTTGGGCTGTTTTATCTAGGCTGGTGTTTCCCGGCTGGCTGCTGCTGCGTTTTCGGTCTTGAGCTTTTCGCTTGCTCTTTGCCGTTTGCTCAGCTGCCCCCCGCCCCCCCGGCTGCTTTGGCCACTTTTCCCCTTTCCCCCCAGCTGTTTTGGCTGTGCCCCTGTTTTGGCTTATCTTGGGCTCACTTTGGCTTGTCTTGGGCTCGCTTTTGCTTGTCTTGGGCTTGCTTTGGCCTGCTCCCAGCTGCCCCTCCCCCTCTCTCCCTTCTCCCTGTTCCAGGGATTTGCACTGACTCCGAAGGATGAGGATCTGGACTTTGGGAGCCACTGCTGGAGATCGGCTCGGAAGGCTCTGCCGCCCTCCCCGGCGAGGACCAGCCGGGTTTGTCTCATCTGGGTCTGGGCTGGGGCATGTTTCTTTTGTATTTTTGTTAATAAAAAAGTTTTTTCCATTAAAAAAAAAAAAAATTGTCCTAAACTTGGACTGTTTGAGAGCTACTGAGCTTTTCGGTTGTATTCCTTTCTATCCTTCTATCACACACAGCTAAACACACACCTAAACACATACACACATAGGTAGTTCTTGGTTCATTTCTGTTTTGATTGAGTGGATTTCGTTTGTTGCTTCTTTACCCTTGGTGTGCCTTAACCATCTAGTAAGTGACAGAGTCAATCTTGCCAATGAACTTGTCATGCTGATGCTTAGTATTGTCTGATTTTTACTAATACTCTTGCTGGTGATTTTTTAAGCAATCTCAAACTTTTGTTACACTGACTAATGAGGTTTTCTATTCAGGTCTCTTTTTTTCCCTGTAAAATAAGTGATCTGGGGATCCATGAGTGTAAGATACACTTGTAAATACATGGTTACTATGACTGTGGTAAAAACAAGCAGTGATTTGCTGAAAACTCCCTTAAGCAGAAATTTCCTTCACTTTTTGAGCAACTGATGTTAACTGCTCCTGGGCTTTTATAAACACACATATGCTGTCATATCAGAATTGAAATTTCCACCCATCTTGCATTTTAGATTAATTAAAGACACACTTACATATGTGTGCAACTACTTGAAGATAATTGCATTTTCATTATTCAACTCTGAGCTTAGTGTAGTGTTCCATTCCATTTCATAGAATAGATGAAAGTATTCAAAAGCTAAGTCCAGGTATCATAATTTTAATGTCCCTTCATAAAAGAAAGATACTGCTCTAAGAGATTTCACTGCAAAAGTGAAAGTTGCAAAAAGAGATTGATGAATTGGCCTGAATAAACAACAAAATTAGGCTTGTTTAAGATCTTGGAACAAGAAGGCATGAGTAACACTGCTGATTTCCATGTATTTCTCAAAAAACTAAACCCCTCTGAGAGAGAAAATAAGAATTTTGGTGATGAAACCGTTTAATAGATATTATTTTGGTGTAAGACGCTGTTCAGTTAATGTTCCATTCCTGCCTTTCATTTCAATATGTACATGCAGAGCTAATAAAAGATCAACATATAATGTGCCCAGTTGCCAATTGTAGATTTGCTCACAAATCTTAAATCATATTCTGATGGGCATTGAAAACAGAATCCATCAGATGTCATCCAGAATTTCAATGATGAAAATTCCAGGCATGCTTATAGGAATGCAAATAAGAGAAGGATCCTGTAGGGATCTCTCTTGTAAATATTTGCATTGAGCTAAGGACTCTAATCAAATAAATATTTTCCCACTTTAAAAAGGCTGTGATTTAGAAAACAAATGGGCACTACTGTCTTCCTTTGAATTGCTCACTGATGATTTTTTTTATCATTAAATTACAATAATAAAGAAAAGTGTTTTTAATGGAAAGGGCATTGTTTCAAATGCTGGACATATTGTATAATGTTCCATATTAGCAGTTTCCTAGAAAATCTTGTGAGCTTTTTCCGGGATAATCAATGGAAAGAGGTACAAGACAACATGATTTGAATTATGTCTTTCTAACAATGTTAGAGCAGGATGAGCTTTAAATTTTGTTTGTTTCCTGATTTGATGCACAGTACCAGACTTAAATCAAGCTACCATTGCAGTTTTGTGGCATTGGTGTGTGTGGAAATAGTTCAGATGTTTTGGAAGGATCTGATTTGTGACTTTCAAACATTCTTGAGATTGCAAAATGGGAGGTTTAAGGTGGGAGGAAGCTAATGGCTTTGGGATTACAAACAGGGAGTAAGAGAAATTGTCAACCCTCAGACAAGATGCATGTCTTCAGAGGATCCTACTCCCAGTAACTGTCATTTTCCTACAAATATATAGGATTTGTTATTTTCTTTCCCAAAACAAATCCTTATCAAACTAATCCTGGAATTCATCCAATGGAATACAGGGATTTAGTTGATCGTGTATATGATGCATGTTGAAGACGGTTTTATTGATATGACAATAGTTGATTAGCTGGTCATTTACAGACAGAAAAGATCTTCCAGATGACTGACACTATGAGGTGCCTTCTGATATTTCTGTCAGCTTCCCCTCTTAGATCCCCAAATTCATGTTAATGAGCTGGTAATGATTTGATATCATTGTATGGAAAGGGAGCTTTGGAGGGAAGATGTAGTCACAGAGGCAGGAAAACAGCACAGGAGTGTGTTTTGGGTGTCTGTGCATGAGGAATGTGGAATAATGGAACGTAAACCCCATGGTGTGAGAGCAGCTGTTCAGAGTGTCCCTGCTGAGCAGCCGTGTGCCCCAGAGCTCAGCCAGGAGCAGGACAGCACACAGGGACTGTGGGCTGAGCACAGCCCACGTGCTGTGCTTGTTGGTGTGGTCAGAGAGCTCTGAGGATTGTTGCTGGAGGCTGTTGAGGGGAGAGCAGGGCAGGGCAGAGGATGGACCGAGCCTCTCTACACGGGCGTTTCATGGTGCTGAGCTGGGAACCAACATGTGGCACTGGTGCTGACAGGGGCATGCCAGGGTGTCACTGCCATGTGCTCATCTCCCTGCATGTCTGTCCAATGGCATTAAAAATGTCCCTGCAAGCCACTGCTGCCACCTGTGAAACAGTTTCTGTCATGAGGGGAAGGAAAACTCCAACACAAGTTATCCTTTGACATGATATTCTTTGAAGTTTCAAACAAAACAATTCAGGCACAGACTCAGATCAATTACAGGTACCATTGTTTCAAACAGATTGACAACATCCAAACCAGATACATTGAATGAGGGTGGGCTTAGTGAACACAGGCTTACATCATGAATGTTTCTGTGACAGTCACTTTAAAAGTATATAAAATCCCACTGCTACTGAAAAGGATTCTGAAGCTGCAGACCTAATGTACCATCAATTTAGTAAGACTTTTCCTATTAGCTCTTATCACAGGATTTTGGAAAATCCTCCAATGCATCATTTCACTGGGCAAACAGACACTATTCACTGCTTGAACAAGAGCAAGGAAGCTTAAAAGTCTTTGTCTTTTTTTACAGAACCATAGTGGAATTTTATAGATACCTTTAGAGTCAACAAATGTTTTTTCTACAATTTGGACGTTGTTAAAGATTATCAGTAAGATATTTCCATAATATTGGGAATTCCTAAGCATCTTCATTAGCAGGTTTTAGTAACTTGAAACAGCTTTCAAACATAATATTCCCCAATTAAACATGCACATGCTTGTGATCAAGCAGGTCTGATCTGTTTGTCTCATGAATTAGTAGCTTCAAGCATTTCCAGAGATTCTGGTCTGGCCTTATTTTCCTTCTGTCTTAGAGACACTATGATTTTCAAGGAAAGAGTAAACAGTAGACCATTTCCAACTTCTTCATAATTTCAGATCAGTGATCTAATTTACCCATTTCAGCTTCTAATATTTTACAACTCTTATGGCTTCAAATTAGTTCATCTGTAACTAAACTAGAAAGTCCAGGATAAATGATGATCATTTACAAGTACGTAGTTCCCACAGGACACATTGTGAAGTGCCAAATCCTAGCAGGCAGCTCTCGAAATTTTGGATTGCTCCAAATTAAGACTATGGTGTGTCCTGTAGGACAGGCAGCCATTGCAGCTATACATATGGATTTTGGGGTGCTAAAACGTAAAAATAAATCATATACAAGAAAACTGAAAGCTATAAAATATGTAATGTAAAGGATAAGGAGGGAACAGACTGACTTGATGGCTTTCATATGGGCTTCTAAGCTGGGATCCCTGAAGCCACTTGCATTATTTTGCATCCTTCTGGTGTGTATCCACAGAGACCAAATCAGCAGAACACTTGAAAGAACAGACAGTATTAAAGGCATACCTATCCCAGCATTAGAGAGAAGAATGAATAAACCCATATTGTCTTTCCTTGTGGTTCTCATTGCTGAAGAGTTTGTCATGGGTAGAGGAGCAGTGAAGTTGCTGTGCACACTGTAGACATCCCAGGCAAAGGGAATTGCAGCTGTGAAGGAGCAGAGCCATGATGTGAGCAGCATCCAGGGCATCAGCCTGGCAATTCTGTGCTTCAGCCAGATGAAGAAAGAGTGTGTGAAACTGGCAACCTTGATACAATAGAAGACACTAAGCCAGGCTCCAAACCAGAGGGTGGAGTAGTTCAGAAACATGTAGACCGTCTTTATAATTCCAAATAGATTTTCTTCAAAATAGGAGGGTTCACAAAATATAGTTAAGAATAAATCCAGTATAATCCAACATTGCAATGTAATTCTAGATAAACTCAGAGAGATCATAATCATATCATATGAGGGCCATGTTTTCTTCCCAGTGCAGCTTGATGAACTGGCAGCCAAGATGATTCCATTTCCTAGAATTCCTGCCATGGATTCAATTATAGCAATTGATAGACACAGGAGAGCAAATGATGTCATCATTGTAAGCCAAAAGATCAGAATTATTACTCAGCTTCACCTGGACTCTTGAGAGCCTCAGATCTGTCAGGCACTGGCAATCCCAAGGAGGTGTTGTGGGCAATGCTCACCTATTTATCTGAGGGTCAGCAGTATCCCAATGTCATTTAATATTTCTGCTATTTTATATGTTGTTTTGGGGATTGATGTCTCGGCTGATTTGTCTGAACATTCAAATTGGGTCAAGACTTAATTACATAGTTCCTATTTTGGTAAAAGGCTTTGCATTGCAATGGTTGAAGGGTCATGGAGCAGGTGAATTGTGATGTTTACAAGTGCCAGATGTCCTGCTTTACATGTTTAGATTTGCTTCTTCTATTTGATGCCTTAATGCCTCCCTTTCTTTCACTGTTATGGCTTCAAAGCAAATTGGAAATTCTTGCCATAGCATCTCCTCATCTAAGGGCTGCTCCTTTGCTTTATCAGGCATAGACAAATTGCTGCTGCAAGGAGGATTTTCACTTTTTTTTATTGTATATGGATATTTTTAAGCCTTATACTCATCATTGTGTGCTTGCTCAGAGTGTCCCAAAAGAGGACAAGAAAAATCTCTGGGAAGATAAGCACAGAAAAAGGAACAGCATTTTACTAGGGTACTTCACTTGTCTAGTTTTCACAAACCTCCTAAAAAAATGCCAGGATTACCTAATGAATTCATGATCTTGCAATATGCAACAATAAATACAGA
Source organism: Erithacus rubecula (assembly GCF_903797595.1). NCBI lineage: Eukaryota > Metazoa > Chordata > Aves > Passeriformes > Muscicapidae > Erithacus > Erithacus rubecula. The sequence goes on from NC_136658.1 coordinate 26,854,276, forward strand.
AGCAATGGCACAACTACTAATCAAGGAAGTTTTGCTCCTATATGGAATATATATGCCTTTAAAATTCTGCTATACCTGCTAGAAGAACTGAATTCAAACATTTTCCACATACAAAAAGATGAGTGAAGCAGCTTAGGTTTACTGAAACGTTTAGGGGCTCACGTTCTTTTCTGTAGCCTAGAACACGGAGGCTCATTCACAGAATCACAGAATCACAAAATCACAGAATCACAGAATCACAGAATTCCAGAATCACAGAATGGTTTGGGTTGAAAGGGACTTAGGACCATCCAGTTCCAATCCCCTGCCATGGGCAGGGACACTTTCCTGTAGAACAGGCAACTCAGAGCCCCAGTCAGTGTTGAGCCTGAGCCCCTTGCCACCAGATAACCAGCACATGTCTGTGTGATGTGTGTGGGGTTTATGGGCAAGGCTTTGGCCGTGGGGAGGCTGCAGGGGTGGTTGATGTGAGAAGGGACCAGGAGTTGCCCGTGTCACACTGAACCAGTCCCAGTCACCCCAACAGGGACCCACCATTGGCCAAGGCTCTGCCCACCAGAGATGCTGGTGACATGTCTGTGACAACTCATTTAAGGCAGGAGAAAGAGCAGTGCACAGCTGCTGTGAGAGAGAGGACAGAGAGAGGATATGTGAGAGCAAGAGCTGTGCAGACAGGCAGGGCAGTGAAGAAGGGGGGCACAAGAAGCTCCAGGCACCAGAGCAGACATTCCTGTGTTCTCCATGGGGAAGATGATGCTGATGTAGACTGTGACCCTGCAAGCCCTGGCAGACCACACTGCAGCAGATATCCACTCTGCAGCCTGAGCAGAGCTCCCTGGCAGCAGGTGGTTGTGCCCTGGAGGAAGCTGCATCCTGTGGAGATGCCAGCATGGCAAAGGCTCCTGGCAGGGGCTGCAGCCTGAGGGATCCCATGCTGAAGCAGTTTGTTCTTTGGAGATTGCACCCAGTGGAGAGGATCCTCTTTGCAGTGCCCATTCCCTGCTCAGGAAGGGAGGAGGTGGAAGAGTAAAGAGGAGTGGAATGGTGGGGGGGGGGAAGGTTTCTGCTTCTGTTCTTTCCTTCTCACGTCCCTAGTCTCTTAGTGATTGGCAATGAATGAAATTATTTTGCCCACGTTGAAGGAATCCCCACCAGGCCAGGCAAAGACACAGAGGGCTCTGTCAGGTCTGCAGTGCAGCCACATCAGGGCAAAGATAGCAGATAAGCTCTGTGAGGACAATTAGGGACAGCCACAAGGCCAGGGATTGGCAGACATATCCAGAGTGATAGGACGTGTCTGAGATGAAGGCAGTAATTAGGGGCTGCAGGCCAGGATCAGCATCCAGGTGAGCTAGGCAGGTGGAAAGGCCCAGGCAAAGCTGCAGCAGAGCTCAGGGAGGGCTCAAGGGTGAGCACCCAGCTTAGCAGCAGCTCCTGAACACAGCGGGGGCTACGCCCCACTGAGGCTTGTCCCAGCAATGTGCTAAAAGTTCAGGCATTTGCACTGTGGAAGCTGGCTCTGAGCTGAGGCAGCCAAACCCCCAAAAGCAAGGCCTTCATTTCACCAGAAAGCCCATTCAGAGCTTTTTGTCTTGCCCTGTCCCAAGTCACACAGAGAAGCAGCACAGCCTGGCACACAGGATTTCTCTTTCTTAAAATCACGTTTGACTGGCACTGAGCATTCAATCCATTGCACATCACCCAGAATATCAGTGATGAAAATTCCAGCAGTGTTTATGGAAATGCAAATAGAGAAGGAACCTGTGGGGATCTCTCATGTAGATACTTGCGTTTTTTGCCTTGAGCTAAGGACTCTATTCAAATTTCTGATATTTCACGTGGAAAAAGCTGTGCATTTGGAAAAAAAAAAATAATGAGGATTATTGTCTTTCTTCCTCTGAATTAGTAACTGATGATTTATTTTCATCTTTAAATTCTGAAATCTGAGAAGATGTTTGTAATGAGAAATAATTTTGTTGGCCTCATTGATTCATGATCTTAGAAAATTCGGACCGCCTTTCCTGGGTCATCAATGAAAAGAGCTAAAGGAGAAGAAGATTTGAATTATGTCCTTCTAACAATGTTAGAGCAGGATGAGCTTTAAATTTTGTTTGTTTCCTGATTTGATTCACTGTACCAGACTTGAATTGAGCTGCCATTGCAGTTCTGTGGCATTGGTGTGTGTGGAAATAGTTGAGATGTTTTGGAAGGATCTGATTCCATGACTTTGAAACCCTTTGAGATTGCAAACTGGGAGGTTTAAGGTGGGAGGAAGCTAATGGCTTTTGGATGACAAACAGGGAGTAAGAGAAATTGCCAACCCTCAGACAAGATGCATGTATTCAGAGGATCCTACACCCAGTAACTCATTTTCCTACAAATAGATAGGATTTGTTATTTTCTTTCCCAAAACAAACCATTATCAAACTAATCCTGGAATTCATCCAATGGAATACAGGGATTTAGTTGATCGTGTATATGATGCATGTTGAAGATGGTTTTATTGATATGACAATAGTTGATGAGCTGGTCATTTACAGACAGAAATATCTTCCAGATGACTGGCACTATGAGGTGCCTTCTGATATTTCTGTCAGCTTCCCCTCTTAGATCCCCAAATTCATGTTAATGAGCTGGTAATGATTTGATGTCATTGTATGGAAAGGGAGCTTTGGAGGGAAGATGTAGTCACAGAGGCAGGAAAACAGCACAGGAGTGTGTTTTGGGTGTCTGTGCATGAGGAATGTGGAATAATGGAACGTAAACCCCACGGTGTGAGAGCAGCTGTTCAGGGTGTCCCTGCTGAGCAGCCGTGTGCCCCAGAGCTCAGCCAGGAGCAGGACAGCACACAGGGACTGTGGGCTGAGCACAGCCCACGTGCTGTGCTTGTTGGTGTGGTCAGAGAGCTCTGAGGATTGTTGCTGGAGGCTGTTGAGGGGAGAGCAGGGCAGGGCAGAGGATGGACCGAGCCTCCCTACACGGGCGTTTCATGGTGCTGAGCTGGGAACCAGCATGTGGCACTGGTGCTGACAGGGGCATGCCAGGGTGTCACTGCCATGTGCTCATCTCCCTGCATGTCTGTCCAATGGCATTAAAAATGTCCCTGCAAGCCACTGCTGCCACCTGTGAAACAGTTTCTGTCATGAGGGGAAGGAAAACTCCAACACAAGTTATCCTTTGACATGATATTCTTTGAAGTTTCAAACAAAACAATTCAGGCATAGACTCAGATCAATTACAGGTACCATTGTTCCAAACAGATTGACAACATCCAAACCAGATACATTGAATGAGGGTGGGCTTAGTGAACACAAGGCTTACATCATGAATGTTTCTTTGACAGTCACTTTAAAAGTATATAAAATCCCATTGTGTCTGAAAAGGGTCGTCAAACTCCAGTTCTGATGTAACAATAATGCAGTGACACAGATCAGTATTTCAGCAAGAGCAGGAAACTCAAAAGGCCATGTCATTTTCCCCTGAATCATACTGGAATCTTATAGACACCTTCAGTATCAAAGAATATTTTTCTAGAAATCTACCAGAGTGAAAATAAGATCAGTAGTATCCTCTGAACATATGAGGAATTCCTTAGCATCCTCCTTAGGTGCTTTTAGGAATCAGAAACAGCATTCAAGCTTTATATTCACAAAGGAAATGTGACCATGCCTGTCTTAACCTGGCTGTGCTTAACCTGGTCTGTTCTGCTAGTATCATGAATTGTAACTTAAAGCATTCCAAGAGATTGCATTCTAGTCTGAGTCCTGGCCCTGTTTCTCTGCTGTGTTAGAGAAGCTGTGGTGATTTCCAAGGAAAGTACAGCAGAAAGTAGTCAACTTACAGAATTATTTGCAACAAGACTCCCACCCAAGTCAAGCCCATTTCCATGTTGTACATGACTGCAGATCAAGGCCCTAACCTACTAATTCTAGCATCTATTATTTATACCTCTGATGATTTCAGTTTATTGCATTTGGACCTAAATTAAAAAGTCCAGGTTAAGCCTCTGTTTTTTACATGGATGCAGTTCTGACACGACAGTTAGTGCGGTGCCAAATCCGAGCTGGCATCTTTCTAAATTTTGGATTGCTCCAAATTAAGACTGTGGTGTGTCCTGTAGGACAGGCAGCCATTAAAAGTAGACATATCATTTCTGCAGGGCTTAAAGGTGAAAAGACTTCGAATAAGAGGACATGCACACATATAAAATATGTAACATAAAGCATAAGGAAGGAGCAGACTGACTTGATGGCTTTCATATGGGCTTCTAAGCTGGGATCCCTGAAGCCACTTGCATTATTTTGCATCCTTCTGGTGTGTATCCACAGAGACCAAATCAGCAGAACACTTGAAAGAACAGACAGTATTAAAGGCATACCTATCCCAGCATTAGAGAGAAGAATGAATAAACCCATATTGTCTTTCCTTGTGGTTCTCATTGCTGAAGAGTTTGTCATGGGTAGAGGAGCAGTGAAGTTGCTGTGCACACTGTAGACATCCCAGGCAAAGGGAATTGCAGCTGTGAAGGAGCAGAGCCATGATGTGAGCAGCATCCAGGGCATCAGCCTGGCAATTCTGTGCTTCAGCCAGATGAAGAAAGAGTGTGTGAAACTGGCAACCTTGATACAATAGAAGACACTAAGCCAGGCTCCAAACCAGAGGGTGGAGTAACACAGAAATGTAAAAATTATCTTGGATGGTGCAAACAAATGTTCGATATAATAGAAGGGTTCATATAACATAGTCATTAATAAATCCAGAATAGTCCATGACTGCAAAATTAATGCAGATAGACTCAGAAAGATCACAATCATATCATATGGGGGCCGTGTTTTTCTCCCAATGCAGCTTGATGAACTGGCAGCCAAGATGATTCCATTTCCTAGAATTCCTGCCATGGATTCAATTATAGCAATTGATAGACACAGGAGAGCAAATGATGTCATCATTGTAAGCCAAGAGATCAGAGCTATTACTCAGCTTCACCTGGACTCTTGAGAGCCTCAGATCTGTCAGGCACTGGCAATCCCAAGGAGGTGTTGTGAGCAATGCTCACCTATTTATCTGAGGGTCAGCAGTATCCTAATGTCATTTAATATTTCTGCTATTTTACATGTTGTTTTGGGGGTTGATGTCTAATTTGTCTAATCATGCAAATTGGGTCAAGATTCAGTTACACAGTTTTCATTTTGGTGCAAGGCTTTGCATTGGAAGGGTTATGGAGCAGGTGAACTGTAATGTTTACAAATGTGGATTTCCACTCCAGTGTCTGATATTTTGTTTTGCATGTTTAGATTTGCTTTTTCTATCTAATGCCTTAATGTCTCCTTTTCTTGCACAGTTATCTCGTCAGAGTTTCTGAGACATATTGCTATGGCCTCTTCTAATGCTGGGGTAGCTCTTTTCCTTTTCAGACATTTTCAAATTGCTGCTGCAAAGAGGATGATCATGTTTTTAGTTTATGTGTGGAGTTCTTTAAGTGCTATAATTATCCTTTATATTTGCTCTAAGTGTCCAAAGGAGAACATTAAATTTCTATTGGAATCTTAGCAGGTGGGAAAGGAAAATCACTTTACAGAATACCTTACTAGTCCATCATCTGCAGCAGATATCCACTCTGCAGCCTGAGCAGAGCCCCCTGGCAGCAGGTGGTTGTGCCCTGGAGGAAGCTGCATCCTGTGGAGATGCCAGCATGGCAAAGGCTCCTGGCAGGGGCTGCAGCCTGTTGGATCCCATGCTGAAGCAGTTTGTTCCTGGGAGATTGCACCCAGTGGAGAGGATCCTCTTTGCAGTGCCCATTCCCTGCTCAGGAAGGGAGGAGGTGGAAGAGTAAAGAGGAGTGGAATGGGGGGGGGGGAAAGTTTCTGCTTCTGTTCTTTCCTTCTCATGTCCCTAGTCTCTTACTGATTGGCAATGAATGAAATTATTTTGCCCACGTTGAAGGAATCCCCACCAGGCCAGGCAAAGACACAGAGGGCCCTGTCAGGCCTGCAGTGCAGCCACATCAGGGCAAGGATAGCAGATAAGCTCTGTGAGGACAATTAGGGACAGCCACAAGGCCAGGGATTGGCAGACATATCCAGAGTGATAGGATGTGTCTGAGATGAAGGCAGTAATTAGGGACTGCAGGCCAGGATCAGCATTCAGGTGAGCTAGGCAGGTGGAAAGGCCCAGGCAAAGCTGCAGCAGAGCTCAGGGAGGGCTCAAGGGTGAGCACCCAGCTTAGCAGCAGCTCCTGAACATAGCGGGGGCTACGCCCCACTGAGGCTTGTCCCAGCAATGTGCTAAAAGTTCAGGCATTTGCACTGTGGAAGCTGGCTCTGAGCTGAGGCAGCCAAACCCCCAAAAGCAAGGCCTTCATTTCACCAGAAAGCCCATTCAGAGCTTTTTGTCTTGCCCTGTCCCAAGTCACACAGAGAAGCAGCACAGCCTGGCACACAGGATTTCTCTTTCTTAAAATCATGTTTGATTGGCACTGAAGATTGAGTCCATGTCACGTTGTCCAGAGTGTCAATGATGAAATTTCCAGCCGTGCTTATGGGAATGAAAATAAAGAAGGATCCTGTAGGAATCTCTCATGTAGATATTTGCATTTTTTGCCTTAATCTAAGGTCTCTAATAATATTTCTGGTGTTCACACGGTAAAGGCGATGCTTTAGGAAATAAAAAAATGGGGATCAGTCTTTATTCCTCTGAATTACTCATGGATTATTTTTTTTTATCTTTAAATTCTGGAAATCTGAGAAGGTTTTTTAAATGAGAAATAACTTTTTTGGACTCATTGATTTATGATCTTAGAAAATTTTGTGAGCTTTTCCTGAATCTTCAATGGAAAGAGGTTCAAGACAATGTGATTTGAATTATGTCCTTCTAACAATGTTAGAGCAGGATGAGCTTTAAATTTTGTTTGTTTCCTGATTTGATGCACAGTACCAGACTTGAATCAAGCTGCCATTGCAGTTTTGTGGCATTGGTGTGTGTGGAAATAGTTCAGATGTTTTGGAAGGATCTGATTCCATGACATTCTAGCTTTCTTCGGGTTGCAAACTGATAAGTATAAGGTGGGAGGAATCAAATGACCTTTAGATTACAAAGAGAAGGGAGGAATTGCCGGCTCTCTGAGATGATGCATATCTTCAGAGAATCCTACTTCCAATAACTGTCATTTTCCTACAAATACAGGGGTTGTTTTTTCTCAAAACAAATCCTTATCAAGCTGATCTTGGAATTCATCTAATAGAATTCAGGGATTTAGTTGATGGTGTATATGATGCATGTTGAAGACGGTTTTATTGATATGACAATAGTTGATTAGCTGGTCATTTACAGACAGAAAGATCTTCCAGATGACTGACACTATGAGGTGCCTTCTGATATTTCTGTCAGCTTCCCCTCTTAGATCCCCAAATTCATGTTAATGAGCTGGTAATGATTTGATGTCATTGTATGGAAAGGGAGCTTTGGAGGGAAGATGTAGTCACAGAGGCAGGAAAACAGCACAGGAGTGTGTTTTGGGTGTCTGTGCATGAGGAATGTGGAATAATGGAACGTAAACCCCACGGTGTGAGAGCAGCTGTTCAGGGTGTCCCTGCTGAGCAGCCGTGTGCCCCAGAGCTCAGCCAGGAGCAGGACAGCACACAGGGACTGTGGGCTGAGCACAGCCCACGTGCTGTGCTTGTTGGTGTGGTCAGAGAGCTCTGAGGATTGTTGCTGGAGGCTGTTGAGGGGAGAGCATGGCAGGGCAGAGGATGGACCGAGCCTCCCTACACGGGCGTTTCATGGTGCTGAGCTGGGAACCAGCATGTGGCACTGGTGCTGACAGGGGCATGCCAGGGTGTCACTGCCATGTGCTCATCTCCCTGCATGTCTGTCCAATGGCATTAAAAATGTCCCTGCAAGCCACTGCTGCCACCTGTGAAACAGTTTCTGTCATGAGGGGAAGGAAAACTCCAACACAAGTTATCCTTTGACATGATATTCTTTGAAGTTTCAAACAAAACAATTCAGGCACAGACTCAGATCAATTACAGGTACCATTGTTTCAAACAGATTGACAGCATCCAAACCAGATACATTGAATGAGGGTGGGTTTAGTGAACACAAGGCTTACATCATGAATGTTTCTGTGACAGTCACTTTAAAAGTATATAAAATCCCATTGTGTCTGAAAAGGGTCGTCAAACTCCAGTTCTGATGTAACAATAATGCAGTGACACAGATCAGTATTTCAGCAAGAGCAGGAAACTCAAAAGGCCATGTCATTTTCCCCTAAATCATACTGGAATCTTATAGACACCTTCAGTATCAAAGAATATTTTTCTAGAAATCTACCAGAGTGGAAATAAATCAGTAGTATCCTCTGAACATATGAGGAATTCCTTAACATCCTCTTTAGGTGCTTTTAGGAATCAGAAACAGCATTCAAGCTTTATATTCACAAAGGAAATGTGACCATGCCTGTCTTAACCTGGCTGTGCTTAACCTGGTCTGTTCTGCTAGTATCATGAATTGTAACTTAAAGCATTCCAAGAGATTGCATTCTAGTCTGAGTCCTGGCCCTGTTTCTCTGCTGTGTTAGAGAAGCTGTGGTGATTTCCAAGGAAAGTACAGCAGAAAGTAGTCAACTTACAGAATTATTTGCAACAAGACTCCCATCCAAGTCAAGCCCATTTCCACGTTGTACATGACTGCAGATCAAGGCCCTAAGCTGCTCATTCCAGCATCAATTATTTATACCTCTGATGATTTCAGTTTATTTCATTTGTATCTAAACTAAAAAGTCCAGGTTAAGCCTCTGTTTTTTACATGGATGCAGTTCTGACACGACAGTTAGTGCGGTGCCAAATCCGAGCTGGCATCTTTCTAAATTTTGGATTGCTCCAAATTAAGACTATGGTGTGTCCTGTAGGACAGGCAGCCCTTAAAACTACAAAGATCGAGTCTCCCTTGCTTAAAGGTGAAAAGACTTCAAATAAGATGACATGCACACATATAAAGTATATAATGTAAAGGATAAGGAAAGAACAGACTGACTTGATGGCTTTCATATGGGCTTCTAAGCTGGGATCCCTGAAGCCACTTGCATTATTGTGCATCCTTCTGGTGTGTATCCACAGAGACCAAATCAGCAGAACACTTGAAAGAACAGACAGTATTAAAGGCATACCTATCCCAGCATTAGAGAGAAGAATGAATAAACTCAAATTGTCTTTCCTTGTGGTTCTCATTGCTGAAGAGTTTGTCATGGGTAGAGGAGCAGTGAAGTTGCTGTGCACACTGTAGACATCCCAGGCAAAGGGAATTGCAGCTGTGAAGGAGCAGAGCCATGATGTGAGCAGCATCCAGGGCATCAGCCTGGCAATTCTGTGCTTCAGCCAGATGAAGAAAGAGTGTGTGAAACTGGCAACCTTGATACAATAGAAGACACTAAGCCAGGCTCCGAACCAGAGGGTGGAGTAGTTCAGAAAAGTAGAAATTATATTGGTTGCTCTGATCAGGTTTTCTGTATAAAAGAAGGGTTCATAAAATATATTCATTAAGAAATCAAGTGTAGTCCATGACTGCAAAATTAATGCAGATAGACTCAGAGAGATCACAATCATATCATATGGGGGCCGTGTTTTTCTCCCAATGCAGCTTGATGAACTGGCAGCCAAGATGATTCCATTTCCTAGAATTCCTGCCATGGATTCAATTATAGCAATTGATAGACACAGGAGAGCAAATGATGTCATCATTGTAAGCCAAGAGATCAGAGCTATTACTCAGCTTCACCTGGACTCTTGAGAGCCTCAGATCTGTCAGGCACTGGCAATCCCAAGGAGGTGTTGTGAGCAATGCTCACCTATTTATCTGAGGGTCAGCAGTATCCTAATGTCATTTAATATTTCTGCTATTTTACATGTTGTTTTGGGGGTTGATGTCTAATTTGTCTAATCATGCAAATTGGGTCAAGATTCAGTTACACAGTTTTCATTTTGGTGCAAGGCTTTGCATTGGAAGGGTTATGGAGCAGGTGAACTGTAATGTTTACAAATGTGGATTTCCACTCCAGTGTCTGATGTTTTGTTTTACATGTTTAGATTTGCTTTTTCTATCTAATTCCTTAATGTCTCCTTTTCTTGCACTGTTATCTCTTCCGAGTTTCTGAAACATGCTTGCTATGGCCTCTTCTAATGCTGGAGTAGCTCTTTTCTTTACCAGACATTTTCAAATTTCTGCTGTGAAGAGTAATATCTTTTTTTTATTTTATGTGTGGTGAATTTTAAGCATTTTAATTATCCTTGCATGCTTGTTGTCATTGTCACAAACGAGAACATCAAATTTCTGCGGGAAGGTAAGCATAGAGAAAAGGAAAATAATTTTACGGAGTACCTCACTTGTCCATTTTTCATGAGCCTCCTGAATAGATGCATAATTTGCCAAATGAATTTAAGATCTGGTAATATAGAGCATTACATCCAGGAGTAATTGTGCAACTGTTAATTGAAGTAGTTTTGCTCCCATATGGAATATTCATATGTTTGATATTCTGTTATATGTTCTAAAAGAAGAGAATTAGAACACTTTCCAAATCCAAAAAGACACAGATCATCTAAGTAAGTGGAAAGGCTTGGGTAGACTGAGAAGCTTTGGGAATCCTGTTTTATCTGTAGCCCAGAATAAACAAGGAAATACAGCAAGGCTCTTCAGAAATACAGCTGACACAAGTAGCTGTCAGTAGCACAGCAAGAATAATATTCCAGTCGTTTGGATTGGCAATTTTACATATCAATATAACATTTGAAGCTGACTTTGAAGTGAATTTTTTGTTCATTTTCTGGAGATGACCATCTAATTCTTCATTGAATCAAGGTTTGTCAGCTGTCTGCAGACCCTGAGGTGATGACACAGTTTTTTTAAAATTGATGATTATTTAATCTTGTGTCCAAGTTTAGGACAACTTTGGGGAAAAAGAGCTCCAAAAGCCCCCCCCCCCCCCCTCTTCTTTTTCACAATTCCTTCCTTCACTGAGCTCAGAATGAATTGTTCTTCAGGTGAAAATGGAAAAAACTTTTTTATTAACAAAAATACAAAAGAAACACTCCCCAACCCAAACCCAGATGAGACGAACCCAGCCGGTCCTCGCTGGGGAGAGCGGCAGAGCCTCCGAAGCCGACCTCCAGCAGCGGCCCCTGAAGTCCAGATCCTCGTCCTCTGGAGTCGGTGCAAATCCCTGGAGCAGGGAGAAGGGAGAGAGGGGGAGGGGCAGCCGGCAGCAGGCCAAAAAAAGCCCAAGACAAGCCAAAGCGAGCCCAAGACAAGCAAAAGCAAACCAAGACAAGCCAAAACAGGGGCACAGACAAAACAGCTGGGGGAAAGGGGAAAAAAACGGCCAAAGCAGCCAGGGGAGGGGGTTACAGCTGAGCAGACGGCCAGAGCAAGACACAGCCTACAACCGAAGCGCAAGCAAGAGAGAGCCGGAAAACACCAGCCTAGATAAAACAGTCCGAGGGAGGGACCGACAGCTGCACGGGGGAAGCAAGGAGAGGAGCCAGTCCAAACATCAGCCCATGACATTCCACCCCTTATCCCATATCATGATCATTGTCACACGATTGGGATACACACTCACTAAACACGATATGAAAACTTCCTCTGACTTGCTTAAACCTTAAACACTTACACATTTCTTTCTATTCATAGAATCTAGTATACAATGGTGGCAACACTCAACAATAACATTTGTCTATACTTCATCCTATAGTCAGATCTCCCTGAGGTACACAGCGGGTTGTTCCATCCTTCTGCATTATCCACCAAGTACATCCTGGTCCTTGAGCAAAGGCAATCCCACGAATGGGTTTGCCTGTACTTGAGGAAGGATGTATCCATACTGTCTTCCCTAGCAACCCTCTGACATGGGCCACTGGGACTTTGTCTCCGTCTACTACATTAAGGCCTTCAGACTGGGCAGGACCTGCTCGGTTGGTGGAACCTCGAGTGTTGACTAACCAAGTGGCTTTTGCCAGGTGCTGCTCCCAGTTTTTTAGAGATCCCCCACCCAATGCCTTTAAGGTGGTCTTCGACAATCCATTGTACCTCTCCACTTTACCTGCAGCTGGTGCATGGTAAGGGATATGGTACACCCACTCAATACCATGTTCCCTAGCCCAGGTGTTGACAAGCTTATTTTTAAAATGAGTCCCATTGTCTGACTCAATTCTCTCAGGGGTACCATGCCTCCAAAGGACCTGCTTTTCCAGGCCCAGGATGGTGTTGCGGGCAGTAGCATGGGACACAGGGTAGGTCTCCAACCATCCAGTGGTGGCTTCCACCATGGTCAGCTCATAATGTTTTCCCTGGCGGGTCTGAGGCAGTGTGATGTAGTCAATCTGCCAGGCCTCCCCATACTTGTACTTGGACCACAGTCCACCATACCAGAGGGGTTTTACCTGCTTGGCCTGCTTGATGGCAGTACAAGTGTCACAGTCATGGATGACTTGGGTAATGCTGTCCATGGTAAGATCCACCCCTCGGTCTCGTGCCCACTTATAGGTGGCATCCCTACCCTGATGGCCTGAGGCATCATGGGCCCATCGAGCCAGGAACAACTCACCCTTATGTTCCCAATCTAAGTCTATCTTTGAGACCTCTATCTGTGCAGCCTGATCTACCTGCTTGTTGTGCCTGTGTTCTTCATTAGCCCGACTCTTGGGAACATGGGCATCCACATGAGGGACTTTCACGGGGAGCTTCTCTACTCGAGTGGCAATGTCTTTCCACTCATCAGCAGCCCAGATTGGTTTTCCTCTACATTGCCAGTCAGCCTTTTTCCACCTTTCCAGCCAATCCCACAGAGCAATGGCTACCATCCACGAATCAGTGTAAAGGTAGAGCTTTGGCCCTTTCTCTCTCTCAGCAATGTCCAAGGCCAGCTGAACAGCTTTGAGTTTCGCAAGTTGACTTGATCCACCTTCTCCTTCGGTAGCTTGTGCAACCTGTCGTGTGGGGCTCCATATGGCAGCTTTCCACTTCCGGTTCATCCCCACAATGCGGCAGGAACCGTCGGTGAAAAGGGCGTAGCGTGTTTCATCTGCTGGCAGCTGATTGTACAGTGGAGCTTCTTCAGCCCGGGTCACTTGCTTCTGCTCCTCTTCATCAGCGAGACCAAAATCTTCACCTTCTGGCCAGTTTGTAATTATCTCTAAAATCCCAGGGCGATTCAGGTTACCAATACAGGCGCGCTGCGTGATGAGGGCAATCCACTTGCTCCATGTGGCGTCGGTGGCGTGGTGGGTAGAGGGAACCTTTCCTTTGAACATCCACCCCAGCACTGGCAGTTGGGGTGCCAGGAGAAGCTGTGCTTCTCTGCCAATCATCTCTGAGGCAGCTTGAACTCCTTCATAGGCAGCCAAGATTTCCTTCTCTGTGGGAGTGTAATTACCTTCGGACCCTCTGTAGCTTCTGCTCCAGAATCCCAGGGCCTCGGATCTTGTCCGGCACCTTCTGCCACAGGCTCCAAGACAAACCATGGCTCCCAGCTGCTGAGTAAAGTACGTTCTTCACATCTGGTCCCCTCCTGACTGGGCCAAGGGCTACTGCATGGGCAATCTCCTGTTTAATCTGAGCAAAGGCTTGCTGCTGTTCAGGGTCCCAGTGGAAATCATTCTTCTTGCGGGTAATAAGGTAAAGAGGGCTCACAATCTGGCTGTACTCAGGAATGTGTATTCTCCAAAAACCGATGGCACCTAGAAAAGCTTGTGTCTCCTTCTTGTTAGTAGGTGGGGACATAGCTGTAATCTTGTTAATAACATCAGTAGGAATCTGACGCCGTCCATCCTGCCACTTCACTCCCAGGAACTGAATCTCCCGAGCAGGTCCTTTAACTTTACTCTTCTTGATGGCGAAGCCGGCTTCCAGGAGAATTTGAATAATTTTTTCTCCTTTCTCAGACACTTCCGCTGCTGTTTCCCCATACGATGATATCATCAATATATTGTAGATGTTCCGGAGCTTCACCCTTTTCCAGTGCAGCCTGGATCAGTCCATGACAGATGGTAGGACTGTGTTTCCACCCCTGGGGCAGTCGGTTCCAGGTGTACTGCACGCCCCTCCAGGTGAAAGCAAACTGAGGCCTGCATTCTGCTGCCAAAGGAATGGAGAAAAATGCATTTGCTATGTCAATGGTGGCATACCACCTTGCTGCCTTGGACTCCAGCTCGTACTGGAGTTCCAGCATGTCCGGCACGGCAGCGCTCAGCGGTGGAGTCACTTCATTCAATGCCCGATAGTCCACAGTCAGTCTCCATTCCCCATCAGATTTACGCACAGGCCAAATGGGGCTGTTAAAGGGTGAGTGGGTTTTGCTGACCACCCCTTGGCTCTCCAGCTCTCGGATCATCTTATGAATAGGAATCACAGCATCTCGCGTTGTTCTGTACTGCTGGCGGTGTACTATTGAAGTGGCAATTGGTACTTGTTGTTCTTCTCCCTGCAGAAGTCCTACTGTAATTGGATTTTCAGATAGTCCAGGCAAGGTGTTCAATTGCCGGATGCGCTCTGCCATCACAGTTGCAATTCCAAATGCCCATCTTAGTCCCTTTGGGTCCTTAAAATATCCACTCCGAAGGTAATCTATGTCCAAAATACATGGGGCCTCTGGACCAGTCGCAATAAAATGTTTCTTCCAATCCTTTCCAGTTAAACTTACTTCCACTTCCACCAGGGTGAAGTCCTGCGATCCACCTGTCACACCAGCAATTGAAACAGATTCTGCTCCTACGTGTCTTGGTGGAAGTATCGTATACTGTGCACCTGTGTCCACTAAAGCTTTATATTTCCGTGGTTTCGAAGTGCCAGGCCATCGAATCCACACGGTCCAAAAAACATGGTTCTCCCTTGCCTCACCCTGGCTAGAGGCAGGGCCCCTCTAAGCCTGTTGCTCTTTTTTTTCTGAGGCATACATCTTAGAAGTTCCCTCAAGAGGGTCAGACATGTCATTATCAGTATCACATTTGGCACTTTGGCTGCGAGAAACAGGAGCAGCTTTCCTTTTGGAAATTTTTTCTTCCTTCAAATCCCGCACTCGTTGTGCCAGAGCAGCCATAGGCTTCCCATCCCATCTTCTCATGTTCTCTCCAGAATCTCACAAGAAGAACCACAACTCAGCTTGGGGAGTGTACCCTCTCTCCCAACTGGGGGAACGTCTGCGTTGGATATCAGGGTTTCTCATCTGTACAGCTGAGATTTGGAGGAGGTCCTCCTTAATCTCCTTCCTGAGTTTCCAATGATTCTTTTGTATCTTATCTTCTAAGTCTTGCAAGCGTGTTTCCACCGCTGCAATTCTAGCATGAGTCGGGCCATGTACTGCATCCGCATATGCACGAAGCTTCTTTGCCATATTGAGTACTGTCTCATACACCTCATCTCTCTTCATTATCCCTAGGGCAGACGCATACTCAGGTGGCCCAAGCCGCACGAGTTTTCTCCACATCACCGATGTGCATGGTACCAGGTCTGGATTTCTAGGTGTTACATCATCCGAAAAAACAATTTCTGCTACTGCCATTTCCCTGAGGTGTTGGACCCCCTGCTCTATGGTTTTCCATCGAGTCTGCTGTACATACAGGTAATCTGCACACAGATATCTTTGTGCCACACTATCTAGGACCCGTGCCCAGAGACTTTGAGGGTTAGCCCCTCTTATCACGCCCTGGTCGATAACAGTATCATGGGACAGAGACCCCAAATGTCTCGCTTCAGAGCCATCCAAAACTGTAGCCTCACCTGCCGCATCCCAGAGACGAACCAGCCAGCTGATAATAGATTCATCAGGTCTCCGGGTGTAATCTTTTCTTAATCCATGAAGATCCTTCAGGGAAAAGGACTCATTATTGGTCTCTGCTCTCCCACCAGTTGTCTTGACTCCTAATTTTACATCAGGAGGTGTCGAGGGTCCCTCTCCAGCATCATCATCATCATCATCATCCACCGGCCGATCGGTCTTCTTGGTGTGTTTCCCACTTCTTGTACTGGTAGCCACAGCCATTGGTTGGGGCTTATTCTCCAGTTTAGTTGCTGGGTTTCGGCCTAGGGTGTTGGCAACAACCTGCCTAACTGGGATAGGAGACAATTTATCTCCCTGTCCCCTCTCCTCTGTCTCCTGCTCTATAGTGCCTAGCAGGGTGCGATATGCATGCGCCAGGGCCCAGCTCACTGTAATAATCCTTTTCTCTTTAGAACCATCCTGGCACTTCCCTTTTAAGTAGCTTGCAACCTTGATTGGATCCTGAATCTTTTCAGTTGGGAATTTGCAGATTATGGGGTCAGAAAATTCCTTTAAAATCTGGCCCATTTTCTCCCATTTGCCATTCCACTCAAGATTCCTCCTGCCAAGCTTGACTCCTAAATCAGAAGTCTTCCCAGCCCCTTTAGAAATCTCAGCCTTCATTCTATATAGACTGCAAATGGTGCAACAAAGACTTACTAAATTAATTGCCATAAAGATGATTTCCTTAATACTTAGGGAGATCAGAATGTTTTCTAATAAAGATGTAACTGATTTAGAGGAGAGGAAAGGAAATAAAGGCAGGAAATCTTCTTTGCCTACTTCTCCTCTAATAAATAACACAAACCATGATTTATACATTCCTGAAGCAGATTCCAACATTCTCATAAATCTCCTGTAAGCCATTGCAACCAAGCCGAGTCCGATGAGTATTTTCGTCAATATCCCTTTCATACAAAAACTACGCATCAAAGACAACACCGGAGCTATCTCCGGATGAGTAAACAAACCCATTGACCACAAAGGTATTAAAACGTCAAAGAAACCTAACAAGCCGACATACAAACAGGCTCCCACAACGAAAGACATTATGGATTTAAGAGACTTAGCCATGCCAACAGCTGAAAACAACATAGTATTAGATAAAAGTTTTTTCCACTTTTTTCTGGTGCTGATAACCCCAAGGTCGCAGGTTCGATCCTCCCTGTACGGGCCACCAAAAGTATGTCCAAGTTTAGGACAACTTTGGGGAAAAAGAGCTCCAAAAGGCCCCCCCCCCCCCCCCCTTTTCTTTTTCACAATTCCTTCCTTCACTGAGCTCAGAATGAATTGTTCTTCAGGTGAAAATGGAAAAAACTTTTTTATTAACAAAAATACAAAAGAAACACTCCCCAACCCAAACCCAGATGAGACGAACCCAGCCGGTCCTCGCTGGGGAGAGCGGCAGAGCCTCCGAAGCCGACCTCCAGCAGCGGCCCCTGAAGTCCAGATCCTCGTCCTCTGGAGTCGGTGCAAATCCCTGGAGCAGGGAGAAGGGAGAGAGGGGGAGGGGCAGCCGGGAGCAGGCCAAAGCAAGCCCAAGACAAGCCAAAGCGAGCCCAAGACAAGCAAAAGCAAACCAAGACAAGCCAAAACAGGGGCACAGACAAAACAGCTGGGGGAAAAGGGAAAAAAACCGGCCAAAGCAGCCAGGGGAGGGGGTTACAGCTGAGCAGACGGCCAGAGCAAGACACAGCCCACAACCGAAGCGCAGCAAGAGAGAGCCGGAAAACACCAGCCTAGATAAAACAGTCCGAGGGAGGGACCGACAGCTGCATGGGGGAAGCAAGGAGAGGAGCCAGTCCAAACATCAGCCCATAACATCTTGTAAATGTATGTCTATTGTTTGAAGTATTGTTAATCATTGTATTGTGTTTACTTGCAGAAGATTGTAAACTTTGGGTTTGTTTTTTTTGTTAGATAATAGTTGACATAATAGTAGAAGGGAAAATTCTCCAGTTTTGATGAAAAATTTAGAGACAGAGAAAGTAGAAAAGCTTTCAAAGTAAGCATTTGGGGGAAGGGTTCTGCTTGTGTCTCCACAGAGAGGATGGAGATGAGAGCCAGTGAGATACATGAGACAATGTCTGGAAAAAATGCAAGCAGAAGCTAATCCAGGAAGAGAAGGAAGCAGCTCGCAAGGCAATTCTTCAAGTTTCTCCTGCAGGGACGCATGATATTATTTACACAGAAATCAAACAAGGACCATCTGAAACTTTTTCCTCATTTACTGACAAACTTACACAAACTATCGATAGACAAATTGCAGAAGAAACAGCAAGACCATATCTGCTGAAGACCCTTGCATTTGCCAATGCAAATCCAGATTGCAAAAGAGTCATCAGTGCTTTGCCAGGTGAGCCATCCTTGACGGAGATGGTTGTAGCCTGCAGCAAGATTGAAACACCACAACATACAGCTTCAGTTGTCAAGGAGCAAATGACAGAAGTCTTTCAAGAACAACATGAAAAGGTTTTTGCAAATTTCAAGAAGAAAAATAATCCATCTGAAATACAATGCTACAACTGTGGGGGTTTTGGACATTTTAGGAAGAATTGTCCTCAATCCACAAAGACTTCCAAGCTACCAGAACTTTGCCCTAGATGTCGCAGAGGAAGACATCTGGCAAGTGAATGCTATTCTCTGACGGATGTGGACGGAAAACTTTTGTCACTGCCACAAAACACTAAGAAAAGCACAGGATCACCTTGCGCTATGACAGAAATTATGGTGGTGTAAAGAGGAACAGCAACAACACCAGCACAGACAATACAGTTGTCGGGGAATGTCAATCTGACTCCCTCAGCAGGGCATTAGGGGGCATCCCCTGTGGCAGGGATTGCTGCCACCAGGAACGCAGTACATCCTGTCAGCTTCAAAAGTGGTTTGTTTTTTGAATGAAGAATCTGCATCTATACATACAGGATTCAAAGCACCGTGCCAAAAGAGACAAGATTTTTTGATAATAGGCAGAGACCGGTGCAGCATTTTTGGACTGATAATATATCCTATTGTTGTTTCAGCAGACTGCTTCAAAGAGCTGACAAT